>NC_136879.1:29655755-31052549 GCF_949152265.1 Phoxinus phoxinus | reverse complement strand
AATATATATATATATATATATATATATATATATATATATATATATATATTGTAGAGTTTTGACTTATCAGCACATTGTTCTTATCTGTTCTGTCTGAAAATACAAGCCTTTCCTGTTGGGTGAAGTGTCAGCTGCCATGAGAGCATGTGCACTTTCACCTGAAGGCTAGTTATGCAACCGAGGTCTTACAAAGGTTGCATTTATTTGATCAAAAATACAGTCAAAACAGTAACATTGAAAGAATGATTACGATTTAGAAAAGAACTGTTTTCTATTTGAATGTAGCCTAATTTATTCCTCTGATGGTAAAACTGAAATTTCAGCATTATTACTCCAGTCTTCAGGGTCACATGATCCTTCAGAAATCATTCTAATATGCTGATTTGAGGCTGAAATTGTTGTCAGTTATTATTGATGCTCAATTATTAATAAGGGTTCTTATTATTTTCGATGTTGAAAATGGATTTTGCTGCTTTAAAAAAAAAGATTTATTCAGGAATGAATAGAAAGCTCAAAATAACAGTATTTTTATTAAATCTTCTTCTTTGCTGTCACTTTTGATCAATTTGATGCATTTTTGCTAAATAAAAGTATTATTAAAAAAAAATTAATAGTAAGAAATGTTTCTTGAGCAGCAAATCAGCATATTAGAATGATTTCTGAAGAATCATGCACTGAAGACTTGATGCTGAAATTCAGCTTTGCATCAGGAATAAATTAAATTTTAAAATATAATAAACATAAACTTTTTCTATACAATTTTTATCAATTTGTGATTTGATTGCCCCTCCCCCCAAAGCATTTAAAAAAACATTATTACAAACTTTTGACTGATAGTGTGTACAGTCTCATTCACTTTGATCAGTCTGTACCTTTAATTCTCTCCCACGCATCCCCATAATGAATTTTAACCACTCTTTCCTCTATAAATGAGATGTGTTGACCTGGGAAATTGACAAATGAAGCCTTTGATCCTTCAGGAAGAATGAGGTGGTCCACTCCCATCTTCCTCACCTTTGCAACCCGCCCCCTTCCACCATCCCCTCCAAGAGACTGTACATGAGCTTGTAAGCAACCAAGTGTTGACAGTTGCACACTTTCTTGCACATGTCTGTGCTGAATCCTTCCGAATGGCAGGCTCTTTCACAAGAATTCTGCAAAGACTATTACTCAGATGTTTCTTGATCATACATAGCAATAGTTTTGTTGTTCATTTACAGAACGTGTGTTTCTGAATGGGAGGTAATTTTTCAGGAATGTTTCTATGAGAAGGGTTAGCCCCTACTTTAAAAAAAATGCTTAGAGATGTTATTTAAAGTTTGTGAGAAGTTGCAGAACAATAGAGGGAAATTGGGAAATACTGTAGCCTCCGACCTGAGCAAATCCAAATGATCCTCTCTCTGAGATTTTAATCATGTTGAAGTGGAGAGGAGTCACTCAACACATGAAAATGTAAAAGAAATACAAGTAGCCTACGTTAGAGTCAGATTTCCAAAGTAACACAGATTTAACAGGAAAAGTGCGATAAGGTCCTTGAGATTGCAACATGATCATATTCTTGGGAAAATCCTGACACATGTTTGGCTAATAGAGAGAAAAGTGAAGGTAAGGTTTAGACCCAGATGCTGGGACAGACTCTTTGATGTCTGGGTAACCTAGCCGGCACACTTTCCTTACACCTCTCCTGAGGTGTGACTAAAAGGAGGAAAGAGAGAGCCACCACTACGGGAAATTACTTTAGACCCACAGCCCAAACCCCCTCATTCCCAGTTTGGGCTTTCATGTTCATGGGAACAGTCTTTTCTAGACAGACAAAGTGTCTGTAAAGGTTAGCTGCCCTCTTACCCAAATATAGTAAAGACGAGACCTCTACCAACCCCCATGGGTGCCTATGCACATGTACGTCACTGTGATGAAATGAGGGAACTGGCCTTCACTTTGATTTGAAGCACAATAAAGACATCTGGTCTGATCGAATCGGCATCCCTAATGACACGCTTTGCTATGATGTGATCTGACTCAGGCAAGCATCTACTAGATAAGCTTAGTATATTCACAAGAGCAATTTGTATGGCGACTCTTACACAGAAGGAGCTTAGTAGCATTTGGTAATTGCGTGGGAACACAATAGGAATTACTTACTTCCGTTTGGGATCGCTAAGATTTTTTTATGTTTTTGAAAGAAGTCTTTTTGGTCAAAATAAATACAGTAAAAAACTGTTATTTTGTGAAATATTGATGTAAAATAACTGTTTTCGATTTGAATATTTTTTTAAATATAAGTTATTCCTGTAATGCAAAGCTGAATTGTCAGTATCGTTACTCCAGTCTTAGTAGAAAATTTAGAAGAACCGCATATATTTGAAGTATAGGCTACTGATTTCTTTAACATATAAAGGAATTAATAGGGATTACATAATAATGGGACAAAAAGGAATAGTCCTAGAAGAAATGAGAGGAAGAAAAACTGAAAGATATGGGGAGAACAGCTATACTTCCAAGACTTCCCATGGCTGTTTCTGCAACTCATAAAACCAATCCTGAAACTGTGTCTGCATGTGACAAGCATAACATCAGAAATCTATGAAAACAAGATGGTGTTTCTGGAGTATGGTGTTTGTTGTCAGAGAATGGCTTTTCGTCACCCCTCTAATCTCAAAGAAAGACTCAGCTGATGCTTGTTTGCAATGGAAGTGACCTCTGACTCTAATGTATGTTGGAGGTGGCCTTCTCATACTGTGGAATCAGTAAATAGGAACCTGGAAAGCAAAGAGGAAATGTAGCCTGAATTGATAAGCAATGTATATCCTTTACCCGTGTTTTAGCAGAATTTAGGCTTGTTTTTGGCTAAAGTTCTGCCATGCGTTTTTACCATTTATTTACTTTCAGGCCTTCCACTTTTATTTGTGTTGAGTTTATTAAGCAGGTTAATTAGTTTAAGTTCACATGCCCATCTCGGAACAGTATTGTAATTGTTTACTAAAACTTAAACTAAAGCTATTCAAATGTTTTTGTTTATTGAAATAAACCTGAAATAAAATATAAATATTAAATGGAAAACTTGAAAATATTGCCTTGGCTTTGGCAATCAACAATGAAGTTGAAGTACTAAATGACTAAAAATCACTAATAAATAAATTAAAGAACTAATAAAAATGACTAAGACTAAATTAAATGAAGCAAGCTTTGGCTCAAGCTTTTACACTTATAAAACACCATCATTTATGTAAATGAAAGGGATACTTTACCCCCCAAAAACCCAAGTTGTTCCAAACCTGTATGAATTAACACAAAAGAAGATATTTTAAATAAAATGGGTAACCAAACAATTTGAGGGTGAATAAATGAATTTTTGGGTGAACTATCCCTCTACTCACATAGTAAGTCATTACATTACATAGTAAGTCACATTCCTAAGTCATAACAGTATAACCAAACAGTACATTATTTTGTAAAGTTATTGTAATAAAATGTTGTATATCGCTAAAAAACAAGATGTAAAATGCTGCACATGGATCTGAGTGTGTAGGGACCCAAAGGAATCATTCAACAATTGATTCAATAAAATTAATTAAGTGATGGGCAATCCGGCTCATTTGACTCAGTTCACTGAAATGAGCCGGCTCTTTTGACTCACAAACGGCTCTTTAAAAAAAACAATGTGAGGGCGGAGAGGGCAGACGCACTATGAATACTCATTCTCAAAATCTCATTCTCTGACTATACTATATTATAATACTATATCATCACTGCTCGACGCACTACGAAATGAGCCAGCTCATTGCGACTTCAGTGAGCTGAGTCAAATGAGCCGGCTCACGAAAAAGAGCCGGATTCCCCATCACTATCAGACAGTCGAAACGAATGTGTGTGCGCCTTTAGGCCTATATAGCCTAATTATTTTTTTGTTGTTCTTTGAATTTGTCAAATATTTTAAATAAAATTAAAATCATTCATTATTTCTTTATTACATAATGATTTAATTTCTATTGGCTATATTTTTCTAAATAGGGTCGGCTCTTCAGATATGCGAGCCAGCTCCCGACGTTCACCTACAAGAGCCGGCTCTTAGATCCGGCTCATTTGCGAACGACCCATCACTAAAATGAATCTGATTCCCAATGACTCATAAAGAGGAAGAGTAGATTTTTTAGGCAAGTCTGATTTCTTCACTCTGCTAATTAAAGTTGCTAAGTTATACTCATATGGAAAGTAGCTTGTTACTGGAAAAGTGACTTTTTTCTTTACAACTGAGCTGCTGCTGTCAAGCTAGTTAGCAAATCGCTAACACGGCAGATAAGATGAGCACGTTTCTCCTGAACTGTATCGTCGGTCAGTGGGTTGGTCAGACTGGAAAACCCAGTTTCAGGATCCAGCACAGGGGTCAGTCCAAGATGTCCTTCAACGTGTTTCCCCCACGGAAAAGCTTCCTGCTCCACTCAGTAGATTCTTATCGTAGTTCTCTCTCTCTCTCAGAGTGAGACTGAAACCCGCTTCCTTCCTCTACCTCCTTTCCCACATGGGACTCCATTGTGCAGTTAATGGAGCTGTCGGAGTTATGAGAACTTACACTGTAACAATGAGTTCCTCTTAGACTTGGTCAGCAGTTTTGAAGATAATGTACAAGATATTGCTGACCTCACAGTCAAAAAGTATTCAGTGAGGCAGAAGTAATATACAACAAATGACGATATATTCCACCTTGATGTATTTTCTTGTTTGTTTTCAAGTGATCGGTTAATAACCAAAATGATGCAACGGAAGCATGCAGTTTCCCAAAGCTTTAACCTCCACATTCATACTTGGCTGGAGTCCTGTCCTCATTCTTCATGATCACAGGGAGAGAAATACATGATCGAGATTCAAGAATGCCCGATTTATTTCTATTGGTTTAGCTTCCATAAGTCTGCCACTTACAGTGACATACGGAAGTCTTGAGATCTATAGTGAAAATGGTTCTATTCATTTTCAAATTTAATACAAATGGTCTATTGCGCAAAACAATTTGAGCGGAAAGTTTAAAATAATACAAAATAATAAAAATAATTTATCATTTATATAATCAGGCATTCTCTCCCTGTGATCACGAAGGTTGCGGGTACGATTGCAGGAAATGGTTTGCAGAAATGGTTTGCCCTTGAGAAAGACACCTAACCCCCAATCGCTCCCCGGGCGCCACAGTGAATGGCTGCCCGCTGCGCTGGGTGTGTGTCCACGGTTTGCAGTGTGTGTGTGTGTGTTCACTACTCACTTCTCCTAATGTACTGTATGTGCACTATCTTGGATGGGTTGAGTGCAGAGGACAAATTCCGAGTATGGGTTACTCTACGTGGCCTTCATGTCATGTACCTTTTGCCACTTTGATTTCTTGGATATGTTCAGTCTTCCTCCCCATCTCTTTGGGAGAAATGGGGTTTGGCGAAGCTCCACTGACTGATGTCTGAGGTAGAGAGGAGGTGGACAGGTGGTCGGCCAGGTCTGCTAGAGTCATCTGTGTTAATGTCCCTGGTCACGCCAGTTCCCTGTATTCTCTTTCCCACGCTGCCCGGGGTCAGAGGGGAGCTGCCTGCCGGATACAGGCCTCCCTTAAGACAGCCTCCACCAAACACTGGGCTTTCAGATCACCCTTAAGATCACCCCTAAAACTCTCTAGCCAAAGCCATTGCAAATGTCCAGCAGAAGCCATTTCTCTCTGATACACTTAGAAATACCAGACTAGAACCCTTTAATCATAGATCTTCTGCCTCTTTAGGGTCATTAAATAATGACCTGTTCGAGAGCTCTCAGACCTCATATACAAACACGCACACAAATATTGCTAAAGTCTTAATTCCAGATCAAGATTTGAGTCTTCAAAAACCTTCTTCATATGAGGCAGTAAAGAAAAAGCATGAGAGCTCATAATTCTTCTGGGAGAATGTAAAGAGACAGTCTCAATCTCAACACTGGCAATCGCTGATTTACGAGCCCCACACCATCCTCAGCTAAAGTTCCTCTCTTGGGACGGGGTTTGGAGGGGAGGCACGTGGGGGGATAATGTTCTCGGTCTGTATCCCACTGTTCTTGTTTTTATTTATGTGTGGGAGTTAATGTTGCCGCTGCTTTTTCTCGGGCTTGCAAAGCAGACAAAAAGCCTCCATCTGTTCTTCGCTAGAAAGGGGAACAACAACAGTGAAAAAAGACAACATTAGCACGAACAAGCATGTTTAGACACTTAAAGGAATAATTCACCCCAAAATTTTAATTCTGTCATCATTTATTCACCCTCATGTACTTTCCTGTAATGTCTCAGGGTTTTATTTCTCTTGTATATAATGAAAGTCAGTGAGGTCCAATTATGTTTTGGTTGATATCTGCTCACCTTTAGATTCCTCAAACATAAGCGCACAAGCACCTTCGAGGTTGTTTCCCTCAGAGACAATAGCAGGAAATCTAGTGACCGTTCAGTTAGTTTTTTCTTCTTCTTTGAGTTTAAAGTGAGACAATGCACTTGTTTCGCCGTGTTTCTGCTCTGTAAGTGCACATTGAGATTGTGGCACTAATTACAGTGAGAAGGAAGGGTCTCTTGTTTTCTTTTGAAATTAGGTTTGTTGACTCTTGCTCTGGCATGTTTTTTTTTCCTCTGTTTTGTTATTGCCCGCTGTGACAGCACCCACCCCTACCGCATTCTCTTTCCTCCCTCCACATCCCATCCGAAAAATCCACTCCGTCAGTAGGGCCTATATTTGTGTTGGGCACTTCCTATTCGTTCTGACCTTTGACTTTCAGAGGCCAGGCAGCTGAACCGTGGAGGGTGGTGTCAAACCCTGACCTCACGATGTCTCAGTACAGACAACACTCCAACCACTTTCCCAACATGACGAAGTAATGTTTTACATTGTGAAATCTCCTGTTGATGGGTCAATGACATAATGCTCAGGTTTTTTTGTCCGTATCAATTACTTTATTAAAAATACACTACTGCTGAAAAGTTTGAAGTTTAGAAGATTTTTTAAATGTTTTTGAAAGAAGTCTCTTATGCTGCTCAATAAGGCTGCATTTATTTGATTAAAAAATACAGTAAAAACTGTAATATTGTTTTATTTTTATTTTAAAAAGATTAAAATGTGAAGTAACTGTTTTCTAAATTAATATATTTTATCATCAGTGTTGAAAACGTGCTGCTTAATATGTGTTTAATATGTTAATATGATATTTTGTGGAAACTGATACTTTTTTCAGGATTTAAAAAAAGTTAAAAATAACTGCATCTATTTGAAATAGAAATATCACTTTTTATTAATTTAATGTGTCCTTGTTGAAGAAAGAACTTTTGAACGATAATCATAAATACAATTAATACAAACAGGGACTTGAATACACCTCTTCTGTGATAAACACATTATTAGTTTCTGAATAAAAATTACATTTAGATTTTTAAAAGAATGCAATTCTTGAAAAGAAAACCATATTCTTATTAATTTCCTGTTTAATATTATTTCATCAATATGTCTCTAAAAATATCAGATAATTTGACCCTTTTCATGACAAAGCAAGGATAGTTTCGGTTGTAAAATTTCATGCGTCTCTCCAAATTTTTTGTATTTGTTATTAATTAAATTTAGGGAAAAAAAATTTTTTACCTTGAAAAAAGTGTTCCAATAATGATTAATTGTGTAAGAAAAACATGTCACTTTTTATGTTCAATTTATATGCTTTTTACTTGATGGTTAGACCACATGACATTTTTAGTGTAACTGAATTAAGACTTTTCTTGACTTCTTTTCTTTTGACTGTTTGTATATGAGTGAACATGTGCGATCAAGGGTGTGTGGTCAGGAAGATGCACGTTTCCTCCTCACGCTAAAGGGAAGAATGGGGCCTAGGAGTGATGAGTGTGCCAGAATAAGGTCCACTTCCCTTCCCATGTCAAGACCTATAAATACCCCAAAAACAGGAAGCTAGGAGGGAAGGAATTGTGGGCAAATTTGAATCCTAGATAGACAAACTCCCCCATATATTTCCCTCGACCTTACCAATAATTTTATACGAACATGTACCAAAGCACACATAAAGTGTTTCCTTGAAGTTCTCAATCATGCATATCTTTTGACAGAAGGTTTATAGTAAAATGAAAGAAGGCAGTTAGATCAGGGTGTAGCTGATATTTATCAGACTTGTAAGTGGAGGAGCAGGTGGAGTGTCATTCTTACCATGACATGTTGATGTGTGGTAATGGGTCAAAGAGCTATACTGCAAAGTTTTATTGTCATCAACTTACCACAACCAAGAAAGCAATTAATTTACAATGAAGCTGAGCCATTAAAATCCAGTTGGCAAATTCCCCAGATGTGGGAAATTTAAATGCATAATTACTGGAAGCTCAATGCTCTTGAATTCATAAATTCATTCCAAGCTGTAAAAATACATTCAAAAAGCCATAAAAATGTTCACACAATGACCCTTAGAGAGCTCTCAAACCCCCACAGATAAACCCCCACACATTAATATATTCTCCAGCTTCACTGAAGTACTAAGATACCACATTATATTAAATTAAATTCATATAAAGTCATATAAAATCAACTTTTCAATACTTGAACTTTGAATTACTGAAGTAATGTGATGTAATGTTCACCTTCCAAATCCTCTGTACTCATCTTGCTGGATCTGTCTGCTGCTTTGACACAGTTAAAGGAGAACTTCGGTCAATTTTAACATTGAGCTTATTTTTTTGTAAATTTGGAGTGATGTCAATACAGAGAACAACGACAAAAATCGGTGTTGCCTACACCGTGTTATCCTCTTTTTAAAATTTGCACCCTATTGACTTGAATGGGGTCTTGAATGTCGAGTTCACGCGCATAGGTTTAGTTACCTATGATCACGCGCCTGAACTCGACAATCGACTACTTTGGACTTCGACCGAAAACAGGAACTAAATACAGGTATGTGCGCTGGCTGATATAACATCATTTTTATTCATATCTTTCACATCTACTGCAGTCAGATTCACTCGTGTTCACTCTGAAGGAATCACTCAACATGGCTGGGCACTTGTATGACACATCAAGGATGATAAGAGAAATAAAAGCAGGTTTAAAATTAGACCCCATTCAAGTCAATAGGGTGCAAATTTTAAAAATAGGATAGATTTTTGTCGTTGTTCTCTGTATTGATAGCACTCCAATTTTACAAAAAATTTAGCTCAATGTTAAAATTGACCGGAGTTCTCCTTTAACCACCAGATCATCCAGTCAACCCTCATGATGAAGGTATCTCTGAAACCACACTCCAATGGTTCAAGTCTTACCCCTCAGGTAGGTCCTTCAGGGTGTCGTGGATGGTTGAGGTGTCTAAGTCACAACATCTAACTACTGAGGTGCCTCAGGGCTCAGTGCTTGTACCACTTCTCTTCTACATGTCATCACTAGGATCTGCACTGGTTGGCAATTGACGCTCGCATCAAATTCAAGGCACTGATGTTTGCCTACAGAACAACCACTGGCTCTGCACCCCTATACCTCACTACTTCAGACCTATGTTACCTCCAGAAGCTTGCGTTCTGCAAGTGAACTATGCCTTGTGGTGCCATCCCAAAGAGTCACAAAATCACTTTCACGGGCCATTACCTTGACTGTTGCTGGTGGAATGACCTGCCTAACTCAACCCGGGCTGCTGAGTCTTTAGCCATTTTCAGGAAATGTTTTTTCTTGACCCATTAATAATATCACTTACTATTCTATATTTCTATTAAAAAAACACATTGCTACATGTACTGTGCTAGATTAACTGGAACTAGTCACAGCACTTGCATATTATTAACCTTTTGTTGGTTTTATTGCTTCTATTCTTGTTTTTAATTCGCTTTGGATAAAAGCATCAGCTAAATGATTAATTGTAAATGTAAGTTACTTAAACAGTCACCTCATCTGTCGTTGGCTAGACGTACAGATAGCCCCGCCCACAAACTGACACTATTGGTTTAGCCAATGTTGTTATGCTGGGCTTAACAATATGAAAGTTCAGACTTTATAAGACTTTTATTTAGCAAGGATGCATTAAATTTATAAAAGGTGACAGTAAAGAAATTATAAATAATATTACAAAAGATTTATATTTTTAACTTTCTATTCATCAAAGAATTCTAAAATAAAATGTATCATGGTTTCCACCATATTTTTGTCTCATATGCACCTAATGGTTTAAAGTTGCACATGTACTCACAAACCAATTTGAAATAATGAACTAAGACCATCAAATCACCATGTGTAAATCTCTGTCACTGCCCATCAAAAAGAAAGTTTAGCTGGGATTGGCAACTGTCCTTTTAGAACATGTGCGTGAATCATACATTTCCTCTCTCTCTTTCACAGGATGGACTCCAGACGGGGTTCTTAGGGTCGTGAAAAGAAGGAAGAGGGGTGAAATCAGCAGTGATGTAGTGATGACAGGTGTGTCTTTAATCTATGTGGGTTTCTCCCTTTTACTGCTTAGTCCTTTTCCTCCTTTCTTCTGTCTTCATTTCTTTCTTTTATCTCCATCGTCATTTGTTGCTTCCGTCCTCCTTTCTTATTTACATTTTACAGTAATTACAGTGGATAATTAAATTCACTCATAGTTATGACTGGAAGCTGATGTTCTGTTACCATAACCAGTCTCTAAAAAGGAAGTGATTACAGTAGTAAATTATGTTGGTTTTATGACATCATGTTCTTTTGAACTGTTTGAATATTAAACTAACCGATTCACTTGGAAATGTCTCAGTGCAATGTTTGGGACAGTGATGGTATGTAGTCGTTCGCCCTGCAGGGATACACAGAATGCATGCTAGAGTTTTCAAGCACATATTTACCTGTGTTTTACTATTTCTCACTCAATACGTTCACAGAGACAACCCTGACATCCCCCACTCTACAGTCAAGAAAAGGGAAATATGATGGAATCCCCATTGTTTATCAACCACAGCTTGTTTTTTTAAGAAGTGCAGATGTCACAGTTTGCTGGACTATTAGCACTAGCTAAACGTCTAGTTGCAAATCTGCACTACATTTCACGGGTTTAAGAGACAGTTCACCCAAAAACTAAAAGACTTTCGATCACCTTCGAAACACAATGGAAGATATTTTAATGAAACCTACATTAAGAGTTCCTTCTACTTTGACAAAAAGTTAATAGAAACATGGTGAAAGTAATACATATGAACTGAACGATTTATTCTAAGTCTTCAGAAGAGACACGTTCGCTTTATATGATGAACCGGTTTAACTTCGACTTTTATTCACATAAACATCAACTCACATTACATAAAGCACATCAAATATGGTCAACGGCAGCTCAAACGCACTTGCTTGTAGTCATTGATCTAACACTTTACGCCATGTACACTGCCCTATAGTGTATGAATTTTTGTCACTTATTTAAAAACACTTATCGTTTTTTCCATACAGGAACATTTGCTGTTCCATTTGATGCCCATGCCCAAATGCCCATGATGTGTTGCTGTTAGCTTTAGCATGTTTAGCCTTAATAGCCCCGCCCCCATCCACCATTTAGGGAAGGCTGTAATACAGTGTACAACATTACACACTTCATTTTTATCTGTTTGTGCATTTTTCTGTGTGAACTTGCTGTGTGAAAACAATACTCGCACTACTTAAGGCCTGTTCACACCAATAACTAACTAATTTTAATAATCATTCTAATTCTATGAGAATAGGGAAGTTCACACCACAACAACAATAAAAAAACCACACAGAGGAACAATTTTTTTTAAATCATTTGAAGAATTATTGTTTTTTAGAATCCACAGACTTTAAAGAGCGTTCATGTGGAAGCTTGTTATTGTTATCTTTATAGTTAGTTATAAAAACTGTTCTTAGTGTGAATTGTTTTTATTCTAAAAAATGGCTTTCTCTTACCAAACAACAAACCTTGGTAGCATATAACCTCTTTTTAGCCAGTTAGAAGCCACTCCCAGCTCTGTGTATACAAAAACATCCTGTTTTGGCCTACCATATAGCCAGTTCAAATTTGCTGGTTATCGTTCAAAAAGTTTAAACAACACAACAGTGCTAAGTGACCAAAGTTGGACATTACGAACATGGTAGGCTTCTAATACATCATGACATAAGAATGCCAACCAGTTAATCATGCAGCCTTAGCACTATTGCAATATCATTAGCAGGGCGTATAGGTTCACACATTGACAGACTTCCTGACAATATAAAGCCTGAAAGAGAAAATAAAACCGGTTTAAAAATAAAACATTGATGGTGATGTTCAGTGTAAAGATCCTTATCACTGCATTCAATGACCTTCCCTTTTCTTTTTCTTTCAGTTTGATATGAAATGTTAGGGAAACTCAGCGTTACACATCTATGACCATTGACCAACATATTCTTCTCATGGTGCAGCTAACGTCACTGTGACCAATTAGCTTAGCCGCAGGTGCCTGCTTATCTGAGAGGCACAGAGAACTGCAGGGAAAATATTTTAAGACTCCCGCAAAGAAAACAAGACTGACGAGCAGACAGGTGGAATGAAGAGTATGAAAGGGGTGTAAACTTTCCCATCGAGGCTTTATTATCAGTTTAAAAATCAAGCAGACTGTAATCATAAGTGAGTGCTAACACACGCCATTTACAGGAATAGGCTACAATGCTATGCTACTTGAAGCTAATGGGAGATTAAGGGGTTAGTTCACTCCAAAATTAAAATTATGTCATTAATTAATTACTCACCCTCATGTTGTTCCAAACCCGTAAGACCTTCGTTCATCTTCAGAACAGAAACAAAGATAATTTCGATGAAATCTGAGAGATTTCAGACGACTCAAGTCCATAGACAGCAACACAACGACCACTTTCAAGGTCCAGAAAGGTAGTAAAGACATCGTTAAAATAGTCCATGTGACTACAGTGGTTCAACCTTAATGTTATGAAGCGGCGCGGATACTTTTTGTGCTACGACTTTATTGAAGAATTTCTTCTCTTCTGTGTCAGTCTCCTACGCTATTGAAGTAGTAAACACACTGCAGCGCTTCCGGGTTCTACGTCAGAATGGCGGTTTTGTATTGGCCAGCTCCTGCGTCAGCATCACACCAAGGGGGTAATCCATCCGCCGGAAACTGAAGCCTCCGCGGGCGCCGCCATTGTAGCAGAACTTCACCTGCTGTTAGCATTCCATTGACTCCCATTCATTTTTGCGTCACTTTGACAGCGAATAACTTTACATCTGAGGCGTCCAAAGACTCCATTTATCCATTATTTATTTCTAAAGAAACTCGACAATGTATAAAAGGCTCCATTACCTTGTACCTTACGTTATGGCCCCGTAGAAGCCGTTTTTGTAAAAATAGGCTAACGATTGCGTCATAACTCACGCGACTCTCTGTCGCACCGTAGAGAAATTACCGTATAGACCGGCGTAGAAGCTCGCAGGCAATCGGGGGGACGTGGAGGCATTAAGTCCGATAATGTGAAGGGAGTAGCCCACAGAGAGTGATAAAGTTGCTCCTGTTGCTAGCTCATGGACAGCTAATACTCACGCTCTCCGTCTCTGCGAGATTCGGAAGGGAATGATTCAGATTTCTCTCCGCACACACAGCTACTAGAAGACTGACAGCTGTCAGACACGTTGCTCACGTGTTCAAGCTCAGTTTGAGCCTGCGCAGTTCGCCTGGCGATCAGGAAGTGAGTGCTTCAAATGGGCTTCACTTTTCTCCGTTGAAGTCTATGGGGTCGCTGTGTCCATCTTATATACTGTCTATGCATCACACACATGCGTCATGGTGCTCATGTGAACAGCGTCGGCAATCGGCGTTCTGACGTAGAACCCAGAAGTGCTGCACTGTGGTTACAACATAGGAGACTGACACAGAAGAGTCTCCTGTGTTCCGAAGATGAACAAAGTTCTTACGGGTTTGGGTTTGGGTTACAACATTTTTGGGTGAACTAGCCCTTTAAATGAAAATACAAGAAAGCATGTATATGTTTATCACTTACACTATCATTTAAAAAGGTTTGGTAAAAAAAAGTTTTTGAAAGATGTCTCTTAAGCCAATCAAATACTGTAAAAACAGTAGTTTTGTGAAATATTATTACAATTTAAAACAACTGTTTTCTATTTTATTATAAATGGCAAAGCTGAATTTTAAGCATCATTACTCTGTCTTCAGTCAGTGTCACATGATCCTTCAGGAATCATTCTAATATGCTGATTTGATGCTCAAGAATAATTTCTTACCATTATCAATGTTGTGCTGCATAATGTTTGTTTGATGAATAGAAAGTTCAAAAGAACAGCATTAATTTGAAATTTAAAAAATCTTCATACACATATTTATTTAATTCGTCCTTTCTGAATTAAAGTATTTATTTCTTTAAAGAAAAATCTTACTGACCACCAACTTTCAAACCATAGAGTTTGCAATAGCAGTTACCTCAGGATGATTTTATAATTCTGTGTATTTGTGAGAGTTTTGGGGTGATAAATAGAAAATCGGTAATGGTGGGTCTCTGTACAGAGACATATCTGTGGGCTGGTGGTGAGGACAGGTGTCAGACCAGGCTGGGCCCACATGTCAACGCTCCCCAGGGAGAGCGAGAGCGGCTCAATCCTCCCTCCCCCCTTTCAAGCCTCTGCTTCTCTCTTTGAATGGAGGAAGAAGAATGGCGAATGGCAGGTGATCCTGTCTGAGGACCATTAATAACCCTTCACAATGTTCACTGCCTTCATCTGCACTGCTCTGACCAGAGATCTGGCTGCCAAACTAGTTATACAACACAATAATTACATTATATGAATTAGTCAAGTGAATATTAGAATGCTTTCTGATTAATTTGACTAGAAAATTGTACACAACAGCTGTCTAGATAATTTCCTTTTCTAATAGTGATCAAACCTTGAATCATACAGGGTATAACATACATTTATAAGTTCTTTGGATGTTGCATTTCTAGGTGGTAAAACAAGTCTAATCTGATTCAAACTAAAAGCTGAACAGATCCATTCTGGAATAACCGATATCAGTTTCATATGAAGAAAAACAAGTCATGATGCAAAGTAAATTATTTCAGGATTTATTGTATGAAAAAATATATATTTCTGGCCTTGTGACAAAAGGCACAATACATAAACATATATACATTTATCTTTTATAAATACAAATTATTTACAGTCCAATTAAATAGTACGAATATTTTGTACAATATTGCATTGTTAAATTAAGAATGACAATATAAAATATAAAAGTATCTATTTTGGTTTTTAAAAAAATATTCAGAAACAAATGCCACATACAAAAAAAAAAAGAAAAAAGGAATTAAGAAAAGAAAAAAAAAATTCTACTCTTGATACATTTTTGTTTTTGAAAAAGACCCTAATGCAGAGGTTCACAAAACCAGGAAATCTTGACAATGATGAGGCTATCAGTTTGAACCCACTGGTCCTTTCGAGCCCTGGGAATGTCGGAAATAGCTTAGCAGCAGTGAACGTTGACAGGATGAAAGCTGTACACAACAACATCCATCACGCACTGCTGTTTAAACAATTTGAACCCAAGTCATTTTCTCGTTGAATAACATACTCCTGTAGTTAAAAAAAGTTAGTTCTTTTAGTGTTTCTAAGGAGTACCTTCTTCATTGAGCTACAACACATTAAAAGACGAGGCACTTAATCAAGATTAGGTTTGGTTTGAGTGAACATCACTGATAGTCAAATCCATTGTAGGCACTAAGTAAAAATCACAGCCATAATAAACCGTAGATTCCCCAAGACATTTGTTCACAGCCGAAACCGCTTGTTTCGACAACTTTGATTGCTTATCATCACAGATCCATTTATAAATAGCATTTCGAACCATATCCGAAAAAATATAAATTATAAAATACTCCATGGTCACAGTTCCAGATCCTTCAGTTGCACCTCCTTCGCCCATAAGGCTGATTGACTGGGCTTCATGTGATTTATAGAGAGATGAACTTCAGGATGTCTGTTTTCTTCCTTTTCAAGGCTTCTGTGATTAACGAATCCTTGTTTCTTCTCAGCTCTTCCAGAGAGTTCTTGTTCTTTATGTACATTTTAAATATGATGAAATATATATAAATTCTATTTGGGTCATTAAAAAAAAGAAAAAAGAGGAAAAGAAAGTAGTGCAAATAATGCAAGTCTTCAAGTCTCTTGCTTTGTCTTCGCAAAATGTCCATATCGAAACGTAGTCCTTTTACTGAGCAGCATGAATAAATAAATAATATAATGCAGATATAATATATACTCTCTTCACGTCTTCCTTTTGTCCTTTAAGACTGTAAACATTTTGGGGGTCGGGCCCTCTGGTGATTAAGGGACTCCGGATAGAAAAATACTGTTAAACCTGAGGAAGAACGAAAAGATAAGGAAACCATTAACGTACGTTCTTTGAAAGCGTCACACTGAAATCGTAAATAAACTGAGAAAAATGTCTGGAGATGCTTACCTCAGTAGCAAATACACATTGTTCTATGTGTTCAGGGATGATGTACACGGGGTGATACACTCCCTCTTTCGGATAGTTCAAAGGTGGAACTAACAATGTAGATTCAGAGTTTTTCCTGAAATGAAGAACGCATCAACGTTAGATTTGCACATTTGGTGTCAAGTAAAAGCCGGAAAACATGAACACGAACTTACATGTCTAGCTTGTTGTTTGTAGGTTTTTCGTCAATGCTCAGATTGTAGTCCACCATCTTCTGCTTGTAATGTGATTGAGTGTCCACGGTGGTAGATCTGAATGCCACATCCTTATTGGACACTTTAAACGGACCACCAGGAATGAGGAAGGCCTCCTTCTCTCTACCTAATGTCGAAGACGGGTTCAAGGAGACCCGGTTATTGATGGACTCCAGGTCGTTGCGCACGGTGGTCGAGGTGACTTTGCAGTCTTGTCGCATCTGTCTCAACACCACGATGGCGGCGCAGATGACAAGAGTGAGAGTGATGAGGCCTAGAGTAAACGAGACCACCATGGCCGCTGGAAGAGAAGAGCTGGTCACAGGGGGCTTCTCGTTATACTCGCATCGTGTTCCCATGAAACCTGGTGGGCACTCGCAGACGGGCCCGGAGAAGTGGGTGTAGCAGGTCCCTCCGTTCTCACAGGGCATATGGCTGCAGGCGTCAGAGCGGACGCTGCAGTGTTTGCCCGAGAAGCCAAGCGTGCATGAGCAGGTGTAGCCGTTGATGCCGTCCACGCAGGTGCCTGCGTTTTGGCAGGGGTTACTTGCGCAGTCGTCTATGTTTATTTCGCAACGTGAGCCTGTGAAGCCGGGGCGGCATCTGCACCTCAGTCTGCTACCCAAATCAAGACATTGGCCACCTTTAAAAAACAAAACAAAGAGGATGTTAAAATCACAAACTACGTTAACGTATTAGCCTAAAAATAAGGGAAGGTGAACTGAATAAGGGCAAGGGAGTAAACCCGAGAAATTATAACCCCTGGGAATGCAATGGTACATTTTTTAGACTAATAAAGGTCTATTGCTTTATGACAGCTCTATCTCGCCATTCATATCAGTGTAAGAGCCTCACTGGCGTCTTTTCTATCATGCATGAGTAGTACGTCATGCTCTGGATGCATCTAAAAAAAAACTAAAAAAACTGAAGGATCAGCAAGTTGCCTGAGGCGGAGGACGATGGAATGCTGTGGTGGACGAAGTACACAAATAGAGTACTTAAGCAACCTTTTATTTGTGTAACTGTACTTTTGCTTAAGTATTAAGTTCTTCTTTTCAATTTCACTTGAGTAAAAGTTCAAAAGTACTGGAATTTTAAGGTACTTAAGTATTAAAAAGTACTGTTTGATGAATGTATATTTATTTAGCAAATTTATACATTGTACTGCTTTCATTCAAGCATTTAATACTATGGGCTTAAACACCTCACCTTTTACAGCAGAATTTAATTTACAAACAACTGACAGTCGTGACCTAAATATGATTTTCATTTACAATAATAAATCCCTAAAATTCGGCATTAGTAACTTACTTTTCATGCCATCAGTCGCACGCACTCAATCTCCGAGGATCCCGTTCTTGGCTCATTTTGAGTCTGACTTGTAAATTCTTGTTTTGCATTTAGGACTAAAGATAAGATGAAAATGTGCTTACCATTGGCACAGGGGTCACTGCTGCACCGGTCGATTTTCTTCTCACAGTTGGAGCCCATGTAACCGGCAAGACAGCGGCAGGAGTAGCCACCGGTCCCCTTTTCTGTACAGGTTCCTCCATTGAAGCAGGGTCCATCGGCACAGGTCATAGCGCTGACCTCGCAGTTCTTCCCATAAAAGCCTTGAGGGCATGTGCAGGTGTAATCGTTCACCAGGTCCTGAGAAGAAAAAGAAAAAGCCATTAACGTTCGAGCTCCAACCAAAGACAAGAAGGGGCAAAACTCAAGCGTATAGTGTCGTGAACGGCTGCTTACGTTGCAACTGCCTCCGTTCTTGCACGGATTGCTGTCGCACTCGTTGGTCTCGATCTCGCAGTTTTTGCCACTGAAGCCTGGCTTGCAGATGCAGGTGTAGCTGCCCTGGCCGGTGTTGGTACAGGTGGCATCGTTCATGCAGGGCTTGTGATTGGTGCAGAAGTTCAGATCCTCGTTGCAGAACAGGCCGCCCCAGCCTTCCTTGCAAGTGCACTGAAATGGCTGGTTGCAGGTGCCATGCAGGCACCCCGGGTATCGCTTGCACTCGTCGCAGAGGGGGCCGTCCCACCCGAGGCGGCACTTGCACTCACCCGGGGCCTCACAATAACCGTGCTCCTCGCTACAGCCAGACGAGCAGATGGCTGTTTAAAAGGGAGAGGGAGAAAAAGGGGGACATTAGAATGACTGGCATCATAAAACAACCCCCCTTCTAGAGGATCAGGCACATCAAGTATTTGTTAAGTACTAAACTAAGCAGCTGGGGGATACACAAAAGAAACACATGCCGCCTTTTTCACGGAAGGCAGAGCATATTAGGTTTCTACGCGTGTCCTTGTTAAATTATGCTCTTTGCTTCCATTGTTACAGTGAACAAAAGCTAACTTAGAAGTTGTATGTGGCCGTAAGAAACCGTTGAACTTGCCCGTGATTTTTCTTCTTTTTCTTCTTCATTATCTCTACGGTGCACATAATAATGCACAACATTCGAAAAAAACACTTACGTTCTGTTTTTGAATACACTTACGTTCTGCGCAATATTCGCCTTTCCATCCCGGCAGGCAAATTCTGTTTCCAGCGGCGTCACAGTTGAAGTGTCCGAACGCATCATTCCGTGGGCGGCAGAAATCCGAGCATTCCTCGCCGTGGTAGAATTCATCGCACACGACGCGATAAGAAAAGTTCAGTTGGCTTTTCTCTCCGTGATGCACGTCCTGGGACCAGTCCTCGCCGATAGCGAGTCGCCGTTTGGTAGCCAAACGGCTGATCATGTTATTGATATTCTCTGAAATGCATGTAAGATATGTGTTAAATACAGAAGTAGGCGTATCAAATAAAAGTTTGTTAAAAAACAAACAAAAACAAAAAACAGGTGAGGGCGCATACCTGTTGACTGGTCAGAGGATTCTGCGTTCCAGGCTTCGATTATCAGCGAGACATTCCCCTGTAATGACAGAAAACTCTGTTAAATATGTATTATACATGCATGCATACGCATACATAAGATGTGATAGTGAAACGTTTAAGGGTGATTTTGAGCTACTCACCGGCCACTTGAAATTAAAAGGCACGCGAATATGCGCACTGCTGGAGATGGAGTCCGCGCTGAATATGTCTGTCATCCCAGTGCCGTAAGTGCACGGCGGCTCGGGTAGTATGACGTCTTGTGAATGCTTCAGGCAAACGCGGAAAAAGATCTGGCAGTCGCTGGACCGTTTACACACACTGCTTGTGCTTGTGAAAGAGTGCACTTTCAACTCAAACACACCGGCTGATTCAGCCTATGGAAATAAAAAACAGGATAAGATTAGCACTGTTAAAACACTGGTCAAAAGAAGCGGCTTACATTCAAATCCTACATGTAAAATACTCACCTGGTGCGCTGATATCAAAATTAAAAAACACGTTAATAAAACACAAGCCATTTTGGATCTTCTTGTCTGCTACTGAACGATAGCAGACTGCAAGAGTAGTCCGATATGAATGTTTGTAGTGGTATCCACGATTTAAGGAAAAAAAGTAGGCTAGTTGAAAAAATATCAGAAAAACTATTTTTTTTAAAAATCTTAATGTCGTCTCTGTTGGAGCTTACAAAGCAAAGAGAAACAGATTTCTTGCTCCAGGAGACTTTGGACCCGTCAGTTACCTATCGTGGAGTGTGGAGTGCGCGTGGGGTTTAAATAGTGAGCCGAGAAGGCGTGGCTTATCAGGAAAAACTCATAAAACATGCTTTAAAATGTACATCATGACGTTTTCTTTTCCTTTCATAGTAAAATAGACAGGGCCTATTACAGAACAACATAAACTGTAAATAGCACAGGCGTTTGGAAACTTTAAAAAAGTAGGCTAATGTTGGCAGCAAATTAAATATTAACTAGGCTATTAACTAAATATTTACACTGCACTGGTTTGTAAATGTTTTCAAACGCCAAATCACTTTTTTTGTAATGCTCCACACTGTGTTCCTAAAAGTTAGGCTAGGCCTATAGGAATATCCTAAATTCTAAACCCCTTTAAAACATTTCTTTTTATAAACAATTGTCTGGAGTGTTATTAAACCTGTGCCCTTTGCCATAGTTTTAAGGATGTGGAGGAAAATATCTAATTAATGCCTAATATTGTCTTTAATACGCATATTTTATTATTTTTCGATGCCGCGCGTGCCAGGCAATTCTCCAAAAGCTTGTTTTCGTCTTAAGAATTAATGTTCGTCACCGATCGCGGAAGGGGGTGGTTGGGGGTGATCTACACATCCCATTTTATTCAGCCCTAAAATCTGTAATTGTTCTGACGCGTGTGAGTCGTTAAACCGGCAAGCGCTTTATTGTGCCCTGGAAAGATCCGGAGGGCTCTTTTGTTATCTTGGGTTTGGATTGTAGGTCTTTGGTAAAGAGGGCGAAATGGTGGGGGGTGCGCAGAGCATTTAAGATTGCAGATAATTGCTTTCTGCAGTAAGAGTGTGCGTACGTGCGCTGGGAGGGGGGCACTCGCTCACTACAGCTGTATGATAATCCTTGCACCTGCGCACTGTTTGCGCTTCGCTTTCTTCATTTATAAACACACGCACGAAATTAAACTATATGTTTAACCGTCTTCTTTACTAATCTATTTATTTGCATTAAGTTTATTTAAATAACCCCAACTGGCATTCATGATATCAAAGTTTAGCTACTTGAATGGGCTACAATATGCATGCATGCAACAGCAAGTTATTCCTGCGAGCAGAAACACAAAAGTTCTGCAGGTAAAATTTTTTGCGAATTCATTAACTTCAGAGTATGAAAGGTTCTGTCGCTCGTGTTAAGGGTAAACAGAGGAGACACGCGGACAATGCGCCGCGTTCCAAACTGTTGCTCGTGCTTTAGTGATTTTCTATTGTGATTCTAATGAGAGCAGCGCGTGCCTCCGCTGGCCCCATCTTTACCCCAGGCACGCTTTGCCTACTGGACGGCACCATGATTAGGGGGTTAAGAAGGACCTCTATTGTTAATTTATTGTCGGACAATTATTAAGACAGTCTGGTTTCTTGGCTTCTGATGAACACAAGGATGAATACGTAAACAATAGTTATTATCTGTGTAAACAATAAAAGCAAGTAAACAACTTGGATTGGCGAATCATGGCTCTTGGTTGAATAGCACACTTTATCCACAGTGTGGTTTAATGCAATATATATATATGATATGTCATTAGACAATATAATGTTAATAGCCTTTACCAACCTATTCGAGCTATTCAAATTGAAAACCAAATTAAAATGGTCATATTTTAATGTTCTTCCTCCATAAATTTCAAGGCAATGTATAATTTTAAATGCAATAATAGGCTACAAACATATGGCCTATGTAGTCTAACAATCATTTTAGCATGTTAATATTTTTAGTTCATTTTGGGATATGGATATACATTTTAAGGTAAATAGTCAAATTTGACAGGTCTTTAAAAAAATATTTTTTAAAAGTAACTTAAGAGTAAAAAAAGTAAAATAAGAAAACATTTTTTGACCTGGCCCCATTCTGAGATACGTGCGCGTGCCCAAGCACTTATTGATGCGCGCTATGGGGTACATGTTCAGCAAAATAGGTGTCGTGTGTGCCCATTATGTTCATTCGACAAAGAGAGTGATGAGGGGAAAGCGGGGAAAAGTCACAAAATCAATAGCCATCTGGCTCAATCGAAGACGCGCATGCTGCATGATGTTTCCTGATATAGGTGAACAGATCAAACTTTCACCAACCCCCTTTCCCCCGGGTACATTAATACGTGTAACAAAGTCACCACTATAAAAGTTTCATCGCCAGCTTTTGCGACTTACACAATGAAGCGCTATATGTTTTGCTTTTGCGAGCCCGTGTTTAACACTTTCCCATCCACGTGTCTAACATCCAAACGGTGCGAGAGTCGTCGCGTTTGCTGGGATAAAGCGTGCCTGTGGGTGCTAGTGAATTCTGGCGGGAGGGGAAGGATTGGCACATGGGGGTGAAATGACACATGGCGACAGTTATGGTGAGGTGTTAGCCAGTGGCAGAAGGCGCGTCCATAAATGTGAATTGGTGCCCCTTTTCCAAGGTGTGAAGTGCGACACGCGGTGCCCGACGCAGACCGGTTCCCAGGCTCCCTGCACGTGCATGATGCTCGGAAGTGTGATTTTATTCGTATGTCATTTGTTCACACCTTTGGGAAAGTCTATTCTGCAACTGGCGACTTAATTTCATTGGTCAGGGAAAACAGTTGTGCAACATTTGCACAAACTTTCCGAAAACCGAGTTCAGAACCCTTTCAATTAAAAAATAGGCTACTTGAACCGAGCGATTTGTATGACTTTCGGTTCATAGCGCACGGTGCAGACGAATCAGTAAGCTATAGGCCTACTATGAATGAACTCAAATTCGCGAACGAATAACTTGTCGGCTGATTCTTTTTAGTCAATCAAAAATTCAGTGCGATTTCCAAACATGAGTCGGGTCTTTTAAGTGAACAGTGCAGTTCGAATTCCAGGCGAATGGCTTTAATGAATCGTTTCTTTTAAATGAATCAGGTTCTCAAACGAATGACTCCTACGAGCCGGTTCAATTAAAATGAATAAAAAACACCCAGAGAGATTACTGAATTAATTTATCTTACTAAAGTTACTTCTTTTGTCATGTTCGACTCTAAATTACGAATGTAGACTTCAGACTTTGCAGTTATGTCATTATGACAACGTGTAGCCTATTTAAAGATAAGTTTGTTCACCTGTTTGTAAATACAAATGAATTAAATGTTCCCTCATTTTTTTGTTTTTTTTTGTTTTACTCACTAGTTTACTCTGGCAGAGGTCAGACAAAAGTTTCGTACAATTCAGTGATTACCATAAAGGCATAATTGGCACGTGTTCGTCTGTCAAACGCAAAGGTGTGACACTGACAAAAGTTTAACACCTCACATTCTGTCTTTCAATTGACTCGTGTTGTGAAGCGTGCTGCCAGGACATCGGTCGGTCAGAGAGGTTGTCCACATTATGTGGGTGACTGGGTGTTGTTTTAAGTGCACTAAGATCGAGTTAGAGTGTTGAAGTTAATGGTAGAAGAAACTGATTTAGAACTGGATTCTAATTCACACAAGAAAAAGGACACAAGGTCACAAATAAAACGACTTTTTTGTTTACATAGGCCTACAGTGGGGTATGATTTTGTAATAAGTGCAACAAATCCATTAGTTACATTCAACCATCTAATTATTTTAAGTCGGATTATATTTTTAAAGCAATTTGAAATATCACAATTTTTTTTTGTATCAAAGATCTTTGCACAGAACAGTATTTGAAAATGGCCATCTCAACATTTTTTTTCCTGAAATGAATACTGCAGCCACTCAATTATATCAACAATTCACATTAATGTCTCTGCAATTGTGTTATTTTTTATTTACAAACATAACAGGCCTAAAAGAGTGCACTTTTAATAATAAAAAAAGGACAGTAATAATAAATAAAACCATAAAATGTGTTTATTTTTGTTTACATTACATTATTTGTTTACTTCAGGACCACATTTAACTACCTGCCATGAATAAATATAACAAATTATGATTTATGATAAACTACAGTACAAGTTTGTCATTTAAAGCAACACAATTAAAGGGGATGAAAGCAGATTTGCTCTGGATCAGACCTTTCAGCATTGAAAATAAAATACAATGACATCACACATCACACACACATTGTTATGGTTTGTTTATTGGAGATATTCTGGGTGTTTCACAACATAAGGAATACAAAGCACATACTTAGACATGATGAGCCATTTCTGAAATAGCACCAGATTGAGCTCGATTTATTTGAGAGGTTCTCCTCAACACACTGCAACAATCACCATGACAAAGACAGCCTTGCTGGCAGCATGAACACAAATCCAAGGTTTTGCTTCATGTGCCGTGTGATGATCAGAACGTATGGGAGTCTAATATCAGGCTATTGCCTACTGCATCAGTTATGGGTTTGAAATGGGGCCTACATGATGGAAACAAGATCAGTTCTTCAGTTCATGTGGTGATATGCAGTTCTTTGCTCTTGCAGAGATGAGAGAGCCATAGAAATGGACAAGAACAAGTCCAACAACCCTGAAACAATTTCTAATCAGTGAGATCATAAATGAGGGCACCATATCTGTGTCTGCTGTCCAGGAAGTGCTATCTTCCACAGGAATGAAACGTCTTTTGGAGTCGCTCGCTCCTATCCAAAGCCCTGTAACAAGGTAGCATCCCTGCAGTGTAGCCGATTGGATGTTCTTTCCACACATGCCCTTCTGCTCCCATTCTCCCCTCCCGCCCACATACACCGTCCACCTGTCTGACTATGACCTTCATCTCAATGGCGGGTCACACTCGAGGTGGGACCGTTTAAGGTGGGTGTGAGCAGGACGAGTCCTCACTGCTGCTTACGAGACCAGAAACGACCTGCGATGGTACCTAATGAAATTCCCTGTTTCTTCTGTTGCGCAAGCTCTGAAAGTCTCTGCTCTTCTTCCTGTATGTGCAAAAATATTCATGCAATATTAGCAAACACCACTAAATATGACATCTGACAAGGAAAAAGAAAATGTGATAAGTACCTGTGCAAGCTGTGCTTGCCTTCTTTTGAAAGCTTCAATGGGGTCTTCCTCAAGAGCGTAGTTCTCTAATACTGAACGCACATCATCCACTCCGCTGATGGCAATAGCTACACACAATATACAAGGTCAATTGAGTTGTACAAATTAACAATACAATATAACCTGACAACATCTATTTGCCTCACACATCCATGCTCACTTTTAAGGAAGGCAGCCAAGTCATAGAGCGTGCGATCCTCTGAGTTGCCGTCCCACTTGCACAGCGCCAACCCGTTGAAAGGCTGTAGACCGAAGGCCTCTCGCTTACAGTCCACCACAATGACTTTGGAGGTATCTCTGTTCAAACAAGACACGTCCTGCAAGACAAACAGAGTCATTAGTGAATATCATTATCTTTAATTTCTTTGGGATGTGCTTGAGTAGACCTTACAGAGTGCTTGACTCTTGCATTGTCAATACAAGATCTTGACCAAAAACTGATGCACTTCTTGATGGAAATAACATTTCCATCAAGAGGTGAATTTATGGTCTGGACTCAGGTGCCAATTCATGTATGAAAATGATTCTTCATGCTCCCTCCCAACCATTCTTTCACTATTTGAGCCTGATGAATCTTGACATTGTCATCCTGGAATAGGGCCATGATGTGTCTTCCTACGTAGTTTAAGAAAAAAAGAAAGAAAAAAAAACTACACACTCCATCAATCAAGGACCTTTCACACAGAGCGTGACTCGATAAAGCTAAGCAAAATCGCCAATGAACTGAGCTTTCACACTGAACGCGATGGATGACGCTGACCGAGAATACATTTTTCCACATGTATCTATCACGTAGGTTTCCCATTTGGCTTTAACCTCATCCGCTGCACAACATACAACAGTACAATAAGATAAAAAAAGTTTGGTACTACAGCAGCAGGAGCTTGGGTAAGCTCAAATCTAATTGGACAGCTCATTTACGCGGGGCGACGAGAAAGAAAAATCGACACTGGTTGAGAAAAGGAAAATCTCGCTTTGATCGCGCCCAGAGTGAATAGCTCCATAGGGATCTATTGTTTGCGCCGTTTAAATGCTCTCAGTGTGAAAAGGTGCTTTAGGGTTAGAAGAACTGTTGCCAAAATATAACATGCTAGAAACATAATCACTGCAATAATGACCCAATCATAGACTCTTAAGCATTTGCCTATTTAAAATTTGTACAATTTTATATTTTTTATCCATCTCTATATATGCTGAACATTGCATTCTTTAATCAAATTGCTGTTGTTAACGTTTAAAAAGAAAACACGAGGCTGTGTGGTACTGTAACTTAAATTCCCAAAAACACCCCTTACCAATGGTAAAATCACTGTAACTCTTGACCTCTTGCCGCTTATTGCTTCAAGAGGCCTGACATCTAGAAAAATAGGTCCAGTGTGAGTCTACTTATCACAGCTATACATACAAATTGAGGTTAAATGTGACCTCTCACACCCCCGAACGTTTGTGTGACACTGATGTGAACCATATTTACACCTATGCATTTGTGGAGGGGTGCAAAGACTTAACACCAGCCCATTGCCCCCAGTGCTCGCTCTCTCGCTCACACACGCACACACACTCTATCCGGGCCAGCTGTCTCAGTGGTGGTCCTACAGAGCAGATGGACAGGGACGCTGCACTCTCTCTATCACGAGGTCATCAGCATCCCCCAGAGAGACTGAAAAAGTTGCGTGCGCGAGAGAGATGGAGGGGCCCCGAAAGGAAAGCCCTCTTGACGGCGGCACACTCCGTAGCATTTACAATAAATTACCCGCATCTGCTTTCCCTATGAGACACGCCCAAACCCCACCGGGAGTGCGAGTGTGTGTTTCAGTGTATTTGTTATTGAGTGTATGAGCGTGCATGTATAAATAATGAGATTTTTATGGATTATAGCAACAGGCTAGCTTAATGGCGCCCAAATCGCATTCAAAATGTGAAACTGAACGATAATTAGTATGTTTTATGAAGCTAGTGTGTATTTGATCTTCAGTGTGGGTGTGTGAGCAGAGCTGTGTAACGCAGCTGGGCATAAGAGTGTCATGTTGCCGAGTCAAACAGCCTCTTCAATTCCCCAGGTAAAACATTGGAGCACGAGCCGGAGGAAGCGTGCCGCTGACTATACGCACGTGCCACGCTATGCACCTGCCAATCAAAGCCCAGCTCGCCCCCCCATCTGTGCTGAGGACCTCGGCTGGGGGAGGGGGGCAGCATCTACTGGTGTCATATCTGTATGAAACAGTTCACAGAAAGGTAGGGCCCAATCAAATCAGTTATATTTTTTCATAAATTCAGTTTCTTCCATTTTAACTTTTTTTTTGTTCGAAATTAACCATATTTAAATAACGTGTCAATACATTATCAATCCTTCCAAAATGTGTTTTTGTCTGACCCTGATTGTGTAAGTCTATTAACTTTATATTTTTGACCGGGCGGATTTGTTTTTTGTGGGAAATGGCATACATGCGCTCCGGATACTTTGACGCATGTATCGTGTAAGATGCTAAATCTCGAACCTCCGAGAAATCACCCGTTTTAAGAAAAAAAAATGCAGAATAGAGTTTTCTGGTAAATGAGAAAGCAAGTCACAGAACTCGTAAAAAATCGAGAATCAACACTCGTTTTTTAGAGATAGTGAGAATCGAGGGTATTGCTACAGTAACGTCTTCAGCTAGTCAGCTTGAGATCCTTTCCATCTAAACTGGTTATATCTTTTAAGTCTAGTAGTGCATGTTTTATGAGCAGTAGGATAACCATATTCATCCGCACAGTCACAGAGCTGAAGCACAACCAAAACAATGTTCTTCCGCAAAATGCATGCAGTTGTGTTTTTGTAAACCAAAAGTTACATAGTGTACCTTTAAATTGTATTAATCGAAAAGCATGTCAAATTAACTAAATTCATAAAACACAAAATCGCGTTGTAAAAAAGAACAGAGAAGTCGCATTTTATTACATTCAGAAATAATGTAAAATAGTAGTACATAACCTAAATTAGTGGTGTTTATATAAACAATTTTTATTATAAATGCCAAGCCAAGCTTTCTCCTCCAGCTCAGGGCAACGAGTTTGTTTAGTCTTCATTTCATTAAAGGTGAAGTATGTAGTTTCGGCCACACTAGTGGCAACTATGCTAGAACTGAATTGTTTTTCACATGTATTTGTGTGCATGTATGCATACTCGATTTTGTGTGCTTATAGTCCGGAAAATACGGTACATGTTGTTGATGAAACTGCGCCACTCATTCAGACAGCATACAGATTTCATAATTAAATAGCAGTCGTATGACACACACTAGTCCATATCGCAATTTGTTTACAGCCCTACTTTTTTATTTATTCATCCATAATTTGCCACATTCCATGATATTGCGCAATTCAGTCTGCCCTACAGAAAGGCTATCCTGGGAAACTGAACACATTCTTGAGTTTCATATAAATACCAAGGAACTCTTCCTTCATGCATCACTCAAAGCGATCAAGTTCATGCTGGCCCAAAATGCATCATGGCGCTGTAGAATTTGCTTTCAGTGTCATTATTGTCATGTCACCAGTTTTATTCTCATTTCACATTTTTGTAACTAACTGTTTTAGTCATTCATTCTTGTTCATCTGCAACTTTTAAAGTTTTTCCTTCTTAATTCTTCAGAAGGAAACTCATTCGACTGCATTTGTTTTGTCCTCCCCCCACCCGCTTCTGAGGGCCAGATGGGAAGTGAGGGAGGGGAGAGAGAGGAGAGGAGAGGAGGGTGAAGCAGAGTGAAATAAACGTGTGTTGGCAGAAGGTGGATGGAGAGAGAGTGCTGATGGAGGTCTGGTGGACAAGGCCAGACAGGCAGTGGTGAAATGTGACCGGAGTGAAGACCTATTGCACAAATACGCATGCACTCACTCATGTCTACTTCTGTACGAGCACTAAGCAGCTACCAAGTAGCGTGACTGTAAGAATAGAAAATTGTTTCAATTCAGCACATTAACAATTAAGGCTGGGTAACTTTGCCGTTATGTAATGTTCACTTTTTAATTTTTTTTTATAAATCTTTAAAAACACTGTTAAATGCAATCTTCAGCAAATCTCACAATGAACATCTATTTTTCATGACTGCACATTATTATATTGAGATACTTAAATTAACTATGGCGAATTATCTATTTATTTGTTTTATTTAGATAAAAGAGTAAATGAAAATTAGAAAAGACGTTTGCTCTAATTTGTTTCAATCCAAACATGTTTAAATGTAAAGTCTTAAGATTAATAATAGTATTTTAACAATATGTAATCAAGAAAACAGAGTTAAATTAATACATCTCGAATGTTTTATACACTACCGTTTAAAAGTTTGAGGTTGGTAAGATTTAATAGAAGTCTCTTATGCTCACCACGGCTGCAGTCATTTGATCAAAATTTTAAATATTTGTTTTCTATTTATACATATTTTAATATATGATTTTAATACATGTAGTTACAGCATCATTACTCCAGTCTCCAGTGTCACATGATCCTTCAGAAATTAATCAAATATGCTGATTTGCTGCACAAGAAACATTTCTTCTTATTATCAATGCTGAAAACAGTTGTGCTGCTTATTTTTATTTTTTGATAAATAGAAAGTTCGAAAGAACAGCATTCATTTAGTTACATTATAAACGTCATTTTAGAACAATTTAAGGCATCCCCACTGAATAACATTTTAGAAAATGAAAATTAGAAAAGATGGAACATTCCAAACATGTTATACGAGTTGAAACGTAAAATCTTGAGATTAATAATAGTATTTTAACAATATGTTAAATCAATACATTTTGAATGTTTTATACACTACCGTTTAAAAGTTCGTTTTAAAAGTAAAATCGAAAGTTTGAAAGAACAGCATTTATTTTGTTACATTATAAATGTCTTTACTGTAACTTTCGAACAATTTAATGCGTCATCGCTGAATAAAAGTATTAAATTCTTTTTTTTTTAAAGACCTGAAACTTTTGTGTATAAAGAATAAAATAATTCTATAATACCCTCCAACAACACGTCACACTAATATAACCATGGATGCTAAAAACTGATTGAATTTGTGCACTAATGCAATTGTAAATTTGATCTTAAGCGTTAGATGTGCACCATTCATAAGCCTAATGAGGAGAGAGTTTAGGTAACGGCGGACGGCCTAACGAAGGAAAAAGGAGGGGGGAGAAGGTTAATGAGGCCTGAGAAGAGAGAAGGGAGGAGGAGGAGAGAAGGAGGGGAAGAAACTGCTATTGTCTTGGGCTGTTGAGAAAAGAAAAAAAGAATAAGGACATAGCAGTGGGGAAATCAATGGGCGAACAGAAGGACGGCATGCAGCAGAGACACGGGGGGCATCGCGCCATAATGTTGCCCGGGTCACTCAGGAGAGGGGGCCCATGGGGCAGGGATCTTGAGCAATAAGAGCAGACCATACTGTATTACGGTCAGATCGAGGAGCTGTGACAAATGAGGAAATTAGCAAATGTATCACTAAATCTGTATTGCAGCATGAAAGCAAACATATTTGGAAACTATGAATGGATTTCCCCAAGACGTGTTGTCTTTGTAGAGATCAAACCATTAACATCTGTACAAGAAAACACAACATCTTGCAAAAATAGCAGCTTCTTTTGAAAGGCGATACAAATATCCCATTGTTTTGCAACATATGGCTTATCTCTGATGATTTTGATGTGACTCAAACAACTTGTAGGGGTGAAATACAAGGCAGCTGGATTTTACGGTAAGTGGCGGACACTGTTTACAAGAACAGAGAAGTGTCCTAAATATTGAGAGAGTTTGCGCACGTCACCAACAAAGCATGATACTGAGAAGCAGACCTATAGGCAAGCAGACTGAAGTTTACCTTAACATGGTGGCCCTCCATGTAGCGCGTGGCATCCCGAAAGAGCCGGTACATCACGAATCCTTGAGGATCTATACTGTCAATCAAGGGGTACGCCGTCTGCCCACACACAAACACACATTGTTGCATTCAGGAATCGGTTTTATGTTTTACAGTGAGAGATTGTCTTTAAGTGAAGTTAAATATCATCAGTTACCCATAAAAAGTGCACATTACAAATGCTAGTTGTTCTAAAATTTGTGAAGCATCAAGTGCTTCATATGTTGTTGTTTTTTACACTGCTGAAAAGCTGAATTGACTTTCGCATGCATTAGAATAAAACAAAACACCAGCAGCAAAAGGCTGTTTAATCAAAACAAGGCTCATTTGCATGACTTTACAAGTGTGCCACACCAACAAAACAACAGACACACACAAACACTTGCAGACTGAAGCTTAGCATAAAGGTCCCACTAATGGCATAATTTAGGAAACGTTCTATTTGAGCACAAGACGACGTGTTTGTAGAATCAACAAACGCGTAGGTGTGCCACTGTATCCAAAATAGCATCCATTGTAAGTGGGTTCAATGCCAAGCATGGTTCAAGACACTTTTCCTTTCAACTGAAATGGTGTATGCAAAAACAAATAACAAGCCAATCGCAATGGCATTATTGTGGTAAATAGTCCTCACCACCTCTGAGACTCACCATGCCGGTCTCTGATGTGAAGATGACTATCTCGTAGAGCGGGGCCAGTTGCTGGAACAGATAGTCTATGCCAGGCCTCTTCTTAAAACGCCAGCCTGTGGCCAACTAGAGGCGGCAGAGGAGATCCAAAAAACATTAAAACTAAAAAAAAAGGTCCAATGTTTTTACATATTTATTAGGACTAACAATAGGGGTTTAGAATAATTTAACATAAAAGAGTGAATTTTTTTTATAGTTAATTACAATTATTTTTAACTAGACAATTTCCATCCAAATATACACAATCATTCAAAAGTTTGTTTCTTTGAAACAAAAGAATACTTTTATCCAGCTAAGGTTGCATTAAACTGACCAAAAGTGATAATGTTACAAAAAGACTTCCGTTTCAAATAAATAGTTTCATCAAAAAATCCTTAAAAAAAAAAAAAAAGCATCAGTTTCCAAAAAATATTAAGCAGCACAACCGTTCAGCATTGATGATAAGCAAATCAGCATATCAGAATGATTTCTGAAGGATCATGTGATACTGAAAACTGGAGTTAAAAACTGAACATTTAGATTTGCATCACAGGAATAAATTCAATTTTATAGAATATTAAAATAGAAAACACTTTTTTTAATTTGTAATAATATTTCACAATATTAACGGTTTTATTGTATTTTTGATCAAATAAATGCAGCTTTGAATAGCTTTTTTTTTTTAACGACCCAGTTCCTTGCATTTTTTTTAATGCAATCAGTTCCTTGCTAAAGTGAGGGGGAAAAAAATAATAAAAAAGGAAATATGTAACAGATTTTCTAGTCTGCTAAAGCAGCCAACTGCTGGTCTTCTCATAACATTTACGACATGTTTTGCCTATACGCGAGTATTGCTATTTGAACTGAAACATCTTTAGACGGCCCATCTGGAATACATTTATAAATGAACAAGCAGTTAGAAAGTCTCTCAATAATTTACTGGAAGTATGACTATTCCGATCATTAGAAAGTACAAAGAAGGCATAGCAGAAAGCAGCATTTTACATCAATTACATGCCTTTAGTCACTGAAGTTGCATTTTACCATCAAACTCAACTAATTCTTCTTTACTTCGATAGTATTCTTACTTTTGTATCACTTAGAGTAACAGATACTTTAATTGTGCTTTTATCTGGCACTGAACTCCTATATCGGAGTATACATGTCAAACAAAGCCAAAAAGAAGAGTACAGTCAAAGACAAAGCTTCACTTGAGGTTCAACTAAAATCACTGTGCCGTGCGCCACGGTAACAGTCTGCTGAGATGTGTCCGATTACAGGTAGGCTATGCTCCACCTGTCACCTGTGTGTGGCCCTTCCCTCACAGCTGGCCAGGTAAGAGAGGCGACAGGTGGTTCGCCCAAAACAGCATTCCAGATGGCCTTGTGTGATTAACAGGAATTGATAAGGAAATAAACTGATAAGTGACAAAAGGTCGTTAATCAAATCAAATAAGAGACTTTATTGCAGATAACTGAGTGCACAAATATACACACTTTACAGCACAGCACGTAGAGAGAGAGCATGTAGAAAATAGAGTGTTCGCAGCTGTGTTTAGATTGGAACAGCAATAGGCCTGCAAATAGGAGCAACTTTTTTCAGAGTCTAATGATATGAACTTGCATCAAGCAGACTGAAACAATCTAGATTCAAGAATCATTTCATGTTAAATCGAGATCTGAGAATGCAAAGTCAATGTCCCACAGCTCAAAGTAGCACATTTAGATGGGCAGTAGACATTCTAATAACTATTTAAGCAGCATTTCAATTATTTTATAATCATTATCTAAAACATAGAACAAGATAAAGGTATTTATGTGATAGTGTGAAAAAAAGATAGATTTTTCTAATTAATCGAAAAATAATCGATAGATGAATCGATTGGAAAACAAATAGTCAGTTCCAGCAATATTATATATTTTAATATATTCTGAAGTGTAATTATTCCTGTGATGGTAAAGCTTTTTCAGCATCATTACTCCAGTCTTCGGTGTCACATGATCCGATTTCATTCAGAAATCATTCTGATATTCTGATTTTCTGCTTAAGAAAACCTTTTTTTATAATAAATGTTGAAAACTGTTCTGCTGCTTAATATGTTTGTGGAAACCATGATATATTTTATTTCATTCTTTGATAAGTAGAAAGTTTGGAGCTCAGGTGCAAAAGTGACAGTAGTGCAAAAGATCAAAAGTGACAGTAGTGTACATTGGTCCTTACTTGATCCTCAAATGCAGATGTTCTCTTGGTTACATTATTTGAGCTGTGACACCTACCGACCACTCTGGATGGAGGAGGACATCGGTGAGCTCCAGCACTAGAGTGTATGGAGGCTGGTAATAGGGTTCTCTCAGTGGGTCTGGCAGAAGCTTTGGGCTTGTGGGCTCGATGATCATCTACAGAGAAGCAGAAAGAGAACATTTGGTACCTCAGATTCTTTCTTATGAGGATATAAATGGGGATTATTTTCTGTATCCTCTAACCTGTCGGTAATCTTTGAAATATTTGAAGGTTCTTCTGAGCTGCTGGATGACGGGAACATCTAAAAGACAAAAGAATAATAATAATTATAAACTGGTGTAGCCAGATCGATTAAATATTATTCATGATTAACAGTAAAAATAGTTTCTTTAAAGGGATAGTTCACTTAAAAATGAAAATTCTGACATCATATACTCACCCTCAAGTTGTTTCAAACCTGAATGAATTTCTATGAACCAAACAGTTAACTGGTCCCATTGACTTCCATAGTATTTCTTTTTTCCTACTATGGAAGTCAATGGGACCAGTTAACTGTTTGGTTACTGACATTCTTCAAAAAATCTTCCTTTGTGTTCAGCAGAAGAAAGAAATTCATACAGGTTTGAAACAACTTGAGGGTGGGTACCGGTAAATGATAACAGAATTTTCATTTTGAAGTAAACTATCCCTTTAAGTCATTTTAAATGGTTTAGGGCTTACTGATAACAACTACGTCAACACATCAAATTCTAATGGTCACTTCAAGACACTATACAACATCCCCACATCATTCAAACTAAAGTGATTAGCCCCATTTTCATGGCTTTAGCTCCCTCCAATCGCCACATGCCATATGCCACCTCAAGCGGCAGAATGGACAGATAAAGTGGCGGCACACAGGTTCCATGCGCCTCCTGCCTGGCTCGCTGTGCGTCTGTTAAGGCAGCCAGCCCGCCAAGGGGCCCATCAACAACATCAGGGCATGAGGAAGGAGGTTGATTGGGGGAGGGACGATACAAACTGCTTAAACACCCTCTCCTCCAGCCCTATCCCTCCTTTTCTCCTGTTGGATTAGTTTGGAGGGGGAGTGTTTGCGCTCTTTGAGAGAGCATGTGCCTGTTGGCAGCCTCCAATGGAATAAGCTTTCCCTTGAGGCTAATGAGCGAGACGAGATGGACGTCTCCTTATCATACTTATGTTGAAGAGAGACAGCGATGGTGTTAGTAGGTTCCATTTACATGATATCAGCATCACAGCTTTGTTTCTGAAAAGTAATGGATCAATGAAGAAATGTAGCTGTGTTAGACAAAACACCTGTTGAACAAGGTATAGTAGCTCCGTAAAAGTGCTTCTGAAGCCATACGATAGATTTGTTGAATGAAAACGCCACAAGCACGTCATTATGCAGATCTCAAATCAAACATGGCATCTGAGGTGTATGAATCACATTATTTGAGAGTGAATAATGACTTAAATTTCAATGCGCTTATAACAATCAACCGTATATCTTTCAGAGATAGATAAATATATTATTTATAGGGCTGCTTTTATTGTGCTTTTCTGACTTTGTGGCACAACCAAAAATGGGAGATGGAATGTCTCTTTTGTCAAAGAAAAGTAGAATAACATGAAGGAGAGTTAATAATGACAGAAGGTGCTGAATTAAAGTAATAATTTTTTTCCCCTCCCAAAAAACAAAAATTCTGACCCCAAACCTTTGAATGGGCTTGTCAGTATTCCTTGTAGTGTTTTCTAAAGGAGTGTTTAGAGAAAGTTTATCCTCTTCACATCGACCTCAGTCGTCTGTTTAACTCCATCCAAACTGGCACACATCTGTCCCGGCAGAAGTCCTTCCATCTCCACAAGTCCAAGATCAATACAAAGGGTGAACAGTTGCAAGAACCGTTACCAAGACTGATCCAAGACGACACCGGAGAAGCGGGGAACAACTGGGCGCGCTTTGAAGAGTCTCTTCTGCTAACCTTGTTTGTCAGTGTAAATGGCGAGGAGTCCCATTGTTGCTTCACAGAGGGCCTGTGTCTCTCTGGAGGGATGTCCACTGAGTCTCAGGCGAGGAGGGAGGGAGAGGAAGATCGATGGCTAGGCCTCTGGACACAACAAAGGCCTCCTTTAATCCTGCACTGGGGTTAGCATATGCTTCGCTAGTTTGCCAAAGGCCATTACTCAATTGCCTTTCTTCCATCCCTTTCTTTGGGAGCCTCTTGCTTTTTTCTTCTCTGTCAATCGCTCCTTTCTGCATCTGTGAAAAGTGGTCTTTAGGTCCGGCCCCTCTCTCGTTGCTGTCATATTGGGACTGTTCTGAGGATAGAGTACCAGGCCTGTGCTAAATTTTCCTGGATGATCTACAGCTCGCTGTTTGTTTGCTATTAGAACTGGAGGTTCTCTAAACACAATGTTAATGTAAACAAGAAAAACCACAAAAAATAAAAACAAATCTAATATTTTGCTCCATATAACCATACCGCTACAATATTACCGGAGATTTTTGAATCATTCTTGATGGCAAACTGAAATAATCACAATTAATAGTTGACCAATATATCGTCAAAGCCTTACTGATTTATTAAGATAAATAGGATCATATATAAAAGAACCATATACAACTGTTCAATGTGTAGACTGTCAGAGGTATGTTACATGTTTAAATGTAACTTGTAAAAAATTGTAAAGTGCTTTTCACAATCAATATAGTTTCAAAGCAGCTTTATTCAGATTTTTTTTTTTTTAAGCACAATTCGTTTGGAGTCAGTAAGATTAAGAAATAGACACTTTTCTTAAAGCAAGGATGCATTTAATTGATCAAAAGTGACAGTATCGGTAAGTAATATCAGCTAAATACTGTATGATGTTTTGTCTGACACATGTACTTCCTCTTTAGAGAATTTTGGAAAATAATTTAGGTCATGGAATTGATAATGCAGATTGGTCTGCTGTATGCAAAAAATTTTTATCTTAAGTTTACTTCATTGGGGGTTCACAAACTTAATTATAAATTCATTAATAGGATCTATCTCACACCATTACGTCTGAAGAAAATTGACAGAAACTCTTCTGGTCTCGGTTTTAATTATAAAATTCACGGCTTTTGGTACTGTGATAAAATCATCCCTTTCTGGACCAAAAATACAGAACTTTCTACAAGAGCTCAAGTTGCAATTTTGTTTCTCTTTAGAATTGTATCTGTTGTCAATCGGAGTGGAGATGTTTGACTCTCATGCTAAACATGTTTTTAATTTTGGTTAACTGGCAAATAAATATATATTGTTACTGTGGTCATCCCCTCAGGTGCCTTTTTTCAAAATGTGGATGCCATAAATATATCTGCATTACTACCACTCAAGAATCTCACTTATGATACACTTCAAAAGTCTAAATACTTTTGGCAGGTATGGACACCTCTTTGGCACCATGTTAAATACCTACTGTACTGTGTATATTTACCGGTCTGCCTGAAGTGATTTTTTTTGTATTTCTTTTTCTCCCTTTTGTCCCTCATTTTAAGTTTGAGGCTGTATTTGTATGCTTCTGGACATTGGAGTAACTGACAAAAAAATTTATAAAATAAAATAAAAATTATAGTGTTACAAATGATTTCCATTTCACCTAAAAGCTGTCCTATATATATATATATATATATATATATAAAAAAGTCCTGTATAATAATATTACTGTATTTAATAATAATAATAATAATAATAAATGTTTCTAGAGCAGCATATTACAATGATTTCTGAAGGAAACAGAACATTATCATCTATTGGTGTGGACGCTATATAGTTACCATTAGTTACAGACTTTTTAAGTTTAAGTTTCTGAGATGCAGACATTTGTTTTTTTTTAAATGGATAACAGAATAAAACGGTGCAATTCCTTAAACAAAAATTGAGCTTTCGCATCTGAGCATGTTACACAAACCATCTTTTTTTTATTTCCAGTGTATTGTTGTTGCAATTGGTTGGAGATTAAATCTTTGTATGTATAAACTCAAGCCAAACAATACCTTGACATATTTCAATTCACTGTACCATCTCAAACAAGACTACACTTGTCATTTCAGATATCAGACCCAAGTGATGGGGGAATCTGTCGTTAAATTCCACTCCAAAAATACCAGTAACACAAGTATGAAACCATGCGGTTTCCAAGGTTTTAAACAAACAAACACAACTCATTTTTGGTCTCTATGATCTCATAACAAAAATAATTCCTGTGACTCTATTAATTATGGCACTGGCCAGTTGTCATCCTGTACAAATTTAATGATGCAGCTTTTTATGAGGCGGCGGGCTGGCACAAGATGTGCATGTATGCGTCTTCCATTGAATGCCTTCACTTGGCACGGCAGAAAAGGTTTTTTTTTTTTTTTTGCAGTCGCGCCTCTTTCCCTTCTCCCTGAGGATGCCGCTTATCAAGGGTCCACTCTTCATCCCCACACTGGCCTTCTGCTATTTTAGGCAGGGTGATCATAGGCCCAGGAGGCAGAAAACCTGCTTCTCCACTCCCATGAGGGAGTAGGCGTTTCACCTCGGTCCCTAAAGTAATCATGGCCCTTCGTTATGGCATTAAAAGCTATAAGAGCATTAGTGTTGGACAGCAGCGCTCCGGGCTCGGAGGTAATAAATCGAGGTGGGGGGGAGAAAAGGACACTTCAGGGAATGTGTGGAATTAATTACGTAATTATTATGAGACCGAATGATTGCATAGAGAAAGCGAAAGCAGCCTGTTATCTCGATTGGCATCAGAGGTGAATGAAAAGCGCAGGTGGTCTGCTTTATCTGGTGCGTGGCGTCTCTACCTTTACTCTATTAATGATAATGCATGCTTCGAAGACAGCATATCTGTAGTTGATGGTGCTATAAAGACGTCAGTCAAATCACCATAAAAACCAAGCCATTTCATTGGCAGGAGGCCAAACTTAAAGAAACAGTATACAATTCTGCCGTCATTTACTCACCCTCATTTAGTTCTTTGGAAGACAAATCATGAAAAACTATCAAGCATGTACACTACCGTTCAAAGGCTTAAGGTTCTTTTGAACTTTCTATTCATCAAAGAATCTTGGAAAAAACGTGTCATGTTTTCACAGAAAGTATTAAGCAGTACAACTATTTTTAGCATTATTAAGAAATGTTGCACAAACCCAGCAAATTAGAATGATTTCTGAATGTTACACTGAAGACTGGAGTAATGGCTGCTTTGAAAAATCAGTCAAATATAAATTAAACAATAGTTTTTAAATTGTAATTATATTTCACAGTTTTTGCTGTATTTTTGAGCAAACAAATACAGGCTTGATAAGCATAAGAGACTTATCAAAAACATTAAATGCATCTTAAAAACCCAAACTTTTGAACAATGGTGTATTTTTCCATATAACATGAAGTGAAGGAGGACACAGGGTTTCAAGCTCCAAAATAATGATGTCAAATGTTAATTTTATGTAAAAAAATAAAAATAAAACAGTCATGATATTCTTTAAAAAAATATCAATGTGTGTTTCAAGGATGAAAGAAAGCCATACAGGTTTGCAATGACAAAAAGGTTACAAAATGGTGACTGATTTTCTATTTTTCTGTAAACTAACCCTTTCAAACAGACAAAAAAGAGGCACACGCCTCATAATTCAACAACCCGCAATTAAGAGTCAATGCAGCATGAAAGAAAGCAATGAGACAATTGCCAATGTGAATGGCACATGTGCCACAGGCCACTGGTTAAGGGCCAATCAGGGTATGTGAGAGAGAGATTGATGCTTGCAGGGGTTATGTGCAGGGGATCGGTCCCATGAAACATTTGGCTGTGAAGTGGGTTGAAACCCGCTGGCACTGGTGTAAAGAGTGCTGCATGGCACCAGAAATCCATCATGAGCCTTGCTAACCTGACAGGTGAACAAACACACAACAAGCAGGCCAGAAGGGTCCTCATCTGCTAAAAGGGACCGCACAAGGGAACGAACAACAATACTCTGCATTCAAAAGAACGGGGAATAACAGCATTTCATGCTTGTAGACCAAAGGTCTACAATAATAAAGTTCTCTACTTTTCTGGCATTTTAACTTCTTCCTGAGCTTTGATCTATGCCTTTCACAGCCTTTAAACAAAGTGAAACTAAATTCTTTCTTAGTCTTATCAATTCGGTGAAAATCTGTAAGACATTAGATTACTGCGTGTAGGAATAAAATGCCCACCACAACTGGCCCCAGTTTAGGCTAATATATAGATCATTTACAGTTATTTAAAACAGCCTAGTTGGATCGTGTCCAAATCGTTTAAAAAAACAAAGTGCCTTACATGCGTTTAGATAAGGGGAGGACTTACCGTTATCAAACTCATCTGGAATCTGAAAAAAAAAAAAAAAAAAGAGAGAGAGAGAGTTAAGATACAAGTAGACATGTTGTTCATGCACACTGGTATATCAAGTTGTGTTTGTACCACATGTGGGTATGAGGAGAGTTTGTATAAAAAGTGCATTTATACAAACTAGAAAGAGACAATAGCATGACTAGACACCCACACCAAATGAACAGTAAAACTTGAAAGTTTGAGTCTTTTAGACTGACAGGGTTAAATGGATGGAAGCCTTCAGACAACATGTAAAAATTGTGTTATTCTTTGATGTTTCTTGAATTCCAAAGAACCGTAAGGAAATGTTTTTCTCTCTCTCTCACACACACACACACACACACACACACACACACACACACACACACACACACACACACACACACACACACACACACACACACACACACACACACACACACACACACACACACACACACACACACACACACACACACACACACACACACACACACACTAAAGAGCTCGAGCATTTAAAGTGGCAGACGACAAACCTGCAGTGCGTGCTTAGATAAATACCTTTTTTGGCATAGTACTGTTAGACATTATTGTAAAAAGTAATAATATATTGGTCTTTTAATAGCAATATGCCAGTACACCAATAAGCACCAAACCAATGAATATTCAGCTGCATCTGTCAGCATGTTCTGGCCCACTTGGGATCCAGGATCACCACATGCTGCCCGTTGGGACCCCTCACAGCACAACAGGGGGCAGAGGGCCTGTTTAAAACCACTGTCATTCTCCTACTACTGCAATCATACATTGTACTGGAACCGCTTTGGCGCCCTCCACTGGACAAAACAGCACACAGACAGTGTGCTGAGAAAAAGGGCTAAGAGGTATTTTGGGCTGAAGGGGAAAATTGAACACTCAAGCTCCAACTTTCTGGTTTATCACAGACAAAAGTCACTCAATTATAATTATTAAGTGAAAATAGGCAGTATACATAAATAAGAATTCATAAAAGCATCAACACCTTGTTGAGAATGAAAAATATATACTCTGCCTCCTGCTGGTGAACTATATTTTTGCACTTTGTCAGATGTGAAGAAAACCAGGAACACTGCTTGATTTAGCAGATTTGTTAAAGGGACACTTCACCCAAAAATGAGAATTCTGTCATCATTTGCTCACCATGTCATTTCAAACATGTATGACTTTTTTTCTGTATAGCAAAAAACTATTTTGAGAAACGTCTCAGTATTGTTTTGTCCATACAATGGTTCAAAATATTCTCTTTAGTGTTTGGGGGGAAAAAAAATCTAAACTTTTGGCTAAATTATAAAAAGATAAAGAAGCCCGATAATACAATGAGAGAGATTGCCGTTTATATTATTATAGCCATATGGATAATTATATCCATATAGAGTTATGGAACTAACACACAGGACTCTGTGCAGCATATGCAAGTGCCAACTGTCAATGCCAAGTGAGCAAGCAAGCAAAAAAAGACCAGATCTGTTTTTGTATTTATTTGCCATGACTGAGCTATGAATTTTTATCATAAAAAAACCCACAAACACTGAATATGGAAGCTGTGTAACTACTGTACTCTTATCTACCCACAAACACACTGCTGTTCAACATAAAAAGTTTTTCTTTTTTTAAGAAATACAATTTTTTATTCAGCACTTTAAATTGATCAAAAGTGACAAAGACAATGTTTAACTCTGAAAAAATGAAGCACGGTTTCAAGTTTTCACTAAAATATTAAGCAGCACAACCGTTTTAAACATTGATAATAATAATAAATGTTTCTTGGGTGAAAAATCAGCATTGACTGATTTCTGAAGGATCATGTGACACTGTAATGATGCTGAAAATTCAGCTTTACCATCACAGGAATACATTACATTTTAAAGCCACTGTTGCCATTATATGAACCAATGAAGATTCGATTGTGTTCTATGAGAAGAGGATTCAGCCTTTGGTCTCACGCTGTCACTTCGCTTTAGTGCCCTTCAATTAAGACCTTGGGTTGTGAAAAATGTCACCCAAAAAGCCTGGCACACTCCACACATCTCCCAAAAGGCCTCAACTACATGTGAAGTGTGCCCTGTTAGGAGACCACCAGCCCAAAAGGGTCAATATACCAAATAAGTGTCGGCAACAAACATTCCCACATTGTGCCAAGTCTGTCCTTCAAGTCACTTGTTTCTGTGGGACATCAATCAAAGGTTTAATTCGCAGGACAAACAATCTGTATGAAGGCTACGCTTTCCTGAAGGTTCCTCATTTCAAAATAGTCCTTGAGCTAAACTGTAGCGTAGAATTTGTTCCTGCTTGCAGGAAATGATAACAACCAAGCACATTGTGTTTTTGTAAACACATTAATCAAGTAAAATGTGTGCTATTGTCAAAAGTGAAACAGTGGGTGATGATGCAATGCACGTACAGCGTGCTTTCCCAAACACTTTCCTGTTACAGGTTAAACTGGTTGGATGTTCTTTTGAAACGTTCGACAACTAAATGACTGAGGTGCGAAAACACTCTGGCAGTGTGACAAGACCTTCTGTCTAATGAGTGAAGTCTTGCTCTGTGTCTTGTGCATGAGACGCGTGACTCATCTGTGAAAGGCCAGGCACACTCCATTCACAAGTCTCATGACATCTCAACTATCTGCGAAGTGTGCCCATTCACAGCCTACAGGAACACAAGCTTTGAGGTAGCAATCTTCCCGAGGAAACACCTCAAGCCTTTTTACTAGGGATACACTGCAATTTTATTTTCGGTAATCGCAGATTACTGAGTGATTGCAATTGTAATTTAAACCACAGTATAGGAATCATAGTTGGCATGAAACTTAATTTAGCAAATAGTGATTTTAAGATTTAATTATGACTGTTAACATGTATTGTACAAGCTTCTATTACTTTTCACTGTTCATTCTACTGATACGCTGTAAAAAACGATATGATCAATACGTTATGACGTTTTTATATTGCTTTAACTGATCAAAATAAGTTAAGCAATTGTCAACTTTTTAAGTTATACAAGATTCAGCTCATTTTTAAGTCTGTTTAATGTAATTTAAGTTGAAATGACTTAAACATTCAAGTTGATTGTACTTAAAAATAAGGCAGCAACTTATTTTTTTAGTGTCCATCGTATTCAATCTATAATTTAATAGCACATTGCAGCTTTAGAGCTTCTCCATTGCAGCGGCACAGTGCTCACACGATGTCTTCCTGTGATAATATAGGGAACCACTCATTATACATAAATCATGTAACAGTTGTAATGTTTTTACTTACAACTGACGCTTTTGTTTTCTCTCTCTTGAGTGACCTTTAAGTAACATGGTAATGGGTGCACAGCTTTCTTTTTTTGCTATTGACGTATCCAAATCTGACCTAACTAACTTTTCAGCAATGTCTGTGAGAAAGGGATGTGAAATATTAGAAATATGAAGCAAAGACAACTATAAAACACTGTTAATTTTATTCATGTATTCAAAATTCAGAAATTCAAACAATAAATGTTGTTTTGGCGCACTTTAATATTTTTGTACAACTCAGTTTTAGCTATTTGAGGCCTGGTTTCACAAACAGGGCTTAGATTTAGCCAGGATTAGCCGTTAGTTCAATTAGGAAATTTAAGTAGCTTTTATAAATGTGCCTTAGAAAAAAACTAAACAATGGCACTGGCATAATTTAAGATGTGTCGGTTACTTTCAATTAAAACAGTTCAAACATGCATTTTAGTCTGGGACTAACTTTAACTTTTTAAATAATCAACAAGGCATGCAAAGTTTGATTAATTGATTGATTATTGATTTTTTAAAATTATCTATTTTCAGTTTTAGGCCAAGTGCATCCTGAATTTTTGGTTTCGGACCAGAATTTTCATTTCGGTGCATCCCTGATTAGATAGATTAACTTCATAGACATTTTTAATCTCTGATGTCTCCATATCTCTGTTTGTTCTGTTGTCGTGTTTCTTTGTCTTGAAACAAACACTGTACACACACTGTGTGGTATTGTTTTTTGGTATTGGAGCATTTTAGGAGTACGAGTATACAAGCCCATTACCAGACCCAATTCCAATACCAGTATCGGTGCATCCCTAATTTACACATAACAACCTGATGTGAAGGTTAACCCTTTAAAGGGATAGATCATCTAAAACTTCTTACGAGGCTGGAAACTACTGTACTATATTAAAATGACTGCTGATGTCAGAAGCATATGACCAGGACTAGAGATGCACCGACTGACCGGCCAGGGACCGGAATCGGGCGACGTCAGTCTCACGTCTTTCCGATTCTGAGCCGGTCTGTTTTGTTTCCAGCGGCACAGGCAATAACGTCAGCTGCGCGTTCTCACTCTCTTCTCTCTGACACACACCCGCCTCCTCTCCCTCACTCGTCTCTTTTGCTCCAGTTAAATAGTTGTTTGTATTGTGCATAATTTTACTAATTCCCGCAGGTTTCGCGCTCACACAAAAAGCGCACACCACTTATCTATATAAGTGGAGCGCACAAGCCGGCTCTGTCTCAAGCAGCTTGTGAGTCACAAGTACCAAAATGAGTGGCAATGAATATTTGCTTGTATATGCTGTCCATTATAATTATTTGAAAGAAAATCGGAATATGCAAACATCGGTATTGGCACGTCACACTTGCAATTTTCTTGGCCGATTCTGATTTCCAGAATCCTGACATTCAGAATCCAGAATGCTTTTTTTTTGCAATCGGTACATCTCTAACCAGAACCGGGGAATTTCAAACAACAAAATTTGGTCAAAATGTATTTAGACCAAAACAGTGACATTTATTTAGGGTTGCTCCGATTACGCATTTGGACTGTGTCAGGGTCTATTTTGCGCACATTTTGGATAAGCTTGATAACATGACAGCTGTGTGGACGCTAATATGTATTTCTCATTTTTAATTAACAGTAACACTGATATGGATTCTAAAAATTCAAAAAAGTTCAAAATTCTGTCAAAAAAAATTCTGTCAAAAAAAAAAAGTGTTTGCTTGAGCCTTAGGCACAGAAGACAAAAAAATTCAAAGCAATTTGAAAATAAAATGGTACCAAACTAATAATTTGCTGTCCTAAATTTAAAGGTAAATGGTTCTTAAATGTCCAGCTGGCAAAAAAAAAAAAAAAGTGCCCATGGGAAGAGAGCGAGGTTCCCAGTCCCACACAATTGACATCCAATTGGAGTGGACAGAGGTGACAATTTTTACAAGCAAAGATCTGGCACACTTCGCATTTGTCTCCTATGTGGTTGCAAACATATGTTAAAGTGTGCCCTTTGAAAAAAGTGAAGGAAGCAGACCAGGAGAGGTGGCACCAGCAAACAAGATTTTCCCATGCACACACCTTAGCCCAGCACATGCCACAGTTTAAAGAGAGCTTGAAAAGTGTGTGGTTTATAGAGCAAGCAGCAATGAGGTGACACTCATGATCTCACCCCGAGTGCTGTGAGAAGTGTGTCTGTGCAGCGGACCCTAAACCAAAGAAGTCTGATAATGAACACCCAAACATGTGGTGTCTAAATCCCACAGTAGGAGAGCTGGAAATCCTTCTGAAATCAACATTTTCCAAGATCAAGACCAATACGGTGTTTACAAATGTAGTTTTAATAATAGAAGTAATTACCTTTAATACCATTTGATCCTTCAGCCAATCTACTTTGCAGTGACCAAACTAGATATGAAAAAAATACTACCATGACTTCAGCTATAACTTCCTTCTAAATAAGCACCACTGGCTTTACTATTTTGTACCCAATTATGAAGTGGCATTCATACATTTCTAGGTATAGCTTAATTTTCCAAAAACTATCTGGGGTCACAAAGTGAATGTAGATAGAAGACCAAGATTTTAAAGATCATAGTAGTCTCAACTAGATTTGGTGCAAAATGATTGTCCTCTTGTGAGCTTTAATCAAACTTGTAGTTCACCAAAGAGAGTCACTTTTTAATTGGCTTAAATTAAGCATTTAGATATTCAAAGGAGTGCATATTTGCCAACTATCTACTACTACTACTAGTACTACTACTTTGAGTAGTGATAACTAAACAGTTAAACTCCTTACATGCTAGTTAAAATGATGATATTATTGATATTTTGGTCTTTTTTAAATTAACAACAATGAAGTGTTTAATTTTGACTTCCTCTTTAATAACTTCCTCTTTAATGCAGCAGGTATCATGAACTAACAATGAACACTACAGCATTAATTAACATTAACCTATATTAAATTGTAATGTTAAACTGCATATGCCAATTCATTTTAAAACCTTAAAATAAATTCTATAAATTTACACGAATGTATTATGTTTAACGAACATGAAACAGAAATGATAAATGGTATATAAACTGAAATTAACCTAGATTAATGTTGTGCACCATTGCTGAGTATTTTCTCCTTAAAACGGCAGTGGACCAATGACAGCCTCAAAAACACGGTTTGAAATCGCTGCTGTTTCTTACACCACAAACTAGCTTGATAGCAATATAGTGGTTGAATTTTATATATGATGTATATTATGATGAACTATGCTTTTCTCCACTGACATTCTATAATGTGCAAAGCATTTCTACGGATGCTCATTTTTAGAAAACAGACTGAGATTGCGAACGTGAAAACAGTTTGTGTAACATTAGCAACACATTATTAGCTGTATATGTGTCCGACATTGTAGAGAGCGATACCATTGTGCAGCATTTACTACAGTAAGTTGACCGAGTGCATCTCTGAGCTGGAGTGAGTGAATGGAGGTGGGGCTAATTTGCATATTCATAGAACCACATATACTAAATGAAGCAAGGGTGTAGTTACATTCAAGCTATTTTATTTTTCACAGGAAAAAAACGTTTAAATATGTCCTTTTCGTGATCAAAGATGAGTTTTAAGGGAAAAAAGGATTTATTACTACATGGGGATATTCAGGGCTCGACATTAAGGTTTGTCCGCTTGTCCGGGACAAGTGGATTTTTTTGTAGGACAAGTGGAAGTGAAAATGAGTTGTCCCACTGGACAAGTTAAATTTCAAACAAAATAAAATGCCAATTTACTTCACGTTATGTGCCTCTCATTACGTCTATTTTACAGATTTTATTTTACCGATTTGAAACGAACAAATTTTTTTCCCCACAATCTGTCAAACCAGCGTCCAACTCAGAATGCTTTAATTGGCCAATCAGAAGTCGGTCCAAGTTGAAACATTTTTACCTGCCTCAAAGCGCCAGGAAAAGCTCCAAAAACAAGTCACCTTACAGTTACACCAACAGCACCATACGAATTAAAACCAAATGGAAATTAATTTGACTGGGTTATTTATGAAGATGTAGAAATGGTCTGTGGAGTCTGTCGGGGGGAACCCAACCCGGCTGACAAGTAAGTGACGTTAGCTAGCTAGCGTCGGCAGCCGTGTACTGTAAACAAGCATTACCAGCATTTGTATTGGTTAAATGTACATAGTTAAATATTAGCTAATGTTCAGATGTAAAGTAGCATCACGTTTTAAAGTATCCCTTGGTAAATCAGCCTCTGCCAGGTAGAAAGTGGCATTTATAAAAAATAAATGATCAAATTATAAATCTGTACCCAGACAAGTGACTTTTGTGCAACATAAAGTGAAACATAAATTTACTTGTCCGAAGGACAAGTGCCTCAAAAAGTTAATGTCAAGCCCTGATTTTAACAAATTCTTATTTAAAGTTTTATAAAATATCTTAAAGTTTTACTAACTAATATCAACACTACATTTAGGTTACTGTAATGCTGCTCATAATTCATCAATGCAAAACAATTTTATAGTCCATTTTGTGTATATCATACATACTTTGTTTTAAGAGCTATCAGAAAGAATAATCAAACTAAGGCATATAATTATATATAAAGCTCAGAAATATGTTAAACAAATGTATTAAACAAAGATGTTAAAGATATTAAATATATTACAGATGACAGTAAAGACTTATAATATTATAAAATAATATTATAAGTATATATAATAGAAGTATATATAATAATATATATTATTTTAAATAAATGCCGTTCTTTTGAACTTTCAATTCATCAAATAATCCTGTATCACGGGTTACACAAAAATATAAAGCAGCACAACCGTTCAACATTGGTAATAATAAGAAATATTTATTGAGCCACAAATCCGCATATTAGAATGATTTCTGAAGGATTATGTGACTGAAGGCTTGAGTAATTATGCTGAAAATCCAGCTCTGCCATCACAGGAAAAATTACATTTAAAAATAAAATGGAAAATTTATTGTAAATAGTAATAAAATTTCAATACATTACAGCTTTTACTGCATTTTTTTTAGGGCTGGAGGGTATGACGATATTTATCATGATGATGATGTAAAGTGTCTTATCGCTAGATAGATTGCGGTTAGTAAATATATCCGCATAGCACAGCACTACTTAAAGTTCTTGACACTTTAGACTGATAAAGAAACCTGAATAAATGAGCAATAAAGAGTGGGACATGCATAAGAGTTAAGCGCAATAAGTCTTGAAAAATGAATGCTGACCGACGCATCCAAAGCAAGCGCACAAAAAGACGCCTCTCCAGACACGATGCGATCCCAAATTCAGTTCTCTTTCACAACTTATAGAGCATCATCTGGAGTATTTATCTACTTAAACACAGTCGGTTGAAGAGAAAGTCAACAATGCAAAGTTATTTTTACATTTGATTCAGTTTCTGTAGCATTTCTTACTACATGTTAAATATAACTACTGTACCTAATGACAATAATATTTATTTGAAAAAAATAAAAATAATCAAAAATAAAAAAAACTTTAAATTAATTTAACTTCAAGACATTTTTTTTGGTTTGTAATTTCCTTTGTTCTTTTAGTCACAAAAACATAAATAAAACAAACTATATTGTGATATATATCGTTATCGTGAAAAAAAGTCTTGTATAGTGAAATAAGACGAAAAATCACGTTGCCCACCCCATAGTATTTTTGATCAAATAAATGCAGCCTTGGTGAGCACATGAGACTTACCAACCCCAAATTTTTAAACTGCGGTGTATATAAATGTACAATTATTTCTGCTATAAAAGTTTCATAATACTGTTCTCCTTCTGATTTACAATAAGGGCAAGAAGACAGAAGCGTGCGAGACCGATCATAAAGCCGGTCTCGTAAGATCTTCTGAGACGGGAAAAAATTTACAGTACGGGAACAGGACGAAGGTCTCGTGCACACAATAAGATCACAAGAGCTGAGAACAGTAAAACCCATCCAATCTAACGGATGAGGTGTGTGATCAGGCACCAATGGCCCTCTGAACTCATGTGAGGTCACACTGACCTGTGAAGTGTGCCCTTACAAGTGGGCTCTAATTAAGTAGGTAACAAAACAGGATGTCTAACAACGGTGGAGGTGTGCTCTTTAAAGTGACCACCTTCCTTAATACACACCTCATACCTCTGGCACATGCCTCTAGACTAGCTGCATTTAGCATCTACTTGTGAAGTGTGCCCCTTTAAGGGTGGGAAACAGTGGGTGGCTTCCAGAAACATTAAAGTAACCATGCTAATTTGATCTTTAAGAAGCCAAACAGGCATTACTGCTCATTTACGAGCTCTAAGGCCTTTAATGCCTGAAAGGGACAATGTGTAGTTTTTTAAAGTATTTTATTAACTAAAATCAATGTCTTTATTCATAAATATGTCCTCAATGATGTACAATTACCTCTCCCAATGATTCGACTTATCCTCGTACGCGAAGAATTTCTTATCTTTATTTACATGGGACAGGCAACTTCACAGAGGCTTCCATGTCGTTCCTCCATCTTGAAAAATTATAATAGCAGAGAGGGACAAAAAGCACCAGGCTACCTCAACGCGTTTTCGTTCAGAGCCAGCGTAACGTGACTGACACCAGCTGAAGCGGACAATGAGAGAGGCGTAATGCGTGTCACTGCCCCGGTAAATTTGAACGGTTGCACTGCACGGTACTTCATAATTCAGGATCATACTTATGCCGAGCCAAAGGAGAAATGCCAAAATTGAATTTAAAAGGAAACGTGACCGGCGAATTCAAAAACCGAGGGTAAATAACGGCATTTACACTAGGGCTGCACGATATGAGGAAAAGCTGCGATGTGCGATAACATTGTTTAATATTGCGATGACGATATGACTTGCGATAAATGTGATTGTTAACTATACTGTTCCCATGTCTCAGTGCTTTAATAGGTTCTTTGCGTGATAGGTCAAACGTTTATTACCTGCCTGGTTCAGAATACACGATTTTAGCGCGATTTTGGCACGATCCGTTTGACGGGTGTCGTGGAGATTCGTAATAACGACAACAGGCGTCGGGACGCAAGATTCGATCGTTTCATCTTGTATAGTGTGTCATAGTGGGCGACAACCTACGTCGCGTCCGCGATGCTTCACGACAGAAAGACATAGCATGTTTAATTCTTTAACGGTCCTCCACGACGGGTTGAATATGTGAGCGAGACGAGAGTGAGTGAGAGTGCAACAGTGAGTGTGTGTGTGCGCCAGTGAGCGTGTGTGTGTGCGCGAGTGAGTGAGTGAGTGAGCGAGCGAGCGAGCGAGCGCGAGTGAGTGAGCGAGGGACATGAGTGTGTGTGTGTGTGTGTGTGTGTCTGTGCGTGCGAGTGAATGTTTGCGAGTGAATGTGTGTGTGTGACGGCACGCGATGACTGGTCGGAAAGCAACGTGCAGTCTGACATGTTTCTTGTTCACGACACGACAAGATTTTAGGAGTCAAAAACGTGTAATCTGAACCAGGCATTATTCATCGTGTCAGGCTGTCTGTTGCGATGTGTTCATCGCGGGAGTTCATATCGCGATGACGATGAAAATTCGATGTATCGTTCAGCCCTAATTTACACAGTTGGAAAGGGCTAATGAAGTTGCCTGCTTTCTTCTCGACGGGTAAGTCAATGTTACAAGCTTTTTTTTAATTCCTTGGTTGTGTAATTCATTATATAGGCAGAATAACAGTAGAACATGTAACGTATAGTTAAACTCGACGAAGGGCTATAATTGTTGTCATAGCTTCTTGGTACATAACGGCTACCGTAGTTGCAACACGCGTTTGAAAAAGCGAGGAGCAAGAGAGCACTATTCGTTTGAATGCAAATTACAATTTCACCGCTAGATGGGAGTAATTCCTACACACTGTCCCTTTAAAAAGAGAGTTCACCCAAAATCTCTATTTGTGTTCCACAGATGAAATCAAATCATACCAGTTTGAATCAACACATGATGGTAAGTAAATGGATGACAAAATTTTACTGATCACATTTATATAATGATAGTTCACTATGACATTGGAAATATGGCACTGGATTTATAGAAAGAATCTCTTCTGAGAATTACATACTAAATGCAAAAGAGGCATCAAAAATACAAAATATTGGCCCTCATCACAATATCAAAGTCAAGCTCCAATTACAGTAGCACAGGTCTTCCACACAGGGGAGAGAGAGGTACAAAACGCAACACCAACAAGCAAAACACATTTTATAGAGACTGGCTTTGTAAAGCGAGTTGTTTGAAGTGGGCCACCTCGAGAGGTGCTAGAAGTCTGCTCCCTGAATAAAGGAAATTCACAGCACTGAGAAGTGTGCCCTACAGAGCGAAAATCTTCACACCGACACCTGATTGAACTGCCTGTAAGCCAGAAGCCATTGTAGCTTCAATAGAAAGAGACTGGTGGGGGAGTGCAGGTGAGAAAGTGTGCCACGGGAAATAGCGCGGCGTTAGAGCTTGTTAAAATTACCATATTAGAAAAAAAATGGAGGGAAACGATGGGACACCATTAAGACACTTTTAGACTGCTAACTTAATCTATTCAACTAATCTGATATTAACTCTTTTCACTTTCTTTGAAAGGTGGTGAAATTCATAGCTTATTAGAATGTGTATAGAAAATGTATGGGTGATGTCAAAACAAATGTTGAAACACTGCTCACTGATTCCTTGTCAAACTCCTTAAAGGAATATTGTTATTTTTTTGCACACAGAAAGTATTCTCGTCGCTTCATAACATTAAGGTTGAACCACTGCAGTCACATGGACTATTTCAACAATGTCTTTACTAGCTGTTTGGGCCTTGAAAGTGGTAAAAACATTGCTTGCGGTCTATGTGGGGTCAAAAAGCTCTCGGATTTCATCAAAAATATCTGCATTTGTGTTCTGAAGATGAACGAAGGTCTTACAGGTTTGGAACGACATGAGGGCGAGTAATCTATGACAGAAATTTATGTTTTGGGTGAACTAACCCTTTAATACGAACAAGGGCCAAAAAACAAACAAAAAAAACTATAAAACCTGCTTTTGTGACAGTTCATGCTTACCTTATTTCCTTGTTCATCCACAGAATTGCTACCTAGAGACCAGAAACACGCATAATTTTAGTCACATGATTTCAAACCTTTGAGAGTTTATGCAAGCAACAAAAAAAGTAAACAAATTAAATGAGATAATAAATATCTAATAGATATTAGGAATTTATTTTAGATGTTTACGATACACATTTTTTTTACATTTACATAATAAAATGTCTAATATTTTACACACACTTGTATCCACATATAAATTAATTATTTTATCTAAACAAAGACAATACATTATTATTGAACTTGCATGCAAAAAAAACAAACATGTTAAATGGTAATACGCAGTGTTGGATCCGTTACTCTAAAAAAAAAAAAGTGATTAAGCTAATTACATCTTCAACAGAACAATTACTTTACTAATTAATTACTCTCTCTAAAAAGTATTACATTGGTTATTATTAATTACTTTCTAAATACCATATCAACCTCGACCAGTTGAACAATACAAGGGCAAGGCAGATATGAAACTGCTCTTAATTCTTTTAAATAAAGTATATAAAATTGCATAAATTATTCTTGAACTAACCAAAGCATTTAAATGGAGCAGGTTTCATTAAAAACATACATTTTAACATTAGACACTAAATGTTTATGTTTTATATAGAATTGTTCAATAGTCTATACAGTATTTAATGCAGTTACATCAGAAGTAACTAATTAAATACAGAACAATTTAGGATAATCCCTTATTTTACTTTTAAGGGGAAAGTATTTAAATTACAGTAATGAATTAGCCTACTTCAAAATTAGTTACTCCCAACACTGGTAATAAGTATAACTATGCAAGTTAAATACATTTTTGCCATTACCACAACTTAATCTTCCAATACAACAAGTATTTAAAAAAAATAATCACCATAGTAGCCCATATATGTTGATCACATATATGATGATTCATACAAATTACCGGAACAATGGCATCCCACTGTCTTCATGATGATCCAGAATAATCCAAACAATAATCCAATAATATAAAAAATAATCCAAACCATGCCAGTCACAAAAACTTTGAATAATCCAACAATGTTGAAAGAAAATCTTCAAGCTTATAAAATTCCAATCCTCTAGTGCCCAACCTTGGCATAAGAAAGCAACAGGCAAACTCACCGAATATGTATATGATTCCGACTGTGCCTCCAAGACCCATAATTCCTGCTAACCGAAGGACCATCTTCTTAGCGTATGCCGTGTTCTCTTTCTGTTTCTTGTCCTCACCCTGTTCATCTTTCTTGTGAGCGGAGTCATCACCCTCTTTAGGAGGCTGGTCCTGAAAACAACGTGTCAAAAGCATCCCACTTTATAACTGCCGTCATTACAAACCATGAGATTCAAGTCAATTTCTCAACAAGTCTTGAGAACTGCCAACTCTTCAACCTGGAACGTTACACAGCAGCCAGTTTTAATCATTCCTGTAATGTGCACAAATTACATTTTTCTGAACAGCTGTCACTGTCACTCAATGAAACTCAGTGTCCTTTGACAGACATTCAGCCCTCAGCCCTTACCTGTATTCAACAGTCAAAAGAGGATTCCTGACCTTGCATGATACAGCTCCAATGTGAAAGTCATTCAAATGTCATTTTAAACCACATTCAATTGTAATTTAAGGATATAACAAAAACAAACTAAGTTTAACCCTATAAAGTCTACTGTATGCACACCATATTCTACATGCCTTTAGACACGTGGTCTTTTTGTTGTGAAATCTTTAGTGATTTTTTAAAAGTAAACGTAAGAATAAAATGTACATGTTGTTGCTATTTCTACATGTTAAAATGCAAGTATGAAATATGATACAACAGGTTTTTAAGGAATGTTTATGTTTTGCCCCCAACAACCAAAACTTCAGAGCTTTGATCATAAAACTAAGAATTTAAATATTTTACTGAGACATATTATTGGCAGATACAACTGATATGCATGTACATTTTATGCATGTAGTCTGCTGTACGGTTGCAAATCTCATTGATTTAGGTTACAAGCCATCAGAATTTTATCTTAGTCTCAAAGTAAAATTGAGGTCTTTTCCCCATATATCATACAATATGAGCCACAAATGTTGATGCATCAAGTATGATACAAAACATAAAACACACATGCCAACCTTTTTAAGATGTTGTTTTCTAACAGTTCCATTTAAATAATCAGATTTTTTTTCTTACTATAAAAAAAAAAAAAGCTGTCAGGCTTTACAGAAACGTAGTATCTTCATACAATTAGTATATGTAATCTAGCTCTTTGTATAGTCCTTTACAGCCATTCATAATGCTACATATTTAAGACTAAAGGTTATAACCTTCATTGATTTCTACTGATGATGTGAACATGTAACCAATGTCCTTGGTCTATCACACATAACACATTCCCTGCTGTGTCTGAATTCATTCAAACCACCACCTGTCAACCTTTACTAACCAGACCAAAGTATTTGACAATGTCTGGTCGTTTGTGCATCGACTTACACAACACCTCAGTATTAACATGTAAGAATGTAAGTATTTTTTCCAAAAAGCAATAATTGGCTGTCTAATACCCTGTCATGTAGGAATGTCAGGCGGTCATAGCGCTCACCTGGCTTTTCTGTTGCTGAAGCCTTTCTTGCAGTATTGCTTGGGCCAGTCCACCTGTAGCACTACTACTAGATGTGTCAGCGGAGAGTGACCGGACAACATCCAGCACCGCAGGGGTTATGGATCCGTTGGCCCCCTGCCTCAGTCGGAGGAGGCCCCGGCTCGCCCGGACACACATGGGATACATAGACACCGCAGACATCTTGAATATGATGCAGCTACTACCCGGAGCGCGAGTGGAAAGGACAAACGATTTTGATTGGTTACGTCTGTCGTGATTGGCAGGCAGAGAGAGCCAATCGAACATATGAACTGCGCCGCGAAGGCGGTTCTTAGAATGTCGTCACTGTCACCCTCAAAAGCAGCTAAAAGTTCCCACAAACTGTGATTAATCTGATCTTGTTACTAGCAAAATTCCATATTCATAAATCTAAATATCTAAATGCTAAACCTCTCTTTCTTATATTTGTGAAAGAACTTAAAAAATACCTTGTTTCAATTAAGTTGTCTGAGAACAAAAAAGCCTTAAAAACATTATCTGTTTGTAAATCTTTTCCTTTCTTCTGTGTCATGTAGTTCTCCTAATTTGTTAGTTTAATCTTGTATTATTTCCCCCATTGTTTTATTTTGTGTTTTTGTTGTTTTTGTATTCTGTTGTTTTTTGTTATTGCTTGTGTATTGTTTTAAGCAATAAAAAAAAAAAAAAAAAAAGTTCCCACAAACTACAAATAGCATAATTAAATGCAATGCCTGCTTTAATAATACAAATAGATAAATAGATGGCTACCATGTAGAAGTCTTAGAATAATGGAGACTTACATTCTAGCGTTATATTTCAACAAATCTAGAACATTCACTGTGAAATGGATAAATTTCAAAATAAAAGTACTTCATTACTTGTGAAATTAAATATCCAACTTGTGAATATAATATAGATATAAAAACCGATATTAAAGATATATTAACTAAACAAAACGAAGAAGATATGTCGTTATTTAATGTTAAGCAAAAACAGACGAAAAAAAATAAAGTAACACAAATGTTAGTTAATCATGTTTTGAATTAAAGTTACCCCTACTAGTTACAAAGTGGTTTGGCTGAGAGGTTTTGTAACGGTTAAAATTATGCCATACATAATTAAACATGATTTCAGGTCATGGAAATGGATATAAAGGTAGGACAGTCGACTGAAAAACTCGGTTTTGTAAATGTTATTTATTATGAAATATAAGATTGTGCAATTGGGTTGACAATCCCTGCACTAGCCAATGGGTGGCAGTATATCATTATCACGGTTTAACCTGTTGCTGTTGTTTTTTCAAAGAAGAAGAAAAACACCTTTGTATTACTACTGAAGTTTGAAGTTAAAAAGTGTTTTCCTTTTCTAAGTCTTCAGATAGACCTGTTTACTTTTTCCTTATAAAATATGCTCGAAGTAAAACTGTCGAACTAATCAAGTCTACGGGTTCAGTTCAACGCCCACAACTTACCGCAGCAGGGTGGGTGAGTTTTCTAACGTTAGATTATGAACAGTTTCATGATGGCAAACTTGCCTTAACATTTCAGTGTTTTGAATTAAACAAACTAAACCACTTTTAGTTTAGCATTAATCTTCTAAAGTCTAGAAAAGGTGTGAGTCGTTAGATTAAGCGACCAAACACTTTTATTAGGAATCGCCAGTTTATAAACACAAGTATATGAGGCTTTGCTAGTGTTTGTGTTATTATAGGCTATAATGAATTATTTTTATTATATATTTACACTTGCATATATATGTATATATCATGTATATACATATATACACACACTACACACATATGAGAGAGAGAGAGTGAGAGTGTGAGTCATTAACGGTTAACATTAACTGTTTTGATGTCGTATGCTCATCAAGCCTGCATTTCTTTGATAAAAAAATGCATAAAAACAGTAATATTGTGAAATATTATTACAACTCAAATTAATGGTTTTCTATTTTAATATAATTTATTTCTGTGATGCAAAGCTTCATTTTCAGTATCGTTGCTCCAGTCTTCAGTGTCACGTGATCCTTCAGAAATCATATCAACGTTGGAAACAGTTGTGCTGCTTAATATTTTTTTGGAACCTTTGATACTTTTTTTCAGGATACATTGATAACTAAAAAGAACAGCATTGATTTAAAATTTTAATCTTTACTATAACTGTTTTAGCAATTTAACACATCATTGTTGAATTGTATTAATTTCTTTTAAAAAAATTAAGTAGAATAAAAAACTGACCCCAAACTTTTGAACGGTATTGTTACAAAAGATTTATATTTTAAATAAATGCTGTTCTTTTTTAACTTTCATTCATCGAAGAATCCTGAAAAAAAGTATCAGAGGTTATAAAAACTATTAAGCAGCACAATTGTTTCCAACATTGATAATAAATCGGCATATTAGAATGATTTCTGAAGGATCGTGTGACATTGAAGACTGGAGTAATGATGCTGAAAATTCACCACAGAAATAATAATATTTCACAATATTACAGTTTTTTTCTGTATTTTTAATCAAATAAATGCAGGCTTGATGAGCATAAGAGACTTTTTTCTAAAATATAAAACTTTTGACCAGTACTGTGTATATAAAGCATATATTAGAACACTCACACATAGCCTATGTATATCTCTTTCTATCTTTTGTTTATAGTACAAGTTCTTATTTGCTGTCGTTATGCCTTAAATATCCTACTTGTAAATAAATATCAGAGCTAACTTAGTCGTTTTACTGTAATATTAAATTGATATATATTATAGTCTTGTATTATACATGTAAGATGTATACATGTGTTTTAGGTGATGAGGTTTGGCATCACAAGCAGCCTGCCCAGCAACATTCACCACGGCGGGGGAACTCAGACCCATCGTGTGCAGGGTGGTTATCTACCTACAGCGGGACATGTCAGGAGAGAGCTGCCTGCACCAGCTTCAACCGCAAACTGGGCCCATTGTGTCGGTCTCTCCAGTGGCCTGCCCCAAGACTAACACCTGCACCTACCGCGGTGTCACCGGCAACAAGTATGTACAGCTCAATGTTGGTGGAAATCTTTACTATTCCACACTGCAAGTGCTCACCCGACAGGACACCCTGCTGAGATCCATGTTTAGCGGCAAAAAGGAAGTGCTCACCGATAAGGAAGGTAAGTTATTTAGACATTGCAGAGATAAGACCTCTTTAACCTTGACTCAGTCCTGATGTTGTCAAAGTGAATTCTCTGTTATTTTTTTACTTCAGGTTGGATCCTAATAGATCGCTGTGGGAAACACTTCGGTTTGATTCTCAGCTATCTCCGAGATGGATTTGTGACTTTGCCCAAGAGCAGACAGGGTATCATGGAGCTCCTAGCAGAAGCCAAGTATTACCTGATCCAGGGCTTGATAGATTTGTGCCAGGAGGACCTGCAGGTTGGTTTAGAACAGGGATAGGCAACTCCGGTCCTGGAGGGCCACTGTCCTGCAGAGTTTAGCTCCAACCCTATTTAAACACACCTGGACAAGGCAATCAATGTTTTCAGGATTACTAGATAGATAGATACAGGCATGTGAGTTTTTATCAGGGCTGAAGCTAAACTCTGCAGGACAGTGGCCCTCCAGGACCGAAGTTGCCTATCCCTGGTTTAGAATAATGAAAGGAAGTTGTGCACTCACTTGTGTTTTCTTGCTTTTGTGTTAATCTCTTGAAGCCTGTCAAAAAAAATAAAGAAATTCGTTTTTTTTATTTTTTTTATTGGGACATGTAAGTTAAGCACATTTGTATTATTCATTAAGATTTCATGGTAGTGAGCCTGTGAAAAATGTATGTAATATATGTATATATTTTAAAGTAGTATGCATTAAGCAAAAAGTATTTTTTTATTAGTTGAAATGAGACCCAGATATTTTAGTCTTTTTTAGATATTTGTTTGTTGATCTATTTTTATTTTATTCATATATTGGTATGTATTTGCTTGTTTGTTTTGTAGGATAATGAAGAGAAGGCTCTGTGTGTTATCCCATTCATAACATCTCCTAAAGAGGAGGAGAGACTGATACAAGGCTGCGTAAGGGTGAGTCTATCCTGCGATGCAAATATTCCCCGTCTTTTGGTGTCTATGTTCATTGTTCACACAAAAACAAGTCTCCTGGCATTATTCTTTTCTCACTTACAGCCTGTTGTGAAACTACTTTACAACCGAGGTAACAACAAATATTCCTATACAAGGTAAATACAAGCGTTTTATCCTCCTTTAGCATTCAAGGTGATTTAACTTTTTGAGAGATTCGCATAGCTTCTACTGTCAACACTTGTCTTTCTGATTGGTTTTATCTTCCTCAAAAGCAACTCGGATGACAACCTACTCAAGAATATCGAGTTGTTTGAGAAGCTGTCCCTGAGCTACAGCGGTCGTGTACTCTTCATTAAAGATGTCATTGGAGACGAGATCTGCTGCTGGTCTTTTTACGGACAGAAGCGTAAACTAGCAGAAGTCTGCTGCACGTCCATTGTTTATGCTACTGAGAAGAAGCAGATTAAGGTAACTCTCGTTTGAGTAGATATTTGCAGAGACTCTTTCATAGCCTGTTCAATTGTATCAAAGAAGGACTCTTGTAATGCTCTCAGGTTGAGTTTCCAGAAGCACGGATCTACGAGGAGACACTAAATGCCCTGCTTTACGAGACTCTCCCGGTCCCAGATAACTCCTTGTTGGAGGCCACCTGCAGACGGAACAATTGTTGCTCACACAGTGAAGAGGAGGAGGCCGTGGAGCTGAGGGAGCGAGTGCGTCGTGTCCACGTTAAAAGATACAGCACTTATGATGACAGACCGCTTGGACATTAGCCTAACTGTGAATTGAGGCTTCCAAGACACTATATCCTTCCAACTAGTGCCTCAGTTTTCACATTGTCTGTGGAGAACACTAAACTACCAGCACCCTTTAACCACTTTGTAATTTGCTGCCGGTACAGATTGCTGCTTTCTTTTTGTTTTGTAGGGGGCTTGACAATCAGTGTTTTGAATGAAATCTGCCTTGAACATTAATGTGAACGGAACACAAAACGGTTGATCTTGAATTAGCATCAATTCCTATATTTTAATTTATTGTTATTTTATGAGGAAAACGCTATGTTTTTAAATAGTAATTACTAATCTAATCATAGAATGTTTTTATAACATCTTGCCAAGATAAATCTGCCAAACACAGTACATCAATATGTTTCTGCTAACCATACAGGATCATATATTCTGTTACAATCTTGCCTTATGCCTACGTTAATCATCCATACTGTGATTTAAGATGATTAATATAGGAAATAGATTTGAAAACAAATTATGCATATGGACTTGGGGTGTTGCATTTGGGGAAATTAGGTTGTAGTGTTTTGTCTAGTGTGATAAGAAATGTGCTTTTAATGCCTAAATAATGAATGAGTGTGCCCTAGAAGTTTCCTGCTCTAATTATTTAACACTCATGAACAATTTCTATATTAACTTAAAGCGATAGTTCATCCGAAAATTAGAACATAAGAGAAGATATTTTGAAGAATGTTTTTGCCCAAAACAACACTGGACCTCTTTGACAATGTATTGACAAAAAAAATAAAAATCTAAATATCTTATGTTCGTTTCATTTTTGTTACAGGTTTGGTATGTCAATTGTCCCTCAAAGCCCTTAAACGGCTTCTAAATATTCTGTATCAACTCAATAGTTTCATTATTTTGGTTTCATTTTGGATGCACCTGTGCCTTTTATAGGTAATAGCTAGCTGTGCCTTCCATAATAGACTAAGACTAACTGTGAGACTAACTATCACGCATCTTTTCATCCAATAGGGCTTATGAACATCATGTCTTGATGAACGCCTAATGACAATGCCTGATTAGTTGAACCCCCGCAAGCGCCTCCATCTGAGCTGTCAAATGTGGAGGGGAGCTAAAAATAAATCGCAGTCACTGCCTTGAACAGCGTACGGCGCGTGAAGAGATTTATCCCATTGATCAACAATGACGAGGGGGCGGGGTCAGCGGCGATTGCGTCATAAAGGAACCGAAGATGGCTTCACGATGCGCTTCGGCAGTGCTTAGATGCGTCAACGCTCAGCTGTCAGTACACACGTTTATATGAAAAGGGAGGAAGGATAAAAAAAAAACATTGGGGAAAAGGCAGGCGAGTCGTTCAGATTTATGTCTCCAGCCAGTTTATGCTGCACTTGGGTTGTTTAACAGTCAGGGACAATGGGTTCGACTACAGATGAAGAATTTAAAGAGAAATTACTATGGAACGTCAAAAGAGAAGTAAGTATAATTCACTTATACATTCTCTTAGTTTTGATTGCATGCTGAAAACACGCTTGCACTACTATCTTGCAAGCTTTGTTGTTGCAATGTGCATCCGAATTAAGTGCATGCATATGGAAGTTTCAGATGTTGATTCTGATGGTTACAGTGAATCAATTTAGCTTACTATAACAAGTCACAGTTGTGAGTCTCCAGGTTGGCTATAATATCTCTTATAGATTCACATTCAAACCCTTTTACGTGTCGAGCTCCCGGTAGACTATAATATCTCTTATAGATTCACATTTTACCTGTAGAGCTGAAGGGTTCGGATACCCTTCCTCATCCGCGTATATGGCTATGGGACACATGCTTTAATCAATGGGTTCTGCGGTGATCAGATTCTTTGCAAATGGCTAAATACATCCTCAACCGCATGGACGAATACGTTTTTAGTGTCGAGTATGCTCCTAGTCTTGCAATGTAAACAAAAACGAGCCGACACCGAATTCCCATTGACCGATTGAGAGGCTGGGCGCTCAGAGCACGCGAGGTTTATTTATAACGCGACTGCAAGAGAAAGAGCGCCACTTTATTATTTGACCGAATTGTGTTTTTGATCTGGGCTTGTTTTATTTTTATCGCAGGCAGAGACTAGTTAAAAAAAACTTTCTCGTGTCGGAAATTCAACAGTAACCAAATTTTTCGAGCTGTTTACACTTTCAATTATCTAAGTTTTTTATTTTATGTGAGGGGATTAGTCAAATTAATATCTGCATAATATGCGGTAGGTTATTGGTTGTTGGTTAACGCTACAGGTTGAACCCAGGCATAGCCTACTTTTTGTATTGTAGCTTCAAACTCATTATTAAAAAACCGTTTAATTTCACCACTAGATTAAATTAAGTAGCCTAAGGGATAATGTATGTGAAGTGTATAATGTAATAAATCACGGGTTTATTTTGCTATAATTGCCGGCGAATTGATAAAACATGACATTTATTTGAAATCATAGTGTTAATTGACCTTTATGCTGGCTTAGAACTACTAATAATACTTGACCAATAGTCCATTACAGTACAGAAAACAATATATGAACATCTCAGTGGTGAAAAGGTTTAGTGATCATTATACAAAATATTATATGATTGACCAATCAGTTCCATGAGCCTTAATAGTTTTGGAAAACGGATTCATCCGATCCAATTTTAGGTTAAGATCTTAACCAAAAAAAAAAAAAAATGTGTAAACAATATCTATTTTTTATGTGCTAACCATTTTATACCACTTCAAAATAAGAACATGCACTGAGATAATATGAATGCACTCTTGAGCATATTTTTGTATTAATTATTTGATAAGACTTCACATTTGCATTGAGTTTCAAATGTTTTCACTCCAGGAACTGTATAGTGGAAGAGGCTGTTACATTATTTTATATCAGTATAATTAATTCTTATCTTTTCCCTTACAGTGCAGGGAACGCTAGTTTTAAACTCAGCCCTCATGAATAATAGAAATCTTGAATGAATTGCTGCAAAGAATAGATCTCCTAAATTGGTACCAGGATGTCTCATGTGTCAGAACAGACTGTGTCCAAAGCTGATTCAGCCTCTTCAACTTAATGCCCAATCCTGGCAGGCATCATTTCTCATGATATTTAAGGGCATGTCTAATAAAGGCCAAAAATCATGCATGTGAGCAGCAGTAATTCTTATGGTGTCTGGCCTCATGTGGCCCAGTGGCCTGGGTTAATAAGGAAATACATTTTTAACATCTCGGTCATCTAGTTTTAAAGAACTTTTGTGCGTCATATTCACTTAAATCTCCTATTTTTGCATCTAAAATGAGTTACCTCCTCTACAGAGATGTCCTGGACTCTTTTCACCAACAAAACAAAACGACAACAACAACAATTTCCACTGATTTAACACAGTGTTTCTCCTCCAGTTACTTCCACAATTACATTTCTTTCTTCACTTGGGGCATAGAAGTACATGCTATTTAAAATTATATATTTCACTTCAAAAGACATTCGTTGGGTTAAACATATATATTTTTGTTATTTGTTTTCAGCTGTAAAAAAAAAAAATCTAACAATATAATATACATATAGTAAGGAAATAAATGTGCCGTTTTACAGGAAATTACAGGCCCACTGCAATACACAGAATTATATATATTTTTCCTCCATTGACTTTCTTTGTGTAACATCCCATGTCTCTGTCGCTTTAAGCCTAAGTCAGCCGTCTTCTGGTTGCCTAGGAACTGAAAGCATCAGCAGCTACCTAAGAAGTTAAATTGCATCAGTGGACGATTAATACAGCTGCATGAAGCAGGGATCGTCACAAATGGCTCCCACAAGAGCAAAACAACTTAGTTTTGTTTTCCTGCTCTCTGCTTTTCCCCCCATCAATATTTATTGGTTGCACCATGTTGCAATTATCTATTTAATAGTTACTGAATACTTCAGCATCTTCAGAAATACATCCCCAATTTTTTTATTGAGGTTTGTCAGATTTTCTGTCAAGACGCTTCAGTTGCACTTTATTTTACAGTCCTGTTTCGCATACATGTACTTGGTAATGACACTAACTGGGTAATAATTAGGTATTAAGCCTGAACCTACCCCTAAACCTAACCTTAACCCATGTTGCTACCTTACTTTACTAATTTTTTCCGTAGGTAAGTATACAGTAAGTACATTGAAAGTGCACATACTGTAAAATAAAGTGCAACTGATTTTTATTTTTATAGCTGTGTTTGACTGCAACCCAGGTGTTCACTATATCCTCTTAAAGGGATAGTTCACCCAAAAATGAAAATGCTGTCATTATTTACTCGCCCTCAAGTTGTTCCAAATCTGTAAGTTTCTTTATTCCGATTTAGATATTCTGAAGAATGTTGTTAATCAAATAGTTGACGGTAGCCATTGACTGTCTTCCATAGTAGAAAAAAAAAAAAAAAAAAAAAGATACTATGGAAGTCAATGGGGTCCATCAACTGTCTGGTTACCAACATTCTTCAAAATATCTTAATTTGTGTTCAGCAGAAGAAAGAAAGTCATACATGTTTGGAACAACATGAGGGTGAGTAAATGATGACAACATTTTCAATTTTGGGTGAACTATCCCTTTAAATTTGAAAGAGGATGCCAGAGCTCATTGAATTTGTGTGTGTGTGTGTGTGTGTGTGTGTGTGTGTGTGTGTGTGTGTGTGTGTGTGTGTGTGTGTGTGTGTGTGTGTGTGTGTGTGTGTGTGTGTGTGTGTGTACTGACAAGCTCTGATTGCCCCCTTATTTCAGCTGTAAAAAATCCTTGAATAATAATGACTATATTGTTTCCACTGGCAGCTTGGCTGGAAATGGGTTGTAATGCCATTGTTCTCCTTTGAACCACTGTGGATTTTGGAGCATTTGTACTGGGTTACAATAAACATTTACAATTTTGTGTGTGCTATTCGAGCGTCCAACCGTTCTTGAGTCTTTCGATGCGTGTTATGTAATGCATCATGGCTACTGTAGTTAACTGGTTCCACAAGCTAATTTTGTTTTATTTTTAATCCCAAGGACAACTGGCCAAAACACTTGATATCAGCCTTTAAATCATCCTCCTTTTGTTGTCTGTTGGCCTTGTGGCAAATCTCATACCATAGGGTGCACACAAATCATGCCCGTAATCAGAAGATGCCCATAATTTACGCCTTCCTATTGCTACAATTACCCTTCTGTTCTTCAAATTACACAAACAGTATAAAGCCGCCTGCAAGGATTGTGATTAATTAGTCTGGGATTTGCTGTAGTACTGACAGTTGGAGGAGAAAAATGTGACAAAGCCTCTTTCTACACCGTTCCTTGCACTCCCAGGAAACCTTATCAATTGAATGATGCTAATTAAAGCATTTGTGGTTCCGCTGTCATGATTAATTAGTTGCTTTTGAGCACCCGATTCCAATGTGCAGAAAGAAGTTTGACTTGCCATTGTTTTTCGACCGGCTCCTAATTACATGTCTTTCCATGTCTAGGTGAAGCAGATTATGGAGGAGGCGGTGACCAAGAAGTTTGTACATGAAGACAGCAGCCACATTATTGCACTTTGCAGTGAGTACAAATCAATGGAGTACTGGGATGTGTGAGTATGATTGTATGTGCATGAGTGTATGGTATGTATTATATGTATGTCTTGGTGCGTTTTGCGTGCACTTTCATCAATCATTTGGTTATTGGTGATGACTGTTGCCTTACTTGAATTATTTTACTTCATGTAAATTATGGGCCCCAAATTATAAGCTTTTGTAGCTTCATTGGGGGACCCGTTCGCATTTACCCAAATGAATGTACAACTACGACTGTATTATTATTGCAATGCTGTGGTATTTGTGAATAAACTCAAACTCAAACTCAAGGAGTGTTTTGAATCACATGGCTGATTCAATCCAGTTCAATTCAATTCTCATTTATTTGGATAGCACTTTTCACAATGCACATTGTTTCGATGCTGCTTTAAATTGTAATGTATAAATATACATTTTCTGTAGAGTAATCCTTTATCAGAGGTACAAAAAATAATATGTCCATATGTTAGAAATGTACAGTTCTAAGGAAATGCAGATAGCTAACATCATGTATTCATTTAGGCAGAAACAATGAGCTCATTAAAGCAGTTATTACAAGGTGTGATCATAATGATGCTGATGTGTTTATGCCTTGCAAACATAAGCATTTGCTTTTCTGTGACATACGGAATGTTGTTGATCGCGCTGATTCGAATGTCAGCATGTTATTTGGCTGGTTAACGTAAGGTTTGAAATTGTATGAATAATTTGTGGTGGTCTTTCAAGGATCTTTTAGAATTGGTTAAAAATAATCAACAGCATTCGTTGAAATCATTAGTTGGTTGATAATCATAGTAAAAGTGGGTTTATGAATTTAATCATAAGGTCAAAATGTCATGAATTAAACTACAGCTGCAGAATGAATGAATGAATTAGAGAAATTAATTTGCATTCAGTATCATTTTTTTTTTAGAAAGAAAGCCTAATAACTACTAAGAAATGTATTATATATATATATATATATTTAATAAAAAATTAGCTGCTCAATTTCCCATTGTGAATGAAATGATTAGTTTCCCAGCTGTAATTGCAAATTCATATTACAGAATAAATGATTAACTAATAATTAATATATATATATATATATATATATATATATATATATAGGGTGAATTGCCCTAATGTGGGACACTGCCTAATGTGGGACACCTAAGCTCTAGTGTTTGTAGATCCCACACAAATACATGAATGACAGTGAAACTATGGGTTAGAAAAAGCTGTGGTGTCATGTTATCAAAATCACATGACCTATCAAATGTCCAATCATATTTGAGGGTGGAGCAATCATCAAACAGGAGACACCTTGTGTGAAGACCATCCGAAGGTTAATGACATAGAGTTTTAACAAATTTGATATTAAGGAGTTAAATACATTTTAAACAAAGCAATCCTGCTACTTTATAGCCTAATATGCTTATGAAATATTTGTCCATCAAAAAATAGTGGAACTTTGTGTGCATAATCTATATATTTTATATTTTTATAAAATTTCCTAGTGCCCACATTAGGAAATGTGGTTTCCAAATCCGGGACAGCATGATCAGCCTAATGTGGGACAGTACTTCAATGAGTCAAAAATGTGTGGTGGGGCATGATTTGTGGGACAAACATGGTTATTTACATGGTTTTAGTCTTGTAATGCAATATTTGAATACTGTTAATGCAGATTTGTACAGGCATGTTTATTTATTTATTATTTTTTCCTTTGTGTGTGTGTGTGTGTGTGTGTGTGTGTCTCTCTCTCTATCTCTCTCTCTCTCTCTGTGTGTGTGTGTGTGTGTGTGTGTGTGTGTGTGTGTGTGTGTGTGTGTGTGTGTGTGTGTGTGTGTGTGTGTGTGTGTGTGTGTGTGTGTGTGTGTGTGTGTGTGTGTGTGTGTGTGTGTGTGTGTGTGTGTGTGTGTGTGTGTGTGTGTGTGTGTGTGTGTGTGTGTGTGTGTGTGTGTGTAAAAGGTAGGTAGTTGACTTAAAAGGAAAAATAGCGCTGAATTTAATTTAAAAACGCAGTAGAAAACCAATAAAGCCATTCCACTTTATTTTATGCATCTGATTAATTCAATGAAATGTATTTCAGATCACAATGGCAAAGGTGAGAAAGACAGGGACAGATTGTCAGATGCAGAAAGAAAGGCAGAAGCAGGGAAAGGATAAGTTGTTAAGTAAACCGAACTAGATAATAAGATGTATTATCGGTCTGATGATGTTCAGTTATCCATGTTTCATCCATCCATAACCAAGAAAATTATTAACTAAGATATAAGAGAGAATCTAAAATAAAATAAGATTTTACTATTCTACATATATCAATGTGATTTTTGGTCTTTTATCATAGATTTTTAAGTGTCCCATATTGGGAACACAACTGTCCCACATTAGGAAAGCTGCAGATTGTCTCAGACGACTTGCAATAAGAGCACTAATATGTCTATAATTTCTCTTATGAATGGGTTATCTGAATTTTCTCTTTTGATTTGATTAGGAAACATACTGGGGTTTTTAAAAAAGTATTGGGTGTGGATTTAATGTTTTGGTTACACATCGCAATATGCCACAGAAGTCTGAAGTGCAGAAAATGTCCCACATTAGGGCAATTCACCCTATATATATTTATATATATATATATATATATATATTGTAAAAGACAACTTGGCATTTAATGAAAAATATCCTTCAGACATATAAAATTATGTTTGCTGAAAATATAATATTAATAATAAATATTTTTGCAATGTGGCCAGTGAAAATACTGGCATGGCAGGCACTAAACTGATCCAGGACCAGCAGAAAAAAAAACACAATGTTGAGCAGGAACGACTCCAGAGGCAATTGCTGGGGCTCCATGGCATGATAGTTCCAGAGTTTTGGATCGCTGCCAACAATAAGGTTAATTTGTCCAGTGCGGATTACTGGGAATGTGTGTGTGTGTGTGACTCACACTCTTTACTCCAGTGACACAGAGACAGGCCAGAACATTAACCCAGCCTCGTTACGTCAGTGAAACACCAGTGCTGCGTGGCACCAGAGATATTGCTTAGTCAAGTTTCATCAATGCAGAAGTGTAAATGCTGTTAGTATATGAATGGAAATACAAATATAGGAATAAGAACAGGGAAAGGAATAGTACAGTAATGTATACTACTGTATTACACAGCTTTGTTACCATTGACATGCTCCTTTGTGTTACAGTAAACAGTGTATTTACCACCAGAAAGCACTTGATCTGTGCGTTTATGCAAATATGAATTCATTTTATAATTATAATTTATGGTCAATCTGTATTTCACACATAGCAGATATTCATGAGCTTGTTGATATTTACAGTTTGTGTCTCTTTTCATCCAATATGGCGTGCCAGCTTTTGCTTCGAGGCTCAGTTGTTGTGTTGTGTGAATTTCCAAACCACAGAAGAGCATTAGGCTACGATCTAAACACAGTGTACAAGACATCAGGACATGTCACTACAAATCAAAAATCACCATGTCCATGCTTGCGTGAGTGGCCTGAACTCTTTTTATATATGCCGTGCTGCTATATTTATACAAAATGCTAAATTTATCCAAACTCATGTTATTTTCCATGACTGCTCTCATTTAAAAGACTTAAATGGAACAGCTTCTGTGTGTCGAGGTTAAAGGTCACACGATAACAAGCAGTGATGTCAGCCCTCGGCTAGGCTGTGACTCATCTCTGTCCTTCCGTTTGCCGGTTAGCGCTTTTTAATTGTGGAACATCTGGTGATAAATTAGAATTATTACTTCTGATACTCAGGCACTTTTTTTTTGGGATACCGTAATGAGTATATCTTCATTCGGCGCTCCTTTTCATTAGCTCTAAATGGCAAGGAGTTGGAATATGAGATTTGCTGTGTAAATGCTATAGCAATAGCTGTTTAACTCCATGACTAGCAGATCTAACATTCTTAATGCTTAATATTAGTCCTTTGAGATAATGTGTTTGCACTCAGCTTATGTGAAACCCTGTGGTTCACGGGAACCTTTCAATATGTTAATCAGGTGAACAGTGGCACAAATATAATACAGTGAAAGAAAACTACACAATTTGGATACCAATCAGGGTCATGCCAATATCAATATATAGGCCTCTATTAATATGCCTATATATAAATGCGTGTATAGTACCGGTCAAAAGTTTAAAATACAATTTTTTTATGTTTTTGATAAAAATCTCTTATGCTCATCAAGCATGCATTTAAAATACAGAAAAAACGTAATATTGTGAAATATTATTACAATTTAAAATAATGATTTTCTATTGTAATATACTTTCAAATACAATTTATTTCTGTGATGAAAAGCCATTCAGTCTTCAGTGTCACATGATCCTTCAGAAATAATTCTAATAGGCATATATATATATATATATATATATATATATATATATATATATTATTGCATATATATTAATACTGTATTTATGCATATGTAATTCTAAACAAATGTCTATTTGGATTTATTGAGAAGTGTAGGACTCACATTCTTGAGTAGTTTGTAGTTCTTTTCATTTCTTTTATTTCGAGTGGCAAAGAAAGAGGCTGATTTTTGTTTGTTTCTTCGAAGACTCTCCTCCTCTCACTCTGGTTTTCACACTCTCACACGCATTGCAGGCGTTTTACATGATGATTTGGAGTGTGTTTGGGTGACTGAGGATAAGAGCATCTGAGTCGTGACTCGTGACCGTGAGCGGGGTGATGAGGTTTCAGTATAAATGCTGGTTTGTGTGTGGGGAGGGGTGGTCTGGGAGTGTTGCCAGTCTGTCATCACTACCAAAAAGCAGAGCAGATCCCCTGTTTTCCAGGCAGTCGTCGGGCACGGATTCCCCACGCAGCCGGCCACCCCCTCACCTTCATCCTGGAGCACGCACTCACCCACGTCACACCAGCTTGTGACAATGCACTTCCCAGCTAAATTATGTTTCAGGGGAATAAATCAAAAGGAATTGTGCCTGTGCAACGTAGGCTGGGTTGAACGGTGTGCGTGTTATGGAGGCGGCATGTTGCATTTGAGCAACATAAGGCTTTGTTCTGATCTAGAAGGAGAAAGCTGTCCGTTAGCATTTCATCTCAGTGGCAGTTGCCTGGCTGGACTGTGCCATGATGCCAACCAACCAAACCTTGACCGCTCTCCTCAGACAATCAAATCATTTTTTGGCATATTTGACTCATATCCATGAAGTAGTTTGTAGTCTGCAGCAAAAAAGAAAAATCATATGGAATTTGTTTTAAATTTACAAACGAAAGGGTCGATTTGGACCCTTTTTTTAAAGATGAGCTGATTTGCTGCTCAAGAAACATTACTACTACTTATTATTATTATTAATGATGAAAATACTGCTTAAAGGTGCAGTATGTAATGCACATATTGGTTGAAATGGGTACTGCAGTCCAAGTTCAAAATATTGGAGAGATTTGTTTCTCTTCAGACTCTGCGCTCACGCGGGTTGCCAGGTTGAGGACACGCAACAATAACATGTGCAATTGATATTGGGGAGCAACGATCCTTACACTAAGTTAATCAGCTAATGTATATGTTTGCATTTTTTTTTTATTGCTTTTTAGGTTGGGTACAATCTGCGATTCTTGACCTAGTTCGTTTGCTGGCTTCAATGGCCGTAATTAACTGTGTTTTCCAACAACTGGCAACCCGGGGTGTCGAAATACTATTGGGAAAATTGGCAGTGGGCGGGATCACACAGACCTAAACAAAAACAGACATTCTGACACGGAAATGCACATTCTAAAGTAGAAAAACTGGAGAAATAAGTATTTGAACTTAACATGTTTCCTAAATATCTGCAAACATATTATGCTTTAGTACAGAAATACAGCAACCTTTTTCAGATTCTTTGATGAATATAGAAAGAATAATTTGTTCTTGCTGAAGAAAAGTATTTCTAAAAATATTTTTTTACTGATCCCAAAATATAGCAGTGCAGTGTCTGAAAAAATTGATCTGGCTGTATTATTCTCAGAAAACTGATATAGTCATAGCATTGAAAAAACTCAAACATGTTTATGTGCAAAGTCACAAAGAACTCTCTTTTTGAGCTGTTATTTATTTCCTAAATTGGCCACTTCTTTGGCTTCTCTTCAGAAATGAGATGAGTCAAAAGCCTAAAACTGGGTTTCCCAGAAAGCATCTGTCAGATGCTTTGATCCCAATGACGTCTTTTTCAGTGTGTTTGATATTGGTGTTGCTGTCTGATCATGTGCCTGTACCCTGCTGCCTCCCCATAATGCAGAGCACACACTGTACGGACATGCCAAGCCATTAGGCACAGCAGAGCTGCATAATAACCTCTGTCCTGATGCTGCCACTGCTAATGCCTGTTTGAGAATTACATGGGTGTGTGCACTCGCAGATCTCTCTGTGTATTTAGTGTAAAAAATAAAATCACACTTAATCATGATAAAATCATACAGTCTTTCAAATCATACAGTGAATTTTAAGGCTTTTAGCTTACAATAAAGTTCTGTTAACATTTTTTTCGTTGCAAAGGAACATGTTCATAGGGTTAATATTTACATGTACAGATACCATTTAAAAGTTTTTATTTGTGTAGAAAGTTCAAGAGAACAGCATTTATTTGAAATAGAAATCCTTTGTCACATTATAAATGTCTTTATTGTAGTGTAAATTTCAAATTAAATTGATTAACATTTCAAGTTGTATAGATTATTAAAACGTAATTTTTTTATGTATTATGAACAAACATGAATTGGCGCTAATAGAAGAATTCAAATTTAGCATTAATGTAGATGAATAAAAGCTGTTCAAATTTTATTCATAATTCATAAAATTAGGTATGAATTCTCTATGATAAATCTTTATTATGTTAACAAATTAGACCATATTGTAAAGTCTTACCAGAATTACCATAGTGAATGTTTGTCACACAATTTGTTACAGTCAAACATAGTTAAAGTGACTGAAATCATAAATAATATATTTATGGTTTGACAATAAATGGATATTGGATAAGTGCTACTTTCTCAGATTAAAACAATTTCTGTTTGTGATTATACTCACAGGTGAGTCCTGGCTAACTTGTGACTCAAGATTAGGCTTCTGAAACTGATTTCAGGACAAACCTAAGTTTTGGAATCAGGGCATATTTAGACGAGTTTTATAGCTGCTTTTTTTAATCTATGCAACGTAAAACATATACAAATACTATAATCTTAATTATCAACAGTATCAACATTCCTTACATGATTCATTCATTTACTCACGTCCAGCATGAAAGGAATGTCCTACTAGTTTCCCATGGGTAGGTTCGACATTGTGCTGGTGTTCATCTTGCAAATATACATGTAACCATTTTGACTTAAGACTTAAAGACAGCAAGCATACATGTATGTCCATCACTGTGCTGATTTTGCCTCAGAAGAGTTTGGCTAGCATGTTCTAAAAGTTTTTTGTCCTCTGCATATTAACAAGCAGTGGGTTGTGTCGAGGGTCAGTTGGCTCCAGGCTGTGTTAGCCCACTGGCTGATCAATGGAAAGAAAAACAGACCTTGTAAATCCTTCAGGCTGTGTTTCGAACCAGAGCTGAGTGTGGGCGGGGTCACCAGAAGAGGGTCAGAGCCCAAATTGCTATTTACGAATTTAATATGAATTAAAAAGTTTTTGAATTGTGTTTGGACTACATTGTATTATTCATTAATGCCACCAAATTACAGAATAGAAACAGAGATAATCAGTCAAATCCTCTAAGATGCTGATTTTCTGCTGTCGTATGCATTCGCAAAACTGCATCAGTTAAAATCAATGCAACCCCCAAGTTGTTGTCATGTTAAAAGTTTACACATTATATTGACATCCCTAAAAGCGACTTCAATTTGAGCGATTGATTCAAATCGGATTATTATCTGTCACAGTCTACCCTAATATGAAAATCCATGCCGTTACAAATCGGTGACTTTACACACAAGTACATTTTTGGAGAGACATTTCTCAAAATATTTATTTTATGATCCGCAGAAAAAAGAAAAAGTCATACAGGTTTAGAATGACATGAGGGTGACTAAATTATGGCTGAGTCCGACATACTGTCTTGAGTAAGTACTTATTTTGATTTGAATAAGCAATTACTTCACGGCCGCTAATACGATACGTTCTATAGAGTATGAATGTAATCTGGACGTACTATATTCATCATATTGTCATTATCATGTGACCTACCAGCATCAGTTACATCGCTTCACTGCCATTCATAAATCCGTTCCCGTGGCCTCATGGGATAGTAAAGTGTCTATCGTATGCACACTTCTATCGTATGCACACTTCAGAATCTCACCGGAAGAAGTAGGTCATCCAGGGACTTTTTACCTACTCTTTTATGAGTACTGTGAATTCATACTTCTGTTTTTCACCTACTATACAGTATATTAGGAAATATACTAGGCAGCCTAACAGAATGATTTCTGGATTAACTGTCCCTTTAAAGGTGCACTATGTAAAATGGACAGCTAGCGGTTGAAATGGGTAATGCAGTCCAAATTCTAAATATTGGAGAGAGTTGTTTCTCCTCAGACTTGGCGCTCATGCTGGTTGTCAGATTAAGGACACACAATAGGAACACGCACAATTGACAATGGAAAGCGATAAGCTTTACACTGTAAACTGATCAGCTAATGTATTATATGTTTGCAACATTTTTGTTGCCAAGGCTTTTTAGCTCGGGCAGAATCTGCGATTTCTGGCCCAGTTCATTTGTTCGCTTCCATGGCTGTGATACGCTGTGTTTTCCAACAACTGGCACCGAGGGTGTCAAAATACTATTGGATAAATTGGCAGTGGGTTGGATCACACAGACAAAAACAAAAACAGACATTCTGACACGGAAAATATACCAAGTTCTGTCATGAAACTCTAGATGCCGCAGGTTGATGGTTCCTTAATGCTACCTGACGACATTTCTATTGTTTACTATGGCACAAGCTGATTGGTTCCTGTCGCATCTGCAGCCAATGAATTTGCTGCTCAACGTTAAAATAGCTGGTTAGAATTAATTTACTATATCAGTTTGCAGCACTCTTCAGGGTTGAAACCCTCCACCTTCCCGAGCTCCACCTGTATAGATCTGCTACAGGTCATTTTATATATGCTGTTTGTGCAGCAGCAGTATGTCTTGCATGTCACAGCAGCGTATCAGTGTTTGTATTGGAAAGTACAAGTCCCTGTACTTGCTCTGCAGGAGCAGCAGCGATAATCTACAACAACAACAACTAATATCAGCAGCAGCGTAGTCGAGACCAAATACATTAACATTGTCTTATCCATTACCATGCTAAAAATCTTGTCATAACAGAGTTTGTTGTAGCATTGTTTTTCGGAGAAACAAGTATTTAGCAACTTAGAAACATAGTTTCCTTAATCTCTGCAAACATATTATGGTATTTGTATGCTTACAGCACCTTTAAGTCAGAGACTTGAGAGGAATGACTTAGGGCATTAGGTCACATCATGGGATCTCTGATACTTCCTGATTCATGGAATGCTAACAATACCAGAAGGCTACTCAAGGAAGTAAATCACGGTGTTGTTTCCTATTTTCCTGTGGAAAAATACCAGTCTTTTCACTTCACCGTCTAACTTCCTCTGTGCTGCATTTTTAAGTCCCTTAACGTCATAAGGAGCTGAAACAGAACTTTGCAGATTTTCTCTCGAACACCTGCTCTACTGTGAGCTAATTAGATGTTAATGAGTGAATGAATAGAGTTGTGAGTCATGTCTGTTTACCCACCTAGGATGATGCTCACAATGAAGCATCTTGTGAATGAGTCTTACTTGAGACCCAGATTTAAATTAGACTGTGAGCAGACTTTATTTGTGAAGCGCACAGCTGTTCGCTCGGATATGGCCAAGTCGAATGCAGAACAGGTAGTGAATTTTTCCAGATCGGATGCTCCTTTACCCATTGACTCAACATCGCGGGAGTCATAGAGATGTTTTGTCGCTGCAACTGCAGGTTTTTAATTTAACAAGAAAGCAGACAGAGTAGGGTTATTTTCTTAATGGGCGTGAGTTGAGATTGTAGGACACGCATGCTTAAGAGGCTAATAACATCTGTACGTGAAACAGCTTTTCTGTCTTTATTTGAATCACTAGAACAGGCTACATGTGGGTAGATTAAACTGGTAATTTATTGATCAACCGATATGTTTTTAGTGTCAAATTTACATGCCACGTCCACTTTAGAAACTGGGAAATGGGAGTTGATCATATTTTAAAGCATGTGTCAGACTTTTTCAGATTTTAGACCATCTGAATGGGCATTTTAAGTGTGGCCTATAACAACATGTCTATGGCATCATATTTATGCATTTACATTAGGGATGCACAATATATTGGTACCATATATAATCGATATTAGAAACATTTAAATGATTTGATACTGGATATTTAATTGTGCACGACTCATTTCCCCTATTTGTACATTTAAATTACCTTTGCAATCTCAAATTTATTTGAGTTTTTAGCGTTTTATTTTAATTAATTTTGACGAAATAGTATAACATTTTAAAATCAGTCATTGAACAGTTATTTACATAACATCAAAATAATTATAATAATTTTAATGTTGGTTGATATTTCACTACATTTTAAAAGTTTGAGACCGGTAAGATTTTCAAAGGCTCACAAAAGGAGGTATACTGCAAAATATTAATTTAGTGTCTGCTAAATGACTAAATCTAAAGACTTAGAAACCAAGGAAATTATCTACTTTCTATACGCTGCGTCCGAAATCGAATACTTCCCTACTATATAGCGACAAACAGTAGGCGAAAAAAACAGTGACCTACTTCTTCCTGTGCATTCGATGGACACTTTACAGGATATATAAATGGCATTAAAGCGACGCAATTGACACTGGTAGGTCACATGATAATGACAACATGGCGGATTTAGTATGTCCGATTACATTCATACTACACACATTCATACTATATAGACCTTTTTAACTGTCACAAAGTTAGTTCAAATACAAATGTAGTACCTACTCAGACAGTAAGCGATTTCGGACGCACTGTAAAAGTCCATGAAAACGAAACTGAACGTTACAGAAAACAGTTGTTCTGTTTATTTTAATTTTTTTCCGTATTTTCAAGGTTATGATGTATAGAAAAGGAAAACCACCAGTAATACTGCAGTGGACCCTCTGTTTGAATTTTTTTTTTTTGTGCATATAGTTTTCCGTGTAAAATTAAAGTTCTGATTATTAAAGTTCTATGTGAAAAAGTTTAAAATACCTGACTTTTCTGGAATGTTTTGTTTTAAGGTTTCATATATTAACTCATGTGAGTGTATCCATGGAAACTAGGAATTCAAAAATGATGTCATACTCATGAAGAGAGGCTGATCAGATTTATAACAATCCACTCTACATTTGAATATTTCTTCTTATGCCCCTAGATGCTGATACTGTCAAAACGGTTAAACATCGGCTGACACATCATTAGTCTAGCTTTCCCTTTTGGCAGTCAGTCCTGTATCTCCACATATGTGCTTGTGCATCATTTAGGGAGACCACAGATGCTGCAGAAGACTCTAGTATTTCACTAATTATGGTCTATCTCCATGACAACACAGTTTCTATACAGGGATTCGGCCATGTCAGAGGCTATTACACACACATTTGCTGAAACAAACACACCGGTTATGTAACCCCCTCGGTCGGTGGTCTTCTTTGGGGTTATTTCTGAAGACAATGTGCTACGCCCTGAAGTGACCGTGAGGGTGGCCACAGCTGGCATCTCGGGCACTGATCGCCCTCCAGATTTGTAGTAAAAGTGCACTCTTCATGCACCATGCCTGCTTCCTCACAGTATGATACAGGTGCTAGGCTGATAAATAACACCGGATAAGATTATCCCTGGCACGGTACTGAGGAGCTCACAAGCCCCCTGCACGCTATCGCTCTGATGCTGTCTGCGGGGGACTGCGCTCTGGGGACCAGGTGGCATCTGACCTTCACAGCTTGAACTCCACTAAAGTTGTACAGTTCGCTCTGCTCACGAGGACAGGGCCGGTGTCATATTCCTGTCGGTTTTATCAGCCACGAGAGTGCACTGAGAGACGCTTTATGTTGAATGACATGGACTTTCCTGAAGCTGTCCGCTGGGGTTGATGGGAAGACCTGTTTTTGTTGTTGATGATTGGCAGTCTAGATGGGATGTTATTTATGTGTTGCCATTTGGGGTTTGTGGCTGATTTTCACCAGTCGTTCAGTCGTGATCAGCGCACCTGTTGAAATGATGTGTGTGTGTGTGCTGGTGTGTGACTGGATGACTGTAGGGAGCGCTGCTTAGGTTGATGAGGGTCTCTGATGGCCTGTTGTTATCTCTTCACTGATTGGACAATGAGACTGTTAGATCTGTAGAACATCTGTCTGTCTGTCAAGCCACTGTTTAGAATTTGTCTTAATAAAAACAGTAATCATAAAACATTAGTTGAATTTCTTCATAATTGTCTATTTACTGTTGCTTTTTTATATCAAATTTGTATTGCAATTCTATTTCCTGTTTGCTACCTCAATTCAAATTCTTCAAATTGATTTTAAAAGGCATTCTAAATTCAATTCTGACAAAGAATTGGAGATGATGTTGTTATATTCTCTGACACTTGTCACATATATTTCTGAATATAATTTCTAATAATAATTGTTTTAAAATGATTATATTTTTACTGAAATAAGATTACTGTAAGTACAGTCTTTTTTTTTCTTCTTGTACCGCAGTCTTACTTTCTTTGCTTCAAGTCAAAGTTTATATTGTGTGGATTCATCTTTGAGTTGGTTGGTTAAGTTTATGACTTGGAAACAAACAAACAAACAAACAGAGACACATTTCAATCCTCATTCATACCTATTTGCAAACAATCAGGTTCTCAAATAATCTGGCTTGATCCCATCTGTACCAACATTGTGTTAGCCTAAATGATGTCCCACTGACTTCTCTAAACCCTCCTCAAATCCCACAATCCCTAGCTGATGCTCCTCAGCATTCCTTAAGACATTTACCTATGACAGTATGATATCAACTGTTGTTCTTGTTCTCCCAGTGTCTCCATGCCGGGGCCGGACTAGTTGATGTTGTTTCCCTTCATTAGAATCGAGAGAGGTAGTGCGTAGGAGTGACTCCCCAGTGGGAGACATGCTTATTTGGGATTGAGAAGCTTTAGCGCATGTCCATTTCCTGTGGAGCGTGGAAACTGAAGTGCACAAAATTCTCCTTGTCTTGTGATCAAGAATATAAAGGATAGAAATGAAGAGGGAAAGGGTGCTGTAAAATAATCAGACTTGATAGCACTAAATAATTAACCCCATTAGTTTTTTTCACATTCCGTCATTATATTTGTTATGGTTGCACTTAAATTTTGGCCTAAAATGCTATGGATTTAATTTTGGGGGCATGTAGATATATTTCTAGTTCAAAGACTGATAGCTCTGTGAATAGTTATCACATGCTAGGCACATTCAGAACAGATGTTTAGAAAATTTGAAAGTCAATATGGGCCCCCAATCATACCCTCATCATGCTTTCCATGGTATCTATGAAATGCTGTTCTGAATAAAAGACTGAGGAAAAGAGATGAGCCTCTAGAGGATGTATATGTGCTTGTAATGACTGAAGCAATCACAGCAATGTCACTGAATAATGTAGGTAAAGGAAGTGTGCTTATAATCTAACTCTATAATGGAGAGTTTCCACTTAGGAGTACACTGTTGGTCATATTCGTTCAGTTCATTTGATTCTATGAACTAGTTTGAAATATAGTATATATATTGTTGAGGTCAGAATTATTGGCACCCCTGGTAAATATGATCAAATGTTCGTTCATTACATTATGAAATGGGCCTAAATGTTTTTCTACAAAACACGTTGGCCACAGTTATTTGCACCCCTAGAATTTTTTATGAGTAAAATATATCTGCATATATTTACATTTATATTAAAAAAATGTAGCACACCAGGGTAATTAGGAACATGAAATTGTCTGGACATCTTGTTCAGATACATGGTATCATGAATACTAGCAAATACCAACAAATAAAAAATCTAAACCTGACGCTCTCTGCTAGAAATCTTATAATGGGCCATGGTTGGATCTTTCATCAGGATGACGATCCAAAACAAACATCAAAATCAACACAAAAATGTGTCCCTGCCTGAGCACAAAATGGCCGTCCCAGTTCCCTGACCTAAACCCTATAAAAAATGAGTGGGTTAAACTAAAGAGAAGTGACAACATGGATTTGGGAATCTGAAGGATCTGGCAAGATTCTGTATGGAGGAATGATCTCTGATCTCTTGTCAGATGTTCCTCAAACTCATCAGGCATTAAATGAGAGAACTCAGAGCTGTTATATCTTGGGAAAATGAGGCTGCAATAGTATGTAATAAAAGGTTGCCGATAATTATGGCCAACGTGTTTTGGTGAAAAACATTTCAAATGGAATGTGATTTTCCCCACAATTTAAATTATTAAACTTCAATGAAAGGTTCAATTTTTGTTATTCTCCAAATGCAGTCCCTTGCAGAGCATTGCTGGGAACTACAGGTCCACCGCCCAGTTAGTTGTCAACAAAAATTATTAATGTGGTCCCAAAACAAAAGAATTAAATAAACTTCAGTTTTAAATACATTAGGTCGATTGAACACAATGAAATTAAGTTGTGACAAAATCGTGTTACTTAAATTGAACAAGGCAGACATCATTGAATTAATTTGTTTGAGTGTACAATACAGTTCACAAACAAACAAACCATGTTTAAGACTGAAAATTCACAAACCACTATCGTGATGTTAGCTAGACAACATTGACGAGACGACATATTCAACCAGTCCAAAACTCTTTCTCATTATGTGTTATCCCGTGTCGGTTTCAAAAATACCAAAAACAAAGTGTACTTGCATTTGTTTTTTAATAATAGTCCCTAAAAAAACAGTGCTGTCTCTGACAGCGGTATCAGGGAATGCTCTCTCTATGAGTCTCAGTGGGTGTTTCTGTCAAGTGAATGCAGCATTGTCATGTTTTCCTGTCTCTGGAACAGGTGTTTGGTCACCGCTCTACTCTTCTCCATAGTGCCAGCAGCTGTGGCTGAGCGCTGCGCATCCCTCAGCGGATCAAAGCATCTCTGTTTCGTAGGTGCTTAGACAAATAGAGCGTTGATGAAGTAAACTCTCTCTTTCACACGGTGGATAGAGGTGGATAGATATCTATTCAACCTGCAAGTCTTTGTCCAGAGAGATTAGATAAAACTCAAGCTTGTGATCACCGCTGTAATTCTCAGAGACTAGATTGCTGGACCGTTAGAGTGAATCAATATTTAATCACCTGGTATGAGAGGATGATCTGCAACGCCATGGGAAATGGAGTCACATTTGAACCGTATCTGTGTCAGATTTAAGGTCTCAGCATGTTAATTTATACATCTATAATTATTTTATCAATAAAAGTTTAATTTATGCAAAAATGCAAGCAAAGGTATTATCAGCATAAACAAAACTAAGAGAGACTTTTTCCATATGAGAATGCATTTGATTCATCCATCTTTTTTTTTGGGGGGGGGGGGGGGGGGGGATAGTAGGCTATTCAAGTTCATGCAGACGTTCAGACACAAGTTTGTGTCTCCAGCATTGATTTAAGATCCAAAGAGCATCTTGAGCTTCACTGGAAACAAAAGCATCTGTATGAAAGTCAGATGATCAATGTCACATATATTTATTCAAGGACCAAGAAATAATTCCAAATTTAAAAATATTAATTTTTAATTTTATGTAATACTATTTATTTTATTTTATCATTACCAGTAATACAAATGTTATCTTTTTTTTTCTTTTTTTTTCTCAAATTTTTTTCTTTTCAGTGTGGCCTCAGTCTTTTGGATTTCATACAAAGACAGATGAATCCAGCCATGTGAGGTTTGTTTGGCTGAGAGTCACTGGTTTGGGAGGAGACACATAGCAGTTATTAGTATCATGAAAGCAGGAGTCTCAGGTGTCTTGAGAGCAGGGATGGGGTGAATACATCATAAACTGTGTGTGTGTGTGTGAGTGAGAGAGAAAAATGTTTTCTGCCATTTTGCAAGGCTTCCTGGTGACAGGAATGGGTTGTGTTCACACTTAACTCCTTCCTTTCACAAAAAACTACGGATGCCTGTATTAATAGAGGTGTCTAACTGTTTAAACTCGGCTCATTCTCACCTCATAAATAGCATGGCAAAAATAACTTTTTCTTTTGAGAGCAACATCTGTTGAGCACAATAGTTTGTCATCACGATGAAGATACCTTCTGCGTGTTACTATACCTCCCAAGGTTTCTTCCTCATCCTATTGACCATCTTATGAAGCTTTTCCTTGCAGTCTCAGAACCAACTAGCCTAATTATGAACTTAAAGGTATACTCACCCTCATGTCGTTCCAAACCTGTATGACCTTTTCTTCTGTGGAGAACATAAAAGAAGATATTTTGAGGCAATGTCTTTTTATTTTCCGTGGTGCGTAAAATGGAAGTCAGTGGTAACCAAAAGTGTTTGAATACCATCATTCTTAAAAAATATCTTCTTTTTTTGTTCTCTTTTTTCATACAGGTTTTGAACAACAGAAGGGTGAGTAAAAGGACCAAACATCATCAGAGCCATACTTGAGCTTTGAATGAGAAGCAGACTGAAATTTACACTGTTGACAGATAATCTTTTCCTCTGGAGAATATTCGGGTCATTCAGATGAAAGTGTGACAGTGTCATGGCAGTTTAAAAGTCAGAAGTGATGTGCTTTCAAGCAAATAGACTACCAGATCTGCAACAGAGGGGCGATTGGGAGAGACCAACCTCTGCGTAATGGTCAACTTGGATCATGTCATTGATTTTCGCGCAACTCTGACAGAAATTCAATCACTGTTTGTGGATAGATGTATAGATATATACTGTACATAGAAATAATGGGAAGTGTCATAAACTGAATCAAAATGGTCTCAATCCAAAACTGTTTAATGACAAACATGTTCAATATTAGCCAACAGGCTGTCAAAAAAAGCAGTTTATTCAACATAGTGAAGCCTCTCCCCCATTGATATCAATTTTTTAAACTAAATTAAATCCACTTTAAGGCAAGCCTTCAAGGTTGGCAAAAAAAAAAAAGTGTAAGTTCTAGTAATTATATGTGCCTTTGTCATCTTTATAAGTTCTGTTTTTTAGTTTTTCTATTTAGCTAAATTATTATTTTATTTAAAATAATAGGCTATAGTTAACAGTAACGACATTGGTAGTGTCTTTGGGTAAAGGTTTATAAGTATTTCAACCTGTGCAATTGAATTAATTCAGTATTTAATCAAAAATGTATTGAACTGAATCATATTGAATCGAATACCCACATTTTCTTAACTAACACTTCCCTGTGGGAATGATCAGTTCCACATAGCACTGTCCAGTGGAAATTCTCATCTTAACTGGTCGTCATTGGTATTCAGGTGTCCGAACAATCTGAACATGCTCTTATCCATAAGGCCAGCGCTTGAAGACAGAGCCCAGTCCAGACTGAGGGACAAAGATCAGGCTGATTAATACGTACAGCAATGCCAGAGAGCAGTGAGTCACTGAGCCTCTGCCATTTTCTTTCTTCCCCTTTCTTCTACTCTATTAATCTCCTCTTTTGGGTCTGTAGTTTCTCTCACGCTCTCGCCTCTCTCATTTCCTCACTCTTCATCACTTTAACTCTGGCTTTCTTCTGGCCTGCCTTTCTCTGCCCCTCATTTTCAGTCCTTGTCTATGGTCCTCCCTCGCCTCCTACGCTCTGTGCAGCTGCCGAATACCTCTGTAATGCAGTTCATTACTGTCTATTACTGTGACTCACAGCTTGACTGCACAGTCACAGGTGTGTTCCCCTACGGACGGCAGCGATTGCCTGCATCCAGCCCCCAACCGCTCTCAGATACTATAGTAGCTCTGATTACAGCCATCGATCAATGTGTATAGTTGGTTGTGAGCGCGTTCACGTGTGTGATGTCAGCGCATCAAAAGCTGATCTCAATAGCGATGTGCATCAATATATGACTAATACATGGTCTACTGTTTTCTGTCAACATGGTCAGTCTGAGACTGCTTTATAAAAATGTGCCACTTAGCCACAGATAAGGCAAGACACCACATATTGTGGTTTTCTGCAATGTTATGTTTGAATATGCAAATATGCACAAATATTTAAAAAACATTCCCAGAACAGAACTCTGAATATTGGATAAAGCCAGGTTCTAAATGCTTTTTTTTCTTTGTAAAGATTTTTCTAGAGAGTTTTTTTCATATCTCTTTTTATCGTTCGTTCGTTCGTTCGTTCGTCATTTATTTATTTATATAGCACCTACAGGCTACACAGTAGTTCCAAAGTGCTGTAAATTACAATAGAAAGCAAAAGAACAACAGGTCAAAACATAAAAACATCTATGTGTACTAATGTACTAAAATCCCAAATAAGATTTTAAATGATTCTTAAAAACTTTAAGAGTTAAGGAAGATCTAACATCCAATGGCAGATTATTCCACACCAGCGACAGAGAAAGAACAATCACCCTTCAATTTTACAATAGCTAATCTAGACGGGAAAAAATATAAGCATGGAGAAATTTTTCCAAATTGGTTACAATTTGTCTATATTCCTTATATAGAAGAAGCGTTTACAAACCACCATCTTTATCTATCGATTAAATATGATGGATCGTCAAAAATAACTCCTAAGTTCTTTACTTGATCCTGCAGGTACCCCTTCCATGGGCCTAAGTTAATCATTTAATTTAAGCTACAAGCTGTGCGACCAAAAACAATCATTTCTGTTTTGTTTTCATTCAATTGATAAGGTTTTCGGCCCTTCCTTCCTCCAGACACTTAAGAGGTATGGCATTGGAATCCTTACTACTGGGTCTGACAGCAAGTAGACTTACTAAGTGTCATCTGCATACCGATGTTACGAAATACCATACATCTTAAAAATCCTTCCCAAAGGGAGCATGTATAATGAAAACAGGTCTGGACCCAAAATGGACCCTCACTGGTAATACCCTTGTATTACCAGTGAATAGGTGCTGGAGCAGAGAAATAGTTACCAATCTTCACTAAAAATAAGTAGAAAACCATTTTAAGACTGTTCCCTGAATACCAACAAACTGCTTTAAACGAGTCAGAAGGATCCGGTGATCGATGGTGTCAAAAGCTGCTGACAAATTCAATAAAATGAATGCTGCATGATTACCTGCATCCCTAATTAAAATAAGATTATTAAAAACCCTTAAAAGGGCTGATAATGTGCTGTGTCCACCCCTAAAACCAGACTGAAATTTATCTAAAATATTATTCTTTAAGAAACTGGATAATTGTTTCAGCACAACTCTTTCAAGTACTTAAGACAAGCCAGGCAATCTATCACTCTATAAATCAGAGAGAGAAAAAACAACTTTCAACAGCCAGAAATATTTTTAGCAATACATTTATGTATAAACCAGGTGAATGATATATGAACAAACCCCCAGCAAAAACCTGAATATATAAATTAAACTCGAGCATTTAGTGTATGTAAGTGCTTCTGAAGTGGAGATTTCTGGCTCAATGCATGAGGAAAACTCATTTGAGAAAACAAACTGTATTGTAATTGAAATCTACAATTGCTTGTTGTCGCTTTGGATTTGCATATGCTGAATAAATAAATGCAGATGCAAGCAGATGACGTAAAAAATACAGTAAATGTGTATTTAGGACATTTTAATTCCAGTCTGAAAGAAAACATGTTATGGAGGCTAAATAGACCAAGCTCATGAAATTGACCAGTGCATGAAAAAAACAATTTTTCCTGTAGTAATTTTGCCAGATAAATGTTTAGATAGCACCACAAAGACCAAAATCAAAATTTGTCACATAGGAAAGGAATCTTTGGATGGCGTATATAGGCTACTGTATAGTTGTATAAACTTGGATAGAAGTATTTAAAAATTACATAGCTCTACATTGCAGAAATTACATAGTGTCTTTCAGTCATTAATGCCCCATTAAGAATAGCAACTGCAGCAAATGATTTATAGAGGTAATACGTCTAATCTGTTGTTCATTAAATCTCCATGTGGTCTGTCAGATGCTCTTCTAATGCAGTTCACCCTTGAACCAGATGGACCATTTTAATGTCTCTGTGATGGGATACTGATCTCCCATGTGCATTGTTTCAAAGCTTTCTTCAGTTAAATGCACAAAGCATCTCACCCATATGAGATATGAGTAAAATGTATATTGTCAGAATGAATAGAAAAAATGAACAAACTAGTGAGAGTGTGAAAAGTGTGTTTTAAGAGTTTAGTAGGCATTATTTTTTCCTAAAATGGTTGTGTGCATTCAAACGTGCGCTTCGAGCATGAGACCAGAGTAGCTTGTGGGTGTATGGATGCACACAGAAAGTAGTGCAAACCAGCAGGCACAGAGAGATTATGTAAATACATCTTCACGAGCGATCAGCTTGTTTCTCAAATGCACAGCGCTTTGTCTGCACATTTGTTGCTCACTGGATGATGGATCCGAGAAACACGGGAAGTGCCATTTCTGATAGTGCCTCTCAGGGCATCACTGTTCAGATCAGAGCTGCTTTTGGGAGAGGACGGTTATCGTTCTGGGTCTCAAGGGGGAAGTACTTAACAGCCACTTAGATGATTCATCTCATTGTATGCTCTGAAATTAGACGTGTAGATTAGCAACATATTTGCAGCTTGTTGTTAAAGTCTCTTTCTGCATGGCTGCACATCTTAAAAGAATGAGTAAGAAAAAAGAAGGTAAAATCTTATTTAAAGCTAGTGCCATAGTAGTTGACTCAAACTCAATGCAGTGATTGGCCCTGCTGTTCTGCTTTTTTTGTGAGCCCCCAGGAAATAGTCCTATGTAATCCCTGTCTGCATGCATTTTCCCTTCATGAATGTGCATTTTAGCTGTCGAAATGTATCATAAAGGCTGTTAAAGGGAAAAACTTGAAGCTGAGAATGCTCAAGCCGCTGCCCCCGGTGGCACAAGCCGAGCAATAAAAGTGCTATTACTGCCATAAACATCTGATTGCTTCCACAAATGCAGTCGATTATGTAGCAGCGAAAGGACCTCGGTTGCGCTGAGATATTGATAGCATCAATCACAGACCGAGTCGATAGGTTGACTTTACTCAGCTGTCACGGCAGATGCAAATCTCATAACTGGCCTTTCATTGCGATCATGTAAAAAAAAAGTATTTTAGTTTCTTTGCTGGGCAACTCTCCTCATGTATCTTGATTTATGTTGTTCTTGGTGCACAAGCACTTGGCTACTTGTCAAGAAAGATGGACGAACGCATTAGTCGTGCTTTTGCGCCAATATGAACATCCTCTCCATCCTTCATCAGTGAGATTAGGGGGCTGGGGAACTGTTGCCGTTGTTTATTTGTTTTTGAAGTGAGCCCACAGCGCTTGAGGCGGTTAAATCCCAGGCGCGGTAACAGGTAGTTCGCCCTGACTTACTGAAATATTTAGCTGTGCTCCAGGAACCAGCGGTAAATCTCGTTCCCAGTTGCAATTGTGCTCCCGTCATGGCTGTTTACCTCACAAAAGGAGAATGAGTATGAGGCAGAACACAATTACTTCTGCAATAAGATTTTCCCTTGCATCATGCGAGTTCATAGACAGCGAAGCCCATTGGGAAAGAAATGGAATTAAAAACTTGACTTGTGAGAACAAATGGCTGTTATTAAAGGAATTCAGGAAGCAGTTGGAAATAATAAGATGCTAATTGCTTAAGTTTATTCAGTGTTCTGTTTGATCTTTGCCTGCATACCCCTTATCAACTCCTCCCTATATGTTCCTGCAGGCTCCATTGAGGCTTGCTTAAGTCACCTGCTGAAGCGAAGAGCGGCCGGATTCCTCCGCAGCGATAAGATCGCCGCCCTCTTCACCAAGATCGGCAAGGTGAACACCACGGCGAGTGATATCTGTCGCAAGGTTCAAGAACAGCTACAGCAGCAGGCCGAAATCACCAGGTCTGACTTCTTATTGTGTGCAAACTATGCCCAATCTAATTGAAATGATTATTATTTTATTAATCTTTTCATTTAATTAAACTCTGCCTCTGAAACAATTTTCTTTTCAGCTGATATCACACATAATCATAGTGTACACTATCTCTTAAAGGGAGAGTTCACCCAAAAATGAAAACTCTGTCATTAATTACTCACCCTCACGTCATTCCAAACCCATAAGACCGTCGTTCATCTTCGGAACTCAAATGAAGATATTTTTGATGAAATCTCAGAGCTTTCTGACTCCTCCATAGACTGCAACGTAATCACCACTTTCAAAGTATTCTCGTCAATTCGTAAAATTAAGGTTGAGCGACTGTAGTCGCATGGACTATTTTAACGATGTCTTTACTACCAGCGGCCATATCTGTCACGTGTCAGTGTTTGTTTGTATTTTCATAGTCACATGTCTTCCTTTGTTCTGTTTTCCCGCGATCTGTTTCCTTGGTAACCCTCAGTAGTTCACCTGCCACACCTGTTTACCTCGTTAGTCTTGTCAGCTGTGTCTCGTTTTCCTAATCTGTTTCCCCATGTATTTAAACCTTTAACCTTGTTCATTGTCCGATCTCCATCCTACTAAGTGTGTGAACCTTCTGCCTGTTTGTTTGTTTGTTTGTTTGTTTGTTTGTTTGTTTGTTTGTTTGTTTGTTTGTTTGTTTGTTTGTTTGTTTGTTTGTTTGTTTGTTTGTTTGTTTGCTTGCTTGCTTGCTTGCTTGCTTGCTTGCTTGCATTGGAACTTTTAATTCTCCCTCCCTGCACCACACCGTGACAAATGACTGGTTGCCCACTGAAGCTAAGCAGGGTTGAGCCTGGTCAGTACAGATGGGAGACCTCCTGGGAAAACTAGGTTGCTGCTGGAAGAGGTGTTTGTAAGACCAGTAGGGGTGCTCACCCTGTGGTCTGTGTGGTTCCTAACGCCCCAGTAGAGTGACGGGGACACTATACTGTCAAAAAGCACCGTCCTTCAGGTGAGACGTTAAACCGAGGTCCTGACTCTCTTTGGTCCTTTAAAATCCCAGGATGTCCTTCGAAAAAGTGTGGGGGTTTAACCCTGGCAAATTGGCCTGTGTCCATCATCATGGCCTCTTAGTCATCCCCATATATTCTTATTGGCTTCATCAGTCTGTCTCCTCTCCACCAATAAGCTGGTGTGAGGTAGGTGTTCTGGTGCACTATGGCTGCCGTCGCATCATCCAGGTGGATGCTGCATTGCACATTGGTGGTGGTTGAGGAGATTCCCCCCTTACCATGTAAAGCGATTTGAGTGCAGAGGAAAGCGCTATATAAATGTAACAAATTATTATTATTATTACCTTTCTGGGCCTAGGAAGTGGTGATTGCGTTGCAGTCTATGTGTCAGAAAGCTCTCGGATTTCATCAAATATCTTCATTTGTGTTCCGAAGTTGAACAAAGGTCTTACGGGTCTTAAACGACATGAGGGTGAGTAATTAATGACAGAATTGTCATTTTTGGGTGAACCAACCCTTTAAGTCCAAATAATATTTAGTTCTTTACACGTACTCTAGCATATGCGCACAGTCGAACACGTATCATTTTGAAAGTATACTCCATTTGATGAAGACGGTCGACACGTGCTCTAGGTGAAGTTTCATCTTCGTCTAGAGTCTACGCTATTTTTCTCCGTAAGTTATGACCGATACAAATGCCTTTGTATTCTTTTAAGCTAAAAATTACCTTTCTGGGAACTATCTCATTAGCCCCTCATACAACATTTGTTGTTGTTGTTCCGTCTTTTTAGTTTCGTTTTCTACTGTGAAAGAACGGCCTCGGCCAGGGTTGCTACCTTGTGGAACAACTGATTAGTGAAAATTGTGTGGCGCGCATAGTGTAATATTCTGGCGACAAGATTTTGTGTCACACAAAACGGTACGCGGACCCTCACAAAAACCGAAGTATGCTTTGGGCTTTACCCTTGTCGGGTCCCCCTTTTTATAACTGCGGGGCCCCCCTAGGGGTTGTGCCTCCCAGTTTGGGAATCACTATCATAGCCAATAGCCTCATAGCTTTTGCTTTTGACTAGGTACTCCAGCCTTTCTAAAATCTGGTTACCAATGAATAATGTAATAGTTTATGGAAATAATGTCAAGTGACTCAAACCTTTAGCACCTTATACAATACATATTGTTCCAATGCAGCTTTACAGTTATAAACAGGAAAATAAAAATTAATGATGCAAACAGAATTCAACTCTGCTGTAAATCAGCTCTAAAAAAGACAATTGTGTCATTCATCTGAAGTCAGTTCAGTGTTGATTTGGTTAGGTTCAATAACAGTTTAGATGGTGCAAAATTAGCCAATTATGAATCAGCATATTAGGCTGTCCCAACATACAGCAATGATATACTTACTTTTAACAGTCTCTTATTCTGCTTATTATTATGAACTGTAAGTTGAGTAAGCCATAAACTGGAACTGATCATATTAGTGATATAAGCAATGCTTTATGACTGATAAGCTGTTGAGACAATGATGAAAGCAGGAAGCAGATCACATCTGGTGTGTGGAGAGGGATGATTTGCTGCGTTGACTGGCTCTGCAGCACTCTAAATGAGGGATGGTTTGGGCGGATGCTCCAGGGCTTCGGTCAGCTTCTTATTTTCCAATTAACTCTCCATTAGCAGAGCCACATGGCCAATGTGTCACTCAAGAGTGGACCTCTCTGGTCTAATAGCCACAATCTCCAGGTGATGTGGTCAGATTAGTCTAAGCCACTTTGGTGTGTCAGTACAATAGCCACACACACACACACACACTCACATGATCTGCGGTGTTCTCTGCCTGTCCATTTTAACCACCCCTCCCCCACCGCACACACTCGGTTACTCGCGTTGCCACAGCAACACCATGGTGTCACCATTGCTAGAGCAACAAGATGCTCGGTGGTTATTGAATACCTCTACCGCAGTGATTCAGGGCTCAAACTCAAATCTAATAAAGCAACTGCATGTCATTAATTTCTTATATTGCACTCTAAACACATTTGTACTTCAATGGGGGGTAGACCCCGCGGGGAGGGGGTGCCAGAGTTATAAAAAGGCAGGCATGGCAAGGCTAAGGAATAGTGTACAGTCAGCAGATTGTTATATAAAAGAAACCTCCTCAGGGTGATACAAGACCCCACTGCAAAATGATCCCGCTTATCATGTGGCTACTTGCCACATAAGTAAATAATTGAACACAAAATATTAATTTGCCATTTTATTACCTCAAGATGGCTTACAATACCAGCTTGAGTGGTCTGTTCAGTTGTAGCGGTTGCAGACTGCTACGTGAAGAATCAGAATTGAGTATTGCTAGAAGCCATGTAAACGTATAAAAAAATGATGCATGGAAAAGTTTGTAAAAGGACTGCCAGTGCCAGGTAAGCGTAAAGCAGGCGATGAATCTACTTAATGTCAAAACTATCAAAACAACGTGTCTAGATGTGACACGAACGTCGTGACGCGACAAAGACGAAAAGAACCCATAATAATCAATGATGCTGTCTACACTGGATGTGGAATTCCCAACAGTTAACTGTTATATTTCATTATATTCCCATTATATTTCTGACGTACTCCAAATGTTTGCGCAACTTCTGACATAAAGGACAAATAGATTTGCTGTACAACGGTGATAAGGGTATAGCTGCAGCCTGGAGATCTCAAATTGGAAATAAAAAAACTTACATTATAGAATCATATGTTTATTATATATATAAAATACTAGTTGATTTGTTGCTCATACCTATTAAAAACATGGATATTATGTCAATTAGCTTAAAGCTAATCGGCCAAGCAACAAGACAAACACTGTAACAATATTACATTTTGCAATTTAGGTTAATTTTTCAATTGTTTTCTTTTTCTTTAGCTAACATATCTGTGTGTCTCTTACAAGTTTGTTGTTTTTCAATGTGTTTGTTTTCTTGCTTTATAAAATGGAGACTCCTGAGCTTGTAGTCATCTATCAGAAAGTTGCAAGAGTACTATGAAATACATTTTGGCATGAACAATGGTTAAATATACAGTTTAGCTGACGTTATACAAAAATATGTGCAATTTGTGGATTCGATATGGATTCACTTTATTAATAGCCTCTGAAGCTGCTCTATGCTCTGCATGATTGCTTTTGTTGGATCAGAAACGCAGTTTCATCTCCAGAGCATCTGCATAGCTCATCTCAGGTGCATGGATTTATTTGCTTGTTTATACTGAATGTCCACCGCTGTGGCCAACACTCACACATACAGTGTAAGTGCCAGGCCATTATGGGATCAATGCTTATGTAAATCAGAGAAGATGAGGGCGCTGTTGCATAGACAGCAGACTCATCCATCTCTGGTGTGCCTGCAGCTGTGGTGTAGTGTGATGTCCGGGCTGGAGGGAGATTGATGGCTGCGGGGTGTTATTGGCTTACACCCCATGATGGACTCCCTCAACATTACAGCAGTCTTCCCAGCTCTCCACAGCCTCCGAACGGATCTCAGAATGGCTGGCTTAGTCACAGAAACTGTGGTTATTTAGTAATAGTTTAAGTGATGAAGAGATAGTTCACCCTAAAATTATTCTTTTACTCACCGTCATGTTGATACAAAACTTGTATGATTTTCTGCCTTTCGTTAAACATAAAACAATAATTGAAGAACTGCTTTTCTCTATACAATGGAAGTCAATGGGGTCCAAAAACAGCAATAAAAATAATACTAAAAATAAATATATATATATATATATATATATATATATATATATATATATATATATATATATATATATATATATATATAGAAAGAAATAGAAGACAAAATATTTTCTTTTGTGTTCCAAAATAGTTCAGAAATATTTTTGTAACTCCTCCTCAAACATGCTGATCTCCACTAGGGGTTTTCCTCATTTTTCTCTTTTATTTTTCCTGAACAGCTCTATTCAATCTTAGCTTTCTGCTCTAACTTGACAGTGCCCTAAAGCAAGATGTTTTTTTCTTTTTCTGTGATTTCTTTATTTTCTCCAGGTGCAGCAAAGACTCTCTGTCACCCTAGAGCTGGTGTTTGTTTCTTTAGTGAAAACTAACAGTGCTTACTGAATACTGTGATGTAATCTCAGCCAAAGCATACAGTAGCATTCAAAAGTTTGGAGTTGGTAAGATTTATTTCATTTTATCAGAGAGACTTCTTATGCTCACGCTGATTTTATTTGTTCAAAAATACAATAAACAAAGAACTTTATATTACAATTTAAAATAACTATTTTCTATTTGAATATATTTTAAAATATAATTTATTCCTGTGATTGCAAAGCTGAATTTTCAGCATCATTACTCAGTCTTCAGTGTCACACAATCCTTCAGAATTCATTCTAATATGCTGATTTGCTGCTCAAGAAACATTTCTTATCATCAATGTTATTATTATTTTTTTATTATTATTATTATTGAGAAACCCTTTTTTTGATGAATAAAAGTAAAAAAAAGAGCATTTTATTTGAAATAGAAATCTTTTGTAACATTCTAAATGCAAAGTTCTGTCATAAAACTCTAAATGTCACCAGCTGATCTGTTTGCAATCACATCATTCTCGATGGGGAACCGAACAGCTGATTGGTTCCCGCTGTATCAGCAGCCAATGAGCTTGCTGCTCAACATTCAAATATTGCCTATCGTTTGCTTAGCAGTTTGCAGTGTGCTTTCAGAAACCCTCCACAATTTCCCCAATCTTTCATGTATGCTTGTACAGCAGCAGCATGTCTTGCTCACAATAGCGTCATGTGTGTATTGGCAGTGGCAAGTCCTGTACTTGCTCTGCGTGCAACAGCTATAATCAACAGCAGGAGCAATAACAACAGCATAGTGACCAAACACATTAACATTGTCATATTCATTACCATAGAAAACTTGTCATGACAGAAATGCATTTACTTTCACTTTAGGTCAATTCAATACGCCCTTGCTGAATAAAAGTATTAATTTCTTTTGAAAAAAATTTAATCTTACTGACCCCAACTTTTTGAATAGTAGTTATATTGCACGGATTTTGCCCAAAAATACTTTTCAGGAATAAGAGGAAATACTGTTGTTGATGGGTTGAGTGGTCTGCATGACTCTGACAGATGATGCAGTAACTCTAATCTTAGATGTTCCGGCTCTCGTGTTACTCAGTCTTTTATCTGTGAGATTGATCTTGTTTAATACGCTGAGGTGAGTCTTTTGGGATGACACATGCTCTGCCCCTGTCATTGTGTAAACGTGTGCATGTTGTCTTCACTGGCTGAATGGCCTGGCGGGTTCGAGTGGGCTTTGTGACTGCCGCTGGCCTTCCTGCTCTGTTGTAGATGAGCAGCCTGGTCATCCTTTTGAGATGCTGTATGGAGAAGTATATAGATGCACAAACACTTCGAAACACTGACAGGCTCGGTCATGATCCCTTGTGTGTCTCTTGCTTCGTTCCTAAGACCAGACAATGTAAGGGATTTTTAGAAGGTTATATGAGGATAAACAGAAGCACAAAATGAGGTCTTGTGTCTAGTCACGACAAGTCTTTGTAACTTTTTTCGAGACTTTTGTCTTAAATTTATGAAATGTTTTGGGAGAATGTCCAAGAAAAATTGCAAATTGGTGTGCAAAAATGTGTGCAAATCAATGCTATTATTTCATCTGGTCACATCAGACTTGACTGTATATGTTCTTATGTTAAGTGAGCATTTGTCATATTCACTTTTGATCTTGTGTGTTTGTCATTGCTCGTCTCTCTCACAGGAGGACTCAGAGCACAGGACAGGAGGCTCTCAGGAGACAGGGCTCCTCTGCCGGACGAGCACCTCAGCCTCTCTCCGCACAGGCCATCAAGCACATATGGGTCCGCACGGCCCTCTTCGAGAAAGTCCTGGACAAAGTTGTGCAGTTTATTGTGGATAACGCAAGGTAATAATTAGCATCAGAACTTCCTGTATTTAAATTCAACTTATTATGCTTTCTTTTTTTGGATTCAAATTTAATATCTATTTTTTTGTACTGTATATTATAATATTGTGATCAGGGCAGGGGCTTTTATCTTTTAATCAGTCCCGGGGCACAGGCCCTCCATCAAACAAAGTGTGCCTATATTTCGATACCCTTTAATACTGTTTGGATATGATTTGTCTTTACCTATTGGCATAACAGCTGCTTCGTCATTTATAAGATATAGAAGACATCGTTTTGTGTGTTTTATTGGTTTTAATAAAAATAATCTGTCCTGCCTAAATATTCCTGCCATAGAAAGAAATAGTAAGAATAGTATGCGTTTCCGAATTCAGCGAGACAGAATATTCTCAGGTATATCCAGTATATTACGGAGCCACGCACATGACATGCAGGAAAAAAATATGCATATTCGGCCACAAATTAACAATTCGTTCCCATGATGATTTATTATCCCTCAATCCTACCAATACCTAAATTTAACAACTGCCTTATTAACTATTAATACACAATAATTAGGAATGTACTGATGCAAAGTCATAATTAATAGTTGGTTAAAAGTGAGAATTTGACCCTAATCTAAAGTGTGGCCTAATTCGTTCCATTGTTTTACTAAAATGTGGCCATGTTGTAATAATTTGGTCCCTTGTTTTAGTACAATCAAAACAAGAGAACGAATTAGGACAACGTAGCCAATTAAGTCATAGGAACAAATTCTTAATTCGTGGTTACGATTTAAATCAAACGAGAGAACTAATTAGTAAATCGTGCCCACGGTTATTGACCATAATATTAATATAATTATCAGCTTATTGATATCAGCCAGAGTTTTAATATCTGTAAATGCTAATCAGTTTTTTTTGTAAATAATTGTGGGCGCATAGCATGCATTGCATATAATGCATTGTTCCTCTTTCTTACTCATATTATTATTTGTTAAGATTAAGGCTAGGCATTTCTTTTTTTGTCCATAGTGATTGTTTGGACTGCCATATGGAGCTCATTGAAATAATAATGGGTTATTTGTTCAGCTTCTGAAAGAGGTCACTGGTTATTGACATACACATGATGTGTGTTTGCTGTTGGTGTGTGTTTGTAGCAAGTATTATGAAAGGGAGGCCCTCATACACGACTCTGTGTTCGGCCCTATACTAGCGGCACTTCTGGGTGAGTTTTGTTAAACTTGTTAATTGAAAATATATATAAAATATTAAAGCATTAAAATGTTGTCAGCATTTTCATTATTTTATTATGATTCACTGTTGTATCACATTACAATTTGTTTTTCATCTATAGTTGGGCCTTGCGCTCTAGAGTACAGTAAGCTTAAGACGTCAGATCATTTCTGGACGGACCCGTCGGCCAATGAGCTGGTCCAGAGGCATCGCATCCACGGGGCCCACAGGGGCCAGGAGGTGTCGCCGGGACGCAGGCCTGCACTTGGGGTGAGAATATCATACATATATGGGGGTGATTGTTCAGTATGTTTTGTTTTAGTAGTTCAATATAAGAGTAAACTGCATAAATATCTCATATTCATGGTGCTTTCCTCAGATCCGAAAGCGTCAGTCCTCAGGAAGCATGTCTGAGGATAAGTTTGCAGCCTCGGCGAGAGAGTATGTCGAATCCCTGCACCAAAACTCACGCGTTCACTTGCTCTACGGAAAGAACAATGTACTCGTTCAACCGGTAAGGCGGTACACACACAAATGCACTTACAAGAAAACTAGTTAAATTTGCATCTACATTTCTTTTGATGGTTATAACAAAACTGGTCGATTGTAGATCAGTGTATCTCATCTAATCAATACAGTGGAGCTCAAAGACAGCTGGTTATAGGAAGAGAGCCACAGTGGTGTACTGTAGTTAGAAAAGATCATTGATCTACTGGTCAAAATTTGTTCTTCCCTTGTGTAATGAATGGTCATATGGATCCGGCTCCCTTTATCCCTGGTGTTTTTAGCTCTGCTGACTTCCTGGCTGATAGTTGTGAACTGGAAAAGGCAGACTGGATTAGCCATTACACCACATTAGATTTGTCATCAAATGAGTCAGGCACGGACTGGATGTGTGCATGAGAGTGTCTGTGAGATTTGCAACAGTGACTGATGTAACTGGGCACAGAGAGTGCTGGGTCTGGCGAGGACTTGTAGAAATCAATAGTGTAAACGTCCCTTGCCAAAAGGATTGCAGTGATTCAGGCCTAATTAGATTTCTGTGTGAAACCTGATGCATTTCGCAGTTCTCATCATCGCAGTAAATCGTCAGAGACATTTGATTTGTGTCACTCTGTTGCTTATCTCACTCTCTTTTCTTTCATTCTGTGATCTCACAACTTTTTTTTCTCATTTTCTTGTGAACTTGTAAACAGAGAAAAATGTGTAAGGCGGCTGATTTTACGAGTTATTTTTAGACTTCCTGTAAGAGGAATCGGGGAAGCCGCGGTGTTTTATTGAATAGACTTTGTTCTTTGCAGAAGAAGGACATGGAGGTGCTGCGTGGTTACCTGTCCCTTCACCAGACGGCAGAAACACTGACGCTGAAGTGGACGCCCAATCAGCTGATCAATGGCACTCTGGGAGACTGTGACCTGGAGAAGAGGTCAAATATACTGTACACACACACACACACACACACACACACACACACACACACACACACACACACACACACACACACACACACACACACAGGGGGAAATCAGGTAAAACGGGCCACAAAAGCTTGAAATTATTTGAGATTGCCAATCAAAAAATTGTACCCCTCCTCGGTATAAACTGATTTGATTGGTCTGAGATTGTTAGGTCGGGCAGAGAAATTACTTTCACAGAGGATTTACAGGAAAAGCATTAGATTATTGTCCTGGTATATGCTGATTGCTGGTTTTTAATGATAAGGTTGATATGTTTGTGAAGGAGAAATAGACACCTGAATGTGTGGTATCAGGAATGAGATTAGCAAAGCAACCTTGTTGATTTTATGAAAAATACTATTTAGATTATGATCTATTTTAATAGAATAAGGGAGAATTTTCACTCTCTGCCTCTTTCTCTCTGTTTCTTATTTTTCTATTTCTTTTAAATCAACCTCCATCCCACTTTAGTATTTATTGGGACTACGCTTTGACTGTGCCTTTAAGACAGATCGTCTGCATTCATTGTCACCAGCGCCGTGAGTCCCCTTCCTACACCTTTGGCATTATATTATATTATATTATATTATATTATATTATATTATATTATATTATATTATATTATATTATATTATATTATATTATATTATATTATATTATATTATATTATATTATATTATACATTTTTAAACCGCTTGTGCTATGTAGGGTTGCTGGTGTATTATATTTTATATATTATATTCTTTAAAAAAAATATTCATGTGAATTTCTCTTAGCGGACTGTGGTGGTACTCTGGTGTTAGTAAGTCAGGATGGGATCCAGCGTCCTCCTCTGCACTTCCCTCCTGGGGGCCACCTGCTGTCGTTCCTGTCCTGTTTGGAGACGGGTCTACTGCCCCGGGGTCAGCTGGAGCCCCCCCTCTGGTCCCAGAGGGGTAAGGTGAGCGTTTTACTGCAGCAGGTCTAAAAACATCATGTAACCGGGAATGTTTAGATGCGTCAGCAGCATTTGAACATTCTAGAATCATTCATTCTGCCGTTTTCTGCTTTATAGCTTTTTGCTCGTTGACGCATTGCAAATTTATTCCATGATCTTTATTTGGAACCCGAGTTTAGTTTGAATACGGCTCTGTGTGTTTGCTTAACAGGGCAAAGTCTTCCCTAAGCTTCGTAAGAAGAACAGCACGGCCCGTTTAGTAGATCAAGACGTGGAGGGAGAGGAGCAAATCGCTGCAGACTATGTGTTTCGCATCGTTTACCCAGGGCACCGTCACGACTCAAGTGAGTTTCAGACAAAATGTGCCTGACCTGTTCACATCTGTATGTACATCCAACTACAGTGACCCCCAAAAGCATTAAACACTTAAAAGCCATGCATAAAAATGCATGAATCGTTTTGCATTATAATTCAACTTTTTAAGTACTCACGCATCCTGTTCAGCCAGACCTGATTTCCTGGATGTGTGAACACTGAAGAGGGCTGTATCAGACACCATCCCCGCATATCATTGTTGTCTGTGTGTTTTGTTCTCACTTTTTTCTGGAACATAACAGCCGTTGTGGAGGCTGCTGGGAGGGACGTGGGTATTCAACGCAGCCTTTAGATTTTCAACTGTTCTTGGGATGACTCCTTTGTATATCTGTGTATGTTCGCACTGCAAAAAAAGTCAGTGTTTTTGTCTTGTTTTCCATTTAAAATATCGAAGCATCAAGATCCATTTACTTGAGAATCAAAGAGTTATTAAGATTTGTTTGCAGAGAACATATTTAATTCCATCAAATAAATAATTTTAAAAAATGTAATTACAAGAAACGAGAAAAAATGTAGAGTGGGACTTGATTTTGTCTATTGGATGGTTGTGGTTTGCTATTGGTTGATCTCATGTGAGTGACAGGTTGCCAGTAAACACATCATCAGAGAAGAGAAGAGATGACGCTTCAAGAGGGAGGGGAAGTTATTTTGATTAAAGATTATGAGTCACATGAATAAAAAAATTATGTGCATGAATAAATAATTTATAATAAATACTGAAACATTCCATAATAAAACAAGAATTGTCATTTAAAAGCTTAAAATTAGGCTTAAAACAAGGCAAACACCCTTATAAAAATACATTTCAATTCAAGATGTGTTCTCTGACAATCAGTTTTAAAGTCTTATCTTATGCGATTTCACTTGTTTTAAGGATGTTTCGATATTTTACTTCAAAATAAGACAAAAGTACCGATCGAAACATGTTTTTGCAGTGTGTGTGAGTGGAATGTGACTTTGCTTCAGAGGCGGGTGCTAAACTGTGTTCTTTTATTGCCCAAGCAGTCACTATAAACTACCACCACACCACGGGCAGTCGTGCGCCCTCTCTGGACGACGATGAGGAGGAGGAAGATAGACTTCACGCTATGATCTCTATGATCTGCTCACGGAACCTCACAGATCCTAATGTCATGAAAGGTTTTTATCACCAGTGGCCCACTTCATTCTCCCTTCCTCCTTTCATACATCCTCTCCTCCCACTTTTCTTTCCATCCCAATTGTTACCTGGTCCCCACAAGGAGCAACCCAGCAGTGCGGCCGGTTGTCGGTCAGTGAGGGCAGATTGAGACACAGCGGGCGTCATGGTTTCCTCTTTAAGTTGTTGGCCTGATCTGTATGCTTGTAACCATGGTAATAATTGCGGCTAGGACAAAAGCTAGGTCAAGTCGCACGAGCCCCTGAGTGTGTGTAGCACACATGCATTCCATTGATATAAAATATGCAAAAAGTAAAAATGTAGTACTTTAAATAGATGTTAGCTAAATGAAAAGTAGATAAACACCACAAGATTATACTGTGCTAGTGATGGGAAAGTGTGTAGTAAGATAGTATGGCAGTGTTGGGTCAGACTAATACATCAAGAAATGCCATGACCTCCTATGTTGCGTATTATAAGCATTTAAACATTTCACTGCTCACCTGCAAGCCTATTTTATTGAATTATATATATTTATATATTTTTTAAATGTCTATAGTTCTAACTTAAATTACTAATAATTCTAATTATTGTGATTTAATTTACATAATATGAATGTAAAAGTACAATCCATGCATCACACATCTATTTAACTAAAATGTATGTTGTTCTAACCTGAAATAACTGCAGGTAGACAAAGTTTTAACATAATTTAATTCAAAAAATTATATTATATTATATAGAATTCATTATTTTTCGAACAGCTTGTGCTATATAGGGTTGTGGTTGTATTATATTGTATATTATATCATTATTAATAATATTATTAGTATTATTAAGTAAGATGAATATACCTTATTTTTCCATGAGTGTACACGTATGTGTGTGAGGTCAGTACAGTGCACATCTCTCCCCTTGACTCACTCTCCTCCACTCTTTTCCCTCCACGCCTCCGTTGCCGTGGGTTACCGACTCTAACCCTTTTCACACTCAGGAGAGCTTCCACTGCCCTGCCACGTTGTCACACTACTACTCTGTCCTTGTCCTTTTTCCTTCTCACACATACACAGACACAACCTGACTGACCTGAGGTATATTTTTGGCGGTTGTGGAGTACAGACTCTGTCCTCCTCTCTGCACTGTTGGGCCTGACTGTGGTGGCCAGGCAGCAATGCTTCCAATGATTTGCTCTATTTTTCCTTTTGCACTCTTTGGTTGACATGAGTAAGTTCTTATGAGAAGTCTTGGTTATTTTTGGGTTCTGTATCTTTATTTGGTTTCACTGCCAAACGCTCAAGGGCTTTGCATGTCGAATTTGCACACGTCGTGTCTTATGTTTTCTTTTTTCTTTTTTTTATCTTTGCAGCGAATGTGCTCCACTGCTTACTTGTCAGAACTGTGTCTCCTTCCCTTTATTAATTCTCTCTTTTCCTCTTTGGTTTGAGTTGTTGTCGTTGTCGTCGTTGTTGTTGTTTTGATGTTCCTCCTGTGTTGAGCCGGTTTTCTGCAATGCTGTTCACTGTAATTCTTCACTAACTGCAGTCACCTTTCATTATATCAGTTAGGTCCTGTGGGGTTCTGGTGTAGTAGACACACGAATCGTTCTGTGAACGCGTCGCCCATTCGATCATAGCCTTATCAAAGTCCTATAGCTCACGTGAGACTTCTAGGGACAGATATTGAATACGTGCTCTCCGTCCACTTTTGTTATTTTGGTTACAACCAGGGAAGTTACTGTGTATAGCAGGTCACCAGCTCCAACCTGAAGAATTAAGGTGAAGAGCATTTACGTTTACTATCGACTCTTTTGGTTCAGTTGGTCCACTATCACGTTTTATACAACTACGCACAGTATACATTTCTCTTCTTTATTTGTCTTTATTTTTGTCATGGTTCAATCTGATGCATCCAGCATGGTAGGAATGGTTACTGTCTGTCCTTCTATATATTCCTCTCCAAGCTCTACCAGTGCCTGGCTTGATTTGTGACACTGTGATTGATTGATCGATTGATTGGCAGGTCTCCTGGCATGGCATCCCCGCATCGTTTTACACCTTTTCCTTCTGTTCATTCATAGATGCATGTTTTTTTTGATATCCTTATACTTCAGGTTTGCTTTGATTTCATTATCTGTGTTTAATGTCATTTATTCTGACAGGAAGAAATATCTGTAAAGAAAATTGGGGCTGTCAATTAAACATGTTAAATATTTAAAATAAAGCAAAAATATGTCTATGAAGGGAATAAATGGATATCATTATCGAGACACGCTGAATTATAGTAAACTAGAGATGCTGTCTTAAAAACGTAGTGCTCATGGCGTGAGATGCTGGGAAAAAAACAGCGAGACTTTACTCTACTGGCGTGAGTTTGTACATAAAAAAAGTCTTGTGTAAACAGCCCCAACATATAATCGGAAAGACTTATGCCCAATGATATGAAAATAAACATTATATCGACACTTTTTATAATGTTTCTTAAAAACCTATTTACTCATCTGCCACAATCATTTAATATCTTTAATGAATTATAATTAGGGGAAGATTTCTCAATCGAAGTGAATATGTGAATAATTGCATTTATTTTGGTTTCATTAATCAGTATATAATTTAACGAATTCATGTAATGAATATTTGATTGACAGCCCTAATCTAAATACCATCCAAAATGTAAAAAAAATTATAAATATATAAAACATTCAAATCAGATATATTTAAATGCAGTTTAGGATGCATTTAACTCTTCCTTAATTATCTCATGGTTGAGCTGAGGCCTGTAATTCAGTGAATCTGAGGCTTTTGAGCTGAATATGGTGTTTTAAGAGCTTAATTTCTGGGATGTGAAGTGAATTCCCGTATGGCATCTTTCCTCCGTACAACAGCTTCAAATTGTAGAGTAGCCCTGAGAGGAAAGAAAATATCTATATTCAATGATTCTAGTCATATTAATACTAATATATCTTCAAATGCAGGTACTAGAGCAGGTTTCATGGTTGCTTATTCATCTCTCATTTCCTGTCTCTCTTTCTCTTGCTCTGCCTCTTTTCTGTCTGTTCCGCTCCCACGCCCTTGTAGACCACGGGGACATGATGGAGATGCAGGGTTTTGGCGGCAGCCCGTTGTCATGGCAGCAGGGCGAGTACACCAGTCATATGTCATCTTGTCTGTCCTGCTCCACTGGGGGCAGCAACACTTCCGTCGAGCTTCCAGCGAGCTGCACCTGCATGCATGACCGGTGAGTGAGAGACCTTTTACACTTCTGGCCCTGCGGGTCATTTATTCCTGTGATGTCAAAGCTGCATTTTCAGCATCATTACTTCATAGTCACATGATCCTTCAGAAATCATTCTGATATGCTGATTTGGTGCTCAAAAAAACATTTCTTAGTATTATCAATGTTGAAAACAGTTGTGCAGCTTAATATTTATTGTGGAAACCGTGAAACATTTTTGGAATAAAATGGCAGACAACTTTGTCTTAGCATTTTATGCATGTAAATTTTTTTCACACTTTATATAATATTTTTACTGGAAATGACACACAATAAAGTGTAATTTTTCATGTTTTTTCTTTGTTTCTTCATGTCTCATTTTTCATCTTAAGATTTTTACTGACACTTAGTGAAAACTATATTAGCGGTAATATTGTTGATTGTAATGAGAATGATGCCACAACTGACAGACAGTCGATTTGTGTAAAGAAAGATTGATATAAATGACACAGTAAAAAAAAAATTTGTTTGTTTATTTCACTCTGTTATGATTGTCAATAGATTTTCATATTTTAAGATAATATAAAATTAATACATAAACAGCATTTGAAAAGTAGCAAAAACAAATTATGACTATAATAAAAAATAAAAAAAATGTTAATGAGTGCATAATATATACAAAGTCTGTCATGAAACGCTAGATGGCGCTAGCTAATATGTCCTTAACTCAATCTGATTGCAATTACATTGTTATCTATAGGGTACAGCTGATTGGTTTCTGCCATTTCAGTAGTCAATGAGCTCGAATACTTGGTTAGCATTTGCCTTATCATTGCAGCACACTTTCAGAAACCCTAGACCTTCCCCAGCTCCACCTGTATAGATCTGCTACGGGTAATTCATGGATATTGTACTGCAGCGTGTCGTGTATGTGTTGGCAGTTGCAAGTCCTGTACTTGCTCTGCATCAGCAGCATGTCTATTCCGCCAAGACCAAACATATCAACATTGACATTCCCATTACCATGCCAAACACTCAGAGGGTTGTCAAGAAAGAAATACAGATTGTATTTTGGCTTGCATATATTTTTGCAAAATCATCTGACTAGTGTTCCTGTATTGAAAGATGTAATGGATATTTTCCTTCTGTGTCTAGTATTCCATTGAAGATGCTGTGCCAAAATATGAAGAGACAGATTGTGTCTCGAGCGTTTTATGGCTGTAAGTCCAAAATAATCTGTGTAATCATTCATATGAATTAATATAATAAACCCTCAGCTGTGCATAAAATGCTTTAATGCTCGTTTTGCCACTTTCCCGTTTGTAGGGCTGGCCTACTGTCGGCACCTGTCCACTGTGAGGACGCACCTTTCAGCACTGGTCAACCACAACATTGTCCCTCCAGAAAAGCCCTGTGAAGCCTCTGGAGGGCTCAGCAAAGATGTGTGGAGTAAATATCAGAAAGATTGTAAGGTTAGCCTAGTACTCTTCAGCTCCAGTCACTAGAGGGTACTAGCGGTCAGTGTCACGTACCGTAGGTTGCCGTAGTCCCACTGTCTCCATCTGTCCCGTATTCTCTCTTGCCAGAATTATAAGGAGCTGGAACTGCTGAGGTTGGTTTACTATGGAGGGGTGGAGCATGAGATCAGGAAGGAGGTGTGGCCGTTTCTGCTGGGACACTACAAGTTCGGGATGGTCAAGAAAGACATGGCTCAGGTAAAGAAGTTCCTAAAACTTTGTAGTGTGTACATGGCTTTTGACCACCCTTGTGAAAAAGAAGTACACTTTGGCATACCTTCAAAAATACAGGTACAAAAGAATAAACATTGAGTGTGAGCTGGATGTCATGTTTTCAGTCACTTACATGTAAATGCATTATTCTTTAATAATAATTGTTAATTGCAATTTAATGTAAATGTATTATAGTTTACATTCAGTTAGTTGATTTTTAGATAGCTTTTTCTGGCTCACTTAAGTATGACTTAAGTACATCTTTATAATTAATTTCATAATTACTTTATTGTTTTTGAAGTATGGTAAAGTGTACTGCTGAATGTACTGACAAGCATTTATTGTAAACTAAAATATAATTTCATGTAATTTCTATTGAAACTTGTTAAGTTGAAGTTTAGTACATTTAAAATATATTAACTTCAAATGTAATATCGAAAAACACACTACAGTTAAAAGTATAATCAAGTACTTTGCATGTACCCTGTACTTTAGTGTGTTACTAATTGTACTTTAGACAACACGTCAAAATAAGTGTATTTCAAAGCATGACAAAAAAAGTAAAATTTAGTTTAAAGTAAAGCTTTTAAATGTGCCATTATTACAAAGTGCACTTCTATGTACTTAAGTGAGTTAAGACACATATTCATGAAAGTATACTCTCTTTAAGTCCTTTTATTTTTTATTATATTATCTCAAATACAGTTGTATACTTTTAAGATCTGAAGTACACTACAAGTGCACATTTAAAACGGTTAAGCACAATTCTTTTTCAGAAGGGTAAATTGCACTGGTGTGATAAAGTCTTGTCTGATGTGCCCTTGTGTGCTTTCTAGATTGATGAGAAGATCACTGCAAGGTATCAGCAGGTGATGCGGGAGTGGAAGGCATGTGAGGTCATTGTGAAGCAGCGGGAGAAAGAGATGCAGTCGGCCATCTTTGCTAAGTTGTCATCAGGGAGCAGTATAGACAGCCACGTCCTCAGGCTCATCCATAGGGACTCCACTATTAGCAACGAGGTCAGTCACAGGCTCTGTCTGAGCAAGAGAATGCTAATAACTCATAAACTCTAGGTGCGTTCCAGTTGACAGGGTCCCTACACGGTGTTCACAGCTCCCTACTCCCTGAGCATGGGATATCCTTTGAAATGGACTTCGCTGACAATAATCACTCATTTGGGACTCCCTACACCTTCATCAAAGAAAGGCAACAACGGGGTCGCGCAGTATAAGAAATTACAAAAATATTGTAATTTACTTTACTTGCAAATTTAAAATCATATAATAGGCCTATTCATATAAAAAACACACATTATGCATCTAATAAATATAATTAAACCATGTTGATTACATAGGTTGCTTGTATTTAATTGACTATTACAGCTATTAAAATTGACTCAACAGATTTGAAGCTGTACTGTAACTATGAAAATAAATTTTGATTTGGTTAACTATGTATAAATGTGTTCTTAATAATTGTAACATTATCATCTTGTGCACATTATCATGACAGCGCATTAGCTGCTTCTGAACACTTATAGAATAGAATATGCAAATGTAACATTCATCGCCATAACTATTCATAAATATTCCAGTTTGTATAATAACAACAAAATATTTATGAATACTCAAACGCATCCATAAACTCCATCGCAGAACCTGCTGGTGATGCACAATGACAGTTGGGTGATTTCGCTCTCCACTTCCTGTGAAGTGTAACGATGCTCCCTTATTCCCTATGCCGTTCTCAATGCTTCCTTCGGATTAGAATATCACTTAAGATGGCGGACCTGTGAAGTCCACTTCACAGTCCACTTACGGTCGAATGGAACACACCTTCTGTTTCAAAACCGCTGTCTACATAGGCAGCAACTAATGCTCATATAACTTCACAATTGAATGGTTTGGGACAGTATTACTATGCAGCACTTGTATACAGTAAATAAAATGGCGTTCCACCTCAACTTGCAATTGATTTCAATCTAGTTTGCCATTAGCATATTAAGTGTTCAGTAAGCATAAACGTGTGGCACACAAATATGAGGTAAAATAGTTTGTTTTGATACTTTTGAATATTGAATGAAATTTATATATATCATGTAGTTTTAGCATGTTGCTAATCTAACTGTTCGGTATTTTAATAAGCATAAACATTTGGCACGCACAAATATTGGGTAAAATAGTTTGTTTTTGATGCATTTCAAAACATTTGAGTATTAATGAAATGTATATTTATAATTTGGTGTTAGCATGTTGCTAAGCTAACGGTTCAGTCCTTTTAATAAGCATTAACAAATGTGGTACTCGCAAATTTTGGGTAAAATAATGTTTTTGTTTCAATATGTTTGCGCATGGAATGAAATGTATGTTCATTTATCATCTAGGATTCTAAGAAGCATTCTGTAGCGTCGTCATATCCCATGCATCCCATCTCTACTTTCTCTTTAGGTATTCATGTCGGTGGATGAGCCTGATGCAGGCGGTCACGACACCTCATGTGAGGGAGGAAGTACTCCCACCTTAACCACTGTGGTCACCCCGGCCATGTTAGCCCCAGATGAGAGGCCTCTGGTGGAGTTTGACTCTCCAGACTCAGGCCTGCCCTCCTCCAGAAACTACTCCGTAGCCTCCGGGCATTCCCAAATCATGTCCAGCATCGAAGACGGACAGAGCATGGAGGAGGACACTACACCCACTGGGGTATTGGAGGAGCAGAGTGGACGGGACTCTTTGAGTGAGGACAAACTCTGCAGTCAGCTGGACAAGCTCGCAACCACCACTGAGGGCTCTACACCATCTTTCTCCTCCTATACGGTACATGTCATGCAGATAATACGTTACAGATATTTCATAAATATTGTCAATTGGTCAGATCTAGCTATCAAAAGCGGTTTTGAATCCAATGCTGTGCTTGTGAGCAGATTGAGCTGTTGGACAAGGTGGCGCTGAACTTGCACAGAATAGACAAAGATGTCCAGCGCTGCGATCGCAACTACTATTACTTCACTCCCAGCAACCTGGAGAAACTGCGCAACATCATGTGCAGGTCAGTAAAGGACAGTGTTGATCTCTGTGATCTGCTTTGTGTCTCTCTCAGAATAGCAGCTCATTGAATTTCAAATCAGTCAGTCTGTTAGATTAATTGAAACATAAATCATTAGACCGTAACTAATTTTCTAAATCAGCTGAACTGACGCTCAGTCTAACTCGGTCTCTCATGTCTTTGTCCCTGTTTTATTATCAGTTACGTGTGGGAACATCTGGAGATTGGCTATGTGCAAGGCATGTGTGACCTTCTAGCCCCTCTGATGGTCATTCTGGATGATGGTGAGTGAGACATAAATGTACAAGTCGATGACGTAAAACATCTGTCTATCATGTTTATCATACAAGCAATTTTATGAAATCCACTCGAGACTGCTGACTCGATCACAACTTTCAAGAAGCAGCTGAAGACACACCAGCCTTCACACACCACTTAATGCACTTACACACGCATACTGTAAAAAAAGTTTATATATATATGTATATATAAAAAAACAATTTTTTAACAAATATAATATTATTATTTTACATAACATTTTGTAATATTTTCAAATGGCGTATTGTAAACTTTTTCTCAAAATCAAAATTTTGAAAGTAAATTTATATAAAACATAATACCAACATGATACCATTTTATAATATTTGTATATTATATATTGTAATCTTTTTTCAATATTAAAATTTTAGGTAAATTTATATATAATATGTATTATTTTTATTTATTATTATTATCATTATATTCCCTTCTCATTAACCCCTAATATGATTATTTATATATATATTTCCAAAGTTTAAATAGTAAATAGTATAGTATAAATAAATTATATATATACTGTATATACATATACATATATATATATATATTAAATATATATTTAATATATATTATATATATATATATATATATACATTATTTATATATATATATATATATATATATATATATATATATATATGTGTGTGTATATATATATACATTTTATATATATATATATATATATATAAATAATGTATATATATATATAATATATATATATATATACATATATATATATATACATATATACATTATGTGTATATATAATTTATTTATACTATACTATTTACTATTTAAACTTTGAAAATAAGATTTTAAGTTCAAATGATATTTTTTCAACAAAATTTTAGATTAAAATTATATATAAAATATAACATTTTTATAACCATATTCTCTTCTTTTTAACCCCCTCTAAAGAGTACTTGGCCTACAGCTGTTTCACTCAGCTGATGAAAAGGATGAGTCAGAATTTCCCTACCGGAGGAGCCATGGACACTCATTTCGCCAATATGAGGTCACTGATTCAGGTAACATGACACATGACCTTTCTCCCTCTTCCTGTCTGAGTCACGCTGTGATTTGTCTGTTCCTCTGATGCAATCTGTGACATTATGAGCTCTTAACTTGATGATTTTTCTTCAGATCCTTGACTCAGAGTTGTTTGAGCTCATGCATCAGAATGGAGATTACACCCATTTCTACTTCTGCTACCGCTGGTTCCTCCTGGACTTTAAAAGAGGTAGCGGCACACAGACACTCAAATGGAGCCTGTATGTTATCAAACTCTGTGAAGTTATTGTACCCTCATTGTCTAACTTGCTGTTTATTTTGTGTGTCTGCGTCAGAGCTTCTCTATGAGGATGTGTTTGCAGTATGGGAGGTTATCTGGGTCGCCCCTCGCATCTCCTCCAAGCACTTTGTCCTGTTCATTGCATTGGCCTTGGTGGAGGTGTACAGAGACATTATCCTAGACAACAACATGGACTTCACTGATATCATCAAGTTCTTTAATGGTGAGTGAACTGAACAGAGGACAGCTTTAAAGCTGAAGCGTGTCATTTGTGCGCCACTAGCATTGCTAAATGAAATTGCAAAAATTCAAACAGATTTTCCAAACACTTCCTCGTCTTTCATTGATCACTAAAATAGATAGCATCACCCCAAACTAGCACAATTGGTGGAGCCAACTACATTCTGTGGAATCTTTCTCCATTGACGGCTAATCAAAATTAGTAGTGTGTTCTGACAAAATAAATAATTTAGTTAACAACATACACTACCATTTCAAAAGTTTGTGAGTAAAAAGTCTCTTATGCTCACCAAGACTGCATTTATTTGATCCAAAATACAGTAAAAACAACAATATTGTGAAATATTACTATAAGTTAAAATAACTGGTTTAAATTTTAATATGTTTTAATATGTAATTTATGGCCAAGACGAATTTTCAGCATCATTACTCATTACATTACATTGTCTTCACTCATTACATTACATTGTCTTCACATGATCCTTCAGAAATCATTCTAATATGCTGATTTGATGCTCAATAAACATTTCTTATTATTGTCAATGTTTAAAGGGGTGGTATAATTTGGTATAATTGCCCCTTTTTTTATAATATGTAAAATAAGTCTCTGTTGTCCCCAGAGTGTGTATGTGAAGTTATGATAACTAGATACTAGAAGATAACTATAAGCTACATAAATTCATCAACTAACCATTCAGAAATGTCCTGTTGCATTCTACATGTTGTCACTTCTTCTTGAGTCTCTCCATCATTGTCTGACTCCGGTTGGAACATAAAAGGCTAAAAGTTTTCGCAATTTTCAGTGCATGTTTGTGTGAGGTAAAAGGACACAAGCTGTTGTAGCTCCGCCCCCTGTGCCAGGACCAGCAGCTCATTTGCATTTAAAGGGACAGACACAAAACGGTGCGTTTTTGCTCACCCTCAAAAAGTGACAATTTTAACATGCTATATAAAAATATCTGTGGGATACTTTGAGCTAAAACTTCACATACACACACTCTGTGGCGATAAGAGACTTGTTTTACATCTTGTGAAAAGGGCATTATACCACCCCTTTAAGATTGCATTAAATGTATTACAAACAGAAAACTTACATTATCACCTTAACTTTGATGTACCTTAAAAAATAATTAGTTTTTTTCCCCCATAATGTTCGCTGACCCCCTAGCTCTTTAATTTTAAGATCTCTTGCAGTTAATAAACATAAACACATAAAGTGTAACCTCAAAAAAGAGACAAAATTCAGCTTTAAATTTGATGGCACAACAGAGTGAAATGTGCAATGTGATATAAGCAATGTGAAAATGTCCCTCTTCTGAATCACTGTATTCTTTGTGTTCCTCTCTAACAGAGATGGCCGAGCGCCACGACGTGCAGCACATCCTCCGAATAGCGCGGGAGCTGGTACACAAGGTGCAGACCCTTATCGAGAACAAGTGAGAACAAGAGTAGGCTGCTGCCCACCTCGCCAAATCTCCTTCTCTCCTTCCCAACAGCCCAAGGCTCGAGACTGCCCGGGATCTGCCTCGACGTCTTGACACTTTATATCGTTTGCCTGCCACAGAATGCCGTTGTGTCAGACCCTGGCGTTGTCTGCATGCTCGTGGTGTTTGAGCACACTGTGACTGAGGTTTTTTTCTTTTCCATTTCTTGCTGTAAACGCCTCCAGCACACGCCGCACCAATCAGGTCCTTTTAGATCTGCTTTTGTTAGACACGAGAAGCCGTTTCCCTTCCCTGACGGCCGACAAATTGTTATTATTCCACTCTTAATGGAGACGACGATATTGTCTGCCTCGAATAAAACATGCCGTTGGACAGTTTAGCTGAGCACAGTTTTTAATCCTCAAACGAGCCTGCGTTAGCTCCCTTAATAACTAAGCCACGAAGAAGTCGTCCAAACAGTGTGTGACCAAAAGGACTGTGCCAATAACCTTGTATTAGTATTGTTTAGCGTCTTTATTGCCCCTTTTCTTCTGTACGATTCGTTGATGGTGATGACGACGATGATCTCGGAATAAAAGTAGTTGACATTGCCTTTGTAACACGTTTCACCACCTGTGTCCATACTTTTGCACTTTGAATCTGTCGCTCTGTGACACCTGTGATGCTCCTCTATGACAGGAAGTGAAGGGGCTGAGGTGCTCACTACACTTCCCTTAGTGTCCTAATGTCTGGAAAGGGTCCAGACTCTTCCACGGGTCAGCAAACTGCTTCCGCACGATGGAAAGAGTGTGACGAGACTATTCAGTCTTTAGCGTGTCCCATTTTAGATGCTGGTTGTCTTTATCTACTACCTACATGCTTTGTTCAGTCTGCACATACTGTACACTACTGTTTAAAAGTTTGGGGTCAGACAGATAAAAAATAAAATAAAAAAAATAGTACTTTTATTCAGCAAGGACACATTAAATTGGTCAAAGGTGACAGTAAATGTATTTACAATGTTACAAAATATCAAATAAATTCTGTTCTATTCATCAAAAGCACAACTTTTTTAACATTGATGATAATAACAAGAAGATAGAGATATGCGAATGTCCTCAATCGCGGCACCAGTTTTCAAGTCAATCGACTGTTGTGTTGCTATAGCTGTTTTCATGTTGTTGTTTTTTTCATTTTATAGCACCACCAAGTGACCAGTCGCCGCATCCTTTTTCACATGACCACAGATCAAGGCCATACATGGGTGTAACGAGTTTGGTGAAATTATCTCATTCAATTCAAGAGGGATAACTGCTATAGTAAAAGTGGCCACGCCCACTTCGAACATGTTGGTGTCCAGTCATGTTTTTGTTTTTTTTAACTATTAACTCTGCGAGAGAATCTTTCTGCACTGGTTTGGTTCCAATTGGGCGAAAACCAAAGGACTAGTTCGCAAAAGTAGTCGAAAAATCCCAAATACACGAAAATTTTGCAATGACGGGTGACTCCGAATCCAAAATGTGAATTCCAAACCAAACCATTTACACTTGAGCCTGCGATGAATTGTTTAGAAGTTATGAGCTACAGTATTACATATTTTTTTATCACTGTAGCGCCACCATCAGGCCGGTTGGGACGAGCCTTGGTGACGTTGTAGACAGGGAGGGTACTACCATCCCTTAAAAAAGTATCTGAGACTTACAGTTTGTTCTGCCCGATCACTTTTAAGGGAGAATGCTGATCCTTGGAAATTCAAACAATTACAATTACAAAGATCTCACCAACCCCAAACTATTAAACGGAAGTTAACACAAATCCTGTCCCTATTTTCACATCCAGTCTTCATGATCATTCACACTTGCAAGTGAGGAACTCGCATTATGTCCCGAATCATGAAAAACAACTACTTGAATAAATCTGATCCGACTGTTCAAACGCATTTCAAAAATGTTTATTTTAAATGACAAATGTCACTAAATTTGACCTGCTTTTCAGCACGTTATGGTTGTATTTCATCTAACGTGTCTCATTGCTCTTGTTAGACACATTGCATACTGGTTGCACATTTTCAAGTATAATTCACTTCCATACTGTCTTCCCCATTTTCCAAGTATTTGATGCTTAAGGCTGTTCAAAATGGAGCTGACTGAATACATACTTCATACAGTAAAACTATTTGTTCATGAATAGTATACAGTGTATTTTTGGAAATAGTTATTTATAGTAAAAATGTCCACTTTTGGCATGCTGGTCAAATTAATCAATTATATCATTGGAAATGGATGGTTAAATATACTGTACATTTGGTCATCAGGGTAATTCATGCACATGGAAAATTCACACATTGTGCATAGTATGCATACTTTATACTGCAGTACGGTAAAATGCTATTCTGAACAGCCTAAATCAGTCCCAGTCCAAAGCAACTGTACTTTTATAACAGCTGACAGAGATTATGGGAGAAGCGTTCTTATGATGTGACTATTGCTCACTGCCTCACATCTTGCCAATTCCTTTATTTTGGTTCCGGTTGAATGCGAGGGATGTTTTTCAGCCCTTATGAAAGGTTGACTTCTGACAGGAGCTCATGTACCAAAGTCTCTAAAACATCATCATCTTTGTCAAACACATGTGCAATGTTAAACTCAAAGACTGTTGATAGGTGCATAAAAGGCAAATAATTTTTTTTGTTTCTACTGTGACACATTTATTATCCTCCGTTCCATGTGTATTATTGCACTGTACATAAAGAAAAAGCCCTGGATTTCTATGAGGACACTACTGTCGGCTGTATTTCAGACTCTATTTTTTACTTCAGTTTAGAGACTGGAGAGCTGTACAATTTGAATGTGGGAAACCTTTGTTACTTGTTTACTGTTATGTCCCTTCTCAACATTGTGCACTGGTTTCTAATCGTTTAAAAAATATATATGTACATTTTTTTTGTTTGGACGCCAACATCAGAATGAAGTATGTATTGTAACAGATGTATCATTAATCTTGAATGTACATGTATAATGACAAAAAGTTGTTCCTTCCAATTAAAACATTTTCATATGCAGAAAAACTGTGGCTTTTAAATTCTGAATCGCTTGTATTGGAAGTTCAAACGGTAACCGATTACATAATCTGGAAGGCGTAATCAGATTCCTAAAATTACTTGTAATATATTATATTACATACTCATAATCAGACTATGATTACATGTTATGCATTCTCATTCATTATTTGATTTATCACTCTGATCAATTAGTAATTTAACCATTACTGTGTTTAGGTTTTTGTCTATCAAACACATTAAAATGTACAAATTCATTTCATTTCATATTTACATGCAATGCAGGGATTCCCCAACTTTTATATTTTATATTGACCAAATATATTTTCTTGACATAAACCCTTGAATTTTAAGTTAATAAGTTAGGGCAATAACAATACATTTGAAAAAATAAGTTCACGGTTAAAAAAAACAAAGAATTATATTTTAAACATTACAAATGTTACATACCGTTGAAAAGTTAGGGGTCAGTGATAAAAAAATAAAGAAATTTAGTCAATTAAATTTATGCATTAAATTGATCAGAAATGACACAAAGTTTCTAATGAAGTTCTTTCGAACTTTCTATTCTTCAAAGAATCCTGATTTTTTTTTCATAAAAATATAAAGCAGAACACCATTGATGATAAGAAATGTTTCTTGAGCAGCAAATCAGCATATTATAATGATTTCTGAAGAGTCATGTGACACTGAAGACTGGAGTAATGATGTCTACCTAAACTCAATCAAATTGTGGCGACAATCGAAGCTTTTAACACAATGCGCATTAGCGACATCTGGTGGTCAGACTTGTTTTCTCCATATCTAACAAATCACGGCAGAGCAGAGAAAGCACGTGACCAAGCAAAGTTTCGGAAGGACATAGAAGAGTGGAATCAATCTGGGATACAGACAGTTAACTAAATTCAGATTCAAATTCAAAAAAGTGTGTGACAATAGTGCTTTGAAAACTGAGTCGGAGCCCCGTTATTAACCGTCCCATCACTATTTTAAATTGTAATCATATTTCACAATATCACTGTATTTTGATCAAATAAACGCAGCCTGGTTGAGCATTAGAGACTTCACAAACATTTTAAACGGTAGGCCCATTGTACAGTACTGTACAGTATTGTATAAATGAAAGAAGAGAAGAGCATGTGTGCAGTGTATCCACTAGAGGGAGCCATACATATTACTTCTACCATATTATACTTCCACAGATAGGCTACTGTAAGTGAAAACCTTGTTTCCTGCTGCTAATACAAGAATCTGACTATTGTCAGCAAATTGGCTGCCAACAGCGCTTAGGGGTTTATTTCATTGAAAGAAATAAGAGTACATAATTATGATTTACACAAGTACAAAAATAACAATCGTAAAAACAACATCACCGATGTGCGTTTCTCTGCCAATGGAGAAAATGTCAATGAGCCTCTTCCGTTCAACACTGGCAGCTCATTTATTACAGCTCTTCTCAAAGTACATAAGGTCACTCCAATGCGAACGCAGAGAACAAAATGCATGTCTATCTCTACACAAGATTGAATTCTTGCACATCATTCAGTACCCAAGGAATTGCACATTATGAAGGCATGAAAATAAAAAACCAACATTAAAATTGCGTCTTTTAAAGCCAAAGCTCCTCCATAAATATTTCCTTGCTGCTAATTAAATCCACTGTATTTTCTTATAACAGAATCACAGGTTTAGGAAGCCAGGAAAATTAACGGAAATTAAAAGTTTGGGAAAACAGAAAAGAAGAAAACACAAAATTCAGAACAGCAATGACATTCTTAGGCCACAATTGTTACAGTACAACATCAAAGGCCAAAACTGTCCTACAAAGAGTGTTCTGAGTCCAGAGGCCTGTGTGTGTGTGTGTGTGTGTGTGTGTGTGTGTGTGTGTGTGTGTGTGTGTGTGTGTGTGTGTGTGTGTGTGTGTGTGTGTGTGTGTGTGTGTGTGTGTGTGTGTGTGTGTTTCCATGCATGGAGGTCCCAGCATAGCGGGGGTGACGCAAGTCCATCATGGTCCCACGGCATCTGCTTCTACTCAGCCCTGAAACACAGCAAGAGCCCGTCAGCGGAGTAAAAGGCCAACTGTGTTTAGCATACAGTGCGCTACGTCTCTACGCCAGCGTCATCACCAGTCACTGCTGACATCAGAGGCCTGAGCCGCCATGATCTACTACACAACTGATCAAATTAACAGAATACTGTCACATTATTCTTTTATCAGAATATTAATGTGTCTATTCAGTACCATACAACTTTAATGGTAATGGGTAATGGGAATTGTTATTTAAAACATAAAATGTCTGATTATCTGTCTCTGATCAACATAATTATGCTGTGAAATTATTTGATATTCCTGGCATATTTAAAGGATAGACAGAGGTTCATTCTACGGGAAAATAAATCAGTGATTTATTGTGCTTGGCACAAAGCACAAGAATACTGATAGTAATTAAATAATATCATGTTGTGCAATAATAACAATATTATTAGTTGTTGTTTTGTATCTTAAATAGATTAAATAGATGATGATAATAATAATAATAAATAAACTTATTAATAACTAATTCTAATTATAAATAATTAAATGGAGAATAAATTAATTTATTTTACGTATTTGTTTTCAATAATTATAAAAATAAACATTATTATTATTATAAACAATTAAATATATAAAACAAATTATATTTTATATTTAAAAGTATAATATATTAATATAATAGTAATAAAAACAGTGCAAAAATAATTATTGTTTTGTATCTAATTATTTATTAAAAATGTAATATATAATAATAATAATAATTATTATTATTAAAATGTATTAATAAATGATCATTATAAATAATTAAATAGATAATACTTAATTGTTCATAACAACAACAATACACTATCTATTCAATTGTTTATAATAAACAATTTATTCAATTGTTTATAATAATAATAATAATAATAATAATAATAATAATAAGAAGAAGAAGAAGAAGAAGAAGAAGAAAAAGAATACATTTTATTATATATTTAATAGAGTATAATATATTCATATAATAAAAATGAAAAATTAAATGCATAATAATAACAATTATTATTATTATTAGTAAACTATTATTAATAATAAAGTATTATTATTATAAATAATTAAAGGTATTATAATAATAAAAATAATAATAGCAATAAATTATCAATTTATTTGTTTGAATAATAATAATAAATAGTATACATTTAATATATATATGATATTTATATAATAAAAGTACCAGGAACAAAGCAAAAATGTATTCATTCTTCTAGCACAAATGGCAGTTTTAACACGCATACAGTAAATCTCAAAAGGCACATTAATAATACAAAACACCATCTGATCCAAAGAGGAATAAAAGTTTTCCAGTATAGAAAATAACTCACTTCTGTTGAAAAAGCTCTCGTCTTCTCCTCCTAACTTGGGTTTGGCTTTTCTGGAGACTTCTGAAGCTGTTATAAGACAAACATCTGTTACACATGTGTGGACACAATACTGTACAGTATAATGTGTGAATGAACAGTTTCAGTGTATTGTATTGTTCTGAGCAATCATGTTAGTGCACTTCACAATATAGTTTTCATTTCCTATTTAGATCATTTTTATATACAGAGGAGCAGATCTGATGAAAGTGTATGTGCTACGATATTCATTTGTGAATATGATTCATATTCATTAGTCACAGATTTTGAATTACAGCGACCTCCGTCCCTCTTGAACTTCTCAACACAATCTAATCCGGGGGTTTTCTTTTCTTTTTTTGATGCCAAGGACCCCAAAATACGATGATCTTCTTGCAAAGGAGCCCAAACTATAAAGGCAGCTAAATATTAACTATAAATATTGAGGGGAAATAATAAACATAATATAGAGAGACAGAATTTTGATTGCAAAATAAAATCAATGGTTTTTATATTATCATTATACTAAATCCAAAATAAAAAATAAATAAATATTGAAGGCACAGTACGCAAGTTTCGCCGCCAAATGTCACTTTTTTGGAACAAAGGCGTCGCTTGATGATGCTGTGAATAAGCACGGAATCATGGGAGTTGCCGTCTTTATCTCCAAAGTAAAGTCAAAACAATCATACTAAATACACTTGAGTGTGTTAAAAGTTGTTATTACCATGTGCGTTCGCTCAGTGGCTACTATGAGACAATTGTTGCTCATTGCAGTAAGCTAGATCGATATTAGAATATTTGAATAAAATCTGGATGACTTGTGTTGTTAAATGGCATGCAGTTAATTTAAAAATATATTGTATGGTGGAGAAAATGCAGTAATTACTGTTACTACAAATAAAGCTCTTTCTGGTTATGCTATGTTAGTTACTTGACAAAACAGTGTTGTCTCTGAGGCATGGTACAAACACGGCACTCGCGGTAAATCAAGAAAACGAGATCCAAACAATGACTAACCATGTTGAGCTTTTTAACAAGGATTAATTTTCTGTCGATAAAGGTTGAAAACAGTTGCTCACATGTCTAATAAAACGCATAATATATTAAAGCATTTTTGGTGTTTCCATGGTTACGGAAGTACAACCAGGAAATCAAGGGTAAGGCGGATCTGACGTCATTGACAGGCAACACAATGGCATGGGCCGCTACACTGGTTAAAATGGCTGATTTCTCTGGATTTAAACATGGTTAAACACAAGTCAACATAATAAATAACATTGTTTTAGTGGTTTTTGGATATTTTATTTAAATTATAAAAAAATCTTACATATTGTGCCTTAAATTGAAATATATACACAAATTTATATAATTATATATATAATTTTTTATATTATGTTTTGTATTCCCACACAATTTTGTCTTGAAACCCCCAGAGTAACCTTAATGGCACTGCAAATCTAACAGGATTTGTTTGTTTTCCCAATAATTTTTTGCCATTTTGAGCAAAACTAAAATGCAAAATCGTTTCCCATCATCTGTCCAAGAGGGGGCGGTATAAGCCTTCTATCTAGAAAGCACACAAATCTATCTATGCACACAAAATGAGGCCACACACATTTCTAGCAGCTAATGTGATCAGATAAAAAAAAAAATTAACCATGAGATCAGAAGAGCGCAGGCTGGAGGAGATCAAGACACCTTATTAACTAACATTATGATCAGAAATTACGTGAAGAGCAAAGAATCAGAGTGAGTGGAAGCAGATGGGAAGTGAAGATCTCTAATGACCATCATTTTATTTACTAGAGGTGGGCATACTGTAACAAACAAAAAAGGAAGAAGAAAATCAATATAAAAAAGCCATTTATGAAGAGCTTAAGGACAGGCAGAATATCTACCATACCTGTGTCTGTTCTTTAAGAAAATCAGGTAGCTGAAATTCACCCTTAAAGACCTGGAAAAACAGAGAGCTGATTTTAGAGGCTGTCACACTGTGCGAACACAGGATCTACAGTCTTTCCACAAAGAGCACTGCTCACTCATTACACAGTTCAAACTTCAAAATCAGTTTTTATTTCTCTACCTGAAGTTATTTTAATCTCTAAAAAAACATCCTTCTGAACAGCATCAATACAAACGGTTGTATGTGCCTCCAGAAAGCAGTAATGGCCAAATGAAAAGTCTGGCGCTGACCGGATAACAGAGTCCTCTTATGTGAACCGCTCTCTCGCGCCGCTAGGAGGATATTGTGTGTCAATTCCCAGGGTGTCTAACTTCACAAAATTCACAAGCTCTATCCAGGGATGAAAGAAAGAGCGAAAGACTGTGAGAGAATGAAAGAGAGCCAGACTGAATGCTGGTATGAGAAGCAGCCAGTGTGTCTGCTCCAGAGAGGACGACAATCTCCAATTAAGACACGTCCAGCTGATCTCATTTCCTGGCTTTCGTTTCCAAGCTGAGGAAATTGGGAATGAGGAGCACAGAGAATCGTGCAAGTGTTTGGGGAGCCACAGGAAAGAAGCGCTGACCTGACAGGAAGCTAGACAACTTGGCGATGGAGTCACTATTTGAAAACACTTTCTAGGCTGTGAGAAACCTGAAGCTCTCGCTCTTTACTCCGCTAGTGGGGCTGTCAGTTATTGGAGCTTTATGAAGGCCTTTTTCTTATAAACAACCCATTTCATTCGGGCAGGAGACAAAAACTAGATGCATGAGAGGCAAAGATCCTAAAAAGTGATCAAGTCCTGTCTTGCTTATCCTCATACATAAAAAAGATAGAACGATAGATAGAACGATAGTACGAAAGATAGATAAATAGAATGATACAGCACATAGAACGAAAGATAGATAGAACGATACAGCACATAGATAGTACGAAAGATAGATAGATAGAACGTAACATAGAATGATAGATAGAAGGACTGAACGATAAAATGATAATTAGGACCAAACGATAGAACAAAAGATAGATGGGACCGAATGAAAGATTGAACAATAGATAGAAGGACAGAAAGATAGATAGAACAATAGATAGGACAGAAAGAACGATATAATTAAAGATAGATATATTGATAGATAGAAGAACTGAATGAAAGATAGATAGGACGATAGGAGGACCAAATGATAGAATGAGAGATAGATTGATCGAAGGACCGAACGATAGAACGAAAGTTAGAGAACGCTGTGAATCCACTTTGCATGCACTTAAAAAGGATGAGGACTCACGCTGGAATTGATACAGAAAAACCAATGCCAGCAATCGTTACTGTACGTATCACTGTGTACCAAGCGCTGACACATGCTGTAAGCTGCAGACCAATAGACTGGGCCGTCTGACCAATCAGAGCAGAGTATGCTTGCAGAAAGGAGGGGTTTAGAGACTAAATCTTTGCACATCCCTTTTTCTGAGAGTGCTTGGGGTTTCTGGTAGAGGAGAACTGAGTGAATTTGGCTCGCTCTCCCCATCAGTCAGCTGAACTGTGGGATATGTGGCTCTTACGCAAGACTTCAGACCCAATTACAGAGAGGAGTTTCCGGGCTGCTGGTTAAAGAGAGCTGGTATCACTGGTGGGTCAAGAGGCGGGGGTTCAGCCGGTGGGTGTAGAAGTAAGCGAGTTCGGTCGGGGTTCGTTTGAGTCAAGTTGGCTAGCCAGACATGCATGTTTCCCATTTCCTGGGTTACATTTTGTAACAACCTTTTGCTCATCCAAGACTGTTACCCGCACTAAATCCTTTTAATTCGTAAGTCACATCCCCATGGCTGGAGGACAGTCGATGGTTAAAAAAGAAAGTCCTGATCACATGCCTTGGCTGTGACTGGTTCAGATTCATTCACTTTGTTAGTGTGGATAACAAATGAACGAGTAGGATTTGTAGACGTCCCAAAAAAGTCAATATCTTATCCAATCCCAAACACTCCTTCACATCTCCACAACAAGCGTCTGATAAGCAGGTCTGTGTTGGCTGCAATGACGTATCTGGTTCTCTATTTCAGTAACACAATCAGGACCTCGTATGACATTTGTTCGGCTCGCTACCAAGCAAAAGCTGTTAGTATAGAGAATAATTTGACGAAACCTGCGGGTAACTGAGGGCGCGTGCGATTGAGACCTTCATAAGCCAAATTCTTCAGATCCTCACAGTTTCGGAGCTCCAGGGAGGCGGCGGTGGAAAAACTGACTGTGCGGCCCAGCAGGGGAATATTCTCGACTGGAATGTTTACATTCAGCCCTCCTGTAGCTTTCAGCATGGACTGCTTACTGAACAGTAGGTTTCACTTCTATAAATACATGGCCAATTATTACATAATTCCAATGGTTAATTTTCTTGCTCCAATACAAAAAGGAACAAAATAATGACATAATAACAAAATGTAGAAGTAAAAAAATACCGTATGTTGTTTTAAGACCCATATGCCTTTCTGTAAAACTAAAACAAAAAAGCCATAAAAGCAGTCCATATGATTTGTTCACTATATTACAACCCAGCTGAAGCCTTTTGATAGCTTTATGTTAGGAACGGAGCGCCTAACAGGACGCACTATGCCTAACATATTTTCTTTTAACAACCTTTTGCATTCCACCGAAGTCAGTCAAGTCCAAGGTACACTGCCGTTTAAAAGTTAGGGTTCAGAATGATTTTGTTTTTAAAGAAATCAATGCTTTTATTACCAAAACAGAACTGTTTTGAATCTCAACACAGTGGCATTTCAATCAGGTGAACCAATGATTCAATGGCCCAATCATATAGAGAGTCATTTATTTAATTCCTGAATAAATCAGCTGTTTGAACAAATCGAATGACTCAATGAATCACTCATTTAGACATTTGCCGCCACCTCTTAATGTTAATTTAGACATTAACCTTCTGGTTTACCCAGAAATTACAAATTTTTATTTACTTACCATCATGTCATTTTTTTTTTTTTTTTGAGGAACATAAAATACAATATTTTGAAGAATAATGGCAACCTATTATTGGCATCTACATACCAATTAAGATGCATCTTCTGAAGTTTGTGTAAAAAATTCTATATTGAATCAAATAAAACATTTCTTTCTAAAGCTATTTTTGTAATGTCTATTTGATGCTTTTCTCATTTAACACAATAATGACCATCTTTTGGGGGTAATTTCTCAGCCAAATTTAACGTGTGATTAATTAGATTAACTAATATATCGGGGTAAAAGGTAACAGCAAGGGAAATTGTCTTTCCTTTCCCCTTATGTACAGACTAGCGTACAGATCTGATCTTATAGTGTAATGGCTTAGACACATTAGGGTGGTCTGGTTAATCCCCAAAGGGCTTCAAATGCGAGTTGGCGAGCAGACAGGGATGTTGACAGATTTGTGCAGCTGACTGCGTCTCAGCCTCGGGTAGAGGAACCGTCGGCCCTGATCTCCCAGAACCACTACATCCAGAATCACCTGCTGTAGCCTCTGAAGACAGACGCAGTGGAGCGTAGCAGAAAGCTGGTGCTCACTGTTCCATATCACAGAAATAGCAAAAGCGATTCATCAAAGATGAATTAAACTGTGGTAGGACAGTCACACACCAACAGCTCTTCTAATGCAAGACGACACTGCTGACTCAATGTGTTAGCACACACACCGGACGAAGAGGGTTTTTACCCCGGTACCATGACTCTTTCACACCTATTTTTACCTTGGGCAGCACTAGACACGCAGAAAAGGGACGTTTAGCATTATTACACACTGTATCAACTATGGGTTAAAAGTTATAATAGCTTAAGTATTAAGCTTCAGCGTGTAACTCACTTACCATAATCCGCACTGTTTGTGCAATGAACATGAATAACCAGTGTTGTTATCGTGAGCTAAAACAAACTATTCATTCATTTATACTTTTTTTTATTAAATGGACATGCAGGGAATCATGTTTTTTGTTTTTCCAGAAAATCTAGTTTAGTAAAGTATTACACAAAACTGAATCAAACTTCTAATCCACATGACCTCCTTTTCTGGTCAACAAACTGCCATATTTGGCATGTTGCTGCCAAGCCTCCAGTACAGCTAAACACACATGATGCTACTAGCAGCGCAGTTGAGACCGACTTATTGATCATAATATCAATTTCCCAACACGAATCATGACGAAGCTGCAAAGTCACTTCATAGGTATCGATTGTGGCTTTGGACAGGATTCAAAATGTACTAATTCACAGGAGACCGATGACAGACAATTAAAGGGTGGAGAAGCAAATTACTGTCACTTATTCTCTGCATTATATAAAAGTCTCTGTGAAGTGCAACAATATGGACCAGGAAGAGTCAATCTGTTGTCAAAAAACACAGAAACTAACAGATGTCTTGATAAGATAATGTCACTGAAACCTGGACAACTATATACAGTACATCCGTCCTCGTGTTACCGGTGTCCTACATAGTTTGGGTGGATCATGTTGAATCTGCATAAACAAACCAGATGAAAGTCAGATAAGCAAAAATCACCAGCTAAGCACGATACATGAGATAGCTATAGAAGCAGTTTGACAGGATTGTATTGCATTTAGTCCATGTCTATACCATTAAGTGTATTGTATAGTGTCTTTAACGGCTGTTTTTCCTCATTTCTAGCTTACTCATGGCATGACTGCACAGGTCAAGATTGCCATGACCTGGTAAAAACGTCAACAGGACCTAAATTCACGGCTTCAGTAGACACAGTATGACCATTTGAACACTCAAGTGTTCCTTTTACCTTGCAAGCATTGAATTACGCTAATCTGCTTATTTTTCACTAAATTGTAAGCAACTGGACATGTGATAGTGCTACCTTCATTATGCCCATTTAGTCTGGAGTGCTCAGATCAATATTACCAACTAAAGCCACAATACTTAATTGCAGAAATGGTGCATTACTGCCACAAGAAATTAGGTCCCAGTTTAATTACCACAGGACACAAGCATTGAAAAAGTGCAATGATATTTATTCAGAATGGATGTCAATAGTTTTCGGGCTGTAAAAACACTGTAGTTTTTCCAATAACCTGTTACTGATGTTTTATAGAAGAAAAAGGGTTCTTAAGGAAAATACTAAATACATTTTGTTTGAACTATCCCTTTTATGTACACAAAATATACTCACCCTCATATTGTTCCAAACACATAAGCTATTTATTTTGCTGAATGAATCGCAAAATATATTTTATACGATTTTTTTTGTCTATAGAACGGAAAACAATGTGTTAAAAAAAATCAACTTTTATTGTACAGACAGAAAGAGAAACAATTTCTAAATATCTTCTTTTATGTTCCACAAGAAGTAGTAAAGTCATACACCCTAAGAAAAATAATAGTTCAATGGGGTTCAATGTAGAACTGTAGGGTTCTTGATTAAGTTTTAAAGAACCCGTTATGCCAAAAAGATTCAATTTAAAGGGATAATAAAGGGATAGTTCATTTTTTAATTAATTTTGAGCAGAAATGTCTTAAATTATTAATCATTTCATGTTTAATGGGTTATTTAAAAAGTTGTACTGATAATGTATGTTTATTGGCCGTTTAATTTATCAAATTTAATTAAAATTGTAAAGCCTCGGTCACTTCACAAATTGGAAGTTGAGTTTTTTTTAAATATTACATAATAAATGTAAATTTTCTTTGTGAGTACACTATCAAGATGCCCTCAGAGCTAACAGACTAAAAGCCACAAAACTCTCAATTTGATTTCATCAGGTCTTAACAAGAGACTTTATGAAAACAATTAAGTGTTAATAAAAATGCAAAGAAAGGAATTTGATAATGTAATCGATGCAACACTGAGAAATCGTTTAAGTGAAATGCAACACAAATAGCTGGTTTGCCCCGAATCCCCCTTAAAAACAAGGCAGACAAAACCCCGACATGTTAAGGAAGCGCAGCTGCGAAAGCCATCAGATCTAACCAGACCTCAGCTGTGGCCCTGTGCTCGAGTTGAGGTCTCTTCTACAGACCAGCACCATGACTCTGCAACATTGCAGCTTTTTTCCTCTGATGAGCTGGAGTCTTGCAGTTCGCCCCTGTTACCAAGGAAACCTCGTTATTTAGAGGCTTGCGACTTCAAAGCCATTTCTACAGCTATCCAGATACTGTACAGAAATGGCAAAAAGACTTGCATTCAGAGCTTACAGCAAGGACATCATGTGAAGGAGACGGCCAAATAGATCAAAAACAGACGGTCGCTGTGAGAAAACCAAGAATTCAAATAATGTACATACAAGCCTTAACGCTCCACTTACACTGAATGTTTTCATTTTGAATTATTCCAGGCAGTTATTTTATATGCAGATGTTTGCAATAGGACACATATTTTGAGTGATTTTATAGTCGAGTGCTCTGACACTCAGAATGAGCAATTTATTGGAAATTAAAACATACATGATGTATCTAACTTCTTTTATATTTAAAGACATCACATTTTTAGAATTTCACATGCTAATTCAGAAAAAGAGGTGATGCATGGTGAAAGTCAGAGCCTTTTGCGTATGATTGCTAACCAGTCTGACAAGCGACAGTTTCTCGTGCACTTCTCACTTTCTTTCCACAATATAAGCAGATCCTCATCCGGTGGGACTCTAACGAGATCTAAATATACCAATACGAATCAAAATACTGCCACACTTGGATGCTCCTGTGGGTACAACCCATCACCTCTCATCACTTCAATACTGTATCCACAATGTCACCAACTGTATTCTGCTGTACTCATGAGATTTGGATGAGATTCAATGTGAAAGTATATTTTATTGTTGCCTACTACGGCAGTAAAAAAGTCAATTTGCAAGGAATTCGAGTGGTGTTCTGTCAGTCAACTAGCAAGGATACGACGCTCATGTTTTGTCTGGATCTATTCATTTATTCAAATATCAAATTTCATTTATTTTATGACAAGGTGTAGGTTTGGTAGTAAAATGTCATGTGGTGTGACCCCCCAAAATCTTAATATGTATGAATTATTTCATGATACTTGTAAAACTTTTTACATTAATGTTCAAAAGTTTGGGGTCAGTATGTTTTTTTTAAATGTTACACTTTTATATTTATATTTTAGATCAAATCCATGAAGCTTTGGTGAGAATGAGAGACTTATTTTAAAAACATTAAAATATCTTAACAACTCCAAACTTTTGAATGTTATACATTTCAATTTCAAATATTTTTTAATAATGATTAAAACGATTTAATCATATAACAAATATGTTATTACTTATAGCTGATGGTTACACTACATGACATTTTTAGTCATTAAATTAAAATTCTTGAAAATGGTAGAAAAGTTTTTCAAATCGTATGAATCCAACATGCATGTACTCAGAGTACATTTCAAGGCACATATTGGTCACTGACCTACATGTTTAGTTTGCATTGATTTCAGCACACCAAGGCCTGAGAATACAATACGAGCAAATGAGAGGCCTACTGATCTATCCTGAAAGCACTGCAATATTTCAAGCACAAAAAAACTCTGAATTGAATGGATGTTAAAACGACTCGAAATAAAACGGCTCATATTCTTTGCCCTCTGAAGCTCAGCTTGCTTCTTCGACTTCAAAAATAGTCGCACCACAGTTCACAAATTTTACTGCACTCGTTCTGTGTTACGGTCTGTCTGCACTGCACACCTTGTGAGCAGATCTTAGATCTTCGCTGTTGTGTGTGTGTCGTACTCCATGTCGAAGGAGGGAAGGGGGGGGCTTAACGACTGATCCATGCAGCTGTGTTTGATCCAGGGGAAATACACATTAATGCGCTGCAGATGTGCTTCTCCCAATGTCTCTCTCTCTCACACACACAAAACCTCGAGTCAGAAAGATGGATCTGGCTGTTGAAGGAGAGGGACTACAACAATAGCTTTTCAAAAGAATGCTGAATGAAATCTGGACTGCTTCGAGGGGCACAAGCATGCACAAAACCAGCCAAAATAAAAACACAAACAAACAAATAAAAGATGAAAGACAAAACAATTACAAACAAACAGCACACTCCTGTGACCAGTTTTAAACCCCCACCCCTCAATTTTCGAGCAAAACAATAAACATTCACGATTTTGCCCATGTGCGTAGAAAACTGTAAAAGCTTTCCATTTTCCAATTTGTTAGTCGAACTCCTTTTCAAAGAAAACAGGGCTTTGAAGCTCACAGTATTTCGGTAAGAACAGAATGAGATTTACTCATCATAAGAAACATATGGAACTGACAGAGATTGGCACCAATTGAATCGCTGAGAATGATATGTCCAAAAAAAAAGAAAACAAAGCAATTGCTCAACTCAAAGGAATCTTCACTGTGTGGGAAAAAGGGAACAACTGTCATGACAAAGCAGAGCGCAACTACAAAATAGTTCAAGGTTGACAACCGCTTCAGATTGTTTTCGCAGAGATGGAGTATTAAAGGGACAGTTCACCAAAAACTCATCCTCAAGTTGTTCAAAACCTGGATGACTTACTTTCTTCTGAGGAACACAAAAGAAGATATTTTGAAGAATGTTTTATGGCAATATAATCAATGGGGTCCAATGTTGTTTGATTGTATTGACAAAAACACAGAGACATTTTTCTACATGCCATGAAGGTGAGTAAATACGGTAGTTACAATTTCATTTTCGGGTGAGCTATCCCTTTAAAAACATTCACATTGGATTTTGAGACTGTCCGATCACCATCGTGTTCCTACAGCAAAGAAGCCGGGATGAAGATGTGGCCAGAAAACATTGCCCAGCCATTTCAATGCCACTGATAATTTCCCAAGGATAGGAATCTGACACAGCTTTCCCATCAATCCCTCCGACACTGATAGAGCTTGACAGGGGCCTCTCTCAGACCTTGAAGGGGACAAAAAAACAACAACCCACTCTACACCGTGACTGTGGTTCACTGCTCAAGTAGCATAAAAATGCTTTCCACCACAGTCAGCACTCCATCAAGTCATGCCATTTTCCTAAGTTTTGTGTTGATTCAACGAAAATGTATCCTGGCCAAGTTGTCAGAATAGTGAATTCTGACAAAACCACCTAGCCCAGCTTGAGTGGCATGGTATCCATTATTTAGTATGGCACATGGACAGTGCAACAACCAGGCACAACTGTAAATCACAGCACCTCAAAACCTTGAAGGCACATTTTTGATAGTTTAGCATTTGATTTCGTCATAAACCGCTGCAAATGGATAGCAGCTGTGAGGGAGTGTGGTGTAATACTGCTAATGTAAGAACTGAGCCCAAGTTCTCTTTACCAAAAAAAGACTTCCAGTCAGAGCGAGAAGAAAGGGACACTCCGAGGTAATGTTTCCGTCATGTCTATGATGATTCTGAGCTATTGATGATAAAGTGATGCTAGCAGCTACAACTATTCTTGAACTGTCATAGACTAAATTAGCCTCCAAATTGGTCTAATCTTTAGCGCTGTAAAGAAGGTTGAGACGGTTTGAAACTTGAGATAGTTTTGCAACATATCCATATTATGTAAGCTTCACATTAGAAAGAAATGACACATAATGAAGTGAAATGAATAGAAAATAATGCTAATGTAATGACGGAATGTACAATCGACAAGCTCGGCTCATAATAGAATGTACATTTATTAAGGTTTAATAAATAGCAGGCAGTAAGCTGGGTCTATATCTACCAGTGAACCATGAATCATTAGCAATCAATAATCTCAGAGAAATGATGATGACAAAATGGATTCAACTGTCAATCAATGTTTGGTTCTTTATAAAGAACACCCACTTCATCTTCATATTGTAAGTCTCTGAAACACAACTCTATCAACATAAAACAAAATGGCCAATGTTTAACCGTATTTGTACTTAATTTAAGACTTGTCTTTTTTGAGATAGGTTATTGCTAGCGTCTAGCTTTCTAGACAATATAGCAAAATAAAAAAAGATATACATTTTACACACACACACACACACACACACATCCAATCTGCATAACCGATCTCCGCTAATCCCAGAGGTGCAACTCACACCTAAGTACCCGTTTCACACATGGAGATGCTCGCGCCTGCAGGATGTGTGGAATGTAAATGGCTTTTAATACTTGGATTAGAAAGTAAAAAACAAATACTGAGCACAAATTAAGCTAAGCGATACCCAATCCTCTGATCCCAGTCTCATAACATATAGCCCAGCTTGAGGAACACTTTTAACCCGCATACTTGGCAATGTGTCAAATGCGTACGTCTGATCTAATAATAGCAGCGAGATGATTTAGTAGCAGCGGATGGAGGAAAATGAGGTCGAGGTGCTTTAAGGTACAATTGAAAAAAAGGAGATAGTGTGTGTCACCACAGGAGATAGTGTGTAGCGATGCTCACCCTTCTAGTGTTGTCCAGGACAAGGGGGTCGGGCCGGCCGTAGTTGGGAGGGTTGGCGTGGGGATCATAGCCAAGCCTGGCCAGCATTGGGGCGATGACAGGCATGTCCCGAAGCACATCCGGGGGGATCTTACCCACCCACTTGGATAAGGCCTCCACGTTGACAGGCTTGATCACCTGGTCTGTAGATCTCTCTACCCTGTACAGAAAAAGATGTGTGTCATTGGAGCGGGAACACATACACAGGTGCTTTACAGTCTCACTGTATTGTCTTACTTCAACAAGTATTCATTACTTCAATGAGCTCATTGTTTCTGCATTAATTATTACATTGTTTATATTAATACATTTTTAGCCAACTGTGATTTTGTACATGTACATTTCTGAAATAAATAACTTGGACAGTTACCTCTGATAACAGATCACCATAAATTGTAATATGGACTCATGCACTTTCTGTAAAGCTGCTTTGAAATGATGTGTATTGTGAAGCCCGCTATACAAATAAATGTGAATTGAATCTTACCACAGTAATGGGTCTGATTAGATCAAGCAATACAATTAAAGAAAGCACTATGCTGTGTGTAATGCTTCAAATGAATGGCCTTTCATTCTCCAAGACCATCTCCCAAATGTATCTCATTTCATATTCCACACTATCCTTATATTTGATTAAGGTACCAATGACATTGATGAATGTTTCTTGATTTGCTAGTCTAGATGTGTAAGTTTCAGCACAACCTGGCAGAGTTTCAATGGCTTTATGCTGCAGTGAAATAGCTCACTGGTCTTAATGAACCCTAATAAATAATTATAGTTTTTACAGCTTACTGTAGAGCATATCCTACTTTCTAACAGCAGAACCTGCTAAATAAGCCAATTCTGTCACTGCACCATAAAATATGTGGATTCAAATTTGCAGAGATATTAAAAATGAATCGGGCATTATGTCACACCCTGGGTAAATTATTCATATGTCTGAAATTAAATATTTACAAACCCATGGATAAACCAGAGGATGCCAGATTTTTGTTTAGAGAGAACTAGGAGTGGCTTACTCATTAGGATTAGATTTCTTAGGTGTGCCGAAAGAACACCACAGACAGACACAGATCAACATGGGCAAACCTCACAGTAAAACAAGCAGCTGTGCAAATATGATACACCGGCGTTTTGCCAGAGAAGTTTATCTATGTATAATCTTTTTACTCTTTTTAACTGTATCCACTGTACGTCCGACTGATTGCACTGCATTTTATTTCTGCATCCTCTTTTTGATTCTAAACTGAACTCAAGTGGCAGTGAGAATTGGGTAAGAGACAAACATAAATGACTTATTGGGGAAATTGAGAGATGAAACCATGATGATGACCTGGGTCTGTGGTGTAGTAATGAGTTTGACGTGTAATTAAACTTGAGATTCTGTGGGGTGTGGACTGGATCGATTCCATTCCTAAAGCTTCTGAACAAATATTTGGGGTGCGGACTGGTGGGGCAGTGAACCAGAGGTTACCCCGTGAGTCAGTCCTAGAGCTCCTCCTGTACGATTTTAGGGGAAATCGGGTCTATTGGAGACGACCAATAGATTTCTTAAGCACGCCGAAAGAACACCATAGACACAGTCTAATCACCATTGCAAAATCTCAGAGTAAAACTGGGAGCTGTGAAAAATATGATAAACCGGTGTTTTGCCAGATGAGAAGTTTATCTATGTTTAATCTTTTTACTCTTAATTCCTTTTATAACAATCATATTTATATCTCTTTTAATTCCTTTTATATCGGTTTTAATTTCCCTTGTTTTTATTTTGTGATTATTTTAATTCATTTCTGTGTAAAGAACTTTGAATTACCATAGTTTGAAATGTTCTATGTAAATAAACTTGCCTTGCCTAGCCTAGGAGGATATAGGTTACAGATATCACTAATATTTGCACAGAGATTAAATAAACCTTTTTTCCAAGAAAACTGGACCAAACTAAACACCCATCTCCTATGACAGCAGATGGGAACAGCAAATATTGGGTCAATCTCACAAAGCCTGTCTAGAACATGCGTGGGTCATATTACCCCTGAAAATTAAGAACATTATTCCCTCCATCTCATTATTATAATATATTAAAATAAGTCATTATACATAATTTTACTATCTGTATTATATTTTTAATTTGCTAATTTTTATTTTAAAAAGTAAAGTGTAGGCTATTACAATAATGATACTTTTTGTATACTTTTTGGTGGAAGAAGATAAGTGAAGTGAAGTGTGTGTGAATTGAAGTGAAGTATGTGTGAATTGAATTGAAAAATAGAAATAATTATTTAAATTAAAATTAAATTCTCACTCTCTGTTTTCCCAACTTTCAATGCTGCTTCTTTTTTGGGCTGAGATGACTGCAGTTGGAGTCGGATAGAGTCATTGAGGCCATATTCCCCGTTTTATTATTTCGTCCCTCATAAAAAACACTGGCTCCAGATGGGAAACAGATTATTATACTCAATCCCCATCTGCAGCCAAGACACGGGGGATCGTCAGCTCCACATCAGAGTGCTGTGTGAATCCAGTGCAAAACAGCCCGTGAACACCCTGAGCCTATAATCCCTCAATACAGCAAACAATGACACAAAACCAGCAGCAAGACTCATGCTGGCATGCTTTGTGTGTGCATGTGTGCAACCAAGCAAACGACCCAGAAGTCACTCTGACAACCTGCCTCGTCATGCCTCCTCAAACATCACTCACAGGGCCGTGACTGGAGACAGTCATGAGCTGCCATACTCTTCATGAATACAATCGTAATGTCGAATATTCTGAAGTGTGTGTATGACAATCTAAACAATTTAAAGAGAAAAAAAATAGATCTAGTCCTTGTCTCCTCTTATTCCTGGAATGCAAGAACACAGCGGTCTGTGAGTTATTGAATTCACCTTCCCATCACACCCTCCCCGACCTCAGCCTCAGTGTTAGAGACCTGCCTCTCTCCCCAGGCACCACAAAGTCCATTTATACTGGCAAGCCGCTCCGCTGTACATTTCATTGTTCAAGTCCCTGGCCGACGCAGTCCTTCACTTCTCTAATCCATTTACATTGGAATTGCACTTCGGCTGCAACATGATTAATAGATTTACTCTTTCCCAGGACAGAAAGGACCGGTTTCTTTCTTTGCTGCAGTTATTTTCCTCAGTGGAAAACTTCAAATCATTCATTAAAAAACAGAAAAAGCAAGCACAAGTAAGCGTGGACAGGAGGAAAAGCCATTTCTGACAGGCTGGCAGTGGATGCGTCATGCTATTCTCTAGAAAATAACATCCTCTGTTCCGCAGTTGCTATGGCCAACACATGCCAAACACACAGTCAGCACTGACGCTCATTGGTATGAATCTCTTTATGATGCAGAGCTGACACCCTCTGAGGTGAGATTTGCATCTGTAAGCTTTGTAAAAGCACAAATATAAGATGATTGACATGATCATTTTCATGGCCATTATGGACTAGGGGTGGGACAAAATATCAATATATCGTTGTACTTCTTTGTGCGATACGAGAATCGATATGCTGGCGTCAAATATTGATATTTTAATTAATAATATAAGGCGCTCCAAATCGATTTCCCTGCTCCCAGCGTCACTATTCATGGCTCCTCGAGGTGGCGCTCAACACAAACTTGTTTATTTAATAACTGAATAAATAAATAAATAGTATAATGTCACTCTGACATGCCAATTTTAATTTACACAGTAAGAAATGTTTGATATGAAATCATGAGAATTAACAAATAAATATCCAATATCAACCAATACAATAATTTATTATATTAGCTTTGACATACAGGTCATGGGACTGGATTTAAATAGTGATTTAACACTTTCAAAAAAAGTTAAAAAGTTAAATTGACAGCCCTATTTATTTTAAATGTGACTATTTGATTTTTGGCCACTCAATTTAACAGAGAAAAGTGTAAAAAGGAGAATAGATGATGGAAAGAGAAGAGGAACAGGATGAAAGCCAGATCCAAACTCGTGTCACCCACTTGTGTAGGAGCACATGTGCCAGCCGCTAGACCACGTTCCCCTTCAACGACACATTTAGCCATGAAAAATATTCTTATATTCCCATATTTCCCATAAAAGGTGAGTATCTTCAGTGTGTGTTCACCACCCACGGCCCAGTTGTACAGTACAGTAACTGCTCCAATACCAACACAAATCACTATGCTGTCCATAAGCGCCGGAGTTAGAGAGATGAAAGATATAATTTAACTTCGCTACTGCTACATCCGTTACTCCTCAGCAGGAGCTATATGACAGCAGACGCTGCATATATCATGATACTGATGGTGGCAATCCACTTGATTTTTGCAGCTCTCAAACAAATATGCTGCCCTTTTCTCGCCTTATTGCGAGTACACAAACACACGCATACGCGTTTGTAAGGTCACGCGGTGCTACCTTCTGGAAGAGTGGCTTAATGGTCTCTGGCTGTTTGTCAATTATTCATGGAGGGCGCTAGAGCTTTTTGCATGATGGTGTAGTACTAAATCCAAATAACAGAGCCCTGAGCTACATGGGCCACTCGTGCTAATGGCCATGTCTCTCCTACCAGTCACTTAAATCATGTACTCAGAATTGATGTTAATTGGCAGGCTCATGTCTGGTGGCCCATACGTTAGTCAGAGACAGAGTCAGAGGTGGTGAGCCACTGATCAATAGCAAAAAAAACAAAACAAAAACAGATAGAGACCCGTCTCTACCAAACCTAAGTGCAGAGAGCCGCTCCCCAGGTAGGTATTGTGGGCCAAATTTAATGGACTTGTATTTGTACGTCCCCTCTGGGATGAAGGGCGAGGTTCAGTGTTTTATCGCCAACCATTAGGTCCCTAAAGGCTCCCCTCTGCCTAACATCATATCAGTGCCTTCTCTGAAATGAGCTATGGTGGTTTCGTTCCCCTCAAGAACTGCAGAACCATGAAGGCTTGAGCTGGCATGCTTTTTTCTGATGCCTCCAAGGAGAGCAGAGGCGCCTCTTTGGCCGAATCCTACAGGAGAGCTCCTCTGAAGGGCTGCAACATCATGTCTGAGAGGTGTTGTTGCTTCTGACTGATGAAATATTCATGAATGTGTGCACAATGCTAATTTATCGGAGACCTTTAGATCAAATGTTACACAACAGACATGAAATCGTTATACCTACTTGCCGTATTAGTGTTTCAGAGAATATTTTTTTGCATATTTTAAAGTGCCCCATATTATGCTTAAGTTTATTATTTTATTTTTAGGGTCTGCTATAATACATTTACATAATTTAAAGTTGAAAAAAATTATCATTGCTGCAGCACCTGTTTTTAACCCTCTGCCTGAAACGCTCAATTTAAATTCCTGTCTCTTTAAAGCCCCCTTCCAAATTTCAGTCTGTTGTGATTGGTCAAATGCTTAGAGTGTGTGTGTTGGAAATGTAATGCCCCTTACCATAATTGGGTTCCAGCTCCCAAGGCTTTATCTGCAGCTGTAAACATTATTATATCTATGGTAACTATGGTGTCGGTATCTTAAGTTCATACCATGTTTTTTGGCCTCGCAACAATTCTTTGAGGATGGCAATAATCATGTTGATCCAGTTCAACTCACTGACTGAAAAGTGTCTTGGACAAAATATGTCCATAATGCATCTGCAAACAATCTACATATAATGTCCCCCTTTTAAATACATATTAGCGTATGTAGACGGTGTTCTGAAGAATGCATGTGCTATTATCCACCCATCCTTTCTCCATCTCTCTCCTAAGGGATAGGTTAGGACCCTAGTCTCTCAAGCCTACTGTCACTGAGACGTGAAAAACAGCAGTACCGGTCACTTAGCATTCATTAAGGATTTTTATGGATATCCAAAGCAGCCAGACAACCCTTCAAAGAGCCCACGAAAGTACAGGAATAGGGATCTTGTCAGTAGAAGGACTTAAAATAACAGAGCCTGGGATGGACTCACTGAAGCAGACACCAGGAGCACTCAAGTCTTGCCTCAGGACACATGGGATATGGGTGCAGAATAACAACAACAGTAAAATACCTGTTGAAGTCACCACAGATCCTCCTTTGAGATTCTTCCTACAGCACCACATAAATCTCCAGAAATCCCCATTAAGCCTGGAAAGCCTGATCAAGCAACCGTAAGAGGAATTATGAGTTTTGCAATGGTATTGGTATAAAAACTGCCAGAAAGGAGAGCTGGGAAGCTGCAACAATGCGCGCAACGCACGCACGCACGCACGCACGCACGCACGCACGCACGCACGCACGCACGCACACACAAAAAGACTATATAGTCCTACTCTATTTTCTGGAAAAAATAAATAATACTAATTTGTTGATGCTTGCTCATGCAAACCTCGCCTTCATGATGCTATAGTGCAGGCGTCACCAAACTCGGTCCTGGAGGGCGGCTGTCCTGCCGAGTTTTGCTCCAACACCTGAACCAGATAATCAGGGTCTCACTAGGCATACTAGAAACTTTCAAGCAGGTGTGTTGGAGATGGTTGGAGCTAAACTCAGGACAACGGACCTCCAGGACCGAGTTTGGTGACCCCTGCTAGTGTTTTGGACCATTTATGACTTAAGTTTCCTTCCGTGTAAGCCTATGGTTTTTCTTGTTTTATAGTCCAAAATTGCCCTCCTCAGTCCCTATGTACAAATATGCCTACTTTCCTACTATATAGTGGGTTAAAAAAATAAAATAAAATAAAAACTAGCATTACCAAATTCATACTAATAAAAAATATGCCTAAAGTACCAAGATGACCTAGTAATTTCACAGAGATTGTGAAGTGCACATCCAAAAGACACTTTACCATCCCAGGTGTGGTGTGTCCGGATTGCATTCATACTAAATACATTCATGCTATTCAGAACATACTTTTTTAAACGTTTTTTAAATGGTTCCTCATTAAACGTAGCACCTATGTGGTTTCAGACACACCTAGTCATTTAGAAATGTAATAGCACACCTAACCTTAAAGGGTAAGTTCACCCAAAAATGAAAATAATGTCATGAATGACTCACCCTCATGTCGTTCTAAGCCCGTAAGACCTCCGTTCATCTTCGGAACACAGTTTAAGATATTTTAGATTTAGTCCGAGAGCTTTCTGTCCGTCCATTGAAACTGTATATACAGTATACTGTCCATGTCCATAAAGGTAATAAAAACATCATCAAAGTAGTCCATGTGACATCAGTGGGTTAGTTAGAAGTTTTTGAAGCATCGAAAATACTTTTTGGTCCAAAAATAACACAAAATAAGACTTTATTCAGCATTGTATTCTCTCGGTAAGCTCTCGGACTAAAATATCTTAAACTGTGTTCCGAAGATGAACGGAGGTCTTACGGGCTTAGAACGACATGAGGGTGAGTCATTCATGACATTATTTTCATTTTTGGGTGAACTAACCCTTTAACAAACCACATCATTTAATTTACACTCAAGTACAATAACTTATAGGTTTGGGATTTTGGAAAATGTCCATAACAACTAAACAAAAAAAAAGTTCCACAATGGTGTAAAAAAAAAAACTACGGCAGTTTTTTTGGATAATGATCTTAAATATGAGAAGCTTTTCTAGGAAACTTGGCAGTCAAATTCCTAGTAATTCAATTTATTGTGAAAACGAATCCCTTAAGGTTGAATCCATCAGTGTCATGGCACAAAAATCCACTTGTCCATGGCAGATTTTTTTGCCATAAAGCAATTCGTTACATCGCGAGACCTGATATCACAAGTATACAGAGCATACTTCCTGACGCTGCGGCTGGCGGGGTTAACCAAAGTTGCAAGGGTGGGTTTTTCCGCTCACAAACGATAAGAGTGTACGAGACAACCAACATTCAACCCGAAAACAGTTATATCACCATTCCAATGACTCCGAAGCGGTTCAGTTAAGGTAAAGAAACCTGCATAGTTCACCTTTAATACACAGAGATTTTGACCTCATATAGCTTTAGATTTAGTCTGCTTTATGTAAGACTTCACTTCAGTATTAGGCTATTATTATAAATTATTAATTAAACTTTAGTGTTAACTTGTTGGCAATGTAAAATTAATCTTGAGACGCAATTTAACACGTTTTCATGTTGCCATTAAGTTTTCTAAAACCCTGCCAGTAAACAAGTTATACACCTCCTCCTTGTGTCATGACTCCTGAGAATTAACGTCTCTAATTTAAATTTTAGAAAAATCATTGCATTGATTCACACAATTTAACAAAATCAGTCAATTTTCACAGAGGTTTCAATTTATTTGCTTTAAAAATTGTGAAAATATATGTACTATCACTGTATATCTGGTTTATCCCTGTATACAGAGCATATAGTAAATAAAAATGTTTATTTATCTATTTTTAAGTTCATTGCATTAATTTCGTTGCAAATATTTAAACATGTTTTTAAGCCATTTAAAAGCAAATACTAAATATACAAATGTATTTGCATCTAAATATTTTAGTAAATACATTTGCAGGTAAGGTACTAAGAAATAAAAAGAGTTACATATTGTTTATTTGCAATAATATGTTAATATTTTAATATGATTTTTCAGTTTATTTTACTTCTTGCATGAAAATCTAATTTTGAAATCATCCTTTTAAAATAAATAAGAGTACTGTACATAAACATTCTATGTGAAATAGTGCAAAAAAAACAAGTTGTGTTTTTGTTGTCATTATAATATTGCCTAGCTCTAATCTAAAGGAAATGAAAAGAACTGATGAGGAGAGAGGATAGAACAAGGTCAGAACAAGTTTGCGGTTCATTCAGCTCACAGATATTTGAACATGAAAGACAGACCTGAGATGCTTTGAGAACAAAGAGGGGAACGAAGAGATATGCTCCAGCATCCAAATTCCAAATAAAAAAAGAAAAAGAATGTGTGGGTCCACTCTGACCATAAGCTTTTCATTTCTAAAAATAGACACTAGACAGAAGCCAAATTTCTTCATGGGACATAAAAGGGCTCAGTTGATTCATGCGTCAATGGCGGTGACCCTTTGTGCTTTGGAGATTTCGATAACTTCTGCAGGCCATGTGTATATCTAAAATGCCTTAAACCACAGCCACACCATGTGACCAGCACTTTGTAGTTGGGATTTTTCTAGTGATTAATGAAAAAGCGACTAACCTTGTTCTGTTCTTGAATATGTAGCTCCCTAAAGTGCAGAAACAAATTACATCTGAAAAGCATCTGACAAAACAAGGTTGCATTTACAAAAAAAGAAAAGAAAAAAGGCACGAATTTAACCAACTATGACATCAGATGGCAGTCTTTACATTATACATCAATTTTTCCTACTGAAAAAAAAAATGTGGGACTCATGTTCCAACATGCAACTACGTGTTTTATTGCAGCAAGAATGTGCCGGTGAACTACACCCCTTCATTTGGTCTATTCAGGGCATGAACTGTGCAGAGAACTCATTCATTAGATTCACGAACATACCCTAAAAGCTGCAACACAACATATTGTGGTCAAACTGATCCTGAACACAATTGCACCCAAGGGATGATCAAGTTGTTATCTGAGAATAACGTATCCCTGGTCAGTGAGAAATTCAACAGTTATAGTCTGAGTCTGACAGAGAGAAAAACGCCCACACACATCTGCAAAAAAATTATCACGGTCGCCGCATACACAAAGTGTTGTTTATGTTTGGAATAGCACACTACATACTAGTCTGATTATTTCTGGAGCATATATAATAGTATGCATAGTATGCACAGTATATTAACTTTCTGCATGCATGGAATACCCAGGTGATCTAATGCCTTGCACTTGACTTTACCATCTATTTCCATGGTGGCGAATAAACGGAAGTAATTACCAATAAAGATATTTTATAGCTTTTTCTTGACTAATTACTTTTTAATTTGTTTTTTTAAAAGCTGAAATAAAATAAAAATGTAATAAAAAAACTTAAACAAACAAACAAATGAATGAATATAAGACATGTTTCCTTGGCAACTAATTGCAATAAAATAATATATATATATAAATATATTCAAAATATTAATAAATTCTATAAATAATGCTAAAATATCAATACTATGACTTGCAGAACAATACAATGTGACAGCAATGTTCATCACACACTGTTCCACAGTTTCTAAATTAATGAAACAAGGAAGTCATGTAAAAGCAATGTAGTGTATTACTATTTGAAACGTCATAATACGTCACATGCTGTTTAACACACTTGTTTAAATAATAGGCAGTACACAGCATACTGTGAAGTATGCCGTAAGCAGTACGCTAGTATGCCAAACATAGCCTGTGAGACACAAATGGCTGGTGACATTAACTAGGTAAGATAACTGAACCGAGCTTAATTTATCCAGATGACTCACAAACCCAAGATACTCATGCTGGAATACTAAGCTCAAAACCCTGCTTTGGCTTTTACAAGAAAACAAATATAACTTGTTTAAATCAGACAGGAAACCCCTGACCCCACACAAGGTAAACAAGAACTGTTGAAGCATTCAGTACCCTCACACAAGTCAATGGCACTTACTTGGAGAGTGAAACACCTCCTACTTTTCCAATGAGCTCCTCGTGATGGAGAACTGCATCATTCCAAGGAATGTTCAGGAATTTCAGAAGCGTCCTCATCCACTTTTCTGGGTGAAGAACGAGCTGTTCGTAGTGCATAGGAAGGCACTTGTCCGCTGCCTCCAGGCACTGTGTGTACATTGTCTCAATGGCCCGGTTCCACTTTGTTAGGCAGTCCCGGTAGCTGCTCAAGTCAAAGCCAGCAATGGTGACCTTACGGGAGATCATAGAGTGGACGGAGGCCCTGCCGTCGCGGACCATGAGGATGAACTTAGCATGAGGGAAGATCTTAGCCAGATAAGTGAGTGATTTAAGAGCAAAGGGATCTTTATTACATAGGAAGTTGGCAGGTTCTCCGTGTTTTACGATAATCTCCAGTAGGAAAGCTTGCATGGCTGAGTCCAAGACCTCATCCGTCACTCCAGCTTCATCTAGACGCATTTTCTCCCGCCCAGAGCGGCTCCACATCTGCTTCATGGCCAGGATGCGTGGGATAACGCGTGTCTCTTCCCCACAGCGTACATCGGGGTGAGCGTCCAACATTGCCCTCATAAGAGTGGTGCCACTGCGAGGGACACCGCCGATAAATATAAGAGGCATGTCTTTATTGTAGATGAAGGGGTTGCTAAGGTTCTGGCCCGTACGCAGAGTGGTACGCAGGCTACTCACCAGTGGCTGGCTGCGCTCCTCTATCCGGTGGTGGCACTCCATGGCATGCCTACCCAAGTAGAAGACCGTGACGGAGCTGATGACCAGGCAGGCCACTAGCAAGTTCTGCTTCAGCTTGCCGATCATCTCGGGGACGAGTGGGAGGGCCGGTAGAGGATCCAGTGGAGGAGTGGGATGGGGAAGAAGCAGATAAAAGGGATGGTGAGGTCGGGCAAAGTGCGTAGATGTGAGCGCCCGATACTCAGGACTGGCCGTGACGGAGCAAGTGGAGGCTGGGATCTGCTGTACGCAGCTCTCGTTGAGTACCTGAATCCATCAGGCCTGAAACACACAATAGAACAGATTAGCCTCCTCATATAATTGCAGCATTTGTTTGTCAATTACTATTATGCATGACCATGGTAAAGGTAACAGCCTTAGGAAACTGTAGTTTAAACATGTGGCATGTAAGGATATCATGGTAAGAAAAAATGTCCACCACTTAATAAACTTAAGCTGCCTTTTCACATTTGAATTTGCAATCTTGATCAGTGGTGCTGGAAGTTGTTGCTCTACGCAGACTCCCTACTCTGTTTATAGGGAGTGGTGGTACTGACCATATATTATATAAGAAAATATATTTTGTCAATGACGTTCAGGATCTGTTGAGCTTAATTTTTCTTTCCGTTTTGCTACCAAATCCTCTGCTATCGTCTTGTCATCTCATATTGTTATTAATGTCATCTCTCCTTACTCTCATGTAAAATCTGACTCCTGCTGCACTGTGCAGAAACTTTCAGTTTATATTGTAGCGTCTGTTGTCCAACTGTTTTTATTTCTATAAAAAGGCAAAACGACAGTGGGGGCTGTTCCGCGGTGAGCAAGTAAAGTAATTGGTAATGTAACAGTGTCACACCGTTAACAAACTACCGCAGCAAGCCTAGTGTCAAGTTATTAGAAGTGTACACTTTGGGCCTGTCCAAACACCCACACTTGCGATCTTGCACCGGACCACTTGTCTACTTACATTACGTATTTCCTGTATGTGGCCCAAGTGTTTAAGTGGGCGTAAAGACCGCAAGTGTGAATCGAACTTTTGATTCTAAAGTTCATGGCAGAATAGATCTGCTACACTGCTGCTGATGCTTTTATTGCTGCTGCTCCTGTAGGTTATTGCTGCTGCTGCGACAGAGCAAGTACAGGACTTGGTACTGCCAATACATACAAGAAGACATGCTGCTGCTGTACAATATACCATACATGAATTACCCGTAGCAGGTCTTTACAGGTGGAGCTGGGGAAGATGGAGGGTTTCTGAAAGCGTGCTGCACTGTTAAGGCAAATGCTACCCAAGTATTTGAAGGTTGAGTATCAAGCTCATTGGCAACCGGTACAATACAAACCGAGTGTACTGTACGTCAGAAAATTCCCCACCCCCAGCAGATCTACCGCCAACACATATGTACTGCTGCTGCTCCGAAGAGCCATAGGAACGTGTGTATGCTATCTATGTGTGCCTGGCCCTTTAGATTTGAGATATGAGAAATGGGGCATATGCTTGGTCTTGGTGGACTAGATCTGATCTGACTAGAGCCCAAGCAGATCAAGCCGTTAGACATGTGAGCTGCCATGAGGTGCATATAAAGCGTATGAAGCATCTCGCAGTGTTGCCCTATTGACTTATCAATGTGGTATTCTACATATGTGCCTATATACCAGTGTATGCGTGCCACTAAACTAAGTAGTTTGGGACGTAATGCTTGGCTCTAGTGGCCTATTAAACTATGTGTGCCAGGGCCTGCTTTGCCGAATGGCTTAAATCTAGTGGCCTATGACTATGTGTGCCTGAGCCGAAATCTCAAACATGTCCAATTAGAAAGTGCATTATGAGTGGCTTTAACAAATGGTAACACGTTGCAGGCTAATAGAGATGAGAAAAGAAACTCCCCACGACCACCTGAGCAAATAGTATGATTATTTAACATCGTTTGATAATCGTCATTGTCAAACCCTCTTTACTCATTTGAAAAACGGATGAATAATGGAGTATGACTAACATGTATTCAGCTGACCAAGCCCAAACACGCACAAGTAAATGAAAACATCAGCTTTGAAAAGTGTTGTTAGAAGTTTGTAAATAAATTATGTTGGAAACTCAGAAGCGAATACCAGGAGACTTGGTTGTATCTTCAGCAGGATTCTTTATTAAGAACACGAGCTGTCGGTAGCTGCAGTCTTCATGTCTAACTAAGACAGTGTTCATTGTAGTTTATATACCTTTCAAGGGGGAGGGATTTACATAGAGGTGGAGACACTCTAAACAAAGCATGTAAAGGAAGTACATGAGTCAGCTCATTACCTGAATTTCCCCAGCCCTGATCTCATCAGCATAACAATGTCATTCAAATGCATAGATGCTAATCCAATCATTGGAACCTAGATTTTACATTTTATAAATTTGTAGTCCAAGAAGTAATAAGCATTTTCTCATGTCCACTAAACTTTAGTCGCAGTAACCTTATGTAAAAGGCTTGCTGCTGCTGTCTCTTAATAAGCATCTCTGCTGTTGTATGCTAGTATTTTACTCCTGCATCAAATGCAAGATTGTAAAACACCTTTCTTAAACAAATAAAGGCATTGTTTGATGTTTCGTAGATTAAGCAAAGTTTCATATTTAAACGTTAATGCCCATCCCGGTTCTGGAACCCATAGTTCCCAAAATTTTGTGATGTACCGCAAACAATATACTTACGAGTCATTATTTTACGATATTTGGAAAAGAACTCAAATATTTGAGCCGATATTCTATTTATCTATTGTCGGAGTTACATTGCTAATGCATTACTACTTGCCATTTCATATCTGTCCCATGCAATGGTTATGCCAACAACACAATTTGAGAGTGAATCCCACATGTCACTTCTGAACTTCGCAGCCTGCAACCGACTGTCTGTCCTCACCATGGCATGAACACTTATTCAATGAATGACATTGAACTTTACATTGCCTGCTTGCTGCTGCATACATGTAAAATGCATATTCTCTAGCTGCTAATACTAGTAATTTAGTCTAAGCATTAAATTAGGACTGTTGACATGAAAGACACATGATTTAAACCTCATGAAATGGTTAGTTCATAAGGAATTGATTAAGCAGACTACACAAAACACAGATATAGAGTAAAAACCCATGCACTTATCTTAGACATAGAATTTCAGAGGATTTCTGAAAGCGTGATGCACTGCTAAGGCAAATGCTACCAAAGTATTTGAAGATTGAGTAGCAAGCTCATTGGCAACTGGTACGGCAGGAACCAATCAGCTGCGCCCCAATGGATAACGATTATGAACATGTGAGTAAAAGGACCTATTAATTATAGATCAAAGACAAATGCTGCATTTGGAATCATACTTGAAAAAACTAAATTAATCCCACTATTTGCCCTGTTCAACCAAAAAATGGCCTCAAAATAAACTGAAAAGAAAGAAGCTTTTAACAAAGCAAATGGACTAAACAAAAAATGCTAGCGAGGACAAAAATATATCAGACTTCAAAGTATTGGACGATAAGCACAATTGGATTTTGGAAAGCAATACTAGCAAGATATAGTGGTCTGAAATAAGAGACAGATCTGGTCGGATATCTTAAGATTGACTCATGTTTCCACCCACTCTCCAACACATCTCCACCAGCAACAAGATGCATGACCTTGCAGTCTTTAATTTGCACAGTGCGCTACACAACCATAAGGAGTGGGTGTCCAACTCGACACAACAAGCAGTGCACATAAAACTTGACCACACTGTTCTGGCTCAGGCACGTTGTTGTTTTTTTTGCAAGGTTTTTTGCTATTCTTTGACCAAACTGTAGCACAAGTTGGCCTGTGTCAGCACTGCACTACATAAACATGCTGGCAAAGGGTTAATGGCAAGGGAGAATCCCTGTGGAAAAATGATAGGGATAGATGATAATTGATGAATTTTACCAATTTATTGGTTATCAGCACATCCCGACTCATGATACCTTAGCTTCTGCAATAACCTTAAATGTTTGCAGTATATTGCCAATTAAACGGCAACCATAATATTTGTCAAAATAATCATACTGTGATTTTATTTGGCCAAGATTATGCAGGCCTTATTTAATGTCTTGGCACTGTTTTGATAACTTACAAGTGGAAGTACAACATTGGCCTTGGCGGCCTATTTTAAAACAAAATAAATCAATGAGCTGTAATTGTTGTTTTCTTAGTTTATTCTACCTCTTTTACTGCAAACCTAAAAACTATTACGACTGTCAAACACAGTTCAAAAATGTGCTCCAATAGGCTAATTTCCATATTTCAAAGACAACCATTTGAAACGAGATCAGTCGTAATCTTCATTACATTACTTACAGGTCTCATCAAGGGAACAAAAGGTGTGTGAAGGCATTAAGCCACTTCGCTCAAAGCAGTCCTGCGAGACCCTCTCAAGACATCCGAAGGAGGTTACCCACAATGACCCACCAGGGAACCCAGCCAATTGAGTTTCGTGAGACACCTGAGCCTAGAACCGCTGGGAATCTATTCCAGGATGCTAGTGATGGTAAAGTGACCCTTAATTGACACAGCTCTTCATCTCTGTCCACACAAAGGAGATTATCTGTGATCACCATTATTCATTATAGTCAAGAAATTCTTAAATAACCAATATTGCATTACCTTACATATGATGAGAATCCCCTATAGCCCCACACAGGTACTTGTGCACATAGACAGATTCAGATGCCATTAGGGAACCTCTTGTCTTGAGGCTGCAGGGAACTAATATGGATCACTAAGGCTGCGGTTTCCCTTATAAAACGGATAGTTCCGATCCTGGATGCTGATTGGACAATTCAGACGTCCACTGTGCTTAAACACATTATACAGTGTGTTCAATTATCAAGAGATCAATTATGTCAGGAAATTATGGATGTTAATTGGGTGGCAATAAAATTGGTTTAATGATATATTGGTTTAATATAATATAATAAATTGGTTTAACATTTTGATGATTGTTCTACAATAAAAAGGAGGGACAGAGAGAAATAGAGAGTGAGTGATTATTGTTCACTGGCAGTTGACAGCTGGGAGGAGTTCACATACTCAAGGACGATGCAGCATAAGCAAGCTGAATTTAGAAAATAAACTGTCACAATTGAATTTGTTTACTAAAAGGCCATTCACACAAAACATGTTTTTGGGCTTAAAAATCTGAGACGCAGGGCAGTGGAATGAAAAACAAAATTGTGCAAAAGAGTGCAACGGTCAAGCACATCTGTCGAGAACGTTTCCATACAAAAACTACGGAAAAGCAGTGCAGCAGCATGAAAAGACAACAACTTGGCAGTTCATGAAAATACAACGGAAAAGCAGTGCATTGGAATGAAAAAATGCATTCTGTGTGAAGGCACCTAACAATGTTAAACACGCATAATGTCACTCAACAACATTCCAACAACAACAGTATCATTTACACAGCCTCACAAATACGCATTATGTTTAACAGCATGGTGGAAATGACAATGAGGGAAATTACATTTTAATTACATTAGGCTAGCATTTTATGTGTTCTAAATATGAAACGACGCACAATAACATAATGCTCACAAGTTTGATGGCATGGTAAGATATTTAACTTGATTTTTTTTTTTCACATACCATGTCTCATGTTTGACCTCAATCTCTTACATACTAACATTGTGTTTCTCTTTGGTAGTCGTCAAACATACTAAATGATCCATTATTTCATACAGTTCACATTCTTATCCTAATTCGTCATCTATATACGGTTAGTCACTTTCTTTCTGTAGCCTATTCCTGACAGAAATAAAACTGCTCTGAAAAACAAACCCTAAATTCCATGTCGATGTTGTTCTTGACGTCTATCTTACGCCGTTAATCATACGCTTAGATGAACGTCAGAACCGCGACATCTTATGAACACCAGCCGCCTCTGATAAGTGCTAGGAACTTAAAGCTCTCTTTCAAGGTCTGTGCAGATTTACTTTGATGGAGAGGGCCTTGCTCGTGATGGATTTCTTGGCCACAGGCTGTTAGTGCTGACAGATGGTAAACAGGAATTCCACACCCAGAATCCTCAGTGTAATGGATGAGACTCTCCACAGGAAGAGGCGATGTTGTTCAGGAACATCTTCCCTGAAATGTGTCACAGGATGAGTCACGGTTTCATCCTCTTCCTTGTTTGTTTTAGGTTCAAGCTCACTTGTAAAATGTTCATATGTTAGAAACCCACTCCAGTTCATTCCACAGAGAAGAAGCGGATCTCAATTTTTGGCGAAGACACAAGCTGAGTGGGACGTTGCAGAGTTCAGACAAGTAAAGAGTATAAGACAGACACATTACTGATCATAAAGAAATCATTGAACAAATGGAAAGCATGGATGCTTAGTCATTTACAGACATTTTAAAGGCAGCATCATGTGGATGTAAATCACTCCACACCACAAAGGAACAACCTCTTAGCTGATTTACTATTGTGGTGAAGCAATGTTTGTTCTCGAGTTTCACATTTGTGAAAGAGAAATCAAGAAGGTGTTGGTATTAAATTAATAGAGCTTCCACACTTCTGTTATGGATATCCTCCACTGGATTTGACATTGATCTGTTTGGGAATCCTCCACAGGCTTGTGCTGAAACCAGACCACAGCACCACTTAATAAGACGAAGAGTCTGAGAAACATTTCTTTAACAAAACATGAAGGGTGTCTCATTCTTCTTTAACAAAACAATGGTGGGGGGGGGGTTGCATTTTAGCTTCTGGAATGAAGTGTCCTTCTTGTCTTGGCTACACCTTTCCTCAATGATGAGCTTTTTTGAATGAATGAATTAAATTAAAGGGTTACTTCCCCTGAAATTTAAAATTATCCCATAATTACTTAATTTATCCCAAAAGGCCTTTTAAAGTGAAGCGATGGGTTTTTTATTTATAACCTTATAAACTACTGTCTGCCGGAAACAGCCGAACGCGAGTCAAGTGACCTCTGACCCGACACGTTGGATGTAGGAGCAGCAGGGTGGTCTCCTGCGGTTCAAACTAATAGGGCTGGGCAACAAATTCAAACTCCTCTTTTCTCATATCGAAATCCTCCTACATTTCTCGTTTTGTACTTCTAATTTGTGACTGTTGTTTTGTTTTGCTCTATTCTCTGTTCGCCAATACGTCATGCGTCAGGGTCAGAGGTTATTCTTCCACCGGAACTAGACTCACGTATGGCAATTCCCGGAAGAAAGTGATAATGGTTTATAAAGTTATAAAAATAGATATCTTTCTGACAAAAAAACATCGCATCACTTCAGAAGGCCATATTAACACCCTGGAGCCGTATGGATTACTTTTATGATGGATGGATGCACTTCTTTGGGCTTCAAAATCTAAAGGTACCATTCACTCTCATTTTAAAGCTTGGAAGAGTCCGGATATTTTTAAACAACTCTGAATGTGTTTGGCTGAAAAAAGAAAGTAATATACGCTGGCTTGAGGGTGAGTAAATTATGGGATCATTTAAATTTTGGGGTGAACTAGGCTATCCCTTTAATACTTTTATTTAGCAAGGACACATTAAATAGGTAAAAAAAAAATGACTATAAAGACATGCATAATGTTACAAAAGGTATCCATTTCAAATAAAAATGCTGTTCTTATGAACTTTCTACTCTAACAGAATGCTGAAAAATATATTGCAGTTTCCACAAAAGAATAGGTAGTAGAACAACTGTTTTCAACATTGATAATGGTTAGAAATGTTCATTGAGCAGCAAATCAGCATATGAGAATGATTTCTGAAGGATCATGTGACGCTGAAGACTGAAGAAATTATGCTAAAAATTCAGCTTTGGCACCTAAGTTCCCTTTCAGATTTATTAAAATTACATTTTAAAATATATCAACATAGATTTTTTTTATATTACACTTAATAATATTGTATATTTTTACTGTTTTTTTCTCAAATAAATGGCACCTTATTGAGTATGAGACTTTCTATAAAATAAAAAATAAAACTCTTACCAACCCCACACAGTAAATGTATCAGCTTTCAACCATATTAGAGATTAATTTAAATGCAATTGTTATTTTTCGTATTAATTATAATTATTTTGTATTTATTTTTTTCTACACAAAATACAGTATATCATTTTGATGTTTATTGCTTATTGAGTTATCGGTCATAACATGAAAATAATTCATTATTGGCTTATAGGTTTCACTCACAAATATCGGTGGCGGTGCATCCTTAAATTTGTTCCCTTAAAAACTAAGATTGGATGTTTAGAAAGCCTGAGAAAGGGGGTTTCTTACACTAAAGAAAGTCTAATTCAGACATGAGAAAAGATCAAACTCGGTAATCTTCCCTTTCATACAACACTGATCCTTCCTAAGGAGGTTCAGTCTGGACCACTTGAACAAAACCCTTCAGAAAAGAAACCTCTGGAAATGAAATTCAGCACCAGTGAATGCACAACAGACAAAGTGAGCAGGATACTTTTCATTTGAGATACAGTATGAAGTCTTTCTGTTCAAAGAGCGAGGCATGTTCTGTGAATATTTGATGAAAAAAGTGCTCCATGAGCAGATCCACGCTATCATTCTCGAATTTGACAGCCGCGTGTTGATGGCATTTATGAGCGATCACAAAAGACACAAAAGGAGTGCTCCGGTCACATCTCAACCATTCCTTTAACAATCAATCACATGCAACCACTTTCTACCTGTTCAATGCAATTATGCAACCATTTCAGTTTGCACAAAAAGCAGTTAGAAATTACAGTTTTAGGTATAGTAGAAATGCACAATTTATCTGTACCATCTCGATAACCAGGTAATATTAGTGTTTTTTTATATTAGTTAGTATTGGTATTATTATTTAGATTATTTTTGTTACCAGTAATGGTAGTTAGGCTCTTCATCTAATCCTCACTTACAGCTAATCTTTAAAAACACTAATAATTATTTTTGTATAAACAGTACAGAATTGTAATAACAGCCGTAGCATCCAATTATTGGTATCAGAAAGGTAATATCTGGACATCCCTAACATATAGGAAATCCAAAGATGTTTCACTGAAACATTGGTTAAACCTGATTCTTCAGTCACTCAGGGATGGGACACAGAGTGGCATTATGACACTCGCTAATCTCTGATGGTCTTATTTTTTTACGACCTCTGACCCCAAGGCATTCTGTAGAAAGCCTTTTAAGATCACATTACTTCATCCACATGTTGACAGCAATATTCTACATTTCGAGAGAAGCTTTTAGGTTCTTGAATGAGCTTGAATAAATCGTGCAATACCGAACACATTTTGCAGCACATTTAAAATGATCTATGACAATGTCGACTTGAGAACGAAGGGGCCTAATCTAATATTCAGATGTACCAACTAGAGTGTTTCATCTAAGATGCCCAAAGTGCAGTGTTGCAGTGCTAAAACTGATCTGAAGTGGCAATTCAATCAGCTCACAAGCACAAAACCTCCAGAGTAATTTCTCCGTGGTTCAGAATTGGCTGACAATCTCGGAGTAAAAGCATCTCAATCCTCACTGCCTTCTACTGGCTGGGTCAGAACTACATAAGAAACACAAAATTAATCAGGATTAAATATATGATCCATCAATGTGGCCATGAAAGTAGGTTTTAGCCTCTAAAAAAGGGACACGACACCACAGGAGACACCTTTCTGCTTCCAAGCATTTTGAAAGTCCACATTTCAGGTCTCTGTACTCATTGCGCAAAATGCAAGGACAGATCAATACACAAGTGTTGCGCTTGTTAGATGAAACCACAAGAGAAGTAAGTGTTACAGCAGATCAGAAGTGTTATCAGAAAAAGACTGTCTATCAAACAGATATCAGTTGTTTAAGCAGACAGGGAACACTAGTACAATCCTAATCTAATGCTGAATTCTTAATAATAATAATTTAAAAAAAAACTAAGTACTTAACTATGAAATGTTGTGCTTTTTCAGCCTATACAACTAAAATATATAAATTAAACAAATAAAAATGCATTTGAAAAACTTTTCAAAAGTCTATGAAACTAGTCAACTTCATGGATCTCACAGATGTTTACAGCAGTTATGCGTCTAAAACTCAGTCGAGAACCCAGTGAAGTCAATAAACAGAGACATATAGGCCTACATACATAAATATATAAAAAAATACATACATAGAGAGAGAGAGAGAGAGAGAGAGAGAGAGAGAGAGAGAGAGAGAGAGAGAGAGAGAGAGAGAGAGAGAGAGAGAGAGAGATTAATTTCTGTGTTACGTATCACATCTAACAGTTAGTATACATCAGGTTCTCTCTCTCAGGTCTGACAAGAAATCACTCAGTCAGTGGGCATTCTCATTGGACTAATGTTTGGCCAGAGCACAACCTCATTCAATGAAAGGTATTTCTATTGTCCAAAATAATCTTTTGAATCTCAAGGGGGCTGTCTGGCCATAAATTATGAATTTGGCTGAAGGGACTACCAGGCTATGAGACTACAGACAGCTCTATTCAATACAACCTAAAGAGAACATACTCCCAATAAACAGATACATTTCTGAAAGGAATCTTTTAATTTTGTCACACTTAACATGTTCTTCACGACAAAAATCAGTGGAAGAGCTTATATAAAACAATCCACTATAAATCTCGTGTCTAACTACAGGCGCATTATATAGGCTATGTTTTGTTTTTATTTCCTTTGACATGCACATCATCATCATCATCAGGGTTTGATACAGACTAAGCAGTTGAATGACAGCTCGACTGCCGTCCTATACAGTTCAATTCGCTGGCACGTGCCAAGTCCGCATCATTTTCCCCCACTTCAAAACACACGAGAGGCAAGACCAGTTTTTTATAGACTCAAAAACTTAAGGCGGTCTAAAATAAGGAAAAGAGGTGTTTTAGTTCTCGCCGAAGGAAAGTGGATTGATATGCGGTTAGTAGGCTACGGGTGTTGTTGTAAATACATTGTAACGCTGCAACACTTTGGGGTTATATTTAAAGAGACGTACCTGGTTTGGTAGATCCGCCGCAATAGACGATTACTGGGTTACACACGAACTCTTTGTAGTCGGGGACCAACGCACAGACGAGCCATTCGCTTCAGCTGTTCCATTCACCGCTTTAAAATGCGACACTCTGGACGTCTCGACGCTGCACTCACCACAACTGTATCACATCGAAAGCTCGTCACCTCCACTGGGTTGCCAGATGCCCATTATATCGCTTAAACTTCACATAGAGGTAGCCTATTTATTTGTTCACTATCTCAAACAAGCACGACCTGAATGTCGTTGGATTCTCTTGAACTGATTATTTGGAATGTATTTTTTATATATAAATTACTGAGAGTAAATCTCCTCTCCGCATACATACCACTCTCCTTCGTGAGGAGCTTTTATCTCACAGGCAACACTATTACTGGTTCACTGTCTGAAGAAAAAAATAATAATAGCAACACTCTGATTGGCCCAGAGTCGATTTGACGTGGGTGTTTCGACGTATGCTATAGGTTAATGCACGAAGTTTGCTTTAACCCCGCCCTCTTTGGTTGTGTTTTGCAAGGGAGTACCGTGGTGCTACGGGGTTCTTAAAGGGAAAGCGCATATAAAATGGGATATTGTGCTGATAAACTAAAGATTTACAATATTATTATTGTTTATTATTATGGAAAGTCGGTATTCCAGTAAATATCGCTGACATTAACAGAGTAAAATATTATACACTTTAAATAGCCTAATTTCTTTGTATAGAAACTAAAACATAATTCTAAAAAAAAAACATGCATCTCTTTTATTTTAGAATTAGCCTATATTCATGACGCTTTTTTCTCTCGAATAGACACATTTGAACTGAAATACAAGTTTAAATGTTGCTCAATAGTTAGTGTTCATTATCAGCTAAATAGTGCTACTCCTTGAGCACCACCATATTTGCATGACATAAAATTTCCTATTTCTGAGCCCCTTTTCAAGTTGGAAGTCCAGCTTCAGGTGACATTATTCCACTGTTCCTTGTAGAAATTTGGAAACTCTACTTCCCGAGTTGAAACCTGGTTGAAACGCATGCAGCATTACTGGCAATAAGCTTCATGCAGAATAAGTTGAATTTGACAGCCATTACTGCACTAATAGACCATAACATGAAAACAGAGCACTCAGCTTCTCCAGACCCAAGATATTTTGAGCCCCTAAAAGCTCCCATCACCATAGTTTCTCAACCCATGTTTCATGTTTCTTACTAATGCGGTGGTCAAATGCACTGTAGATGTGAAGCTGACATTCTTCAAAAGAGGGATTTTTATTTATATTTTTTACATATTCAGCACACCCATTTGTGCCACTAGTCTTGTATACATAAAAATACATGGGATATTTTAATGCTACAACAGACAACTCTTTAATTTGAAATATTATATTATACTATATTATTATGGACAGCACTTCAAGGTGGATCATAGTCTTTTTCCTCTTGTCCCTTTTAAATTGATACATCACGGTCAGATCTCTTTGAACAGAGGCTCTTCTGTACCTGTGAGCGTAAAATATATCTTGTATTAGTTATAAATTATAGACCCAGTCGGATCTTGGTCACTGCAAATGACTCGTAAACCGGTATCCAAAAAGCACAGATCATTAGATTCCACAACTTGGAATTTACAAGCTTAATTATGATTTTTCCATATGTTCACTTCAGTAGGAAGCTCTCAACAGTTGTGAAAAATCATTCTCACCATCCTTTACAGTGAGATGACAATCAAACAAAAGTCACATTCCCCCTGGGGGCCATTTTCCTGGTCTGTAGCTCCGGCTATTCAAATATCATCTGTGAAAGATGACAAAAATATGACCGCTATATAATGACTAACAAGCAGGTGGGTCAGAAATGGCATCTTTAACAATATGTCCCCGGAGAGTGAAATGGATGGTGCTGAGAAAGCACACCAAAGTGTGGGAACAGATGGGTCCTGAGAGAATGGCAGGAAATCACAGCCTGTGTGGTGCAACATAGTGTGTCGCCGTATGGGCCTGTTCAAATCTGCAGTGGGACAGGCTCCGGGGCAGAAAAAAAGGGTCACCCCCGAGTGTGAACTCATCTGTGCATTTTGCTTCATGTGGTTGCTTGCATAAACACTCGCTGCATTCTAAACACATACAGCTTTGGTGGAATGAATCTTTGCACTAGACTAGAGAAAGACACTGAATCCTGGATGTTCAAATGTGATGTACCCTGTAATTTGCACATAAACTGAAAACTGAAAGCTGCCTTGAATTTAAAAGCATTTGCTGAATAAACATCCTGCATGAAAAAAAAAAAAAAAAAAAATTAGAATAAATAAAAAATAAATAGATGGCTTTCTGTCATTTACCACAGAAACTAATTGACTATAAATTGAGGGATACGTTTTAATTAATTAAGTTAATTGTATGTACATTTTAAACTACTTTCTGTGGTTTCTTGTCGACATCATGCAAACAATGCGGCCAGTACAGTTTAAAGCAGTGGTTCTCATTAGTGGTAACATTTAAATTCCATGATATTTTTCAATCATACAATGAAAATCAATGGCAACAAAAAAAACTGTTAAGTTACATTCTTCAAAATATCTCCTTAGTGTTCTACAGAAGAAAGAAGGTCAAACAGGTTTGGAGTGGTATGAGGGTAAATAATTGATGACCGAATTGTTGTTTTTGAAATAAAAATAATGTACTAATGTAAAAACTTTCAAGTCATCTTGTGGCCCACCTGGTTGAGAACCACTGGTTTAAAGTTCACTTAAAAAGGAATATTCTGTCATTAGTTACTCACCCTCATGTCGTTTCAAACTTGCATGACTTTCTTTCTTCGCTGAAACACAAAAGAAGTTTTTTTTTTGTCCAAAAAATACAAGTCAATGTGGTCGATGTCATTTTGGACCCCCCTGACTGCCATTGTATTGGTAAAACAGTTCTACGAAACGTTCTATTCTACAATATATCTTCTTTTATGTTCCACAGAACAAAAATAAAGTCATGCAGGTTTGGAACAACATAAAGATCAATAAATGATGACAGAATTTACATTTTTATGTGAACTATCCCTTTACTTTCCAGAACCTCAAAATAATCCTTAGAAATTTTTTGAGATCTATTTAAAGTTTCCGACCGACTTGACCGTAAAATCTAAATTACTGTGCTAGCTGTTGTCAGAGAAACAAAAAACACTGGGCTTAAGAAGATGAATCACATCGCCGCACAGCTTTTCTGTCAGGTCTGATCTTAGCAGCAGTGGTTGGAATCCACAGTCCCATTCAGATCCTCAGTCATACCAGTGAACAAGTTTAAAAGCACAAGCACACGACCTCATTCTTAATTAAAACCATTACGTTGCCCATTGAGGTCTCCAAAAGAGGTTTGATAATATAACAAAACTGGTTGGCTCTCGTTTCCCAAGACGCATTGAAAGAAAAGGACCATGTGTCTGCAGACAGTAAGCTTCAGGTTGTTAATGGCAATACTTTATTGGAAACACATGTTACAAGAAACCACAGATTTTGAAGTATTTGGAACCATTTGGAAGTATACATTGTGTAAAAAGTTTTGATTATTTGTGATGTGCCCTGTAATTTTTGAAACAAAAGAGTGGATGTGGATGGATGTGGATGAATGTGCATGCGTGAGCTTTCTGTCCTCATCCTCCTCTCCTGCAATCAAATTCTTAATCAGTCACACAGTGTCTGGCTTGATTAGGTGAAAGCCTTCAAGCTCTGCCAAAAACAGAAGATTGGGGGACAAAGGGGAGGGTGATGAAGTGCTTGGCCCAGATAATGCGCCTGTTCATACTCAAGGGTACCCACAAGAGTAAAAAAAAAAAAAAACAGTTCTCTGTTTTACACCAATTATTTGATTAAACTGTCTCAGTTTGTGAGAGAGCACCGCTAACAGCCGTAGAAGTTTGTGCAAATATGGCCAAATGTACGCCAATTTGTCTTTGGACACTTATTTGCAAAATCCGTGAGCATTAATAGATAGTTACTCCACATTCTGCTATAACTGCTTCCACTTTTCTGTGAAGGCATTCCAGTAGATGCTGGAACACGGATGCTGGGATTTGCTCCCATTCAGACACAAATATATCAGTGAGGTCAAGCTCTGATGTTGTGCAACGGGGTCTGGCTAGCAATCTGCATTTCAATTCATACCAGAAGTGCCTAATAGGGTTCAGGTTGGCGTTTTGGGAAGGCTAGTAAAGTTTTTCCTCCAGATTTTGCACTTTTTTTTTTTTTTTTAAGAAAGAATAATGTGCTGCCTTGCTTCTAGATGTGGTTCCATAACTGTTTTTAAAGCACTTATACCACTGTTTATTAATAAACGGCAAGTGCTCTAACACAATTTACCAGTGGCGTCCAGCTGGCCTGACTGTAAGCTAGTCTTTAGTTTGTGTATAGCTCAGTTGTGAATGTTATATATGCACCGAATTAGCAGGCTTGTCCACGCAGTTTAATTGAGGTGAATCGGGCTTGGCAGGGAGCCTGGTCTGATTTTTAACTAAGCTGATTTTCATTGGCCACTGTTTAGGGATATGATCCTGAGGCAGATGGTATACATCTAGTGGGATTTAGAGGTAAAGCAACGTAGCCATAGACAGTTACAATGAATACGTTGCATGCTGTATGCCCTGAGCTGTATAGCAGGAGTGGTGTTTCTTAAGTAAAAGATACCGCTTACATGGATGTTGTGTCATCAGGGCTTACTTACATGCTTTCACAGCTGGAATGATTTAGTCAGGGTCAATAGGTGGGATTGCAGTGTAAACAAACTGTTGATAAAAGTTGGTTGAAGAAACAAGGCAACTTGACATTTCTGCATTCCTGTAGCTCAATATGTAGAGCATGGTGCAAGGCTAGCAACATCAAGTCATAGGTTCAATTCCCATGTAATGGAGGAAGAATTTATTTATTTTTTTGCAGCAAGGATGCATTAAATTGATCAAAAGAAAGTGACAGTTAAGACATTAATAATGTTACAAAAGACAAGCATGCAGTTCTTTTGAACTTTACCTTATTGAACCTTATTATTATTATCAAAGAATTAAATACAACATCAATAACAGCATAACTCATCTATGTGCTGCAATGCACTGTAGCTCACAAATCTGGATTGTTCAATATGAAGTTGTTTATTCGCATAACATATAAGCTAGTTGGAACAACATTCGGGGAAATATTGTTAGTCTAACATGTAATGTATTCAAAGTAATAATGAATATAATAATAATAAAATGTAATTGCTTTTTTTAGTGTGTAAAAAAAGTCCTGTGAACTGGCAGATTGTCCTCCCTAATTTATCGCTCTAAAGCATTTAGTTTTCTGATGCCTTTAAGGGATTTAGCCTTTACCGGGAGCAGCAGCAGAGACTGGGCTCTCTAAGTGGGGGGTTAGTGGGACAGCGCATGCCGGACACGGCTGCAGGAAACGGCTGTATCCGGCCCATACAGCCAACTATGCGCGAAGGAGAAGAAAATCGGTCCTTCATTTGTTTAACATTCAGTCAGGCAGAAAAGTGAACAAATAGCCCCGTCGAGGTCACTGCCACTAAGCACACACTGTACAGCGTCTGCTGATATGTTAATGTTTAGCAGGAGTTAATTGGGTTGAAATAAGTTGTCTGACAAAATGATGACCATGAAATTGACATTTTAGGTGGTACCTACATTGTTCCTTTTCGCATTGAGTCTTCAGAAACACAGATAATGAGATCACAGCATGCAGGATCGGAAGACATCGAAGAATGTTGCATTATTCAGCTTGTGTGGTAACACTACCTCACTGCATGACCATATATCTTAACCAGTGGGCGGTGGAACATATCTGAGAGTCAGGAGACCCGTGGCCTTACTACTGCATTGTGCATTCCACTGGGTCCTTCTGAAACTGAGAGGGCATCCTTTCAAGAGGCATCCAGACACGGGACCTCTGACCTCCTTATACTTCTGCAGGGTTAGGAGCAGAGAGCACTTTAAAGGCAATAGACCAAAGATTTACAAGAGGAAGGTTTCATGTTTCCAAAAAGGAGGAACATTTGCATCATACCACAGCTTCCTGACTGTTCTCTGAAACCCTTCTCTGCAAATAAACTGTTTCTGAGTCTCACGCTAATTATTTTCAGTTACAAGGTGTACTGTGCGTGTGTGTGTGTGTGTGTGTGCCTGCGTGCGTGCGTGCGTGTGTGTGTGTGTGTGTGTGTGTGTGTGAATGTTCATTAGTTGCTTGCTATTACCGAACAAACATACATTCCCCTGATATTCCTATGGTTCCTCTTTATTTAGTTTTTTTCTCTTCAATTTTTTTTTGAAATTTTCTTTTCATCATACCTCATTTGCTAAACAGCAACTCTTCATGTCATATCTTTGAAATGAACAGTAGTACTGCAGAACTTTTTGAGCCAATTATCTGAGTCCTAACATATCTGGGGCAAGACAATGATGTCATGGAGGCACCGGTTACCTGAGCGCCCCTCCACCACAGAAAAACGCACAATCCCCAAAACCTACATTAATAACTGAATTTTGGCATGAAAGGCTGCAGATTGGGAGAAAAAAAATACAGTCTGTTTCACGCTTTTAAGAGCTTCTGAAAATAAATCTGCCACGGGTACAACATCTATAATATATTGAAATATTATATATTCAAGCAATGTTACATGAGCAAAAGTGCGGTTGTTGCTGCACAACAGTTTTTTTCCCAACATTTAACTCATATTATATTATAGACATGATATATTGTGAGTTATTTTGTTTATTTTTAACGGAATCATTTCTAAGCAATTGAATGAATCAGGTGTTGAACAAATTGGTTGATGGAATGATTCATGACACACTCATAAGTCAATGGCTGCATCCGAAATCGCAAACTCTGTCGAGTAGGTACTTATTTTGAATAAATCAGTACTTCACTTCACAGCCTACCAGCGTCAGTTGTGTCGCTTAACTGCCATGCATTCACAAATCGGCCAATCAAATTCGACGACTGTGCTCCTGTTGTATAGCTTAATATTGCTACCAAATTATTGTATTTAAACAGAATGCTGATTTTCGATAGCCGTCAATGGAGAAAGATGATTGTTGCGGCCAAAAAGCCAACCAGCCAAATCCTACCCCCTTGATTTAAACATCAAAAATGGTTTGATTTTATTTTCTTGAAAAAAACAAGCACATTTAATTAAACTATACAGTTCATATTTCCATTAAAAAATCAACTCAAGCCTGTGAAGGATGCCAGTGCAGAAATAGTAAATCAGTGAGGCTGACAGAGAAACCAACAACGGATATTTTCTGCGGCTCACAGTTCATAAAAAGATTTGGTGACCTTAGGCCTGGCAGAATAGACTCTCTGCATAGTCAAATAAAGCCTTACTTGTTATAGAGCAAATAAACGCCAAGCCTGATTCATTAAAGTGAGCAGAGCTACAGTAATTCAAAGCTAATACCGCTGCTGGCAAGAGAGCGGCTGTCAGAGCCTCAGAGATATTCTTCATCTCCTTTCTTCTAGCTGTGCAACACACAAACAAAAACAATGCATCTCAAACAGCAACCTCGTCATCCACCCACCATCCAGCACTTGTTTAAACATCCCTTGTAAGTTGCTGCAATGATGAAATACTGTATGGTGGTGTGTTATTATCTGACAGTGTTTTATTGTCCAAAAACTATTGTTGAAAAAAACCCTAATCTCATAAGCAACCTACTTGTGAATGTGTTTATCTCCTTCCTTTATACCAATTGGGTCATAGTCAGGACAAGTCTGCTAATCTGACATTTAAAGAGGTCTGGGGGTTCAGTACAAGTTAAGCTCAATCGACAACATTGTTGTGGCATAATGTTGATTACAACAAATTAATTACCACTTGAAAAAATTATCTGATGCAGTGAGGACATGAAAGTAAATAAGACCAATGGAAGTAAATAGGACCAATCATTAAATTAAAAATAGTATGTTTTAATAGTTAGCTACAGACACGACTTAAACAATGTTCACGTCTTTAGTATGAAAAAAATATCTTTCCAATCTTTTCTGAGTAAAGTTTTAAAATAGCTCTATAAGTAAGAACGAGCCTATGATTGAATCTGGAAATAGAGCAAAATAACTTATAATAGTTATAGTTAAAACTTAATAGTAAAAACGGGATGAAAATAACAGCGTCTCGACGACATGGTGACAAACACACTTCGCAACTCTTCTCTGTAGGAGCGCAACAAGACCACGCCCCCCCCTTTTTTTTGTGTATGCCTGTGGGCGGAGGTTAGTCAAAAAACTGTTCTAGTGACGTCATTAAAGCAGGAAGTAGAGGGATGTAGTCCAAACCGTCCGTTCGCTGTATAGGCTTTGAAAGGGGACTTCTGTTAAATAAAATATCTCGCTTGGCATTGAACTTTGAGCTTTATAATTTTACAGGTATTATTTATGCTCTTACAGCAACATTACACACTATAGCAAAAAAAATGGGATCACGAAGAACAGGACCTTTAATTCGATCTCAATCTCTTAATCTCGATACGTCATAAACCAACATGGATGAACGACCACTTCGCGACAATTCGGTTTCGGGAAACAGTCGTGACTCGCAAGTTGATTTATTCAATGATGCATAGTACTATAGTAGTTAAGCAGCAAGTTACGTCATTGTACGGGAAACGCACCCATGATTGATTACAAGGTAGTTTTGTGATCCTCATATCACAGGCATATAAGCTTGAATTAAACAGGCATTGCTTTTGTAGAATCAATCAAAAGCCAAACGCTTTTTACAAGCCTTGTGCAACTATATTATGGCTCTGTTATTACATGTGGTTATGGTGTCTAGTCTATTATCCTCAGACACGGACACAGAAGTGTAGTGCGAAGTAGCAAACAACACATACACACTCAAGATTTGTACTTCCACCGTTCTTTGCCTAAGCAAAAAAAATGGAGTGCAAATGGGAATTTATCTGAAATCTCATGCTGCAAACACACTCTGCATTTGGCTAATGAAAAGCAACAGATAAGTTCTTTAATAAGATTTGACACACAATTGTCTTTCTTCCTCAATTTATGAACGACCGAAGGATTCATTGCTTCAGCCGATGCCTGTGTGGCGAAATATGAGACCAATCAAGGGCCGAGACGGATCTGGAGACTTCGTAAATGTGCAAGGTCAGGCATTCTGCTGGTCAGTATCGAGGACAATAGCACTCTCTCGTCTGGTATGTGCTATAGTATCTGCAGTCTCAGTGTCTGCTGTATCCACAATCCCCTGCTGTGCAGGGTCCTGCAGTCCCAGGCTCTGCCACCCAGGGAAAGGGGATTTGTCACTTTGTACAAAAGCCCATCATTGCTCTTCTCCAGTGGACTCTGGTTACACTGTCTCAACGCCATCTGCACTCAGCGGCACAAAGCCAGTGGGATCATCTGGCTGCTGAGATGGCACAAGTATGAATGAGTTAACATTAGTTTGGTTAATGCATTAGGTAATGAACAACAATATAGAGCATTTAATCAAGGTTAATGGAAATTTCCATATATACTAACACATTTTAACCTTATGCAAAGTTACATAAATTAACGTTAAAGTCCCCCTGTGGTGAAAAGGACAGTTTTAATATTGTTTATATGGTGTTTTAATATACTCCAAGACAGACCATGTGTAAATTCATCAGTCAACACCATTGCTGAGTATTTTCTCCTCAAAACTGCAGTGAACCAAAGACAGCCTTAAAAACCAGGTGATCAAAGATAAGTTTTAAGGGATTAAATGATCGACTACTACAGGGGGACTTGAATTAACACCCCTTGTTTAACTATTTTTTTCAAGTTTCGGCTTGTTCAAATTCAGTACTACCTCTTTAGTTCATTAATTGAAAATTCTCAATACATATCTAGGGCCGCATTTCTTCAGTGTGGCTGCTGAACAGTTTAGTTTAAAATGGAACTGGCCCAAAAACTGTTAACCACAGGGGATCTACAGAACCATCCACTAGATTCTCAAGAGTAAATATCTGCAGGCCTGGAATCTGACCTCAGTGAAAGAAATGTTCTCCTTTCTGCTTCATGCTGCCTAAGGGGTCTTTGATGAAAGTTGGCATAGTTTTAATGAGGAAGACTGGAACCCACACCGCTTCTGTCCATACACGTCTCAGTGATGCATGAACACTCATCTGTGTCTGCCTGAGTCTGCATTTTTGAACACCAACTCGATGAGGACATAAAAACAATGCCAGCGCATGTACTTTTTCCCATTTTTTTAACAGAGCCTGAGCGTTAATGTAGAACTTAATAAATCTGGAACTGCCATGTGCCATGCTCTGGCTTGGATGCAATGACCAAGCTGAAGTAAAACTCAAACAGGTAGGTTTATTTGCAGATATGGCAGGAACACAATGCATGAACAGGTAAGTGTTGATACTGGAGATAGTTAGCTGAGATAGACTTCAAATGGTAACTGAGAGTCTTTGGCTTAGAGAACTGTTAGAGCATGCAAACACACACATACACAAAGGATGACTGGAAGATGACTTGGATGATGTAACAGCAGTGGTTAGCAAGGAACTGAAGCAGGAAAGTAACAAGGTAAGTAGTCTGTAACATAAGATGAGGTCAGACAATGGCAAACTCTCTTGAGGTACTTATTAGTAATTACTTCACGATTGCTAAAAAGTATATGAATGTAATCCGAACGTACTGCATTCGCCATGCTGTCATTATCACGTGACCAGCGTCAGTTACGTAGCTTCACTGCCATTCATAAATCCTCTCCCATGGCCTCATGGGTTGTAAAGTGTCCATAATATGCAGAATCTCGCCGGAAGTAGTTCATCCAGGTACTTTTTGCCTACTCTGAGTTTGAATTTCTGTGAATTCAGACATACTACTTTTGTCACACACAGTTTTTCGCCTACAATATAGCAGGGAAGTATGCGATTTCGGATACAGCCAATGACTGAGGGAGTGTTTGTGCTCTAAAATTATATAAAGTGCTGGTGATGAGGGCTAGATGAGTTCCAGGTGTGCTTGGTTGGGCAGGGAAGATTATGGGAAATGTAGTCTATGACACCATGCTAGTCTTGACCATATCAGCACTTGAAAAATACACCTACCCAGCTATGATTTGAGTTATGATTCTTCATGGATGTTTGCATTATGTCTACATTATATGCACTTGCGCGCCGATTGCCAACAAAACAGACATTTGATGCAGTTTTACTTATCGCCTGTGGTTCTGACTCATGACAGGGATCTTTTAACGCTTGGACCTCTCTGATCAAACGATCTGCAAATCCAGCGTCGAACTGGGCTTTGTTTATAAAACATTCGTCGCTGAAATTCCGGGAACAAACAAACACACTTGCACAACTCCATTGCTGCCCGGAAATAACAAACTGCATCCACTGTTCCCTTAACACTGGGTTCTTTAGAAAGCTGAACAAGGTTATCTTTCCCTCACAACCAATACAGTTATGTATTTAACACAGAAATTCGCCTTCATACATCCAACTCTGGGGTTTTTTTTAACTCTGGGAAAAATTCCCAGGAATTTGTATTTATTTATTTTTTATGTAATTTTGGTGATCAAAGATGAGTTATAAGGGATACAATTAAATTCCACAGTATTACTCTTTGAATGTACCCCTTTATTGCTTTTGGTCTTTGACAGACAGTACTACTAAAAAACTATGGAAGAACACAGGTTAATTTTCATATTGAAACCACTATGTATTTAGACAGCTGCTCTTTTTAAATGTTTTTATTTCATTCTGGGAATCCCACAGTTTACTCATTGATATCATCCATAAAGGCTAATTTCTGTTTAAACAAGAGTAGACATTAGTTAGACGTAATGGAAACAGCATTGTTTACAGCCTAGAGGAAAGGTAATTAAGCACTTAGATAAACAGAAAGCACAAATGGCACCTTCTCACATTGATAATATTACGTAAATGGACACCCCCAGTTGGAAACTAGATCAATACTGTCTGGAAATATCAACATGTGAGTTTGGGTATAATTGCAGTGGTGAAAGGTGCTTACTTATCTGAAATCCATATTTCCATCTCAACATTGACATTAAGCCCGAGATGGCACCAGAAAAAGGAAATGCTCAATGAAAACAAATGACAAACTGGAAAGTGGGGCTGCAGCAATATATCTAAATATTTGAACTTCTGTGCCAGATCAAACTGAAGCCAGATGTCAGCTGGAAATGACCAAATGTTCAACGTTATTCCCTGAGATGATCATATCTGCTTCTAATTTAGCATAGCCATTTTGGGATTTCTCAAGAATTCATTAATTGCGTTCAAGCAAGGTTGACGCAAGGTTGACCTTAAAAATACAATTCTATTTTAGCCTTCATCTATCAGAATCAGGTTTATGTTATCTGCAAGAATATCCAGCTAAAGATGCTTTGGAACATTGTAGCTGGTTAGACCGGCTTAGACCAGAAACCAGCTACCATATTCCAAAACAAAGCTACCCTAAAACGGGACATTTACTAGCCCATTTTCAGTCATAAGCCTCATTTAGATTGCTGGAGGCAACTATTGAATGTAACACTTATCACATTAATTTTTTTGATTATATCATTACACACCCTCATGTCTTTCTAAACCAGTATGACGTCTCATCTGCAGAAAAGAAAAGATATCTTGAATAATGGTGATAACCAAACCATTTTTGTGACCATGGCCTCCATTGTTTCACGAGTTTGCACTTACATAATCAGATATAGTATAATATGCATATTTGGCATGCTGTCCGAGGGGAGGGCTCCGAGCTCGGAATTTGACCCAAACCCAGAATAATGTACCGCACTGTAATTTTACAGTATGCATACTGTGAAAATATTTAACGGTAAACATGAAATACCTGGTGACTGTGAAATGCGTATGAATACATAAATTTGAATTTTTCTCATTTCAGCATTGAATAGACATTTTAAAACTGATAAAACCTGGTGACTGTAAAATGCGTGTGTAACTTATGTTTGAATGATTCACATTTCAGCGCTGAAGAGATATTTTAAAACAACACACTCACTAGCTCGACAGATTGCTGAGCATCGATTTCAAACATTATTACTTCATGGTAATACTATCTGAAAATAGTGAGAAGAAATATAAGAAAATGTTTTAATTACCATGTAATTTGGAGGTGGGTGCATGCAGATACAGGACTACGGATGGCAAATGGCGATGAAAAGCGGATGTCCTTCGAACGGTTGTCGGGGGAAAAAGTGCGCTACAATTGACGACGATTGTGAAAAAATTTCATCAAAAGTAGGCCTACCCGACTGAAAATGATTTTGGATGCTCGAAAATTGAAAATGAACCTAACTGACAAAACAGTAACACACTTTGACCAAACTTGTAATCGCTCTCCAACACCAAATTAAAAAATACTGCATTTTACTGTAATTTAACACAGCCCATAATGCATTGTAAACAGTAAAAAAAAAACATATTACTTAAATACAGTAAAGTACTGTTAAAAATTGGCTGTAAATTCTTAGCAAAATAATCCAGTAGCATTAGTAATAGAGTCCAGTAGCATTTCTTTCAAAATTACCAACGAGTTTCAATATTTTTCCTATTTAAAACTTGACTCTTCTGTAGTTAAACCGTGTACTAAGATCGACGGAAAATGAAAAGTTGCGATTTTCCAAACCTATATGGCTAGGAACTATAGGAACTGTGCGGCCGGCAGCAGGCGTAATGATATGACGAAGCACTTGCCGTCAACAAACTAACATGACAACCTGCTTGCACAGGGAGCGTGCCTTGTAGCATGGAGACATTTGTGAGAGACGATTTAGATGACATTTACTTTGGTGCTGATCCCGAACCGTATTTATTTGGAAACCTAATTTGCCGCCTAAAATCTACACAAACTTAGTCCCGGTCATGTTGGAAGTTACCGAGCTGGGGACTATTTTCAGGTGCTTCGTCATATCATTATGCCTGCTGCACCCATGGTACGGCCGCACAGTTCCTTGATTCTTACGCCGGAATGAGAGTAGTTCCTAGCCATATAGGCTTGGAAAATCGCAACTTTTCATTTTCTGTCGATCTTAGTAGTTAGTACACGGTTTAACTACAGAAGAGTCAAGTTTTAAATAGGAAAAATATTGAAACTCGTTGGTCATTTTGAAAGAAATGCTACTGGACTCATCAGAATCAATGATCTATGCTAAGCTATGCTAAAAGTGGTACCGTCAGACCCGGAGTTCGGCGGTAAAACTCAACTGTTTAACTCTGGGGGAGTTGTAAAATGAGCCTATTTCCAAAAAAAGTGGAGTATCCCTTTAAGTTTGACAGAAAAAATAAGGTCACACAGAGTTTGAATGACATCATGAATAAATAATGACAGAATTTTAATTAGAATTTTTGGGTGAATGATCTCTTTTAAGATTTAAGTGATGGAGATACTATTATAGACACTACACCTGGACCCGTTGAACTCATAAACAAGTGAATAAATATGTACATCTGACCCAGCATCTGTCTATGAGCATCTGTGTTCAGTTTTGACTCAGCAAAATATGCAAAGAAGAAGTGTTTCAATATCAGTGTTGAAACTGGAAACTGTTTTTTCTCTGGTGGCCCCTGAGCAGTTTCTGGTCATACTGTATGAGGTCAAGAGTGTTTTGAAAAGCAGAGCACAGCAGTGAGACTATACAACATCACTGTAACAGTGGCAGAAGACTGCTGCTAACTGACAGCTTCAGCACAACATACCCAGTGGGAAGAGGAAGATATAGCATGCACACACAGACACAGCTGAGCCCCATAGCACAGCGATTTAATTGAAAGCTTAAGTAAAAGCAGTCATTTTAATCAAAAACATACATATTTTAGCAACAGCATGGGAGTTATCAAAGATTTATCTAGCGTTTATAATATAGCCTAACGTTCTATTGTGCATTGTGAAGACGTAATCACAACTGTTTGGTCGGAGCAAGACGACAATTTTTTACAGCATGATTTTTCAATACTACTTCTACAAAAAGATGAATGAAGATGAACTGAGGGTCTATTATCAACTTCATGCTGAATCCATTGTATCCGCAAGGTTTTCTCACGGACATACACCCAACTCGAAAACTTAAGGTCTTGAGGAAAACCAATGACTTTAAAGTTCATGCACATTAAACTTGTAAATGCGCAATAGCCAACTCGTAAATACTCAATTTGCGTAGTATACAATAGTATTTGAGATTAGAAATCTTGAATAATATTTAGGGTGGAAATATGTGGATAGGGACGCGGTGTCATTTTATTGAAACATTATCGGAAAAGTTCTGCCTGATTTTGATTCAGAGTCTCTCTAGTTTTTAATCATGTTAATGTGTAATTCAATGATTTCTTTAAAGAAATGTAGCAGATAAAAATGCTTTGCAATTTATAAGTGCATTTGACTGAAAATCTTACTGTTAACGGATATGTCCTGTTCATTCCTCTGGGATATTCTAGAAAGCTTTTTTGAATTGGCAACAGTAACGAAGGGGGCGGAGATTAGCAAAGGGGATTTAGTTAGGTCTTATCTACTAAAAATCCCCAAAACAGTTAAGATGAAACATATTTAAATTTCAATCTAAATAGATTTTTGCTAAGAGGCGAGACTTCCGTTTTAAACAGTTGCCATTTTCAGTCTTGCAGTTTCACATTCATTTGTAGATGTAGATGAGTGATCTTTCTCATCCTGTACTAATTCTGAGAAACAATTTTGTACGTTCTTTTAAATATCTGAAGAATAACAGACTTCTTGAGTCTAAATAGAGAAAGCTTGATGTATCACTAAATTCTGCCGTTTGTTTTTCTCCCTAATCAGTGAGAAAATTATTGTAAACCCATATTCTCTGTCTGACATCTTACATTAAAGCACTGCTCATTGTCTAAAGCCTCAGTATCAAAGCTATCTGAGGAGCGAACTGCACATGACTTGGCCTGGTAGAGGCTTCCTGCTGAGCATCCACACAGCAACTTATTTTCAGCCTGACAAAAAAAAAATCCCTCTCCCCCTGAAAACCTGCTCAGCACTGGTTAGATCTACCCCCCACCCCCTTGTCACTGGGACAGCGCAAAAAAACTGCTGCGCCTACACTGCGTCAAAACAAAGCCCTCAATAATGATTTGAAGGCTTGAGAGGCAGCAAATTTGTGCAGAAATCCTTATAATTCAGGCGAAGGACAAGGGGCGCTCTTATGCTTCCCTAGCCTTTGTCAGCAGCCCTGAGAGCTCTTGCCATAGATACTTCAATCGCTGCATCATGAAGCTAAAGGTCTGTTGTAGAGCGAGGGGTGAAATGCAGACAAGCATGAGAGAGGTTTTCTTTTTTGGCTTTCTTGAGGTGGAAAATTATTTGAGGGACAAGGTTACAGTTTATGTCATGTTTAGGCTTACAACCAGGGTTAGGTGCTTCTATATCAGTGTTATTCACCTATCACTTGTTACTCATTCCCTTTCTTTTCATATGCAAAAATGTGTGTCAAAACAGTTATCGTTAGTAAGGGTGTGTTCACACAGTTTGGTTTGCTTGTTCGTTTGGTCCGGACCAAAATAAAAACATTTAGTCCTGGTCCGCTTAGCTAACACAGAACCCAAAGATACCGAACCTAAAGGCATTGGGATACGTTCACAACCTGATTGGTCAGCTTTTAATATTTTATTCTGATGCCAGTACCGAACTGTAATGGGCAACATCGCGACTTTGCTGAGAAAAAACAGGTATGCTTGAGCATTCTGTCCTATTTAGGGTCGCATAATGTGACATCATCTCCTGTTTTTGGTTAGTTTACATGTCTGTGTTGCGTTCATATTTCAATCGAACCACACCGTAGTTCGTTTGGAAGTGGACCGAGACCCATTCGAGACCCGTCCGCTTTTTTGGTGTGCACCAGGGTTCGGATGGTATAGCGTTTACACTTATTCAAATTAACCGCAATTGCACCAGGGTTCGTTTTAATCTAACCAAACCTGCCAAGTGTGAACAATCAAAGTTTGTAGTGTTGTGATTGACCTCATTGCTTGTTGGCTTGGTTCATGGCTTTTAACTCTTTAATGAAGACTTTATTTTAAATCTCTATGGAAAAAACTCTATTGCACTCTATTGCTGTGATCTCATGTGAGTGACAGGTTGTCCTATAACACCAATAAGCACATCAATTGAGAAGAGATGTCTCTGCAAGAGGGTGGATACGTTATTTTAATTAAAGATGACGAGGGCACATGAATAAAAAAATAATAATGATGTGCACGTATGAATAATTTATAATAATAGGAATACTCAATTTAAAAAAATCACTTCATGGTGATTTTAAGTCAGGCATTATGGCAAAACAAACCCTGAAAGGGTCATCAGGACACTATCCCTTGCGCAAAGCCTCCACAGAGCAGTGGAAGGTTAGTCAGAAGAACAAGATAGAGATTGAGATCGAGAGACTAGAGAAATACACTGGATTTTTCACTAATTCCTCATGAAAGTGATTTAAAGTGGGCTAGGGAGGGAATGCCTTTGGACACAACTCCTCAAATACATTAAATTCCTGCTTGTTTACAGGGAAACTCAATCCTTAATTCTTTTAAATAAAGCTCTGCTTACATACTACAACAGGACTGCATGAGAAAGCAGTTTGCAGCAAGAGGACATGAGGCGGAAGTAACCTGGACCAGCTGGGCCTTCACAGCCATCTAAGCAGCATGTGATTCCTCTCAATAATAATCAAAGTAAGATGAAATTCTTCAGTCTGTGCAGCTAAGGTGTTTTAATTGGGCTAAACAGTATTGGTACATACAATTCAATTGGTACAGAGCAGGTCTGTTCTGAAGACCACAGTTGGGGAAATGTTAATGCATAGTTACGAGGATAGCATTTTTTCAATGCCTTAATTCTAATTGTGTTTCTCTTTATGTCGAATGTAAAATCTGAGTACATGAAGAGCGACCTGTTGAGAAGCAACTGCATTGGAATATCTGGGATGCCAAAGGTCATCTGAACTTGTGTGATGAAAACATTACATAGCCTACAAGATTTTACATTTAGGGTCAGTCGATTAGTCATTTGGCTCCCAGCAATCTGTTGGCGGAGACGATAAAGCAAACACTGAGGGTAAAAGTGCGTTTGAACGGAGTCGTGAAGGGAAAAAAGCGGGCATGGCGTGGGAGGAACAGTCACTTAGCGTTCACATTCATAGCCACCTAACATGCCAAGGTTAGGGGTTAATGTGTTTCCATGGAAACTGAAACACTGGAGCCGTGAGACTGAGGAGAGATTTGCCTTCGATTTCTTTCTTTCTTTTTTCAGTCGAGATGAGAGGACAGATGACAGAAAGTGATACAGATCCAGAAGAGGAGACATGATTGCTAAAACATAGCAACCTAGATGAAGATTTAGCAAAACTTCAGGACCAGGGTCATAATTTTAATGCAGTTATTATGATATTCTGTAGTGGCTTAACCAGTAGTGGTTATTATGATAAAACAGAGGTGGCTTATGATGAGTAGGATTCTTCCCTAATTCAAGTAGATTCACTACCATTGGGGTTATTAAGATTTTTAAATGTTTTTAAGCTCCATCCACATAAAAAAAATTAATCAGCCTTTTTTTAAGCCATTTCATCAAAACCTCTCATAATGAGGGTGGGGGAACGGATTCCGACAGCTATTTTGTTTGCCGCCGGATTCTGTTCCCCCCTGTTTGGTAATGCTTTACAAAGAACTGTTGGAGTAAAGCTACATATGGCATTTTATGTGGTAAATAAAAACGGGTAGGCCTATAATAAAATCTCCATCTTCAAGTCGCTTTTACAATTTCAAATCCCTCAGTTTGCGCCATCGTTGATTCTTGTTTTGTTGCAAGTTGTCGCATTCTCCTTTTGACAGCAGACTCTGTTTTTTTTTAAACGGGTAATTCACCAGAGGTTCAAGATGTGCTCCATGTCAACATTGAGACAACTAACCTGCCACTCCCTCACCATAGACGCTATTTACACATGACGTGGCGTGACATGCATGGGCAAGTGACATGTACGCAATTTCTGCGAAAACCATACCACACGGTCTAAAATATAAACACTTACAATAGGCTGAATTAGGGTAAGAAAAAAATCATTACATATTACCTTTAAACATTTACTTTTACTTTTACTTGTTAACATTTTTCCAATTTGCAATTACAATTTCGGACAGGCTAGCAATAGCAAGCTAGCTTTAAAAGCATAAGATCCCACCCACCCTTCAGAGCGCTCTTTTAAACATTTTCCCTCCAAACACAGAATTTTCCATTATTTGTAAGAAAAAGCTTCCTTACCAGACACAGAAATTTCGGTGTTTCCATTGGCTTTTTTCTCACACCTCACAGACAAACGCCAACACACATGTTTGTTAGGTTTTGTCTGATCAGTGTGTTCGGTGTCTGTTGGCTTAGTCTGGGTTGGTTTCCACCCGACTGAACATGTTGAATTAGCATCTGTCGGTGTCTGCTGTGGTGGGGTGTGGTGTCTGTTCACATGTTCAGTGTGAACGTGATAGTTTTTTTCATAAAATTCTAAATCCAAAAGCCAACTTCTCTGAGTGCCAACACACTCGTCTGTGTGGTGTGAACTTTATACGCTAGTGGGCGCTATGACACATCTTATGAAAGAGTGCTACTGATACTCCTGATCAAAGCACATGCGAAGAAAATGCAGAAACAAACGATCTCATTTAATCATAGGCATATGTAAAATAACGCGATCATCAACATTAAAAAGCATAAATCAAAACTGCCTAATGTTACTGAATGAAATGTCGACCCAGGATGAGCTATATTGGACAGTGCAAGCATTAGGGGTGTTGATGGACTCGATTTACTCCATATGTTTGATCATTCTGAACCCGATATGGGTGTATCCTTTGACAGAAACTTGATTTTCTCAGCTTTTTGCTCAAAATGTTGCTTTTTTATTAAACTTACCCACATTCAAGTGTTGACAAAAAAAAAGGGAACTGTACGGTTATCCGGACCACACGTGTGTCTTTTAGTCCTGTACAGTCCATATAGTCATCCCTGATTGGTCTTAACCCCAGTGACGGGTAGGTTTAGGGGCGGGGTTAGGGGTAGGCCATCGTTTGATTGGTCTTAACCCCAGTGACGGGTAGGTTTAGGGGCGGGGTTAGGGGTAGGCCATCGTATGATTGGTCTTAACCCCAGTGACGGGTAGCTTTAGGGGCGGGGTTAGGGGTAGGCCATCATATGATTGGTCTTAACCCCAGTGACGGGTAGCTTTAGGGGCGGGGTTAGGGGTAGGCCATCATATGATTGGTCTTAACCCCAGTGACGGGTAGGTTTCGGGGGCAGGGTTAGGGGTAGGCCATCATATGATTGGTCTTAACCCCAGTGACGGGTAGGTTTCGGGGGCAGGGTTAGGGGTAGGCCATCATATGATTGGTCTTAACCCCAGTGACGGGTAGGTTGAGGGGCAGGGTTAGGGGTAGGCCATCGTGTGGTCCGGATAAACGTATAGTACCAAAAAAAGATATTCATACAACAAAATATTCTGGGGGCCATGTAATTTTTGGTGGCTGGCAAAAAAAAAAAAAAGCTTTGAACTGAACAGCTCTGTGTAGAACGTCACAGGTTTCCATCAAGTAATTACGGTTATGACATGGCGTAAATGCAGAATAGGCTAGTTGTTTTGGTTCAAGACAGGAGGAACTGTAAAAGGCGGCTGCTGTGCTGTGTGGCGCTCGGTGACTGTCTGTCTGTAGTGTCTACAACTCTGCATAGCCTTACAGAACGTGCTGATGATGTGTGATATCTGCGCGAGCAGGGTGCGCGGCAGAGTCGCAGAGGTATGCAAATCGGCAGTTTCGGACCCGAATGCAATGATTGGACGAATATTTTTTTATCCATATCTTCCAAATAATATATATGTACATGTTTTAACATTTAGACCACTTTTATTATTTATTTATATCAGAAGTTGAAGAGAGTTTAAACCAGTAGCCTATAACCAAATGTGTTTATAAAGCAAATTGCATACCCTACCTTTAAAGATTTATAAATGCTTTAAAAACATATTGCTCATTGTTATTTTATGTTAGCCAATGCATTCATTAATCTTAACAAATGAGACCTTATTGCCCAGTGTTACCAAAAACAGTAACATTGTGAAATTTTATAAACATTTAAAATAACTGTTTTCTTTTTTAATATATTTTACTATTCCTGCATGTAAAATTTTCAAGTCATAACTCCATAAATCGTTCTAATATGCTGATGTGGTGATCATAATACATTTATTATTATTATTATCGTGGTGGCAAACAATTCTCTTTTACTGATTAAGAGACAAACATGTATTGTCGTTAAAAATGATTTATTCCCTTGCAAGCAAAGGTCAGCAATCATACAGTCATACAGAGTGGGGTAATAACCAAGGTTATTTCTCTAGGCCAAATGAAGATATGTTTCAGCCACTAACACTTCGTTAGATTTGCTTATCGTGCTACCCTTGAGTGGAGGCCCTCTGTCTTGGTCGTATACATCAGCCACACATTACTTTTTGTCAAGTCACGTTTACAAGGTCATACATACATACATACATACATACATACATACATACATACATACATACATACATACATACATGCATACATTCATAAGGGTTAATAACTTTATTCTATAAATGTGGCAGAGAATCATGGGACTCCACATGCAATCCTCGTGCCTTTTACTACCTTTACCATCATGTTAGATTATAAGAAAATGAAAACATATAGAACATATTAAATTTCTTCCACATTATCAATATTGAAAGCTGTTTAATAACAATCACCAGATTGCTGCTTAATATTTTTGTGGAAACAGTGATACATTTTTCCCCAGGATTCTTTGATAAATAGAATATTCAAACAAAACACGGCCTTCATACTGCTTCTAAAGGGAATGCACACAGCTCACTGTTGGATTGTAGTCACGTAGGAATGCATACTGCAGTACAGTGGGTTGATGACCTCCAACATTTAAATCTCCGTCATTTTGAACGCCCCTTCAGGCAGTAATGCATGGAATTTGTCATAAAACCTGGACAACCCTGCTAAATACAGTAAATCCTACTGTCACGCTATTATCAATTATGTGGAATTTTGTTAATCTTAACATTCCTTCAACAGCAATAGTTTTATTTACTGAGAAATTCTGCCTATTCTAAGAAGTAATCCATCATCCAGCTTGACAAACTAAAGCAGATGTGTATTTGCTGTCAGCTACAGTATGTGAATGAAATATGTATTAGCTTTAAGTCAGATAGATTGTGTAACACCAAATGTAATGCTAAAAAAAATGGACAAATGGAGAATTGTGTGATGGTTTGACTCCTCAGGAAGAATATGTCACACCAAACCTAAGGAAATACAGACTTGGGGTTGCATTATTATGTTTAAATTAAATGAAACTAGTAATTAGCTCATTCATTTAAAAAGCCCTAATTTCACGGAAAGTGTAATCCACTGTATTATTGTGGAGTGTTTGACACGTTGCTATAAGTAACATGTTGATTATGACTGCAAGGAAGAAGCATGTGGTGCAGCAGTATGACTAATAATAATCAGACTGATGAAAACGGCTTTGAATTGTTGATTTAATTAACCCAACATCTTTCTGGTGTAAAAATACAGTCATCCTCTTGTTTTACAAGCCATGTTAAACTGTATGAGAGCGCCATCTGCTGAATATTGAAGACAATTGTATTGAAATCGAGTTGAAAAAAGAGGTCAAATGTATCGGGCTGAATGAATTTCACCTATAAAATTAAATCAACATCAAATACAAAAATAAATAATAATAAATCCACAAGATATAATAACTTTAAATGCTCTAATATATTTTAAATAATTGGTCATTCTCTATTTCACATTAACCAGAGATCACACCATCGACTATTATGGTAGATTTATGATATTCATTGTTTTAGACTAAACAGAGAAATTTTGTAACAAATAAATGGCCTTATATCTCATATATATACCTTATATTCTAATACAATGCTTAACAAATTTATTAGCCCACCTGTAATAATAAAGAGAAAACACAAATATTTTAGGAATCTGTCAAAAACTTGTTTAATACTAAACACTTTATTGTCATTGATTAGTCAAATAACGAACTGAAACAACGAAATAGTCTTTATTCACACATAACAACCAAAAAAATATATATTACATGTAGGCTATGAGCATCATGGATGACATGGGAGTGAGTAAATTATCAGAAAATTTCAATTCTGAAGTGAATTAATCCTTTAAGGGCCCCTGTTTAAGGAGATGTATGTTTTGGGAAGCACAGTTTTTGTAAATGTTCAAGGAACAATATGGACTATGGACAATGTGTGTGCTATCTGCAAGGTTGGACTTCATTTGTTGGTGTCAACTTGAAAGAATGAGACGACACAGGAAGCTAATTGTTTATTCATTTGGAGCACAATAAAGAAAGACACTGTTTGCATCTTACATCTGTGTTCATGGAGTTTGTACCGGTCAAATACTTCTACTAACTCCTGTGTTACCAATACCAGTGGCTTAGTGGAAAGCAGTAGCATTAGCAATAATCATTCATTGGCATTTTGCTCTGAATTTTATGAAAGCCTGTTACATTTGTTCCAAGACTATAATAAAGCATTAAGAAAACAGTTTTGCAACATCACTGAATCACATACAATCAACATTTTTGTTAATAAACAATATTTTCTTTGTTGACATCATTTTGAGTAAAAGCTTATTGAAATAAATAAACATGGAAGCTCATGTGCTAAAGCTCTCCATAACGTCCACTGCATAAAGAAGATAAGCTGGAGAACAATGAGAACAATGCAAGCATTGTACTGCTGCATGACAGAAATAACGCTAACTTGCCCATTTAGAAGATGCAACTGTGCAGATTCTGTACAATTCAGCAGTTCAACAGCACAAATTCTGAACAGAAGTAGAAAAAGCCATATAGACAAATCTCATTACTTATTTTAGAAGATTAAAATGTAGTTTGTGTTTTTAGAGTATTTAAAAATGTTTGTTTAAATCGATAAATAGGAAGTAAATGTACAAGTTAAACACTTTTGTATGAGAATGATACAAATATTCAATATTTGTACAAATGATAAAAACGATAAAAGTGTTCTATTAGTTATCAAAATGATTCAGAAGTGACAAAATAAACAGCAGTGCATGCAGAGGGATCCATTGCTTCAAACTGGAGTCTTCTGTGGAAGTAGAAAGGAACATTGACTATAAACAATGACGCATTGTTAGAGCAATGGAATAATATTCAGTAATTAAGCAAAGCGTGATCCAAACGGCAGTCTGTTGGAAAATAGGCTACTCATTAACCGAATAGACAAACCGTGACAGAGAGTTCAATCGCGTACCATTTCTGAACAAACTGTACAAAACCACAAGAATGCATGAATAATAAATGACAATGGACCATGACATATAGGCCTAACTGTATAGATACCCAAAATGGTGATACAAAAATTGTAACCATGGATGTCTTTTAAATGTTCAATAATAAGGGTACATTTAGGCCTAGCCTACACAACAACGATGTACTAAAAACTTTTCCTTTGCGTTTTTCGCGTACAGACGACAACGTTGTCAAAACGATCCAGCGTTCACACGGATTTGTGAAAATGACTAATTATGCTGCCAGGCCAGTAGTTGGCGATGTCAAATTGTAAAGAAACACCACGCAATTATAGACTTAACACGTACTGTAATACGCATGCGCACAAATTCATGTGTTTTGTTTACACAGAGACGAAAACAGTATCATTGACAAAAACTTGCACTTCTGAATCCCGTTTTTAAAAGTTTGCGTTTTCAGGCCCCCAAAATAGGAACATGTTTATGCTCTTTGGTGTAATAACCTCCGCTAAATAAATATCTAATTGCTTAGAAATGCTTGTAATGTAGGTGCAATTCAAACAGTAGCCTAATGAACACCCGTGAAAGTGTGTTAACATATAAGATTCAAGAATTCAACAATGCTATGGTATAAGCTATAAAACATTTTACCTAAATCAGCACAACTATTAAGCCAACAAGCAGGCCAATTGCCAATATGGTGGCGATGACAGCCCACACACACACGCCATTACAACTGCACAATTGATGCTGCAAGAAAAACTTGGCCTTGCTCAGTCGGGCTGCTGTTAGTGGAGGGTAACGGGCGTCATTCAAACTCTCCATAGCAAAAGACCTGATGACACAGGAACGATGGTGACTCAGTTGGTCAAACGTGTGTTTCCCATGATATTTGCCCATTCCACTGTTTCCTTGGAGAGAAAGAGTGAAAAAAAGTTGAGAGGTTGAAACAAACAGGTCAATATATCATTAAAAAGAAATTAAACACTGTCTCTCTCTCTCTTTATATATATATATATATATATATATATATATATATATATATAAACCTAACCTACATAGTTTCTTTTTTAATTAATTCAATAGTTGTAGCCTATATTCCATTGATCTTTATCCAAAATTGAGTGATATAAGTGATTTCTAATTTCTTATATTTTAATATATTCTTATATCTGCCAGTAAGTGATTTCTTATAGCCTACATACAGATATAATCATTAAGATGTTTATTATAAGAAAATAAAAATGTATTATCTTACCACTTAATTATATATAACATATAATTTAAATTATGGTTTCTAAATCAGTTGTATATCCAAAATTCATCCTTACCATTATTTTACCATTATTACTTTTCTTGAGTGATTTGTAATTGGTTTGCTTACCCACACCTCCAAAAGGTAAGCTATTGACAGTATAATGCATCAAGACATCATTAACAGTAACTCCTCCACTGCTGGTTTCTGTTAACATTCGTTTGATCGCCTAAATGGAACAAAGATGAACTTGGAGATATTGAAATTGACTTGAAATGTGAATGTCTGCCTTCCAAAAAACATTGGTAATCAAAATAATACCGTTTTATCAGAGGAAAACACATAGACCGCCAAAGGCTTTTCCCTTTTGTTGATAAAATTGATGGCCTCACTCAAGTCATTAACAGTGATAATGGGCAGCAGCGGTCCAAAGATTTCTTCTTGCATGATTTTGAAATGGGGCAAAACATCCTTTAGAACTGTAGGAGCTGGTGGGGAAGAAAAAAAAGTTAAAACATTTTCTTGATCAAAGTCAACTTATAAGTAATTTCCATCTTTTATTACCGGCAACAAAAGTTGCCCTTACCTATGTAACACTGTGAGCGATCATTCTCTCCTCCAAGAGCAATTGTACATTCGTTCATCAGAGATAATACTCTGTCGAAGTGACGTGTGTTAATGATTCTGCAATAATCTGGGGAGCTTTTAGGGTCCTCTTTGTAGAACTCCTGAAATGAGTTAAGTTTCTAGATCATGTCTAACTACCATCTTGGCAATGTAACACAATTTAATACAAAAGAAAGAAAAGTACACACCTGCAGTGTTTTTTGAATCTCTTTAACTATCCTATCCTGGATGCTTGGCTCACACAGAATGTAGTCAGGTGCAAGGCATGTCTGACCACAATTTGCAAACTTCCCCCAGGTTATTCGTCTGATATAAAGGTGGACATTTGGAAAGCTGTTATTTTAACTGATTATCTGTTTCCCAAAAGCTTTAAATTACTTAGAATTTAAAGAGCAAGTAAAAATAAAAATACTGTCATCATTTACTCACCCTCATGAAGAATTCAAATGAAAGTCAATAGGGTCCAAAACAAAACTGGACCCTATTGACATTTTTCAAAATATTTTGTATTGCACAGAATAGAAACAAAAATTCAAACAGGTTTAAAATGACATGAAGGTGACTAAATGACAGAATTTGTATTTTTGCTGAACTATCCCTTTAACATAAAACTGTATAATACCGGCATGCCACGGCAATGTCACAGTTCTTGTCAATATAACAAGGGCTTTTCCCACCCAGTTCTAGAGTCACTGGTGTGAGATGACGAGCTGCCACTTCCATAACCAGTTTCCCCACAGTGCTGTTCCCAGTGTAGAAGATGTGGTCGAAACGCTGCTTCAGCAGCTCCTGGGTCTCTGGAACCCCTCCTGTCACCACTTGATACATCTCCTAAAATGATTCAAAAATTTGTCATGCTGTTCTCAAAGAAGTTACAACAAACATGAGACTGAAGGTATAAAAACATAATGAGTTTATAAACCTTATCTAGATAAAGAGGAAGCAGTTCTTTCATAAGTCTAGCAGAGTGCTCACTCATCTCTGATGGTTTCACCACAGCTGCATTGCCTAAATAACAAGAAGAAATTGAAAACTGTGTGGGGGGTGGAATCTCATTTGGTGTTGGTGATTCTTCTCAATGAGCTAAAAGAGATTAAAAGTCATAATGAAATCAAAACTGACACCATTTACTTTCTAAATGCACATGCATAATCTTGAATCTTCCTTCAAAATGTAATATTGTAACTTGCTCCAGTCTCTCTTTCCTATCTATGCAACCTTTTTAATTTCCGTCCCGACCTCGTCCAGCTCAGTATTGTGGCCATAAGAATTTCCTTTAGCCCTCCTCCTCCCCAGAACCACCTGTCTAGATCTGTAACGGGGGGTTCTCCCTACTTTACCTCACAGCAGCAAACGAATGTATACTAATCCCTGTAATTCTGGGTAAGTTTCAGCAGTAAACTTAGCTCATGCCAGTAGCAACAGAGCATATCTAATCCTCCAAGATCAATCCTATACCTCCATTCTTATCAATTAAAGTTGTCATGACTGAACTTTCTTTATCTTAATTCTCAATAGACCAAATCAAGTCTCGCCCAGTATTTTCTTCTGTTTTTTGTAAGTGGTTTACATTGTGGAAGTAGCACGGCTGAACACAAAGTTTCATGTTGGCTGTAATAAGAATAGCTCCTAGTACCAGCTGCAATGGCTCCGACGAGGGGCTGCAGGATCATGGCCCAAGGGTAGTTCCAGGTTCCAATTATCAGCACAACACCCAAAGGTTCTGGCTTTATGTACACCTCATCAAGTGCGCTGTTGAGATTCTTCTTCACATGCTGAGGAGCTGCCCAGTCTGCCATGTCACTCTCTGCCAACTTGATGTCATTCTCAATGCCGATCAGCTCAAAGATTGAAGTGGTATATATATCCTGTTTGATGACAGTGACAATAAGGATTAAAAGTGTTCCTAAAAGGGATGATTTTTATAGTTTAAGGAAACATTGATAATTCAGGATGGCTGCTGTACCCTGTGGAGGTCTTGTTTTAGAGATTGTTCAATGTCTGCTTGGTGTTCAGTGATGAACCTGTGTAGGGCTCTGAGTTGCTGTTTCCTGTACTGCAGGGGTCTGGATCTGCCCGACTGGAAGACCTCCCTCAACCCATCCACAACCTGCTTCTCCATTTGTACAGGCCTGAATTACACTTTTCCTATAGGTTTGAGCAAAGTTTTTTTTAAAGGGATACTTCACTGCTGGAAAGATGAAAGTGTATTTAAATTGGGTCGTTTATGTAGTAGAAATGTGAATTTTTTTTAGAGGTTGGTGCCTTCTAGACTGAGAAAAGCCAGAAAATTTATTTTTGGCTCATGCGGATGAAAGACAACAACTCCCAGAATGCATTTGCTTCGCTGCCCTACGAGGCCACTCACAAGCCACGCCTACCGGTTACAGAGGGCAGTATCGGAAGAATTGATACAAATAGGCTACTAGTTGACTCGAAACTGAAAAGACGCCGTTTTATCGTGAATCTCCGTGACAAGTTAGTCCGCCCCAGCTCGAGTCTGCCCGGGCTCTTCCTCTTCTGCTGCAGCATCTGCTCCGGCCGCCTCTTGTTCCTCCATCATCCATAACTGTTCCTCGCTGTATTGGCTCGTACAGGTAGCTATCGGTCGTGATTTCGGGATCGCCCTGCGTGTTCGGGATTCGGCTTTTTTTTCTGCAGTCGTCATTCATTATGTTTACATTATTGTTTGACACTGACACATACGTGACAGCTATGCAGGTCATGCATTCTGCTTCTCACGGATCCCGACCGAGACGAAAACACAGGAATTTTCTTAGCAATTCTAAAACGCACATCAACCGATCACTTGTTTAGCGTTCATGTAAACACTACATTCAGATTCACCAATCGGAATGAATTCAGTCCGATTAAAACAAAAGGTGTGCATGCAGGCATGGTGAATGGCGACAGTGGACATTTTGGGCGGTCTCGAGGTCACGGCCGGACATGTCCGGGGAAAAGAGGACGTATGGTCACCCCTACTACTCTTTCTTCACAGAGCAAAGGGCCTGTTAGCTTAGCTTTAAAAAAAAGATGTCTGACACTATTTGTACATTCTGTGAGTGAGATCCCACCCTCTATGGGCGGGTTGAAAACACGTGGAACTAGCTCCTACTACTGGCTGTAGTTTTTAGCCTCTGGCCAGAAAAAACTCTGATGACGCAAAATGACAATTTTTGCGTCATCTGAGGATTTTTTCCAGACAAAAAATACATAAATCTCACGTCTCAGGGGGACATGAGCGAGGGGAGCACGGTCATTCGAAAATACTACCGGGTTTACTGATACAAAGGTTAATGCTAATCGGTGAAGTATCCCTTTAAGTCAACTAAATTGCAATGGGAAAAGAGAATACATATGATTTGCATTATAGAGGATAGCCAATTCTGATAATCTATATAAAGCAGGATTCTTCCAAAGCTGATAAAAGTGTCAACATTAAATAAGTTTTTTTTGTGGAGTTTTCATTGGCCATTTCAGTTCAGAAATAAAGGTATTTTACTCCTCAGATAGACACACTGGCAAAATTATCTCCATTGGCTAGTTTCTCCTACAGGGGCTGTGTAGAAGGCTGCAAAATATAAGGTTCTGTGGTTTCAAGAGGACTTTGAGAAGTGATTGTAAACGTTATATATATATAACGTTTACATATAACATATATATATATATATATATATATATATATATATATATATATATATTTCAGTGGTGTGTGGTGGTTTAAAATGAGGAAAAGTCCTCACATTTTAAGCCTGGGTAAACTGAATAAGTAAGCAAAATGTGGGGAAATGAGATTGGGTTTAAATATTAAGAAGGAAATAATAATCATTAATTTTTAAACTTTGCATAAGACACACAGGATTAAATACCAACTTACTTAAAGGGGGGGTAAAATACTTAGTTTCAGTCAATCTCATGTTAATCTTGAGTACCTATAGAGTAATAGTGTGTCCTTCATATCTCCAAAAAGTCTTTAGTTTCATTATATTTATAAAATAAAAATACAGCTTTCCGATTCTATCCGGAAAAAGCCGAGGTCCTTGATTCGGGGCGTGGGCGGAGCTATAGAGTCAAGCGGGAGCATCCACAACATACAAACTGCATCCACTGTTCCAGTAACACTGGGTTCTTAGGAAGCTGAACAAGGTAAACTTTCCCTCACATCCCAAAACACACTTTTTTGGAGACATTCTTGACATCAACCATTCCTATTTAGCGCTGCTGATGATGATTTCCGGTAGTAGCGCGTCGATGAGCGCGGTCTTTCTCTCCTCTGGTCGACGTGTGCGTGAACGCGCTTTTCCGAGAGCAATGCTCATATAAGGAGTTCCACTCTGGTCTACGTCATTAGATCTACGATAGAAAAAAACCAGCCGAAACGTGTTGCAACCCGGAAGTATGATTTTCAGCACAGAAATTCTCTGTTATTCGTTCAAAATAACTTTTCAAACTTTGGCCATTATTAGCATGAGAATCTATCTCTTTAACACTGTAAACAACTCTGAATATATGAAACACCATTGTACCCCCCCTTTAAAATCAATAAACATCCAACAGGGAAGTGCAATAGGTGAAACTCGAAAAATTAGAATATCGTGCAAATGAACAAGGACAACACCTTCTTGTTCCTGTTGATTGTCGGGGAAAGTGCATCAAGAAACCACAATTGGTGCCACATCTAAGACCAGCACTGAATAAAGCGGGACTGTATAAAGAGAAGCTCCAAACTGGGGTGAATTCTTGGCTTGGGAAGCAGGAAATAGTACCGCATAACATTAACTTTGTCATTGTTGTGTGTGTTTGCTGGTGCATCCTTTGCTCCTGCTCTGCCTACGAGGTTCACCGTGGCGATATTTCAAATATTTCCCAACAGCCTAAGCTCTTCAAAAGGACAATCTGGCTCGCATTTGATTTGACAAAATTTTGTACATTTTGGTTTGTGTCAAAGATGGCTACTGGAGGATGCAAAAATACCAAAATCTTGTTATATAAGATGCATCAGCTAAGTCTCACTCTATCCGCACCACAATCCTCATCAACTGCACCACCTACTATTTCAATATTATGTGGAACCACAGACTGCATTGCCAGTGAGGTCCAAAGTCTATCATCTTGTCTCTTAGAAGGGATGGGCAATGAGTTACACTGAAACGGAGGGAGGACTGGTCTTAATATGTGACGGATAGAGGAACTGCTTCTGTTGTAGCTTTGGGTTTCAGGCTCTGGTTAAAGGAAAAGCACTGGAATGTTGGAGAGAGGCAAAGACAACCTCCATATGACTTTCCCCTAGGTTAAGTTTCAGTGCTCCTAAAGTCATGGGGTAATGGAAGCTTGTGATCTCAAACAGGTCCAGTGAAAGTACTGATTATACTGGTTAAATGTAAGAGCGAGGTATATTGAGCAATATTGCAGACAGACAGACAGACAGACAGACAGATGTTGTCACTTCTTGAGTCTCTCCATCTTTGTCTGACTCCGTTTTAACATTAAAGGCAGCTCATTTGCATTTAAAGGGCCAGGCACAAATGGTGCGTTTTTGCAAACCCTCAAAAAGTGACAACTTTAACATGCTATATCAAAATATCTGTAGGGTATTTTGTGCTAAAACTTCACACACACACACACACACACACTGGGGACAGAGATTTATTTGACATCTTGTGAAAAGGGCATTTTACCACCCCTTTAACACGTTTTCAACTAAAAACTGAAAACTTGTCAAAACGAATTTAAATTCAGAACATAACAACATGCTTATCAAAGAAGATGTACAAATCTTCTATTATATGTATGAAGTGCATTTTTTACTGTATTTTTAAATTAATTAAAGTCACCACAGTGTCCACATTATCAGACATACCTAATTGAAATCTACAGTTTCACAAGATCCAGTCTCTCTATTTCTATGTGCATTTTACTATTTAATTTCGGCTGTATTGTATTGAAAGAACCAAGGAACTTTTTCATGAAAAATGAAAGCTCATAGCAGCATGATGGATGAATGCCAGTGTACTGGGGACATCAGAGATTTATTTTACATCTTGTGAAAATGGCATTTTACCACCCCTTTTAATTAACGCTACTTGTCTTTGCCAGAGTCGTATTTTTGGCACAAAGTCATCACGTCTTTTTCAGTTCAGCTACATTCAATTTGACCAATCAGAGCCAAGCTTTTCAATAATGCATTTTTTTTTAAAACTGTCGAAGCAGACTCGAAGAGATGAAGATACTGCCTCAGAAGTTACTGGTAAGTTTTAATTGCTGTTTGCATAAATAAATTAGCCTGGCTCCACCCTCTACGTGCTTCCGCTCAATTTTCATTTTCCTTCAGAACTACGTCTGGGATTGTGGTGTATTCTTGGGTTTTCTCAAGGGGGTAATCCATCCGCCGGAAACTGAAGCCTCCGCGGGCGCCGCCATTGTAGCAGAACTTCACCTGCTGTTAGCACTCCACTGACTCCCATTCATTTTTGCGTCACTTTGACAGCGAATAACTTTACATCTGAAGCGTCCAAAGACTCCATTTGTCCATTATTTATTTATAAAGAAACACGACAATGTATAAAAGGCTCCATTACTTTGTAGCTTACGTTATGACTTCGTAGAAGCCGTTATTGTAAAAAATAGGCTAACGATTGCGTCATACCCACGCGACTCTCTGTCGCACTGTAGAGAAATTACCGTATAGACAGGCGGAGAAGCTCGCAAGCAATCGGGGGGACGTGGAGGCATAAAGTCAAGGGAGAAGCACATAGAGATTCATAAAGTTGCTCATGCTGCTAGCTCATTGACAACTAATAATCACGCTCTCCGTCTCTGCGAGATTCGGAAGGGAATGATTCAGATTTCCCTCGGCACAGCTACTAGAAGACCCACGTCACATCTGCGTCGTCAAGCTCAGTTTGAGTCTGCGCAGTTCGCCTGGTGATCAGGAAGTGAGTGCTTCAAATGGGCTTCACTTTTCTCCGTTGAAATCTATGGGGTCGCTGTGTCCATCTTATATACTGTGACTGTCTATGGGTTTTCTCCAGTCAATTTTTAACCGGTCCAATCAGCGAACAGAGGGAGTGGCTGAGAACGATGACGTTGAGGTTGTGCGCTAGTTTGAGTCGTCATACGTCACAACCAAACGTTAGCGATTGGTTATGGCAGATACAAAGTGGCTCTGGGCAGATCCAATAGTTTTAAACTTCAACAGAGGACCCATCTTCAAGGAAGTTAACGCTTGTCAATGGAGAGAGGCCAGACTCTATGTATGAAATGTATGAGAGTCTGGTAGAACCAGGCTATAAATAAATAGCTCACTGTTTAGTTTTTTTCCTAGGTGGATAGGTCTGCTATGCATTTGCTAATATGACTTGCACGTGGAATACTGACGTTAACCGCTGTAACATGACAGGGTTCGCATTGTGCCTAACAACGCCCTTCAGCCGTGACTTATTCACGATATGCACAGCCTCTCGTACCTTAATGCTTACTTAAAAGTAGCCTAGGCTACACTTAGTATACTTGAAGTTGTCTCGAAATAACAAATTTAACACAATACACTTAAAATACATTAAGTAGGCTATATCAATAAGCACAATTTAAATATATTTCCTTTTCACCTGGGAAGTTTAAAAATAAATGATTATTTCCTTTTTAATATTTAAAACCAATCTCCTTTCCCCATATTTTGCTTACTTATTCACACAAGTTTGCCCAGGGTTAAAATGTGAGGACTTTTCCTCAGTTTAAACCACCACCACCACACTGATATATGTAGTAGCCCTATGTGTGTGTGTGGCAACAATGATGGTTCACAAGCGTACGGACAAGCGTAACTTATTTTCTTCTGTATTGTGATCCTGACTGATAATAGTTATTCTAAAAAATATATATTAAAAAAGAGCCTTTAAGTATATGATATGGACGAATTTGTGTAGTAGCGACATGCTTTATGGAGCTTTTACAAATCGTTGGCAAACAGCTCTGGTCATGCAAGGTTTAACACCTCTTTTTAGACTCCTCAAACTCACAAGTAAAGTTAGTCACAAACGTTACCGGTGGAATTTAAAGGATTTAAAGTTCGCTGCGTGTTTACGTAGATACAAACTCGACTAAAAGCATATTTTTTTCACATTTATACGGTCGATCGCGTGCATACAGTAATTTAAATGTACAAAACATTGGAGAATCTGTTTGTAAAGGTCATGCCAACATTCGGGAAAGATAAACCAACTTCATATCTGTCTAATACTTACATACAATCGTTCGTAACGGTGCTGAATCGGCTCCGGTGCAGTGACGTCGAGGGAGACTATCATATTATCAAAACAACCGCATTTATATGATCACCAATGTTCATTACATCAGAGGGCGGCGCATCGGTGCGGCTAACCCCACGCGACACACGCCCACTTGGAAAAATCACCACCTCTTTTAAAGAATGGCTACAAAAGTGGTTGTAACGGTTTCAATTGTGTTTATTCAACATGACGCACAACATTTTAGGCTACTATTAACAGGAGAACGTGGGGCAATATTGCAACTTTAATTATTAAAAATGTAAATAATTCAGATGGTTACACAAGGCATAGAACTCTGATTTAGGCTTTTTCCTTTATTACATAATGCTTATCACCAATTAAATCAAAGCTAGTATGAAACACTGACAATAGTATTTTACACAATTATGATTGCTTACTTATTAACAGAACTCCAAGTAAAAATGAATTATCTGGAAAGGGCGTAGGCCTACAATATTATGCTCTTCTGTCGAAGTTGTAAGTGATAGATAAACTAACATGGAAAAATGTATTCATCAACAACATCCCCGGGTCAAAAAGACAATCTTTAGGTTGTCCTTCATTCGTCATCTTAAGAACCTCTGCAAAGCACAAAACAAATGAAATATTGTAAAAAAATTTATGTGAAATTAAGAAGACAATTCAAGGCATGACATTCATGACTAAAGAGCAAGTGTCTCTATTTTACAATCTGCTTAAGAAAAATAAAACCATTATTTGAAGGCCATTATTAACTAAGAATAAAAACATCAAAAAAAGTCACTATGCTGCAATTTTCAATTAAAAATTGTATTCATCAAATAATCCCAAAAAAGTATCACAGGTTATAAAAAAATATTAGCAGCACAACTGTTTCCAACATTGATAATAAATCAGCATATTAGAATGATTTCTGAAGGATCGTGTGACACTGAAGAATGAAGTAATGGCTGATGACAATTCAGCTTTGTAAATTCAAACTTTTTATTTGAAAGTATATTCAAATCGAAAACCATTAATTTAAATTGTAAAATATATTTTACAACATTACATAATAAATATTTAAAATGGATCAAAAACGTTCAAAGTTATACATGAATTTCTAACAATACCCATTCTCAACTTTAACTTTTTTGATCCAATGTTGACTACCGTTTATATATATATATATATAATATAGAGGCCGAGGCCGATTCAGTCTCCTCGTTCCCCTCAGGAACCTGCTTTCCCAGTGACTTCCTTTCAACTGCATCGTGATGTGCGGCAATAGCGGCAACATAGACTTTGAGGGCGGAGGGAGACAGCCTTCGCTCCAACCCATCTTGCAGAAAAGAAAGTACGACCCTGATCGGACATCTTCAGGGGTCTTCCCGGTGGGAAGAACACCATACAACGAACAGGTTCCAATTCAGAGCATAGAGGCGCCTCGTTGAGGGGGCTCTAGCAGAAGTGATGGTGTCTACCACCGCCTGGGGTAGGTCACCTAGAACCTCCGCGACCCGTCCAGGGACCAGACATGGAGTTTCCAGAGGTCTGGACGTGGGTGCCATAGAGTGCCCCGTCTCTGAGAAAGCAAGTCCTTCCTCAGAGGAATGGGCCAAGGAGGTACTGTCGCGACTCGGAGCATGAATTCTGGGAACCAGGTCCGGTTGGGCCAATATGGCGCAACTAACAAGACCTGCTCCTCGTCCTGGGTCTGACAACGCTGGCGCACCCGATGAGGCAGCGCAGCAGAGTCTTCATCCCCAGAGGACATTAGCTCACCCTACAATGCAGCAACTGACTGGGACCGCAGGGGACTCTTTTGGAGGCTCCGGGGGCAGCTTTATTGAGGAGTAAGGGGCCTTTATTGAGTAGTAAGGGGCTTAGCGGGTTACGTCTCACTGATCACTAAGGCGATTAACCGAAGTAGGCTTCTTCTGCTGGTCAGCAGAAGGACTAGATCGGGGAATAAGCGAAAGGGCTTCACCTCTTTCGAGGTAACGGAGTCTCGACCGCTACGGTCATGTTCCCGCAATGAGAACATGAGTCATCCATGAGCGCCATTTCAGTGTGCCTATAGCCCAAACACGCGATACAGCGATCATGCCCGTCGGCCGTCAAACATTGGCCACATCCGGAAACACACGATCTGAATGACATATTGAAAAAGACGCAGGGTCAGATCGTGTAAGCTCTTTTAGGAATTTGCTCTCTGGTGCTTTTTCTCATCCAAGGCGCACACTCTCGGAGAATCGCGACCGTCACTGCATGCGCCTTCACCCCAACACCAGCTCGTGGAGGCAGCTTCCAGCAGAGACTCGAACAGCAACACTCAAATGTCCAACGATGCTTTAGGAACAGGAACAGCATGCACTCATTTGGCTCCGAAGCGAAAGATAAGGATGCGACGCACCGTTATATGCTCGCGTCGCGATGCACAGCAGCTGGTGCAATTATCGCATGCCAATCTGCATTGGCTCGTTTAGTTTCACTCGAAGTAGATAGGCTCGCAAGAGATCCCCATTCGTCAAAATCACTCTGACTCACTCGTAGTGATCTGACAATGGGGAACTAATATTAACTAACATCTAACATTACACTACTTTTCAGGCCTAATAAAGCTAACACTCTGAAACACAATGTACTAAGACGTTCTCTACTTAGGCTGAATGTATGTGTGACTACATAACGAATATGGGAACTGAAACTAGACAGATGACGAAGTTAGAACTTGTGATTAACAATGAAGTAATCTTTAAAACAAAGTTTGCTTTAACTAGTAACAGAAGGGTTTGCATATGAAGAACCAATCAAATAGTGGGGAAATTATGTAATGCAGCATGACATTTATGCCATACCTCTATACTATAAAAACTGTTGTAATCTTGTGTACTGTGGGTCTTTCTCAATGGAATTTGTCTGAGATACTCCCGGCCTTGATTCTTCTTGGGAGAGTTTCTCTGAGAACTGCTCGAAGACTCTCCCGGCTGCTAATAAAGGCATTTGCTGAAAGTCTGTCTGTTATTACTGCTGCACAGCAGGTCAGTTTAGGGAAGTTATAGTACAGATAGGGAACTCAGCTGTAGTCGACTGGAGACTCGCTGGAGTATAGGTAGCACCCAGCCGATGTCGACAGGAGACACGCTAGGGTATAGGGTTAGACTTGGCCGACAGGAGACACGCCAGAGTATAAATATTTTAGGATAGTTAAGTTTAGGGAAAAAATCCTTTACAATAGATAGAGAGAGAGAGAGAGAGAGAGAGAGATAGAGATAATCTCACCTTCATCACAAAGGCCGCCAGCGCAGCAAGCATAGCAACCTGCGCAATCTGACGCCACCGAGCCAGATTTACTTGCTTTAAGAGAAAAACACGGGCCCAGCGTAACTTCTCCGTTGTATGGGGTGGGTAGCGCATCTGATTCACTCCCTCCATGTTCAGCTTCTTAATAAGACAGCTGCGAAGGTGACTCAGCTGATCAAAACTATATTTGCCATGGTAACGACCAGTTCCACTATTCCCTGTTACAATTACACAATAAATCCATTGCCTGTGTACATTTTTACAGCTGACTTGAACCATGAAAATGAATAAAGATACTCACCAACCCCACCAAAAGGCAAATCACTTATGGTAAAATGCACCAGACAGTCATTGGCTAAGAGCGCTCCACTAGACGTCTCTGATATCATCCGTTTAATGACCTGTGAGAAAATATAAATTGTTTGTTTGCCGTTTTACAGGAGGTGGAAATAATGCATCCCTCTTCCTACCTTACTACTGGAAGAAAAAACATAGAGCGCTAATGGCTTTTCTCGTTCGTTGATGAACTGAATGGCTTCATTTAAACCATTGACAGTGATGATGGGCAGAATTGGCCCAAAGATCTCTTCCTGCATCACTTTGGATCCTGACGCCACATCCCTCAAAACAGTAGGAGCTGAAGCACACGGGAAAAATAAACGCATGGTCATGACAGCATAACATATTTCCTTAGCTTCTGCTAAATGGGTACATACCGATATAACATTCCGATTCATCACTGTCTCCTCCAATTACCACTGTGCTACCCTCAAGAAGTGCCATTATCCTCTTAAAATGCCGTTGATTAATAATCCGTCCGTAGTCTGCAAAGGTCTTGGGGTCTTTCGTATAAAACTCCTGCAAGTAAATGAGACAGTAGTTACTGATTACTAACAGATTATTTGGCTGCATGTAAACGGAACCATTTTCTCAGATTCAACTGTGCAGTGATGCGCATGTTTGCATTCGTTTTTACATCTTACACACGGGCAAATGTTTATTTCCTCCTTCGTTTTATGAATTGGTCAGGGGAGATTGAAGATCTGAATTTACTAAAAAAGCTTGTCTAACACAAATGTCATTAAGGCAAAAATGGCAGTTATGCTCACAGAAGCTTCAGTGACATTATCGCAACGTTTTTTTCCAGTTCTGAACGCTATTGACTGGGCACTGACTGCGCGGAAGTTTTGTTTGAAATACATGTAAACGAATATGAGTTTATCAAAGTTTAGGGCACATGTAAACAACTGAGAATCTGATATCAGATTGGATTCCTTCGGACTGACAAAAATGTGCGCATGTAAGCATACATAACATTGTCAAAAGAGCAATAGCATCTACATACATACCTGGATGCATTTTTGGATCTCATTAATCACTTTGTCTTGGATACTGGATTCACAGAGGATGTAATCCGGTGCAATGCAGGTCTGGCCACAGTTTATATACTTTCCCCAAGTAATGCGACTAATGGTGTAAGAATATAGTTGAATAAATTTGTTGATTATTATTTCTTAATTAGTTATCACATACACCAAGTAGGGATCAAACTTGACTATTCTCAAGCTCACCTTGGCTTTTTCTAAAATACTATATAATTACTTAACTTTATATAACTCATGGAAAACTCACCGGCAGGCAATTCTGATGTCACAGTTCTTGTCAATATAACAAGGGCTTTTCCCACCCAGTTCTAGAGTCACTGGTGTGAGATGACGAGCTGCCGCTTCCATAACCAGTTTCCCCACAGTGCTGTTCCCAGTGTAGAAGATGTGGTCGAAACGCTGCTTCAGCAGCTCCTGGGTCTCTGGAACCCCTCCTGTCACCACTTGATACATCTCCTGAACACATTAATAGAGAGAGTAAATTAAGCAAGTAAAATTAAAACAAGATATTTTAAAGGAGTCACTGAATGAAGCATTACAGGGTCCAGGTAGAGAGACAGGAGCTCCATAACTTTGGCTGTGTGAGAGCTCACTTCTGATGGTTTCACCACTGCAGCATTACCTACAGAATCAAACATTTCAGAGCCAGTTTACAGATCCGATGAGAAAGAGAATATTAGTGAATGGTTGGGACTGATCTCCACACAGCATATAAGCTAATGACAATAGAAGAAAAACCTCATTCCCCATTGAAAATGACTACATACTATATTAATAATAGAATCAATAGATCTTTTATTTTGGTGGAAAACTACAGGGAGACCAATAATCACGACACTGAAGATAATGTCAAAAAAAGGTGGATTTATGTTTTACCTGCAGCGATGGCACCCACAAGAGGTTGCAGGGTAACTGCTATTGGATAGTTCCATGCCCCAATGATGAGCACGACACCAAGAGGTTCTGGCTGTATGAACACTTCATCTGAGATGGTGAGAAGGGTTTTATTCACAGGACGAGGAGCTGCCCACTCAGTCAGATTGCTGACAGCCAGATTGATTTCTCCCTCCAAGCCAATAATCTCAAACATCTGTGTTGCATTTTCACTCTATAAAAACACAGCCATTACGTTCAATACAAAGATTAATCCAAATAAAACAAGCAGAGATTGCAATTTTGATTCACCTTATAGAGGTCTTTTCTCAGGGCATTAGTAATGTCTGTTGCTCTTTCTGTAATGAATCGATTTAGGTTTTTAAGTTGCTTAATTCTGTACTCCAGGGGTTTAGATCCTCCAGTCAAGAAAGCCTTTCTGGCCTGCTGAACGGCCAGCTGTTCTCGAGACATTCTAGAAAGTCAGTCTAGACTGTGAGTCTATGAGGAGAAATAATTCACAAAACAAAGTTGAACAGGTTAGAAGCATTGAAAGAATTGGGGACAGAATAGTGAAAAAAAGGAAAACGTTTTAAACCCCTTTTACATTAGGAATTCCTAATTTCCTATGAAATTTACCTGAAAGATTTAAATTTCACACCTGTTACTTTTGATAGCTGATGCCCAGGGTTGTATAGTATCATAGCTATAGTTTATAAGTTTGGGAAAGTTTTACTTTACTCAAGTACTATAGTTCACTTTGTAGGTTATCATGATTTTTTTTTTAAATACTTAACTTAAACAAACATACATAACTCTGAGGTAATTAACAGAGAACAGAATTTAGCCTTTGTCCGCCAAATGCATTTAGGGTAATACACTGACAACAGAAGCCACAGGCAAGAAAGCCGGAAGGTTTATAAGCAGAAATGTGTACACTTTTGTTGAAAAACTTACAATAATTTTTTTTAGTTTATTTCAATTGCAATGTTGTCGCTAATTCGTCTTTTCTAATTAGATTTTTTAGGAGGAGGATCTCTTACATAATTCCTGAAGGTGGGTAATTGTTTGCAGTGCTAGTTATGATTTTGATTCACCACGATGAATCGAATCATTTCAATCAGTTTTATCAGTTGTCTTGTCAACTGCTGGGCATGACTTCAATTACAGCAATAGAATAAACATGACAACAAATAGTCTGAATAATTAGTTCAGTTAACATCTGATGTACAGCGTTACATAACCAGCACATTAAGAAAATTGTGATTATGTAAACCTGCTGCTTTACAAAGTTATGTGCATCAAAGAGAACATTCTAAATCTTTTTTTTTTAAGCTCTAGGAAACGCTTGAGTTCAAAAACAAATCAATTTTATAACTATTTTACTAGGCTATAGGCCTAAGGTTGTAAAATATGTTTATTCTTCTCCTGTAAAGTTGACTCAGTAACCACACTTGTGGTTGCGCAAGTGTGCATGACGACTGAAACATTCGAACTGAACCGTACGATAATGATTATCAGCAAGATTGTGCGATGCTAAATTTGCAGGGAATTATCTCTGAAACTAACTAACGTACAGATTACCTCAGTGTTGCCAGATTGGAAATGTCCAAGTATCGTACCAGAAGCTCAGAATTATCGTATTTGGAAGAAAATTATCGTACACGATGAAAACATGCGCAGAATTCTCCAACGGGGGAGGGGGTTGGGGGTTGGGGGTTGGGGGGGGGGGGGGGGGGGGGGGTCTGAATAATTTGCTTGGTTGGGTCCTTACCATAGACTCTAACAAAAAATTGGTCCTTACATGCGCTTCGTGAGGCACACACGCACACTAGCCATATACAGTAATGACACTAGTCTAGCACACACACGCAAGGTCTCCTTTCTCTGCTGTGCACGCGCTACACATGCGCGCTCTTGCTTGCTCGATCTAGATTCCGGGAGATTTTTTAACTAATTTGCGGGCAATTCTGAAATTATCGTACCTTATGGGATTTTTTTCATTATTGATCGTACATCGTACAGAGGTCAAAATTATCGTACAAATACGATAATTATCGTACGTCTGGCAACACTGGATTACCTGAACGCTGAGACGTCAACATAAAATCACATCATCATTTTGCGTCGGGGTCATTGGGAGTCACATGTTACACGCACTACGTTACCTGCAGAGGCGCATGGAAGCTCAGGGAGCCCACAGATTCGTGTTTTGTGTCTGGCACCAGATATAGGTATTCTAAAGAGTATCGTTTAATTTCACGAGTTCCAAGGAACTGCATGTGCATGAGATGATATTGGACATCGGCACGACGACCTCTGTAAAACAATTACAAGATTTCTTTCTATCTACTAATTACAAACGTTTATGATTGGTCCATCTACTTAGCCTGTCATACAGCGCTGATAAAAGTACCAGGTACCACGTGACAACGATGTGTACGATCTGGCTCAGATGCGGCATATATTTAAATAAGTTTTACACCAGGAAATGACGTTGAGTAACGGACTTTAAATTAAAGTATATATTACGACGAGTGAAATATATGAGAGAAAGAGAAAACGTACATTTAGAACATATACCTGCCCGCCCACTTTTATATATCATATCATGCTCATCGACATGCACCTGATCATATTTATGGCTTTCCCTTCCGGAAGTGCCAATCATTTAAGCTAGTTTATTATTCTTTATGTTTTTTTGTAATGTAACCCTTTGTATTGTTTAGTATTGTGTATTATTGTCCTGTTTTTTGTATTTGTTATTGTTGCATTATTTTATTTTTTTATTAATTACCCCCTGATTGCCATACTGTTTCGCTGGCTGTTATTGACGTTTCAGACACTGCACGCCATCAAGCCCCACAGTGTACTAAACGTAGCCTTCTCTTTACTATAAAAAACAAAAAAAACAACAACACCGGTAGCGTCATATGACATGTTTGGATAGCTAATTAATTTAAAATATCTAATAAGGTCGGCTGTTTGTTATTGTGGCCTAATAATTTAGGAATATCAATAATAAAACTATTACATTAACTAGACTTTCCCTTATAAGGAGACATGTTTTATCGCCAACTATGTTGGATGTAATTTTCCGAGTAGATCTGTATTCTATATGGGTATATCATGTATATTATTGTTTATTATAGCCTATGTTATTTATTATTGTTTTATAGGCCTATTTAATATATTAGTATATAGTAATCATTTAGTCTCACAAAGTAGGCTGCCTACCATGCATTTTCCTCTGATAAAATACTGTGGTATCAGTGTAGTGTTTGTTGGCTAATCATTTCTCATAGCAATATATTTCTGCTTTCACATTCAATTACTAGAACTATTTAAATCTAATCAAATATCCGCTGTTGTGATATTCAGCCTCTGCTCTAGTTCAAGCTTCATCCCTATGGTGTGTAAACTCTGATAGGCTACATAAAAACAAGAATAGAAAATGCAGAGTTGGATTATTGAAAGTCTACTCTAGCCAAAGCAAGCTGTTAATGAAGGACATCATGTCTGTGGAGTATTGCATATAAGTGAATAAATGGTGCTTGAACCTTATTACTGTACCTAGAGGTAGGCTAGCATTCCCATTAAATCACATCATGACAACTTATGGAAACTGACAACCACAATCATGCTGTTCTCCAACGCTAAAGTGACCAGAGTGACACTGGAGAAGGGCTCATCCATGCCTGTTAGCCTCAGCCCTTTTAGTTTGACGCATCATATGTGAAAGGCATGTTGAGACATGTTCACTGTCACTCAGCATGTGATTAGTCAGCAAAGCATATGTTAAAATGTATGATTTACAGTATTATCATTTATCTTGCACTCGAAAAATCTGGAGATGCTGCATTGCAAAAATGAATTTGTCACTCAATATGTTTGTCTTGTTTTCCAGTATGTCTAAACATTCTTAAATCAAGATGCATTTACTTGAGAGGCAAAATCACTAAATATATTAAGTCTTGTCTGAAAAAATTGAGTGTATGCTTAAAATAAGAAAACATGTCAATGGTGTGTAAGAAAATTTTTATTCAAAGTGATTCGTTTAAAATAATGTTCAGATATTTTCTTGTTTTAAGCATATAGGGCAGGTTCCATTTGTTAACAATTAGTTAACACAAGCTAACAATGAAAAATAAATTTAAATTAATTATTAATCTTAATATAAATTTCAACAGTTAATTCCAACATTTACTAATAGATTATTAAAATTAAAAGTTGTGTCCGTTAATATTATTTAATGGACCTGAGCTAACATGAACTAACAATGAACAGTTGTATTTTGTTAACTATAACCTTTACAAAGATTAATAAATACTGTAACAAATGTATTGATTGCTAGTTAATGTTAGTTAATGCATTAAAGGGATAGTTCACCCAAAAATGAAAAATTCTGTCTTTATTTACTCACCCTCAAATTGTTCCAAACTTAAAATTGTTCATTTCTGGTTGAACTATCCCTTTAACCAATGTTAACTAATAGGTCTATATTGTAAACACTTACCCCATAAATATATTCGAATAAATATTTGAAATAGAAAACAAGACACAAATATGTTTGCAGACTTTTACCACCAGAGGTTGCCAGTGAGTTCTTTATTGTCCAAGGTAAATATCTTTAGGTTTGTATTGTTCATACAGGTCACCGCCGCCAGGGGGAGCACCAAGCGCTGTCATATTTGTTTTGTACCATTGAAGAAACATTATTAGCAGCACCCTAGAAACAAACTTTGTAATTATCAGTCTTATTCGACAAACATTAAGTGCGTATTTTTCTTGGTCATATGAGTTATATTTCCCTTTAATCTTTCTTTCTTTCTTTCTTTCTTTCTTTCTTTCTTTCTTTCTTTCTTTCTTTCTTTCTTTCTTTCTTTCTTTCTTTCTTTCTTTTTCTGGTGGAAAATTAACATTGTTCAATTTTTTTCTTTTTACAGCGTCCTTAAAATATTCTTCTCGTTTGCATGCTCTGATTTCTTGCAGAGCTCAGGCTTTGTTTTCGTGAGCTAACGGGACTATCCTTCGCGGCGGAGGACGACGCACTCGCGTGCGCGGAGGAACACAATATGACAGCCTTCTCCTGTAAGAGCTCTGTGTCATTGTAATGCAGCAAAGCAAGCCGTAATCACGGTCAACTTCTCCGAACGAACTGAAGATAAACCTTAAACTCCCCTCACCTAACGGATCTTGCTTTTAACGTCTTTTCCTGCGTTTCTTTAAAAGTGAAGCGCTGATGTTTTCCTCCGTTGTCCCGCGAAATCGAAAGCAGGACAGAGGGGTGAACTGAAGAAATGGTGTACACAGCTATCATATGGATCTAAAGAGGAGCACAATATCGTTGAAGAAGAACGGCATTAAACGGAACAGTTATTTTGTGAACTGACCTGCTATTATTCAGGCGATACTGCTAGTCTAAAATGTAAAATCGATGTCGTAACACATCTAGATATTATTTATTTCGATTTTCTGCTAAATTGTAATTATAAAAACCTGCTAACGTTACATTGCAAATGCAAATATCTGGCTGTCATTTTAGCCAGCTCGCGATGGGCAACTCAATGACCCACCGCGCCGTTATTGAGCTAACGAGGCACCATAAAAGGGAGAGGGGGTTTTCAACCCCTTTCTTTGCTTTTAAACTGAACTGACATCATGTAGCTCGAGAGGTTTGAGTTTGATTAATAGCCATTTCATCGAGCTATTTTGCGAAATGGCTTGTTAACTGGGTCAGAGAGTAACAGCGAAACATCCTGCGCATATATGAAACTTCACATTTAGCTATTCCTTTGTTTTGATTCTTACTTAAGCCAGACAGTTGTTAGTCAACTCTCAAGTGTACTAAATCGTCCGTCGCCTTGATAATTTGGGGATGACAGGATTCTTGAACAGACTGTCGTCTGGATTAACGAGAGTTTGAAGAACTTGACAGCCTCTCCATCACAAGCTGTAGTGTATCACAGCAGGACACTTGACAAAAAAAATGGAGACGGTGGGAGACTTTGAATACAGCCGAAAAGATCTCGTCGGACACGGAGCCTTTGCGGTCGTCTTCAAGGGAAGACATAAAAAGGTAAATAAACGCTAAGCATCTGTTCACTCGGACTGCAAATCTGGGCCATGCTTGTTATGCATCCCATTTAAAGTGAGGTAGCCTATTTAAATGTCAAATTTGCATAGAATAAATGTTTTCTAAGATATACAAATATATATGCATTGTGCTTTTCAGGTCTTGTAGGAGCCATGGCAATCCTTGATTAGAAACCGTGGGTTGTTTTTATGTAAGGTGTGCTAGAATAGGTCACATACTGCTGGAGTCATTCATTCATAAAACAGCCTCCGCGAATAAGCCGTCTCTGACGTCAATACGACTGACCGGTCTACTTTGGGCGGAAAGACAGTTATGATTTCTGCTTTATTTAGATTTTACATTGCCCAAATACAAACGCATTGACTTGTGTAATGAGAAAATGGCAAGCCGTTTTAACATTATTGCCTAAACCTAGGTATCTATTTTTTATGTAGTGTTTTTTAAATGACTAGTCCAGTATCAACTAGCATCATTTTTATTTTAGTAGCTAGTCATTAGATTCTATAACACTTTACAGTGTCCTTGTTACATATGTTACATGTACTTACCATAGTAATAACTGTAAATTAGGCAAAATTACATGCAACTAACCCTCACCCAAACCCTACCCCTATAGTAAGTAGTTGTTAATATTACTCAGTACTTAAATATACAATTATACTGTAACAATGACACCTTAAAATAAAGTGTAACCTTATATTCTGAAATAGTTATCTGAAATAAATTGTAATATAAACAAATTGGGATAGATACTTTGTTTTATAAATAGTTGTAGATAATCTGGAATGAATTGCCTAGGCCTACTACTGTTGGGGTTTTGATCGGAGACTTTGATTTGAGGTTTGAGATTTGAGACTTTATTAAGATCTCTTCTGAATCTCTAGTGGAGACACATGTGAGATTACTGGGCTGAGGTGAAACATCTGAGAAGCAGGCAACATCTCCAGTTTCTTTCCATGTAATCTCATTGGTGTCTAGGAGAAACAATTAAGATATCCGGATATAAGGGAATATCTGTATATAAATGTTTTTCAGCTGAGCTGATCATTATTTTTATGTTATTATGATCAATAAGCGATATGATGATGGCAGTAATAAAGTTTTCTATTTTTTTAGTTGTAGGCTAACGGAAGTAGCGAGAGATATTTTCAATGTATTGTGATATCCGAGTGCAACGGATTATTGGGGTTAAGGGGACGAAATGATTGGAGAAATCTGGCCTGCATCACCAAAGAGAAGTCTGTTGTTTCATTTTGATTAAATATTTATTCTAAAATGTTTTAACTGTAACATATGCATGAATTAATTCACAATCAATAGCATTTAGAAAATAGATTTCCATTTCCTGCCACTTTAAAAGCGTTTCAATCTCTCTTGAATGTAGAGTGAAAATCAGGAATCAAAACCTTAAATTTACAGTTGAAAAAATTGTTAACTGTTCAGTTTTGTTGAACCCTGGTCTTATCAGATCAAATGCTGATATTGATTTATTGTGCATCATTATAAGAGCTATCTCATATGTTTGTGTGTGTGTGGAAATGCTCAGTGTATGCACAGCATGTAGTACAACATCAGCTATATATAGCAGGAGTAATTCGATACATATTTATGATCACCTGCCTCATCCAAAGCAGCTGACTCGATTCAACCAGTGAGACAGTTTTATTTTCATCCTACAAACATATAAAGGTGTTCATCATCACACATGCTTATGATGCATTCTAGCTTGAAGATGATGTCATGCATGCAGACATAATTTAGCTGCATATATGACATTTCGGTTGTTTTTTCAGTAAAGCTTGAGCATTTAAGTCTCTTCATTCCTTTTCAATGCTCATCTAGTAAATGGGGTCAATATAAAAGCTAACAGCGTTTGCTCGGGGATGCCTTTACCACGCTTGGCCGAGTCGGTTTTCAGTGAGGCCAGATGAACGCAACCGCTCTTGCGTGCTGCCAGCACTTTGCTATGGCACAGTGTGCCGCAGGAACATCTCTTATTAACCTACATTTACATGAAAAGCATCGTTCTATTCATGGATTTCCACTCTGCGTTGGGGACACAGTTTCTTAAAAGCTGGTGTGCGGCCCTATGGAGTCCCACCTTGCACAAGTGCCTCTCCCAAAGGCTAAAATCCCAATTATACTATCAGCTTTATGTGGTTCCAGGTCACAAGTTGAGAGATAGATGCAGCATGCTGAAAAGAATGGCCTTTTGAAGCAAATGTTTGTGTCCTCAACAAAATACTCTCACTTACAGGAATAAACAGTTACTACCACTCAAAAATTAAAAAGTAAATGTTTTGTAAGATTCATATTAATGTAATTTGGCACATGTAACCTCTCTCCGCCATCCCACAATTGCTCTCTCTGTGCTATTTTGCAGAAGACTGATTGGGAGGTCGCAATCAAGAGTATTAACAAAAAGAATCTCTCCAAATCCCAGATTCTGCTTGGAAAAGAAATTAAAATTTTAAAGGTGAGTTGTTGTGTTTTTCATTGTTGTGTGTGTGTGTGTGTGTGTGTGTGTGGTAAAATAAATGAATACTTTAATTCAGCAAGGACACATTAAGTTGATCAAAAGTGACAGTAAAGACATTTAGAATGTTACAAAAGATTGATGTTTCAAATAAATCCTGTCCTTTTGAACTTTCCATTCATCCACGAATTTTTTTTGTCACGGTTTAGGCTACTTATTAAAAATATTAAGCAGCACAACTGTTTTCAACATTGATATTAGAATGATTTCTAAAGGATCGTGTGACACTGAAGACTGAAGTAATGATGCTGAAAAATCAGCTTTGACATCACAGAATAAATTACAATTTAAAATATACAAAAAATTTATGTTTTTGTATATTTTTATTGCAAACTGTATTGTACTGTATTTTTAAGCAAATAAATGTAGCCTTGGTGAGCATAAGAGACTTATTTCAAAAACATTAAAAAAATCTTACCAAACTCAAAATTTGAATGCCATTGTATATTATTTTGTTCAATTATTATTGTTTGTATTATTTTAAATAATATAAAAAGTATTTGTCTTATATTATTATATGTATTTATGTTTATTATTATACAGTGTTAATTATAGACTGTGTTTATTTTTTGTTTATAGGAACTCCAGCATGAGAACATTGTGGCACTCTATGATGTCCAGGTAATGGCTTTTTACTCATTTATTACTATAATCTCTGAATGCTCTGTCCTCACTAACTCTGAGCAGATTTGCCTAGAGCTGTCAGTGCTCTACTATCCACTAAGAGCTGTGAGGGCCTACAGGACTGGCCCAGTTCTTATATAACACCACCCTTCACATGACAAGTCACATGACCCATCCTAGACTAAGCCTCGCTGTACATTGCATGAGACCTCTTTGAAAATATCACACACATTATTCTCCAATGCTATAAAGTCATTAAAGAGGACGTTAATTGTCATTCTATAGCTATTAATGCAAAAAAATACATTGTGTGCACTGTGCAGCCCTTTATAAGTGTCTTACAGGGTACATTAGAGAATAATGTCACTGGCCAGGAGGAAGTAAGATTATTTCTCAGCATTTTGGGCTGAATACTGCATACTATGGTGAAAATGTCAGCCAGTTCTGTTAGCAGGCTAATTCATCCATCAATACCCTGCCTTCCTCCTTTCTGCATCCCACCAGCGGTATCATATAGGGGGAGGGTTTGCCTACTCTGGAATGGTGTGGGCTGTTTAAACACCATTTCATTGGTCCAAACCCTCGGCTGACAGAGCAGGCACTGTTCTGAAAGGATGTTGATGTCTACGGCAGGATCAAACTGCGAAAAGCTGTAGGTTTAATTAGGCTGTTATGACTCAGTCCCCTACACACCTTTGACATGTAATGCTTCCCAGTATAGTGAGGTGAGTCGTTAAATATCCTGCACTTCCAACGCAGCATGTGCTTATATAACACTCCCACCCGACACACACCTGCAGTGCTGATGGGGGCCCTTAGACCCCTCATCCTTTAGATAAGCATGCTTTTCTGCATCAGTTTTTTGTGCTGAACGGTGCAACATTTTTGGTCTTCTTCAGGAAGACACTTGAGAAGAAGAGTGATTTTATGTGTAATCTATCTCTGCTCCAAGGGCAAAAGGTCTGAGTACACACTACAAGCTGTTTACATTCATCTCACTGATCTCTCTAAGGCAGATCGTTCTTGAGGAGACACTGTTCATCTCCATCAAATAACTTTTTTTGTTGTTGTTGGTGTGAGAAATTATAGCATTTTGTCTCGGCTGTGACAGTTAGCACCAAAATCTGTCCCGCTTGGCCCGAGGTGTGTTGTTCCTCTCTGCCCTGAAATGGAGAAGTGGGGTGTCAGTTGTGACGTACTGTAGCTGTTCATCAGCTGTTTCTGGAGACTTGCATGCTGCGTCGCTCATTCAGTCAGATGACCATAAATACATCTGTGCATCGCTGAGACCTGCTTCCTGCTAACTCTTGTTTTCTCAATCACGAGGTCAGTCTGACGGAGGTAGAAGTTGATCTTATTTTATCCTGGAAGATTCAAGTCATCCCCCCTGCTCCCGCACTATAGTTAAGGGTTTTTTTCTGGGAAAAGACCCAGATATCTGAATCATGTTGAATACTCACATGGGCTTTTGCAGGTAGGAGTAGGACATTTGAATAGTTAGTAATTCGACTATAAATGATATGCACCCTAAACACTAATTATATTGACTAGGTCTCTGGCACCTTTTTAGTCAGTGAATATAACAGAATGTAACAGAATCATTTTTCAGTTTATACCTTATGTTGTCATAACTTTGTTGTATAATAGCTGCAATTATACTTTTCTAATTATACTAAAGTACTTCGTTCCCCAGTGGCAGTCACACTTTTCTTTGTGATGGTCTTCTTGAGTGCTCGCAAAATTAGTTTGGATGCCTGAAAGTATTTTATTGCTTCTTCTCGATTTCACTATCACTTTGCGGACCTGTCACTTTCACTAACTTATTGCACTGTAAACGCAAAGCAAGTGGATACCTGCTTGATTGCTTCTCAAATGAAATAAATGGCCGTTTACCTCAGCAGGCACCGTGAGCCGCACACTACAGAAGAACGTGACCTTTATCCACCACACTTCTCTTGATGGCAGCACAGAGGCCCTGGGGAATAGTAATGGCGTTCCCTTCCAAGCCCAATTACGCTACTTTGGACTGTTTACAATCCACTGTCATTAAAGATGTTAGGAGGATTGACTTTTTTGTACCCAGCCAGAGGTGTCTAGTTAAAGCATAGCAACAGGGAGCCTTTGCCCTTTCATATTTCAGCTGTGCTGTGAGAGGTGGCCCTCAGATCCCACTAAGCCACACGGAGCATATGCAGCGCGGTAGCACTCCGGCCCAGACCTGCAGCTCTGATAACGATCTCATCCCACATGATGAAGAAGTGTGAATGAAGGCTGCTTGTGATTAATGCCAACGTCAGTGCCAGTTCACACGTGCGTGCTTGCTTAGAACACATAGAGACGTCAGAGCGTTTTTGAGCTTTTTCTCAATGGGGATCTGTACAGATGGAGCTGAAGATATCGGCATAGCTGTTTAATTACAGGCTTGCGGTGAGAGCTGAGCAGCTCCAGTCAAATGCTTTTCAGTGGTGTTCCTGCTCTGGCGGAGGAGGCTGGAGACCTGCTGTAATAACAGGGTGGTGACTCTTTCTTCTGCCTGAATGAGTGTACTTGTGCTTTGCCTTTAAAGGGATAGGTCACCCAAAAACTGCACCCAAAAACTGTGTAGAGCTGCACAATTAATCAAAACAAAATAGGCTAGCAATATGGCTTAGTGCGATTATCAAATCGCAAAGTCTACGATTTAATTCGATTAAAATATGAATTTTGATGAGTAAAATATACCACAGTGTTCCTTTAAACGTGAAGAGCTGATGATCCAGTGTCTCAGAGTGGCTCGGTTCACAGTAAACGGTGCTCCACAGTCCAGACAAAATCATCTCCGCACACGCTATAAGTTTACCTCGCTTATAATGTACAGGTATATTTGGGAATGCAACATGTGGCAAATCATCTTTCCAAACTTGTAATTAAAGTCCGCGTGAACCGGAAGTTGCAAACGACTTTTCTCAAGTGTTGTGATGCATTTCCGAGTGAAACGGAATATTGAACAGAGGGCAGGGTTTTACTTTAGCGCTCCTCCATCTCTCGCCCATAGCAGAGTAACGGTTTGAGGGGAGTGGTTAAGCGTTTAACCAACCCAAGCCGTCAAGCCTACGTAATCAGAAAAAGAACCATTCCAGACCCGGAAGTAACTTTTCAGACTTTGATTAAAGATAACCACGGCAAACTATTTTTTTCTGTGTATTAACTTGCACGGATTAATTGTTCACCACAAGACTAGTAATATCCGCTAACAAAGTAAATAGGGTCAATTTTGATTTCATGCCGACTTTAAAAGTGCTTATAAACAGGCATCAAAAGAGAAGCTTTAATGGCTCCTTGCGGATTTCTGCCTAAATAAAAGCTTTATGCTTTAATGTTAAAAAAGTATTTGAAACAGGCATAAATATTAGTATTGTAATTTTACATTTTATTATATATTTAGCTATTGAATGCAATTTTTTTAATGAAATATCACAATAGTAATATTTGCTAGATAATAACATTATTTAATATAATTATATAATAATATTATAATTATTTCATAGTTATAACGATATACATAAAATATCAATTCTGACCTAATTGTGCAGCCCTACAAACAAGCAAAGGAAAAAATCATAAATCTGAAAACATTTTAAATGAATTGCAGTCCTACCCTCATAGGGTTCCACACCTGTATGCCTTTATATTTTATGTACAACACAAAAGAAGATATATATTTTTTTTTTAAATGCAATGCAGCAAAAGTCAATAGGGCTGTTTCGGACAACACAATTTTTTTTGCATGGATTTTTTTTTTTTTTTTACATTCTTCAAACAATCCCTTAAAATAAACAGAGAAGTGTTGTTCAAATGTGCAAAAAGCATGTACATTTTAAGGAAAGGGAAATATAAGGGCTGGAAGGGAGGAGTGGCTGGGGTTTTGAGTCGGGGTGGGAGGAGCCAGGTTAGTATGCATGAGACAATCTATGTATCAAAACAGAATTTGAACTTCCTGTTAGAGAACAGCGTGTCCCAGTGGAGGACGGATTGACTTGTTGTCTTCAGTTTTCTGAGAAGGAGGGGAGGAATTATTTCAAATTAAGACTGTGAGCAATGAGTGGTGGGTGCAGGAAAAGAACATGGGAACATATGGAAACTGTTAACGTTTTCCTCGAGAGCTGCCTGCAGGAACTAATAAGTGTTCAGTTAATAAGTTGTGTTCACTATGGTGGATGATACCACTTTGCCATTAAGCGATACATCTATTCATTCACATTACAGCGTAGTAGTGTTCTCTAAATGTCCACCTTTAAGGATTGTTTCTCATTTCTCATTTCTTACCACCAACATGTCACCAAGTGGAGGCTGTCTGTTTATTTACCAGCCCTTCGTGGGCTGTAGACACAAGAAAGCATGTTTATTTTTGTCTTTCTCTATCTTACAACTGTGAAGATTCATGGCCTTGCCTCAGGCAAAATGATGTGCTGTTGTTCTTCACTACCTGTTCTTGCTGATAACGATACACAAGTGTGTCAATCAGGGTTCCAGGGACATTGCTTTAGAAACAATCTCGTCTGAAAGGACAGTCTGTGTCTTTAGACTCACGACACCTTGAGTATACCTTACATCCCTAGAATGTTGTGTCCCCTTATCATGTAGATTACTAGAAACCGGTTGAGTTTCTAAGAAGGACACATCAATCTCTCGCAATTGGTTGCACATGTGGTGTTTCTCAAATATTCCTAGAATTTAAAGCGCTGCTTTGGCTGGATTCAGCATTTTGTAATCCAACACTTCTAGTTATGATGCAGTACTCTCCTGCCTGGCTGGAGCATGCTGCCTTTTGACTTCATGTCATGCCTGTATTTTCTGATGTTTTGAAGCTCATGTTAGCTCTGGAGATATGATTGGAATGCAGCCTAGCTCTAGCTTTGTTTTTTGTCAATGGTGCTTTGTTGTAGGGTTGACCCGATACCAAAATTTTACAGTCAAAATTGGCCAACTCTTGATGTCTGCTGTTGCACCGAAATTAATTTTGTACTAAAATTTTAGGTGAAAACTTAAACTGAAAATAACATTTTAGTGATTAAATTGGTTTAAAATTTAAACCAATATTTTACAGTCAAAATTGGCCAACTCTTGATGTCTGCTGTTGCACCGAAATTAATTTTGTACTAAAATTTTAGGTAAAAACTTAAACTGAAAATAACATTTTAGTGATTAAATTGGTTTAAAATTTAAACCAATATTTTACAGTCAAAATTGGCCAACTCTTGATGTCTGCTGTTGCACCGAAATTAATTTTGTACTAAAATTTTAGGTGAAAACTTAAACTGAAAATAACATTTTAGTGATTAAATTGGTTAGTTTAACTTTTTATGCTGTCGTGTTCTCAGGTGATTTAAACCAGTCATTGTAAAGTTCTTAGGCAATGAGCTGGCTCTCGATATTTCAGCCGAACAAATTTTACATATTGCGACTCTTGCATCCTTTTAGGTCAGAGTCAAGTTTGTGCATGACATGTTTACCTGTTGTAGCTTATTCATGTTGTGTGCACAAATATTTTAGCCGAATATTCCGTTTGCCAAAATTCCAATGCATTTCTAGTTTGTTGTTAACTCTAATAAATAATTGATATTGGCTGACTACCAACATGGTGCCAATATATCACATTATTCTCCATTTCCATTTATAACCAGGCATGCTGCCCAGCTGCCAAATATTCTAACTTGCTCTAAACATGCAGTAACTAATGTTACTTTCCCACTGAATTTATCTAAGTAGCAGCAAATTGTACTGAGGTACTGTACGTTTCAAAATGATGGCAGTTCAGGTATTCTAGCCGTTTGTCCAGAGTCCAGTCTTTGGCAACTGACCTTTTTTTATCCTTGTTCACATGACACATATAAATGATATAACAACTGTGCTTAAAATCATGATGCATATTGTTAGGAAAGATTCCAAGTGGAATCTCATCTCTTGCCAAGAAGCAAGGAAAACATTGGCAGAAGAAGATCAGGGCGGGACTTGCGTGTTTGGACATGTAGTTCTTGATCCAAAGCTGTTTGTTTTTCTTTTCCTGCCCGCACTTGGTCAACGGTTCCTCTTGTGCCTCTCATCGAATGGCCTGTGTGTTTGTTTGTGTGTGTGTATCATGCTCAGAGCCAGTTGGCTTCAGATGAACTCACAGATGGTCAAGTTCAAGAAATTACTGAAATGGGATGGTTAATGACGTCCTTGAGTTGATCGACCGCTCCACCCAGCCGGAGCTGTCCCATTTCCTTTCTCCTTCCTATCCCCCACCACAGACAGCTCAGATCAGCCCTATATGCAATCAGACTGACAACCAGAGGTTGTGCCCCTTGTGGCCCGTATGGCTGCATTGATCCCAGATCCCATAACCAGATCTACAGCAGAATTGGGGAGGTGGGCTTGTCTGGGATCAGATTACAGAGAAGGAAGTATCTTGCTTGCAGAATGTCAAGTCATGACCCCTTGAGCTGCTCATACATTTTTATCAAGATTATGAAGACAAACACTTTTTTTCTTCAGCATAACATAGACTAGGGATATAATTCTAAATACAAATTGTATACTATTTTGTCCACACTAAACACTAAAAACTAAAATCAATCAATTTAAATGCTACAAGGGAATTCAGACATCAAAACATCATAATGTACAGTATGAAAATGGATTTTCATTTTGAGATTTACATGAATTATTATGCAGTATTATTAATGTTATGATCATGCCCTGTTTCTTTTTTTTTTCTGTCACTGTTTAGCCTGAGTTTTAGTTCATTGTTTGTTACCATAATGTCTAATTAGTCTTGCACCTGTTCCTTGTTCTGTTGATTGTATTATCTGTGTACTTAAGCCCTTAGTTTAGTGCTCATCATCATCACTGTGTAATGTGTGTTCATTCTTCGTGTTTATTGAAGTGACATTTAAAGCTGCAGTCCGTCGTTTTTCCTCTTTGTCGCCATCTCTGTTCGAAATCTGCAATTGCAGTTATTCGCGGAATTATTAACTGTGCGTGGGTAGTAAATCGGCATGAAACAGCGCGGATGAACACAATGTATTGAGGAGAACCTGTCGCTGCCGCGTCGTTGTGGATACTGTACTGTCATCAGCAATCTCAGAGTATACTTTTTGAAAGTGTCAACATTAGAATTTTCATCGAAAAATGTCATCTGAACAAGTAAGTAACATTCACTTTTGTTCTGACCAAATTCGGGGGGTGGGGGGAAGCATTGCAGTAGGCTATAGCATGCTGATTAAATCTAACGATTGCTTATATCACGTCAAAACGTGAAAAATATATTTTTTCTGAAGTCCGAAGTCTTTGGGTTTTACAACTGGTGAATCTCCAGTTGTCACTGGTGATTGTCGCTTTAAACTTTCGGGATCCGCCATACCAAGTGCTAAGCTAAATCTCCACCATCATCCACACACGCTATAATAGCCGACTAGCCGAGACTCCTTCTCTATGTGTACAGAAGTGACGTAATGACGCAAAGACATGCTCGAAATTCCCGCGGAAATCCACCAGTACCACTAGAATTAAAATCATTATTACAAGCTTACCGTTTTGAATCGAGGTAAGGCAAGCAGATCGTTTTGAACACTGTCTGGTTACGTTTTTTTTCAAAAATGTATTTTTTGATATTTTTAAACCCAAAAAAGTGCCGGACTGCAGCTTTAAATTATTAGTGAAACAAAAATAAAAAATACAGTTTCAGTAATTAAATTTGGCTAACTGAACTAATTATGCTAATCAGGGTTTTGTGTTTTCAGGAGATGAATTAAACCAGTTCTAGTCAAATGAGCCACCTCTCAATATTTAATTCAAACCATTTTTTTTTTACAAATCGCTACTCTTCATTTTTGATCATTGATGAAGCTTATCCATGTGTGCATAAAATAGACATTGATAAAGTCAAAACACATTTTTGAGAAGCACTGATTAAAAGTCACTGTTTTGGTCAATGATTTCAGTCCTTTAAAACAATTCTGGGCTGGGGAAAAAAGGGAAAATTACTTTAGCCAAATTTTTTCAGTTGCTGAAATTTTGGTGCATCACTAGGTATTAAGGATTAACTTTAAGTGTGTGTTACCTGATGGGAAAGGTAATCTTAATGTTAAAATAATGGACATAAGCACACACAAAAAAACATTCAGGATTATTTTGTATTTAAAAAGTAGATATTTTGAATATTTAGTCATCTTGAATAGGTGAGGTAGTGAGATATAGTGAGGAGGAATGAGAGGTGATGTGGGCAGATGGAGTGTTGGCCGCTATTACAAACTCTCCCCACACACACTCTCCACAGGCAAGCACTTATGAGCAGCACATAAAATGGCCGCACTTTCCTTGTTAATGGACCAGTCCATCACAGCTGCATTAATGGGCTGCCAACATCAATTCACTGAAAGATACCAGGAATCATAAAACTTTCAGATCAGATTGTGGAGGAAGTTCTATAGATTGGTGGCTTGTCTTTATTACTGTAACACCCCACTTCCTTGGAAAAAACCAAAGGGTCTTGTGCTTTTTATTTGGCCAGCATTCCGCATCTAATTCTTTCAGTATTGACCCAGCAGTCCTAATAGCTGTTATGAGGCTGGTGTGTCTAATGGTTTCAGCACCAGGATGTTTGCATGCCAGGATTTGAAACGTGAGTCGTCTTCACTTACGCACGTGCCTGTATTTCCACAACCACGTGGTTGCTGGAGGACATGGACCTGTGTGCAAACAAATCCGTGTCGGTGATGGATGTTTGCTGTTATGGGCTGTTTCTGAGTAAAATTTTGTTTTTCTTTCTTTCAGGAAACGCCAAGTTCTGTATTCCTGGTTATGGAGGTGAGTGTAAAGCATATATTACCCCCTATATCTCTCCCCCTCTCTTGTTTCTGTCTTCCACATGCTCTTGTTTTAGTCATGAGGCCACAGTGTGCCTAATGTTTCATGGCTATTCTTTCTAGTATTGTCCAACACTGCAGTCTCGAGTCTGAAGGAGAAACAAACACATCAAGGGGCCAAACTAAAAATATCTGTTCAGGGAAAGCTGCTCTCAAAAACAATTTCCAGAGCTTTAATATTAACTATATTTAGTAGTGTGTATCAGTCCAACCCTTCTCATGTATGTACAGTAGCTTCTGATAATGCAACCTGCTGGCTTTCTGAGTATAATTTATTGGGACCTGTCTGTGTGACCTGAGAGGGGGTTTGCAGCTAGAGTTTGGCTCAAACTAGAGGTCTTCACAGGTTTTCTTCGATTAACCAAAACTAAAAGCATTAAAAAATTGCTGTTTTTGATTCATTCTGTAGAATAAATCTTTCTTGCAAGCCAGAAGTAATATTTGTTTGTTTTTTTATTTTAAAAAGCCTTCAATAAAGGTCCTAATGTTCAGTCAGAGTTTTATAGATGTTATGTTAACTGTAGTGTATTATCTCTGTACTCAACACCCAGTATGCTCAGGGCTATTTCTCTCATGCCATCAATGATGTGGAAATTTACTGGCCACCAATACATGCTGACAATCCCATAATGCTGCATCACTTCATCAGATTCATTGATGTGTGTGTCACTAAACCGGCCTTCCTCCTCCTGTAGCCCATGAAATATCCTCGAGCCTCGACATAGTTTTTTTTATTGTTCAGTATTGGTTTCAAAGTTGAGTTTTATTTTCTCTGTTTGTTTCCTCTTCAAGTACTGCAATGGAGGAGACCTGGCCGACTATTTGCAAGGTAAGCAGCTTTTGAGCTAAACACATCATTTGGTCAGGCTGCTCAAATAAAAAGAGCATTGTTTTTACAGCACATTTTAGGGAAGTCCACCTATAAATGGGTTTCTAAAGTTTCTTTGCACATTAAACAAGGATGTATTTCTCCTCTGCGAGCTAGAGTTGAAGTGTCTGTCTCCAGGGCTCAATCTCAAAGCACACTTACCACCAACACTCTCAGAGAGTCACTGCTGCCTCCATTATCATATAAATTTACAGCTCACAGAGGTTTGTCCACATACCCACTGTGAATAAACTGAAGTCTGTGTACTTCAGTTTGTTGTTTACGAGCAATCTTTGTTCCGTCAGAGGAATCTGATTGGTCTATAAACCAAGTTTTCACTGAGTGTGTGACGCAGAGGGCATAATAGAGATTACTCTGGTGCCATTTACTTTGTGTGAGTGATGTTGGCTGGACTGTTACCTCTTGTTATGTTCAGACAGATTGTTATCTTTGTGTAACCATGCTCTTGTCCTCTTACCCTTCTCCCTTGTTTAATTATGCAACCGTTTCTTACAGTAGTTATACAACCTCACAGCTATGCCAAATACTGTTTTGGGATCAGTACGAGGTTCATTGTGATCATAATTGCTTTGTTTACAGAGCAGATTGAGTGAAGGGAATCCTCTTAACAGCTCAGTGGATTACACCAGTTTTGCTCTAACAGGGGACCTGGAGCGCCATCACTCCATGTAAAATCCCTGAGCAGCTTCTGATTTTAACATTCTCACCAATCAGGGGCCTAGAGAACATGACTCTGATGGTCTTGGATTAGCTCAGTGCAGTGTACATCCTTATTTAAAGGGATAGTTCATCCACAATGAATTCTCACTTCATCGCTCCACAACAATTAGGGTGGGCTGTTGCCCTAGGCCAGTGACAGAGATTGTTGAGATCTAGTTGACGGAACTGTCACTTCTTTTCTTTTTTCAATTGTTATGCAAACTTAATGATTTGGAATTCCGCTTGTCAACTTTTTAAACTTTTATCTATCAGTATGAATGGGTTGAATATGACAAACCAATCAGTAATGTTTTGACATCTTTGCCATTTTCCAATTTATTGGCGTTTCTTGTGTAATTATAATAGTTTTTAGCTATTATTGCTAATTTTTTACAAATTATAATGTATTACTGGGCCAGCCAAGTGTGATGAAAAATCATGGAAATTAATAAAACCTTAAAAGGTCATGGACATTTCAATAGTCAATCTACATTTTTCTAGGTATGCTCAGTTCTACCGTATTTCTTTTGATATAAATTACTCACAACATTTTGTTTGTTTTATCGCTTAAAACAGACATAATGGTCACATTAGCAAAATTTCGTTGAACTTTAAGGGGCAAAAAACTTCCAGGCCCGGTTTCACAGACAGGGCTTAGATTAAGCCAGGATTAGGCTTTAGTTCAATTAGGGCATTTAAGTAGCTTTTATAAATGTACCTTAGAAAAAAAACATTACTGGTTTGCATCTTGAGACAAAACAATGTTACTGACATATTTTAAGATATGTTAGTGCAAGTTGATTTCAGTTAAAACTGCTCAAACATGCATTTAAGTCTGGGACTAGGCTTAAGCCTAGTCTGTCAACCGGGGGTCATTGTCTATAGTCAATAGCGATTTATGAAGCAAAGCTCACATTGAAGTCACTTTCAAGCCAAGCAGCTTTCTGTTGGTCAACACAGCGAAGTTGCGACCCACTTTAACTCGATGCAAAATCTGCGTCAGGAATTTTACAATCTTGTGGACTCCTATTGAAATTACTTTTGTTTTGCTCAAAATTTGCCAAACAATGGTAAATGTGACCACACCTTAAAGATTTTGCTCTTCAAAACTAGTAAATCTTAGGTTTCTTGACACATAAAGCCACTTTTCAATTTCAGCAAATGAAACATTGTATGATGTGTGTAAGCGGTTATATCAGCTGCAAGGCTATCTGGTTAGATGAGGTTTTGAGGATGTCTTAATGGAGTGTATAGCCATGTTTCTCAGCGGTACAATGTCTTTGCTCTTCCAGCCAAGGGCACTCTGCGAGAGGACACACTGAGGGTCTTTCTACAGCAGATTGCGGCAGCTATGCGCATCCTCAACAGCAAGGGGATCATTCACAGAGACCTCAAACCTCAGAACATCCTGCTGTCCTACACGGGACGCAAGAAGTCCAGCATCAGCGGCATACGCATCAAGATTGGTAACACTCTACATAATGATTTGTTGCTAATATTACTAATTATACCTTATTATATCTACAGTATAATTCAAATGCCTGAGACCACATAACAAATCTGGTATCCAAAATTAAAATAAATACCTCAAGACGTTTGTAGTCCACTGTGTATGCACCCAACAGTCTATATAATAGCATCATACTCTTTCTTGCCTTTGATCTCTCACAGCCTGTTCTTTGTTTCCATTGTCTCAGTCTGTGCAGAAGTTATAAGTCGTGACTCTCAGACAGCAGTATGTTACTATTAATAACACCGGTGCTCTCTTTGTTTAACAGCTGACTTTGGTTTTGCAAGATATCTCCAGAGCAACATGATGGCGGCCACATTATGTGGATCCCCAATGTACATGGTCAGTAGTCACGTACTAAATTCTGTCTCACTGTCTCAGATTTGTGAAATACATCAGCAGTGTGAGACTTTTGCAGCATCATGTTCTCATCATTTGTAATCTATCACCTCTCTTCGCAGGCCCCAGAGGTGATCATGTCCCAGAACTATGATGCCAAAGCTGACCTGTGGAGCATTGGGACTGTCATTTACCAGTGCCTCGTGGGAAAGCCACCTTTTCAGGTGACGTTCATGACAATGAGGCTAAACTGAGATCATATAGTAGCTAATTATCTGATTTGAAGTCTTTGCTGTTTTTTGTTGTTGTTGTGATGATGTTTTAATGGTGTTTTGTGTGTATATAATGTATGACCAGGCTAACAGTCCCCAGGACTTGAGGATGTTCTATGAGAAGAACAAGACTTTGGTGCCAAAGTAAGAGCACTTGACTATTTTTGTTTTTGTCTTTTGTTGTGTTTCATATGTGTCATAATGCTCAAGATTGTTGTTTTCCCCAAAAATATTAAGCAGCACAACAGTTTTTAAAATTTATAATAAATGAGAAATGTTTCTTGAGCACCAAATCAGCATATTAAGCTGAGTTCACACTGCCAGCGACACGCAGCGACAAAGCGACATGAATTCAATGGAGAGCTGGCGATTTCCAGGGACATAAACGAATGTAGAATGTAGGTTTGTCTAGCAATGCGACAAAGTTGAGATACAGTTAGGTCCAAATTTATATGGACCTACCTGTATGTTTAACTGTGCAAATGAAGAGCAACTTTCAGGAGCGACAACCAGAAGGAGTGAAGTCAGGTGTAATTGAGGAAAAGATCCATCAATAGATCCTGTAGTGGACTGTTATGATTGAGGAAAAGTTTTGTTAGTGGTCAGCAACTTTCCTTGAATTTATTATATATCTCTGTGCTGACTCCAACGTAAACCCAGATAGACCGGCGCTTGCACTTTCGCTGCAGATAAATAGCCAAAAGTCACTTGCAGTGTGAACACAGCATTAGAATGATTTCTGAAGGATCATGTGACACTGAATATTCAAATAATGGCTACTGAATCTTTACTGAAAATTCACTGAAAAATGAAAACAGATTTTTGATTATATTTTATTATTCAGCCAATAATCTCGATATGGCCAATCATTAGACTAATCACTATTTACTGAATAATTAAGCTTTCTGTTCACAGCATCCCGAGGGAGACGTCTCCTTCACTGGAAGATCTGCTGCTGGGGCTGCTCCAGAGGAACCAGAAGGATCGTATGGATTTTGGTCAGTGTATTTCTGTTGTTGCAGTGCATTGTGGGAGGATTTCCACCTTGTTGTTCCCTTTCCTCATTCTCATATTTGTCTGTCTGCAGACACTTTCTTCAGTCATCCTTTCTTGGAACCGACATCAACTATAAAAAAATGTAAGTAAGAACATTTGATGAGCAAATTTAGTGAATAAGGGGTGGCTGGACACTAAACCATTTTTTATTTTTATTTTTTACCCAGCATGCCCTGTGCCAGTGCCAACGTGCTCTGGCTTGGTCTCAGACAGCACGTGTGGCAGCTCTCCTTCCTGTCGTTACGTGTCTCCTCCGGTAAGCACCTTACTTTGTCAGTGCTGAATGCTAAACTAGGGTGTTGCATGAGATGATTGCAGCATTGAGAAGTTTAATAGCACTGACTCAGCTCAAGGTAATCCAGCGTTTACCTCCACCTCTGTTTTGCAGTCCCTGCCAGACATGCAGACTCTCCCTGAGGACGTGCTGTCCTCTCCACCTCTCGGCCCTCCCAACTACCTGCAGCTGTCCAAAGAGTCGGGCGGCAGCACCAGCAGCAAGAACTCCTCCTGTGACACGGACGACTTTGTGCTGGTGCCACATCTCTCCGGGGAGCAGTCCTGTGAGTCACATTACTTCACAGAACATGTCACACGCTTACACGGCAAAAATCATTTAATAATCAGCACATGTCTCTTTTTTTCTGTTCAAAAATCAAAACATACTTAAAACAAGATCAATTTATTTGAGAAGCAAAAAGTTTTTTTTCAACTGTATTGACCATTAATGTGAGATAATATAATTAAAATTTATTTTTCTTCTATAAGTAAAACAATATACTTTAAAAATGTTGTAAATGTAATTTGAATCCTAAATCTAGCTAAATTTGAGTTTTAAGGTGAAAACAAGAAAAACACATATTTTCTGAAAGTAAATCTAAAAACAGTTATTTTAAGAATGGTTTAGTATGTAAAAAATGTTTTAACTGGAAAACGTTTCAGAAATAAGCCTTTTTTAATAAATCGTACAAAATATAAAAATATTCAAGAAATATTTGATATCAGAGAAATATCAGCCTTTTTAAAAAAATTTTTTTTAACATAATTTAGTGTTATTTTGTAAGTTGTTTTCCTCATGGCGACCAAAAAATGTCTCCACAAAGACAAGGATTTTGGCAATTGCCAGCTTTGCGAGGGCATTTTGTCCCCATAACATATACCTGAACCACACACACACACTAGATTTGAGCAGCTGCTGGAGCTGTTTGCGTGTGTGTTTTAGAGTATAGAGAGGCGTCTGCTGAGTCAGCGCTATGAAAGCCTTCCAGCGCTGATTCGCGTTCTCACAAGCTGTGATTTGCTGGTGTTTGTGAGACTGTGTGTATTTGTAGTTCTCATGACTTTCTTTCTCTTCTCCTTAGATGACCTTCCAATGGGGGCAGTGGGCCGCAGGCCGTCCAGTGAATTCCTTCTGTGTGGAGGGTGAGTGTGACATCACTGATATGGTTCACGCACAATGCATTACAATGCTTTCAAACCTCAAACCTTCACACATGCATGTTTACTTGCGTCAAATGTTAAACAAGGTTTAGTAGGCCAAAGATACACAGTTCACTGTCAAGTCCGACATGCGGACAGGAATATTGACAATGGTTAAATAATCTTGATCCTTTTTGGCTGTTTGCATCATGGAAATATGGAGTTACGCATTAGCACACTGATCTGTTTGTTTCGTTGATGTCATTGGAGATATTTTTGGTGCCTTCTACTCCCAAACTATTTAATCATGGAGGTGAAAGCCAGGGCGAGTTCACGGTTGTGTGACTCTGGGTGGTGTATCTGTTATTGCAGGAGGAAGCTGAGAGGTGAATCACATGGCTAGTGAATGAGTCCTGTGGGAGCGAATGTGTGTGTGTTTGTGCTCCTGCCCTAAGAATAGACACCCTGTTGTCATTTCTTACCATCTGCATGTGATCTAAAACTCTTTCCACACCGTTTACTTGTGAACCGACCTCTATTTTTGTCCAGAGGTGCAGAAATAAACATCCATCGCATCGGCTGTTTTGTGACTTGACCCTTGTTATTGTGCAGTTATGCAGTGGATCATTCAGTTGACAGTTAAAACATTCATATGCTGTTCATTTTTTGTCTGTTACCTCATGTAAAACAGAAGCTGTTTTGCTGTTGTGAGAGTCGGTGCATCTCCTCCGAGTCACTTCCTTCTGCTCTGTGGCTTTTCTGTTTCCCTCTCTTGTACAAGCGAGGCGTACTCCACCTTCACCGTCTCCTCTCTGTCTGCTTATTCTTTTTCACACATATACACTAACTTCTTCTTTAAAAAAAAAAATTATATTAGAGGTGCACCCAAATAAAAACAGATAACCAATAAATGGCAAATATTAAAATTCATACTATTTTGTTTAAATAAATTAAAAAATAAAACACTAAAAAAATACAGTAAAAACAGTAATACTGGTAAATATTGTCACAATTTAAAATAATTGTTTTAATATGTTTACAATTTGTATTTATTCAATTTGTATATATGGCAAAGCTGAATTTTCAGCATCATTAGTCCAGTCTTCAGTGTCACACAATCCTTCAGAAATCAATCTATTGGCAATGTTGAAAACAGTTGTGCTGCTTAATATTTTTGTGGAAACAGTGATAGATTTTTTTTCAGGATTATTTAATGAATAGAAAATTCAAAAGAACAGCATTATTTTTTTTAAATATACATTTTTGTAACATTATAAATGTCTTTACTGTCACTTTTGACCAATTTAAAAAGTCTAATTTTTGTCTGTATTCAATTCCTTGCTGACCCCAAACTTTTGAACAGTAGTGTTATATATAATACATATAGATATATTATCGTATATAGCCTCATCATTTATGTCCTGTTTGGTTTGTTGTGCCATGCTGAACTGACTCTGAGTCAAACAAAGAAACTCTCTTTGTGTGCAGTTGTGCTGCCTGGTTAACTGCTCACGTGTAGCCCACACTCCTCCCTCCCTCATTACATAATCCAGGAGGAGACTGGAGCTCAAACAGAAATGTGCAGCTTCCTTTCTCCCTTTTAGCTCCCCTTCCTTCTTATCAGACCTTTGCACAGTGCGCGCACTTGACCCAGTCATGACATCTGTGAAAAAAACATTGTGTTCCTGATAAAATAAGAACGAGCTGTTTTGTTTTCTTTGTCTGTGACTGGTGAAGGTAGGTGGACCAAGCACGTGTCACTGCCTAAAAAGCACCGCCCACGACTCCTCCCTCCTCCTTACTGATTGGTCAGGGCTTTGTGTTTACACTGTAGCTCCGCCCCATGTGGTTCGGCCATGCCCTTTGAGCAGAAACTGCTTTTGCTGAACTCGTTTCACAAATTTGGAAACGTCTCGCACTTTACATTTAGCGATCGCATGTTGAATGAGACTTTGATCTTGAGGATTTTGTCGAGGTTTTATGGCCTAAATGGGTTTGGAAAAGCATTCTGACTGGATTGAAACCTTGTTTTCTGGGTTTCTCAGGCCACCCCAGCCATCCACCGGACATACGCCAATGGTGTCGCCACGAAGCGAGACCACGCCAATACCTGTGCCCACACAGGTACGAAACTACCAGCGGATCAAACAGAACCTCTCCAGCAGCCCAACCACAACACTCTATGGCTCTCCCAGGTAAGACGAACAACAACGGGAATGTTTAACTCTGCTACTTACTGTATGCGGCATATTCATGTCTTTATGATGCTATGTAAAGATTTCTTGTCACTCTCGAATTTGCATCTGTTTCCTAAACTTGCTCACTTGTATAGCTGAGAATTTTCTAAGTGGTCTTTGAGAACAGATGGGTTTAGGGTCTTCAGGCAGGTGTTTAGTAGAGTCTGGAGATTTTGACTGTTGCTTGTCCCCTATTAGTCACGCCAGACCTCAGCAGCTGCTTAGACTACTTCACTCTGACCTGCCCTGGGTCTCAAAAAGTGATTAATCTCATCACAGCAGCCTTGCTGTCCTTGTGCCCAGGGCCAGGCTGGTTCACATTATACTACCCTGTTAGTCAGCTCCGGCACGGTGATGGTGAAGTGGCCCCGGGCACCAATTCAGACCTGATCGTTGAGTCATAACTGTCTTCCAGGTGCCAGTGCACTGAACTATTTAACATTTTTGAGCTTACCAAATTTTGACAGGAGTGATTTTCTGTGTCACTAAGCTCATTTATGAATTGTTTAGGTCAATTCAATTCAATTTGAATATTGAGTATCTCACTTTAAGTTAAAGGAAATGCGAGGAACTCTTACCCTAACAACGCTGATGACAGAACGTCCTGCAAATTGTAAAAAAGTAAAATGCATGAAATGTTTGGGTTTGGTAAAACAAGTCTATTTTGCTCAACAAAGCTGCATTTATTAATAATAACTAATGTTAACTAATGAAACCTTATTGTAAAGTGTTACCGAAACAAAAATAACAATGTTATTTTTATAGATTATTTGTGCTTTAAAGATTTAAGTAAGAATTATTTTATGCTGTATTTATTTGATCAAAAATACAGTAAAAACAGTAATATTGTGAAATATTATTGCAATTTTAAATACATTTTATTTTATTTTAAAATGTAATTTATTCCTGTGATGGCAAAGCTGACATTTTTAAGCATCATTACTCCTAGTCTTAAGTGTCACATGATCCTTAAGAAAACATTCTAATATGCTGATTTGCTGCTTAAGAAACAGTTCTTAGACCTTAGTTTCAGGATCCTTTGATGAATTTAAAGTTCAAAGAACAGCATGTATTTGAAATAGAAATCTTCTGTCTCTACTGTCACTTTTGATCAACTTAATTCATAGTTAATGTGATAAACTACACCTTATATCCAATAAAATCACATCGAGGCCAGTTGGTTTAACATGATTGCATAATTGTTGGTTATGAAAAGTGTCATTTGTGCTAAGAAAAGGTTTCAGTGAAATACAATTGTACGGTTGTCAAATACTACTACAGTATGATGTTTTTGGCCACACTTTGGATCCAATTCTCATTCTATTCAATTATATTAACAAACTATTAACTACGAAGTTTGCCTTAATAAACTCCTAATTTCTGCTTATTAATAGTTAATTAGGTAGTTAAGTTTAGTATTGGGAAGGATTGAGGGATGTAGAATATTGTCAGGACATTACTATGTGCTTTATAAGTACTAATAAACAGCCAATGTCCTAGTAATATGCATGATAATAAGCAACTAGTTAATAGCGAGAATTGGACCCTAAACGAAAGTGTTACCATGTTTTTATTTTTTTATTTCTACAGGTCAGGCACAGTGCGGCGCTCCAACACAAGCCCCATGGGCTTCCCTAAAATGGTGTCTGGGTCACCAAGCCCTGCAGATACGGTCCAAACTGTTGGGCGACGTCTCTCTACGGGCAGTTCCCGGCCCTACTCTCCCTCTCCACTGGGTAAGTTGCCGCTGTCATTCCAGTTTAATGTTTACTGGGAAACTGTATTTTTAAAGTCTGACGTATCCAGACGTGCCCATTTAATGTGTGTCTGTCTGTTTCTGTGTAATTGTTCCCCAGTGGGCACTATTCCTGAGCAGCTTGGCCACTGCTGCTGCGGACACCCCCAGAGCCACGAGGCCCGCAGTCGCAGCTCCTCGGGCGGTGAGTTTATATGTCAAAGGTGGACACCAAAAAACTCACAGCACTGCTGTTTCCTCTTCAAAGTGGCACCATTAACAGTCCCACAAGCAGTAGCCACAGTGGCTTTCTCCCGGTGGGTCACAGCATGTCTGTTATTTTAATCTCCATGGAGACAGCTGGTCGTTATGGCTGAGAACTCAACAAGCCATCAGGAACAATGCATGTTGTAGTAACAAACTGTTCGACTCGTGAGCTTTTGTGTGAAACCTCTTCAGACCTATAAACCATCAAAACTGTGAACTCAATGATCGTGTCTAAACTGCAGACAAACTCACTGACCTTGTTTTATTCTTTCAGTTCACTGAAGTCTCATGGCGCACATCTTAAATATATAAACTGCAGTGGCACCTAGTGGTTGAATCATGTAGCATCTGATGAGCCAGAAGCAAAATGTTATAATGAAAATTCACCCTATCTATTTCAGAAATGAATGTTATAGATCTCATTGTAAGCTAAATTCATCCATACGTATTTTTCATTTTTAAAAATGGTGTTTTACACTGTTCTTGTTACACGTTGCATGTAGTTTCTATTATAATAACAGTAAATAATGCATAATCACATGCAACTAACCTAAATCAAACCCTAACCTTAAGTACATGTTGTTAATTAATATTACTCGGCACCTAAATGCGCAATTACATATACCTTATACCTTAAAGAGAAACCTAAAAACTGGACCTTGTGGTGAATGCAACAGACTTCTCTCTGGTGATGTATACAGGTCTTCTCCAATCATTTAGTCTGCTTTAACCCCGCCCCTTTCTCTAAAGGTTCATCTGCCTTCAATTTTGAGTGCAATGCCCACATCTCAAAATCCAATCATTAGCTGATGGAAATAATCCCGCCCTACATTTATTTATTTTTCGATGGTCCGTTACACTCGTATGTATGTCACTATGTGGAAGAAAAGATCTGTTGTTAATTTCATTCATTGCGACTTTAAATGATGTTTTTTAAAACAAGGACACTTTTTATGTTTTAGGTTCCCCTGTGCCATCCTCTCAGTTACTGGGCACTCGTCTTCAGAGTGCGCCCACACTGACTGACATCTATCAGAACAAGCAGAAGCTACACAAGCAGATGTCTGACCCAGTCCACCCCACCTCATCCGCCTACCCCACCAGCCACTCCCCTCAGCTCGGGCGTCCCGGCAACCTAGGCACCTCCCCAACTAAGCACCTTGGCTCCTCCCCTCGCACCTCTGACTGGCTAACAAAGTCGCCGCTGCCCACCATCATCGGCTCGCCCACTAAGGTAAGCTGCAGGAGGTGTCTGGTAATCTTTTTGGTCTAGATCAAGAGCTTTTGACATTACTAATCACATTTCTTCTCATTTAGGTGAGCGCTCCATTCAAAATCCCTAAAACTCAAGCGTCGTGCAACCTCCTGGCTCTGGCCTCACAGCAGGGTATAGCCGACAGCCCCGCACCAATCAGGATGCTGATGGATGGACGTGACCTCTGTGCTCATCACTGCTCGGCGTATCCCAGCAGCCATCAGCCTGCTCCAGAGGCCAGCAAGACTTCCTTTGGCAGGTTGGCAAAAGTTTTGATATATTTTACAACAGTTGATGCATAATGCATAAAAATATGCATAATAATATACTCTACTGTTCAAAAGTTTGGGGTCAGTTAAATTGTTTTTATTTTTATAGAAATTAATACTGTTATTCAGCAAGTATATTTTCAACTTTCTAATTATCAAATAATTCTGAAAAAAATTGACACAACTCACAACTGTTTTCAACATTGATAATGAAAAGTTTCTTGAGCTGCAAATCAGCGTATTATAATGATTTCTGAAGGATCATGTGACACTGAAGACTGGAGTAATGATGCTGAAATGATTTGCCATCACAGAAATAAAATACAATTTTAAATAAAACAGAATAAAATAAAACAGAAAACAGTCATTTTAAATTCTAATATTTCACAATATTACAGTTTTTACTGTAGTTACTGTTTTACTATTTTAATCAAATAATTGTGAGTATAAGAGCCTTCTCTCAAAAACACTGACCCTATATTTTAAACATTCGTGTACAACTTGTGTACAACATTTTACAACTTCTGACCTTGCCTTGTCACAAAAATGTATTGATTTTATAGACTTATTGACCTAGAAAATCTCCTTTCTATGATATCATTCCCTGTTTTATGTTTTTTCCCCCTGCATGTTGGTCACACCACATGAATTTTATTTGCTGTGTTTATTTATCATTTATAATATTTCACCAGAACTACTGCTTATTTATTCTTTTTTTAAAGAAACATACATAATAATTAATATTTTTCGTTTCAGGCTTTTTAAATTTCATAACAGTACTTATCATAACATTATTATATATCAGGACACTGACATTTATGACTTTATGCCCCACACAAATATCACAAAACAAAAATGAATAAACAATCAAAGAAGGATTGTATTGATGTCATCATTGTTTGCATTTTTTATGTATTTGAAAAGGAATAGATTTGGACAAGAAAGAAGTGTCATGTCATTGACTCCTGTATTATAAGTTCCATATGCATTTGAAATCAAGCTGAACTTGTTTGTTTCCTCAGGTCTGTAAGTGCTGGCAGACTGTCTGAGCAGCCGGTACGGATCACTTTGGGAGGACAGCCGTACAAGGGCAGCACAGACAGCCTGAACACAGAGAGGCCAATGGACACAGGTGGCCGCCTTTTCTCGTTTTGTTATAGTTTTTTATTAGTCCAGTTTTTCATACCAATATTATTTCTGCTAAATGCAACCCCATTGACATCATTTGAGCTTCTCCTGAAAGCTTCTGGCTTGCATGAAGTGCTGTGATTGGCTGCCAGTGTTTGTATGTGTTAGTCTGTGAGTGACCCCTGTGTGTGCATCCCTTCCCAGCCCCGGCAGGGATATGCGGTTTGGCAGCGGGCGGGGCGAGTCCCCGCAACGTTGTGTTCACTGTGGGCTCGCCCCCAAACAGCAGCACCCCTCCCACCTGCAGCCATCTCGCCTCCCGCCCGCGCACCACCTCAGGTGAGGGGCTTCGCCTCGTAAACCCGCCCCCATACACCACTGCTTCAGCTGCCTCACTACATGTTTAATGCCGTGTCACTGCCCCTGTTTTCAAAGTTTAACCTAAAGCTAATAGACTCTTAACTCAAGTAGTCGCTAAAGCTGATTTCTGTGTCTATGTGTCCGCAGTAGGTTCCAACAGCTCTGCCGGCTCGCTGTGCTCCACCAGCGGTAAGGTGTACATGGGTTCTCCCCCAGGCATGACCATCGGCAGCTCGTCGCCAGGAGTGGACGCGGCTCCCAGCAGCCTGCGCTACGTCCCTTACGGCACCTCCCCGCCCAGCTTGGATGGATTCATCACCTTTGAAGCGCCAGAACTGCCGGAGGAGACGCTGATGGAGGTGAGAACGCTAACATGTAGAGTAGGGCTCGCACCACTGTGTATTCAAATTCAAAGACATTGACTCATAATATATCAGATCTCATATGCACAGATATTAAAATACAGATAATCTAATAATGGTTTTCATGTAATGACCAATAACTGATAAATCTCATATATTCAAATTATGCTGTGGGCTTTTTTTGCCTTTATTTTAAGAGAACATTAGCGGGGCAAAGAGAGGATAGTGGGACTGGGAAAGGACCAAGACCAAATATTATAATTCGACACTATTTTTTCTAAATAAATTACAAATAAAAGCTAAAAATTTGTTATTTTTTTAAACTACAAGTGAATTTAGGCATCACAACATTGTAATGTGGATTATGAAAAACGGATATTAATTTTGAGGTTCGCTAAATATTACATTTAAATGGATAAGTCACCCAAAAATGAAAATTACTCACCCTCATTCAAAACCTGCAACAAGACTTTTGTTCATCTTCGAAACACAAATGAAGATCTTTCCTATCCCTCCATTGCACAACTTCAAGAAGTTCATAAAGAGATCGTAAAACTAATCCATATGAATGTAATGGTTTAAGCATGTTTGTTTGATGTGCAAGAACCATGTTTCGCAGCACGTTTGAGCTTCCACAAGAACCAATGAGGTTTGTTCTCGCACTTCAAGCAAGTACGGATGAGCTTCTGTTTATCTTTGCTGATCCATGTTTAAATGTGAACAAAAGATTAAATTAAATCTGTTCATCATATAATGCGATCGATTCTCTTCAGAAAATTTGGATTAGTTTTAAGATCTTTTTATGAACTTTTTACAGCATGAAAGTGGTAGTTGCGTAGCGGTCAATAGTGGGACAGAAATCGCTCCTATTTCATTCAAATATCTTCATTTGTGTTGTGAAGATAAACAAAAGTCTTTTGGGTTTGGAACGACACGAGAGTGAGTAATTTATTATGTTTTTTTAATTTTTGGGTGAACCAGTGTTAACTAAATAATGAACTTTAAATGAGTGTTAGATTTGTAAGGGTAATCAAAATATTAAAATAAGGGAAATGAGAATGAACAATTATATTTTCAATATTTGGCCAATACCAATAAATATTTTTTTTAAATAAAAACTCTAATATTGGCCAACTAAAGTCCTGTGACTAGGTTACTCAGACCAGACACGTCACCTAGCAGTGTTGTTATTGTTAACTAAAACTATTAAAACAAAGATGAAAAAATATATATATAAATATTTGATTGGAAAACAAGTTTGCAATAAAATATGGTGTAAGTTCAAGCGCTAAAATCACTCAACTAAAACTGAAGTAAAAAATAAAAGCTAAATAGAAATAAGTAATAAAAAAAAAAAGGTAAGTGTAAAGCAAAATTACTAAAACTTAAAATAAAATTAAAATAAAAACTGAAAATATAAAAATAAAAAAAATATAATAGTATATTAATAATACTAAAATAACACTGGTGATCTAGTTGCTCAATCCTGTATACTGGTCACATAGCTCAGGGTTTGAGTTAAAGCACATCAATTCATCCTGTTACACACAGAGAACAGTCTGTACGGGATAAAGCTTTTCTTGGGAAACACTAACAGGTTTATGTGTGTGTTTGGCAGCGTGAGCACACAGACACCCTGATGCACCTGCGGATGATGCTGTCCTTTACGGATTGTGTGCTGGAGATCGCTTCTCTACGGGCCGGAGGACCTGATCTGGGTGCGTCCGCCGCCTCTCTCTATCCTCCTCAGGACAGCGTGGTGGTGGACCAGATCAGTCAGCTCAGTAAAGAGTGGGGGTAAGAGCAGTGCGCACAAACACACGGGACCTTTAACAATGAGACAGTATATAATGTTTTGATCATCATCTCACACAGGCAGGTGGAGCAGCTGGTGTTGTATATGAAAGCCGCACAGCTGCTGGCCTCCTCGCTGCACCTGGCCAAAGCTCAGATCAAGTCTGCCAAGCTCAATCCTTCCTCGGCCGTCAAACAAGGTGAGCTGATACATCTCATGACTCGGATGACAAAAAGTGTGTATGTATACGTGAGGTTGAATTGTTACAGACTCAAACACTTTCCCTGAGCCCTAAAATTATTATTAGGACTTGGGTGTGCAGGGCTCTCATTATCAAAAAAATCTGGCATCGAGTAATGAAAATCGCCCCAACTCGAGGGGCGGCACCAAGCATGCATTTCACTGCACGCAATTGGATAACACAACGTAAAAACATCCTTCTTGCAAAGGAACGATTCGAGCGCCGTCTTCTGTTCTTTGATAAAACTCTGGATTTCCAGGGTAGTGGACTAATGGATTTTAAAACAATAGTAAATATAAAAATAGTGAAAACTGTGTAGTAAAATTTATGATATTTAGTTAAAATGATTTTAATGGATGATTTAAAATAAGACAAAACTAAAATATGAATAAGTTAAAAACAATACCAATCAATATTTAACATCGTATTTTTAGCAACTGTCATTTATTTAAGGACCATGAAAGTCATGAAAATGAATCAAATCCTAAGAAGTCATGGGCATTTTTAAAATTGATATAAAATGTTCTAGTTATATCAAGCTCTAGAATATTTTTTGGGGGTAAAAATGGCTATTTGTCAGTAAAAAACGAAAGTCTTGAGTAAAAGACCATTGTTATTGAAACTTCTGGAGTTACGAAATGTACGTATATTTATATATATATATATATATATATATATATATATATATATATATATATATTATTATTTTTTTTATTATTTTTTTTTATTATGTAAATATATTGTGACTGCTAGTTTCTGTAAATAAAGTTTGAAAATGAGCAGATTTGTTGTTACAGCAGAAGCACCAGAAATATCTTGGGGGACCTTCAAATGTTGTGAGTCAAAAAGGTTGAGAATCACTGATGTAACGAATAACGTACCTTCTCTCTGAACTTCAGTGGTCAAGAGTCTGAACGAGCGCTACAAGAGCTGCATTTCCCTCTGCCGCCGCCTCACGGACAAACTCAACCACTTCTTCTCTGACAAGCAGCGATTTGTGGACGAGATCAACAGCGTTACAGCTGAGAAGCTCATTTATAACCACGCTGTAGAGTTGGTGAGTGAGGACGGTCATGGCATCCTTACTTTGAGTTTTGCTGCGTGATTTTATGAGTGGCTAACATTGGTGTCATGTTTGTGTTTGTGTGTGTTACAGGTGCAGTCGGCCGCACTAGACGAGATGTTTCAGCAGACAGAGGACATCGCATATCGCTACAACAAGGCATCCATGCTGCTGGAAGGCCTTTCCAAGATCCTCCAGGACCCAGCTGATGTAGAGAACGTCATCAAATGTGAGTGAATGTAAAAATCCGGTTTAATCCTCTGGTGCTGCTCATGTGACTGTCAAAAATGACAGGGTTTTTTTTTTAATGAAATTAATGTACTACATTTTAGTTCAATAAAGTTTTTTATTTCATACTTTGTATTTTTAGGGGATTTCATGGTACTAAATTATATTTATGGAATTGTTATGATCCATTTATTACCTGTTAACCACTTTTTGAGCATAGACCTGAAAATTAAAGACCTGAATGCTTTGGAGCACATTGACTTAAGTTTGGTCTCTTTTTAAAGAAGACGCTTGGCAGATTATTGCTGAAGTGAAAAAAAAAAAAAAAGTTAAAATAAAATGAAGTTATAGAAGTGTAAGTTTATTATTATGAAAAATGCAAAAAACATTTTTATATGAAATGTATATTTTACAAAACATGTTTTACTCTGTTTTACTCAAAAATCAAAGCCATAAATCTAAACAAGTTGTGTTCCATATTTGAGCTTTATATAGAAAGAGAGCTTTCAGTAAGACTGTTTGTGTGCAGTACCAAATGTTTCCACTAGATGAAATTCGTCTCCTATTCATTTCTATTTGTTTTGTGTGTCTTCACATAGCATGTACCAAAACCTTTACCAAGTTTCGTACCATTCCAATGAAGTAAACTTTATTTTTTTTTATACATAACATTTTTCAGTCAAAATGAGCAAACAGCACCAGAGGGTTAAAAAAAAAATCTAATGAATTTGATGATGTCCATTTCATTATGATAGTTTTTTTTTTTTTTTTGCTGACGTGACCAATATAGTTTGATTCACTTTCAAATTACTCTTATGATCTGGTTCTCTTATGATTCTAGTTTAATGAATTGGTCAAAAAGACTTGAAATTAACTGTTGGAATTGAACAACAAAGTGTAACCTAACAAGTTGAACTTCTAACTGGATGTTCAAATGACAATGAATACTAAAAGAGACACTTCAAGAACAGAGTATTTTTGTAATACATTTTGTTTTATTGTTACACTACTATTTGTATTTATTATTTTTGTTTAGCATACAGTTTAGATCAAATATAGGCTGGCGGTTTGTCAAAAGTTCTGAAAGAATCGTTAATAGGATTGATAAGGAACTGGAAATTCAAATGCAAACTGATATTATAAAAAATATATATTTATATTAAACACACACCGATTCGTAATAGTATATAAATAATACTAAAACAACACTGCTGGAATCCTTTAGATCCAGAATTGTTAAAACATGTCGTTTGTGTGTCTTTGTTTACTGCTTCTTACATCTTTTCTCTTTGTGTTTCCTTTGCACAGACAAGGCAAGTGTGGACCGGAGGATCTCAGCTTTGTGTTACTGCACCGTTACCCTGTACGAATAAAGACTTTCACTCCAGGGACCATCATCTTCTCAAACTACAAAAAAGACTAAACAAATCCCTTGTTTTTGTTTTGTAGCAGTCAAAGCACTTTCAGTTCCTTTTGATTCCTTTCAATCACAAGCAACAGACCAAGTATTAAGTTTTTTTTTGCAGACAACATTTTGAGAAGGACATGCACAAGTTCACTACCAAAGATGAAAACTAAACAGAGACTTTATAGTATAAAAAAAAGCCGTTGGACCTGCATTGAGATCCATCTTCTGGTTTTATCACTTCTCTTTTTTACATAAACCGAAAGCATTTTGGACTGGGAATCTTCAAAGGCCCAGCAATGAACGTCGATGCAAATCAGTTCATCTTATTGTTTTATACTGCACTCTATTGCTCTGATTATTTATTGGTTTTAGTGTTATTGATGATAGTGTTGAAAGACGACATGGGGCGGATGTGCAGCCCAATGTTGGACTGTAATTACTGGTACCACACATACACAGTCCCATGGTTGAACTTAAGAGGAATCTGTAGTATTTACAAAATCAGTTTTGAAGCAAATGCACTTTATTGAGGCAGATGTGGAAGACACTTGTCCTAGAACATCTGGGAGAAGGTGGAGATAATGATCCTTCCATCCGTCTCCAAGATCAGTGTGCGGCTCCAGGTCCTTCTCATTTCCATATCTATAATCCTCTGAAAATGAGTGTCTGGAAGGCCCGTGAGCATCAGGTCGGACAGTGGCGTCTCATAACAGCCTCATGGTGAATCAGACATAATGGTCAAAATACTTGAGTCGTTACTTACCTTTTGATTCAGCCGTACTGAAACGTTTTTATGTTCATATTAATACTGTAGCTTTTTTTAACTGACGTGCGTGAGCTGTAAATACTTGTACATTCTACATGTGTGTTTTTATTTTGGAGTGAATGCGAGCGAGCACAGCTTGATTGAAGAAGGTAGATGCTGCCGCCGCCATCCCTGCCTCTCAAATGAAGAGCACAAGATTTCCTTGTTTTTAGTTTTTAGTTTTTTTTTATTTAGTTTTTTGTTGTGAGGTAATAGGACATCTTCCACAGGTTCTTCGAGGTCTCGCGTAAGACTCGAGACCTCACTTTGCATGGCAGCTCTTGACTAACGCCCATGAATATCTTGTGTACGACAATACATTGACTGTGCGGGACGTGGATGTTGCAGGTAAATGGGAGAGAGTGCGGCCCACTGCCAGGCTCTGCTTTTCCCCATTCGTCCACTGTGCTCAGGACAATGTTTGTGTAACTGCTCTTCCCAGATGCAGTGGCCAGTTTCAGGATACTGAAGAACTGAAAGCATGACTTCGGGTAGTCTACTTTCCCTTGTACATGTTTTGAACACCTCACTCCCTCTCTCCTGCACTCTGCCTGTGTTTTTATTTTTAATAACGGCCCCCTGTGAGCCTACAAAGCCTTTTACTGTACAGAAAGAGAAGGCTGATGTCCTTCCTGCCACTTTGTTATACAAAATCCATGCCTATCTGTAGTTGTAGGACTCCCTTATCCAGGTGTGAGCAGAATTGTGTACAGATGATCCATTAGAGAAGACTAGGAAAGAGCACATGTACCTGTGGAACATTAGAATGTACTTGCCCTTCCATTTGCAACTTTCCCTCTCCTAATAAACCAGCCTATCACAGCCCAACACGATATGATCACGTTCGATGCAGCCTGAAGGTTCATGATCCCTTGACTTTCAGTGACAAAATGTTTTAATCAATGTGTGTTTTACCAAGGGCATCTATGTTGTCTGAAACTGTAGAAATACAGCTTTTATTAAACAGATCAATTGTACCCTGTTATCTGAGTCTCCGATTATGTGCTTTGCAAAATATACTGCTGTATTTGCTACAAAGGAAAACCAGATATGCTTTTACAGGGTGAAGAAGAGTGATGATTTATTTCCTAACTAAAGGCACGTTCACAGCAAGACATATGTTAACATGAAAAACAACAGTTCAAAAGTTTGTGGTTGGTAAGATGTCTCTTATGCACATCACCAAGGCTATTTATTTGATAAAGAATAAAAAAATAATTTATTCATGTGATGGCAAAGCTGAATTTTTAACATCATTACTCCAGTCTTCTGAATGGAGTCCTCTAATTTTGGAATATTTAAATTCTAAATATTAATATTTGAGTTGGGCCAACTTAATTTTGAACAATTTAAATTAAGTTGGCCTGACTCAATTAAATTAAGTTGACCCAACTCAATAATTATTTTTTAGAATTTAAATTTTCCAAAATTAATTTGGCCTAACTCAATTCAATTAAGTTGGCTAAACTCAATTAAGTTGACCCAACTCTATAATGAATATTCAGAATTTTGATTTTCCAAAATTAAGTTGGCCCAACTCAATTTAAGTTGTTAAAATTAATTTGGCACAACTCAATAATTATTTTTTAGAATTTAAATTGTTCAAATTAAGTTGGCCCAACTCAATAAATAATATTTGTATTTTAATTTTCCAAATTTAAGTTGGGCCAACTCAATAATTAATAATCAGAATTATAAATTTTCCAAAATTAAGTTGGCCCAACTCAATTTAAATCGTTCAAAATTAAGTTGGCCCTACTCAATAAATAATATTTGTATTTTAATTTTCCAAAATTAAGTTGGGCCAACTCAATTTTGAACGATTTAAATTAAGTTGGCCAAACTCAATAATTAATATTTGGAATTAAAATGTTCCAAAATTAAGTTGGCCCAACTCAATTTTGAACAATTTAAATTAAGTTGGCCCTACTCAATAAATAATATTTAGAATTAAAAAATTCCAAAATTAAGTTGGGCCAACTCAATTTTGAACGATTTAAATTAAGTTGGCCCAACTCAATAATTAATATTTAGAATTAAAATTTTCCAAAATTAAGTTGGCCCAACTCAATTTTGAACAATTTAAATTAAGTTGGCCCTACTCAATAAATAATATTTGGAATTAAAATTTTCCAAAATTAAGTTGGGCCAACTTAATTTTGAACGATTTAAATTAAGTTGGCCCAACTCAATAATTAATATTTAGAATTTAAATTTTCCAAAATTAAGTTGGCCCAACTCAATTTAAATCGTTCAAAATTAAGTTGGCCCTACTCAATAAATAATATTTGTATTTTAATTTTCCAAAATTAAGTTGGGCCAACTCAATTTTGAACGATTTTAATTAAGTTGGCCAAACTCAGTAATTAATATTTGGAATTAAAATTTTCCAAAATTAAGTTGGGCCAACTTAATTTTTAACGATTTAAATTAAGTTGGCCCTACTCAATAAATAATATTTGGAATTAAAATGTTCTAAAATTAAGTTGGGCCAACTTAATTTTGAACGATTTAAATTAAGTTGGCCCAACTCAATAATTAATATTTAGAATTTAAATTTTCCAAAATTAAGTTGGCCCAACTCAATTTAAATCGTTCAAAATTAAGTTGGCCCAACTCAATAATTAATATTTAGAATTTAAATTTTCCAAAATTAAGTTGGCCCAACTCAATTTAAATCGTTCAAAATTAAGTTGGCCCTACTCAATAAATAATATTTGGAATTAAAATCTTTCAAAAATTAAGTTGGCCCAACTCAATTTTGAACAATTTAAATTAAGTTGGCCCTACTCAATAAATAATATTTGGAATTAAAATTTTCTAAAATTAAGTTGGCCAAACTCAATTTTGAACAATTTAAATTAAGTTGGCCCAACTGAATAATTAATATTTAGAATTAAAAAATTCCAAAATTAAGTTGGGCCAACTCAATTTTGAACGATTTAAATTAAGTTGGCCCAACTCAATAATTAATAATTAGAATTTACATTTTCCAAAATTAAGTTTGCCCAACTCAATTTAAATCGTTCAAAATTAAGTTGGCCCTACTCAATAAATAATATTTGTATTTTAATTTTCCAAAATTAAGTTGGCCCAACTCAATTTAAATCGTTCAAAATTAAGTTGGCCCAACTCAATAATTAATATTTAGAATTTAAAAAATTCCAAAATTAAGTTGTCCCAACTCAATTTAAATCGTTCAAAATTAAGTTGGCCCTACTCAATAAATAATATTTGGAATTAAAATTTTCCAAAATTGAGTTGGGCCAACTTAATTTTGGAAAATTTTAATTCTAAATATTAATTATTGAGTTGGGCCAACTTAATTTAAATCGTTCAAAATTAAGTTGGCCCAACTTAATTTTGGAAATATTTAATTCTAAATATTAATTATTGAGTTTGGCCAACTTAATTTAAATTGTTCAAAATTAAGTTTGGCCAACTTAATTTTAGAAATTTTTTATTCCAAATATTATTTATTGAGTAGGGCCAACTTAATTTTGAACGATTTAAATTGAGTTGGGCCAACTTAATTTTGGAAAATTTAAATTCTAATTATTAATTATTGAGTTGGGCCAACTTAATTTAAATCGTTCAAAATAAAGTTGGCCCAACTTAATTTCGGAAAATTTTAATTCCAAATATTATTTATTGAGTAGGGCCAACTTAATTTAGATTGTTCAAAATTGAGTTGGGCCAACTTAATTTTTGAAAGATTTTAATTCCAAATATTATTTATTGAGTAGGGCCAACTTAATTTAAATCGTTCAAAATTAAGTTGGCCCAACTTAATTTTGGAAAATTTTAATTCCAAATATTATTTATTGAGTAGGGCCAACTTAATTTAAATTGTTCAAAATTGAGTTGGCCCAACTTAATTTTGGAATTTTTTAATTCTAAATATTAATTATTGAGTTGGGCCAACTTAATTTAAATTGTTCAAAATTGAGTTGGGCCAACTTAAATTTGGAACATTTTAATTCCAAATATTAATTATTGAGTTTGGCCAACTTAATTTAAATCGTTCAAAATTGAGTTGGCCCAACTTAATTTTGGAAAATTAAAATACAAATATTATTTATTGAGTATGGCCAACTTAATTTTGAACGATTTAAATTGAGTTGGGCCAACTCAATTTTGGAAAATTTAAATTCTAAATATTAATTATTGAGTTGGGCCAACTTAATTTAAATCGTTCAAAATTAAGTTGGCCCAACTTAATTTTGGAAAATTTTAATTCCAAATATTAATCATTGAGTTGGGCCAACTTAATTTTGAGCGATTTAAATTAAGTTGGCCCTACTCAATTTTGGGAAATTTAAATTCTAAATATTAATTATTGAGCTGGGCCAACTTAATTTAAATCGTTCAAAATTTAGTTGGCCCAGCTCAATAAATAATATTGTCTGTCTGTTATTCGCATATCTCTGAACCGTTAGTCCGATGGATTTCTAACTTGACAGGTGTCTTGCTACGGGCATGAGTAAGTGCAGTGTCAAGTTTGACATTGTTTGGATTAGAAATGCAAAAGATATTGTTAAATATATCGGTAAAAGAAACACTTAGAAGGTTGTGGTTTAAAAATAAACATTCTGACATAAGCACTCTGTCAGCTAAACATTAAGTCAGCTACACTGTTTACTTCTGAATAAAATTGTAACAATGAGCACTCAAAGTATAGGCCACATACTGCCTACATCGATTTTTCTGTCAGTGCCATGTTTACTTAATGGTGGGGTAAGCGATATTTCAAAAACGCTGTTTGGAAGTTAGTCGGACTGACACACGAACAAACAATGTATGATTACGTAGGCTATCTGCACTCAAATGAGATGAAAATTTCACATGGATCGGGTCGCCACGTGAGGTGCAAAAATCACAACATGCTGATGTATTTTCTCTGTTGGACATTTTTACTTTTGGAATAAACTACCGGCAATCATAAGTTAAATTAGCAGCCTACTGACTGCACAAGATACAAAAGTGCACTATTTCACAAAATGTTACATTTCTCCAGGTGGTTTAGTATTTGGCATCTTCAGATTGTATCATATAGGGGACATTCAAGGACAGATAATGACAAGATCAATAATGAATTACAATAAGATTACATTTCATAAATATAAGTTGATTCTCTGTGTTCAACCAGTGCGTGCACTCATTCGCTTTAAAATGTTAAGCAGCTCAGTGACCTGAGTATAGTCTTCTGGACATTTATTGTTCACAACATGGTACCTGTAGCCACACTTCCTCAAGATCTTCTGCAAAGGTTCACCCTTCTTTTCAATGTGCTTTTCAATATTCTTTCCTCTTAACTCGTCTCCCCACGTAAAGAGCACCAGAGCGTGTGACCACACCGAGTCCCCAAGGACACCCAGATATTTCTCTATCGCACGTCCGTCTCTCTTGCTGAAAGAGTCCACTGGGATAACGAGGAGAAATAACTGACACCCAGAAGGGGCCAACATCACACTGCGCAGGATCTCCTGTTTCACCTGTTTGGCGTCGGCCAAACCGAAGAGACTCCAGCCTGGAGTGTCCACCACGGCCAGCCTCACGCCGTCCACCCAGCCGTATCTCCTCACACACCGAGTCGTCTTCTTCCCGTGCTCAAACTCACTGCGTCCGAGGATGAGGTCTCCCACTGAGCTCTTACCAGCATGCCTTCGACCCAGCAGCAAGAGTCCCATCACAGAACCACACTCTGGACCGACTAACCAAGACATAGACAAGTCAAATTAAAAGTAATGAATGTTCCCGATAAGCAGAACTGGTTAATGTTGTTGAAAGTGGAAAAAAATCTATCATCTTTTCCTGAACCTTTACTATTGCCAGTTTCTGTGATAAGGCTAAAGCCTACATTTGAACCACATACCTTGCCAAAAGTCCAAGAACATTGTGGTTCAAATGTATGTGTATCCATCAGTGTGATATATGATACACTGATGGAGAACAAATCTGCTGTTATATCACATATCACATGTGAAGTGTCCACTAACTTACCATATGCTGTCACATTGCTCACTGCCATTCTTCATTCTTCCACCCAAATGATCCGGTCTTTATGTTGCATACAGTATATCCGCTTAACTGTTTGCTTAAATAACTTAAGTCCATTTAACACACAATGAACTGTTTACAAAGTTTCAAAGTTCACATCTCAGTTCTGTGGAAGTCATTTAGCGTGTGACGCACATGTTTTGACATGGGAGGGACAGTCAGGTCAGGTTAGTTAATAAAACAATAGGATTCGAAAGGCTATGTGGTAACTTAACAGATTTGTAAACATTGGTGTCCCATAATTTTTCTAAAGCAATAAATTAACAAATCCCAGGTTCTTTAGAGGGATATTTATTAGATAAGTTATATAATATTTTATTTAAAATAAAATTAACTTTTCTATTCTGAAAATAGTCATTTTGGTTTGCTCCACCTTAGAAGTCTTGACCTTCTTATATTTAACAATTACAACAGTGTCATAATTCTGACTTAATCTGTTCAAAATATATAAAAAAATCCATTACTAAAAACTATAATTAGCTGCCTGTGTCCCATATTTTGTGTACAACTGTTTCTGCATGATTTATTCACTTAAAAGTGGAACATTTCATAAAATTGACACTTTGAAAGTGAAGTTACTTGGATTTTATAGCATGGAGGGAAGACAAGTAAAGTATCATTCCATTTTTACCAGTGTTGTTATTGTTAACTATAACTAAAATGACTAAACATGTTTTTTTTTATTTGAAATAAAGCTAAAATAAACTATAAATATTAGATGGTAAAAAATGAAATAAATTAAAACTAAGAAATATAAACAAATCAATAAAGAATAAAAATTACTAAAGCACAAAATTACTAAAATGTATTTCGAAATGTTAATAAATACTACCCAACCATAAATATTATTAAAACAGTGGTTATCGTATATATTGAAATGTTGACTATTTTTTGCAACCATTAAACAAATTATTGCAAGAAAAAATTCTTGAAAATTATGTTTAACGGTAAATACAAACAAACATTTGCTCTCAACCTAGCTACTGAGAAACAGCATAATTTAGGATAAATTTGCAACATTTTTACTTTAAATTTGGACGAAATGTTGTCAGTAGTTTATAGAATAAAACAAAAATGTTAAGTAGCCTAACACATACATATCAATTGTAAATCCAGAGAAACTGCTAATTTCCCAGACAGTCTCTTCTTCTTTTTCCAGAGCTGTAGTCTACTGTATATGTATGTATGTATATATATATATATATATATAATCCAAGGTGTTAAACTTTATGTCCCAAATCTTGGTAACAGGGTTATAAAATGGCAAATAAAACAGTTCACATTATAATATTTAATAGAAAATAAACCCTTTTCATTCAGAAGACAGCTTCTTGTCAAATGAACCGAAAGGCAAAGACAAAACACAAACTCATGAGAGAATCGTAACAGTTCATTCTTCTAAAATTTATTCATACATATATATATATGTATATTTATACTTTGACTGCCACAGTGTGACTCGTATCACATTATTTCTTGACCTGTAAGCATAAATAGATGCTGTTCTCTTACCTCTGTTAAATTAACTGACAACAGTAATGGGTCATTTTCAGCACCACTGTATATAGTACATTCTCTATATTGCATCATTTATAAAAATATACAGATTTTCTTTTGCAAAACATTCTTTCCATGTTGTTCAAATGGCATGAGATCAAGGATCCATATACTGTCAGCGTCATTTCTCCACCCGTCCTCATTTCCATTCACAGCATTTCGAAGATCAGTAGCAGCCACACTGAATAAAAGTCACGGCACACGCCGTTCTCTCACCACCACAGACTTTCACAACAAACTCCCCTGACTCCTTCAGGAAGTTGAGAAGCAAGAGCGAGTGGAGGAGAGAACTAAGCATACACAGAAAAGATGATGGGTGGCGGTGAACGGAAGAGGTGATGGAAAGAACAATCTGTACTGTAACAGGCCTGAACAGTGCACTTCTGTAACTCCTCGGCAGCCCACTAGGGGGCGCCTCGATCCGGTTTATCTCCCAGGTTAACAGGGTGGACAAATACTTTTAAAAAAGCATGAAGAAAATTTCAAAACAAATATCAAGTGAAACAATGTTTTTTTGTATTGAGGCGTTCTTTATCAAGAGGAAGGCGCATCGGGATGAGAGTTTGGTTGCAGTGCATAGAGAGACGTCTGAGTCGGAGCCACTTGGGTTATTGCCTGATGACGAGCCGCCCTGACACCCGCACACAAACACACGGAGGCGTGAGGACCTCTTTAACACAGTGGTGGAGTGTGAGAGAGCATTGTGTGCGCTTCTCCCGATGGCCAGCAGAAAGCGATGTTCATTCTGCATTATGGGCCAGAGGAAGCAGCATGTGTAGTGTCTTCAGCCCAAGGGGCTTCTCTGTCCACAGTCCGTCCTCAGAGTCCAGCTCGCTCGTAGAACAACACATAGGCGTCGCTACTGCGAACTTGGCTGGTTGACATTGGCGTGACTCTGGAAGAACAAATTGACAATACATTTTTTTATTGAAGCTCTGAGATTCAAAATCAAATATTTAACCACATAAATCAACCACTGTATCATATTTGAAATGCACATTTCTAAGGCCTCTAAACTATCACATAATCAGAACTTGTATACAATCCACTAGTATAAAGTATAAATCTGAACATGTCCACCTTCAGGTTTTTACACGTGTCCTTTTTGCTGTGAAATCTTCACTGATTTTTATATTAGTAATATTTCAACACTTGCTGGACTGAAGCGAAATGCGAGTATCAAATATGATACCTCAGGCTTTTGAGGAGCGTTTATTTGTACATCTTGAAATCCTCATTCTATTTAATTATGTTTTGCCCCCCCCACAATAAAAACTACAGAGCTTTGATTATATAAAGATAAGCATTTAAATATAATTTATTTTACTAAGACGTATTATTGACAGATATAGAGTGACAAATGTATTTATATGCATTTTATGCAAGTAGTCTGTTGTACTGTTATAAAGACTTATTGGTTTACATTACAAGCCATCAGAATTGTATCTACTTTTATACTGTGTGTGTGTGTGTGTGTGTGTGTGTGTGTGTGTGTGTGTGTGTGAGAGAGAGATTTTAAGCCATTTTAAAGACCTGTGGGAACCCTGTATACCAGTGATGGATTTAATCAAAAATTGTGTTACATTTTAGAAATAAAATGGCCAATTTTCAGCCAATTTTTCAGCCTGGCCAATATAATAGAAAGAAGACGTGCGTATGTGAGATTTGTCACTTTTTAAGGAAGAGTGTGTGGGAGGGAGGTGAAGGAGCAGGAGTGAGGGAGGAGGACGGGATACAGGAAAATAATGAAAGCTAGAAGGTGGAATGGAACTCTGCTGACTTGCTATAACCATGAGGATCATTTCTCTGAAAGCTAACGCGTGTTATATACCTTTGGGAAATCTACCTGGTACTCGACACAGTTATGCAACAGGATAAGAAAGAGCAGGAGGTGAAGGTAAAGAAAGTACCTGGAGTCGTTATATGTGTACCATTCCCCGTTTTCAGGATTGCAACAGTACGCTGTGTAATGGCCTCCCATAGTCGTGCCTGAGTGATTGGACACTGCATACAAGTTATAAACTGCACTACCTGGAACAGGAAGATGAATACACAGTCAGGGTGGAATTAAACGCCAGACACAGTTTATTGTGAACCAAAATACCAATAATATCTAGAGAAATATATAAATACTGCAGTAACTATAAACAAACTATGTCATGCTTTACTACTTCCAGCTGCTCATTCAAAAAGATGAGGGCCATAAAATATGCATTTTACAACCATATGCAAAATATTACAATGTAAATACCATAAGGTAAACATTGTCAAAATTAATCAATAGTAGATCAAATGAAATCGCTTGGCATAAATATTCATCAACTGCGAACTGCTCTGAAAGCATGAGCCTGTAGAACATATAACAATCGCACATTTTGAACTTTTCACATTTATTTAATAAAATTACTCTTGAAGTGTAATATATCACAATTCACATACATTAAAACCTCTTAAAATTATATTTAAGACATCTGTTTTGCCATTTAAGACTTTAAGACCTTAAATTTCATCTGAATTTGAGACATTTTAAGACCAAAAACCTGTGGGAACCCTGTGTATACCAATAATGGATCTAAAAGTTACATATTGACACAATATATTTAAATATTTCAAATTGTATTACTATTCATAATCTATAATTCATTATTTATTTAAAAGATAAGTACTAAAATTTTACTACTGCAATGGATATATATCACATTGTGGACAGTAAAGTCATTTTCCATGCTCAAAGTTGCTATGAAACTGAAGAGACTACATATTTATAGTTCTTTTCTTTTGTATTGTGACATACATCCACGTAAAATGGATTATCAGAAAAGATTGTTGATTGTATGGAGGTGGATCTGAATGTAGGAAAGGGCTGGGTTTAAGCGAACTTGGGGTACGTTTACACAACAGCGCTATAGACGACTGAACACCTTTTTTTTTTTAAATGAAAAATATCTATAGATTAATTTTTCACAATAAGATCTATAACATGCATTTAGAAAACAAAGAGGGTGAATTTTCATTTCATGCCAAGTGCCGCAGCACATTCACTCTAGGATTGAAGTGACTTCACTCACTGCTTCTGTCAGAGGCGAACTCCCTGAGGTCCAGGTCTTTCATGGGGAAGTTGACAAAAGTAGACAGTTTGCTGGTTCTGATGCGGGCTTCTGAGAAGCGCTTCAGATCTGAACAAGTGAAGCGGTTAAGGAGAAGAGACTCGCCACACTGCTGATCTCAGAGAGACCTTTCACAGAACGCTTCAATCAGCACATTCCCTGAACACACGCACAGTGTCCCGATCTTATCTGTGCTTACTGTCAACAAACACACCGATGACATCCCATTGACACCACATTAAGATCAGATTGCATTAGAAAAGGATACGAAGAACTAATATTTTAGGAAACTTCTGAACTGTAAATTTCTTTGTGCATCGTCTCCTGGCTTTGCACCTGTAACATGTCTGGATGAAAAGACAGAACAATTAGATGCTTCTGCATATATCCATTTCCACATTATTAAAATGATAGGAATGAACTAAATAAATTACCGGCTTCTCGTCCCCATCCAGCACATCTTCTTTAGTAAAGAGCCTCATGCAGTCCATTAGGCTCACCTCTCCATAGCCCTTCTAGGCAGAGGAACTCCATTAACACCCACTCATTTCTACACATTTTCAAAGTGTGCATTATAAAGCCTGAATGTGCATGTACACTTCAATGAACTGACCTTGGAGATAGGTAAGGAAAGATCCCAGAAGGGATCGAACACAGTGGAACAATAGCCACATTCACTGCAGGTCAAAGAGCTCTTCAGCTGGCCAACGAACAAATCTGAGGACAGACAGAGACACGGCAGAATTGTGCTTAGTAATGGAGCACAATGATAACCCAAAGCTCTTTGATCTGTGCGTAGTGCAGTGTTGTTTTTTGTTAACTAAAACTATATGTATATATACACTATTATTTATATACCATTACAGTACATAATTAATACAGTGTACACTTACCTACAATTTTGCTGTCTTCTCTCTCTAAGTACTTAGCCCACATCTTTTTCCCTTTTTCCTCATCACTAAAGAAACATAAGACATACATTACAAAATTGTGTTCACAACACAATTCAAGAACTACCCACACTCATACAGAGAGTACACTTACGACAAGTGATCAAAGTCTTCTATGTTTCCCCGCGGCCGGACCGTGACTCTGTTCACTTCATTGTGCAGGCCGTCTAGCAGGAAACGTAGAAACTCCTGAGCATCCTGTTGGCTGGAAAGAATACATAAACATCTCAATACTTTACAAAAACCACAGCCAGCTACTGATAAACATAAATAAACTGAATTATATTACATTGATAAGACATTGCATAATAATCAAGCAAATATACTCATGTTATGGCAAAAAAACCTGAAAAATAATCAATATTAAAATTCTATGCTATTTTGTAAAAAAAAAAAAAGTGAATGTAGGCACCACCAAATCACAATGTACAATATTAAAAGCGATACAGATAAATTAAATCGGCAGATAACGAATATAGTATTTATCTGAGTATTTTACATTTTTTTAATAAAAACAAATGAAATGTGAGTGGTGCTTGTCTGTTTAAAACCACCCCGTGCCTCCACGCCTGTGCAGAAAAAGACACATGTAAGATAAGACTTACTTGTAGCCTACAAATCTGGGGGCGAATCTCTGAATCTGTGTTTTGAATTCAGAGGGGCTGACGGCTTCACTGCTTGAAGAAGTCCACATTGTCTGGATCAGCTTGGCAAACTCTGTAGTCATGACAAAGAGAGGCTTTCAGTAAGGTTTGCCGTTTACAAGAAAAAAAGCATTGGCCGCTGTACGACCGGCAGGAACCGTGTTGTGCCGATGCGCACTCACCTTCCATGAGAGCAGTGTTTGTGCGGCTGTTGTTGTTGAGGTCTCGGCGGTGGGAGTTGTGAAGACAATAGTCTCGCAGGCTTTGTGTGTTGCTAAGACACTGGAGGATGGAGTTCATAAAACACTAGCGAGGGAAAGAAAGAGACAAAGGAGGAAAAAAATATTTATATTAGGCTGATCATTTATTGAATGAATTACATGACATGCTGCTTATTTAATCAACTATAAATCTTGATTTATTTTTAAAAGACCCCAAATTAAGCACTAAATAGACATTAGGCATGATACAACTTTTTTTTATAAAGTTAGCTTTTTGACAATTGACCATTTAAATGCATAAAAATATTTACAAAAATCTATAAAAAAAGACACTGTGTACATGTTCACTAAGCAGAAATCAGAAAAAGCAAAAATAGCTACAAAACAAGTGACATAAGTCTAGAGTTTCATAGAAGCAGCAGACTTGACTGCAATGTGTAAGGGATTATTTTTGGACTGTACACATACTGTTGCTTGGCAAAACCAAGTTAAGTGAGTGCAAGAGCGAAGAGACATCATGAAAAATAATCTCGCCAAACGGAAATAGACAAGGGGAATTTGAAAGCGATATGAAAACAGTTCTGCTTTTTGCCACTTAGTTGTGTCAACCAGATTTCACAGTTTTTTTTAAATCTATTTCCAGCATGTTTGATGTGTTGTATGCGGCCTATATATACTATATGACAAAAAAAATAAGCACGTCCCCCACTGTTGGACAAACAGGTAGTCCAGCTCAAACGTCACACCACTGGTTGAGCCAAAAGTTGACAAAAAAGTCCCAGAGAATACAATTACCCACTTTAAAAACAGCCAATACATCCCATTAAAAAACACTTACCGTATTTCCCAGATTACGAAGCCCCACCAGGCCCTGGGCACTCTTTGAGTTCTGAAAAACAGAGAGGAGACGGAGCATTAGCACAGGTTAAAGGCTAGATGTCAGCAGTTACACATTTCAAGTAACCTGTAAAATGCACTGAAACATTATTTTCTCTTAGGTCAAAAATTATTAGTAAAAAATTAGCAAAAAGTCTATTGTCTTTTGTCACTAGTGAAGTGATGCACCAAGCACCCCACAGAAGTCACTTTAAAAAAAAAAAAAAATGTTGGTTAACGTTACGAATTCGCCTGAGCAACTTAAATATGAGTGAAATCTACTTGGAGAAAATTTTCGCCCTTATGCAAAACTCCTAATCATGTCGATTCCTATTAAAATGACTGGATTTTGAGATTCTGCCCAGCAATGTTATGCACCTTAAGTCAAGTTTCTCAATTGTTCCAGGAAATGGAGATAATCTGTGTTTTGGTAGAGGTGCTAGAGTGCTGAAGCAGACTGACAAGTAATTTGACACTATGTTGTTTTCTGTCGTGCCAAAGCACGGGAGGGGAAACACGATCCGCCCTGTGCTGGAAGTTCTGGAACTGTGACGAACTTACTCGGTGCTGGCCAGGATGTTCACACTGACCACATTTGTCCTGGCCACTGAGGGCACAGCCGTCAATATTTGGGGAACAAACAGTTAAAAATCACACCAGTAATGTTTAACAAACTCATTAACTGGGTATTATCTTAATCCACGCTTCCATGGAAAATTCCTATTGAACACATATTTCACAGAAATAGGCTCACCAGCCCAGTTTGTCCTACTCTGCTGAGTAATATCAGCACTGCCAAAAATAGCATCCTTTCACATGGGTTTACCGCTCATTGGCTGATTTGTCATCGTCACGGCAACACTCATCCCGGCAGCCATCTCTGATGGCCACATCTTCTCACAGGAGTTTTACATGCACTAAACCATAAGTCCACATGAAAAAATGTCCATCCAAATATCAACATTCAACCTGATACTATCATAAGATTGAGACGTCAAAACGAACGTCAAATGAGGACGTCTTATGTCATGTCCAGAGAACATTTTTACAAAGTAGGTCTATTTTAGGTAGTTGTGATTCACTGTGAAGCAGACATCCTTTCCGATGCTGCTGTTGTTGCCAAAGAGCTTGTGGTTGTTTCTCAATATAGTGGTACAGCTAATAACCTTCTGATAAGTTTACAACACTTGGTCGCCCTGTGAAAAGTGCCTAAAAAAAAACTGGAGGATCTGTTAGAAGAACACCAGGCCAAATTATATGAAAGTCAAGTCCCTATTGAAATTGTTCCAGCAAGGCAAAGCTGTACACTTTTGGTAAGGAACTTCAATGCATTAGTTACACAGTTTTATTATTACAACGACTAATGAAGCATTAGAACATAATATAATTACTCGATATGGGTTTCTGCCTTCTATGTTGTTGATAAAGAGTGATTTTAGAAGTCAAATCCTCATCTATAAAAAATTTTTTCTCTATTTCTCTGGTGGCCGGAGAATGTGGAAGTGGGTCACGGTGTTCTGTTCACCGTACTCCCCGTTAAAGAGGTGAGGGAAGACTAATCCTGCTTTTATAACAGCTCACTGTGAAAGGAAAATGTGGAGCAAAAGCCCAGATAAAACGTCCAGACTGACGGCCTTCAGTCGTCAGCATAGATTGACCCACATAAATATTAGTTGAAGTGCTTTGGTAGCTGGTTTAAAGATGAACCCGCCAGGTACTGTTTAGAGTTTATACTGTCTCTGTTTTATGTCAACTTTGTCTCCTGTCCTACACTCCCAGCCTAAGAATTCCACATATCTCCCAGCTGTATGTTGGCTGAGGTTTTCCTTGAAACACTTTTTTCTATTAACTCCGATAAATGTTCAAAGACCTGAATTTCCTGAGCATACTCATGCTCCTTTGCCATAATTTGTTCACCACAGTAGAGGACAGAATCTGCATGACTTTAACAAGTGTGTGTAATATAAATGGGGGCACTGGCTTCTGTCCCATGTCCTGACTCCTGAGGCTATGTCTAGGTGTTATACTGGTACAAAACACTCCAAGACAATCCTTTTATAAATAAGATAAAGGCACAGCTGGTAGTCCATGTCCTTCACAATCACATAATGCATGTCACACTGCCAGGTCAAAAAGGGGTGACCAGGGAAAGTGACTCACAAAAGGTGCATGGAGAGAATCATGTGTACAATCATGTTTCTCATATCATGATCATGCAGAATCATGTTTGTTTTATTGTGCCTGTTTAATAAGGCTTTACAAATAGTCTGTCCAATCATTGCAGGTGTATCTATTATTATGTAACTTTTACGCACTAAATATATGGGTCCTTTAATATATAAGTGTCCTGATGAAAATTAAAGCGCATTCCGTGAGGCTGAAACTAATCGCGTGGCAGATAATGGAGGCTCAGCGGCAAAGCCGGTACGGAAGGCCGGTACTGACCTCTGTGGCATGGGGTGGGACTGAGAGCGCTGTCGGATGCAGGAGTGAGCTCTAATGGGATTTCTGCTCATTACGTAACAATGAACGGCCATTCTGAACTGCCTCATGCGTCATACTGTACATCAGATGCATGCAGGCTGCTGCTGCTTTGCATTGTGCCATTGCTTCACTTCAAATAAATAATGGTGTGCACTTTGTTATACTCAGTAAGGCAACCTAATTGAAACTTAAAAAAAAAAAAAAAATGTATAGGATCAATAAGACTGATTTATCAATTTTCCAAGAAATGAAAGAAAGATTAATTTACCATTATATAAGCAGTGACCTGTCACAATACTGATCCCTTACAATGACTTAGAGCTTACTGATGGTGGTAAGTGCAATATTAATGACATCACACCATGAACTAGTTTTTAAGGCTTATTCAATGGGCCTCAATAAGCCCCATTCATGCTTTAACATTTATTCCTTGGAATGAACTATAATCTATTTTATGTAACTAATGCATACTTTTATTGCTAGTAATCGGATAACTACTATTTTTTTTCACTAGTTAGACACACTAGTACTTATTACAGTAGGCCTAATGACTAGTATGTTTCAATTAGTCACTAGTATTTGTTCACTATACTACTATCTGTGATTTAGATATCAACTATTCACTTGTGCCTAGTATGTATTCAAATAGTCTATTTCCGTTTTATAAATACCATACCAATTGAGTGGACTAGTATGTTAGCAACCTGTAACTAAGAAATAAGCACTAGTAGTATAGAATAAATAGTCAACATGGAATATGTACGGTACAATACAATACATGCTAGTAGGAAACTTAGAAAGTATTCAATGACAAAAATATGCTATTAGTTACCGGTAACAATATAATTGTTCCTAGAATGTTATGAACAAGTAGTACTGAAAATAATAAAATGGGCCTAAAAATAAATGCTAGTAGCATAAAAATAGATGCTAGTGAGTTTTAAGGAATAGCCTAACGTTAAATGTTAAAACTGCTTGCCGTAATACGCCTAAGAAGCGTGTATTCATACCTTAGCGTGATTAATCAGAAGCCCAACGAATGTAGAGACCAGCATGGAGCCGGACATAGTAGAGTTTTTCCTCCGCATGTTCTGTTTTAGAAGTGGGAACGCAGTCGCGGGAGGCTCTTCTGGTACAGTAACTGTATATGAATGTCGCATCCTGGACATAATCAATTAAATCCTTCGGTGGTGTATAAACACCGATTTTAAGAAATCGCCACTATCGACTTCCTAGCATCAAATATTCCAGTTTCCTTTTCCAATCAAGACCGGTCCTTCAGGTAAGAAACTTGATCAGGAAACGACCTCTACAGCGGTGCGAGGCAGCATTGGGGACGAATGAAACGCATCGCGCTTTTCACAATACAAAAAAACTAAGAAAGTTGTTCCCAAATGCAAAGAACAATTCCTTCATGTATCAAAGTAGACGAGTTCGCGTTAAAGTTGTCAGATAGCATTTGCAGGCTGGAGCCAGCGCGCGGGTCCATCTCTTTTCAGTAGTGCCAGTCCCGCCCACACGAGCTCAGCGCACGAGCTTGATGCGCGAATCCGACGTCACCGAGGGCAGCGGGTTAAACACCCCACACTTGACAGAGATTTACAATAATCATGCGGCCGTCAAAGACGTATTACTCATTTTAAAAGGACCACTTTCAAACAACCTTTCACAGCTCTAAAAACGGAACACTGTAAATCAGTTTCAACATTCTATTGCACCTCAGGCAGAGAGAGCAGTTTGGTGGTGGGGCTCTGAATTACCCCCTTTAAATTAAAGCTAACATGACTGCAAAAAATGTAGGCCTATTCTTTTTACATATAAACATATACGTTTCATCAAGGTTTTCAAATTGTTTTTTGTAACAACATTAGAGAATAGTTCACACAAAAATTTAAATTGTCATATACTCACCCTCAAGTTGTTCAAAACCTGTATGAATTTCTTTCTTCTGCTGAACACAAAAAAATATTTTTATAAATATGGGTAACCGGACCCTGTTGAAAAAATCAATGGGCCCCATCAACTGTTTGGTTACCAACATTCTTCAAAATATAATCTTTTGAGTTCAACAGAGGAAAGAAATTCATACAGGTTTGGATCAACCTGAGAGGGTGAGTAAATTATGACAGACTTTTCATTTTTGGGAGAACTATTCCTTTAGTGTACGGCTGTCATTACTTTGTATAAGACGAACCTCCACAGATTAACCATTCACTATCACTTTAAACTATCATTCAACTTTACCAATAAGAAATGCCAATAAAAAACAAATTACAGTAAATATGCATTAAATTGTGTGCACCTACATGATAAGAGAGGGGTTATTTGACTGGTTATTTGCTACATTCTCAATCTGAGGACACATAATCAGATTTAAAACAGAACAAATACCAACAATGGTGAGAGCAACAAAAAGTCGGACAATATGTCTAATCTTTTGGGCTTGGCTCCTTGCTGAACTCAGCTCAGCGGTCGCCCTCACTTAAGTATTAAAGAGAAGCATTCAACTTTGCCTGTAAAAGTGGCAGAGAAATTGGAACAGGGCATGAAACACACCAAACCCCAAAAGAGAACACCAGACTGAGGCCATTATGCTCTTATGAGATGGTCGGTCAAATATCATCAGCTGCATCCCAGTTCTAGATACGGCGAAAACACTTTAACTGCACGTAATGTACAGTAGCATGAAAGTTACCTAAATGAGAACAAGGTCACCTTTGAAAGGCCACACTACATGCATCTCTCAGTCCTTTTGGACAAACTCATCATTTTTAAGTAAGATATTGCAGTTGCATGTCACAAAGACATAAAATCTTACTTTGCATTTAGTTTAGTGTTATGTCGTTTAGTGAATCCATTTTTTATGACGCAAATTTTCTTTATGGCATTCTTAATCATGCCATATTTCACCGAAGCAGATTTAAAAGTAAAGAAACCCACAGAATACTGAGCGAGCTTGTAAATCTGTGTTTATATAGAAACAGGAAGTTAGGTGATTTGCTACTGAAGTGGCGTTTCAGAGAGGGAGAAGGATCACTCTGTCCCTTCCAGTCGTATGACTAAGTGTATGTACACAACAAACAGCAAAGACAACATTTCCTTGACACGCTACAGGACACAACAAGGGTGAAAAGGTAAAGGCAACTGGATGGATTAATGCATTTCTTGAAATGTGTAATTGGACACTTTGAATGAGTGCCAGTTACATCTTGACTTTCAGCCAAAATACTTGATGTGCATCAGGGGACCACTAAAGTTTAATTTAATACAAACTGCTGAAATGTGTGAAGACCCGTAAAAATGGCAGGTGACCCATAAAACAGCAGCACACATTTCAGATGCTCTCATGATAAAAGAGAACATGTGGTGATTCAAATTGAGTGAGTGAAATTCAACTCTGCAGTGAGTAAACCTCAAACCAGATGTGAAAAGTTTTCAGGACACAATACGCTTAAAAAAATAGGTTACTTAATGTTGTGGATCAGCCTACATAGTAACAGACCTGTTATATAAAACATCTTGGCACAATGAATACGTAGTAGAAAACGTGACAGGAATTGTTTAGTCCTGGGTTTAAGAAGTAAAAAGTGTCTCTGTTTGTGAACAACTGGCATCATCAATTAAACCGCTGAATGAAAGGAGTCAGATTGTGGCGGGGAAAACTGTGTTAATGCTGGCCCAGCCATGCAAAGACTCACAGTAATACTAACCTACCATCGGCTGGGAAACCAGAAGATAAGATGAATGATACAAAGAGACGGGGCCGATCGTAAACCCGCTGCTGCCTGTGTTCTTCCTCACACTGATAAAACTGATTTGGTCAGTAAAAATACTTTGAATAAACCAGGATAAATACACAGACAAGTGTGCAATCCCGTATGCCTATCGTGTGTTCTTGCATTGTGGTGGTTACAAACATTAGTACTCAAGAGGCTGATACAATTACCTTTAGATGTCTGTGCCACTACATCGGATGCGTTACAATAATAATAAACCTAAATAAACAATGCGTTAACAGCTTTACAAACTTTAACCATGTCAGTAGTTTAGGTTGTGCATTATTCAGAATTGATGAATACGAGTTTTGAATTTGAACTGAAGTCGTAAACAGGAACTAGGATTGAAATAAAAATTTGAATTTAAGTAGACAAAATCAGCTCAAGTTCAAATTCATCTAACCACAATAAGTGTGTTTTTTTTTTATCAAGAAGGTTAAAAAAAAGTTTTAAAAGTCTTTACTTTAAATATTTTATGTACCTTACAGACCGACAGATTTATGGACCAGGGTGGAGGAAAACTTAATTTCTCAGCCAACTGTTAAAATTCAGTATTTTTCAAGATCAGCAAAAAGTGCTGACCATAAAAGAATACGGTTTACACTAATGCTCCTTATAGCACCTCTTGTGGCAACACTGAGAATGCACCACTTAAATCTAAAGCCTTTTCATCCTATATCCTACCATTCAAAAATAGCACAAAAAAACTAATATTTTCCTCCTTTACAACAGTAATAAATAATGGTCTGCTTGGTGATAGTCTGGCTGTCTTGAATGCTTTAGGGAAGCACTGAAAGTATCATAGAGCATATCCTCCAATTCTTGCATTAGTCCAGAATAGCCTGGACTAACAAGGCATAAATGGCCTGGATATCTAAAGCATTAGTACGGTAATTAAATCGAGTTGATGAAAGCATTCAGACTTGAACTTGTTGAGCTGATTAGTTTCTGAAACTCTTATGTGTAAACAAATGTAGTCTAGACTAATAATAAGTCAGATAGACTGCTCAGCGCTCCTCATTTAGCCTGGACTCCCTTGTTGAGAAGCAGCTAAATGAATGACATAAACAGCAATTCGTTTAAAAGAATAGCCACAGACTGTATTCCAAAGCGCCTTATTTAGCATGGCATAATGTAAGCAGCAATGACAATTCAATTCATCTTTAGAAGCTCTATTAATCCAGCAGGGCATGAATAACATGCCCTATAATGTGTTGTGGCCCAAAAGTCAGACTTGTAACCAGAAGGTTGTGGCTTCGAGTCTCAATACCGGCAGGATATGCCTCGGGTGTGTGTGAGTCCATGCTTTGCAGTGTGTGTGTGTGTTCACTACTCGCCACTCCTAATGTGTGTGTGCACTAACTTGGATAGGTTAAATGCAGAGGACAAATTCCGAGTATGGTTTTTTTGGGCCAAATCACAGTAAACACACTAAATACTAGTAGTACCCCTGTGTGTTTTATGGCAGTATGCTATTCTTAATATTTGTGACCACAATCATTTTACCTGCAGCTTCCTAAGCTGTTTTCACTTATATCTCAAGAGACACTTAAAACACAGCCGAATGCTACACGTTCCTTAGTTTTGAAGCCTTTCAGCACAAACTCTGAGAGAAAGGGCTCTTGTGTAACACTAGACTTGAAAAACGCAAACCTAACATAAGCATGTTATGGAAATATTTATATATATATATATATATAATTTAAAAAAAAGTTTGACCAAGAATTTTGTATCATGCTCTTACCTCTCTGACTGGTGACGTGGAGCGATAGCTGCGATAGCTGCTGCTCTTCAGGCCGCTGCTGCCAAGAGCGTCCTGCGTGGAGCTCCGCGAGAGGCCGTAGCTGGAGCGAGCGCTGCTGTAGGAGTCAGATGCGTCAGTGCCTCGGCTTCGGTAGGACTGCTTCAGGCCACTGCTGCTGGACGTCTCGCTGAGGCCCAGAGCTGACAGATCGTGCGTCAAATCGCTCTGACTCACCGACTTCCTGCGACTGAGAGAGATGCTGGAGGACACGGGTGAGGTGGAGAGGTAGCTACTGGAGGCCGGAGAGTAGCTGTAGCTGCTGTATCCTGAGCCCCCACTGAGGCCCGAGCCATAGCCCTTTGCCGGCGTGCGGCTCAGGCTCTCACTGCGCCGGCCGGCCAGCAAATCTGTGCGAGGGATAGGCCGACCCCGGTCCGGCTCCGACGATGAGCTGTAGTTGCGGGAGCGGCTGGCGCTTGAGCTCAGGTAGCTGGAGGAGTAGCCTGAGGAGGAGCTCTTATAGGGCAGCTTGTCCCTCTCGTAGGAGCTCAGAGACGGGGTCAGGGAGGAGCCATATGAGCTGTAGTGGTTGGTATAAGAAGAGCCGCCATAGCGCTTTGCCGTAGAGGAGACACGAGACATGCTGGGAGCTCAGCCGGAGGTGAAGCGATTTCAGGCCGCATGGAATCTGTGAACAAAAGGAGAAGTGGATTAAGAAAATGTGTGGCTTTTTCAGCAAATCTCTGGCCAATACAGATAAACCCATCATTATTTTCATGTTAAATTTGGCTTGAATTAAAAATTCCCCCTATCGATCTTCTAAATACATGTTATATTATTTTGAACGATTCATCCATGAATACATTTCTTTCTTTCTTTTTTACCTTGTCATTTTTAATCAAAATGTCATAACTCGAAATGACAGACTTCTCTCTGGTGACGTATGCTGGATTTCTCCAATCATTTAGTTTGCTTAAACACTTCCCCTTTCTTAAATCGACTGCAAGCTCACATCTAATAAACACGTAAATACACTAAAAGCTCAAATCAATTGTTTAAAATTGTTTTGAATTTGGACATCACAACATTATAATATACTGTATGAAAAATAAGTATTTGTTTAGAGTGTTACAGTGTTATTACAGTGTTATAACATATTAACAGTGTTATTAAATTATTAGTGTTGTTAAAGATTAACTTTGAGCGTTAGATTAGACAGCAAAGATAATCTTAATCTAAAAATAGGGGAAATTATTAGCAAGCACGATTTAATATCCAATACCAGCCGATACGATAAAATATAAAAAATAACTCTATAATGATCCAAAATGGCACAGATATATTGTGCATTCATACAACTATATGTAAGTAATTGTTATGTGCATTCTATGTAAAAGTAAAAAACTTGCCGAAGTGCCACCTGACATCTACACTGACTGACGAGACATTATTCATTTTACCGTATACAACAAGTTTCAAAATTCTTCGAAATCCCTTTGAACTCACTTTCAGTGGCAGTTTCATTACGTGTGTACTTCAGCCTTAGGAGAAGAGTGTCTCTCTTCAGTTGGGCAATTTTAGTCAAAAATGGTAGGATATAAACACTACCTGTTATGAATTTTGAATGACTCTGTGTCATGCCCAGAGGTCTCTTGTGTTCTGTGCGCTTGATCCTGAAAACGTATTCGATGAATAGCAGCATGTGACTCTTGTCTAAACACAGCACACACTGCAAGGGGTGCGTATTACACAACCGACGGGGCTTCGCTGCTAGCACAGGACCCTGAATGAAGCTGCGGAACAAAATGAGTGCCATTGTTTTCATAGAGGCCTGGTTTGGTGCAACAGCCCGAGTGGAGCACTGAGGACCCCGCTGTTTGAATGAAACGAGAGCTCCCAGAGCCAGGCCATGTGGGTTTAAGGGATAGTTCACCCAAAAGTGAAAATTCTGTCATCATTTACTCACCCTCAAGTTGCTCCAACCCTGTATGAATTTCTTTCTTCTGAAGGGTAGAAAGTGCAGTTAATGGGCTCCATTGACTTCCATAGTACTAAAATACTATGGAAGTTACAGACATTATTCCAAATATCTTCTTTTGTATTCAGCAGAAGAAAGAAATTCATACAGGCTTGGAACAACAAGAGGGTGAGTAAATGATGACAGAATTTTTCTGGGTGAAATATCTCTTTAAGGTGGCACAGTTTGTTCTTGTGGAGAGACGGGCTCTTGTTCACAAGGCAGTGCAGCGTCTGAATAAATAAAAGTATCTGGTGTTGTTGATCCGTGTTGGGTTCAGTGAGATGGCTCTTATTTCTTTAATCTGTCTCTCTGAGCACTCTCTCTCTCTCTCTCTCTCTCTCTTTCTCTCTCTGAGTACAGCGTTCACAGATGCATCAATAATTCAACACGTAGATCTGGGGTAGGCAGCACACTGGAAGCAGTCCAAAGCACATGGCATACCGACGCTAACATGCTTTTACCAGACGGGAACTTAAGACAGTTTTCCGCTGCTTTCACATTGTGTTCCCTTCCTTTGCCTACAATAACAATAGCCACAAGACCCCTAGTACAAAATGATATTGACGAACCTCCTTTATATTCAAACTGCTGTAGGCTAATACCACAAAAAAAGTCTAAAAAGAGATAGTAGAATACCTTTAGTTTGTGTGTTGAGATCGTTACAAAACAACAGAAAAAAAGTTTAATCCATAGGCGTCTTCTTCACAGGTTTCACAAAATAGAAAGTTCAAAATAACGTAAGTATTTACTGCCACTTTTGACTAGTTTAATGCATCATTGCTAAATATAAGTATTAATTTCTCAGAAAAAAATCTTACTGACCACAAAACTTTGACACAATATTGTGTCACTCAATAAATATAAATACGCTTCAGCTACTGTATTTAGCTAACTCATAGATGCAGGCTCTGTTGCCTGTCATAATCTTCTGTGAGAAATATTTGCAATGAAAAATTACAAATAAAGAAACTTTCATAATAAAGAAATATTTTTTTGTAGTATTACAATACTAACATTTCCCAGAGACCATTGGTTCAGCATGAAGGAAGTCAAGTCCGTTGTGAAATGGGGGTTTAGTCAGTGGTCAGTGTCTTAGCTGTGGGAGTGTCTCTGACTGGGAACATGTGACAGGTGGGGAATTTTCAGCCCGTGATGCCTGACAGACATCCACACTTGCATTCACGCTGATAGATGTGCTGTCATTACATGCACAACACCACTGCTCCTTAACATTCACATTAAACACGTCAGATTACCTACTTTTAGCTCTTCCACAATTGGAAAGCAATGAAAGCCAGTTCCTACCTCAGAGTAAATAAAGTAAAAAGGTAATTGTGACTTTATTTCTATTAACTGTGACATAATATCATTCATACTTCAGTAATGTAGAAACTCGTGGTGGTGTTTTTGTTAGCAACGTAAACAATATGATAAAGACTTGGGGCACAGTCTTGGGTACAGCTATATTTACCCTGAAATGTGAGCAGATAAGAGCTCAGTGACCAAACTGACGCCTCAGCCCTCATCGCCCCAACCCACCCCCACCGCTTGACCAAACTCAATCTGGCAAGACTCGCCTCTCAACAATACTCAAAAAAATCTACCTTTTATATCTGCAGCTATCCAGTCATAAAACAGGACCTTTACGCAAATCAAACATGTACAGGCCAGGCATGGGTTTTTAAAGCTTATTAATTATGGAAAGATTAGACTACAAATTTAAACAAATAATTTTAGGTTTTCGAATCATTTACAGTAAGCGTAGACAACCTGAGTTAAAGACCTGACGATTTTGGAACAGACTGACATTAGGGCCACTGTCAATGAAATGGAGATGATGAAATTGACGACATGGGGATTAACGTGTACAACTAACCGCAAATCAAGTGTGTAGACATACAAAACAGCTTTGGTGTTTTTCAATTTCAAAGGATGAATCCAATAACTTGGATTGGATTAACACATCCTAAAAATCTCCAGAGACAAACTGCAACCCTGAATGTTGTTTTAAAGTGCCACGGCTCTCTTTCGGTATCATGTGTGCAGAGTGCGCTCCGCTAGCAGGTGGGTGTTAGGTTCAGGGGTACCTACTGTAAGTAGAGCCGTTCTCGGTTCTAGCGGACGGAAAAACAGAGGTGGCTGTTCATTATTCCATTATTCACTGCTCAAACCTAAAGAGACAAAAAACAGAATTAGAATACAGAGAAGAGTTTAGAAATATTTGGCCAAGACAACATATTAATGAAATAGCACTAGACAAATATTAATGAAATAGGCCTATGGGACACAAGAAATATAAAAGCTTTCCTAGGTAAATAAACCACTTATGAGAGCATCTTTTAAAACCAAGTGAACTAATATTCAGTATTTTCAGCCATCAGTTTAAAATGCCATATTTCCATTACGATTCTGGTTACAGCTAACAATAGAGAACATAATAAATGATGACTTAAGAATGTCATGAGCTCTCCCCGCAGACCTCATAGCATTGGATACCAGTCAAAACAGCTTAAAGTTAAAGAAAAGAGCGAGTATATTGGAGAAGAGGCTCACCGGTAGCATTTTCCATTGACAGTGTGTTGCTTTAAAGGCTGTAGCCCCGGAGTGAGAGGACCAGGGACGGATTGCATGAGCACAGTGATCCAGAATGCTAGAGATCATATTACTGAGCTGGTAAATATAGCGATTGCCTATGACCTCCGTGGGTCATCCAACACTCCTGCATTCCAATTTGTACTTAAAGGAATAGCATTAAGACTTTTCATGGGCAAGACTGGTCTTACAATATTATTATAATAATTAGGCTACATATAGTTAAAATGCATTTATATAAACATAATAAATTATTTTAAATTATTTTGTTAATAGTTTTTTTTTAACATGTTTATAATAAGTATATAATTAAATGTTGATATCTATATCAAATAATTAAACAACATTTTATATAAAATAGTAAAATTATTTTGTTTATTCATAATACGTATTTTATTTTTATATTGTATTTTTATAGCCTAGTTAAATTAAATTTTAAATGCTACATCTTAAATTATCTTGATATTTAAATTAGGTACAGCACTGGGAAACAGGTTGGCTAAAATGACATCTTGAGTTTTTAATGTCTATGGCTTGTTTAATACCTCAATAATAGAGTAACACAAAGGTCATTACATTACAAAGGTCAAGAAAATCCAGTCAGGATAAATATGGGAGCGTAAGAGTTAAGTAATGAAGGGAGAGTTTAATAGTTTGGTCATTATAGGAGATTGAATATAACTTTCAAAAGTAACCACCCACACCCATGACTTACTGTAACTACTGAAACTAGGTCTGATAGATTATGTAACTCAACAGTTATCATTCAGGCTACCTGCAAGTTAAGAAAAAATACTGTTGAGATTGTGGTTTTGAACAAGTCTAACATGGAGTTTAATCGAGTTTAATGGGGTAGATCGGGAGTATTGAGCAGCTGTTTAGTTTAGTTTATTTAAGTTTATTAGTTTATAATGACGTGGACAATCCCTTTTGATAAAAAGAGCAGCTTTAGCCTCTACGGCTAATTTCCAGCTGAAGTCCCCAGCCCGATGTTTATAAGGCATACATCAAATAAAATACATTACAATTATATTTACAACAGTGCCAAGCAAAAGGGAGTAAGACATACAAACATGTGGCACACAATTGAGGCAAGCACAAACAAGCAAGCACAAATTGCAAAGACATAAAAGCAGTTCATGCATTAAAACAGTACAAATCGGCACAAAATATAATCACACAGAGACCACATTGAAGCACATACAGGACATAACATTGAGGCAAGCAGCAGAGATCAACACTGTAACACCATCAGTTAACCTCCGTATTTATCTGGGTGAAAATTTTGTAATCTCATAATAATTGTGTCAAATGTAAGCATATTTACAATCCCCTTTTGTTTAATCTTAGTTCAGTCCTATGTTGTTTACAAAAAAAAGAAAGCAAGATATTGAAAAAGTAAAATAAATTCACAGAAAAATATTAAAACGTTTATGTTTTTTTACACTACTCCTGGTTGTGTGGTAGGTAAATTGTAACTAAGTAATTATGACACTAATTTACACAGTTTATGAATAATTTTTTAGATTTATAAACAAATGAAATTAGAAGCAGATAAATAAAGGAAAATCAAGGTTTGAGGAAACAAACACCGAGTTACAATAACAAAATGTTACACACTGCCCATCAATGTCTCTAGTACTATAGCAGCGTGTCACGTGACTGAGTGCGCGCTGATGGCTGCAGTGTGTGCAGCGTTACATCACGAAACTTCAGTACTCGATAAAGAAAGCATACCATGAGCACTTGGAATAAATGTCAAGTGTATATTTATATTTTCTTAAAAAGAACAGAGAGAATGCACCCGACTGACATAAAATTACACAATACTTCACGTTTATCACATTTATCTAAGACAAAAAATATATATACTTTGCATAATATGAATACATTAAATCTGCGGGACTGGGTCTGGAGAAATAAAGACCTAACTCGCGATTTACCACTGCAGAATAGTGCAATTTCATTCATTTATACACAACACAACTCGCCGGCCGATGTTATGTAATTAGTGAAACGTCTGGAAGCTTCCAAATCGTGAGTAAATTAGTGGGAACGGCAAAGCAAGAATGTGCAGTGCGAGCATTCATGCATTACTCACCGGAGTGAGCGAGACCATCCTCCTCTCCCCTACCCGCTCCTTCAAGGGAAAGCCCACCGTAAGTGAGCCCTCCACGCAAGCCACTTTTAACTCTTCCAACCGATAAACGATAGTTCACTGATGCTCTTCAAGACAGTACAAACAATAACTGAGACATTTTAGTTGTTTCTGTCCTTGTAATATTACAAGCTCTTGACTTCTAGTCAAAAAACGGTCTCTCACTTTAACGGTGACGTCGGCGAGCTTTTCTTTCAGCTGATTGGTGGGTCATGCTCTCGGACGTCAACTCAATGCCGCCGCCCACACGGTCACCATGGCGACGGGAATAAACACTTTGAGATTAGTAGTGGTGGTTGTAGTCAATGGTAGTAGTGTTTGGTCCAATTTAAAGGTAGTTCAAACTGAAATGAAAATGTCATTATTTATTCACCCTCATGTTGTTCTAAACCTGTATGACTTTATCTCTCCCGTGGAACACAAAAGGAGATGTTAGGATATGAATGATATAAACATATTATATAGGCTAATAAAGTCCCCATGAAAGTCACAGTTAATAGTGAGAACTGGACCCTAAACTAAAGTGTGACCCTAAAAACTATTAAACAAGGTTTCTTGAAATAAAGCTGAAATAATATAATAATAAATATTAGATAGAAAAACTTAAACATAACATAAGTTTAACAAAATTGAACCATTTAACAAAATTAAATACGTTTAAATTGAAATAGCCTACTAAAAGATTAAATACTAAATTAAAGTTAAACAAAAATATTTTTTACCACTAATAAAAATTAGAAAAGCCTATTACAAAATCACTAAAATTAAAATGACAACTGAAAATATACAATAAAACCAATTCAAAGTATTAAGAAATATTATAATATTACACAAAATAACACTGATGACCGCCAGTAAAAGTTTATTTTCCCTAATCCTTTAAGCCATCCAACTCACAAACATACAGTAGATACATTAGTGTGCACATATATTGGTAAATCAATGGAATAAAACACTCAAATCTGATTCAGAATAATAATGCATTAATGGTGTGACTGTGTGCAACTCAACTCGAAGTATGTAAGTCTTCATTACAATAACAGGCTTAATGCATCCATTAGATAAATGACTTGCTGGAATTCACATCCCTTTGACGCTTAACAGCCTTTTACGCACCCCTAACAAATTAACTTAAACAGAAGATTAAAAACTGCTAATGTACAACAGTTAATGTAAATAGAGAGAGACACAATTTTTATACACTCAGCACATAACATCCTAACAAAGAGAGGAAAATAAATGTAAAAAGTACAAATAGAAAAAAAAATTGATTGAAAAGAAAAATGCAGTAAATTTCACTTGGTAAACATTGTCTTCAGTGGTAAATTTAAGAATTTTCTTCTTCACACTTCATACTCATCAGTCACAGTTCAAGTGGCACTACCTTCATGGTAGTAAAACTGGAATATTAATAATGGATACATATAGAAAAAAAAAACATTAAATAATTATGCAAAAGTGAAACACTAATATCAATAGCATGTCCTGTGTGGGCACAGAACATCAAATATTGATACTGTAAAAGGGAATTCTCTAGAGAAAAACAGTTCTTCATTCTGCTTTAATGTTTGATTAGGGGGTCACAGGTAAAGGCATTAAGAGTGTTAAAGGCATGTACAACCTTCATATATATAAACTTCATTTTTCTTCCCCCCGATCAAACAACAACCCTTAAATCACTTCTACAACTATAAGGGATCAGATTTTAACATACGTTCCACTTCAGTATAAGTTATACACATATAAGTCACTATTAAATCTCTGACTATCTGACTCTTTTTGATTATAAAATGATAAAGATCCCGTCTTAATGACGAGTATACGTAATATATAAGTCTGAAACCTGAAATGTTTAATGAGAAAAAGCCTTCGACATTCTCTCAAATCTTTTTATACACTTTTATATATCAGTACATAATAGAAAATGTAATCTACTAACCTAAGAATTGGCAATAAGTGTCAGTGTAAGAGCACACTGACAGTTACGCCGAAATGATCAGTGCTTTTCCATTCAGTCCATCCTTCGAGTCATGCTATCATGTAAAATAAAATTGCAACAAACTAAGTTTTTGCCAGTTTTAGTTGCTAAACATGGGGGATTTTGTTGAATTAAGTTTGACAAGCAAATAAATTGGTTCATGCACCGATTTGATCAAAGTACCAGGTATAAATAAATAATTTGCTGGTTTCATACTGTATCTCAGAATAAACGTACCACTTTCGGCATCGGAAACAGTCTTGCGTTGCACATTTTAGTCAAGCTGAAGTATAATTAAAGGAATAGATCACAAAGAATCATTTACACTCCCTCATGTCATTCTGAATCTGTATGACTTTCTTTCTTGTGCAGGAACACAAAAGGAGATACTTTGAAGAATGTTGGTAACCAAACAGTTTTGAATTACCATTGACTTCTCAAAATATCTTCTTTCATGTTCCAAAGAAGAAAGAAAGTCATACAGGTTTGAAACGTCATTAGTAAATGATTAAATCGTTTTCATTTTTTGGGGGAAATGCCTTTAATTTAACACAGGAGCCCAAATTCCTGGTTATATTACAGTATACTGGCCTTTAATAAATAACACCAATAAGTGAAATCATAATAAATACTGCACATAAATAATCTTAACAATCTTTGGTGGACTGTGTTGACTTTTTGTCACTTTACAGATCTCATTATTCTGAAAATATGGACATTAGTGAAATAAGAATAAGCACTTTTCCCAGAGTATGCTTTCTCTTGGAGGAACAAATGGGAGCGCCCACTTCCAAAACAACAGAGAAAGTACTAATAGAGATTAGACATATTAAAAAGGAACAAAATAAATACCACAATTACATTTTACAGGCATGCGGCTTCGCAATTCTCTTCTGGAATCAATCAAATTGTAAAAAGGCTCAAATGAACTGGATATTTAAAAACATTTGTGAATAAGACGTTTCGCAAATATTTCCTCATGTGAATCTTGCACTGCCCATACAGCATTATAAGGCCTGAGAGTCTTTAGCGTGTAATTAATGGATGACACAGCAAACGACACACATCAGCAGCACGCAATGATTATCCATGACCATCAGTGCAGTGCAACGTTTTCTTTCAGCTATGTGTGATTGTCTTAAGATCTGTAAAAAGCACATACTGGGCTGCCAGAGCCCTTCACTGTGCTTTATTTGAAAATACAGGAGTGCTCGTGAAGTCTAAAGACAAAAAAGAAACCTTTAATAACAGCAAAAAAACCAGAGGTGCACACGAGTCAGGGTGTTTCTTATGACAGCGTAGTGACATGACACATGAAGTGCCGCTTGAGTACAACTGAAGCCCCAGCAAGTCCAAGGAGTTTTCCCCTAAAAGCCAGTCCCAATCACTCTGTGGAGCTTAGATAGCGCTAGTTCAAAGCAGATTTGGTTATTTAAATTCCAGCATTCCGTGATCCTGGTGAAAGACTTATTTTTTTTTGGGAACTACCAGGATCTCATCTCCATCTTCAATGCTGTAGGAGTGCAAGGCCAGTGCGCTGTACTTCAACTCATCAGGGCCGAAGGCAGTGCCCTTATCGATGTAGTAAAGGCGCATTTTGCTGGTGGGGAGCTGCACCACAGGCTTCAGCTGCTTCTTCAGGTCTGCGACAGTCTGGTCCAAACGGATGTTCACCTGCTCCACTTTGTCTTCATACCGCACCTCCACCTTGGCGTGGCAACGCGGTCGCAGGTCGATCTCAGCCAGAGGAGCCAGTTTCCCATATTTGGTCACTAAACAGTGATATCTTCAAAACAAAATGCAAATAAAATAATCTGTTTTCAGCTTTCCACTTTTTTGGTCAAGCCAAAATAATACCCATTTCAGCTTTTATTTGAGTATAATTATATCTGAAAATAAAGAGCAGTCGAATAAAATGCCTCCAGTGTTAATTTGAACCTAAAATATTATAGTAATGTACCAAATGAGAGGGTTTCCTGTATAGTTTGTATATATTATAGCATTATTTGGGAGAGCATTCTTTTTTTCCTTAAGAAAATCAAACTAACGGTATCGACAGATATCATTCTGAATAATAGGCTATTGTTATCGGCTGACAAATTTAGTATTGGTGCATTTTCTTTACTAAAAACCCTCAAACTTAAACCTTGCACCAACCCTAGTACCCTACCCTAATTAAAATGTACTGTAAGTACTGAGTTTCAGAATAAAAATACTTTAAAAACTGAGGAAAAACAAACAGGATGACTTACAGAGTCTGCTGATCAATGTAGTACAATCTGTATGCCTTATCACTAGGTGGCAATAGTGAAGGAAAGTGAAGTAGAAGATCGGTACTGACATCAGCGATTCTAGAGGGACGTGCTAATTGGCTGTTTTTATTGTAGGGGGTGTAACTTGTTGTAGAGGGCGAAATTTGTCGGTTTGTAGTACTGCGAGACGCAGTCAGACACACTTGCAATGGTTTGTTTCGCCATTTTTGACTGAGCTGTGATATTAGACACGATGACACTGAGACACATCAATGCCTCGTGACCAGCACAGTGAATTAATCACTCCCAGACCCTACCCTCTCACATACAGGCCAACACTGGTGGACTCGCTCCCTACTCGGTTTTCAAAATGAATTAAAAAACATCTAAATTTGCAGGTCGCAATGAAAATTTGCAGGATGCACCTTATCAAAAAAAAAATGGGACACAAAATCGCAAAATGAGACCATCTGGTTGCAGTCTGGAGCCCTGATATTAGAATGATGGATGATACTGAAGGATCATGTGACACTGAAAACTGGAGTAATGGCTGCTGAAAATTCAGCTTTGCCATCACAAATGCATTTATAATCAAATAAATCCAGCCTTGGTGAACATGAGACGTTTTTTTCTAAAGCATTCATCATACTAACCTTAAACTTTTGATCAGAAGTGTACATTAAGATACTTTTAAAAATGAGGGGAAAAGAAACCTACTTGACTAGGTTAGTAGGTCAGCCATCCTGACCCATCCATACTAGCATTCATGTCTGAAATGTACCTGTGAGGCAGCTCCTCCTCTGAATAATCCAAGTGATAACGGATGAAGAATCTCTCAGCGTCCTCTCTCTCGCCATCCGTCACAACACTCCCGTTTAGGTTGGTCACTGACGGCAGCCTGCGGACGAGTGCAATGAGATCATCTCATCAACATTTCTAGAGCATAACTATCAGTTTCTAGTGTAATAATGAAGCTAAAGAGATCATTCACCCAAAAATGGTAATTCTGTCATTATTTACTCTATCATCATGACGTTCCAGACTGGTATGAAGTTCTTTCTTCTGTGGAACATAAGATAAAATATTTTGGGTAATATTTCTGTTTTCATTTCTTTTTTTCGTCAATACAATGGAAGTCAATTGTCATTGAAATGTTTGGTTACCAACATTCTTCAAAATCTATTTTATTTTGTGTTCCACAGAAGAAACAAAGTCATACAGGTTTGGAATGGCATGAGGGTAAATAAATGGCAAAATGTACATTTTTGGACGAACTAACCCTGTTATACACTGGACTTACTGGGCTATAATTAGACTGCGACGCTCCATGCTCGTGTAAGCCTGCAGTAGAGGAATGCCTTGCAACCTCACCTCCTCCAGTTTGGGCAGAAAGTTTAGCTTCTCAATGTCCTCCCATTGCTTAAGTCCTGACTCACACAAAATTATAAGAAAAACTAGTTTTCATGGAGTTTATGTAATTACACTGTAATACAATTGTAATAATGCTAAATTAAGCAATTAATCACATGGTATGATCATTTAGACCCTTCCAGCATAAGTTAAGACATTTTCCAACACTGTCACAAACAAAATGATACCAGAGTTGTGCAGATTGATGCTTCGTAGGTTAGGGAAGAGCCGCTGAAGGATTTCTCCCGAGTCATGAATGGAGCTCAGGTTGTTGTTGGCCATGACCAAAGTGTCCAGTGCAGGGAACATGGAGCCAAATTTTCGTACTTCATTCCACTCATGGAGGCTGTTGTCTGTGATGTGGAGCAGACGCAGTGTGGGGCAGGGCACGGCAGCCGGTGTCACAGTGGTGTACTCGTTAAGGCACAGGAACAGCTCCTCAAGCCTGGACAAAACCAATCGATATTGGTGGAGAGCTCTCATACCAGAGATGCCTTCATTAAATATCATGGATCAGATGATATTTTGGGATAAGCAGTCTTGTTTTTCCCTAAATGTTAAATGATGACATTTCATTAGGTCAGGTGTGAAACATATGAAGCAAAGAACCAGCGAAATGGACCATGGCCATGAACTTTAAAGGGATCATATGATGATTTTTAATGTTTTCCTTTTCCTCTAGTGTGTAATATATCTGTTTGTGCATGTATATTATCTGCAAAGTTACAAAGCTTATAGTCTTCCACAAAGCGATTTATTCTAACAGAGAACGCTGATCCAGACCTGCCTAAAATACCTCGATCCAGATATAACTTCCTCAAACGTCCACGTCACAAAGTAAAATATTAGCATAATGCCAGCCAAAGACATAAGCAAAGAAAGAAGGCGAAGTTTCAATGAATTGAAGTGTTGTTGGCATGTCGCGGAAACACTGTGTTTGGATGAGAAAGCAAAACCGCATTTGCTTTCAGAAGTTAATCAGAGGTTAGACCTATTTGTTCCTGAGCAGTACAACCCAAATGTTTGCTTGTGCATTCCACATTTTTACAGTGGACAGCTTCCTGAACCTATGAAAGTACGCAGGCTATAAACAAAGACTTACTTACCACTGAGAACCTGCTCAAGTTGTGCTTGCAAAGTTGGTTCCGATCGATCAACTTGATTATTTGCATTTTCAGTACCTGACTCGGGCCCGAACTGATATGGTAAAACTGACGACATTATTATTAACTGTGTTTACAAATGCTTTAGAAGTCTTGGAATCTGAAGCTTGCAATTATGGTAAGGGGTGTTACATTTCCACATGCTTGAATGTGTGGCCAATCGCAACACACAGGGTCAGCTGGCCATTCAAAGTACTCTGAGCTTTGCAGAAGGAGGTGCTTTATAGAAATCAGGACGTTTGAGTTAGACTGGGAATAGAGGAGCTGCAATAATGTACAGTATGGGGAAATATATATATATATTTTAAAGGAACACTCCACCGTTTTTTGAAATTTTATTCACCGTCTTTCCTACATTTATATAGGTGGGCAAATGCATTTTTGTCTCAGTGCATGCATTGTTTTAGTTTGGCAGTGTCGCCACTAGCTTAGCTTAGCATAATGAATGGAATCCTTTGTTGCCAGCTAGCATGTCCTGAGTAAAAGTGATCAATAAAAAATAAAAACCTAATTACTTCTTGTGGCCTGCGTATTCACAACGAGTACAAATAGCGATGCAGATTAAGACTAGGCGATTTCCTAGGCAGATATTGACTTGGGACTATATTAGGGTGAAGCATAGGCGAAGCACTGCTACTTGGGCGCAGAGATATCACGCAGCACCTGAAATCCCACAACTCACCTATCTAAGCTAGGCTAGCGGCGACCCTACCAAACTAAAACAATGCATGCACTGAGACAAAAATGCATTTGCCCCCTTATCTAAATGTAGGAAAGATGGTGAATAAGCCCTATTTCAAAAAACGGTGGAGTGTTCCTTTAAAGCATATTAACCTATTCGATTATACCCAGTAATCAAAATATGTAAGTTTATATGAACCCTGCTATATACCACATTCACCTTCACTATCTTTTATAAAGGGTGCCAGTCTATTTTCTTTTGAATAATGCAGAAACATTAGGAGTTCAAAGAGACTCACTCAGGCATTTCTCGTGTGAAAGTGTGCACCGTGTCCCAGGACACTTGGGTATTGTTAAGAACGAAGCGGCGGATGCCAGAAAGGGCCTTAGCGCAGCCTGGATCTAAGACTGCATCATTCAGCTGATTAGAGCTGAGGTTCAAGAAGGCCAGGTTCGGGATGTTAGAAACAATCTTGCGGATCTGGAACAGATTAAAGGGTTAAAACAAGAGTTGAAAACATTTAACCATTCTCATTTCATTTTTAAACCTGTTATGCTATGTGTTTTTTTTTCAGTGGACACAACAGTTAAAATATCTTTATTCAGCTCTTGCTATACAATGGTAGGTCAAAATATATATATACACAACACTTCAAATGTTTGGAGCCAGTTAGATATAAAAATAAAAAAAATGTAGCACAACTTCCACAAAGATATTATGCAGCAAAATCTTATTATCCCATCTTATTATCAGGATTATTCCACTTATACCATGGTCATTTGCCAGCATTGACAAGCTGTTATCAATGTTTGCAGTGCAATATTTGACAGGAAGGGCAAAAATGACAGTTATTTTCGGCAGGTACGATTCGTTAGATCTAGGATTCTGCACGCTTTGAATTAGACAGGCATAAAGTAGTGCATAAGATTACATTTATTTCAATGAATGAAGTATAGCAATTCAGACAGACGATGGTATAAAGAACAATGTGAGGGTGAGTAAATTATGAATGTTTATTGTTGGGTGAACTATCCCTATAAATCTTTTAAAACAAAATTGGCCATTTTAATCTATATTTATTATACAACGAGGAAACAAATCGGAAACAACGAGATCCCCAGATGAACTGACTTACCTCATACCAGTCTTGGAGCTTGTTGTGGGACAGATCAAGTTCAACAACATGAGCACAGAAGGCAGCAATCTCTCCCTCCTCTCCTGCATGACTGATTCCACTGCCATTCAAAACCAGAACACTGGGCAAGTTCAGACGGTCTGAAGACAGATTGACCACGCAATTAATGAACTATGAAACACAGCAAGGTCAGATACAGCTGCCAAAGTAAACACTAAAATCACCTAGGAAGGAACCTTACATAACTTTTTAATTAACCCAAGCCTCACCTTTCATAGGTGATCCCTGCGGCCCAGATGGCACAACCACGACTCCCATGCCTGGACCCCGACGGCATGGAAAGTTCTCCGGGCTGTACTTCTCACTGATCGCCTGCATAAAGGAGCGGCCTTCCATCTCAGAAGCTTCCATTGCACTGTCCCACGCCACACACCTTATGCAGCTGTGGATACACAATTACCTAAATGTTTGATCTAAAGATAAAGTGTGTATTGTTTTCCCAATTCTAAATAGTTCCTAGTTCAATGTGCAGAGATAGGTAATCCATTTGTAGGTTGATTTCATAAAACGATAGTTTCAAAATGCCAATTGAGGAGTCCTACATGTCAACTTCTATCTCAACCAATGGCGTGAGTTTTAGGCGGAACTACCCGTTTGTTCAGATGACCCTGAACTAACCTTGCATTGTAATGAAATGTTCAAATTATCTGATATTTGAAGAGACTAATAGACCTTGCCATATAGCCATGAGAATCTACAAGGTAGATATACTACCTTGACTATATGTCATTATTTCCTGTTTTGATTTTTGTTATTATTAAATATACCACATATAGCAGGGATATAAATCTGTCAACTCATATGATTGTCATATGGTGCAACAAACATATATTAACAACACTGGTATAGATTTTTTATTTGAGTTAGCCTATGTGCTTTTGTTATTTTTATTTATTTATATATTTTTTATATAGCTTTAACAATTTCAGAGCTTATTTATTTCAGTTGGTTGCAACATTTATCATTTTTAAGTTCAAGTAAAATATCAAATATTTTTATTTCAGCTTTATTTCAATTTAGTTTCAGATAAAAATAACAACACCGTCAAACTACTTAATGTTTTCTTTTCATCCTGTCCTGACATTTATGGGTGTTATGCCTTGACCCAAGTGTCAGACAACTTCAAGCGGTTCAGTTAAACATATAGTCAGAAACTGCAGTCCTCTGGGTTAAAAAATCCATTTTTATACAGAGCTGGCCTAGATTTAACCATCTGCTGGCTAAATAAATCATGTTCTTTCCTGACATGAAACCAGCAGCTTTAGTGAGCACGGCAATACTGTCTTATAACATCAAATATGTTAATCCACTGATGACTAAACATGTCTGGTGAATATGTTTTTACTAAATTAACCAGTTTAAATATGAGAAGCCTGAGTTTTTAAGGGGTCTCACCTGCTATGCGATTTATCCTCACAGGTTCACAGTCCACAGTTACAGCAGTGCCATAAAATAATGTTTACTTTTACTACAAAACGTTATTCATCCATTGAGTGTCAAGGTTCAGTGGATAAACGTGGCTGCACACCAGCAGAGAGACTGCTCAGCGTCCTCCACACTTTTCAGAGATAACAGCACTCTGTAGAAAGAAGACACCAGGTCAGCAAGAAGGACAAACAACCGATTCACCTTCAGTTGTAACTACACTAATCTGACTCAGTCAGCCAGAGTTTCTGTTTAAGTCAACACACTCAATATGCATCTGAAAAAACGTACTACAGTTACAACTCAGCAGGTTTACAGGCTCTTAAGGAAAATACATGACAAAGAGACCAAAACCGTGCAAGCATTCTTTAGACAGCTGTGTATATAATGATGCTAAAAGAACAATACCTGACTTGTGAAACAAAAAGTTGCCAAGACAATACAGTGCCAGAAGCAGTTTCCTTAAAGTCTAGCATCTGAGTGTCAAATTACAGAAAAAGAGCTGTTTTTTTTATGGGACTTAGGCCTAACTCTTATTTTACAGCATGTTGCACATTTAAAACAGATGCAATAAAACCTATAATAATGTCCAAATGGTGTCAAGTATGGAGCATAGTTATAGATCAGAAGTTCTGAAATATGGCTGAAATTAAAGAATAAAATCGTTGATAAAATGAGTTATGAATAACATGATTAGATAGGCTATGTATTAAATTATGTAGGCATCAGCAATAAATTATTTTCATTTGTAATGTACAGAATGACTCTACCTTAATTGTAATATATACATGGAAAATATAACTGTGCAATGCAATTCTTGCCTTAGAAAATTAACATATTTTATCCATGAAAACAACACATTCTAGTTTACTAGTTCACTTTACTAGTTTCTGTTTTCTTTTTGCATAAATGCACAAATTGGTCATGCAATTTCTATCAAAACATGCAGTAAGAATTTTGTAAGGCTCTTTGTGTTACTGACTGACACGTAGTATTATCTATATATACATAAACACACATGGGAACCACCAAACAACTACTAATATTGCACTTCAATCTACCCAACACAGTCCAAAATCACATAAATGTGTCTATCTTGCATTCATACATTTTCAAACCATCACATGACAATACCGCAATGGCAAAGTTATAAAGATAAAATCCTTCATCTGTGACTTTATAGGAGCACAGGTCATTTGATAATTGATAATGATCAAAGATGAATCTAACTTAAGCTTCTGCTTGACAATAACGTTACATATATATATATATATATATATCAAAGCTGATAGCACCACTCCCCAAAACAGACCACTAAATGTTAAATGACTCGAAATGAGAATGTCAACACCAGTGAATGACCCATGGAATGACCATACTTCTGCTAATATGTAACGTTAGCTAGCTTGAACCGAAAACAACTCCATCATCATCACAAAGTGTCTTACATTGAATGAGCAGCTCCTCGAAGAGATTTGGGGAAAGGCGCTGTAATTCACACCGACTCCTAACGGTCAGTTCATCCACGTCATTTCACTTGAAATCCCGCACTTTGAACGCCAGGCTGTTATAAGTCTCTCTTGTTATTGTTGATAAATCTGTCACGCTGACCCTATTGTCACGGAAGTGACGTCACTCCAGCTGGGCGCTCGTGACTGGACCGTTCAGTTGTGTACCAATACTTGAGCGCCCTCTCTCGCGGATCAGAGAACAGCGGACAATACTTACCGCAATTTGCTACATTCAATTTGTAAATGTATAGATTGAGTAGTGTTCATGTGTTATTTTATAATATGTAGAAAAGGGTAAATTAATGATGCAAATAAGATGAGTATTGTCCGCTGTTCTCTGATCCGCGAGAGAGGGCGCTCAAGTATTGGTACACAACTGAACGGTCCAGTCACGAGCGCCCAGCTGGAGTCCACCACAACAGCTGTGCAGCAAATGCACAGACATCAAGAATCAGAAAAGTGCTGTAATAGCTCGGTTTGAAATTACAATAATTAAAATAAACTACAACTTAATATTGAAATAGTTGTTGTTATTCATTTCTGTAGTATACTCACTCAAAGCCTTTGATGACAGAGGAGCTCCAGTAAGGACACGTAAGTTACGTCTCTAAAGTGGATTTACATAACCATAAACATCTTAAAGACGCTTATTTTAAACGTATATTTACATCTGACAGGAACATCTTTTATAAGTATTGCAGAAGAGCACATCACAACATGAAATATACATCTGAGTGGTATGTGTGCTATTATGTAGAGCAAATCTATAAATTAACTAAACATAAGTTATCTATTTTATTTGTCCATTAGTACTGTTGATAAATTGAGGAACATGTATGTTGGATAAAAAGTTAAAACAACCTCAACATGTAAATGTAGTGTTGAGCTCATAAATCACAGAGGTTATGGGAGTCTTGTCTGGATGTTACAGGGACAGATGAACAGATGTGTGTATCCAGTGGAGAGTGGCTCATGAAGCTGATGCTGTCATCAAAGGCTTTGAGTGAGTATACTACAGAAATGAATAACAACAACTATTTCAATATTAAGTTGTAGTTTATTTTAATTATTGTAATTTCAAACCGAGCTATTACAGCACTTTTCTGATTCTTGATGTCTGTGCATTTGCTGCACAGCTGTTGTGGTGGAGCAGGACCTGCAAGGAAAGATGATGGCGGCATTTGTGGAAAAAAAGCGTTCTTGTCTTCTAAATAATACTGAAATCAAATTACATTGTGCTGTTAAAATGACTGCTTTTGTGTTATGTTTGTGCATTTTTGTAGGATCTGAAATGTCAGCAGACTGGTGTGAGCACTGAGGATGAGGAGCACAGAGCTGAATCCTGGAGATGGTGCCATGTACGAGTCCCTCCATCACTCCACCGGCCCTTATTGCCTCAGATTGTGAAGCACAACACATCACGCAACAACCTCCGGCACGGCTCACCTCTGGCGGTGAACCTTCTGATTCATCAGAATAAAGCCGCAGAACGGGAACCGCTGTGTTGAGATGGCAGTAGATGTGGTTCAGTGCCTGTAGCCTACATACATGATTGTAGTTTGAATAAAGCTTTGTTTCATGTGTTGACTTGTACCGGTATATGCATTTGTTTATTGTGTGATGGTGACTTTCATTCATTCATTTACTCATTTATTAATATTTATCATTGTTGTCAGTAAATAAAATATAATTATTTAATTAATTAATGCTTTAATTAATTGTTTGAATGAAAATATTGATATGTTCACAATATACACATCTGTGTATTCATGCATAGCTATGTCATACATTACATTTTATTTGTTTTATTGAATTATATCATTTTCAGTAAAAAGTAATATAATTAAGTATTGGTCAGTATTTGTCGTTGTTATTATTGTATGGTTTGGGGTGGGATAGCAATGCAATTCATTCTGGGGTAATATTGATTTTTAATATTAATGATACGTATAAAATCAACAGTTTTCTCCAAAGGCTAATCTTCACACAGCTGCCCAACGTCAAACCGTTCTGTAGGGCTGTCAAGTTACTGATGTTATGAGGTGTATATATATATATATATATATATATATATATATAAATATATATATATATATATATATATATATATATATATATATATATATATATATATATATATATATTATGGGTTTGCATACATGATATGAGATTTTATACACAGGAAAAAGGTTGAATATCGTAATATATATTTTCTTAAATAATTAATTATAATACATTTAAAAAAAATTTTTTTTTGTTATTTATAAGTCTGAGGGATGAAACGACAGAAAAAGAGGAAAACAGCAGTAAGCCTCCTTTGCTTGTGGATGAAAATGTTTGGATATAAAATAAAGAAATTAACAACATATTCAAGAGATGACAATTTGGGGATTTCGTAATAAAAAATAAATAATATCGTTACGGATAAAACGGTGGGTCACATAAGTAGGGTTAAATATAAGAACTTAAATCAAGCCTAAATGTATTCTCAAAATAAATGGGCAGCAGTTTCTTTAAAAAGACCATAAAATGAGCAAGTTTAATCAATATCAAGCTATTAATAGGGATGGCTGACGCGAAACACTCGTTCCGAAGCTTTGCGGGATCCCGAAGCGCAGATGTTTCGAAACACTGATCCGAAGCGTGATTCAAAACACCCATGTCACGTGACTATGGCCAAACGAAGCCTCGAAGTGTTTCACAAGTGTTTCATCAGGTGTGATCCGCCGAATCAGCGTTTGATTGACACGGTCACACAATCGCACATCTGTATAAAAGTGAAATCAACGCATCTTGACCTCGTGGGTTTTTGTGAGAGGAGTTTGATTTTGAGATAGCGGATTTTTGGTGATATAGTGACATAGTGCGATTTGATTAGTTATAGGCTATTTAGGCTTACATTTAAATTTACACAACACATTGACTGATAGGGTAGACAGAGTATAGCCTACATATAGTGACACATTAATAGATATATTTATATCTATGTATGTAGACAGCTAGATTCATAGATCGATAGATAGATAAATGCATAGATAGATTATATCTAGATACATATTTGCACTCCAGATGTGGAGGTTATGAGAGTTTTGCATACCAGCAACAAGTGTCCCTTGTGAGAGGATTTTTTCAAAGGCTGGAGAAATTATCTGTAAAAAAAAGTAGGAGGCTAAGTCCTTCCACAGCAGAGAGATTAATATTTTTGAATAAAAATATCTAAAAAAAGTGAGACATTGTGGCTTGATTTCTTTTATTAATATTCATTTTGCAGGACCAAAATAACATTATGCACAGTGAGGAGCCTATAGGTTACAAGCTTCACATATTAGAAACATACAATGATAAAAAAAAAAAAACATTTTTTAATGGCTCATCGAGGTTGTTTCAGATCAACACCTGCAAATGACCACTAGGTGTCACCGTGGAGACGGGTGTCGGATTGATTCGAAGCCTCGAAACAATATGGCCCATTTGCTTCAACTGTTTCATTGCTTCACGAAGCCTCGATCTGCCCACCACTAGCTATTAAACAGATAGGTGAATTAAACGTGTCGTTCAAATCTTTTAAGTTGTAGCACTTGTGATACCGCGTCGTAGGTCACATGATAACGTCAACATGGCAGATGTCCGGTTCGCATTCATACTTAACGAGATTTGGCTATAAAGTACCTACTCTTTTTGCGCTCGTTAAGTAAGTACTTATTGAAATTAAGTACCTACTCATTGAGTATGCGGTTTGAAACGCAGCCATAGTCTATTACCCATGTGCTACCAATATGTCAGAGCGCCCCCAATGGAAAAATATGTAATTGCATTAAAATGGCTCCTACAGTTGCCACAGCATGTAGCTACTACACATTCAATAATTAAACTAGCTCACCATAACTTGTTTTCATCACTTTTATTAATCATATGCCACTTTTATTAATCATATGCATTGTGAATTGAATAGTCATGTTCTCAAGAGACATGTCCAAAAATTTATGAGAATTTGGGGGGTTGTACTAATTTGGGATGATATTGGAAATAATTTTGCACAGGATAAATAATTACCATTGTAATATTAAGCATTATATAGTTCAAACATCTTTATCCAAGCTGAATAAGCTTCAGCAACTTCATTCACAGTGAAAGGAGTACTCGGCCTCTGACTGATCACCTGAAAGAAAAAGATGTTCACATTCATACAACAATTGAAACCTGTACATGGAATAAATCTAAATAAACAATGTGCATCACATGTTAAAAACATTCAGCACTGGCATATTAAATCTTACTTGTTTGGTAGTAATCGTACACTTTGACCACAGCTGGCTTGAGATTCTTCACTGGAAGAATCTGTTTCATTTTTATCTGGTAATTCATTGGAATATTTTGTGGGATCTGCAGGAGGAAACAAACACATTAGTCATGGACATTATGGATAAAAGTTTTATGAATCGACCTAATGATTTAAAATAATATGAATGTTGCTGTTCTCTCACCTCCTTCAAATACACAATGACATGATCATCTTTAGAATCAACCCGTTCCACAAGTGGTGCGTATGTTCTGGAAGAAGTTCCAAGCTGTGGGGAAAAAGTGCTGGTTAATTTCTATATAGAGAACTCTAGAAATTTTACAAATGTTGTTATGAATCACTCAAAAGCACCATTGATGTATCAGCTGTGAATCCAGATAAGAGTTTAATATCCACAATGACCATATTAGTATTTTCCTGTAGACCATCGTATCTGGAAAAGAGCAAATTAAGAAGTTTGGTTCTTAAATGCCTCGTATAAATTCATAAATAAGCGAGAACAAAAGCCAGTATAATTAACAAGACATACAGAGTTTATCACTCAAATCTCTCATGTGTCAATAATAAAAATGTTTTCTTGTTTCTTAAGTTAGTTTAGTGTTGCAGTTTTAACTGCTGAGATATGCCTTTTCAGTTTATATTGCTTTTGTGTTTATTAAGATGTAAAAAAAAATCAGTAAAGACTTATTTGTTAGTTAATTTTAAGTTATAATCATGTATTTTGACTTGAATAAAAATCTTACTTAACAGTGAAGTTCAAAATGAAATTTTTTCCTAACGTTTTGCAATCTCCCTCAATCTTAGCGTCAATGCTCAATGTTTTAGCTTCAGTAGGAGTGGGAATATTGTAGAACTGAGCCATCTGAGAGAGTCAACACAAAAAATAAATTAATGAACCATCTCACAGCAGACTAACCACAATGCCAAGAGAGAAAGTGAGTGTGAGTAAATGAAGCTGAACGCACTACAGACCTGCACAGACACACAGGTTGAGCCCTTCACTTCAATGCTGTAATTGGCTGGAACGGTCTGCAGCTGCTTCTCCTGGTACAGTAACTTGTTGTCCTGATTGACATCAAAGTGGTGAGTGTCTCCTGCTGACTGTACAGTCACTGTGCTGGAGCCGGCAGAGCTGAACACTTTGGTGGCGTACAAAGACAGAGCCTGAAGAGCCACCACTGTGTCCTGGGAAATAAATGTGTTCAGTAATGTCACTTTACTCATTCACACCGGTAATAATGTGTTTGATTGGAGGAGTTTGAGTAACCTGTGTGGAGGAGAATCCTCCATAGGCATTCTGCTGCTTCACAAGCCAGCTGACAATCCTGTTAGCATAGCCCAGATCAGCTGTAGTGACTGAATCTGCAGAGAGAACAGCTAGCAGCACATATGAGCTGATCTCCACTGCCAGAGAATCAGAGTCATCAGCAGATGCAGACTGAGACCAGTGGAGATCAGACCCTTGAGGACAGAAGACACACGCGTAACTCAATGAGCATGATAAAAAAATTAATAGGACAACCATAAAAGAAAACAGAAAGTCATCAGAAACAAACCTCTTACCGTCTGAAATAGCAACATCCTCCAGTTTCTTGAAAAGCTGCTGTCGAGTGTCCGTGTCTTTAGCCAGACTGAAAGTGTAGGCGAGCAGAGCAGTGGTGTAAATGTTTTTGACATCCTCAATGACGGACCTCAAGCATGACAAACCTTTACTGACGACAGGATCCTGTGACAAAAACAAAAACAGACACTGTGAGTGTCATTTTTCTATGAGTTTATACTGTGTTTCCTGAAGATGAACTTACTGTGACTGGAGTTTCCAGTTCAAGCAATGATGCAGTAATGTAGGCAGTCATGGTTACATTATCTTTCACTCCACCCTGGAATATATGAGAAATGAAGGATAAATAAAGCAACACTCAAACTACTAAAGGAAAGTTCAACTAGACAAACTTTGATGTTGACTTGAGAACAACTAAATGTTTTTTTTTTTTAAACTTCAACATTTACAGGTCTTAGACTCCAGGTTTTCTAGATAATTACTAGACCCCTCCTTGAACTGCCACCTTAACGTGGTGGAGGGGTTTGAGTACCCGAATGACCCTAGGAGCTATGTTGTCCGGGGCTATATGCCCCTGGTAGGGTCTCCCAAGGCAAACAGGTCCTAGGCGACAGGTCAGACTAAGAGTGGTTAAAAAAAAAACATTATGAAGAAAAATAAATCGAGGACCGTGATGTCGTCTGGTATGGAGCAGCCGGGGCCCTACCCTGGAGCCAGGCCCGGGGTTGGGGCTCGTATGCGAGCGCCTGGTGGCCGAGCCTCCCCCCACGGGGTCCGGCCGGGCTCAGCCCGAAGAAGCGACATGGGGCCGCCTTCCCGTGGGCTCACCACCTGCAGGAGGGGCCATAAGGGGCCGGTGCTGAGAGGATTGGGCGGCAGTCGAAGGCGGGGGCCTCGACAACCCGATCCCTGGACACGGAAACTAGCTCTAGGGACGTGGAACGTCACCTCGCTGGCGGGGAAGGAGCCTGAGATTGTGCGTGAGGTTGAGAGGTTCCAACTAGAGATAGTTGGTATCACCTCTACGCATGGCTTAGGCTCTGGAACCACACTCCTTGAGAGAGGATGGACTCTTCACCACTCTGGAGTTGCCCATGGTAAGAGGCGGCAGGCTGGAGTGGGTTTGTTTATAGCCCCCCAGCTCAGCCGCCATGTGTTGGAGTTTACCCCGGTGAACGAGAGGGTCGTTTCCCTGCGCCTACGGGTTGGGGATAGGTCTCTCACTGTCGTGTGTGCCTACGGGCCAAACGGCAGTGCAGAGTACCCGGCCTTCTTGGAGTCTCTGGGAGGGGTGCTGGAAAGTGCTCCGACTGGAGACTCTGTCGTTCTACTGGGGGACTTCAACGCCCACGTGGGCAACGACAGTGTTACCTGGAGGGGCGTGATTGGGAGGAACGGCCCCTCTAATCTGAACAACGAGCAGTGTTCAGTTATTGGACTTCTGTGCTAGTTACAGTTTGTCCATAACGAACACCATGTTAAAGCATAAGGGTGTCCATCAGTACACGTGGCACCAGGACACCCTAGGCCGTAGGTCGATGATCGACTTTGTGGTCGTTTCATCTGACCTGCGGCCGTATGTCTTGGACACTCGAGTAAAGAGAGGGTTGGAGCTGTCAACTGATCACCACCTGGTGGTGAGTTGGATCCGATGGCGGAAGAGGAAGCTGGACAGACCGAGTCTCCTGTCAGAGAGATCTTCAACTCCCACCTCCGGCGGAGCTTCGACCGGATCCCGAGGGAGGCTGGTGATATTGAGTCCGAGTGGACCATGTTCTCCACCTCCATCGTCGAAGCGGCCACTCGGAACTGTGGCCGTAAGGTCTCCAGTGCCTGTCGAGGCGGCAATCCTCGAACCCGGTGGTGGACACCGGAAGTAAGGGATGCCGTCAAGCTGAAGAAGGAGTCCTATCGGGCCTGGTTGGCTTGTGGGACTCCTGAGGCAGCTGACGGGTACCGGCAGGCCAAGCGAACTGCAGCCCGGGTGGTTGTGGAGGCAAAAACTCAGCCTGGGAGGAGTTCGGTGAGGCCATGGAAAAGGACTATCGGCTGGCCTCGAAGAGATTCTGGCAAACCGTCCGGCGACTCAGGAGAGGGAAGCAGTGCCCTACGACCGCTGTCTACAGTGGAGTCGGGGACAGTGCCTCTGGGATGGCAGACCGGGGTGGTGGTCCCTCTTTTTAAGAAGGGGGACCGGAGGGTGTGTTCCAACTACAGGGGGATCACACTTCTCAGCCTCCCTGGGAAAGTCTATGCTAGGGTACTGGAGAGGAGAATACGGCCGATAGTAGAACCTCGGATTCAGGAGGAACAGTGCGGTTTTCGTCCGGGCCGTGGAACACTGGACCAGCTCTATACCCTCTAAAGGGTGCTGGAGGGTTCATGGGAGTTTGCCCAACCAATCCACATGTGCTTTGTGGATTTGGAGAAGGCATTCGACTGTGTCCCTCGTGGCGGCCTCTGGAGGGTGCTCCGGGAGTATGGGGTCCGGGGTCCTTTGCTAAGGGCTGTCCGGTCCCTGTACGACCGAAGCAGGAGCTTGGTTCGCATTGCCGGCAGTAAGTCAGACTTCTTACCGGTGCATGTTGGACTCCGGCAGGGCTGCCCTTTGTCGCTGGTTCGGTTCATAATTTTTATGGACAGAATTTCTAGGCGCAGTCAGGGGCGGAGGGTGTCTGGTTTGGGAACAACACGATTTTGTCTCTGCTCTTTGATGTTGTCGTGTTGGCCCCTTCAGACCAGGAACTTCAGCATGCACTAGGACGGTTTGCAGCTGAGTGTGAAGCGGCTGGGATGAGAATCAACACCTCCAAATCCGAGGCCATGGTCCTTAGTCGGAAAAAGGTGGCTTGCCTACTTCAGGTTGGTGGAGAGTTCCTGCCTCAAGTGGAGGAGTTCAAATATCTTGGGGTTTTGTTCACGAGTGAGGGAAGGATGGAACGGGAGATTGACAGACGGATCGGTGCAGCTTCTGCAGTAATGCGGTCGATGTACCGGTCTGTCGTGGTGAAGAAAGAGCTGAGCCGCAAGGCAAAAGGAATCTACGTTCCTACTCTCACCTATGGTCATGAGCTTTGGGTCATGACGAAAGGACAAGATCCCGGATACAGGCGGCCGAAATGAGCTTTCTCCGCAGGGTGGCTGGGCGATCCCTTAAAGATAGGGTGAGAAGCTCGGTCACTCGGGAGGAGCTCAGAGTAGAGCCGCTGCTCCTCCACATCGAGAGGGGTCAGCTGAGGTGGCTCGGCCATCTGTTCCGGATGCCTCCTGGACGCCTTCCCGGGAAGGTGTTCCGGGCGCGTCCCACCAGGAGGAGACCCCGGGGAAGACCTAGGACACGCTGGAGAGACTATGTCTCCCGGCTGGCCTGGGAATGCCTCGGTGTCCCCCCGGAAGAGCTGGAGGAAGTGGCTAGGGAGAGGGAAGTCTGGGCATCTCTGCTTAGACTGCTGCCCCCGCGACCCGGCCCCAGATAAGCGGAAGAAGATGGATGGATGGATGGATTTCTAGGTGGTTCCTGTGGCGTTCTATATAGATAGAGAGATATAGATACTGTAGATGGAAGTTGACAGACCTTCATTCTGTTGTTGAACAGTCTTCCCTGCTGGATAAAACAGCCGTCTGAATCCTGTCTGCTTATTAACCAATTCTTTGCACCCTGAATAATTTCTGGATCAATAAATATGTATTTCTGTGCTCTGCCAAAAGACCTCAGCACAAAGGCAGTCAACCTGGTGGTGTGGAAGATATAATAATAAATAAAATAAATCATCAGGTTTTTTAAATTTCATTCATCATAAATATAAAAAAAAACAAATAATTTGAACTGAGAGATACATTTTTAAATGTGTTTTTTCATACCATCCTTTTCGGTTTATTATTTAAGATTACTTTAATATTATTTCTGTTTAACAAAAGTAATAGTGAAATATATTTACCATGTATTCCCATCGCCATAACCAAATGTGCTGTATGATCCATCAAAATGCTTGTAGTTCATTTGTCTCTGGTATCCTGTTTAGTGTAATAATGGTTAACACTTCAACAGTTTGTTTGGGTTGATTCAATGTGTCAGACATTCAGGTGTGTTGAAAACTGTATAATTTGGCAGTACTTTTTCAATATTTCCTTGACATGATTTATGTCTCTCACCGCTCTTCAGGAAGCCTGTGGCTCTCTCTCGGATGGCTGAGGTGAGCTGCTCGGTGTTCTCCAGATACTGCAGAATGTAAATATTGGGAGAAAGAACCGCCATGTTTTGCTCTCCACAGCCGTACGGCATCCGTAATAATCCGTGAAGATTCCTCAGTGCACGACCCAATATGTCTCCTATAAACCATACACAAATGAAACTCACTATATTTTATAAGTCCAAACCCAATCTCCTCATTTCTGCTTGTATTTGTAAGTGTTACCAATGACTGAAACAGAGGATCTGGCTGATCCCTCTATCACATCTTTAGGGAGAGTCAGAGCCACTTCCTCTGAGAGACTGTCACCTACAAACCAGACAGACAGAAACATATATCAGAGATCAGTAGAGTGATGTTATAAAATGAACATTCTAATATGTAACTACTGAGATAAATCAGACACAATTATTTGTTATAGTTAACAAATAATATTTAAAACTCACTCTGGGATCTGTGGTCCCATCCCCCAACAAGGGCCAGAAGGGTATTTGGTTATCATGACTACGATCAGATAAGTTGGCAATAGGTCCTACAGACATTGAAACAGACTTTCCTGCATTCATTTATCGATCAGGTTTATTTTAGTTCTTAATTGTTACTATATCTTATCTTGAGTCCTCTTGTATGTTCCTGCCCTGTATCCTAAGTCCCCTGACCACTGACTCGTGTCGTATGTGCCTGGCAGCCTGACTGGTGCAACTATCAAACTCCTGTTTCAAGCTTCTGGTTCTGTGAGCCTCTACCTAGCGGCAAGACTGGTGCAACATCTCAGATCTACATTGAGTTACGAGGTCCTTTGTTCCTGCCTGGTCTTTGATTTGAAGCTGCCTTTATCCAACGCGTCATCACCATCTTACTGTCACCTCAGTGGTCCCCCATCCTGCCTGTCATGTCGTCCGCCCGGCCCTACTGTTGAACTGTGATTCACGCTTCACTGTCCCTGCTGTCTCTAGTCTTCATTGTTGTCTCATTTGTTGTCCAGCTGCTGGACTTATAAATTGTTGTCTCATACTAATTTTCATGAAGTTAAAGTTTGTGTTTATAAGATAAAGAGCCAACTAGTCTTTTATATACCAAACATATTGACAGTCAACATTCGTGTCAGTTGAAAAAGCTCCACTGCTTGTTCTAACATTATTGGTGCTTATACACCAAAATTTATGAAATATTTGCAGACTAACCATTTGGACACAGTAACCAGCTTTGAGTCTCTGTCTTTTCAGTTCCTTCCGCCTGCAGCATAAAACAATCACATCAACACATCATACTGACATAAGCAGCATTACACCGTGTCCTAGCGACACGCGATTAAAAGGTATCTTTTCCATGTTAATCAGAGTTTTTGTCCTAACCAGCCGCGACACGCGACGATTCCATTTTAGAAACGGTTTCTATTTTTCTGCGACGTCACGCTGGAACAACAAACACAAAGTGTGGCAATGATAATCTCAGGTACTGTTTATGTGCTTTATTTAATGTAAAAAGTGTGTAATGTGACTAAATATTATTTAGTGTTCCCAGCTTTGTAGCTGTAAAGGCAATGATGGATAATTCACCTCAGATCTTGAAATGAAACAAATGGAAACAAGACCGTTCAAGCTGTAAAGAAACATGTATTATTTGACAGGTTGTTTGAATAACTCAGTAGCCTATGTATTTGAATTTGATTATGAAGCCTCCTTATCCATTTTCTTGCGATTGCCGTCAAGATTACTCTCTGGTGCTGTGCACTTGCCGCGAGAGCCCGCCCACACGCTGTTCTGATTGGCTGTGGGTTTTGATTGATTTGTACGCATCTCGCAGTCACGTTGCGTCTAGTGTGGACAGACAAATTATTTCTCGCTGGACCTTATCGCATCACGTCTGGTTAGGACACGGTGTTATGATAAAGGGAAAATTACATCTATGAGACATTTGACGTGCGCTGACCTGTACAAGCAGACTTCGTGTGACCGTGTCAATGCGTCCTCTCTCTGGGACGCTCACAATCTCATTGTCACACACAGTCTGGGACGCCTCTGCCTCTGCACTGACAGTAATATTCAAGAGTCCTAAAACATAAGACATATATGTGAAGAAACAACAGATACAAACACTGAGAAACAATGATTCAGACTGGAAAACTCACCAAGAACAGAAGGAGTGAGGATCCATTTAAAGGTTTTCCTTCCATTAGCACATAGACAGGAAGAATACTGATCATCAGAGGAGGCTTTGAGAGTGTAGTCTGAGGACGGAGCTGGAGTCACTTTAACCTGTCAATCAACCACACATGATTAGAGGCATATTTGATATGATTTGATTAGACTGAGTCTGAAATCTCACCATGATGCACTTGGACAGATAGTTGAAGACAGTGGCCTTCAGCTCAAAGATCTCCCCACGGATGATGGAGTAAGGCAGAGAGAGCTCCAGGAAGAAGGGCTGGAAAACTGTCAGCTGAGCAGGAGGAGCGAGACCCAGACCTTCAGAGGACAGACAGAAGACCTCCGTCTCCCAAGAGGTGATGGTGTCAGGAACCGTGACAGGAACCTGAGCTGATCCAGAGTCTCTGCGGAGGAATTACAACAATAGGCATATTTGATTCTGACTGCCATTTTTCCTGCATTAAATAACAACATTCAGCACACGGATGATAAAATAACTGGATTCAGAATCTGCAAAGCAAGCAAGGTATTTTCTGTCCTGTGGGTGTGATGGGAGATAATGTATTAAGTAATAAGATAAAAATGATGTTAAATGTACTGATTACGCTTCACATACCCCACTTCAGCAAGTTCCCAGATCCACGTTTCTGGAAAGACGGTCCGAATCGTCACTGCTGGAGAATGTCTGTCATTTGCACCAGAACCAGCCATTGCAAAAGCTATCATTGAATTTGGAACACCGTCATACATCACTGGAAAAAAAGTGATATTTTGTAGTTTTAAGTGATATGTATGTGAAAAGCAAAATAACCAACTCTATATAGAGTCATAAGTGAACAGAAAACAGAAAGCAGATCATTATTTTCATACACATTATTTTATTTTCATATACAGATTTATTTTTGTGTTGTCAGAGTTCCCTTTCAAATGGGAGCTCGCGCTCCGTCCCCTAGGGTTCGCTATGGGGAATGCCTCCGGCATGACAGGTGTCTGAAGCGTGAGTCTAAACATGACAATGAACTTGACATTTGCAGGTGGCCGGCCTATGACGTCACCAAAGATGAAACCGTGAGTATAAAAGTGCACCTGTGAAATACGTCATCCTCTTTCTTGTCTTCAGGAGACCGCGGGTGCTTCTCAATTCTTATTTGTGCATCCTCGTTTCCTTTCCTCGCGGAGCAATTAGAGAATCGAGATGTCCTTCAAGATGGCTGATCTCAATCGGTTTCCAGGTCATAGGATGGAGGACGGAGGAGCGAGGAGACGAGGAGGGATATTGAGAAGCACCCTGTCTGTTTGAGTTTGTCTTAATAAAAAGCCAAAGCTATGGCTTGCACTAGCACCATGAGTTTCAAGAAGTGTGTTCCTCCATATCAGCGTTTCCTGACACCTGATGACACACGTGTTACTGTATGTGTTATGTGCATGGGCAAGGAGCATGCAACCTCAGTCCTTGAGGGGGCTGTTTGCGTGCATTGCCAATGCTTTCCTATGAGGAAGCTTCGCTCTCGTTTGTCCCTTTTCTCGAGGGAATCGGGACATGACCCGCTGCAGCTGAGGAGAGTAGGAGACTGAGATTGTGGGGCTCACAGATGGACGAGCAATTTGTGAATTGCCGACGAGTTTGAGGAAGGTATGAATATCTCTCATTCGTCGGCAGCAGGCGAAAGCGAGCTGCTGGATTATGTGTTATCCCTCACATCATCACCTCAAGCCAAGATGAGCAGGATGAGGGTGTTGAGATCGAGGATGTCTCTGAGCACTCTCAGCCCACCTGCCCCGCATATGATGAGCTGCTGGATGTTATGTCTCACGCCACGGAGAGATTTGATCTGCCGTGGAAGAGCGAGAAGCGCGAGCTCCCTCGCAGCCGCCTCGATGAACGCTTCCTGTTGGGACATAACCATCCAGCTCATATGAGTCTTCCCTTTCTCCCAGATCTTTACACTGAGGTGCGGAGATCTGGGGAAAGACATTGTATGGGACATGTGAATGTCTTTTAGTTATTCCACATGTTTTGACGCGTTTCTTCTTGTCTTGTATTCACAACTCGAAGTCCATAGTTCCTTTATCACTGTTTATTCTTCCAAGTCAATAAAGAATCACATTCCTTACATACAGCGTAATCCTCTTGCGCAGCGATGTCTTCTCAACAACTTATTTGTAGAGATACTATACTTGTAGGCAATTTATGCTATATTACAATAAATGGTCAAAAGCTTTGTGTTCTCCCACTGTGTCTGCACTTATTGCTTGTGCGTAAAAACTTTTTACGTGCGCTACAAAAAAGACGTCACTGAACATGCGCGGTAAGAACAAATAATATATTATATAATATAAACCAAAGAAATATATTCAACAGTAAATGACTAATTAACAGTCATTAATTATATGAAATTTACGTAATACAAATATGAAAATATAAATGTTTAAATATGATATATGGCTCTTACAGCCATATTCTGCTCGCATCCATCATTCACAGGTGAACTATACTGAAGTGGAAGGGATACAGGAATGTTTTATGCGTCAATGCCTCAGTTTGAAGAGACGCTGGCCAGCTATCTCTCGGTAGGTGAGGCATCCACATTGAAGGCGCTGTTTCTGCCACATTACATCACGGCTGAATGGCAGATCATATGCGGCAGCGGGTCAGGCTCGGGCGGCTTTGCACACAATGGCCGTGCTGCAAGCCTACTAGGCTGACCTGCTGAAGGACATGAACCAGGACCAGGGGCTCCCCCCTGAGGCGGTGAAGGTGCTGCGCAGTACCAAAGATTTGGCTCTCCTTTCTATTGGTTAAATAGAAAGCATTCCGTCCTTCGGATGAGACGTTAAACCGAGGTCCTCTGTGGTCATTAAAAATCCCAGGATGTCCTTCGAAAAGAATAGGGGTGTAACCCTGGCATCCTGGACAAAATATGCCCAGTGGCCACTGTCCATCATGGCCTCCTAATCATCCTCATATACTGATTGGCTTTATCACTGTCTCCTCTCCACCAGTAAGCTGGTGTGTGGTGGGCGTTCTGGCGCAATATGGCTGCCGTCGCATCATCCAAGTGGATGCTGCACATTGGTGGTGGTTGAGGAGATTCCCCCTCTTCTATGTAAAGCACTTTGAGGTCTCAAAAAGTGTTATATAAATGTAACAAATTATTATTATTTATTATTATTATTAAATATTTGTAAAACCCACATACAGATGTAAAAGATGACCAATAGCATTAATTTTATAAAACAATGACAAAATATAGAGATATTCAACGTTTCTTCCCAACAGCTAAATTATCTATTCTTATTTGTAGTATTTATTTTTAATTGTTTTTTGGAATTTTATAATTTTCCACGGCACACCTGACACTAGTGGCTCAGTGGTTGGAAACACTGCTTCAGACAACTGTCATGGCCGGAGGCAATCCCCATAGCGACCCATAGGGGACGCAGCGTCTCATTCCCGATTCTCAGGGAACCATGGTTACATGCGTAACATGGGCCCTGTCCCAAATGGCACCCAAAGCACTCGCAGTCTTCCTCTGAGTCCACACTTTTGTGACGTAGCGGCACTTTGACTGTCGGGAAGAAGTCTGCTGCGGAGCCCGCATCAGTGCGGGCTCGGCAAAAGTGCGCATCGAGGGCGCAAATCAACCGCAAAGGGGGCGCTCGCGAGAGCTAAAATTACAAAAGGGATACCCTACGCCTAGTGTCTCAGGGACTTCACGGACACGCATTGTAAGTCCACAAGACCAAGCACAAGTGCATATGAAGTGTGGGACAGGGGACAGGGCCTGAGACGTTTTCTAGTTTCAGTTTATTTCGTTTTTATTTTAGGGCTGCCAAAGTTAATGTGTTAATTTAAATTTGCTAAATTTATATAGTTAAGTTTTTTTATCAATAATAACACTGAGTCAAAGTTAACTAATGACCCCGGAACAGGTTTTCTACATCACTATAATTGTGGAATTGTACAAATTGTAAGAGTTCCACAATTTCACAAATTTCGCATATTTAAAAAAAATATATATTTCATAACAAGCACCTACATATTAAAACATAACAGCTTGGATTGTAATAACAGTACATGTACCTATACCATGGTATCGGTGATACATCAAGCCTCTGTATGACAGACACTGAGGGTCTCGCACAACCAAATTTGTTGCCATTTTCAATCCCACTCTCTGTCAAATGATAATGATGAACCACAATAAAAGTCATGAAAATACAAATTACTTGTCAGTATAATCCAGAGAACATTTTTATTAATTTACTTGCACATGTGCAGTAAATACTGTACTCTCCCAATCATTATCTAGTGCACTGCCACACATATAATCCCCGTTACCTTTAAGGATTTATAGGTGTTGTCAGTCGGCACGGCTCGACGGGGTCTCACATGCAGACACTCCTGCTCTTCTTCAACAGTATAAGGATAATCTGACCCCGACTGCACTGGCAGCAAGTTGAAGACCTGTGACGGGACCACGTTCACACACTATCAGTATGATATCTAAATAATTCATGTATTTTCAAAAAAACTTTAATTCCTTTTTGGTGAGAAAAGAATGAAGATTAATGTTAAATCTCCTGAGATTGGGATGTCAGCTTAAACACTGATGGATCATAGTATGAACTAATGTATGTTATCACACTGTAGATTCCCACTATGAAGACGCAGTTAATCAATACCGAATCTTAAAGCATCTACACCTTGTCAGCATCCAGACGTTTTCCTGACTTCAGGATCAGGACGCTCTGATCTACAGCACTGAGGCCGCACAGTGAACCAGGCTGAGCTGAGAGCTGGAGAGTGTTTTCCTCACCAGGAACCGCTTTAGCAGGAGAAAACTGCAGAGACACCTGTGACATACAGTGAATAGGGTTTATTTGAAAATTAATAGTCAGTAATAAAGTTTAAAGAGGTTCATTTCTAAAGCTACAATACATACTGTACCTTGTTTTTGAAACACTTTTCAATGTCAAAGTTTTTGCTACTAGCAACAACAGTTTCACTGGGCAGAACACAGTATGCCAGAATCTGCAGTACAGGAGCCAGATCGGAACCAACAGACAGTTTGAACGACATTGTGCCACTTGATCCATTAGAAGACTTCACTTCAATCTTCTCATATCCATGATGAACGATCACTCCTCTGGACAAGACCTGAAACAGACAGATGACAATCTAATAACAAACTGACTAGTGCAGCCTAATAATACTGTTAAACTAAAACATCTCTGTAATAATATAAATACTGCACATGTTCTCACCATATAGACAATGTCCGTTTTGAAGTCTTCAACAGTCTCTCCAATAATATAATACTTGATGGTGGCTGTAAACTCAGAGTCACACTTTAATGGTTGCTCAGTATTCTCTATAATCAGTTCACTTAGTGTTGGGGTGTATGGAGTGGCAGGCTGGAAGAGCTGAACTGTTTTTTCTTCAATAGAGAAGTAAGGCTTGTTGTGGCCATAATAATGGCCCTCTTGAGAGACACTTGCCTGGATAACAAAGAATCAGCAATACGGTAACTACTAACTCATGCAATAGAAGTCTTCAGGGAACACAAAAGAAAAATAAGTGAACACAAATCTCTCTTACAATCAGCTTAATATCACTTTTAGAATGACTGGATGTATTAAAAGAGAAGCTGGCCAGTCCATCGCTGTCTGTAGTGAGATTTAGGAGCAGTTTTGGGGACCAAGTGTAACCCTCCATAAGATAAACCTCTTTGTTTTGAATTGGTGCGCCTTTGAAATTTGAGAGTTTGATCTGTTAAAAATAAGATTTTGAAGGAATAAATAAATAAATAATTCTGTACAAATAAATGTTTTTAAACTGAGACACACTGATTTTATACTTACTTTTCCTTCTATAACTGATCCATGTTCATATGTTTTGGGCAGCTCAGTAAATGTGGCTTTACCAATTTCATAAGTGAGAGTTACAGATTCAGATTTTGTCATGGTGATCTCTGTAAACAGTAAAAACACCAAAATAAATATTATTTAAGTAAAATAAGAGTAAAACATACAAAATGAGAAATTCAAGAAATGTAGGTAATGGGATCTGACCAAATCCAGCAGCTCACCTGTTCCTTCTTCTGTAACCATTGCCTCAACACGAAGAGAATTCTCCAGCCTATCCTTTAGTGTGGCGTTTAAAAAGACTGATGTATCTAAGGTATGGATGGCACAGCCTGTCTTTTTCATCTAATTATGAATGAACACAAATATAGCATATTAACTAAAGAGTTGTTTAATTGGATAAGTGGAGGAAAGTAAAGATGCAATTACTTGTACTGTGTTTCAACCCACATACCTCAATGGTTTCCTCTAAACACACTGGATTGGTGTAATAGTAGGACAAATTATTACGACACACTTTCACCCATAATTTACCAGGTACAGGCTGTCCATAAGTGTATCTGTGAAAAGGTACAATTAACTGATCTACAAACCAGGGTTGAGTTAAGCAACTAATATATTAGGATAGGGATTACAGTAAATAACTGACCCCAAAGTAAAAACTATTTAAAGAATACAATTAACAATTAAATCAAAGTGACTTAATTGTGCCAAGAATGGAAGAATGCTCTCTTATTATATACAGTATATATATTTTTTAAATGCTGTATTTCCAACAAATAGCATGTGGGTAACTTCCATATTACATCAGAAGAACATATCACATGCTATACTGCTCTCTTAATGCAGGAAATAAAATAAACCACTCACTTTCCGCAAACCTCAATTATCAGTTCCTCTTCTTCAACACTCACTTCGTTTGGCCTTTTTACAGTAACTTCAAACTTAGGCAAAACTAGAAGTCAGAAATTAGAGTAATTAGTAGTCAAATTAGATATTATTATACAAACATATTATTAAAACTCTTACCATCCAACATTGCAAATCTTTTGTTTTTATGACTTACCATATTTTTTCACCTCAAAATCATGTGGGATCATCCTGTCACCAATAAAGGCCTTCAGTTTGTACATGCCTTGACGGGCCTCTGGGTTTAATTCATAAGAGCGCTGCAAAAACCACCTTGTAGAAGAAACATTTGTCCATTGACCAATCCGATTACCTCTACTGTCCTGTTTAATACCAGAGACAATTCAGATATTCAGTTACAGTCAGCTACACATATCCTGACTATCAATGAAGAAATGTATAATTAGCCTACTGAAAATACAAAAATAGCAAATATAACAGAATTTCTATAGTGTTAATAAGATTTAAAAGGTGTGTTAGTTAAGACTGCACAGAAGGTTTTGTGTTCTTACCTCAAGAACCACTGTACTATACTGTAAAAGAGCAAATAGTAGTTAAAGATTAAAAGCCAAAAATGTGTTTATTTATTAAGCATCAACAATGCAAGAGAAAACAAGGGCAATAAAGATGCAAGATAAACATATCAAACCTGCTGATCAAGTGGTGCAAAGTGTGTATCCATGGTAACAACTCTGAAGTTCACTGTAAAATAGAAATGTGTATTTAAAAGAAAAACTCCACTTTTGACATCTTCAGCTCTTATGTTAGGGACAACGCTTACAGTCAGTATTTGACTGTAAATTACCGAGCTGTGTGTGAACGTAACCGTATTAAGGATCAAATGCAGAGCTGACAACTGTATTCTGCTGCTGTGTGAACATGTCTTTTGAGCCAAATTCTACTGTAGCTTGTTTTAGCCATAGTTATCTCTATTAACAGCTATTATCTCATATAAAGATCTATAGCAGGAGTGTCAAACTCCTGGAGGGCCACAGAGTTCAGTGCCAACCCTGCTTCAACGCACAGACCTGTAGATTTCAGATAAACCTGAAGGACTTTATTAGCTGGAGACCTGATCCTGACATTTAATTAAGTTTAAAGCTAAACTCTGCAGTGGCTCGTCAAGAACAACCCTGATATATATTATCTCTAGATTTCATATAAAATAAAGTCATTTAGATACTGTAATTAAACTATTTAGACTGAATATATGTTTAAATCTGAGGGGATTGTTCAAACACACACTAGATGACCTTGTCATCTTGTGTTTACAAAGCTGTTAAGATTTCAAAGCTACTCATCCTTATCTTCTTTCCTCAACTTTTCCTATGCTGCTCTTTTCAGTTTTCAAGTTTGTAAATTCATTGAACTTTTTACTTAATGCTCTTTTACCATCTGTCGGTTTGTGCAACATTTGTAATTTCTTATCATCAGCTCATTGCATGATCATAAACGTGCTTTACTTAATGTATTTGTGTTACATCAGCGGGGATCAAGGTTTAGATGTCAGTGACACCAGCATTATTTACTGAGGTTTAGCGTTTGAGACATTCAAAGCTCACCTGTCTGTCCTGGAATATAGATGGGTTTATCAGTCTGGATAAAGGTCAGAGGATGGTAAGGCTTGAACATGACTTTTCTCTCTTCATTCATCTTGAAAGTTTCTCCCTGCAGTTCGACCTTCATTTTCTGCACTGATTCTGCTTCGACCAGAGGAGCCTGATGAGAAATAATATACTGTATTTACAACCTGCCATCACAAAAACTAGATGCATCATGATGAAACAGATTTGATAATAATCATCATGTGTATGTTTTGATGGCAGACCTTGAAGTTAAAGCAGCGGTGAAACTCTTTCTCAGCTTTCTCCTGCAGCAGTAAAGTGCTCTGGTTACCATGAACCAGATAAATGTTCATGACAAGGCTTTCATTGGGCTTGAGAAGACTTGCACACAGTTTGGCCTCAGATCCAGACCCGATCACTGCAGGAAACGTCACCATGAAAGATCTGTTGAAAGATGATCATAGAATGTGGTTAGATACAATAAGAAACACATTTTTTTTTTAACTGGGAGTGAAAATAAATCAAGTTAATTTGCTAGATCAATTATTTGAGAAGTGAGAATACAAGAGCAAACTGTGTAATGATGAAGTCTGGTGAATTGTATGTTTATTCAGAACAATATTGCTCTTGAAAATAGGCCTACATTATCATTAATTATGAATGGTGTTATACAAGCCTTGCTTAAGTTGTCTTTCAAACAGCAAACTTATAATGTGCAACACAGATCAGTTCAATCAATAAAGAATTCAATCATCAAGACTTATCTTACACAACAACATATAGGCCATTTACGGTATTGTAGCAAGTCTAAAAAGACTGTTTATGTTCAATATCAGGTGCGATGCGATCTAAATGCATTCTTTCATGTGTTAATGTGTTCTGGTGACTGACTGTTCTTCTGAAGAACAAGCCTGCGCAGTTATGTGTGGGCTGGGGCTGGGGGAAAAGATATGTTTCAAGAAGTTAGATTCGCTGGCAAGAGCATCGGCCACACAGGTGCTAAAAGAGCATTAAAACTGTTAATTGAGTCAATAATTTTCTCCGATCTCTACAGTATTTTTTTGTAATAAGCTAGCTTGTGCATTAATATAGCTTTAGCTATAGAGGTGGAGCTGCGTTTAGATAAATAAAAAAAATCTAACTTACCTCAGACTCACAAAAAATAACCATATTCTTTCTGGAAATCGTTTAACGTACTTATAATCTTGAATTTATGTTAAGACACAATTTAATTTAATTATGAAAACATACATATTTTTGATTTTGACAGGGCCAGCAGAGAAGGCCCTGCTGGCCTAGCGGCACACCACTCTCCCAGCGGAGCAAAACACTTTCCTCAGCAGAAATTGTTAAAAACTTACGGCCCGGAGGTTTGTCCATCGACACAGATCAGGAGGAAAGAGAGCAGAAGGAGTCCTTTCCAACAGCAGCTAATATTCAGAGTCATGACGAGCGATCATCCAGGTCATGAGATGAACTGGACCGTCTCTTTTAAACCAGGGCCAGAGAATTAGTTATGTGGCGTTCGCGAATGAGTCGGATTTAGAACACCGGCTCTTGTAGGTGAATGGGAGCTGGCTCGCATATCTGAAGAGCCGACTCTATTAAAAAAATATAGCCTATAGAAATTAAATCATTATGTAATAATGAAATAATGGTTGATTTTAAAATTAATTGACTAATTCAAAGAACAACAAAAAAATAATTAGGCTATGTCTAAAGGCGCACACACATTCGTTTTGACTGTCTGATCAGCCTCACATTCTGTCCCTGTCAATCATACACGCGATGTCAACCTGTCAAATATACTGCATGAGGGAGGGCCGAGCCAAATAATCACACACACACACACACACACACACACACACACACACACACACACACACACACACACACACACACACACACACACACACACACACACACACACACACTATAGATACGGATAAATCGCTGATCGGGTGGATGACGTGACAAAAAATAATATTTTAATTCAATTTGGGCGGGTGGTAGTTAAACCAATCAAATGAAAAAAGTTTGCCACTAAGCAAACCTGCAAGCTGAGCCCAGATGTCAGTAGGAGGCCTAAACGTCTCATAGATGAGACTGCCTGGGTTATTTTGTTTCGATATTATATTTTAAAACAGCCAGTCATTGTAGCCTACTTGTGGAATAGGCATTTAAAAGAGAGGCAGATTATTGAGTGACTCAGAAATGACATCGGATGGCAGCGCAAGATGTTCAGAAGAACAAACATTTATTTTTTAAAGAGTCGTTTGTGAGTCAAAAGAGCCGACTCTTTTCAGTGAGCTGATTCAAATGAGCCGGCTCACGAAAAAGAACCGGAATGCCCAGGGCTGCGGGGGAGTAGCATATCTGCCTGCAAAACCGGAGGCTGAATTTTCAGGACCGCAGTTTTAGGACCGCATTTCTAGGACCCTAGGTTTTTAGTGACAACGCCACCTACCGAATTAGAGGACCAGCGAAGATGGATGACAATCAGAGTGTGAGTATCAAATGCGAATACATTTTTATCTGTTTAACTTTAAAAACAAGTGTGATGCATTTCATTGGAAAGTTAACGTAGCCAACGTTATGGTGATTTGCTAAATAGTCTTGAATGCATATAGCTGCTAAATTAGCACATTCATTTAACGGAACTCTTGCATGATAAGCCTGTGTTGACTTATTGATAGCACAATAAACTGTAAGTTAGCATGTTCGTTCTGAAAGCTTGTTAATTACTCATTGTTTTTCCATTTTAATTCAGTTAAAATAATCTTTTCACTGTCACGTGCTCACAGTCAGCATGTTTAACGTTACCCACAATACATGTTATGAGTAGGTCTCTTCAGTTTGACATGGTTTTATAATGTTGGTTGAGACATATGAAATTTTAATAGTCAGACATAACAGAGAGGCCATCATAATAATTGACTATACAATTACACGTCAAATTGTACCACGTTTACAATTGTGTCATTTACTGATCTGTACTCTATATGAAGTGCTTTCAAGGACAAAGCTCAGGGTAGCCAATAGTATGACAAAAGATAAATAAATAAATTTGTTAAGTTTACATCACAATGTGTGCATACATCACAATGTGTGCTTTATTATATATATATATATATATATATATATATATATATATATATATATATATATATATATATATATAAGGTCAGGAAAAGTTGTGTCAATAATATGTTATTTCTATTCAGATTTCATGCATCTCTCTCTATTTTTTTTCTCTCAGTTAAGATAGGCTCAGTGAGTGTTTCACGAACCTTTGTTCCCACAACATTAAAATCAATTTTTTCCAAATCGTTGAACAGTATGCAATAATAGTATTATGAACATTAATTGGTATGAAGATTAATATCATTATTTTTGTATCGTATATGTGTGTGCACTGTGTGGTAACTAAGATCTTTTAAATATGAAATTTAAAATTAGAGAGTTGTTCAACTAAATGTTCCTTATTTCACTCACTTCTCTTTCTCTCTCTTAGGAGTCAGTGATGATGTTGTCCATGAAGTTCTATCTTTGTTTTTGTGTGTGTTCAAGTTCAGTTGTAATATATTATTTTGTAAAATATACACAATCTTAAATCTACCCCCAGAGTCATCCTTGTCTTCCCTCTGTACTGTTTATTCCTTGTTCATTTTACTTGAGTTATTATAGTATGCTACTTAGACCCAATAAATTCTTAACATTCCTAGAAACCAGGTTTAATTGCAATAAAGAAAGTAGTATTTGGGTGTAATAAAACTCTAAAACTCTAATGTGGTTAAAACTGGGTGGAAATACTGCCTTGGTGGCACTTTTTTCAGTCCTCCAAAACTAGGGTCCTGGAAATGTGTTCCTGGGACTGCGGTTCTCCGACTCGTAGGTGGCGCTGTCACAAAAAACTAGGGTCCTAGAAATGCGGTCCTCCAACTGCGGTCCTGAAAGTGCGGCCTCCGGGACTGCAGACAGATAATATTGCTGCGGGGAGAACTGCGGGTGTTTCTCAAAACCAAGAATGCAAAGAACGGACTTGTGTTCTTGGGGAGAACGCTCTTGCTAGATGTTCTAGGAAGAATGAACTCACAAGGTGACGAGCACACAGAACGCTGCTGACAGTTTGAGATGATATGTGTTCTTGCTTGTATTGCGCAATAATACCCAAGCACAAACGGCGTCTGCAGTACCCAAACATAACGAGAATTATTGACGATAACAGCCAGGCTTTATCGCCCAAGCCTACCCTCAGCTCAAGGGATTACTCTACAACTGTACACTACAATGTAATGTATATTCATAACAATAAAGCAACGTCTGTCTCCTTTCATTCTGCTTCTGTTGTTTGTTTGTGTATACATCACTAGCCAACGGCGGGGAAAAAACGCTGGTAAAAGGCAATGGTCTCTTGACTGTGGGGTAAAACGAGTCTGTGAGCAGACTGGCCGGTTGGCTCGCTAGCTAACTTAACACCCACAGGCGCTTATGGAGATTCTCACTTCCGAAAAGGTTTGAGCACATTTTCGATTCGGCATACATTTTCGTAAAAATGCCAATATTTAAAATCTACACACCTGCCTCTCGTTCCTCGAAATCCGAAATGAATGCTGGGATATTTCTGGCGTCAAGTTCACACAAGTTATTAACCGATGCATCCTCGGTAAAATGGACGTGTCAAGAACACTTCCGGGATTTTTAACAGTTCTTGCCAAAATGCAAACTTGTGTATTGGGACAGTACTTGGGCCACAAAAGATGACGTTTCACAAGAACACAAGTACAGACAAGAACACAGATTGAGAAAGGCCCGCCACTCTCAGTAAACTTCCAGCTTCTGAACTGGTTGCAGTTCCACTCTGCTTCCATATGAGAGCGCTCACAGGACGAGTGCAGAATGAATGGAGGTCTATGGAGCTATACCCCTCAAAATCCACTTTTCTCAGGGTATATTTTTTTGTCTAGTAATTTGAATGTTGTAATCGAAAGGAGATGCAAAGAAATTACACATTGCTGGGTGTTAGATTTTTTAGAGTCACTTATCTGCTTTAAAAGGTCTTTTAAAATGTCAATGACGTCACACACATCATACGACCAGAGATACTGCTTTACGGCAATCCTTCAGTAACTTTGGTGCTTTCGCGCTCTGCACTTTCTTTTCTTTCGAGGCATCGACAACACAGCTAACACAGGTAAATACACGTGCTAGAAGAGTTTTTGCTAGAAGACATTCTGGTCCCGCTTCGGATGCCATGATGCCATCAAGCGTTATCTCTGGTCGTAATCAGTCCTTCACTGACCAATCAGCGTTCATTAGCAGAATGCTAGTGTGTTATGGGCAACAACAACTCAACCTGTAAGAAATCGTAAGGACATAAGTACTCATTCATTCAACTTTCGACCTATAACCCATGTTGAACTTGCAAAACCTACAATCAAATCTGAGATTTCTCAACGGCAATCGGGTGAAAGAGACAAATTTAGCCGTCTAGCTCCATAGACTCCCATTAATTTTGCACTCATGGGCGATCGCCCCCAGTGGAACTCTGGTGGAACTGCAACCAAAATTCCGTTCAAAAGGACTTAATAGGGAGTGGCCAGGCTCTCCGTAGACAGGCTCTGGTCTCCACGCTGACCCCTTCTGATGGAGCGTGCGCTCCCTCCAGCGGTGAGGCTGGGGAGACATGTTTCAATCTTTGGATTTCTTTGCAATCTATCGCCCTCGGCTGTCTGCCTGGCTGCGATAGTGAAACATTTTTATGTGTGTTAATTGTATTCGGGGAGTATTTTGAATTTCGCTCCGTGCACAATATGGCGACCATTGACGTTCGAACCCTGAGTGTGCGGGCCAGTACTTCCGGTGATCTGACAGAGAGAGCAGGAGACCGTGAGAGCAAGAGAAAACAGTGACCGAGTTCCATTACCAGAGAGAGAATTTTTCACAATGAGTGTTTTTAAGATTCAAGAGAGGCGACTTGCCTTTCGGAGGGTGACAGCCTCAGCACTTCATTGCCGTTATATGTACTGTTTCGTCACATTACAAGTAAAGGCCAATTTATACTTCAATTTATACTTATACTTGCGTCGGGTGCGCGCAGTAGGTACGTGTACCATACGCCGTACCCTTCGCCGTACCCTTCGCCGTACCCTGACACGCACCTCCTCAAAAATGTAACTACACGTCGCGACGCCGGACCGCAAGATCAGTGATTGGTCGGCTTGGTAGCATTGCGTTTCCTCCTACGCATTTCCGGCGTGTTCTTCTGCACCGCCCGCCATTTTTAAATTCAGACAGTAATTTCACTAAAATTGACTGTTTTTCCAACTCGATAAGCTCCAGCTCCAACATGATCCGCTCTCTTTCAGTCGCCATTGCTTGTAGTAGCCAAATCAAAACAGCCACGAGGAATCTATACACAGTGGAACATTAAAACCCGCCCCCGCCAACTATCGTTTCGGTGGTGTAACTGCAGAGCAACGCAGACATAAACGCAGAAGTATAAATGCTCACGACGACGTCGCCTACGTGCGTAGCCTACGGCGTACACTACGGCGTACACCCAACGCAGAAGTATAAATCAGCCTAAAGTCAGCTTTCATGCATTCCCCGTTGACGCTGCGGTACGGGCTGAGTGGATGCAGATCCGGAGGGATGACTTCAACCCGACCAAATTTTTAAATGCATATCATTTTCAGTGCATTTCACCTGTGCGTTTCTATGCTTTCTATTATTGCATTTATTTTGTGCAAGTGAGATGAGTAAAGAGCATACTGTTTCATAAATCTTTATCTGTCTGGTGTTTATAAGCAGCACATACAGTGTTTTACTACGTGTAAAATATACACAAACTTATATAAAATTGTTTGTGGTAACGTTACCTACAGTTAAAAATGTAAATGTATAATATGTGATGATAATGATCGAGTAAGTAAAAATATATACGCAGAATTGAGAAAATTGTATTTATGGAGATAAATTAGCCTATCACAGGGCAAACGTGTGAATGTTCAAAGGGTACAAAGGGGCGGGTCTTTGCGAACGGTCAATCGGGTGAAAGAGACAAATTTAGCCGTCTAGCTCCATAGACTCCCATTCATTTTGCACTGATGGGCGGTCGCCCCCAGTGGAACTCTGGTGGAACTACAACCAAAATTCGTTACAATAGGACTTCAAGCAGGGCTATGCAGTTTCGGCAATTTCTTCACTGTATTCTCGCTTTTTGCTCGCAGGTTTCTCTATAGAGCTCCCCCTACAGCTTCGGAATAGATATTTGACAACACCCGTGATTCTTCCGTTGAGAGCTTGAATAATAGACACTCCTTTAACTACGATAAAACCTGTTGGAATGCATCTTTTTCAGCGATTTTTTTTGGGACCGTATCAGTGACCACTTCAAACCACTTGATCATCTGATTAATGATTCAACCATGTAGGCAACGCAGTTTGAAAACTTTTGCTAAATTAGCACTACTAAAGCCTTAAAAACACATTTAAGACAAATATTAAAAAATATATATTCAGGTATGCGGTATAGATATATATATAAATTACATTATATATAGATATAAATATAGATTACATTATATAATAACTACTAATACACAGACTCTTTACAAAACAGAGCATTCCTACCTTCTCCATGAACAGTTTAACAACTCAAAAGTTAATGCATTTATGGTGCCATTATATATATATATATTTATTATTATTGTTATATTAATTGCATTTGCAGTTAAAGTAGATCTGTTGTACACATGTTTCTGTAGAAAATAGTAAAATATACACATCATATTATCTGAACAAACTTTAGCCTCATACACAGAAAACAAACACGCCACTGACCTGTTTCCTGAAAACAATCAATACTGAAATCAAGGGTCAAGAATGAGTGAGAGAGTTACTGTAAATGTTTGTTTATTTGCAAAGCCTTTGGCCCCTTCTGGGGTCTGAAAAGATTTTATCATTAAAATATGTCAAGTAAATTTATTAAATGAGCAATTAAATGATAATTTACTTGAGCTTATATACCATGATTAATATTTTCCATTGACAGCTATTTAACTAACATTTTGAAGGCCCAGAAAGGTAGGAAAGACATGGTTAAAATAGTGCTTGTGACTACAGTGGTTCAACGTTAATTTTATGAGGCGACGAGAATACTTTTTGTACAAAAATAAATAAAATAACGACTTTATTCAACAATTTCTTCTCTTCCGTATCAGTCTACGACGCGTGTTCACGAGAGCACCACGACGTATATGTGTGGAAAGCCGGGATCCTCTGTTATACAGTGCAATACATATGTTGTCTCATCGTCTGAATATCCTTCATAACTTTCAAGATGTGACATGGCATGACAATATCACAATCGATGCAGCACACACTCTCCTGTTCAGTAGGCATCGCTTGGCAATGATGACATCTACACCATCAGCTCTCCACTGATCTCTGTCTTTTAGGAGCTTGTGGCTGTGTTGCAGCCACTTTTATCGATTTTTGTTCTCTGTATATTCTGGTTTGAGTAAGTAATGTTGAGCAAAAAATCAATCTGCGACTAAAAAAACGGCCCTGGACTTTGACCCAGGCCAAAGCAATTGGTGCGCGGAAACTCGACAACAGAAACAAGACTTTAATTGTGGCTCATGATACTATACCATCCAAAAAATAGCAATAGCACTGATGTTGACTAGATGTTGTGTTAAAAGCATATTATTCTAGATTAACTTGAATACTCACATATAAATGGAGGTCTCACTCTCAACACACTGCAGTGTAAAAAAAACTCTAGGCTGTGACTGTCTGACTTTGGGGCGCTTAAAGTAATTTAAAGTTGAGCTGGAGTGGGTGTCTTTCTCTGCTCTTGGTCTAAACTCAACCTGAATAAACAAATGATGGAATGGATTTAAAAAAACAAAAACAGGTTTTATTCCAAGATAGCATGGAATAGATTATATAATATATACCGTTATAACAGCATATTATACAATCTATTCCATGCTGTCTTAAAATGAATGTATTACTATCTTAATTAATTTATGCAGTAATTAATCTTACTGCACAAATAATAATACCACATCTAAATGAAAATACACCATTACAAATGTAACTTCTGTATTCAAAATCTTCGAAGTTTGTAAGCATTAACTGTAACGTTACCAACATTTTAAAAGTAAAAGCACAACATATTTCTTATTAGCTACTGCATGTGGCATTGCATTTTACAGCTAAAATGTTGAAGTTTAGCTGTTTTAACTACTGTAGCCTAATCATAAAAAATGTAGCAACCTGAATATCACTTCCTAACATCATCCCTAGCAAGTAACTCTCTTTCTCCTCTCATGTTCCATACTTACTTGCCCTGGATCTACCAGCTCATCTTTCTGTCCCTCACCATCACTGGTGGCATGTTGCTGCATAGCTGTCTGGCTCACTTCTTCACTGCTGCTAATATTTAACTGCGAGGTGCTGCTGGCTGTGCTGCTAAATATTTCAGTTAGTTTGCAACATTTAGCGGCTTCAGTATCTAAATTCCACAAAAAAAATTTATCTCGCCTTCCCAGCCCCACCCTTTTCTTTCCGTTTTTTACCCGCGTCCTGGAGTACCGGCTGTTCTGTGATTCTCCAGATCACACAGATGGCCAGTCCGCCCCTGCTGCAGACATAGTTATGAACTGTTTTATGTTGAATGTGCGTCTTCCTCTGCTTGTAAACACAGCCCTGCGTTTCCGGGTCATATGTCAGTTTTTAAATCTAGGCTAAAAACCTATCTTTTTGATTTGGCATATGGCTAAGGATGAAATGTATTGTATTTGTATGGTGTCTTTATTTTGTCTTTTGTATTTGATGTAAAGCACACTGGTCAACTGGTGTTGTGGTTAGTAGTGCTATATAAATAAAATTGACATTGACATTGACATTGACATTACCACACACTCATGCGTCGTGATGCTCTCATGAAGAGAAGAAATTGTTGGATAAAGTCCTTATTTGTTTGTTTTTTTGCCGCACAAAAAGTATTCTCGTCGCTTCATAACATTGAAGTTGAACCATAGTCACATGGACTATTTTAATTATGTCTTTCCTACCTTTCTGGGCCTTCAAAGTGTTAATTAAATAGTTGTCAATGGAGCCCCTCCTGAGCCATTGGATTTTATAAAAAATATCTTAATTTGTGTTCCGAAGATGAACGAGGGTCTTACGGGTTTGGAACGACATGAGGGGGGTGATTAATTTCTTGTGTATATTGTATTCATAGTAACTTCTTTTGTATCTTCATGCAGGAGCTGAGGGCCACTTACGCGGGTGTCCTGGTGCTGTGGTAGTGGGGTCTCTCGGTCACCTAAGAGCTGTGATTCACCATGTGGGGTGTGAGTATTGAGTGTGTGTGTTTTTTTGTGTGTTTTTTTAAGGCCACTTTCAGCAGGGGTGCCCAAGGTAGATGTAATTCAGCCCTGCATGTCTGTGTATTAGTTTCTTTTTTACCTGGTTTTGAATTCTTGTTTCTCCCCTTTTTCTTTTTTGTGATCTACTGCTGGTATACATATTTCAATCCATTAATTCTCGTTTCTTTTATTAATTTCCTTCTAAGTGTTTAGTTCAATGTCCTATCGAGGGATGGGTGTTTTATTGGAGTTTTTCTTAAGTTTTTCTTGAATTAATAAAAGTGTTATTTTTATGGGGAATCCACGTCTCTGATCATTTCTTTGTTGAAAACGAACCTGTGTGCTTTGAGTTCCTGGGGTGTAAGTCCCTATTTAGCGTAGTCGACAACAATTATATTCTTTTGAATTATTCCTTTAGATTAAATTGACTCTTTCTTGCTGGCAACCTTTTGGTCACATATGTTGTTGTGAGTTCTTCTGGTTTTTAAAAATAATAGTCTGTCTTTCCCTGAGTACCTGCTTTGATGGGAAGAGTGACGTTTCTGACCTCTCAATGACTTAAGTATTGATATCTGTTCATATTTTTCATATTTTGGTTGTTTGCTGTTCAGTTAAGGACAAAGTAAATATTCTACAGTATGATGACCTACAATGGACCTAAATAGCCCTCTTACAGCGTGTGAAGACAAGATAAAGCAGAGAAAAACTAATTCACAAGATGTCATCATAAAATATCTTGTCTGATTCTAAAATGTTGCCATAGCATGTAACTACTACACATTCAATAATTCAACCAGCTCATTAGGACATGTTTTCATCACTTTTATTAATCATATGCATTGTGAATTGAATAGTCATGTTCTCTAGAGACGTGGCCAAAATAGATTTTTGGGGGGTTGTTCTAATTATTGTATCCTTTGCACAGGATAAATAATTAACATTGTAATATTAAACAGAGTGTTCAAACATCTTTATCCAAGCTGAACTATGAGGTGATTCACTTCAGCAGCTTCATTCACAGTGAAAGGAGTACTCGGCCTCTGACTGATCACCTGAAAGAAAAGATGTTCACATTCATACAACAATGGAAACCTGTAAATCTGAATAAATATTGTGCATTACATGATCAAAACATTCAACACTAACATATTAAATCTTACTTGTTTGGTAGTAATCGTACACTTTGACCACAGCTGGCTTGAGATTCTTCACTGGAAGAATCTGTTTCATTTTTATCTGGTAATTCATTGGCATATTTTGTGGGATCTGCAGGACGAAACAAACACATTAGGATAATAGGTTTATGGATCGACCTAATGATTAAAATCATATGAATGTTGCTGTTCTCTCACCTCCTTCAAATACACAATGACATGATCATCTTTAGAATCAACACGTTCCACAAGTGGTGCGTATGTTCCGGAAGAAGTTCCAAGCTGTGGGGAAAAAGTGCTGATTAATTTCTATATAGTGAACTCTAGAAACTTTAAACATTCTGTTTAAACAACTTTAAACATCACTAAAACACACCATTGATGTATCAGCTGTGAATCCAGATAAGAGTTTAATATCCACAATGACCATGTTAGTATTTTCCTGTAGTAGACCATCGTATCTGGAAAAGAGCAAATGAAAAGGTTTGGTTCTTAAATGCCTCATATAAATTTACAAATAGGCGAGAACAAAAGCCAGTATCATTAACAAGACTCATGCAGAATTTTCATCACTCATGTGTCATTAAAAAAAAAAACGTTTTTCTTGTTTCTCAAGTTATTGCAGTTTTAAATACTGAGATATTTCAGTTTACATTGCTTTTTTTAAATGATATTCAGTAAAGATTTATTTGTTAGTAAATCTTAAGTAATGCTCATGTTAAAGTCTTTTGACTTAAACTGAATATAGATTTTCTTACTTGACAGTGAAATTCAAAATGAAATGTTGTCCTAATGTTTTGCAATTTCCCTCCATCTTTGCGTCAATGCTCAATGTTTTAGCTTCAGTAGGAGTGGGAATGTTGTAGAACTGAGCCATCTGAGAGAGTCAACACAGACATATTCATAATTCATTTTTACAGCAGAATAACCGCAATGCCAAGAGAGAAAGAGAGTGTGAGTAAATGAAGCTGAACGCACTACAGACCTGCACAGACACACAGGTTGAGCCCTTCACTTCAATGCTGTAATTGGCTGGAACGGTCTGCAGCTGCTTCTCCTGGTACAGTAACTTGTTGTCCTGATTGACATCAAAGTGGTGAGTGTCTCCTGCTGACTGTACGGTCACTGTGCTGGAGCCGGCAGAGCTGAACACTTTGGTGGCGTACAAAGACAAAGCCTGAAGAGCCACCACTGTGTCCTGGGAAACAAATGTGTTCAGTAATGTCACTTTTATTCATTCACACTGGTAATAATGTGTTTGATTGGAGGAGTTTGAGTAACCTGTGTGGAGGAGAATCCTCCATAGGCATTCTGCTGCTTCACAAGCCAGCTGACAATCCTGTTAGCATAGCCCAGATCAGCTGTAGAGACTGAATCTGCAGAGAGAACAGCTAGCAGCACATATGAGCTGATCTCCACTGCCAGAGAATCAGAGTCATCAGCAGATGCAGACTGAGACCAGTGGAGATCAGACCCTTGAGGACAGAAGACACACGTAACTCAATGAGCATGATAAAAAAATTAAAAGGACAGCCATTAAAGACAACAGAAAGTCATCAGAAACAAACCTCTTACCGTCTGAAATGGCAACATCCTCCAGTTTCTTGAAAATATGCTGTCGAGTGTCCGTGTCTTTAGCCAGACTGAAAGTGTAGGCGAGCAGAGCAGCGGTGTAAGTGTTTCGGGAATAACCAAAAAAGCGCTTTAAGCATGAAAAGCCTTTGCTCACAGCTGGATCCTATGGCAGAAATAGTGCAGATGACAAATATATATGACATAAAAGCATTTTAAAATAGTACAGTTTGTGCTTTAAAGCATGTAGACCCTACTGACCGTAACCGGTGTGTTCAGCTCAAGTAGTGATGCGGTTATAAAGGCAGTAATCGTCACACTGTCACTTACACCCCCCTACAACACATATATAGCAAATAAAGAGATCTATCCTGTAAATGTTCAGTTCTAAATAAGTCTTTTTGGCTTCTTACAACAAGACAAATAATCTTGAGAAGCAAAATTGCATAAGATGTTAAAACTTATTTTAAGACAAATTGTCTTGTATTCATTTCTTTGATTTCATCATTATTCTATATATCGAACAATTTTATTTTGTTTTATGCTAACAATTTACAAATGTAATACGAATGAAAAAAATACACCTAATTCAAGATACATTATCTGAAATATATGTTTAGCTATTTGTAGTAGAAAACAAGAGAAATACTGATTTAGGAAATTGTTTTTTGCAGAAAAAAATACATGTTCTAATTCATGATTTATATTAACATTTCTAAGATCATGTGTAATATTTTACCTTCATTCTGTTATTTAAGAGTTTTCCCTTGCTCTCATAACAACCATCTGGTTTTTGGTGTTGTACCAGCCATTGCTTTGATTTCTGCATTTTTTGGGGGTCAATAAAGATGTACCGCTGTGCTTTCCAAAAATTCCTCAGCACAAACGCAGTGAGCCTGTTAGTTGCATTTAATTTAATCATTGCTAAACAGCTGGTATGGTTTTGTGCAATGGTTGATTTATGTAATAAAAACAGTTCATACCATGTATTTCCTTCTCCTTGACCAAATGTGGAATATGATCCATCCGAGGCCTCATAGTTGAGTTGCCTCTGATATCCTGTTCAATATTTTGGTTGAGACTTTGTTTTTTTTTATGTGGTGACAAACATTTTTTTTGTATGAAATGCCTCTGAATTGTATCTCACCACTCTTCAGGAAGCCTGTGGCTCTCTCTCGGATGGCTGAGGTGAGCTGCTCGGTGTTCTCCAGATACTGCAGAATGTAAATATTAGGAGAAAGAACAGCCATGTTTTGCTCTCCACAGCCGTACGGCATCCGTATTAATCCATCAAGGTTCTTCAGTGCACGACCCAATATGTCTCCTACCAGAGAACGTGATTCAGTGTACAAAACAAAAGTGTATTGCAGTGAAGGTATGATTTAAAATTTACCGAGCACTGAAACAGTAGATCTTGCTGATCCCTCTATCATATTTTTGGGAAATGCCAGCTCTACTTTCTCCAAGAGAGTTTGCCCTGTAGATTGAGGCACAAAACAAATAAATAAAGCTGAAAATAAATAATCCATTAAATACATTTTTTTAATAAATAATCCATAAAGCTGGAAGCAGATTTAAAGTTAATCTAAATATTATTATTATTTTAAAAACATGTGCATGGCATAAATGTGCACAGCCATTACCTTTGGGGCAAAGCAGCCAGCTGTGGCTTTTAGTTTTTTCGATTCCTTCAGCCTAGGAGATACAGGTTAATGTTAGCACAATAGCTTTTTATGATCTTTGGCTGTAGTGTAAAATGTAAAGGTAGAGTTTTAGATATTATAATGTAACAAGCACTAATGCAATATATTTACATAATATGGTGCATAATATGTTTCTACTCACATTTACACGCAAGCTTCGTGTGACCGTGTCAATGCGTCCTCTCTCTGGGACGCTCACAATCTCATTGTCACACACAGTCTGGGACGCCTCTGCCTCTGCACTGACAGTAATATTCAAGACTCCTACAACACAAAACATGTACGTGAAGATACAACAGACACAAACACTGAGAAACAATGATTCAGACTGGAAAACTCACCAAGAACAGAAGGAGTGAGGATCCATTTAAAGGTTTTTCTTCCATTAGCACATAGACAGGATGAATACTGATCATCAGAGGAGGCTTTGAGAGTGTAGTCTGAGGACGGAGCTGGAGTCACTTTAACCTGTCAATCAACCACACATGATTAGAGGCATATTTGATATGATTTGATTAGACTGAGTCTGAAATCTCACCATGATGCACTTGGACAGATAGTTGAAGACGGTGGCCTTCAGCTCAAAGATCTCCCCACGGATGATGGAGTAAGGCAGAGAGAGCTCCAGGAAGAAGGGCTGGAAAACTGTTAGCCGAGCAGGAGGAGCGAGACCCAGACCTTCAGAGGACAGACAGAAGACCTCCGTCTCCCAAGAGGTGATGGTGTCAGGAACCGTGACAGGAACCTGAGCTGATCCAGAGTCCCTGCGGAGGAATTTGTGTTTATTAGCATGAAATTTATACCACAGGAGTGCCAAAGATATTTGCAAGAGGTTAGGCAACACCTTCAGGCTTTTTTAACCCATCATTCACTCACCCAACTTCAACAAGTTCCCAAATCCATGTTTCTGGGAAGAATGTGCGAATTGTTTCTTCAGCTATAAGATGTGGGGCTGCTACAAGTCCAATTTGATTAACTACACACACAAAAAAGAAGGAAAACCTGAACCACCCCATGCTGTAAAATAACAATACTAATAATAGTAATAACTAATAACTTTTTCAACCTCAAAGCTTCTAATTTGTTGACAACCGATTTATAAAGTATTATCATTACAAATTTGGGAGGATGGTTGGTGCATGGTGACACATTTGTCTTCAAATGCATTTCAGCATCTTTAGCAGCATAAGCTCACAATACTTGCAGAGATAGAGTTTGTGTGGAGCAGCATTCTTACGCCGGCCCTGTGACATCCATCCCCCACACTTTTGAAAAGCTTGCCCTTGTTGATGAAACTTAGACCTTTTGCTCTACAACGTAAATTACACACACTCACACTCCAAACATTCTTATAGTTACCTTTTAACAGCTTGAAAATTAAAAAGTGTAATTTACACTGTAGAACAAAAGGAAATTCTTTAGAGAGACACTGGGAAATATTGCAATTTCACTAATTGTTTATGGCAAGTTCGAGATTCATGTGGGTCATACTCACATCCCATACCTGCTCGAACTCCTGCAGATCCAGCTAGTCCATATCCTCCTCCGTAACCATAGTCTGGAATTCAGCAGGACATTTACTATCTTAGTTTATTGTTAGAATAAGTTCATGGTGTACTGTATAGGCTATATATAGAGAGAGAAAATAAACAGACGTCTTACGGTTGCCGAACACTCTCCTGTAAATTGCATCTCTGAATTTAATACAAGATGGCATTCTAATAATCAAATTTGTTGCCACCTTCAATCCCATGTTCTTGTCCAGATGACAATGCAAAAAGGCAAGACACAAAGTCAGTAACTTAAAAAGTATTTCAGCTGCAACTGTTTTGTCCCAAAACATTAATCACAGTAAACCTTTCAAATCACACACAAACATCAAACCCAAACAATTATAAATACTTACAGAGAAAGTCTCATAGACAGCATTTTCTTTACTCTGTGAATGGTAAGACATAGGGAGAGGTCCAGGGAAAGGTCCAGGGAAAGATCCAGGGAAAGGTCCAGGGAGAGGTTCAGGGAGAGGTCCATGAAGAGGTGGATCAAACATAGAACTTCTTAAAGATCTGATTTTATAGCATTCCTCTTGATCTTCAGGGAATGACACATAACTATTTGGCGACATGCTGAAAACCTGTAGAAGGATGGCATAAATACAGTATTTTTTTAAATTGTCATTGAAGAAGTTGAAGACCAAACTGAAATGGATATTACTTTGTCAATGTCCAGGCGTTTATTTTTCTTCAGGATCAGGACGCTCTGATCAACAGCACTAATGCCGCACAGTGAACCGGGCTGAGCTGAGAGCTGGAGAGTGTTTTCTTCACCTGGAACAGCAGTAGTAGGAGAAAACTGCAGGGACACCTGTGACATACAGTGCAATCTTTCATTTCTAAACAAAAGTATTTCAACCAATTATAACTATAATTACTATCACTAATTATTAAACGGCTATCAGAGATACTTCTGATATGGCATTCAGTGGTTTCATGTTTCCTAATATTCGTCATCTTCCATGGCAATGCTGTAAATCAATTCACTCATCCTCTTAACTGAAAAACCAACGTCTCCCTCAAAATCGGGTCGCCATCAACCATAGTCATACTAAGTACACACAAACAACATTCATTTCAAATATGTATTGAAGGAGATGGATTTTATAATTAATTGCTGCTTAAATGTATACATGTAATGATGAGTGATTATAATCAAGGTATTAATTAATAGTTTTCCTTCTAAATATCACATGAGTTGAATGACTTCTCTAGGCTTGTGAGATTTTACTTTGTTATAAAAGTTAGTGTGATTACTGAAATGTTTTTTCATATTTGATATGAATGCAGTAAAAGTGCTTGCTCATTTAGCCCGGCTTCCAGAAATGAAATATGGAAAGATGTTTTGTTTGAGAAAGGTCTTCAACATGTGTCAATACATCTATTTTTTAGGGTACTCTGACAACTATTGTCACAGGGTTCAATGAAGTCTATAGTTTAAGGGACCATCTCTTTGTTAAAGCCTTACTTTCCACTTAGACTAAAGTGTAGCTCTCCTTGAGAGAAAGAACATTATCTTGGTGTTTTGAGAATACTCTCCTGTTTATAGTTAGAGCCTGGCCAAATCCAACCTTGAAGAAGTTGAGTGTGTTAGTCTTCTTGGTTACAGGTTAAGGAACCATTGGCATTATTGGAGATTGACTGAGTTGTTGTTCTGGACAGGGTAGCGCCTAGCAACCCAAATCTGTGACCTGTAAGGTCATGACGTGCCTAACTTCAGGGTGCGAGTGTCAGCTGCATAATCAATGGAGATATGCTTCAGTCTATCTGTTTATGTGTGGAAAATGACTATGTTTATCTATTTCTATTTATCAGAAACTGCAACCTGAAGCAAGGACGTAGCTTAGACCTTGGTGTAGGGTATAACTGCTGTGATCTTTGTAACAATAAGCGGGGCAGCATATGAACTCTTTGAGAGTCTTGAAGCTGACTTCTGCCTGATGAAACTGCAAACTATCTTCAGTAAAACTTATTCAATTTATTCATTCTGACTCCGGGTCTTCATTTAAACATCTGGTCATTGGGTCCAAAACTGTTACCCCCTAACAGTATGCTACCAAGTGTATAGTGTTTAATAAAACAAATTGGACTTCATATAAATTCTATAACTTGATAAACTGTTTATGAATCATAATAAACATATTTTAACATTACTGTAAGATTGTTGTAGTGTTTGTCTTGTTGCTATTGTTTCATACACTGTAATGTATAGCAGAAAATAAAATACAGATACAATTATAGAAGTATTTCAACATTTCATGCCCACATATATATTTCTTTGGTGAGCAGCTGTGCAATAAGTGTGATAATGTACAGGTGCCTGTTTATTATAATCAAATAATCCCAGAGTGTACATTATCTCTTACACATATGCAATCACAATTATTGTTATTATTGTTATTGGAATCACCATATTGTTAGCGAGCTTGTTTGCATATTGTTAGTTACCTTGTTTGCAAGACATTCCTCAATTTTAAATGTTCTGGAAACAGCTAGTACATTCTCACTGGGCGGCACACAGTAAGCAAGAAACCGCATATTATGACCCATCTGGTTGCGAACAAGAACTTTGAACATCACTTCTCCTTCCACCACTCCATCAGAGCCTTTTACTTCCACGTTCTCGTACCCATGGTCGACTATCTTTTCTCTGTATAAAACCTGACAAAAAAGAGAAAAGAATAGTGAATAAAATAACTGCATGAGGAGGGGGGGGGGGGATGCAATGTTTGCTTCATCTCTGCACCCACCAGGTAGACTATGGTAACATAACCACTTCTAACAGTCTCTCCAGCAATAGTGTACTGGACTGTTACTGGAATCTCCAAATCACACTTCAGTGGTTCTTCTAAAGCCTTTATAGCCAGTTGACTATTTTTTTCTGGGCTTTCTTTGGGTTTTATTTGCAGAGTTTTGTACACAGAGTCAAAATTGAATGGAGGACCAGGCTGATTACCCGATGAAGGTTCTGCCTGTCATAAGCAGATCAAAGAACACACGGTCAGTGAAATCAGCTGCAACTGACTAAAACGCAGACATAATTGAATGTGATACCCAATTACCAGTGCAAATCCTTAAACGTAGCATTTATTTCAGGGGTATCTTAAATTCATGTACAGGTATTTTTAAATGAAAACATCTGCAAAGCGACACAGAACTAATATACCCACACATATGAATAAAAAGCTCACCAATACGGAGAAAGGTGCACTTCTCGCAAAGGACGTATCAATGGTGAAATTGGCCAGACCATTGATGTCTGTGATAAGTTCTTGAGGCTGCTGAGAATAGATGTGACGAACAACAATCTTAAAGTTAGAAACTGGGATTCCATGGGAGAACTCAGCTTTAACCTATAGGAAAAACAGAAATTCATCAAGTACATACAGTAAAGAAGTCAGATGAAACAGATTACTGAATGAAAAACAAAAGCAAAGTTAAAATGATGATAGCCAAAATATTTAGAATAATAATAACTAATTCCATGGCACCATCACAAATTGTTAATGTTTATGCTGTGAAACCATTTAAATTTTATAAATTAATAATAATAATAATAATAGCATGATTATGTGCATATATTCACCCATAACAACCACCCATTTTTGTTAAAAATGCAGTGATATTTTATTTACTGTAACTAATAAAATACAATAGTGTACCTTTGCCTGTATGACTGAACCATCCTCAAAGAACTCTGGCAGGTCAATAAATTTTAAGCTACCGAGATTATAGGACAAAAGCACTCTTTCATTCCTTTCCATTGAGATGTCTGAAAAACATAAAAAGGTGAAATCTTTGGTACAACCCATCAAGTAAGCACAATTATATTTTGTTTTGTCAGCATATTGGCCAAATTTGTTTTCATGTCTGTTACAGTACCCACCTGTCCCCTCCTCAGTAACTGATGCAGTGAACTCAAGAAACTCTGCGTTATATATGTAACTTTCTGAATGTATGAAGACTGTCATGGGGAACTTCTGAGAGACACAACCAGTCTCATTCAGCTAGAAACAAGTAATTATTTTATTCAGAAATAATTCATAGATTTGTTTTGTTTTTTATATAGAACATTTGGTCTTACTTACTAGTACTGCTGCTGACCTATTAACACAGATTCGATTAAAAAAGATTGACAAGGGACTGCAGAGTCTCATCTTCACACGACCCTCAAAGGGCCGTCCATGGGTGTATCTGGTGAAGACATACTGAAAGTTAACCAATCTTTGTGCTTAATGTGTTAATGTTTATTGTCCACATAAGGTGTTCAAATGAACTCACCTCCCACATACTCGCAGGTTTACTTCCTCTTTATTCGCTTTCACTGTCTTTGGAATTTCTAATATCACTTCGAATTTTGGTAGAACTGACACACAAATTAAGCTGTGATGTTAGCATTTTTTACTTCTTTTGTAAAGGAAAAACAATAGGGGGAAAAAAGAAAAAGAAAATTACCTTTAAAAATAAAGGTTCTTTAGAGTAATTTTTAATGAAGAGCCTTCAACCTTTTCATTGCACAAAAGGTTCTTTATAGTGGAAAAAGTTTCTTTATTAAAAGGCACCTATTATGCAAAATTCACTTTTACATGGTGTTTGAACATACAGTAAATGTGTGTGTACACAACCACCCTATAATGACAAAAATTCACCCTGTGCTTTAAAAGAAAAGTTCCCCATTAATCATAAGCACTGTCTCAGAACAAGCTGTTGAAGGTTCTAGGCAAAGTGACGTCGATTTGCACAAGCCCTTCCCACAACTGTTGATGGACCTTGCTGTTTTAGCATAGACCCGCCCTGAGTGAGCTGTACACATGTCTTCTAAGCGATTGAGCTGTTTTGTTGTTGGATGTAAGAATGAATATAGCAATCTTCAATTACTCTCGTTGTTACTCGAGGATGTATCCGTACCAGCTGTTCGTGATCCAGCTTACGGTCTCCGGAGTGATAGGCCTAACGTTACTGATCACGGCAGTAATGAAAGGGAGAGCGCAAACTTTATTACAGTTCATCTGAATCGTTTTACGGATATAAACCAGTTTAGGCACCCCCTGAAAGGGTCTGTATATATTTGTTTACTGTTAGTTGTAACGAGTGTTTTTGTGTAATTTGCTGTTTATGTTGATGATAATGCAAGGGAGAGAGTTTATGGATAAGACTTTAATGCACACTTCTTGTACTGTGTTTATTCAGCTCTAACGGTGATTTTCCAGAGTAAACGGACGCTTCATCTTTTGTGTGAAGTGCAATAAACTTCATAAAACTGATCAGTACATTATTGGCCATCATTTAGACAGGGTCCGCTTCAGCAGGCTTGTATTAATAGTGAATAAAAGCAAGATGACAAATAAGTTATAACCGTAAATAAACAAAGCTATACCTGTTCTATCTAGCATATATTCCCTGGCTCTGTTAGGCATTATTGTCTGACTCCGGTTTGAAATTAACACAGCTGGTAGTACAATTTCTGTTCTGACATTTTCATTCTGTGAGATGAGATTGTCCTGACAGTCTTGAAGCTCCGCCCTCTTTACCGGGAGCAGCAGCTCATTTGCATTTAAAGGGATACACACAAAAACGGTACGTTTTTGCACACCCCCAAAAATGTAAACATGCTGTAAAATAATCTGTGATGTATTTTGTGCTAAACACTCTGGGGATATCAGAGACTTATTTTACATCTTGTAAAAAGGGGAATAATGCCATTTAAATTGTTCTTCACACTAACTCTTTTAACTATTTCCCCGCTAGCGTTTTTAAAAAAATTTCACAAAAATGTCATGGCCCCCAGAATATTTTGTTGTATGAATAGCTTATCTAAGCATGCCTATATCAAAAGAAAGAACAAACCCTCTGCTTTTAAACAAAAAAGAATGCATGAAGCTAGAATAAAAAAAAAATTGTTGTCAAATGCTATGTCCTTCTCTCTGGATCTGTCACTGCTCCACCAGATCTGCACACTCCGCCCACTCGTTCAATCTCCCCGGATTACTGATTCACAACACTTGTACCTCGTCACCTGTTCACTATATTACATTCACTACCACTTCACATCCTTGTCTGATCTTGTCTTTCCATGGACACACAGACTCTACCTCAACCCTTACCAGAACTACTTACCTGCGATCCTCGTCATCCGATTTCGTTCCACGAACCTTCTGCCATCTCCAGTGACTCTCTCCTGTCTTTGCCATCTAGCTCGTTCCTATCTAAGCATGCAATAGGCCCATATCAAAAGAAAGAACAAACCCTCTGCTTTTAAACGAAAAAAGAATGCATGAAGCTAGAATACATTTTTTTTTTTTAAATCATGTTCTTATCAAATGCTACGTCCTTCTCTCTGGATCTGTCACGGCTCCACCAGATCTGCACACCCCACCCACTCGTTCACTCTCCCCGGATTACTGATTCACCACACTTGTACCTCGTCACCTGTTAACTATATTACATTCACTTCCACTTCACATCCTTGTCTGATCTCGTCTTTCCATGGACACACAGACTCTACCTCAACCCTTACCTGAACTACTTACCTGCGATCCTCGTCATACGATTTCGTTCCACGAATCTTCTGTCATCGCCAGTGACTCTCTCCTGTGTTTGCCATCTAGCTCGTTCCAATCTCCATCTGTGAAGAACAGTTCTGTTATTCATCAGCTAAGTTCCATTCATCTCATCTTCATTGGATTCAACTCACAATTTACATCTGCTGGCTTAAGTGCTTCTGTTCAAATAAACATCTGTTATAGTTTACTCACCTGTCTGCCTCATCACTATCAGTGACAGAAGATCAGACCACATGCAGAATCCCATGGAGCCCGCTACGGATCCGCCACGCGATCCGTTCGCTGAGTTAGTCCACGCCGTCAGAATGTCTTTACAACCATCCACTCTGGGCAACCCACCTTCCGTTCCTGTCGATGTACTCCACGCTGCACACAATCTCTTCTTCCACCATCACCTGTTGCACCATCCGCTGCCTCTGCCAGTCCCATGGCCCGACCAGCGACATTCACCGGTGAGGCGGAGGACTGCAACGGATTCATCCTACAATGCTCACTCTATTTTGAGATGCAAGCTCATCAATTCCCCACCAGATTCAGCCAGAGTGGCTTTCGTAATCTCCTTACTGTCCGACCGCACACTCCAGTGGGCACAATCACTGTGGAATTCCAACACCCAAGTGTCCAAATCACTTTCTAACTTCATCTGTCATTTCAAAGAGGTGTTTGGCCAAACAGCTTCTAAACTCTCCATCCACGATCAACTGTTTAATCTTCGTCAAGGTAAACAATTTGTCTGTTCTTACGCCCTGCAGTTTCGCACTTTGGCTGCATCTAGTGGATGGAATGAGACCGCCCTACTCACCTTCTGCCACTGTCTTAACGTTGATATCCGTCAGAGAGTTTCGGTTGGAGAGTTTCATACAGAAAACCATCCGCGTCTCTCAGCGCTTAACCACCAGCGTCAATTCACCATCCGCTGTATGTTCTCCGCCTACGACACCATCTGTCGTTCTTCCAGCACCTGAGCCCATGCAAATTGATGCTTACCACCTAAACCATGCGGAGCATCAACGCAGAATTCAACATTGTCTGTGTTTATACTGTGGGAGAGAAGGTCATGTCATCAATGTCTGTCAGGTATGACCCCAACGCCCGGCGGTGAGTACTACACAAATTCCTCCTAAAATTGAAACCCTGTCTCGTACCACCGTTCATGTCCTCTAGTATATGTGTCTCAGCGCAAGCCCTTGTTGACTCCGGTTCAGCGGGGAACTTCATCTCAACCCAACTCCTTCAAAAACTGAACGCACACAAGAAACGATGTACTCATGATCTTTGCATCCACACGATCCAAGGAAAACCGCTGGGTAGGGGTCGCATCCGGTACTTCTCGCCCACTCTGACGCTCTGCATTGAATGTCTGCACACAGATAATATAACCTTCATGGTGCTGGAAGAATCCACGGCAGATCTCATCGTTTCCTAGGATTTGCTCATTTCTACCGAAGGTTGCTCATCAACAACTACAGTTTCATCAGCTCACCCATGACTTCCACCCTCAAAGGCCAGCCCAAGTCTCTGTCTTTCACCTCTGAAGCCTCCGAATCCTTCCATCGACTGAAAGAAGCCTTCCTAATCGCTCCGATCCTGGTCCATCCTAATCCTGATCTTCCCTTCATCGTCGAAGAAGATGCCTCTTCTACCGGGGTCGGAGTGGTTCTTTCCCAGTGGCAGGGCGACCCTGCTAAACTCCATCCATGTGCCTTCTACTCTAGGAAACGGTCCTCGGCAGAGCAGAACTACGACATCGGTAACAGAGAGCTGCTCGCCATCAAATTGACTCTAGAGGAATGGAGACACTGGCTGGAGGGAGTTATTCACAAATTCGAAGTAATCACTGACCACCGTAATCTGGAATATCTAAGAGAGACTAAGAGACTGAATCCCCGTCAGGCCCGATGGACGTTATTCTTCACACGGTTTAACTTCACCGTAACCTACCGCCCTGGAATCAAGAACTGTAAAGCGGATGCTCTTTCCCGTCTTCACCAAACTACTCCTGACGAAATCCTTCCGGAACTCATTCTCCCTCCAGCCATGATCGTCAGTCCCATCTCTTGGGAAATAGATGAGCAAATCTCTCAAGAAAATCAAGCCAACCCTGCTCCGCTGGGAGGTCCAGAAGGGCTCACCTACGTTCCACATCGTTTGGCCCTTCTGGACTCAGCCCACACATCTCCGGGCTCTGGACACCCAGGTAGCTGGCGTACCCTCTCGCTCCTACGTCAACACTACTGGTCAGAAACTTCGGCATCCCCAAAGATATTGTGTCTGACCGTGGTCCCCAGTTTATCTCCAGAGTGTGTCAGGCCTTTTTCAAACTCCTATGAGTCTCCGTAAGTCTTTCCTCTGGATACCATCCTCAAACCAACAGCCAGACTGAGCGGAAGATCCAAGAGATTGGGAGATACCTGAGGTCCTATTGCCACCAGAACCAGGACAGCTGGAGCCAATACCTCCCCTGGGCAGAATATGTGCAGACATCCCTTCGCCAATCCACAACTGGGCTCACCTCATCCAGTGTATGTTAGGATACCAACAGGTTGTTTCCCTGGTGGGGTGAGCCCTCGGAGGTTCCAGCTGTCAACCACTGGTTCGAGCAGAGCGAGGGGGTATGGGACTCAGCTCACGTGCATCTCCAATGGGCAGTGCGGAGACACAAGACTCAAGCTGACCGTCGCCGAACGTCTACTCCACTCTATCAACCCGGACAAAGGGTATGGCTCTCAACACAGGACATCCGTCTTCGCCTGCCCTGCCGTAAGCTGAGTCCTCGATACATTGGAATTTTCACCGTGCAGAGGCAGCTCAACGAAGTCACCTACAGGCTCAACTTATCACCTCACTACAGAATTTCACCTTCCATCCATAAGTCACTCCTGAAACCTCACACTGAACCTGTTTCTTCTCCTCCAACAGATCCTGGTGATGCCGATGTACCTCCTCCCAACCTTGCCGAAGAGGAACCAATCTACCGGGTTCGAGCCATTGAATACCTCATCGACTGGGAGGACTACGGTCCAGAGGAACACTCATGGGTCCCACCAGATGACATCCTCGATCCAGCACTCCTCACCCAATTCCCCACAGAGTACCCAGATCATCCAGCTCCCAGAGGTTGTGGTAGACCTAGTCGTCATCGTTGTCATCTTCCTGCCCAGTTGTCAGGAGCCGCCCATGGAGGAGGGGGTACGGTCACGGCTCCACCAGATCTGCACACTCCGCCCACTCATTCACTCTCCCCGGATTACTGATTCACCACACCTGTACCTTGTCACCTGTTCACTATATTACATTCACTACCAATTCACATCCTTGTCTGATCTCGTCTTTCCTTTACCTGAACTACTTACCTGCAATCCTCGTCATCCGATTCCGTTCCACAAACCTTCTGCCATCTCCAGTGACATTTACTCTGCTGGCTTCTGTGGTTCTGTTCAAATAAACATCTGTTATATTTTACTCACCTGTCTGTCTCATCACTATCTGCAGAGGTGTCAAGTAACGAAGTACAAATACTTCGTTACATTACTTAAGTAGAAAATTTGGGTATCTATACTTTACTGAGTAATTATTTTTCAGCCGACTTTTTACTTCTACTCCTTACATTTTCACGCAATTATCTGTACTTTCTACTCCTTACATTTTAAAAATAGCCTCGTTACTCCTATTTCATTTCTGCTTGTTTTAGATCTGAGTCCCGCCTCCTGAACACACATCGCTAAACTGATTGGCTTTGTGTTTTCTTTCTAACTTGTGAGAGGCTGTCCGCGCGGCGCGCTGTAGTTACATTTGGTTGTGCAAAGCGGCAAAACTCCTCCGAAGGAAACCTACTGTAAATGCGGTAAGCGAGGTAGAAATGATGAATCAACAGTTTTGTGCTCAAGAATACGGGGCAAATCGCGTCAAATATTGCTTTGGGGACAGCCGTTTTTACAATATTGCCTACTGTATGACAATCGCGGGATAAGTGGCAAACATAATCGTTAGTGTGTGTGTGCGTGCGCGCGTGTGTGTGTGATAGGGTTGCCACCTTTAGTGTGGCAAAATAAGGGACACCCGGCCATTCACCCATTCCACACCATTCCACCCATTAAACTGTTTTTGTATAAAAAAAATATTTATTTATTTATTTATATAGCCTAAATTAAAAAATATATAATATATCCTCCTAAAACTATCAATCCTAAAAAAAAAAACGATTATGTTGTTTCAAAATTACATTTTGTTGAAACAACACAAGTGTCACCTCCCCCCCCCCCCCCCCCCCCCCCATACTAACATAAAAAACAGATATTATTTAAATGTATTTACATTTTTTTGTAGATCTAGAAAGTGTTGTCAACCGTGCAAAGTCTCACGCCATTTGGACAAAGATATTTTTTTATTTATTTCAGCAAACGTCATTTGGGGTCAAAGACCCGAACAGCGCACGAGGGGTTAACAAACGTGCAGGTGTACAGCGCATGTTCACAGGACTCAGTCGCTATAGAAACAAAGACGCTAAAATGCAATCACGCAATGAGCTTCTCTGCTACGAAATTGATTTCTTTATATTTGCTATTAGTATTATCCATACTGCAAAATCCTTATGTTTTTATTCAACTATATGTGGGCCTAATGTAAAATACGGGACAAATCGCGTCCCTTATTGATTTGATACGGGACGCATCATCTTACTTGTAAATACGGGACGATTCCGTATTTTAAGGGACGGGTGGCAACCCTACTGTGTGAGAAAGAGGAGAGAGAGAGAGAGTGTGTGTGTGTGTGTGTGTGTGTGTGTGTGTGTGTGTGTGTGTGTGTGTGTGTGTGTGTGTGTGTGTGTGTGTGTGTGTGAGAGAGAGAGAGAGAGAGAGTGTGTGTGTGTGTGTGTGAGAGAGAGGAGAGAGAGTGTGTGTGTGAGAGAGAGAAGAGAGAAAGTGTGGAGAGAGAGAAGAGAGAGAGAGAGTGTGTGTGTGTGTGTGTGTGAGAGAGAGAGAGTGAGAGAGTGCGTGTGTGTGTGTGTGTGTGTGTGTGTGTGTGTGTGTGTGTGTGTGTGTGTGTGTGAGAGAGAGAGAGAGGAGAGAGAGAGTGTGTGTGTGAGAGAGAGAGAGGAGAGAGAGAGAGTGTGTGTGTGTGTGTGTGTGTGCGCGCAACCATTATAGTGTCAAAATATCCCCACAAAGATGGCAATATCCGAAATCCTTATATGCGGCTGAAACAGGTGGCCTAGTGCCTCACAAGTTTTTCAACATTTACATTTTAATATATATAACATTATAGTCATTATGGCCTTAGAATATTTTTTTTTGGGATGCACTATAGGCCCCTTTGGCGCGGTCTAAGTTTTTGTCCTTAATGGCATTTTTTGCCTTGCATTACTTTTACTTTTATACTTTAAGTAGTTTTAAAATCCAGTACTTTTACACTTTTACTTAAGTAAAAAGCTTGAGTTGATACTTCAACTTTTACAAAAGTCATTTTAAACCCTAGTATCTGTACTTCTACTTGAGTAATGAATGTGAATACTTTTGACACCTCTGACTATCTGTGACAGGATCAGATTCAGAATGGTGATCAAAACACAGATGGAGTAAATCGAGTCCATCAACACCCCCAATGCTTGCACAGTCCTGTAGCTCATCCTGGGTCGACATTTTATTCCGTGACATTAGGAAGTTTAGATTTATATGCTGTTTAATGTTGGTGATCGCTTTATTTTACATATGCATATGATTTCATATGAGATCGCTTGTTTCTGCAACTTCTTCGCATTTGTTTGTTTTTTATCAGGAGATTCAATACTCACGCCCCTTACAGTTTAACAGTGAACACATTTATTTCAATGGCTGAGAAAGAGTTAAGAACTGTTCACTGAAAGGTTCTTTTGGAAATGTGGTGGCGATTTTATGATATTCACTGATCTTTAGTAAAATATAGATGATTCAAAGAATGTCACATGTGTGACTCTCACTTGTTAGTGTGAGAAGATTCTGTTTATGTACCTGGGAAGGCAGAAGGGAGAGACACTCCAGAGAACAGACGAACAAGGACCTCTGACCTAGATGTCAGAAGGCCATTCGGTGAAGGAGGGCTTAGTCTATGGAAAACTACTGGTAGGAAGGCTCTGCGGAGAAGGCCTTGAAACTTATAGATAAAAGCTGGTTCAGTCTGTCTGGGGGTGTGTCACTCTTCTGCACAGGGTAACAACTGTGTATTAGACTGCTCCTATTCTTGCAAGAATAAATACTTTAATTTATAATTTGACTCTGAGTCTCCCTTACGCAGTGATGTTTGTTTGATGAATTTTTGCCACAACAATTTGGTGTCAGAATAGTGGGATTCCTTGGACGATGCCTCCTGGACCTGAGATCGGACGGTGTTTGGCCACCTGGACTGAGTAAGTTCCAGCTCTACCTCGTAAATTTGAGAGAGAGAGGCCGGCCGATGTCAGAGCCCCGGGAGGATCGGACACTGGAATCAAAAGAACTCAGGTGGCTCCGAACAACATATCTCTGGGTAAGGTATAATTAAATTAAGTTTAATTGGGGGAAGAGTGAAATTGAACCATATTGGCTGAGGACTGTTTTCTGTGGTATGTAATCTGAAATTAATTGAGATCTATACAGATCAAGATATTTCAAACAGATACAAGGAAAATAATCTGAAATTAATTGAGGTCTGTGACAGAACAAGATATTTCAAGCAGATACATAATCTGGAATTAATTGAGAACTGTGACAGACCAAGACATTTCATACAGATAGGTACCTGAAATTAATTGTTCCACCACGGAGCAAATTATTTTTGGGTGCTGAGGCTAATTAGGGGGAGCCAAGAAAATCGTAACAGATTTTTTGGCAAACCGTAATTAGGAGGACACTAATAGTGTAACCCGTCCGGCTGGGTTAAAAGAAAGGTCGGATTTGGCAGGGACGCCTGACAAATAAAGAGAACGCGCGTAAAAGAGAAATCCACAGAGAACAGATAAGCGGCCAATATGGGGAGTTCTCAAAAGCAAGCTTGCGAAATTTTGGTACACCGGTGTTTTGTCAAATGAGATAAAATTAAGGGCAGAAATGTATGATATTGAGAAACAAAAGATTAAAGATGGTGCGGGAATCAGTTGAACAGGGCAGTGAGAAACAGAAAGGTTGTTGTGTCTGCGTTCAGCGTTGGCTTGAAGCAGATAAAAGAGAACGGAGTCCATGTAGAATGTATTGCCATATAGTAAGATTGAATATAACTGATAAAAGGGTTTTTATTTTTCATCCATTAGATGGATGCATGACATTAGATGTCAGAAGATTTTTTGTAACAAGAGTTGAAGTAGCAAGCAGCAATAAGGCTGTCTTTGTGAAGGATTGAGATATGAGTAATATGATATTTTGGTTTCTGTAAAAACAGTAGAGATAAGTGGGACTGAGACAGTAATGATAATACTTGTTGAATCTGCAGACTAACCATTTTGAGAAGAAAACAACTGTAGAAAATTTATGTTATGAAAATAACATTTCTGATAAAATGTATGGAACTATTTATGAACGCCTGTTAAGTCAGATTAAGAAATGGTATGAAAAGTGAGGTTCAGATTAAAAATAATAATGATAAGGTATTGAGTATGATTAACAGGGATTAACATGATATAAAGATAATGAATGTTTCATTAGGCAAAATGCTGAATAATTCTATATTTTAGTGGTAAAATAAAGAGTGAAATTATGTTTATTTTTAGTTTGACAACCATTGTCTTTTGAACCTAAAGACTCCAGCTGGGAGTACAGCAACAGCGCGTGCTTATTCAGCCCGGCTTCCGGATGATAAATGTGTACTTGCTATTGTAATCACTGTTGTTGATGATAATACCGAATTAGAGAGATGTAAAGACATATTTTGGAATTCAATAATGTAAAATGTTGGATATTTTGTTTGATATTAAGTCATTGAGGGAAAAAAAAGACAGTGGGCCCTATTTTAACGATCTGAAACGCAAGTGTCAAAGTGCAAAGCGCAAGTAACTTTGTGGGCGGATCCCGGCGCTGTTGCTATTTTCCCGGCGGATAAATGACTCTTGCGCCCGACGCAAATCTAAAAGGGGTTGGTCTGAAGTAGCTTCATTATTCATAGGTGTGGTTTGGGCGTAACGTGAAATAAACCAATCAGAGCGTCCTCTCACATTCCCTTTAAGAGCCGGCGCGCTTGTTCCATGCCGGATCGCTATTATAACGGCGGATTTGCCGGCGCACGCCAGGAGCGGTTCACAGCCGAGGAAACCGACGTTCTCGTCAGGACTGTAAAACACAGAGAAGTGACATTGGGGATGATGGGAGAAACCCACCCAAATTTGCTTCGGTTAAACAGGCGTATAATTTGGGTAGTAAATGTGTAGCCCAATCTAGATGTTTTATTTTTTTTATCTAGATAGATCTTTTTCACATCTTCACGGACACAACAATGATTTCCCTCGTGTGTTAATATTTTTCCTTGTAATAATGTATGATTTGCAAAAATGAAAACTGCTGCATCTGTTTATATTAGAGAATCAAAGTGGATGCGCGTTAACATTATGGCCAAGCACGCGCCCTTAAAATACCATATCACTAACGCGCAACGCGCCACTGTCTTTAGACTGTTTTTTTCCTGGTCAATGGCGCAATTGCTTTCTAAAACTGGAAAATAGCACCATGGAAGTTTTGCGCCGGAACACGCCTCCTCTTTGCGCTGAACCGCCCCCGCGAGCGCAAGTTCATTCCCTAATTTACCGACGTGCGTCTGTGGAGGGAAAAGTCCGCTGTGCGCGGGTGCAAAATAGGAATGATACATGCGTCGGTGTTCAAAGTCAATTGCGCTGGGTGCAAGATAGGGCCCATTGTCTGTTTTATAAAGGAAATTATGGGTCGGGGATAATTTCCCTGGACAAGTGTTAAAGTTAAACAGAAACTTTGTGAAGCCGCTTAGAAACAATTTATACATTTGTGCAGTTTATGAAAATGGATGTTGTGCCAATAATAATGATGAAGATTATGATTTGGCTATTGATTGAGTCCGCCACTGGTGGACTGTTAGAAGAATACAGAGGATGGCTTATCAGCTCTGTTTACATTCCTGTGGAACACACTGCTTCAAGTGTGCAGTAAGTTGGAGCTGCTAGAAAGCTCAAGATAATCGAACTATAGGCAAGGGGACAGAGAGTGTTTTAATTGTGGTCAGCTGCGTTTAGCAGTAACTGTAAATGCCCACTCAGAAAGATGTAAAAGAAAGTTGATGGAATGTGAAAGTGACGTATTAATGTGGGTTTGAAAGTAGAACAGGATTTGAAGACGATATTAAAGTTTCCGTCTGAGAAAGAACTAAGAATGTGAATGCAGTGCTAAGGAAAGTGAAAAGAATGTGCAAGTAAATGAAAAGAAAGCTGAAAAGAAAGTTGATAGATGGAAGTCGTAAGTAGATTGAAAGAAAAAAGAAAGTTGAAAGATTTAAGTCGTAAGGAAATTCTTGTAAAAGGAAAATAACTAAAGTACCATTAAATGTAAAATTACGGATAAGAAAAATATTTGTAAAAGTAAAGATAACTAAAAAGATGATTGTCTTTTAATGAAACGTTATTGAGAACTAGAATATCTATTTGTATTTAAGATCAAATAAGTAGAAGTAGCACTGGGTTGCTAAATGTAAAAACAATTTTGTAGAAATGGATCTGATTAAACAAACAGCTTGGAAATTGACCATGAAGCTAGAAGATGATGTTTTGGTTTCAAAAGATAAGATTGGGACTTGGCTGAAACTGCCAGTATGACAGTCTCAATATGAGTGGAAATTTGTAATGTCGAAATTTCCTGATATAAGAGTAAAAGACAACTATAAAATTATTTTTAATATTGAAAACGTATGATAAAGTAGAGAATGTTTAGGGAAGAGAGACAGTGTGCCAGTCTTGAAGGTCTCAGAGTCTCTCTCTCATTCAATGTCAGAAGGCTGTTATCTTAGCCTGTCGTGACAATAAGCTATTTATAGTTGAAAATTATAGCATAATGAGATGTTAAAAGAAATCATGTTAAAGGAAATCATTGCCATTCAGAGGGCAATAAGTACTTAAATATTTTAGATTGTAAAACTGAATGACTTTAAAGGAGTCTTTAAAATAGTAGAGTAGACCTGAATGACAGAAGTGACATTTTTGTACTTTGTTATTTTAGGACCAGTAACGTATTTGTCTGATCTTAGCCTTCACCATGACACAGGACCTATGACCATGCTATAGATGTGCACTGAATAGACGGATGTGAATAAAGTTCACTGTGATTTTGTTGATTCAGACAGGTCTAACAGATTTGAGTGATTAAATACTGTTGTTATTAACCTGTCTCCCTTAACATTTATTAGGCATGCAGTCCAGATGGAGGTGACTCTTAAATGTGCCTTTCCTAAGCTCCAGAAAACAGCTGAGTTCTGTTGAAGAAACTGATTGTGTGATGCGAGCGGGTCACCAGTGGGTACGTGACTACTCAAAGACGGGATGATTTTCCTGGCCAGAAGACAGCCTAACGCAGGGGGTCCCGGACACTGCATCTCCGGATGGAGGTGTTAATATGTGAGAAAGGTATGAGAGTTGAGCGCTGACTACTAGAGGCCAACTGGGGTCAGCAGAGCATTGTGGGGTCAGCAGAGCATTGTTTGACCGAGAAAATGTGAGTTCCTCTATACCACTCACCAGAGAAAACCCCCCTCGCAATTCACTGTATGGCTTGTTTTCAATTGTGACAAGTCTGATGGAAATTATAGATAAAGAGCTAATGTGAATGTGCTTTCAAGAGTCAGCTGAGACCATGAGGTGATTGTCCTTATTTGTTGGGGAGACAGTAACATAACTTATTAATTTATATCAGGAACATGATGTTGTTGCCTTATGGGCAAGGAAAATTATAGAAGTGTTGATTTTGAACTAATATGTCTATAAGATGGTTTTAACTCCTGAAGGTTAGACATGGTGCTGACTATAGATTAAGACAGTTTTTGTAGAGTTTGGATAACAAAAGTGAATTGAGAATTTATACAAGTATTCAAACTAAAGACAATCTTAGGAATGCTCATAGCATAATGTATTTTAGATTATTGTAATGGTTCTAATTTGAGTTAAACATTTGTATATTAACATTTGTTCTAGACTATGATTAATTAAGTTTCAGTCTTAGGAGGCTGTTTGAAAAGATTATTTGTGTGAAAGAGAGACTGCTGAGTGGAGGAAGGGATTGGGACGCTGTTTGTCTTTCTGTTATCAGGCCTGGTAAGGCAAGCTTAAACAAAATAATGATAATGAACCAAAACAACCCAGCTGACTTTTCTAAAGACAAAATAATGAACATTTGAAACGGTTTGAAGAGGCCATGTAAAATTATATAAAAGCTACAGGGAAATGTGAAGTTTAAATCTTATTTAAACCTTAAATATTATACTTTTAGAGTTAATATAAAAAAAGAACATTGGAAATGAGCAGTTAACATATGTGTGTCTAGCATAAGTGTGTGTGATGGGGACAGCACTTTATGTCTTGTGTTAGTTTAGGGCAGCTATTCCGCCTGAATAGTGAGTATATTGTGTCTTTAACCTCTGGAGAGTGTTTTTTCATTACAGATGTGTTAAGGCAAGTGACAAATTGTAAAGAAGGCAAATGCTGAGTGAATCTGATGAGAAGATGATAGAGAACATGGGACGAGCTTTAAGATCACGCTCCGTCTGGTAGTAATTACTTTTGTCATTCATGATGTGGATTTGAATTACTTTTGGATAAGTTTAGGTATTTATATAAATTGGAATTGTGGAGTTGTAGATCATGGGTTGAAATAAAAGAAGATGTTATAGATTTGACAGCAACAACAAAGATGTGACACATTGGCTAAGTCAATATCAAATTATGCAGAGAGCCATTTATGATTATCGTAAACAGGAGTAGAATGTTTTTTTGACTGACATTGACCAAGTCTGTACAGCACGACCTGACTTTTAAAAATGGTTGCGAGACAAAACAACAGGCCTGAAAAGCAGGATACGCAGTGAGAATGAGGGCCGTTGCCCTTCAAATACTTCGATAAGAAAATTAAATTGTGGCTTTAAGTGAAGAATGTAATATTTTTGTTTCAGAGGCAGAGAAAGATGCCTGGAGAAAATTTGTCTGAAGGACAATGGTTGGGTTAGTGTTGAGGGTAAACTTTATCGAAAACACTGTTAAATGTTATGTTAAATTGATGATCGAGTTGTGTCGACCATCAAAAGGGGGATGGTATAACAATTACCAAATATGGGTTATTAAGGGGTAATCGGGTAAAGCCCTGAAAGAAGCCTTTCTTCTGCCTAACAAAATTGCTGTCTGGATTGTTTCAACAGGAAACGCCAGGACATCGAAGGCCGTGGAAACTACGTACTTTACTATCTGACAATAACCTCGAAATTTGTTTTTCTTTACAGAGAGCATGCAGGATTGGGAGACAGGGCAAAATGTGCCCAAATGAAATAATGGCTATGGATGAATTTTGCTAACTGTCCTGGCCTGGGTTATTATTGCATAACTTTAAAATTTTCCTTTTGCAGAATGTCAGGATGGATTGCATCAAGCTGAACTGATTCTGTTTTCCAAATGTATGAATATTGACTTGTGAACGATATGTGTTTTTCAGGGGAAAAGGACTCTAATAAGCAAGAAATGTCTAATGATAATATGTTTCAGTTTGTAAACAGATGGTAAAAATTCCACAGGTCACACCAGAAGGGACGAGGGAAAGACAAATCACTAACAAAATACTTAAGGTCTCCATTCACAGGTGACACCTGGGTCCAAGCCGCTCACCTACACCAACAGGCCGAGGAGGATGTGGACCGACTAATGGTTTAAGAATGTGGTTTTGATTTTGAGGATTTTATCTGATTATATTGAAATAGGGTTTAGTATTGATATTGGTATATGACAAATGATTTGATTGGTTACTGATTCATTAGAAAATATTTAAGGCAAATGTTTTCAGGAAGAGAAGATTATTATTGAAGCTGATTAAGTAGAACCACTGCCTGATTGAATTAAAAGTAAAAGAACAAAATATGGTTAGGGAAATGGATATGGGGAAAATGTTGAATGTGTAGGAGTTATGATTGTATGTGTTATTCTGATAATTTTGTTATTCAGGGGTGAATATGAGAAAACTGGAATGTCTGTTCAATTGGTGAAAATTACAGTCTATCTGGATGATGATGATGATGATAAACAAAATTATGCAGATGATTCAAGTAGAGATTACAGTTAAATGTGTTGATGTTTTCTTTTCTTTCTGAGAACGATTGATATGTAAAGGAGGTTTTTAATTTTTTTTTAATTTTTAATGATTTTACCATTTGCATTTTATTGCATTGTTTGTTTTCCTACTGTTTATAACTATTTTTTTCCTTACTAGTGTGACTGCGGTCGAGCCCGGCATTAGTAAACATGTTTACTTGCTTGCTAAATAAGTATGGGTCTTACCCCAACAAAAACAGCCTTATGCTTTCTTCATCCTAAACTATTTTTCTTCACAGGTTCAAGGAGACTGATTTTTATGATGTGTGATGTAATGACTTGAACTTGCATTTATTATTACAATTATTATTGTTATTATTATTATGTTTGATTAATAATGATAAAAAGTGAGGAGTTGTGGTGGCGATTTTATGATATTCACTGATCTTTAGTAAAATATAGATGATTCAAAGAATGTCACATGTGTGATTCTCACTTGTTAGTGTGAGAAGATTCTGTTTATGTACCTGGGAAGGCAGAAGGGAGAGACACTCCAGAGAACAGACGAACAAGGACCTCTGACCTAGATGTCAGAAGGCCATTTGGTGAAGGAGGGCTTAGTCTATGGAAAACTACTGGTAGGAAGGCTCTGCGGAGAAGGCCTTGAAACTTATAGATAAAAGCTGGTTCAGTCTGTCTGGGGGTGTGTCACTCTTCTGCACAGGGTAACAACTGTGTATTAGACTGCTCCTATTCTTGCAAGAATAAATACTTTAATTTATAATTTGACTCTGAGTCTCCCTTACGCAGTGATGTTTGTTTGATGATTTTTTGCCACAACAGAAACCCAAAAATGCTTCTTCTATAGCACTGCTGTGAAAAACCTTTCTGGAACCTTTATTTTTAAGGGCACTTTAAAAAGTATGGGTAGTACTCACCGTACTCTTTAACCTCAAAATATTCAATAATTGTTCCTTTGCTAGTCTCAACAGACAGCTCATATAAACCAACACGAGCCTCTGGATTCAGAACATGGGAAAGTTGCAGAACCTTGCCATGGGTGGATGTGGCATTAATCCATTGATTGATTCTATTCCTTTGATTGTCCTGTTTTTATGAGAAAGCATTGGCATATTAATGACAGGAATATTTATGCACCAAAAAATGTGTTAGTGAAAGGGGGAAAACAAGAAATTAAGTTTACCTGCACTGCTATGAGATTATACTGTGGATGTAAACAGATAACAGTAGTTCAGGGTTGTATTGTATAACACTACGAAAACACTGGTTAGAAATAATTGGATTTCAACCTGGCCGTTTACTCTGAGGTACAAGTCCACATTTCAAATCTATTTGTGTAAACATTCATATATGCACACATGACCAATAAATAAGCTTGGTTGGACGCTGAGCAATGTCATGCCTTCTTTAATCACAATAAAGATTCTGATATTAAATTCTGAATGCAGAAATTAAGTTGCAACCTACTGTTTCATCAGCTGGTTTTAAGTTTCGGTCCACTGTGAAAATCCTGAATTGGACTGTAAAATTGAGGAAGACATAAAACATTAAGATTTGCATAAAAGCAGATAATGATAATTTGTTACATTTATATAGCGCTTTTTCTGGGACCTCAAAGCGCTTCACAAATGGAAGGGGGGAATCTCCTCAACCACCACCAATGTGCAGCATCCACCTGGATGATGTGACGGCAGCCATATTGCGCCAGAACCTTGCTTACTGGTGGAGAGGAGACAGAGTGATGAAGCCAATCAGTATATGGGGATGATTAGGAGGCCATGATGGACAGAGGCCAAGGGGCAAATTTGGCCAGGATGCCGGGGTTACACCCCTACTCTTTTTCGAAGGACATCCTGGGATTTTTGATGACCACGGAGAGTCAAGACCTTGGTTTAACGTCTCATCCGAAGGACGGTGCTCTTTGACAGTATAGTGTCCCCGTCACTATACCGGGCGTTAGGACCCACACAGACCACAGGGTGAGCACCCCCTGCTGGCCTCACTAACACCTCTTCCAGCAGCAACCTGGTTTTCTCAGGAGGTCTCCCATCCAGGTACTAACCAGGCTCAGCCCTGCTTAGCTTCAGTGGGCAACCAGTCTTGGGCTACAGGGTGATTTGGCTACTGGCCAAATAGAGATAGAGACTGAGGTTAGCGAACACTGCAGCTGAATATAGAGCGAATATACCTCTTTGTCCAGGATTGTATATTTGTTTATCTGTCCGAATTATTGTCAATGGATTATAGGATACGAATTGGACTTTTCTTTTTTCAATCAGATGAGTGTTTTTCCCTTGAATTTCCACTTGGATCACTTGCACTGAAACATATTCAGGAGCCTGTTGAACACATGCAGTAAGTAACTTTACAAATCTTAACTAGAGAGGAATTATTCTTACATATTAAACATGGAAATATTCTTTAATTTTCTTGATAGATCATATATTACTAATGAAAATGTTTTTTTGTTGACATTCATGGTGGCGTAGTGTGCTCAGATTTGTTTTATATTCAAAAATATTTTTTTAATCAAAATATTATTTTAAGACCATGGATATGCTGTTTTAAACAACTGTACAATACGTTTTTAAACAACAAGTAGACCATTGCGTGAATAATTTTATCTTAATGACAGGCCTGAAAGTCAATGCAGCGGTGGATTTCCTTCTCAGTTCTCTCCTGTAGAAGAAGGATTCTGTTCTGGTTATCGTCAACCAGAGAAATGGTCATCTGCACATTTTCTTCTGGTTTTAGAAGGCTCACGCATAGTTTAGCTTCCGAGCCTGTACTTATCATGCCTGGAAACGTCACCATGAACAACCTGCAAGAAGAAATTTTATGTGCTTAAGAACCCCACATTTAATTGCCTCAAGGGGCAAACTAATGATTTCTTACGTTACACTGAGATATAAGCGTATACAAACACACATGAAAGGACATTCAAATACAGACATAATGGTTCAAGGTTCGCTTACGGCTCAGAAGTTCCTTGACAGAGACAAAGCAATAAAACGCAAGTTATTAATATTCCTCTTTTGAGTGACACAAGAAAAAAAGCCATCATAAAGGGATGTGTCTGTTTAAGCATCAAGCATTGTATACTCTACTAAACCTTTTCCAAATACTGTTTTTGTTTGACTGGACATGACCTTGGTGATGATTAACTGTTCAGCATGATGCATGGACTGTAGGATTAATTATTAAACAACAACAACAACTGTTACAATTAAACATTTTATTTTATAATTTATCATATAAATGATATGTTTTGACATTTGGGTATAAAAGTGTTTTAATTCTACAATATGGTGTAAAAACGTCTGAGTGCTGCCCTCTTCAGATTGAACGGTGGCTACTGAATTTTCCTATTGGAAGTTGTGGTGCCATATGTGACGTATGATGGCTCTGCCAGCGGCTCACTAGTCTTGCGTAGCCAGACCTTCAGACTGACGGCTGAAGGTCTGGAATTCATAGCAGCTTTCTTTGGCCAAGGCCCGCCCATAAGGCCGTTTGACCGACATGTCAAACAACCAATTACAGTTCGTCTCGTTCAGCGTCACGTTTCGGGGCGTGGAAATGTCCCCACAACAAGATACCGGCGTGCAACAAGTCAGTCAGCATAGAAAATCAAAGAAGGAGAAGAAAACAAGCAGTAAGTCATTGATCTGTTCGTGCACGTATAACAACAATGGCGTCTGCATTACCACAATATAACACAATACTGAATCGACCAGCTGCGATGTCAGCGTCTGTTGTTTCATGTTTGCCCGCAAACGCGGCTGATATCCCCTTCGCAGTTAGGTACTTCACTTGATCTTCCATAATAGATAGGAGGGGACACACAACTAGTAAAATTGGATCTGCTGGGAATCCTTCTAAATGCTGACAACGGGTCGGCCAGGCTTGGAAAATAATACTCTTCCCAAATCCCGTCGGCAAACAGGCTAAAATATCTCTTTTTGTCTCCACTAAGTGCCTCAAACAAAACTCCTGGACATCTCTTAAAGAGTCTGTGCCGTGAACCTCGCATACTTTTGAGAATCCTACGTTTAGCTGATCTTGATAAATGCTCATTGCCACTCATGTAAACACAACAGTTTTTCTTCCGCAATCACACGTCTGCGCTTTGTTTCCCGGCGGACCGAAAATAAACGTGACACTCGCGCCCCCGGAAATCCGATAAAATTCAACCAATCAGATGACGACTTCGACATTCCTGAAGTGTTTCCAGTTAAGTGTACCATATGCATCAGACGTTTAGCCAACGTTCCGTGGGCGTGACGTCCGAGGCTGAGACTAGCGGCCCACTAACTACGCCCCTAGCACGAGCTTGCGCTGCAGAGGAGATTCTTTGCTCTGTGAGAATATTCGTGTCACTAATATTATTTATAAACATTTTAAAATCTCTAAAATGACTGAATATAAGAATGTAATTGTAAACGATAACACTATTCATTTATTTTTTTTGCCCTCGGTTCGTCCCCACTCCACTGGGGTCTACCAATTTTTCCAGCGTTTTTCAAATATTGCCAGTGGGTGGAGGGGTCATGAACTGGATTGTTTTATTATTTTATAATGTTGCCTGGGGTGCGCTTATAATGTTAGTATGATTTTTACATAAAAAATTGTACATCAATAATTTAGAAATAAAAGGCATTTTTCCAAGCCTGATTTTAGCCCCTGATTTGGGGCGTGTCTACTGTGAGACTTCAGTGTAAACGCCCACTGCTGTGATTTGCTTACATGCTTGCATATGAAATAGCTATTCCATGTGGAACTCTCTCGAAAACATACAGTAGGGGCCCTATTTTAACGATCTGAAACGCAAGTATCAAACTCGAAGCTAACTTTGTGGGCGGATCTCGGGCGCTGTTGCTATTATACCGAAAGGATAAATGACTCTTGCATCCGACGCAAATCTAAAATGGGTTGGTCTGAAGTAGCTACATGTTGTAGAGTGAGCTTTTGTAGATTGACCTGTAGGGGGCTGTTATCACGTGTTATCACTGTTATCACGTGTACTGCTGGCTTTGATGTTTCCTGAGTAAATTTACTTCTCGAACGGACTTGTCTTGAAGTTATTACACTACATTACTCATAGGTGTAGCTTGGGCGTAATGTGAAATAAACCAATCAGGGGTGCGTTTCCCGAAAGCATCGTTAGCCAACTATGGTCGCAAGTTCCGTCGTTATCAGCATAGTTCAACGATTTGGTGTTTCCCGAAACCATCGTTCCAACGAACGTTCGACAGCTCTCGAGCTGAGGTTAGAAGCATAGTTTCAATTCAGTAATGAGCAAGCTGACATTCAGTACAACCCATGTTATTTATTTAGAATACATACAAATGTAATTTACGTCTTTTAGTTTGTCAAGAGATTTAAAGCATCGTTTTTGAAGACTGCGCATGTGCGAAAGTGCTCTACTATGTAAGAACGAGCCAAATATTGAGTCTGGTAATAAAGCAAAATAACTGAGAAAACGTAGAAATGGTCTTCAGATGCCATGTCTGTAACTTATATGACAAAATCTAGCGTTAATTCGATCTCAAACAGATGAATTAAAATAAGTTATTAGTCCACCACGTGCGAGATGTCATAAACCAATGTGGTTGAACGATACTTTGCGACATACGGTTTCGGGAAACAGTCGTGACTAGCTAGTTGATTTCTCCAACGATGCATCGTACTATATAGTTAAGCAGTGAGCTATATAGTTGTATAACGACGGATTTGCCAGGCGCACGCCAGGAGCGGTTCACAGCCGAGGAGACCGACGTTCTCGTCAGGGCCGTAAAAGACAGAGAAGTGACATTGTATGGGGATGGGAGAAACCCACCCAAATTAGCTTGGTTAAACAGGCATATAATAATTTGGGTAAATGTAAGCTACATTTATGCCTATCACCTGCTGCGTTTGTGTAGATGAGAGAAGCAAAGTGTATGTGCGTTGTGCACACGCTACAATTTGGCCAAGCATGCGCCCTTAAAATAACATCTGAATAACGCGCTACTAACTTTAGACTAGGTTTTTCCTGGTCTGTGGCGAAATTGTTTTCTGGAACCGCAAAATGGCACCAGAGAACGTTTTTCACCGGAACACGCCTCCTCTTTTCGCCGAACCGCCCCCCCGGGAGCGCAAGTTCATTCCCTAATTTACCGACGTGCGTCTGTGGAGGGAAAAGTCCGCTGTGCGTCGGGTGCAAAATAGGAATGATACATGCATTGGTGTACAAAGTCAATTGCGCTGGGTGGAAGATAGGGCCCTAGGTGTGTTCGACATCGGCTGCGGCTGGATGAAACCGATCGGTGAGAGTTGCTGCATGCAGGCGGGATGAGCTGCAAACGAACACTTTCTGGTTTTCGTAGTGACCGCTCACGTGGTGTTTGCATACTTTACCACAGCTGAAGTGAAATAACTGCAATATTTGCCAAATACACAGATGTTTTAGAGACTTTTCATTCAATATTATGTACTGCTTCATACAGCGTCTGTTTGAACAAGAATAAAATTTAACATAAGCCTAACCACTCCTAGCCCGAGCTGGCCCGCTTTGGACCAAGGTATTCGGCGGGCCAGAAACCCTGGCCGTTGGCCCCGAGGAAGCCCCGGAAGTGACAGTGGAAACACTCGTTGGAAACACTCGGCCAATCGTGGAAACACGATTGGCCCTGGCACGCACTAGCACGCCCGGCTCTGGTCCAACAGTGGAAACGCAATCGTTTGGTCATTTATGTTATTGTGAGTTCTTCTGGTTTTTAAGAATAATAGTCTATCTTTTCCTGAGTACCTGGCTGTGATGAGATGAGTGAAGTTTCTGACCTCTCAATGACTTTAGGTGAGGTGATTTGTTGATGTTCATATTTTTTTATATTTTGTTTCAGTTAAAAATGAAGGACAAAGTAAATATTCTACAGCATGAGGACCTACAATGAACATAAATAGCCCTCTTACAGTGTGTGAAGATAAGATAAAGGAGAGTTGAGATAAAAACAAATTCACAAGATATCATAAAATATTTTGATTCTAAAATGTTGCCATAGCATTTAGCTACTACACATTTAATAATTCAACCAGCTTACTATGACTTGTTTTTATCACTTTTATTAATCATGCATTGTGAATTGAATAGTCATGTTCTCAAGAGACGTGGGCAAAAACAGATTTTTGAGGGGTTGTTTTAATTTGGGATGATATTGGAAATAATTTTGCACAGGATAAATAATTGGCTTTATGCACAGCTGCACTACTTCCTGAACTTCAGGCAGCTCCTTTGTTTCCTGTCTGCCATTATTGGACAAACTGATTAATCCAGGTGTGTCTGATTATTGTTATTGGTCAGGCACACCTGAATTAATCAGTTTATCCAATAATGGCAGACAGGAAACAAAGGAGCTGCCTGAAGTTCAGGAAGTAGTGCAGCTGTGCATAAAGCCCATTAACATGGTAATATTAAACATTAGAGTGTTCAAACATCTTTATCCAAGTTGAACTATGAGGTGATTCACTTCAGCAGCTTCATTCACAGTGAAAGGAGTACTCGGCCTCTGACTGATCACCTGAAAGAAAAGAAAGATGTTCAAATTCATACAACAATGGAAACCTGTAAATCTGAATAAATATTGTGCATTACATGATCAAAACATTCAACACTGGCATATTAAATCTTACTTGTTTGGTAGTAATCGTACACTTTGACTACAGCTGGCTTGAGATTCTTCACTGGAAGAATCTGTTTCATTTTTATCTGGTAATTCATTGGAATATTTGGGATCTGCAGGAGGAAACAAACACATTAGTCATGGACATTACGGATCAAAGGTTTATGAATCGACCTAATGATTTAAAATAATATGAATGTTGCTGTTCTCTCACCTCCTTCAAATACACAATGACATGATCATCTTTAGAATCAACACGTTCCACAAGTGGTGCGTATGTTCTGTAAGAAGTTCCAAGCTGTGGGGAAAAAGTGCTGGTTAATTTCTATATAGGGAACTCTAGAAATGTTACAAATGTTGTTATGAATCACTCAAAAGCACCATTGATGTATCAGCTGTGAATCCAGATAAGAGTTTAATATCCACAATGACCATGTTAGTCTTTTCCTGTAGACCATTGTATCTGGAAAAGAGCAAATGAAAAGGTTTGGTTCTTAAATGCCTCGTATAAATTCATAAATAAGTGAGAACAAAAGCCAGTAATTAACAAGACATACAGAGTTTGTCACTCAAATCACTCATAATGTGTCAATAATAAAAATGTTTTCTTGTTTCTTAAGTTAGTTAAGTGTTGCAGTTTTAATTGCTGAGATATGCCTTTTCAGTTTATATTGTTTTTGTGTTTATTAAGATGTTAAAAATATTCAGTAAAGACTTATTTGGTAGTTAATCTTAACTAGTTATAATCATGTCTTTTGACTTGAATAAAATTCTTACTTGACAGTGAAGTTAAAAATGAAATTTTGTCCCAATGTTTTGCAATCTCCCTCAATCTTAGCATCAATGCTCAATGTTTTAGCTTCAGTAGGAGTGGGAATGTTGTAGAACTGAGCCATCTGAGAGAGTCAACACAAACATAAATTAATGAACCATCTCACAGCAGAATAACCACAATGCCAAGAGAGAAAGTGAGTGTGAGTAAATGAAGCTGAACGCACACTACAGACCTGCACAGACACACAGGTTGAGCCCTTCACTTCAATGCTGTAATTGGCTGGAACGGTCTGCAGCTGCTTCTCCTGGTACAGTAACTTGTTGTCCTGATTGACATTAAAGTGGTGAGTGTCTCCTGCTGACTGTACGGTCACTGTGCTGGAGCCGTCAGAGCTGAACACTTTGGTGGCGTACAAAGACAAAGCCTGAAGAGCCACCACTGTGTCCTGGGAAACAAATGTGTTCAGTAATGTCACTTTTACTTATTCACACCGGTAATAATGTGTTTGATTGGAGGAGTTTGAGTAACCTGTGTGGAGGAGAATCCTCCATAGGCATTCTGCTGCTTCACAAGCCAGCTGACAATCCTGTTAGCATAGCCCAGATCAGCTGTAGAGACTGAATCTGCAGAGAGAACAGCTAGCAGCACATATGAGCTGATCTCCACTGCCAGAGAATCAGAGTCATCAGCAGATGCAGACTGAGACCAGTGGAGATCAGACCCTTGAGGACAAAAGACACACGCGTAACTCAATGAGCATGATAAAAAAAAAAAAAAGGACAGCCATAAAAGAAAACAGAAAGTCATCAGAAACAAACCTCTTACCGTCTGAAATAGCAACATCCTCCAGTTTCTTGAAAAGCTGCCGTCGAGTGTCCGTGTCTTTAGCCAGACTGAAAGTGTAGGCGAGCAGAGCAGTGGTGTAAATGTTTTTGACATCCTCAATGACGGACCTCAAGCATAACAAACCTTTACTGACGACAGGATCCTGTGACAAAAACAGAGAAACACACACTGTGAGTGTAATTTTTCTATGAGTTTATACTGTGTTTCCTGAAGATGAACTTACTGTGACTGGAGTTTCCAGTTCAAGCAATGATGCAGTAATGTAGGCAGTCATGGTCACATTATCATTCACTCCACCCTGGAATATACGAGAAATGAAGGATTAATAAAGCAACACTCAAACGACTAAAGGAAAGTTCATCTAGATGGTACACACACTTATTAGGCCTTAGTTAAATTAGGACATTTAAGTAACTTTTTTAAATGTGCCTTAGAAAAAACATTACTGGTGTGCATCTTGAGAAAAAAATGGCACTCACATATTTTAACATACAGTGTATGTCAGTGCAAGTTGCTTTTAGTTAATTAAGACAGCTAAAACATACAGTTTAGTCAGGGACTAAGCCTCATCTGTGTAACCAGGCATAAAAAAACAAACATTTACAAGTCTTAGATTCCAGTTTTTCTAGATAGTTACTAGGCCATTTATATGTGGTTGCTATGGTTTTCTAGATATACAGATATATATAGATAGATAGAAGTTGACAGACCTTCATTCTGTTGTTGAACAGTCTTCCGTGCTGGATAAAACAGCCGTCTGAATCACGTCTGCTTATTAACCAATTCTTTGCACTCTTAATAATTTCTGGATCAATAAATATGTATTTCTGTGCTCTGACAAAAGACCTCAGCACAAAGGCAGTCAACCTGGTGATGTGGAAAATACAATTTAAAAAAAATATCATCAGGTGTTTCATCCATCATAAATCTCAAAACAAATAATTTAAACTGAGACACTCATTTTTAAATTTGTTTATCTTTGTACCAGCCTCTTGGGTTTATTGTAGATTACTTTGATATGATTTCTGTTTCACAAAAGTAATATTGAAAATATATTTACCATGTATTCCCATCTCCATAACCAAATGTGCTGTATGATCCATCAAAATGCTTGTAGTTCATTTGTCTCTGGTATCCTGTTTAGTGTAATAATGGTTAACACTTCAGAAGTTTGTTTGGGTTGATTCAAAGTGTCAGATTATTCAACTTTACTGAATGACTTTCAGGTGTGTTGAAAAATGTATAATTTGGCATTTTCTTGAAATGATTTATGTCTCTCACCGCTCTTCAGGAAGCCTGTGGCTCTCTCTCGGATGGCTGAGGTGAGCTGCTCTGTGTTCTCCAGATACTGCAGAATGTAAATATTGGGAGAAAGAACCGCCATGTTTTGCTCTCCACAGCCGTACGGCATCCGTAATAATCCGTGAAGATTCCTCAGTGCACGACCCAATATGTCTCCTATAAACCATACACAAATGAAACTCACTATATTTTATAAGTCCAAACCCAATCTCCTCATTTCTGCTTGTATTTGTAAGTGTTACCAATGACTGAAACAGAGGATCTGGCTGATCCCTCTATCACATCTTTAGGGAGAGTCAGAGCCACTTCCTCTGAGAGACTGTCACCTACAAACCAGACATGAGTATATATATTTTTTTGGTATATTTTAGCTCCGTATATTTGTCCTCAAATTTGTTGTGTCCTGAAAATGTGTGTCCTTTATGTACTGTGTACTAATTTTCATGAAGTTGGAGTTGTGTTTAGAAGATAAAGGACTAATTAATCTTTACAGACTATATATGCCAAACATATTGACGGGTCAAAATTCTTTGAGCAACTTTTTGTCAGTTTAAAAAGCTTCACTGCTTGATCCCCCAAAAAACTGAACAAAAGCAAAAGAGTTCCAGCATTATCAGTGCTTGTACACCAAAATATATAAAATATTTGCAGACTAACCCTTTGGACACAGTAACAAGCTTTGAGTCTCTGTCTTTTCAGTTCCTTCCGCCTGCAGCATAAAACAATCACATCAACACATCATACTGACATAAACAGCATTATGATAAAGGGTAAATGACATCTATGAGACATTTGACGTGTGCTGACCTGTACGAGCAGACTTCGTGTGACCGTGTCAATGTGTCCTCTCTCTGGGACGCTCACAATCTCATTGTCACACACAGTCTGGGACGCCTCTGCCTCTGCACTGACTGTAATATTCAAGACTCCTAAAACACAAGACACGTGCGTGAAGATACAACAGACACAAACACTGAGAAACAATGATTCAGACTGGAAAACTCACCAAGAACAGAAGGAGTGAGGATCCATTTAAAGGTTTTTCTTCCATTAGCACATAGACAGGATGAATACTGATCATCAGAGGAGGCTTTGAGAGTGTAGTCTGAGGACGGAGCTGGAGTCACTTTAACCTGTCAATCAATCACACATGATTAGAGGCATATTTGATATGATTTGATTAGACTGAGTCTGAAATCTCACCATGATGCACTTGGACAAATAGTTGAAGACAGTGGCCTTCAGCTCAAAGATCTCCCCACGGATGATGGAGTAAGGCAGAGAGAGCTCCAGGAAGAAGGGCTGGAAAACTGTCAGCTGAGCAGGAGGAGCGAGACCCAGACCTTCAGAGGACAGACAGAAGACCTCCGTCTCCCAAGAGGTGATGGTGTCAGGAACCGTGACAGGAACCTGAGCTGATCCAGAGTCTCTGCGGAGGAATTACAACAATAGGCATATTTGATTCTGACTATGCCATTTTTCCTGTGATAAATAACAACATTCAGCACATGAATGATATAAAAAACTGGATTCAGAATCTGCAAAGCAAGCAAGGTATTTTCTGTCCTGTGGGTGTGATGGGAGATGATGTATTAAAGATAAGTAATAAGATAAATATGATGTTAAATCTACTGATTATTACGCTTCACATACCCCACTTCAGCAAGTTCCCAGATCCACGTTTCTGGAAAGAAGGTCCGAATCGTCACTGCTGGAGAATGTCTGTCATTTCCATAAAATGTATACGCATCAAACATCATCTCTTCATGAACTTCATAATCTGAAAAAAAAGTGATATTTTGTAACTAACTGTCACATGTCTGTCCTGTCTTGTGATGCACATGGGTGTTTTGTTATTTTGGGGCCATGTGCTCTTGTCATTGTCTGGTCCCTCCCCCTTGTTATCTGATTATTGGTTTATTTGTCCCACCTGTCCTGCTCGTTACCCTCCTTTGTTTGTTCCCCTATTTAGCCTCCCTGTGTTTGTAGTCCTGTTGCTGGTTTGTTGTCTATGTTCCCTTGTGTTTCTATTCCGGTTTAATGCCAGTCTCGGTTTTTTGTGAATTTGTGAATTCCCTGGATCGTCAGGGTAATCCTCCAGCTAAGGTGGTTGCAGTCTCCCCAGAAGTGACTGTAGAAGCTGCAGTTCCCCCAGAAGTGGAAGTTATTGCTGCAGCTTCTCCAGAGACAGTCATTCTTACACCACCTCACCCTCGCAAGCACAGGAGGAGGAAGGCTCCTGTTTCTTCCCCTAGATTGGCTGTCTGGGAGGACCCGACTTCGGGGGTGTCTGCTGGTCCAGAGCCGGAGCCAGTGTCTGCTGGTCCAGAGCCGGAGCCAGTGTCTGCTGGTCCAGAGCCGGAGCCAGTGTCTGCTGGTCCAGAGCCGGAGCCAGTGTCTGCTGGTCCAGAGCCGGTCCAGAGCCGGAGCCAGTGTCTGCTGGTCCAGAGCCGGAGCCAGTGTCTGCTGGTCCAGAGCCGGTCCAGAGCCGGAGCCAGTGTCTGCTGGTCCAGAGCCGGAGCCAGTGTCTGCTGGTCCAGAGCCGGAGCCAGTGTCTGCTGGTCCAGAGCCGGAGCCAGTGTCTGCTGGTCCAGAGCCGGAGCCAGTGTCTGCTGGTCCAGAGCCGGAGCCAGTGTCTGCTGGTCCAGAGCCGGAGCCAGTGTCTGCTGGTCCAGAGCCGGAGCCAGTGTCTGCTGGTCCAGAGCCGGAGCCAGTGTCTGCTGGTCCAGAGCCGGAGCCAGTGTCTGCTGGTCCAGAGCCGGAGCCAGTGTCTGCTGGTCCAGAGCCGGAGCCAGTGTCTGCTGGTCCAGAGCCGGAGCCAGTGTCTGCTGGTCCAGAGCCGGAGCCAGTGTCTGCTGTGACACTGTCTGGTGTTTTGTTATTTTGGGGCCATGTGCTCTTGTCATTGTCTGGTCCCTCCCCCTTGTTATCTGATTATTGGTTTATTTGTCCCACCTGTCCTGCTCGTTACCCTCCTTTGTTTGTTCCCCTATTTAGCCTCCCTGTGTTTGTAGTCCTGTTGCTGGTTCGTTGTCTATGTTCCCTTGTGTTTCTATTCCTGTTTAATGCCCATCTCGACCATAACCAATCGCTAACGTTTGGTCGTGAGTCTCGTGACGTATGTCAACTCAAACTAGCGCACGACCTCAACGTCATTGTTCTCAACCACTCCCTCTGTTCACTGATTGGACCGGTAAAAAAATTATCAGAGAAAACCCAAGAATACACCGCAAGCCCAGACGTATTACTGAAGGAAAATTAAAATTGAGCGGAAGTATTTAGGAGGGCTGAGCCAGACTAGTATTAATACTCACACAGGTCAGTTTATTAGACAAATGAAAGGTAACGCAGCACTGTTTCAATTGGTCTACACTATACAATATCGCACTAAACTGCATTTGAGTGTGGTGAAAGTTATAATGTTATTCTATGTGTTAGTTTGTCTGTATGAGACTAGCAGTAAGCTAGATCAGCTGTTGTTCACTAGTGATGGTAATTTCAAAACACTGCTTCATGAAGCTTCGAAGCCTTTACGAATCTTTTGTTCCGAATCAATGATTCAGAGCGTGTATCAAACAAATGGACACAGTGACCTCATAGATTTCAACGAAGAAGATACACAGTCAGGATTATTAAAAGGAAGGTCAATCCATAATAACACAAGATTGGTAATGGACATCATTGAGTATAGAATCCAAATTGAGGATGATGGTTTCCTTCTCTTTCTAGACTTCTATAACGCATTTGACTCCGTGGAGCATCCATTTATTCTTTCGGCGCTCGAAAACTTTGGCTTTGGAGTTAAGTTTAGAGAATTGGTTGGTGGATTATATTGAGATATTAGTAGCTGTGTCCTATTACCTAGTGGTACCACCCCAAGCTTCAAGATTAATGTGGGTATTCCTCAAGGTTGCCCCATCTCACCATACTTGTTCATCTTAGCCACAGAAATGCTAGCAATCTATATTAAAAGCAGGTGATGGTCTGCTACAATGGCTGCCCCCGATGGAAGCTTCAGTTTCCGGTGGATGGATGGAATGCTGTTAGCATTCCATTGACTCCCATTCATTTTGGCGTCACTTTGACAACGAATAACTTTACATCTGAGGCGTTTAAAGACTCCATTTGTCCATTATTTATTTCTAAAGAAACACGACAATGTGTATAAGGGCTTTATTACCTTGTATCTTATGACATGGCCCCATAGAAGCAGTTTTTGTAAAAAAAAAAAATAGGCTAACAATTGCGTCATAACCACTCAACTCTCTGTCACACAGTCGAGAAATTACCGTATAGACAGGCGGAGAAGCTAAAATATACACATTGATAAAGTCAAGGGAGAAGCACATAGAGAGTCATAAAGTTGATCCTGCTCCTAGCTCATGGACAGCTAATACTCACGCTCTCCGTCTCTACGAGATTCGGAAGGGAATGATTCAGATTTCTCTCGGCACAGCTACTAGAAGACTCATAACTGTCAGACATGTTGCCCACGTCACATCTACGTCATCAAGCTCAGTTTGCTCATCTCAAACAAGCCTATTGATTAACATGCACGCCGAAAGAAATACATGCTGCTCAAGCTTGCGGTCAATTCGGTGTGAAAGCCATTACGCTTTTTCTGTCAGTGGTAGAGTACCGGCTATATGCGAAAGTACGCAAGAAAAAGTGCAGGTACGCTTTAGAGTAAAATGTAGAAGTGCCGGTATATGTATATATACAGTATATATAGGCCTATATACAGGGGAAACTCAAAAAATGTGAATATCGTGCAAAAGTTAATTTATTTAAGTAATTCTACTTATTAAATTGTAATTAACATGTTATTGTTATGTAAGTAAGTTCTTATTAAGTCCAGAGTCAATGCAGCCGTCTACCAGGACATTTTAGAGCACTTCATGCTTCCTTCAGCAGACAAGCTTTATGGAGATGCTGACTTCATTTTCCAGCACTTGGCAGGACTTGGCACCTACCCACACTGCCAAAAGAACCAAAAACCTGGTTCAATGATCATGGGATTACTGTGCTTGATTGGACAGCAAACTCACCTGACATGAACTCCATAGAGAATATATGGGGCATTGCCTAGAGAAAGATGAGAGACATGAGACTGAACAATGCAGAAGAGCTGAAGGCCGCTATTGAAGCATCCTGGTCTTCCACAACACCTCCACAGTGCCACAGGCTGATAGCATCCATGCCACACCACATTGAAGCAGTAAATCATTATATTATACTTGTATGTATGTAATTATACTTTTCAGAGGGCCGACATTTCTGTATTTGAAATCCTTTTTTTTATTGATTTCATGTAATATTCAAATTTCCTGAGATTTTGAATTTGGGGTTTTCATAAGCTGTAAGCCATAATCATCAAAATTATAACAAATAAAGACTTGAAATATCTCACGTTGCATGTAATGAGTCTATTTAATATATTAGTTTTACCTTTTAAGTTGATTTACTGAAATAAATGAACTTTTGCACGAAATTTAAATTTTTCGAGTTTCACCTGTATATAAATGTATACATATATAGGTGCTTATTTTGAAATGTGTATAAATATATATATATAAATATAGGCCTATATATATTTATATATATATTTATACACATTTCAAAATAAGCACCTACATATTAAAATATTACAGCTTGGATTGTAATAACAGAAGTACTGTTTAAACACCTATATTTACAGTATAAGTACCATGGTGTCGGTGGTGATACATCAAGCCTCTGTATGACAGACACTGAGGGACTCGCACAGCCAAAGTTGTTGCCATCTTCAATCCCACTCTCTGTCAAATGATAATGATGAACCACAATAAAAGTAATGAAAATACAAATTACTTTTTATTGTCAGTATAATCAAGAATGCTTTTTATGCATTTACTTGCACACGTGCAGTATATTCTCTCCCAATCATTATCTAGTGCACTGCCACATATAATCCCCGTTACCTTTAAGGATTCATAGGCGTTGTCTGTCGGCACGGCTCGTCGGGGTCTCACATGCAGACACTCCTGCTCATCTTTAACAGTATAAGGATAATCTGACCCCGACTGCACTGGCAGCAAGTTGAAGACCTGTGACGGGACCATGTTCATACACTCAGTATATATAAATAATTAATGTATTTTTCTAAAAAAGTTTTTCCATTTTGGTGAGAAAAGAATAAAGATTAATGTTAAATCTCCTGAGATTGGGATGTCAGCTTAAACACTGATGGATCATAGCAGTAATATCTAATGTTATCACTAGATTCACACGGTGTATTCCCACTATGAAGACGCAGTTAATCAATACCGAATCTTAAAGCATCTACACCTTGTCAGCATCCAGACGTTTTCCTGACTTCAGGATCAGGACGCTCTGATCTACAGCACTGAGGCCGCACAGTGAACCAGGCTGAGCTGAGAGCTGGAGAGTGTTTTCCTCACCAGGAACCGCTTTAGCAGGAGAAAACTGCAGAGACACCTGTGACATACAGTAAATAGGGTTTATTTTAGAGTCAGTAATACAGTAAAGAGGCTCATTTCTAAAGCTACAATGCATACCTTGTTTTTGAAACACTTTTCAATGTCGAAATTTTTGCTACTAGCAACAACATTTTCACTGGGCAGAACACAGTATGCCAGAATCTGCAGTACAGGAGCCAGATTTGAGTCAACAGACAGTTTGAACGACATTGTGCCACTTGATCCATTAGAAGACTTCACTTCAATCTTCTCATATCCATGATGAACGATCACTCCTCTGGACAAGACCTGAAACAGACAGATGACACTCTAATAACTAACTGACTAGTGCAGCCTAATAATACTGTTAAACAAAAACATATCTGTAATAATATAAATACTGCACATGTTCTCACCATATAGACAATGTCCGTTTTGAAGTCTTCAACAGTCTCTCCAATAAAATAATACTTGATGGTGGCTGTAAACTCAAAGTCACACTTTAATGGTTGCTCAGTATTCTCTATAATCAGTTCACTTAGTGTTGGGGTGTATGGAGTGGCAGGCTGGAAGAGCTGAACTGTTTTTTCTTCAATAGAGAAGTAAGGCTTATTGTGGCCATAATAACGGCCATCTTGAGAGACACTTGCCTGGATAACAAAGAATCAGAAATAACTCATGCAAGTGAACTCTTCAGGGAACACAAACTAAGTGAACACAAATCTCTCTTACAATCAGATTAATATCACTTTTAGAATGACTGGATGTATTAAAAGAGAAGCTGGCCAGTCCATCGCTGTCTGTAGTGAGATTTAGGAGGAGTTTTGGGGACCAAGTGTAACCCTCCATAAGATAAACCTCTTTGTTTTGAATTGGTGCACCTTTGAAATTTGAGAGTTTGATCTGTTGAAAATAAGAGTTTGAAGGAATAAATAAATAATTAATTCCATACATATTAATGGTGTTAATCTGAGACAAACTGATTTTAGACTTACTTTTCCTTCTATAACTGATCCATGTTCATATGTTTTGGGCAGCTCAGTAAATGTGGCTTTACCAATTTCATAAGTGAGAGTTACAGATTCTGATTTTGTCATGGTGATCTCTGTAAACAGTAAAAACACCTAAATAAATATTTGTTAAAATAATGGTAAATTTTTTAGAAATTCAAGAAATGTAGGTAATTGGATTTGACCAAATCCAGCAGCTCACCTGTTCCTTCTTCTGTAACCATTGCCTCAACACGAAGATAATTCTCCAGCCTATCCTTTAGTGTGGCATTCAAAAAGACTGATGTATCTAAGGTATGGATGGCACAGCCTGTCTTTTTTATCTAGTTATAATGAATGAACGCAAACATAGCAAGAGTGCTTTAATTGGATAAGTGGAGGAAAGATAATGTGCTATTACTTGTACTGCGTGTCAACTTACATACCTCAATGGTTTCCTCTAAACACACTGGATTGGTGTGATGGGTCTGGTAGAACAAATTATTACGGCACACTTTCACCCATGATTTACCAGGTACAGGCTGTCCATAAGTGTATCTGTGAAAAAGGTACAAGCAACTGATCTACAACTCAGGGTTGAGTTAAGCAACTAATATATTAGGGTGGGGGTTACAGTAAATAACTGACCACAAAGTAAAAAGAAAGAAAGAATACAATTAACAATAAATGAAAGTAACTTAATTGTGCCAAGATTGTAGGAACACAATGCTCTCTTAATGCAGGGAATAAAATAAACCACTTACTTTCCACAAACTTCAATTATCAGTTCCTCTTCTTCAACACTCACTTCCTTTGTGCTTTTTACAGTAACTTCAAACTTAGGCAAAACTAGAATTTAGAATGCAGAAATTATAGTTATTAGTCGTCAAATTAGATATTAATATAAAAACATATTATTGAAACTCTTCCCATGCAACATTGCAAATCGTTAGTTTTTATGACTTACCATATTTTTTCACCTCAAAATCATGTGAGATCATCCTGTCACCAATAAAGGCCTTCAGTTTGTACATGCCTTGACGGGCCTCTGGGTTTAATTCATAAGAACGCTGCAAAATCCACCTTGTAGAAGAAACATTTGTCCATTGACCAATCCGATTACCTCTACTGTCCTGTTTAATACCAGAGACAGTGCAGATATTCAGTTACAGTCAGCTACACATATCCTGACTATCAATGAAGAAATGTATAATTAGCCTACTGAAAATACAATAATTGTAAAAAAATAACAGAACTTCTACAGTGTTAAGATTGACTGCACAGAAGGTTTTGTGTACTTACCTCAAGAACCACTGTACCATACTGTAAAAGAGCAAATAGCAATTGAAGAATAAAAAACAAAAATGTGTTTATTTATTAAACATGTATTTAAAAAATGCAAGAGAAAACGAGGGCGATAAAGATGCAAGATAAACACATCAGACCTGCTGATCAAGGGGTGCAAAGTTTGTATCCATGGTAACAACTCTGAAGTTCACTGTAAAATAGAAATGTGTATTTAAAAAAAAACTCCACATTTGACATCTTCAGCTCTTATGTAAGGGACAACAGCGCTTACAGTCAGTTATTTCGCTGTAAATGACCCAACTGTGTGTGAACGTAACCGTATTAAGGATCAAATGCAGAGCTGGCAACTGTATTCTGCTGCTGTGTGAACATGTATTTTGAGCCAAATTCAACTAGCAGTCACAGTAGCCTGATGTTTTAGCTGTCATTTTACCAAACTTTCTGACCAGTTTGCACCAGCTGACCAGTTAGAATCAAGTAGGCCTATACCAGATAGCTATTATTACATGTAAAGATCTATAGCAGTAGTGTCAAACTCCTGGAGGGCCACCTGACAGAATTTTCATTTTTGGGTGAACTAACCCTTGAAGTTGAAAAGAGACAACTTACAGGGAAACAGTGGTTATTGTCATTTTGATTTATTTAATCACAAAAAACGTACTCAGTTACTAACGTAACCTCGGTCTCTCTAGAAGAGGAACGAGTACTGCGTTGAAGACGCTACGAGAAAGATTATTTCCTGAGATATTGAAGCCAAAAATGAATCCTTAATTTTGTAATAATGTAAAACGCTTTTGCAGCAGCATACAGTCACAGGCGGAACCAGCTTGCGCGCCTATTGGCTGCTCTGCAGCAAAAGCAGCAGCCTATGCGAGGCCTCTCATGACGCTTGACCCAATGAGGACCCAGAATGGCTGTGGCCTAGGCTTATAAATACCCGAGCAGCGGCTGTCATTCTCTGATTTTCATCGCCGAAGCGAACCAGAGCGTGATGCAGGCATGGCACAGAGACACAGTACTCGTTCCTCTTCTAGAGAGAACCGAGGTTACGTTAGTAACCGAGTACATTCTCTTACGAGAGTTCTCTCGTACTGCGTCGAAAACGCTACGGGAACCCAGTGCAAAACGCTGTGCATGCTGAGACCCGACACCAGAGACCCAAGGGCGCGCGCGCCCAGAGTACACAGTGTATGATCACCAGAAAAAACTCACATAGAGTTCCAGGAAAGAGGGGCTAGAATAGCATCATTCCTTTATAAGCAGTGCCCCAAGGGGCATTTTTAACATACATATGTATATAAATATATATGGTGGGTCAATACATTGCTCATAAGACATAACTGTCAGTGAGTGATGCTTAAAACAGCTTGGCAATCTGGGCCGTAACAAAAACGGGGCAGAAACACCATATGTGTCTGTTTTAGACCGAGAGCAGTCTGGCCTGAAAGGCGGGAACCTCTAGGTTATAAAACAGGGGAGGCCCAGCCTGCTGCCATACAAATATCTTGCAACAAGATTCCACTAGACCAAGCCCACGAGGAGGCCATGCCCCTCGTAGAATGTGCTCTGATGCCCAATGGGCACGGCAGTCATTTTGATGCGTAAGCTAGCGCTATGGCATCCACTACCCATCTAGACAGGCTCTGTTTTGACGCAGCTAGTCCCTTGGAACGTCCGCTGAACGAAACAAAGAGCTGCTCCGTCTGTCTCAAAACAGCGGAGCGGGACACGTAAGCTCTTAACGCCCTAACCGGGTAAAGGAAGCTAGCGGTGTCCTTTTCCTCGGAGGCCGGCAGAGCCGGCAGGGAGATAACCTGAGCCCTGAACGGTGTGTTGAGGGACTTAGGAACATACCCATGTTTCGGCTTTAGTACGACTTTAGAGTCATTAGGCCCAAACTCCATACACGACGCTCTCACCGAGAGCGCTTGTAAATCCCCCACACGCTTCACTGAAGCGAGAGCCAGAAGAAACACTGTCTTAAAAGACAAGTGCTTCATGTCAACTGAGTGCACAGGCTCAAACGGGGCACCCTTCATGGCATCCAATAGAAAGGTCCCAGACGGGGACTGAAGGAGGTCTGGGAGGATTCAACCTCCTAGCTCCTTTAAGGAAAGAAACAACCAGATCGTTCCTACCAAGTGACCGGCCAAGCGTCAGATTGACAAACGTTGCTATAGCCGCCACGTAAACTTTGAGCGTGGATGGGGTCCTACCCTTATCCAGCAGCCCTTGTAGGAAGGAGAGAACCTCCGTTTCCCCGCACTGCAGGGGTGATACGCCCTGGGCTGAGCACCAGCCAGAGAACACAGACTATTTAGAGGAATAGAGCCGTCTAGTAAGACGGGGCTCTAGCCTGCTTGATCGTGTCTAATACTCCCTTTAGGAGGTTAGCGAGTACCCGAGGATGCAAAATCGAGCCCCTGGTCTGAGAGAGGAGGTCCCTCCTCACTGGTATCGGCCATGGAGCAGTGCTTGTCAGCTGCATCAGTACTGGAAACCAAGCTTGGTATGTCCAGAACGGAGCCACAAGTAGCACTGAGCATCCTCATTTTCTGATTCGCTCCAATACCTGAGGTAGAAGCGAGACAGGGGGAAAAGCATAGAGCGGGCAGCGGGGCCAGACGTGGGCCAGCGCGTCCTTGCTCTTGGAGAAATTTCAGACAATGAGTGTTTTCCTGAGATCCAAACAGGTCTACTTTTGCTCTGCCGAATGTCTTCCACAGCAGTTGGACTGTCTGTGGGTGTAGAGACCACTCCCCCGTAGGAACATTGTTCCGTGAGAGCCTGTCTGGGCCGATATTCAGGCGCCCTGGCACGTGCACTGCTCTCAGCGAGCGCAGATTGTGCTGGGCCCAAACCAGGACACGTTCCGTTAACCTGTAAAGGTTTCGGGATCTTACACCGCCCTGGCGATTTATGTAGGCCACCACTGACATGTTGTCCGAACGGACCAGTACGTGATGTCCTTTTATCCGGGGACAATAGCGCCTCAACGCGTAGTCCACTGCCAACATCTCCAGGCAGTTTATGTGTGGGAGCCTTTCCCGTTCTGACCACTGGCCGAAGAATGGTCTGCCCTCGAGCAACGCTCCACAGCCCGAGGTGGATGCATCCGTAGACACCACCTTCACGCTCGAGGAAGTCCCCAGGCTTACACCTGACTGGTACCGGTCCATGGCTTCAGAGCTGACAAGCATTCCTGATCGACCTTGAGGCGACAAAGACCGCAAACCCATCGCCTGTGACGTGACGCAATTTGTATTTGGAAATACGCGTCTTTCAGATCTATTGACATAAACCAGTCCCCTCGGCGAATCTGCGTGAGGATTTTTCTGGTCGTGAGCATTCTGAACTTGCGCTTCACAAGCACTTTGTTCAGCTGCCTCAGATCTAAAATGGGTCTGAGACCCCCGTCTTTCTTTGGCACCAGGAAATATCTGCTGTATAAACCCCCTTCGCTCTGAGCTTGAGATAAAGGCTCTATGGCCCCTTTGCTCAATAGCTTCGCTATTTCGGCTCGAAGTAGATGTGCTACTTTTGTTTTCACCGTAGTTTCGACCCGCGCCGTGTAACAGTGGGGGCCTCGCGAGAACTGTAGCGAATAACCTCTTTTTATAATGTTCAGCACCCACTCTGAAACCCCGGGAAGTTTTTCCCATGCACTCGCATGAGTAACTAGGGGTAGAATGAAATCTGGGCCCTGGTCGCGAAATGTCGGCGACGCGAGAGCAACCGTGTGCTGTAACATGGGCGCTGTGTTTGCAGCGTTTGAGGCGGGGGGCCTGCTTAATCCCCGTAGGGCTCGGCATGTCTGGGAATAAATGTGGGTGCGTGACAGTGGGCACATTTATAGCACTGAGAGTACTGTCTATCAGAACTGACTGACCGTGCATTGGTTTCGTTTTTACAGAAACCGTGGGACATGCAGTGTGTAGTGATTGTGGGCACTGAATAGCGGGCACATTCACTACGTGTGATGCACAATCGACATGAGTCGATTTTATGTGTGCAAGCCCTGTATCGTGTAGGGCTGTGCTTGTGTGTACGAATGGGCACTGAGTTGTGGGCATTACAGTTACACACATAACACCATCGGCCATGGCCGGGACACCAGAAAATACACTCTTTTTTAGATTTATCTGGATCGCTGTGAAAACGGCATTTGTGTGCAGGCAAACGGGCTGTGATGCCGGTTTGTTGACTGCAGAATACACTGGCACGGTCGCATGTGTTGGAACTGTGCAAGCGAAATTTTTTGGTGGAAATCTGGCCGCAGCGGGACTTGAACACCGTCGCTTTCCTAGGGGGGCTAGGAAGGCGTGGAAGCCTCGGGCTTGATCACAATCTTTGGCCGAGGCCCACGTGGCGGAGGGCGGCGTCCAGCTGAGCGAGAGCGCGGTCTCGGGTCTCGGGCCTGTCGCTGCTGAGGCGCGGCGGCTGGCGCAGACCGTTGCTGAGTGCGGGCAGGCGGCTGTTTTGGGCGACCTGACGCAGAGCTGGAGTGCTTGGGCAGAAAGTGTTTAATGGCTTGCGACGTTTTCTGTACCTCTGCGAATCGTTCCGCGAAATCCTTGACGGACGATCCGAAGAGGCCAGCGGTAGAGATGGGAGTCCACAGAGCTCGCCCACCCCTCGCTACCCGAAGCGAAGAGAGAACAGCAATCGTCCTCCACAGATGCGGCTTTCCCTTCATCGTCCATAACGGACGCGGCGGCAGACAGCGGCCGCTGTCCGTCAGTCAGAGAGTCAAGCGAAGCGGGCGGAGAAGCTGGCGGCGGCGCCGGCGAGCTCCTCGTGGTGGAGGGAAGTTCCGGGTTCCGCTGAGCACGGCGCTTTTTACGGCGCGGCGACTGTAGCGGGTGGAAGTGCAGCTTCAGCGAACGAAGCCATGCGAGTCCTCAGAGTCGCCATGGGCAACGCTTCACAGTGATGGCAGCCGCCATCAGCGAGAGCTAGAGCTGCGTGGTCCTCACCCAGGCAGGAAACACAGATCACATAGCAGTCCCCGTCGCCGAGTGGTGCTCTACACGAGCCACAGAGGTTGCGAGGCATCTTTAAAAAGACGCTCAGCTCTTTTAGTGGTGGGGAAAAAAGTGTGATGCAGCGGCGAACACACACACAAAAACACACACTAGAGTAAAGGATATTTCCACGCCGGATAGCGATGCAGGGACCAGCGGCTTCAGTTGAAAAGGCAGGTCCTGCAGTGATGCTTCAGATGAAAATCAGAGAATGACAGCCGCTGCTCGGGTATTTATAAGCCTAGGCCACGCCCATTCTGGCGGGACGTGACGCAGAGGGCGCGAAGCGTACTCATTGGGTCAAGCGTCATGAGAGGCCTCGCATAGGCTGCTGCTTTTGCTGCAGAGCAGCCAATAGGCGCCCAAGCTGGTTCCGCCTGTGGCTGTATGCTGCTGCAAAAGCGTTTTACATTATTATAAAATTAAGGATTCATTTTTGGCTTCAATATCTCGAGAAAGAATCTTTCTGTAGCGTCTTCAACTAAGTACGAGAGAACTCTCGTAAGAGAACGTATAACTCAGTATTTGCTGATGAGACAAATTGTATTTTATTTTTGAAGTCGTGTCTATTTCATAGAGAACATTGAGTGTTTGTAACCGAGGAGGATTTAAATTGTGATTGTTTAATAAATCCTCTTGCCTCTTTCTATACTGAGCGAGATGAAAAAGGGACGCAGAGTTTGCCCTGTCTCACTTATTTCTCCTGTTTCAGAGCATATAAGCTGTTTACGTGGTGCCAGCCGGTACCTGTAACATTTCTTTATATTTTCTTCTGCTCATCTTTTCTGTTTACAAGTTTGTTCATTCATTGAACCGTTTACTTCTTTTATCATCTTCTGGTTTGTGCAACATTTGTCATTTTTGACCTATACAGTATGATACATCAGCTCATTCATTGCATAATCATAACGTGCTTTACTTAATGTATACGTGTTACATCAGCTGGGATCAGGGTTTAGATGTCAGTGACATCAGCATTATGTACTGAGCGTTAGAGACATTCAAAGCTCACCTGTCTGTCCTGGAATATAGATGGGTTTATCAGTCTGGATAAAGGTCAGAGGATGGTAAGGCTTGAACATGACTTTTCTCTCTTCAGTCATCTTGAAAGTTTCTCCCTGCAGTTCGACCTTCATTTTCTGCACTGATTCTGCTTCGACCAGAGGAGCCTGATGAGAAATAATATACTGTATTTACAACCTGCCATCACAAAAACTAGATTATGGTGGAGCGTTATGATGAAACTAACATTTGATTATTTAGTAATTATCTTGTGCAGATTTTGATGGCAGACCTTGAAGTTAAAGCAGCGGTGAAACTCTTCCTCAGCTTTCTCCTGCACCAGTAAAGTGCTCTGGTTACCATGAACCAGATAAATGTTCATGACAAGGCTTTCATTGGGCTTGAGAAGACTTGCACACAGTTTGGCCTCAGATCCAGACCCGATCACTGCAGGAAACGTCACCATGAAAGATCTGTACAGAGAAAATTATCATACAATATTGCCTGAGTAGTTAGATACAATATAAAAATTAAACCGTGACAATCAAATCAGCAAACTGTGTATTTCAGTCTGGTGACTTAATTCATAACTTTTCATGGTTATTCAGAACAATATTGTCCTTAAAAATACACTGTCATTAATTATGAATGATCTTATACATGCCTTAAGTTGTCTTACAAACAGCAAACTTCTACTTTGCAACACAGTATTGATCAGTTAAATAAATACAAGAAATAATCAAGACTTATCTTACACAATAACTAATGGTATAATAATTTATCACACTTAAAAAGCAAAACACAGTCTTCCTCAGCAGAAATGGTTAAAAACTTACGGCCCGGATGTTTGTCCATCGACACAGATCAGGAGGAAAGAGAGCAGAAGGAGTCCTTTCCAACAGCAGCTAATATTCAGAGTCATGACGAGCGATCATCCAGGTCATGAGATGAACTGGACCGTCTCTTTTAAAGGGACTCTCATGCTAAAGGAGGTCCTTCAAAACATTTGTATTGATCATCTGATTAATGATTCAACAATAGGCAATGCTTGAAAACGTTTGCTAAATTAGCACTACTAAAGCCTTAAAAGAATATTTTAAACAAATACTAAGAATAGTATTCAGGCATGCAGCAAAATATAGATGAAATTATATAATTACTATTTCACAGATTTTTTTTTTACAAAACTGATTTCCTACCTAATCCATTAACAACTTAAAGTTAATGCATTTATGGTGCCATTATATAAGAATGTATATATATATATATATATATATATATATATATATATATATATATATATATATATATATATATATATATATATATATATATATATATTCAAGCTTGTATGTTTATGTTCAGTAATTTCACTTTAATGGTAATGAAAATTACCTATTAATTGTCATTAAAGTGAAATTACTGAACTTAAATATACAAGCTTGATAAAAATGCTAATTTTAGAAGAAAATTTCAGATGGCTTTTAGAGGCTTTTGCATCTGAAGTCTTCATATATATTAATTCCATTTGCAGTTAAAGTAGATCTGTTGTACTGTAGAAAATATTAAGATATACACATATCATCTGAACAAACTATAGGCTCTAGGCTAAAAAAAATAAAAAATACAGGCCACTGACCTGTTTCCTGAAAACAATCAATACGGAAATCAAGGATCAAGAATCACATACACCCACTCAGTCAGAGTGAGGGGTTACTGTGTTTGTTTATATTTGCAAAGCCCTTGATCCCTTCTAATATGGGGTAAATCTATTAAATGAGCAATTAGATGATAATTTTACTTGCGATTCTACACCATTAAGATTTTACCATGTTTGTTTTTCTGCCTGGGATCACTTATAATGTTAGTAACATAATGTTTTGTAAAATTGTATGGATATGCTGATCGGCACAAGGTTTGGCAAACTTTCCTATGTGTTATTGAGAGTTCTTCTGGTTTTTAAGAATAATAGTCTGTCTCTTCCTGATTACCTGGCTGTGATGGGATGAGTGAAGTTTCTGACCTCTCAATGACTTTAGGTGAGGTGATTTGTTATTTGTTCTATTTTAATAATTTAGTTGTTTGTTGATGCTGTTCAGAATGCAGAATAAAATAAATATTCTACAGCATGAGGACCTTTAATGGTCATAAATAACCCTCTTACAAAACAAGATAACTGAAGCAGAGCTGAGACCAGATAAAAAACATTTCCAAGATATCATCATAAAACATCTCATCTGATTCTGAAATGTTCCCATAGCATGTAGCTACACATTCAATAATTCAACCAGCTCACCATAACTTGTTTTCATCACTTTTAATAATCATATGCATTGTGAATTGAACAGTCATGTTCTCAAGAGACGTGTCCATCCCAAACTGATGAGAATTTGGGGTGATATTGGAAATAATTTTGCACAAGATAAATAATTAACATTGTAATATTAAACATTAGAGTGTTCAAACATCTTTATCCAAGCTGGTGATTCACTTCAGCAGCTTCATTCACAGTGAAAGGAGTACTCGGCCTCTGACTGATCACCTGAAAGAAAAGAAAGATGTTCACATTCATACAACAATGGAAACTGTAAATCTGAATAAATATTGTGTATTACATGATCAAAACATTCAACACTGGCATATTAAATCTTACTTGTTTGGTAGTAATCGTACACTTTGACCACAGCTGGCTTGAGATTCTTCACTGGAAGAATCTGTTTCATTTTTATCTGGTAATTCATTGGCATATTTTGTGGGATCTGCAGGAGGGAACAAACACATTAGTCATGGACATTACGGATAAAAGGTTTATGGATCGACCTAATGATTTAAAATAATATGAATGTTGCCGTTCTCTCACCTCCTTCAAATACACAATGACATGATCATCTTTAGAATCAACCCGTTCCACAAATGGTGCGTATGTTCTGGAAGAAGTTCCAAGCTGTGGGGAAAAAGTGCTGGTTAATTTCTATATAGGGAACTCTAGATTTGTAACAATTTTACAAATGTTGTTATGAATCACTCAAACACACCATTGATGTATCAGCTGTGAATCCAGATAAGAGTTTAATATCCACAATGACCATGTTAGTCTTTTCCTGTAGACCATCGTATCTGGAAAAGAGCAAATGAAAAGGTTTGGTTCTTAAATGCCATAAGCGAGAACAAAATCCCGTATAATTAACAAGACATGCAGAGTTAATCACTCAAATCACTCATAATGTGTCAATCATTTTTTTTAAAAATTGTTTCTCAAGTTAGTGTTTCGCAGGGGCGGCGTGTCAATAGAGGGAGTTGGGGCACCCCCAGGTGAAAAAAAAGTTTACTTTAGTGCACTAAAAATATATTTAAGTAAAAGAAAGTACAATTGTAGTACGTTCATATTTTTTGTGCTAAAATCAACTGTAAAAATAATATATTATAAATACACTAATTAAAAGTATATTTTTACTTAAGTAGTACTTAAGTGTAATTAATAAAGTATACTAAATACCATTGATATTTTAAATGTATTTTTAGTGCATAAAAATAAAATATACTTTTGAATAAATAGACAGAAGAGTTTTTTTTTGTGTATTTTTTACAAGTACATTTTTAACACATTTAAAATAGTTCATTGTTAGTGTACTTTTAGATAGCTATCAAAGTACACTAACAATAAACTATTTTAAATGTGTTAAAATGTACTTGTAAGAAATACACTAAAAAAACTCTTCTGTCTATTTTTTCAAAAGTATATTTTATTTTTATGCACTAAAAATACATTTTAAAAATAAGATTTTTAGTATATTTGATTAATTACACTTAAGTACTATTTAAGTAAAAATATACTTTTAATTAGTGTATTTATAATATATTATTTTTACAGTTGTTTTTAGCACACACAAAAAATATATACAAATTACTTTCTTGTAATTAAGTGTTTTTTTAGTGCACTTGTTGTCACATGTCTGTCCTGTCTGGTGATGCACATGGGTGTTTTGTTATTTTGGGGCCATGTGCTCTTGTCATTGTCTGGTCCCTCCCCCTTGTTATCTGATTATTGGTTTAGTTGTCCCACCTGTCCTGCTCGTTACCCTCCTTGTTTGCCTCCCTATTTAGTCTTCCTGTGTTTGCTGTCCTGTGCTGGTTCGTTGTACATGTTACGTGTGTCTGTGCCTGTCCTGCCCTGTCCGTGTTGGATTTAGTTTCTGATTTCCTTTGTTGGTTTGTTTGTTTTATGTTTTATCTTTATTAAATCTTAATTTCACTCCGCATTTGAGTCCTCGCTCTCCTTTCCACTACCACACCGTGACACTTGTGCTATTTTAAACAATGTCTATATGTTTTCTGATCGAGCAAGTTTAAGCCCCTTGGAAGTCAATTGAAGACTTATCCAGCGCTCAGATTACATCATAAATATAATATTTTGTTATGCAATTATAAATGGAAGTCATACAGGGTTAGAACAACACGCGGGTGAGTAAAAACTGAGATCATTTTGATTTTCGGGTAAACTAACCCTTTAATGCTTTTAGTTTAAACTTGCCATTTGTGTTATTTTGTTTCCCAACAGTCTGTTTGGACTTGAATAATGTTTAAAAAAAAGAAAGTGTTTTTTAAGAAAGAGATGCTTTTTGTTTGTACATATATCCATTCCTCCTGTCCTTTTAAACTATAGGTGTTTTCATTTACATTAATTACATTTACCAGTTATTTTTATCAAATGTATTGCATCTAACTTTAAAATGATTATTTTATTAAAAGCAACACCTTCATCAATGGTGGACAATTTTAACATTTACATTTTAACAGTATAACTTTAGCATAAGAGGCAGAAAATGCTACTGATGATAACACAGTAATAGTGTACTTTTGACATAGTTAAAATACATTTTTACAATAAATTATTTTCTATATGAAAATATAATATGATTGTATATTCTTATATTTTAAATAGTTTAAAGGTGTATTTAAAAATGTTTTAAAGATGGGTTCTATTGCTCTAAGTAGGGGGGGGGGGGATTATAGCTGAATCATATTTTAAAATCATGTTTAAGTTCATCTTAAGTCTGTATAAAAATAGCAAAGTTGATATATTCTTATATTTTAAATAATTTATAAGTGTATTTAAAAATGTTTTAAAGATTTCATCTAAAGATAAAATTAAAGCTGAAATAGTATGTTAAAAGCATATTTAAGTTCATCTTCAATGTGTCCCAAAAAAGCACAATTTAGTACACTAAGATGATCTTAAGTTTATATTAAGCAGTACTTAAGATAAGCTTTTAGTATTTTAAGTGCAAAATAAGTGGGTCGAAAATAGAGCATTTTAAGTACATTACGGAAGTGTATTATAGAAGTGTACTAAGTGCACTTAAAATGTATTTTAGTCCATTTTTTTAAAATGTAGGAATACATTATAAGTATAATTTTTATATAATTATATATTATTATTATTATTATTTAAATAGTTTATTATTGTATTTAAAGATGGTTTCAATTGTACTTAAAGTGTTAACGAAATACATTTTTTAAAAATATGAAATAGTATATTAAAAATACACTTTAGCTCAACTTCAATGTGTCCCAAAAAAGCACAATTTAGTACACTAAGATGATCTTAAGTTTATATTAAGCAGTACTTAAGATAAGCTTTTAGTATATTAAGTGCAAAATAAGTGGGTCGAAAATAGAGCACTTTAAGTACATTATGGAAGTGTATTATGGAAGTGTACTAAGTGCACTTAAATAAAATGTATTTCAGTGCACTTTTTTTTCACCTGGGCCGCCATCATCAAAATTCCAGAAATATACATGTATACAAAAATTATATAAAAATAAAATAGTTTACTCATACGATGTGCCGGCTGGTAGCAAGAGCCTTAGCATTTAATAAAAACTGGCTTTAATCAGTTAACTATTTTAAATGTTTTTCATTACGTTTCATGCGGTTTCATGGGCGATGGACGCCAGACAAATAGATGTCTATCCTTCAATTTTCGGACAGCATGTGACCTGAAGCTGGTCTCTAATTGGTTTCTTAAAGATTCTCGTCCGGACGCAGGTCGCTGCGTCCCTGGCGAATCAGAATTGGATACGTGTTATTTTATCCAATCTGATTGGTTCTCGTCACCTGTCATTCAACTATACGCTCTTGGCCACCTGAGCCAGAGAGATGGTGCGTTCAAGTCCTCCTGGGAAGTTCGTACGCACGATGTGGGAAGTCGTGTTTACGACGCCCGGTGTGTTCAAGTCACTTTCGCCGGAGTAAGATGGCGGAGTACTTTCTGTTAATTAATTACACAAAAATATAGCGAGGTTCTTAAACTCTAGTTATAGAAAATGAAGAACAATTAGCTAAGCTAAAATAGAAAAGCCTGACAAGCTAAATACCTTGTATTGTGGTATTCCGCCATGTTTCTCAGTGACACGCCCACAACTCGTAAAGATCGGGGCTAGAGAAAATCCTGAGCTTCCCACTGGTATTTACGACATTGTGGTGGCGTTCAAGTGCATTCAACTCGTAAATATGATCTATACGAGATGACTTGAATGCACCAAGAGACCAGAGACGGTATATATCTCTATATATATGGCTCTGTTGGCCACTACTGCGAGTGCGCACGTCACTCCGACTCCACCAAAACCTTGCTAGGCTGATCACTTTCATAAAGCTAAATGGCAGCAGTTAAACCAAATTCTGTCATTGATTTACAAAAAAAACCTTTGACAAGAAAAAAGGTTAAAGGATAAAAAGGTTAAAAAGAAAAAAAAGGATAAAGGATCTCAGACCGGACCAACCCGATTTACAAATGCAGCAGCAGGCCAGTGACAGAGGACGAAGCTACACCCGGAGCTTCACCCGCGCTTGTTATGAGAAACGGAGGTGGCTGGATGTGATGTTAGAAATGCCCTTTTTTGCTTTTCCTGTCTTTTATTTCCAAGTGTCGGCACTGAAGTTTTGTGGACAACAGCGGGGGTAAGAGACCTCCCTGCTGTCCATGGAAAAGAGACGTGTAACTGAGATGACTGGCTTTAATCAGAGAGTTATTGAGAAATTTGCTGGCCAGAAAGAAAGGAGCAAAATTTATGTTCAAATAACGTTAGTCAACATGCGTTTTGGTACTGCTTTGTATTTATTTGCTTTTATGTTTATTAAGATGTTGAAAAAATTCAGTAAAGACTAATAAGTTATAATCATGTCTTTTGAGTTGAATACAAATTCTTACTTGACAGTGAAGTTCAAAATGAAATTTTGTCCCAATGGTTTGCAAACTCCCTCAATCTTAGCGTCAATGCTCAATGTTTTAGCTTCAGTAGGAGTGGGAATGTTGTAGAACTGAGCCATCTGAGAGAGTCAACACAAAAATAAATGAATGAACCATCTCACAGCAGAATAACCACAATGCCAAGAAAGTGTGTGTGAGTAAATGAAGCTGAACGCACTACAGACCTGCACAGACACACAGGTTGAGCCCTTCACTTCAATGCTGTAATTGGCTGGAACGGTCTGCAGCTGCTTCTCCTGGTACAGTAACTTGTTGTCCTGATTGACATTAAAGTGGTGAGTGTCTCCTGCTGACTGTACAGTCACTGTGCTGGAGCCGGCAGAGCTGAACACTTTGGTGGCGTACAAAGACAGAGCCTGAAGAGCCACCACTGTGTCCTGGGAAATAAATGTGTTCAGTAATGTCACTTTTACTCATTCACACCGGTAATAATGTGTTTGATTGGAGGAGTTTGAGTAACCTGTGTGGAGGAGAATCCTCCATAGGCATTCTGCTGCTTCACAAGCCAGCTGACAATCCTGTTAGCATAGCCCAGATCAGCTGTAGAGACTGAATCTGCAGAGAGAACAGCTAGCAGCACATATGAGCTGATCTCCACTGCCAGAGAATCAGAGTCATCAGCAAATGCAGACTGAGACCAGTGGAGATCAGACCCTTGAGGACAGAAGACACACACGTAACTCAATGAGCATGATAAAAAATGAATAGGACAGCCATAAAAGACAACAGAAAGTCATCAGAAACAAACCTCAAAACCTCAAACCTCTTACCGTCTGAAATAGCAACATCCTCCAGTTTCTTGAAAAGCTGCTGTCGAGTGTCCGTGTCTTTAGCCAGACTGAAAGTGTAGGCGAGCAGAGCAGTGGTGTAAATGTTTTTGACTTCCTCAATGACGGACCTCAAGCATGACAAACCTTTACTGACGACAGGATCCTGTGACAAAAACAGAGAAACACACACTGTGAGTGTCATTTTTCTATGAGTTTATACTGTGTTTCCTGAAGATGAACTTACTGTGACTGGAGTTTCCAGTTCAAGCAATGATGCAGTAATGTAGGCAGTCATGGTCACATTATCTTTCACTCCACCCTGGAATATATGAGAAATGAAGGATTAATAAAGCAACACTCAAACTATTAAAGGAAAGTTCAACTATAAACTTTGATGTTGACTTGAGAACATCTAAATGGTTTTAAAAAGCTTAAACATTTACAGGTCTTAGACTCCAGGTTTTCTAGATAGTTACTAGACCATTTCTACGTGGTTGCTATGGTGTTCTAGGTAGATAGAGAGATATAGATAGACAGAAGTTGACAGACCTTCATTCTGTTGTTGAACAAGCTTCCCTGCTGGATAAAACAGCCGTCTGAATCCCGTCTGCTTATTAACCAATTCGTTGCACCCCGAATAATTTCTGGATCAATAAATATGTATTTCTGTGCTCTTCCAAAAGACCTCAGCACAAAGGCAGTCAACCTGGTGGTGTGGAAGATATAATAAATAAAAAAACTTTTTACTTTTTTAATCATAATTTTTTTTATTAATTTCATTCATCATAAATATAAAAAAAACGTCTCAGGTTACGTATGTAACCATAGTTCCCTGAGAAAGGGAACGAGACGATGCGTCGATGACGCTTTGGGAACGCGTACAGCGTGAACGAATCTGAAGCAGCTGTGTCAACTTAGTCCAAAGTAATGAATGAACGAGCGCCACGTGCGGGTGACGTCATGACCAGGATACAAAAGCGCACTCGGTGAAACCGGCACTTCAGCATAAACTTGCCGAAGCAAGACAATCCTAGGAATGCAGGAAGTATGGCAGGGCGACGCATCGTCTCGTTCCCTTTCTCAGGGAACTATGGTTACATACGTAACCTGAGACGTTCCCTTTCGAGGGAACTCGCGATGCGTCAATGACGCTTTGGGAACGAGAATACCCAAACCGCCATAGTTACAAATGCCTGAGTGTAATACTGTCATCCAGAAAACACTAAGCACTAAGAACATGGGACCCTGGGGCAGCATCCAGGTCCAGGCTATAAAATCTGACGAATGTAAGCGGAGAGGACCAGCCCGCCGCATCACAAACGTCTTGGAGAGAAACTCCAGAAATTAAGGCTTTAGAGGCCGCCATACTTCTAGTGGAATGAGCCCTGACCACCGAAGGGCAAGGCTGGCCAGAGGACTCATAAGCAAGAGTAATAGCCTCAACTATCCACTTACTAACTGTCTGCTTAGAAGCAGGAAGACCTTTCTTGGGTGATCCGAAACAAACAAACAGCTGGTCGGCCTTCCTCCAAGAAGAAGACCGATGAACATAAGTGTCCAATGCTCGCACTGGACACAAGAGGTTCAACCTTTCCTGGTCCGATGAAGTGAACGGAGGAGGACAGAAAGCCTGCAGCACAATAGGCCTAGGAGTGATGGTAGGTACCTTAGGGACATAACCTTGCTTAGGGTATAAAAATGCCTTAACCATGCCTGGAGCGAACTCCAGGCAGGTAGGAGATACCGAAAGGGCCTGAAGATCTCCGACTCTCTTAAGGGAAGAAATGGCTAGGAGGAAAATAGTCTTAAAAGTAAGACATTTTTCTGAGACCGACTCTAAGGGCTCAAACGGAGCCCCAGATAGGCCTTCTAGAACCAATGCCAAATCCCAAGCCGGCATCCTAGTACGAGTTGCAGGCCTTAGCCTCAGGGTGCCACGAAGGAAATGAGTAATCAGGGGGTCTCGACCCAAAGATGTACCACCCACCGGGGTGTGGAAAGCCGCAATAGCCGCCACATAAACCTTCAAGGTGGATGGACATAAACCTGACGTAAAGCGCTCCTGCAGGAACTCCAGTACTGTGTTTACTGAACAGGAAACCGGATCCCACTGTCGCTGGTGACACCAAGAAGTGAAAACTCTCCACTTTAAAGTGTACAACTTCCTTGTAGCGGGAGCTCTGGAGCTTAGAATGGTCTCAACAACCTCGGCTGAGAGACCACTCTCTACGAATTGGGCCCCCTCAGAGGCCAAACCCATAGTTTCCAAATCTCTGGTTGGGGGTGAAATATCGTGCCCCCGGCCTGAGACAGAAGGTCTCTCCTAATCGGGATCTCCAAGGGAGGACCGTCTAGGAGATGAATCAGGTCCGCAAACCAGATTCGACTCGGCCAGCGCGGAGCTACTAGTAAAAGGCTTACTCCGCATTGGCGGACTCGCTCCAGAACTCCTGGGAGCAGAGCAACAGGGGGAAAGGCGTACAGCCGTAGCCTCGGCCACGTCTGTACCATAGCATCCAGCCCCAGGGGGGCTGGGTGAGTAAGGGAGAACCAAAGTGGACAGTGCGTCGTGTGCTGAGACGCAAACAGGTCCACTTGAGCCTGGCCATAAAACTCCCATATTTTCTCCACCGCCTCGGGGTGGAGTCTCCAATCCCCTGGCCTCAGCTCCTGCCTCGACAGGACGTCTGCTCCGATATTCTGTACCCCCGGAATATACACTGCCCTCAGAGAGCGTAATTTCCCTAGGGACCATAGGAGGATCTGGTGCGCCAACTTGAGGCCCAACAGTCTCTCGAACTGTTTTACAGTGCGTGACTGGCCTAGCTTTAGCTCTTTTGTGGCTATCAGGATAGCAGCTACACGAGCGGGCGATAGAACGGCCCGCATCGTGACTGAATCCCATACCACACCAAGAAAAGTGGTCCTCTGTAATGGAGTCAGCACACTCTTCTTGGCCTCAACCCCAATTTCCGCATATGAGCGAGAACAACACCTCGGTGCCGAACCGCTAACTGCTCTGATTCCGCTAGAATCAGCCAGTCGTCTATGTAGTTCAGAATACGTATGCCCTGCAGCCTGGGGCCAGAGCTGCATCTACGCACTTCGTGAACGTGCGGGGTGATAGTGCTAGACCGAACAGAAGTACCCGATACTGGTATTCTTTGCCCCCGAAAGAAAACCTCAGGAACTTCCTGTGCTGACGGAGGATGGAGATATGGAAGTAGGCGTCTTTCAGATCTATTGTAACAAACCAGTCCTCGGATCTGATTTGAGTCACAATCTGCTTGAGTGTCAGCATCTTGAACTTGAGTTTCTGTACTGTACGATTCAACAGACGAAGATCTAAAATGGGACGCCCCATCCTTTTTTGGAACGATGAAATAGCGGCTGTAAAAACCCGATTCCCTGTCGGGTGGAAACACCTGCTCTATAGCCTTCTTGGCTAACAGAGCTTTCACCTCTTGCTCCATCACCAGAGCCTGCTCGGGACGCACTAACGTGAGCAACACCCCGTTGTAGCGAGGAGGACGAGAACCAAACTGGATTCTGTATCCTTTCTCTACTATATGCAGGACCCATCGAGAAATATTTGACAGAATCTTCCACTCTGACAGAAATTCTACTAAGGGACCCAGCCCCTCGGGGCTGGTCTCTGGTGTAACTGAGACACTCAGCTCGGGGACCTGCAACATACCGGCAGGAACTACCCGAACTGATTGTTTTTGAACCCCCCTCAGAAGGTTCATTTCCGACGCAATGTCGGGTAGACATTGCGCCAGACATTCGCTGGGAACCACTGCGCCCCGAAGCACCAAGGGTGGCGGGGTTGGCAGAATGGTCCCCTGAGGACACCGAGGTGGAATGGACACCGTGAGGTGTGACCCGCTGCACCCCGGGTGGGGCTGCCCTCACTGGTCTGACGCCATTGGCGTCAGGACCTTTTCTTTTGAGCCTTCTTAGCCTGAAGAACGGTCCTCAGATCCGGCTTCGGCTTCGAGGGCTTCGACTGAGAGTGTTGCGTCTGCTTCCAGTGTTTTTGCGGAGGTGCACGAGACGCAACACTCCTTTTGCTGACCTCTATATGAGGAGCCTGACGGCTGGGGCTGCACACGCACAGCAGCCCCAGGGGGTTGGACTCGGCGAGGGAGACATTTTTTGAACGCCTCTGACTGCTTTTTAGCCTCCTAGAATCTATCGACGACAGAATTGACGGAGTCGCCGAAGAGACCAGAAGGCTCGACAGGAGCATCCAGCAGAAAAGAACGATCTTTGTCCTTTAAATCTGCTAAATTCAGCCAGAGGTGCCTCTCAGTGGCTACAAGGGCTGCCATAGACCGCCCGATTGCTCTGGCGGTCTCCTTAGTAGCCCTGAGAGATAAATCTGTGGCCTGACGAAGTTCTCAAACCTCCTCGGGACCAACTCCCTCACTCTTATCCAAATCCCCCAGCAGATCAGCCTGATATGCCTGGAGCAGCGCCATAGTGTGTAGACACGCTCCAGCCTGACCTGCTGCCGTATATGCTTTGCCCACTAATGTAGATGTCGTTTTTAATGGCTTAGTGGGCAAAGCCGAGGTCTTCAGAGACGATGCTGAACCGGGTGACAGATAACTCGCGAGCGTCTGTTCAGCCCGGGGCATCGACTCGTAACCATGCTCTCTCAGCCCTCTAATCCCCGAATAAATATGCACTTGAGGACTAAAGAGCCGAGAAGAATACGGTTTATCCCATGATCTAGACAGCTCACTGTGAAGATCAGGAAAAAATGGAAGACCTCGTGGTGGAAGTGAAACATTAGATGGTAAGAAACGCTCGTCTAATTTGCTTTTCGGACGAGCGCCCCCTTTCTCGGCTGGCCATTCAATATGTAATTTATCCACAGCACGAGTTATCACTTCCACCAGCTCCTCATATGCTGGAGAAGAGGATGGCGAGTCCCCTTCTCCAGTGATTGTGTCACTGCCAATGCTTAGTACATCTACCTCCTCGGAGCTAGAGCACTGAAGCATTGGGCTCTCTACCCGGGCGGAAGAAGCCGCAGAGCGGGCTTCCGACACCGGAGAGAGAGCGCTGGATCTCCCAGGACAGGAAGGAGATAAGGTCCTCGGACCCGTCTCCAACCCTTCTGAGAGATCCTTTTGCGATCCCCAGGAATGCATTCTCCGTGCTGCCTCGGCAACAGCGGGTCCTGCACCCTGAGGATCGCGAGCCTGACCACTCTCCTCGAAGAGTGACAGACGGGAGCGGAGCATGCGAAGCGGAAGCTTCTCACAATGATGGCAGTCAGCCCCCTCGAAGGCTGACACCGCATGCTCCACTCCCAAACACATTACACACAGCTCGTGTGTGTCCCCACCCGTTAAATAACGCGGGCAGGGAGAAGCACACAGCCTGTATAATTGTTTCGCTATAATACCACAAAATATATATATATAAATCACGGACAACAGTAAATAGACAGACAGTCAGACACAGATTGTTTTGCTGAGGCAAAAAAGCTGAAGTGCCGGTTTCACCGAGTGCGCTTTTGTATCCTGGTCATGACGTCACCCGCACGTGGCGCTCGTTCATTCATTACTTTGGACTAAGTTGACACAGCTGCTTCAGATTCGTTCACGCTGTACGCGTTCCCAAAGCGTCATCGACACATCGCGAGTTCCCTCGAAAGGGAACAAATAATTTGAACTGAGAGATACATTTTTACATTTATTTTTTCATACCATCCTCTTGGGTTTATTATTGTAGATTACCTTGATATAATTTCTGTTTAACAAAAGTAATTGTGAAAATAAATTTACCATGTATTCCCATCACCATAACCAAATGTGCTGTATGATCCATCAGAATCCTTGTAGTTCATTTGTCTCTGGTATCCTGTTTAGTGTAATAATGTTTAACACTTCAACAGTTTGTTTGGGTTAATTCAATGTATCAGACATTCAGGTGTGTTGAAAACTGTATAATTTGGCAGGACTTTTTCAGTATTTCCTTGACATGATTTATGTCTCTCACCGCTCTTCAGGAAGCCTGTGGCTCTCTCTCGGATGGCTGAGGTGAGCTGCTCTGTGTTCTCCAGATACTGCAGAATGTAAATATTGGGAGAAAGAACCGCCATGTTTTGCTCTCCACAGCCGTACGGCATTCGTAATAATCCGTGAAGATTCCTCAGTGCACGACCCAATATGTCTCCTATAAACCATACACAAATGAAACTCACTACATTTTATAAATGCAAACCCAATCTCCTCATTTCTGCTTGTATTTGTAAGTGTTACCAATGACTGAAACAGAGGATCTGGCTGATCCCTCTATCACATCTTTAGGGAGAGTCAGAGCCACTTCCTCTGAGAGACTGTCACCTACAAACCAGACAGACAGAAAAGCATAAGCAGAGTAATGCAATAATATTTACACTCTCTAATGCCATCTGTGAAGTCCCAAAAATAATAATAATAGAATTGCAAGCAGGAATTTTTGTGTTTCAAGCACTTTGGAAAAGGGAACGAAAATAGCCACAATTTCAAAATTTAAACTACTAAACTACATTTGTCATGAAAGGCTGACAATGATGTTAGAGACATATGAGAATATTTTGGTTACTGTATTGGTCCTCAAATTTGGTGTGTCCTAAAAATGTCCGCTATGCAAGGTGTACTAATTTTCATTAAGCTGGAATTTGTGTTTAGAAGATAAAGCACCAATTAGTCTTTACAGATTATATTAGCCAAACATATTGACGGGTCAAAATTCTTTGAGCAACTTTTTGTCAGTTGAAAAAGCTTCACTGCTTGATCCCCCAAAAAACCTGAACAAAAGCGAAAGAGTTCCAGCATTATCAGTGCTTATACACCAAAAAAATATGAAATATTTGCAGACTAACCCTTTGGACAAAGTAACAAGCTTTGAGTCTTTGTCTTTTCAGTTCCTTCCGCCTGCAGCATAAAACAATCACATCAACACATCATACTGACATAAACAGCATTATGATAAAGGGTAAATGACATCTATGAGACATTTGACGTGCGCTGACCTGTACAAGCAGACTTCGTGTGACAGTGTCAATGCGTCCTCTCTCTGGGACGCTCACAATCTCATTGTCACACACAGTCTGGGACGCCTCTGCCTCTGCACTGACTGTAATATTCAAGACTCCTAAAACACAAGACATGTGCGTGAAGATACAACAGACACAAACACTGAGAAACAATGATTCAGACTGAAAAACTCACCAAGAACAGAAGGAGTGAGGATCCATTTAAAGGTTTTTCTTCCATTAGCACATAGACAGGATGAATACTGATCATCAGAGGAGGCTTTGAGAGTGTAGTCTGAGGACGGAGCTGGAGTCACTTTAACCTGTCAATCAACCACACATGATTAGAGGCATATTTGATATGATTTGATTAGACTGAGTCTGAAATCTCACCAGGATGCACTTGGACAGATAGTTGAAGACAGTGGCCTTCAGCTCAAAGATCTCCCCACGGATGATGGAGTAAGGCAGAGAGAGCTCCAGGAAGAAGGGCTGGAAAACTGTCAGCTGAGCAGGAGGAGCGAGACCCAGACCTTCAGAGGACAGACAGAAGACCTCCGTCTCCCAAGAGGTGATGGTGTCAGGAACCGTGACAGGAACCTGAGCTGATCCAGAGTCCCTGCAGAGGAATTACAACAAAAGGCATATTTGATTCTGACTCAGAATCACATTAAAAAAAATGGATTCAGGGTCTGCAAAGCAAGCAAGATATGTTCTGTCCTGTGTGGGTGAGAGGGGAGATTATGTTTTAAAGAGGAGTAATAAGATAAATATGATGTTAAATGTGATACACACGTTAAATACTGATTACATTTTACATACCCCACTTCAGCAAGTTCCCAGATCCACGTTTCTGGAAAGACGGTCCGAATCGTCACTGCTGGAGAATTTCTGTCAAAACCACCATGCCGTGATGGAGACATCAGCATCCTATCCATCACTGGGAAAAAAAGTGATATTTTGTAGTGATATGTACGTGAAAAGCACAACAAAAGTCTATATGCAGTCAGAAGTGAAGAGCAAATTGAAGGCAGATCATCATTTTCATAAAAGTTATTTTATTTTTTAGATATTTATTTTATTGTTGTAAAAAAAAATGTAGTTTCATTTATTTATTTTTTATTGTTAGTATTTTAAAGCTATACCAACTATAACACTGATTCAAAGTTAACTAATAACCCCAGACATTTTTTTTTCTACTACATCAGTATCATTTTTGAATTGTAATTTGTATGAATTGTACAAGTTTCACAATTTCACAAATTAAACATTTCATTTTTTAAAATATATTTCATAACAAGCACCTACATATTAAAACATTACAGCTTGGATTATAATAACAGTACCTATACCATGGCGTCCTATACCATGGTGTCGGTAGTGATACATCAAGCCTCTGTATGACAGACACTGAGGGTCTCGCACAACCAAAGTTGTTGCCATCTTCAATCCCACTCTCTGTCAAATGATAATGATGAACCACAATAAAAGTCATGAAAATAAAAATGACTTTTTATTGTCAGTATAATCAAGAATGCTTATTATGCATTTACTTGCACACGTGCAGTATATTCTCTCCCAATCATTATCTAGTGCACTGCCACATATAATCCCCGTTACCTTTAAGGATTTATAGGTGTTTTCTGTCGCCACGGCTCGACGGGGTCTCACATGCAGACACTCCTGCTCATCTTCAACAGTATAAGGATAATCTGACCCCGACTGCACTGGCAGCAAGTTGAAGACCTGTGACGGGACCATGTTCACACACTATCAGTATGATATCTAAGTAATTCCTATATTTTCCAACAAAAGTTGAATTCCATTTTGGTGAAAAAAATTATCTCCTGAGATAGGGATGTCAGCTTAAACAGATTAATCATAGCAGTAATATCTAATGTCTATTATCACTAGTTCCCTTTCAAAATCTACTATCAATCCTGCAGTGCTTTTGGGAATACACTGTGTGACCAGCTGCGAAACGTGTGTATACACGCAAATTAAATTGGCCTTGAACTAGGCAGCCTCTGACGGTGACGTCATTGGAATGCGCTCTCGTCAGAGGCTATAAATAAATGTGAAACAGGTGCGTTTTCAGGTTTCTTTTGTCTGAAGAGATCATACTGCGTTTGTCTGTGTGCTTCACCTCTTTGTCTGTCACTCTTGTTAGGAGTTAGACTTCAACTGGCAGTGTGCAGAAATGTTCTCTCTGTGTGTGAAGCGAAAGAAGAGGGAAATTACGAGTCAAAGCAGACAGTGTGTCTCCATGTTCATGGCCCTTGGCTGAATGAACGACACACCTCAGTTCTGTTTTGGAAAAGAGCATGCTGCCCGTGCGTTGGAACAAGGCTAGTGCGAGCATAGCGAAAGGTTTTCGGTTTAGCTGCTTCGTGCTCGCCTTGGGGCGCCCCCTTGCAGCAAGTACGTACGCTGGTCCTCCCTGCATACATTCATTAGATTCTATAGATTGGATGATCATGTGGCTCCGGGATCACATGTCCTGGTGTCAACATCCCAAGATCATGTTTGAGGCCTCTTTCGTTCTTGTGAGCTCACTCTACACAATCGTGAGGGGTCCAGACACCTCCAGTGTGGCGGTGTTGGTATTCTTGTTCCAATAAACGCTGAAAAGCAGTGCAGGACTGAGAGTTCCCTGAAAAAGCGGGAACGAAAGGATGTCTCTTCAGACAAAAGAAACCTGAAAACGCACCTGTTTCACATTTATTCATAGCCTCTGACAAGAGCGCATTCCAATGACATCACCGTCAGAGGCTGCCAAGTTCAAGGGCAATTTCGTTGGCGTGTTTAAAATTTTTTTTTGCAGCTGGTCACACACAAAGTGCTGAAAAGCAGCACAGCATCTCGTTCACGCTTTTCAGGGAACAGCACACGAGACGAATCACACTGTAGATTCCCACTATGAAGACGCAGTTAATCAATACCGAATCTTAAAGCATCTACACCTTGTCAGCATCCAGACGTTTTCCTGACTTCAGGATCAGGACGCTCTGATCTACAGCACTGAGGCCGCACAGTGAACCAGGCTGAGCTGAGAGCTGGAAAGTGTTTTCCTCACCAGGAACCGCTTTAGCAGGAGAAAACTGCAGAGACACCTGTGACATACAGTGAATAGGGTTTATTTTAGAGTCAGTAATACAGTGAAGAGGCTCATTTCTAAAGCTACAAATGCATACCTTGTTTTTGAAACACTTTTCAATGTCGAAATTTTTGCTACTAGCAACAACATTTTCACTGGGCAGAACACAGTATGCCAGAATCTGCAGTACAGGAGCCAGATCTGAACCAACAGACAGTTTGAACGACACTGTGCCACTTGATCCATTAGAAGACTTCACTTCAATCTTCTCATATCCATGATGAACGATCACTCCTCTGGACAAGACCTGAAACAGAGAGATGACACTCTAATAACAAACTGACTAGTGCAGCCTAATAATACTGTTAAACTAAAACATCTCTGTAATAATATAAATACTGCACATGTTCTCACCATATAGACAATGTCCGTTTTGAAGTCTTCAACAGTCTCTCCAATAAAATAATACTTGATGGTGGCTGTAAACTCAGAGTCACACTTTAATGGTTGCTCAGTATTCTCTATAATCAGTTCACTTAGTGTTGGGGTGTATGGAGTGGCAGACTGGAAGAGCTGAACTGTTTTTTTATCCACAGAGATGTACGGCTTGTTGTGGCCATAATAACGGCCCTCTTGAGAGACACTTGCCTGGATAACAAAGAATCAGAAATACGGTAACTACTAACTCATGCAATAGAAGTCTTCAGGGAACACAAAAGAAAACCAAGTGAACACAAATCTCTCTTACAATCAGCTTAATATCACTTTTAGAATGACTGGATGTATTAAAAGAGAAGCTGGCCAGTCCATCGCTGTCTGTAGTGAGATTTAGGAGCAGTTTTGGGGACCAAGTGTTACCCTCCATAAGATAAACCTCTTTGTTTTGAATTGGTGCGCCTTTGAAATTTGAGAGTTTGATCTGTTAAAAATAAGATTTTGAAGGAATAAATAAATAAATAATTCTGTACAAATAAATGGTTTTAAACAGACACACTGATTTTAGACTTACTTTTCCTTCTATAACTGATCCATGTTCATATGTTTTGGGCACCTCAGTAAATGTGGCTTTACCAATTTCATAAGTGAGAGTTACAGATTCAGATTTTGTCATGGTGATCTCTGTTAACAGTAAAAACACCAAAATAAATATTCATTAGAATAAAAGTAAAACAAAAAATGTGAAGTTCAAGAAATATAGGTAATGGGATCTGACCAAGTCCAGCAGCTCACCTGTTCCTTCTTCTGTAACCATTGCCTCAACACGAAGAGAATTCTCCAGCCTATCCTTTAGTGTGGCGTTTAAAAAGACTGATGTATCTAAGGTATGGATGGCACAGCCTGTCTTTTTTATCTAATTATGAATGAACACAAATATAGCATATTAACTAAAGAGTGGATTAACTGGATAAATGGAGGAAAGTAAAGATGCAATTACTTGTACTGTGTTTCAACTCACATACCTCAATGGTTTCCTCTAAACACACTGGATTGGTGTCATGGGTATGGTAGGACAACTTATTACGGCACACTTTCACCCATGATTTACCAGGTACAGGCTGTCCATAAGTGTATCTGTGAAAAGGTACAATCAACTGATCTACAAACCAGGGTTGAGTTAAGCAACTAATATATTAGGATGGGGATTACAGTAAATAACTGACCCCAAAGTAAAAACTATTTAAAAAGAAAGAATACAATTAACAATTAAATCAAAGTAACTTAATTGAGCCAAGAATGGAAGAATGCTCTCTTATTATATACAGTATTTTTTTTTAAAATGCTGTATTTCCAACAAATAGCATGTGGGTAACTTCCATATTACATCAGAAGAACATATCACATGCTATACTGCTCTCTTAATGCAGGAAATAAAATAAAAACCACTCACTTTCCGCAAACCTCAATTATCAGTTCCTCTTCTTCAACACTCACTTCATTTGGCCCTTTTACAGTAACTTCAAACTTAGGCAAAACTAGAAGTCAGAAATTAGAGTAATTAGTCGTCAAATTAGATATTATTATACAAACATATTAAAACTCTTCCCATCCAACATTGCAAATCATTTGTTTTAATGACTTACCATATTTTTTCACCTCAAAATCATGTGAGATCATCCTGTCACCAATAAAGGCCTTCAGTTTGTACATGCCTTGACGGGCCTCTGGGTTTAAATCATAAGAGCGCTGCAAAATCCACCTTGTAGAAGAAACATTTGTCCATTGACCAATCCGGTTACCTTGACTGTCCTGTTTAATACCAGAGACAATTCAGATATTCAGTTACAGTCAGCTACACATATCCTGACTATCAATGAAGAAATGTATAATTAGCCTTCTGAAAATACAATAATTCCACATATAACAGAATTTTTGATTTATAAGATTAATAAGATTTAAAAGGTGTGTTAGTTATGACTGCACAGAAGGTTTTGTGTTCTTACCTCAAGAACCACTGTACTATACTGTAAAAGAGCAAATAGTAGTTAAAGATTAAAAGCAAAACAATTGTTTATTTATCAAACATGTATTCAACAATGCAAGAGAAAACAAGGGCAATAAAGGTGCAAGATAAACACATCAGACCTGCTGATCAAGGGGTGCAAGGTTTGTATCCATGGTAACAACTCTGAAGTTCACTGTAAAATAAAAATGCGTAATTAAAAATAAAATAATGCGTCTTCAGCTCTTATGTAAGGGACTACGCTTACAGTCAGTATTTCACTCAAATGCAGAGCTGACAACTGTATTCTGCTGCGGTTTGAACTTGTCTTTTGAGCCGAATTCGACTGTCACAGCAGCCTGATGTTCTAGCCATAATATTACAAGAATTTCTGACCAGTTTGCACCAGCTGACCAGTTAGAATCAAGTAGGCCTACACCAGACAGCTATTATTACATGTAAAGATCTATAGCAGAAGTGTCAAACAGTCCCAACCCTGCTTCAACACACAGACCTGTAGATTTCAGATAAACCTGAAGGACTTTATTAGCTGGAGACCTGATCCTGACATTTAATTAAGTTTAAACTCTGCAGTGGCTTGTCAAGAACACCCCTGATGTAACGCCGGTGCGGCTGAAGCAGAGATGAGGCAGGATCCAAATGCAGCACACGCTTTATTTAACAGACTAACTTACACACTAGAAACTAGACAGGACAACGGTACTCGGGAACAGGAACAACCAACATCAACGTTAACAGTTAAACATTAAACAAGAACTCACAAGGACAGGGCAGAAACACAGGTCTTAAATAATCAGAGACAAACGAGCTAAACAGGATAACAAGGGGGCGTGGGAAGAGAGACACCTGGGATAACTAATAGACAAGACAGGGAACCACAAAACATGACATAGCCCCCCCAGAAAGGAGCGGCTTCCAGACGCTCCAAACTCGATCCAGGCGGGGGGCAGAGCGAAAGCGATCCTGGGGGAGGGACGGAGGGCCAGGCCCGTGCAGGGGAACGGGACCAGGACGCAGGACCGTGGAGCGTGGGCGACCAGGGCGAAGCAGGACGTGCCGGTGGCCACGGTGGAGCAGGACGTGCCTGTGGCCACGGCGGAGCAGACTCAGACGGGGACCTGGGCGGAGCAGACACAGATGGGGACCTGGGCGGAGCAGACTCAGACGGGGACCTGGGCGGAGCAGACTCAGACGGGGACCTGGGCGGAGCAGACTCAGACGGGGACCTGGGCGGAGCAGACTCAGACGGGGACCTGGGCGGAGCAGACTCAGACAGGGACCTGGGCGGCGCAGACTCAGACGGTGACCTGGGCGGAGCAGACTCAGACGGGGACCTGGGCGGAGCAGACTCAGACGGGGACCTGGGCGGAGCAGACTCAGACGGAGACCTGGGCGGAGCAGACTCAGACTGGGACCTGGGCGGAGCAGTTACAGATAGGGACCTGGGCGGAGCAGACTCAGACAGGGACCTGGGCAGCGCAGACTCAGACGGGGACCTGGGCGGCGCAGACTCAGACGGGGACCTGGGCAGCGCAGACTCAGACGGGGACCTGGGCGGAGCAGACACAGACGGGAACCTGGGCGGAGCAGACACAGATAGGGACCTGGGCGGAGCAGACTCAGACGGGGACCTGGGCGGAGCAGACTCAGACGGTGACCTGGGCGGAGCAGACTCAGACGGGGACCTGGGCGGAGCAGACTCAGACGGGGACCTGGGCGGAGCAGACTCAGACGGAGACCTGGGCGGAGCAGACTCAGACTGGGACCTGGGCGGAGCAGTTACAGATAGGGACCTGGGCGGAGCAGACTCAGACAGGGACCTGGGCGGCGCAGACTCAGACGGGGACCTGGGCGGCGCAGACTCAGACGGGGACCTGGGCAGCGCAGACTCAGACAGGGACCTGGGCGGAGCAGACACAGACGGGAACCTGGGCGGAGCAGACACAGATAGGGACCTGGGCGGAGCAGACACAGATAGGGACCTGGGCGGAGCAGACTCAGACGGGGACCTGGGCGGAGCAGACACAGATAGGGACCTGGGCGGAGCAGACACAGATGGGGACCTGGGCGGAGCAGACACAGATAGGGACCTGGGCGGAGCAGACACAGATGGGGACCTGGGCGGAGCAGACACAGAAGGGAGCACAGGGCTGGACAGGACCAATGATATAAGCTCAGGCGGTCGTGCAAAGGTCCATGTAGGCGCCGCCTCACAGGGTAGCCCACGTGAAGCACCCGTACCTCCTCCGCTAAGCCCACTGCAAACGACGAACCGCTCATAGAAAGAGCCCACTCGACATACTGGATCAGAGTCACGGAGGGATCAGGTCCGGGCATCTGTGACCGAAGTGGTTCTGATAATCCCCCATGGAAGAATATCTTCAAGCACTTGGTGCTCATTTGCGCGAGAGGCGCCAGTTTCATGAATTCCGCGACATACTCCTCTATGGAGCGATTCTCCTGATGGAGACGGAGAATCTGCACGTCTGGATTCCAGAAAGGCATGGCTGCTTGATCACGATGTGGTGAGTTCTTCTGTAACGCCGGTGCGGCTGAAGCAGAGATGAGGCAGGATCCAAATGCAGCACACGCTTTATTTAACAGACTAACTTACACACTAGAAACTAGACAGGACACCGGTACTCGGGAACAGGAACAACCAACATCAACGTTAACAGTTAAACATTAAACAAGAACTCACAAGGACAGGGCAGAAACACAGGTCTTAAATAATCAGAGACAAATGAGCTAAACAGGATAACAAGGGGGCGTGGGAAGAGAGACACCTGGGATAACTAATAGACAAGACAGGGAACAACAAAACATGACACCAGGGGCCTGTTTCAATAAGGAGGTTCAACCAACTCTGAGTTAAAATTTTAACTCTGAGTTGACTTACCCTGAGATGGGAAACTCTGAGTTTTCGGTTACAGATCAGCTGAAATTAGTTAGTTCAATCAACTCTAAGTTGACTGACTCAGAGTTAAGCGCTTGCACCACAACTATAGAAAGCCATTATCAATGGAGCGCAGATACTATGAGTAACCATGGCAACAGCGCCAGACAAAAAGAGGAATTACTGTTATACAGTATTGGGTGTAATTAATTACCAAGTAATCTAAATATTGTAATTTAATTAAAGGGATTACTCTTAATTCTACTGTCATTTAAAATAAAATCTGATGTAATTACATTAAATAGGCTACTGCATAGACTATAGAACAATTCTGTGTAAAACAATAGTGGATTTAACATACATTTTTAAAAGGTATATTTTTAATGTAACCTTCTCCCTCTACACACTTTGGTCAATTCAAGAATAATTCATGCAATTGAATTGTGTTAATTTGAAAGCATTACAAGTGCAGTTTCTTGTCTCTCCTTGTATTGTTCAAATGGTTGAGGTTGATATGGGATTTAGTAATTAATAATAAGTAGATCAATACTTTCTAAAGATAGTAATTATTACATTAATCTAATTACACTGTTGAAGATGTAATTTGCAGCTAGTAATTAATTACTATTTTAGAGTAACTGTTATACTATTAGAGGTGAAACTGGAAGAACAGTTATTCAACCTAATTTTAATTTTCATATAGGCTATGTGCAATCCTGCAGGCATTAAAAGAATGTGGCAGCAGCTGAAAATAAAAAAATATAAAACATAATTCAATCAGGTAAGGCTTGAGCATATCATGGGTGCAGGCTACCTGACTTTACAAACATTTGACATATTAAATAACTAAATAGCATCCAGTGTCTAGCAGTGCAGCAGCATTTTTGGCTGAGGGAATCCCTTCATCAGAGTCAGTCACTCCCGAAGATCCAAGGGCCTTCATAAAATGTAAGAGGTCTACATATGTGTTATTTTTTATATAGGGCATTTTAAATATTAAGCATTTTTTGACTTTGGGTTGGGTTTTTCGTTGGTCCCAAAAGATTCTGATGGTAATATCTGTCTTTTGGAGCCTCCTGTCCCAACAGAACCCCAGGCAGTTGTAAGTAGCCGACTCAATACACCAGAAATTATGACAAATAGTAGGCCTATTATAAAGTGTACTCGACCAAATGCTAATCTTCACACACTTCAGTGATTTTCAGTAAATGCCACTGTTTAATTCTTATTAATTCATTTTAGAATTCATTATAAAATCTTATTGTTTGTTTTTAAAGCTCTTAACGGCCTCGCCCCATCTTACATATCAGACATGCTGACCATTCGTAATTATGGTAGGACATTGAGGTCGTCCAATCAACTTATATTGGAAGTGCCCAGGTCAAAACTTAAGCACTGGGGAGACCGCGCTTTTTCAGTTTCTGGACCTAAGCTCTGGAATAAGCTCCCCAGTGAGATGCGTATTGTTACTGATCTGGGTCTTTTTAAATCAAGACTGAAAACGCATCTTTTTAAGGTGGCTTTTAGTACCTAGTGTGGTGGCACGTTTATATTTATATTTATTTTTGTACTTGTGTTTTTGGTGTGTGGTTGTTTTTAAATTGTTGTTTAATCTGTTGTAAAGCACTTTGGTTCACCTAATGGTCGATGTAAGGTGCTATATAAATAAAGTACATTTACATTTACATTTAATTCTGTAGAATTTGTTTAGAACTACATGATGTGACTAATCTACTGTATTTTCAGTTGCCAGTTAAGGAGTTATATAGACTTCATCTTATTAATAAAAATAAAAAAAACAGCGGTAAAAACAGCAATAAATAAATGTACAGAAAGAATGAATTAAGTGTTTAAACACCGCTTCCTCTTTAAAAAAAAAGGGGAGGAGGCCGCAAGAAACTCTGGGTTTACCGAAGAAAACCTGCTCCCGACCAGGTTAGGTTCACAGAGTAAGTTACCATGGTAACTGACTCTGAGTATAAGTTACCTCTGTTTCAGAAACGGGCTTGACTTACTCTGCTTTCTCGGGTTTGATTTACCTCCCATTCTGAAACGGAAAACCCAGAGTTTCCCTTAATTTAGGGTTAACATACTCAGAGTTTTCACTTAACCTCCTTTCTGAAACAGGCCCCTGATCTATAGTATCTCTAGATTTCTTATCAAATAAAGTCATACAGATAATGATAATATAGGGCCCTATCTTGCACCCAGCGCAATTGACTTTGTACACCGACGCATGTATCATTCCTATTTTGCACCCGCGCACAGCGGACTTTTCCCTCCACAGACGCACGTCGTAAATTAGGGAATGAACTTGCGCTCGCGGGGGCGGTTAAGCGCAAAGAGGAGGCGTGTTCCGGCGCAAAAGTTCCCTGGTGCTATTTTCCAGTTTTAGAAAGCAATTGCACCACTGACCAGGAAAAAACAGTCTAAAGACAGTGGCGCGTTGCGCGTTAGTGATATGGTATTTTAAGGGCGCGTGCTTGGCCATAATGTAGCATGTTAACGCGCATACACTTTGATTCTCTAATATAAACAGACGCAGCAGTTTTCATTTTTGCAAATCATACATTATTACAAGGAAAAATATTAACACACGAGGGAAATCATTGTTGTGTCCGTGAAGATGTGGAAAAGATCTATCTAGATTTAAAAAAATAAAATAAATCTAGATTAGGCTACACATTTACCCAAATTATACGCCTGTTTAACCGAAACTAATTTGGGTGGGTTTCTCCCATCATCCCCAATGTCACTTCTCTGTGTTTTACGGCCCTGACGAGAACGTCGGTCTCCTCGGCTGTGAACCACTCCTGGCGTGCGCTGGCAAATCCGCCGTTATAATAGCAATCCGCCATAGAACAAGCGCGCCTGCTCTTAAAGGGAATGTGAGAGGACGCTCTGAATGGTTTATTTCACGTTACGCCTAAACCACACCTATGAATAATGAAGCTACTTCAGGCCAACCCCTTTTAGATTTGCGCCAGGCGCAAGAGTCGTTTATCCCGCCGGGAAAATAGCAACAGCGCCGGGATCCGCCCACAAAGTTACTTGCGCTTTGCGCTTTGACACTTGCGTTTCAGATCGTTAAAATATGGCCCATAAAGTGATTTACATTATTAGTTATTTGTAATTACAGTATTTAGGCTGAATATATGTTTATGCTGAATATATGCTCATCCTTATCTTTTTTCCTGAACTTTTCTTCTGCTCATCTTTTCTGTTTAAGTTTGTAAATCCATTGAACAGTTTACTTCATACTCTTTTACCATCTGCTGGTTTGTGCAACATTTGTCATTTTAAATCATCAGGTCATTGCATGATTATGGCGAGTGAGCTTTACTTAATGTATATGTGTTACATCAGCTGGGATCAAGCTTTAGATGTCAGTGACACCAGCATTATTTACTGAAGTTTAGCGTTTGAGATATTCAAAGCTCACCTGTCTGTCCTGGAATATAGATGGGTTTATCAGTCTGGATAAAGGTCAGAGGATGGTAAGGCTTGAACATGACTTTTCTCTCTTCAGTCATCTTGAAAGTTTCTCCCTGCAGTTCGACCTTCATTTTCTGCACTGATTCTGCTTCGACCAGAGGAGCCTGATGAGAAATAATATACTGTATTTACAAACTGCCATCACAAAAACTAGATGCATCGTGATGAAACAGATTTGATAATGATCATCATGTGTATGTTTTGATGGCAGACCTTGAAGTTAAAGCAGCGGTGAAACTCTTCCTCAGCTTTCTCCTGCAGCAGTAAAGTGCTCTGGTTACCATGAACCAGATAAATGTTCATGACAAGGCTTTCATTGGGCTTGAGAAGACTTGCACACAGTTTGGCCTCAGATCCAGACCCGATCACTGCAGGAAACGTCACCATGAAAGATCTGTTGAAAGATAATGATCATAGAATGTTGTTAGATACAATAAGAAACACACTTTTGTTTTAACTGGGAGTGAAAATAAATCAAGTTAATTTGCTAGATCAATTATTTGAGAAGTGAGAATACAAGAGCAAACTGTGTAATGAAGTCTGGTGAATTGTATGTTTATTCAGAACAATATTGCTCTTGAAAATAGGCCTACATTATCATTAATTATGAATGGTGTTATACATGCCTTGCTTAAGTTGTCTTTCAAACAGCAAACTTATAATGTGCAACACAGATGTTCAATCAATAAAGAATTCAATCATCAAGACTTATCTTACATAACAACATATAGGCCAGTTACGGTATTGTAGCAAGTCTAAAAAGACTGTTTATGTTCAATATCAGGTGCGATCTAAATGCATTCTTCCATGTGTTAATGTGTTCTGGTGACTGACTGTTCTTCTGAAGAACAAGCCTGCGCATTTATGTGTGGTGTGGGCGGGGGCGGGGGAAAAGATATGTTCTGTTTCATTCTTACTGACCGCCAGAGGCAGTGTAAACACTATGGATTATCGCAGCGCCAGCCAGATAGGTCGAGAGAATATACCAACAAAGTCACGTGGCATGACGTATGCAGCTTACAAGAGCTGCGAGATTCGTCCTCACAAGCTGTGACAACGCGCGTCTACGCAATCAAGGATTGGATTTATTTTACAGCGCTTGGTGAGTCATATTACTTCGTCGGTAACACTCTGTGCCTCTTGGTGCTATCCGGTGGCTTGTGTTTTTCCGCGACTGAGTTAACGGTCTCCCGTTGACATATCTAACGTTACTCAGAGTGTTTTTTGCCTCGAATCCATGTTACTTTTTTTGTCCATCGGTTCAATCCGCCGGCCATTTTAGACACTTTTTCTTTTTCGTGGGATATTTGTTGGTATTACCTGTCGGTTTGCCCGAGGTAATTGTTTTATTTATTTGTATTATTTTTTCATCCCGCTTAACTTAACCTTACGGTGCTATCCGAGGGTGTTATTAACGAGTAACTATGGCTCACAGCATAGTTCGCCACTGGTTTTCCACTGACTTGTAAGCTGTGCCCTAATCATCTTCTCCCTGACGACGGTCATGACTTCTGCCCGTCGTGTTTGGGTGTTCAACATCTGCGAGAGGCTCTCACGGACTCGTGCATGCACTGCAGCCTTTTGCCTATTTCGGAACGACAGCTCCGTCTTGCCGAGTTAGACCCTAATTCGACAGTGAAACTTGGGCAGTTAGATGCAGCCCCTTCGCGCACTCGGAAGCGCAGAGCGTCGGCGGCAGCTGGTGCTCCCCCCCCCCCCATCTAAGAAGGTCAAATCGCGAGGTGATGAACATTCACATGTTGAGAAAGGTTCACTTTCTATGACGGTGTCGGTGCTTTCTTCAGAGATGGCAGAGCTGAAACGCCGGCTTCTCTCGCTTCAGCCTGTCACATCTGCTACACCTGTGAAGATGACACAAGAGGATGAGAATGTTCAGAATCAGGGAGCTGGGGAAGAGTCTCTTGATTCCCCTGTTTTTTCTCATCGTTCAGAGTTTGATGTGCTTTCTACAAGTGCTTCAGATTCCTTTTTTCACGATCATGGGGATACTATGGATGTTACTGCACAACCATCACCTCAGGCTGTTTTCACTGGTTACCCAGCAGCGGAGGGGTCTAGTGGGGGTTCAGTTCAGTCGTCTGGACAAGCCCAGTCCTCCTCCGATGATACTTTGGATGTGCTTCGAATGGCAGTTGCTCGTCTAGGACTTGATGAGTCACCTGTCCAATCTGCCCAAACAAATGTGTTTTTCAGACCGACCACAGCTGCAACTTCTTTTGCCATGTCACCATGTAAGGATTTTGTGGCTGAATTCTCAAATGCTCTCACTGGTTCTGGTCCGCCTAAACGGCGCTCTAAGATTGCTCGAACGCTAGCGTCTATGGCTGAAGCACATTCTATCGGGGTGGGTCGTGCTCCGGAAATAGAGCAGCCTGTGGCAGCTTTGGTGGTGTCTCCTGATGAGGCTCTGCGAGGGAATGTGCGATGTCCCAGTGCGCAATGCGGTCGTACGGATTCCTTGCTGAAAAAGGCATACGAGTCTGTTGCCTACATTAAACACAATCTGCCAGTTACTCCTTGCTGCCACCAGTACGCTGGAACCTGCGAATGCGGATCCCTCTGTTTTACAATTTCTGCAAACTGCTCTGTTGGCCACAGGCCATGTGACCCGCGAGCTGGGTAGTCTTACAGCCATGCTTCTGGCAGCCCGCCGCCAAGTGTGGCTTGCCCAAGCACGACTGCCGGAGGACTGTAAGAAAACCTTGAGAGACCTTCCATTTGTTCCCGGGCATCTTTTTGGTCCAAATGTTCCGGAACTGTTGGAAAAGAGGGTAAAGCTGTCTGAAGCTACTCGTCAACTGACACAAGTGCAGCGCAACCCTACCTTTAGGATGCCAGCGGTTCAGACCCGACATCACTATGCCACATCGGAGCAACGTTTCCGCCGGCATTCTACACCTCAGTCACAGCCCCCTCAGAGACCTCGTGTTCCTGAAGATGCGAGAGTTTTTCGCCCACCTCATCGACAGTTTCCAGGAGGACCCCGTCAGCGTCCCCCCGCGAACACTAAAAATCGCACACATAAAGCCTGAGACAGTCAGGCCGGCGGTCGATCGTTTTTCAATAGATCAACTGGAATACTGGAGATCCAACACAGCAGACCCCTGGGTGTTGGCGACTCTGAGCAGGGGATATATTCTACAGTTTCGATGTCGGCCTCCCAGATTTTCAAGAATTGTTCCGACGATTGTCAGAGACGCGGTTCGCGCGGTGGCTCTCTCTCTGGAAATTTGTTCACTCTTAGAGAAGGGAGCCATAGAAAAAGTTCATCCCCTCATTCAGGGAGACGGGTTATATTCAACATATTTTCTTGTTCCGAAGAAGGACGGTGGTTTCCGCCCAATTCTCGATTTGAGGCTTCTGAATTTGTTCCTGAAGGTCCTTCCTTTTCGAATGCTGCGCACAGCCGATGTTCTTCGGTCTGTGACTGCAGACGATTGGTTTGTAAGTGTCGACCTGAAAGATGCATACTTTCATGTCCCAATTGCTGTACATCACAGAAAGTTTCTGCGTTTCAGTTTCCTGAATCAACCTTACCAGTTCAAAGTGCTACCCTTCGGCCTTTCCCTTGCTCCTCGCGTCTTCACAAGGTGTGTGAGCGCAGCTCTGTCTCCTCTTTGGATGAGAGGTATGCGTATTCTTCCTTATTTGGACGACTGGCTTCTCTGTGCCCCAACAGAGCGGCAGGCTGTACAAGACTCCAGACTGCTTTTGAGACATGTGCAGAAGCTGGGGTTTTATGTGAACGAGAAAAAGAGCCGTCTGATTCCATCACAGACCACTACGTTCATAGGAATGACCCTGAATTCCTGTCTAATGTCTGCCTCCCTGTCTCAGGAACGTGTGACGAACATTGTGCAACTTTTGGCTCGTTTTCGCCCGGGGGTGTCTTTGCAGTACGAGGTGGTCCTACGACTGATAGGGATGTTAACAGCGGCAACAGTGGTGATTCCCCTGGGTTTACTCCACCTCAGGCCACTCCAGTTATGGAACAACAGTTTGCGGCTAGATCCCACCAGGCATCGCCATCGACTGGTTAGAATTTCTCACCGTTGCATATGTGGGTTGAGGCGGTGGAGACAGTTAGAGTTTCTGAAGGCAGGAGTGCGCCTGGGTGTTGTTCCCTCTCGTCGGGAGTTGGTCACGACAGACGCTTCCCTCACAGGATGGGGAGCAACGTGGAATCGGAGGGGTATTTGCGGGCGCTGGACACCGATCCAGGCCACAGAACATATCAACCTGCTAGAACTAAGAGCAGTGTTCTTGGCCCTAAAGTACTTCATGCCGGTTCTGACAGGCCGCCATGTTCTCGTCCGGTCCGACAATACCTCAACAGTGTTCCATCTGAACCACCAGGGCGGCACGAGATCCCGCAGGTCTCTACAGCTGACTCAAGAGATCCTGACATGGTGTCAGCCACGACTCGCTTCACTGAGGGCAGCTCATATTCCAGGAGTGTGCAACCAGACAGCGGATGCTCTTTCCAGGGATCAAGTACACCCAGGAGAATGGAGGCTTCATCCAGTTGTAGTGCAGGAGATCTGGCTACGATTTGGAAGAGCAGAGGTGGATCTTTTTGCTTCAGAGATGACCACCCACTGCCGATTATGGTTCGCAAGAACAGAAGTGTCCAGCCCCCTGGGCCAGGATGCGCTGTCTCACGAATGGCCGAACTGCCTGCTATATGCGTTTCCACCTATCCCTCTGTTATGGGAGACGTTGCACAGGATCTCCCTGCGCAAGCACAGAGTGTTGCTGGTGGCACCACGGTGGCCAGCCAGACCATGATTTCCTTTATTGCTGAGACTTCTGACAGGGAATCCATGGGAGCTTCCCCCCAGGAAGGACCTCCTCTCCCAGCTGGAGGCCAGTGTCTGGCACCCGGACCCGGCTCGTCTGCAGCTTTGGGTCTGGCCATTGGGCTAAATCCTTCCCTGGAGCATTGTGACCCTGCTGTTATTCACACCATCTCTAATGCCAGGGCTTCTTCCACACGACAGATTTATGCTTCCCGTTGGAAGCTTTTTTCTACATGGTGTGAGGAACGAGGGCTCGATCCTGCAAAATGTGACATTCCGAGTATCTTAAGCTTTCTTCAACGTTTACTGGAGGAAGGAAAAGCAGCTTCCACGTTGAAAGTGTACGTTGCTGCGATTTCTGCGTATCATGTTCCAGTTGGCGGCTCTTCGCTGGGCTCTCACAGTCTTGTCTGCAGTTTTCTGAAGGGCGCGCGCCGTCTAAACCCTGCTCGGAATCCTAGTTTTCCTGTGAGGGATTTGTCACTCGTGCTTGCATTCCTGTGTTCACCCCAGTTTGAGCCCTTGCAAGGCATTGACATTAAAATGTTGTCCTTGAAGACTTCTTTTTTGTTAGCTATTGCTACTGCGAAACGGGTCAGTGAGTTGAGTCTGTTAGCGAACTGTGCTTGCGTTGGTTACCGGATGACTCCGGGGTGGTTCTACGACCCAATCCTTCTTTTCTTCCGAAGGTCCTTCTTCCTCAGTTCATAAATCAGCACATTGAACTGGCGTCTTTTCAGACTTCTTCAGGGTCTGATTTAAGTGCCCAACTTTTGTGTCCTGTTCGTGCCTTGAAGTATTATGTGAACTCTACTGTTCAATTTAGACAGTCGGACCAGTTATTTGTCTGCTATGGTGGTGCGAAGAAAGGTGCTCCAGTGTCAAAGCAGAGGTTGTCGAACTGGATAGTAGAGACCATTACGCTGGCTTACAAGGCAGCAGGGAGACCACTGCCCTGGGGACTAACTTGCCATTCCACTAGGGCCATCTCATCTTCATGGGCTGTTTTCAGAGGAGTTTCCCTGGTGGATATCTGCACTGCTGCTACCTGGGCTTCTCCATGCAAGTTTGCCCGGTTTTATAAGGTCAACGTTGCTGCTCATCATGCCGTTAGTTCTGCGGTTCTTCTGGAGCAGCCTTAATTTCATCAGGTGGGTGGCATTCCTCATGACTATGTTGGTATGTGTCATCCATAGTGTTTACACTGCCTCTAGCGGTCAGTAAGAATGAAACAGAACGCTAGTTACGCATGTAACTGTGGTTCTGTGAATTCTGGATGACCGCCAGAGTTCTCAGTCACTCGGAATGCGCGAGAAAGGCGTACCGAGGTAGAGTGCTAAGCTACTGTAGCCTATAACCTCCAGGGCTCAGCATACGTCATGCCACGTGACTTTGTTGGTATATTCTCTCGACCTATCTGGCTGGCGCTGAGATAATCCATAGTGTTTACACTGCCTCTGGCGGTCATCCAGAATTCACAGAACCACAGTTACATGCGTAACTAGCGTTTCAAGAAGTTAGAGATTCGCTGGCAAGAGCATCGGCCACACAGGTGCTAAAAGAGCATTAAAACTGTTAATTGAGTCAATCATTTTCTCCGATCTCTACAGTATTTTTTGTAATAAGCTATAGCTTGTGCATTAATAGCTTTAGCTATAGAGCTGAAGCTGCATTTAGATGACAAAAACTAAAATAAAAAATCTAGCTCAGACTCACAAAAAAATAACCATATTCTTTCTGGAAATCGTTTAACGTACTTATAATCTTGAATTTGTGTTAAGACACAATTTAATTTAATTATGAAAAAATATATTTGATTTTGACAGGGCCAGCAGAGAAGGCTGAGCAAAACACTTTACTTAGCAAAAATTGTTAAAAACTTACGGCCCGGATGTTTGTCCATCGACACAGATCAGGAGGAAAGAGAGCAGAAGGAGTCCTTTCCAACAGCAGCTAATATTCAGAGTCATGACGAGCGATCATCCAGGTCATGAGATGAACTGAACCGTCTCTTTTAAAGGGACTCTCATGCTAAAGGAGGTCCTTCAAAACACTTGTATTGATCATCTGATTAATGATTCAACAATAGGCAACGCAGTTGGAAAACTTTAGCTAAATTAGCACTAGGCTCTAAAGCCTTAAAAATACATTTGAGACTAATATTAAAAATAGTATTCAGGCATGTGGTAAAATATAAATGATATACATTATTATTATAACTACTAATACACAGACTCTTTACAAAACAGAGAGTTCCGTTAACAGTTTAACAACTCAAAAGTGAATGCATTTATGGTGCCATTAGGCCTATAAAGAAAATATATTCAATGTTTTATTTTTTATACTAATGCATTTGCAGTTAAAGTAGATCTGTTGTACTATTTTTCTGTAGAAAATAGTAAAATATACACATCATATCATCTGAACAAACTTTAGGCTCATACACAGAAAACAAACACGCCACTGACCTGTTTCCTGAAAACAATCAATACTGAAATCAAGGGTCAAGAATGAGTGAGAGAGTTACTGTAAATGTTTGTTTATATTTGGAAACTACTTGGCCCCTTCTAATAAGGGGTCTGAAAAGATTGTATCATTAAAATATGTCAAGTAAATATATTATGAGCAATTAAATGATAATTTTACTTGAGATTATACATCATGATTAATATTTACCATGTTTGTTTTTCTGCCTGGGATCCACTAGTAATGTTAGTAAAAAATATTGTTATTAACATTGTATGGATATGCAGATCGGCAGGTGCGACACACAGGCAGGAAAAGCACAAGAATTGGCAAACTTTCCTACATGGAGTGGGAGGGATGACATACACGCCACCCATTGGTTATGTGTGGAGGGCCAAATCAGGAAGAGGGTATTTAAATGGGCTGCACCTTTTGCGTGATGCAATGGAAAGACTGAGAGGTAGCATGCTAACCATTTGGACTATTTAAAATCGGAAAGGTTCGGGTTGGCTGTTTAGTGTTTATTCATTTAGCGTTCAGTGGCGTTGGACATTTAGTGGTGTCTGTGCAACAGTTGCAGTTTACTTATGCAGGGAAAATCATCTTATCCTCAACTGGATGATGTGCTGGGATATCTTTTTCTTGGTTTGTTATTTTTAATCAATCAAGTGTGTTTGTTGGCCTAGAGGCATATTTTTCAATTTGAGTAACTTGGTTTGTATTTTCCTTTTTGTGAGTGTGTGTTTGAGTTACTAGGAGTCCTTTTCCTCCCTGTATGATTTATATAAAAAAAAATAAAAAAAATAAAAAAATTGTATATATCTCAATTTGTTTTTGTTTTTTGTGATATTTTTTTCTATTTTGTTTTCTGTTCTGTCTATCTAATTTTGTTGAGAGTGTGAGTGACTAAAGGGAGTTTGGGGGGTGGGGGTGGGGGGGTGGGGTCTCCATAGACTGCAATTTTTCAAAATGTTTTTTACATTTTGAAGGCTCAGAAAGGTAGGAAAGACATCGTTAAAACAGTCCTTTGTGACTAAAGTGGTTCAACCTTAATTTTATGAATACTTTTTGTGCAACAGAAATAAATAAAAAATAACGACTTTATTCAACAATTTCTTCTCTTCCGTATCAGTCTCCGACACGCGTTCACCAGAGCACCACGATGCATGCGTGTGGAAAGCCAGGATCCTGTTATACAGCGAGATGCATACTGTATGTTGTCTCATCGTCTGAATTATCCAAACTTTCAAGATGTGGCATGACAATATCACAATCGATGCAGCACACACTCTCCTGTTCAGTAGGCATCGCTTGGCACTGATGACATCTACACCACCAGCTCTCCACGGATCTCTGTCTTTCAGAAGCTTGTGGCTGTGTTGCAGCCTCTATCTCTTTTAGTTCTCTGTATATTCTGGTAAGTAAGGTTGTGCAAAAAAATGCAATTCATCCTCCTTGTCGAAATCTGCATAATTATGAGCTGTTTTATGTTAAGCGTGCGTCTTCCTCTGCTTGTAAACACAGCACTGAGTTTCCGGGTCATATGTCAGAACGCCAATCAGCCCCACACTCATGCGCCGTGGTGCTCTCGTGAGGAAGAGAAGAAATTGTTAAATAAATTCGGGGTTTTTTTAGAATTATTTTTTTTATTTTTTGGCGCACAAAATGTATTCTTGTCGCTTCATAAAAAAAAAGTCACGGTTCAGCTTCATAAAGTTGAACCACTGTAGTCACATGGACTATTTTAATGATGTCTTTCCTACCTTTCTTGGCCTTCAACGTGTTAATTACTAGCTATCAATTGAGCCCCTCCTGAGTCCTGAGCCATTGGATTTCATCAAAAATATCTTAATTTGTGTTCCGAAGATGAACGAAGTCTTACGAGTTTGGAACGACATGAGGTGGGTGAGTAATGACTGAATTTTCTTGTGTATAGTATTGATATTAACTTATTTTTGTATCTTCATGCAGGATCTGAGGGCCACTTACGCGGGTGTCCTGGTGCTGTGGTAGTGGGGTCTCGTTCACCTGAGAGAGCTGTGATTCACTGTGTGTGTGTGTGTGTGTGTGTCCTGGTGCTGTGGTAGTGGGGTCTCGTTCACCTGAGAGAGCTGTGATTCACCGTGTGTGTGTGTGTGTGTGTGTGTGTGTGTGTGTGTGTGTTAAGGCCACTTTAAGCAGGGGTTCCCAAGGTAGATGTCCTTCAGCCCTGCATGGTTGTGTATTAGTTTCTTTTTGATCTGGTTTTGAAATCTATTGTGTGTGATCTGCTGCTGGTATACATATTTCAATCCAGTAATTCTCGTGTTTCTTTTATTAATTTTAATTAATAAATTTAGTTTATGTTAGTTTAGTTTATCCTTGAATATGTATTCTGAACTAAGTGTTTCGTTCAATGCTCTATCAAGGGATGGGTGTTATAATGGAGTTTTTCTGAAGTTTTTATTGAATAAATAAAAGTGTTCTTTTTATGGGGAATCCACGTCTCTGGCCATTTCTTTGTTGATAACGTTGTGCTTTGAGTGAGTTCCTGGGGTATAAGTCCCTTGGTGGCTTTCTTTCCGGCAACCGTTTGGTCACATGTTATTGTGAGTTCTTCTGGTTTTTAAGAATAATAGTCTGTCTTTTCCTGATTACCTGGCTGTGATGGGATGAGTGAAGTTTCTGACCTCTCAATGACTTTAGGTGAGGCAATTTGTTTTTTATATCGGTTCATATTTTGGTTGTTTGCTGTTCAGTTAAAAATAAAGGACAAAGTAAATCTTCTACAGCAAGAGAACCTACAATGGACCTAAATAGCCCTCTTACAGTGTGTGAAGACAAGATAAAGCAGAGTTGAGATAAAAACAAATTCACAAGATATCATAAAATATCTTGATTCTAAAATGTTGCCATAGCATGTAACTACTACACATTCAACAATCCAACCAGCTCACTAGGACTTGTTTTCATTACTTTTATTAATCGTATGCATTGTGAATTGAATAGTCATGTTCTCAAGAGACTTGGCCAAAAACTGATTTTGAGGGGTTGTTCTAATTTGGGGTGATATTGGAAATAATTTTGCACAGGCTAAATAATTAACATTGTAATATTAAACATTAGAGTGTTCAAACATCTTTATCCAAGTTGAACTATGAGGTGATTCACTTCAGCAGCTTCATTCACAGTGAAAGGAGTACTCGGCCCCTGACTGATCACCTGAAAGAAAAGATGTTCACATTCATACAACAATGGAAACTGTAAATCTGAATAAATATTGTGCATTGCATGATCAAAACATTAAACACTGGCATATTAAATCTTACTTGTTTGGTAGTAATCGTACACTTTGACCACAGCTGGCTTGAGATTCTTCACTGGAAGAATCTGTTTCATTTTTATCTGGTAATTCATTGCAATATTTTGTGGGATCTGCAGGAGGGAACAAACACATTAGTCATGGACATTACGGATAAAAGGTTTATGGATCGACCTAATAATTTAAAATCATATGAATGTTGCTGTTCTCTCACCTCCTTCAAATACACAATGACATGATCATCTTTAGAATCAACCCGTTCCACAAGTGGTGCGTATGTTCTGGAAGAAGTTCCAAGCTGTGGGGAAAAAGTGCTGGTTAAAGGAATACTTCACCGCTGGAAAGATGAATGTGTATTTAAATTGGGTTGTTTATGAAGTTTAGAAGTTGGTGCCTTCTAGACTGAGAAAAGCCAGATAATGGGCCCTATCTTGCACCCAGCGCAATTGACTTTGTACACTGACGCATGTATCATTCCTATTTTGCACCTGCGCACAGCGGACTTTTCCCTCCACAGACGCACGTCGGTAAATGTAGGGAATGAACTTGCGCTCGCGGGGGCGGTTCAGCGCAAAGAGGAGGCGTGTTCCGGCGCAAAAGTTCCCTGGTGCTATTTTCCAGTTTTAGAAAGCAATTGCGCCACTGACCAGGAAAAAAACAGTCTAAAGACAATGGCGCGTTGCGCGTTCGTAATATGGTATTTTAAGGGCGCATGCTTGGCCATAATGTAGCGTGTTAACACACGAGGGAAACCATTGTTATGTCCGTGAAGATGTGGAAAAGATCCATCTAGATTAAAAAAAAAAAATCTAGATTAGGCTACACATGTACCCAAACTATACGCCTGTTTAACGAAGCTAATTTGGGTGGGTTTCTCCCATCATCCCCAATGTCACTTCTCTGTGTTTTACGGCCCTGACGAGAACGTCGGTCTCCTCTGCTGTGAACCGCTTCTGGCGTGCGCTGGCAAATCCGCCGTTATAATAGCAATCCGCCATGGAACAAGCGCGCCGGCTCTTAAAGGGAATGTGAGAGGACGCTCTGATTGGTTTATTTCACGTTACGCCCAAACCACACCTATGAATAATGAAGCTACTTCAGGCCAACCCCTTTTAGATTTGCGCCAGGCGCAAGAGGCATTTATCCCACCGGGAAAATAGCAACAGCGGCGGGATCCGCCCACAAAGTTACTTGCGCTTTGACACTTGCGTTTCAGATCGTTAAAATAGGGCCCAATGTATTTTTGGCTCATGTGGATGAAAGACAACAACTCCCAGAATCAGACATCCCAACCTGCAAAAGGTCATCTGAGGATTTTGTTCTAGACAAAAAATACAAAAATATCTCGTCTCAGGAGGACATCAGGGGGGGCACAGTCATTTGAAAATACTACCGGATTTCTACTGATACAAAGCTAAATGTTAATCGGTGAACTATCCCTTTAATTTCCAAATAGTGAACTCTAGAAAACTTTACACATTCTGTGATGAATCACTAAAACACACCATTGATGTATCAGCTGTGAATCCAGATAAGAGTTTAATATCCACAATGACCATGTTAGTATTTTTCTGTAGACCATCGTATCTGGAAAAGAGCAAATGAAAAGGTTTGGTTCTTAAAAACCTCATATAAATTTTCAAATAAGCGAGAACAAAAGCCAGTATCATTAACAAGACTCGTGCAGAGTTTTCATCACTCATAATGTGTCAATAATAAAGAAATGTTTTCTTGTTTCTCAAGTTATTGTTGCAGTTTTAAATAATGAGATATGCCATTTCAGTTTATATAGCTTTTGTTATGATATTCAGTAAATATTTATTTGTTAGTAAATCTTAAGTCATAATCATGTTCAAGTCTTTTGACTTGAACTGAATATAGATTTTCTTACTTGACAATGAAATTCAAAATAAAATTTTGTCCCAATGTTTTGCAATCTCCCTCCATCTTAGCGTCAATGCTCAATGTTTTAGCTTCAGTAGGAGTGGGAACGTTGTAGAACTGAGCCATCTGAGAGAGTCAACAGACATATTCATAATTCATTTTTACAGCAGAATAACCACAATGCCAAGAGAGAAAGTGAGTGTGAGTAAATGAAGCTGAACGCACTACAGACCTGCACAGACACACAGGTTGAGCCCTTCACTTCAATGCTGTAATTGGCTGGAACGGTCTGCAGCTGCTTCTCCTGGTACAGTAACTTGTTGTCCTGATTGACATCAAAGTGGTGAGTGTCTCCTGCTGACTGTACGGTCACTGTGCTGGAGCCGTCAGAGCTGAACACTTTGGTGGCGTACAAAGACAAAGCCTGAAGAGCCACCACTGTGTCCTGGGAAACAAATGTGTTCAGTAATGTCACTTTTACTCATTCACACCGGTAATAATGTGTTTGATTGGAGGAGTTTGAGTAACCTGTGTGGAGGAGAATCCTCCATAGGCATTCTGCTGCTTCACAAGCCAGCTGACAATCCTGTTAGCATAGCCCAGATCAGCTGTAGAGACTGAATCTGCAGAGAGAACAGCTAGCAGCACATATGAGCTGATCTCCACTGCCAGAGAATCAGAGTCATCAGCAGATGCAGACTGAGACCAGTGGAGATCAGACCCTTGAGGACAGAAGACACACACGTAACTCAATGAGCATGATAAAAAATGAATAGGACAGCCATAAAAGACAACAGAAAGTCATCAGAAACAAACCTCAAAACCTCAAACCTCTTACCGTCTGAAATAGCAACATCCTCCAGTTTCTTGAAAAGCTGCTGTCGAGTGTCCGTGTCTTTAGCCAGACTGAAAGTGTAGGCGAGCAGAGCAGTGGTGTAAATGTTTTTGACATCCTCAATGACGGACCTCAAGCATGACAAACCTTTACTGACGACAGGATCCTGTGACAAAAACAGAGAAACACACACTGTGAGTGTCATTTTTCTATGAGTTTATACTGTGTTTCCTGAAGATGAACTTACTGTGACTGGAGTTTCCAGTTCAAGCAATGATGCAGTAATGTAGGCAGTCATGGTCACATTATCTTTCACTCCACCCTGGAATATATGAGAAATGAAGGATTAATAAAGCAACACTCAAACAACTAAAGGAAAGTTCAATTATAAACTTTGATGTTGACTTGAGAACATCTAAATGTTTTTAGAAAGCTTAAACATTTACAGGTCTAAGATTCCAGGTTTTCTAGATAGTTACTAGACCATTTCTAGGTGGTTGCTATGGTGTTCTAGATAGATAGAGAGATATAGATAGACAGAAGTTGACAGACCTTCATTCTGTTGTTGAACAAGCTTCCCTGCTGGATAAAACAGCCGTCTGAATCCCGTCTGCTTATTAACCAATTCTTTGCACCCTGAATAATTTCTGGGTCAATAAATATGTATTTCTGTGCTCTGCCAAAAGACCTCAGCACAAAGGCAGTCAACCTGGTGGTGTGGAAAATACAATTTTTAAAAAATCATCAGGTTTTTTAATTAATTTCATTCATCATAAATATCAAAAAACTAATTATTTGAACTAAGAGATACATTTATGTGTTTATTAAATGTGTTTTTTCATACCATCCTCTCGGGTTTATTATTGTAAATTACCTTGATATTATTTCTGTTTAACAAAAGTAAAAGTGAAAATAAATTTACCATGTATTTCCATCACCATAACCAAATGTGCTGTATGATCCATCAGAATTCTTGTAGTTCATTTGTCTCTGGTATCCTGTTTAGTGTAATAATGGTTAACACTTCAACAGTTTGTTTGGGTTAATTCAATGTGTGTGATTATTCAACTTCACTGAATGAAATTCATTTGTGTTGAAAAATTTATTTTGCTATCAAACAATCAGTATTTGCTTGAAATGATTTATGTCTCTCACCGCTCTTCAGGAAGCCTGTGGCTCTCTCTCGGATGGCTGAGGTGAGCTGCTCTGTGTTCTCCAGATACTGCAGAATGTAAATATTGGGAGAAAGAACCGCCATGTTTTGCTCTCCACAGCCGTACGGCATCCGTAATAATCCGTGAAGATTCCTCAGCGCACGACCCAATATGTCTCCTATAAACCATACACAAATGAAACTAACAACATTTTATAAGTCCAAACCCAATCTCCTCTTTTCTGCTTGTTTTTAAAAAATTTACCAATGACTGAAACAGAGGATCTGGCTGATCCCTCTATCACATCTTTAGGGAGAGTCAGAGCCACTTCCTCTGAGAGACTGTCACCTACAAACCAGACAGACAGAAAAGCATAAGCAGAGTAATGCTATAATATTTACACTCTCTAATGCCATCTGTAAAGTCCCAAAAATAATATTAATAGAATTGCAAGCAGGAATTTTTGTGTTTAAAGCACTTTGGAAAAGGGAACGAAAATAGCCACAATTTCAAAATTTAAACTACTAAACTACATTTGTCATGAAAGGCTGACAATGATGTTAGAGACATATGAGAATATTTTGGTTACTATAGCTCCCTCCAGTCAACAGACACGAACACAAGGCGTTCTTCTTTACGGGCATTTATTAGTCAAACATCCTCGATGCCATCAAACATGCCGTGAGAACTAAATAAAAACAAACTCACATAAGTTACAGAAATAAGAATATTCTCACAGAGAATAGCACATTAATAAATAAACACAACGTTAGATTGACTGTTAATAAACTGTCACACAGTTATGCTTTACATTGATAATTACACATGAAAAGAACTATGCATACCTCATTGGCCGCGTTAACTCCAGGGAGTGTAAAACAGGTAACAAAGGCAACTTCTCTTCCGTGTGTCTCTCAGTGAACTTACAAATGTAATGATATTACCAATATCAAACTTTACGAGCCGCAGTTAGCTCGGCAGGCTACATTCTCCGATGCTGGTGTAACATCAATAAACGTCTGAACCAACCAAACCTCAGAACAATAGTTCCGCTATATAAGCCTACATAAACAAGTCAGCGTGTACACATATTTCAAAGTAAAAGAAATGCAAATAAATATAAATATATTATGATGTATTTAAACGTGGTTACTTATTAAATTAAAACTATTCTTTTATGGAACTTAAATTATGCAACTGTCTCTGCTGGCAGCTACACTCCCACCAAATCACTGGTGATTTCTTATTAACTTAATAAACATAAGATTTCAACTTAAAATTATGAGACTTGTTTTAAGTGAGGTAGCAACAACCAAGACTGCATTAATCAGCTTCAAGCAGGGTTACCGTCTTGTGGATAGGCCGTTCTAGGTAAGTCTGCTTTGTGAGCCGCTTTCCTTGGTCATCTAGTGCTGATTCACTGATCAGCAATCGCAGCTTTCTCACATGTCCATCTTCACCAGGATACACTTCAGTGACTTTGGCGAGTTTCCACTCATTTCGTGGTGCATTGTCATCTTGCACAATCACTATATCGTTGACCTGTGCATTTCTGCGGGTTTTGTGCCATTTTTGTCTCTCTTGAAGATTTAACATGTACTCCTTTTTCCACCTAGACCAAAACTCATTGGCTAAGTGCTGAACTTTACGCCATCTTTTGCGAAGATAAAGGTCTTCTTTCACGAAGTCTCCAGGTGGTGGCAAGACTATGGAAGACTTCATCGTCAAAATGTGATTAGGCGTAAGAGGCTGTGGCCCAGCTGGATCACTCAGCAAATGTGCTGTTAAAGGTCGGCTGTTTATAATTGTCATTACCAGTGTTGGGTGTAACGCGTTACAAAGTAACGCGTTACTGTAATAATATTACTTTTTTCAGTAACTAGTAGTGTAAGGCATTACTCGTCTGAAAATAGTAATATTATTACAGTTTTCCCGAGCTAGTTACTTGCGTTACATTTGCCAGTAGCACCATCACACACAAGGCACACAACACAGAGAACAGAAGGGAAGGGGAGGAGGGCGTGAATGTAACAGTGATTGGTCTGGGTTTGGCACGAGGTAACAATACCATCACCGATTGGTCGACACCCGGCAGCCAGCCGCAGAGCGGCATCCTCAAAGACACATGGGGGGAAATGAAAGCGTCAACAACGGCAAGCTGAGGAACGTTCCCAGCAACAGAAAGCTAGTTTCGACGGGTGGAGATTCAGTAATTATTTTGAATATGTTCAACGGAAGGAAAATAACTTGACGGTGAAGTGCACACTCTGCCCGGGGAGAAAGCTGCTCTCCACCGCTTCCGACAGCACGGACACATCAAGCTCGTTGCGAAGCGACAGAGTGACATGAACGAGCAGCCCCACAAGCAGCAAAAAGTTTGGACTTGTTATCCCATACGGAAATGTAATATATGTACATATATGAAATATACATATATGAAATATATCCACATATATAAAATATATACCATATATATGCCCATATATAAAACCTATTAGAAAATGGAATAATTGACATATAAAACCAGCCCATATATTTTATGCATGTATAATAGTTTTTTTTTTACATACATGTCACATATATATAATTATCAGTTTTCAAATATAATTTGTGTAGTATTTGTTTTGTTTTTATGAGCTGGTCAAGAAGAGGTAAAATAATAATAAATAATACATTTTATTTATAAAAGATTAAAAAATGAAATGTGGATATATAGACTTGATCTGTAGACTTGAAATAAATAGTTAAATAGTAAATAGTTTGGCATATATAATAATAATTTAACATTTCCGTATGGGATAAATTGACAATCAAATTTATTGATTGTTTGCACCAGACGGTGTTTGTTAAACATTGAGTAAATTAATACTTGTTTTTTGTACTTGATTGCACAAGTACAGTTGTTTGTAGTTATTTGTGCTAGACAGTGCCAGTCTGTTGTTGGCGTAATAAAGACCCTTAAGAACACTCCTCCTTTGTATGTTCTCCCTCCATCTGATGCGTCTCAGGCAATTATAAAGTAATTAAGAAAAAAAAATGTAACTAGTAATGTAACTAGTAATATAACTAGTTACTTTCTCCAGGGAGTAATAAAGTAAAGTAAGGCATTACTATTTTTGAGAGTAATATGTAATATGTAATATATTACTTTTTTGAGTAACTAGCCCCAACACTGGTCATTACTTCGTAAAGGTAAGTTCTCAAAGATGAACTGTCAAGTCTTTGGGATGCCTGATCTAGAATGGACGTCAACACACTTCGTATTGTCCTGATCTGCCTTTCCCAGGCTCCGCCCATGTGGCTCGCAGATGGAGGATTCATGACAAACTCACAGCCCAATTTCTTAAGGCATTCCTGATCCATCTCTTTAACCGCTTCCAGGAACTCACGTCTTGCGCCAACAAAGTTGGTGCCCTGGTCAGAACGAAGTTGTCGAACATTACCACGCAGAGCAATGAGAGCACGAAGAGCATTGATAAAAGCATCGGTCGTCATATCATCAAGCACTTCTAGGTGCACAGCACGAGAACACAGACAAGTGAATAGCAGGCCATAACGCTTCACTTCCCTCCTTCCATCTTTAACGTAGAATGGCCCGAAACAATCCATCCCACAATATGTAAAGGGGGGCGTTGTCTCCATACGTTCACGAGGTAAGTCTGCCATTCTTTGTTCCTCTGTACACCTTCTGAACTTTCGACACTTGACACACTTGTAGATGTAGGACGACACCGCATGACTGCATCCAAGTATCCAGATCCCGTTAGCCCTTAGCTCATTCATTGTAATGCCACGTCCTTGGTGTTGCACTCGCTCATGGTAGTGTGCAACCAGTAACTTTGTTATGTGACTGGTCTTTGGTAAGACTGCCGGGTGCCTGATGTGAGGGTGCAGTGCAGCATGCTCTAATCGACCTCCCACCCTGAGGATGCCTTGTCCATCCACAAAAGGATTTAGCCTTTGCAGGTTGCCTTTGGTTATTTCCTCCTTGCACTGAAGAATTTGAATCTCCACAGAGAAGTTATTCCTCTGGACGATGCTTATGATGGTAAGTTCTGCATCTTCTCTCTCTTCCAAGCTGCTGGCTTCGTTGGTTCTTGATGTCAACCCTTTGAACTCTTTGACACATCGCTTAAGTCTAGCAATGGCTTTGACCAACCTCGTCCAGCTGGAGAACTTGAGAAAGCGTTTGAGCAGTGAATCTTCTGTTGTCGATGTCTTATGCACAAAGACCTTACGAACTTCTGGGTCTTCAACTGCAATGTCTCCCACCTTACTATCTCCACTGGGAAGCTCTTCACACCAAAGAAAATCTGGACCGTTAAACCAGTTAGAAACTATGAGCTCTTTTGCCTTAAGGCCTCTTGACGCATGGTCAGCTGGATTTTCTTCCGATGACACGTATCTACATTGACTTGGTTTGGTACTGTCCTTGATGCGCTGAATGCGGTTTGCCACAAAAACATGGAATCGTCTTGCATCATTGTTGACGTATCCAAGGACGACCTTGGAGTCAGTCCAGAAGAATTCCTGGACCTCTGCTATATCCAACTCCTTTCTGAGCAGATCACTTGTACGCACAGCAACAACAGCTGCTGAAAGCTCAAGTCTTGGAACAGTTGTGACTTTCGTAGGAGCCACTCTGGCTTTGCCCATCACCAAAGCACAGTGAGTTTGTCCTGATGTCCCGATCACTCTCAGGTAGCTGCACTCTCCATATCCTGTGATGCTAGCATCAGAGAAGTGATGGAGCTCATATTTCCGGTCTTCTGGAAAACTTGCTGAAAGGTAACATCTGTCTATCTTGAGATCACCTAGATTCTGTAGGTCCAAGAGCCAGGATTCCCATTGTGGTCGAAGATCATCTGACAGTGGTTCATCCCATCCGCCTTTGTCCCGGCACATTTGTTGAAGCATCTGCTTTCCGACTAGAACGAACGGTGCTACAAAGCCAAGAGGGTCATAGACAGAGGCAACGGTCGATAACACTCCTCTTCTAGAGAACGGTTGTTCACTCACCACTATTCTGAATCTGAACTGATCTGAGGTAATGCACCAGTTAACCCCTAGGGCTCTCTCCATTTGGTACTCTCCCAAGGCTAGGTCTTGATGTATGGCTGTTTGAGCACACTCTTCTTTGGGAATTGATTCTAGCACCTCCTGGCTGTTAGAAACAAATTTATGGATGTGTAGCTTGCCATTACTACAAAGCTGTCTTGCGTCACTGACTAGCTGCTTCGCTGCTTCTTCTGTTGACACACTGGTCAGTCCATCATCCACATAAAAGTTTCGTTCAATGAAGCGGATGGATGCTTCACTGAAACGACCTTGCCCTTGTGCAGCAATGTGTTTGAGGCCGTAGTTTGCACAGCCAGGTGACGAGGCTGCACCAAACAAGTGCACTTTCATCCGAAAGACGGATGGTTCGAAGTGGTAGTCCCCATTCTCCCACCAGAGAAACCTTAGATAGTCTTGGTCTTCTGCTCTTACGTGAAATTGATGAAACATGCGCTCTATGTCGCACATTATTGCTACTGGACCCTTACGGAAACGACAGAGAACACCTACCAACGTATTGGTCAGCTCTGGCCCAGTAAGCAGATGATCGTTCAATGACACGCCTTGAAACTTTGCTGAGCAGTCAAACACAACGCGTATCTTGCCTGGTTTTTGTGGGTGATACACCCCGTGATGAGGGATGTACCAAGCAGGGCTCTTGTTGATTTCTTCTTCAGGAACTTTCTCAGCATCTCCACGCGTCATTGTTTCGTTCATGAAGATTAAGTAGTCCTTGTGGTACTGTTTGTCTTTCTCAAATCTCTTTCTCAAACACGTAAGGCGATGAACAGCACATTTCCTGTTGTCTGGCAGACTCGGCCTGTCTTCTTTAAATGGCAAAGGCATTTCACAGTGACCGTCAGACTTGATCTTGATTCCTTCCTCCATTATTGAAATGAAGCGAAGATCTTCTTGTGAGAAGTGAGCATCCTCCACGCTTCTTTCATTAAAGTCTGACTCCAATATCTTCATAACATTTTGCGGAGTGACTAACTCCTTGACTTGTGTTCGACATATGTATCGGACTTCATTTGTCAAATTGGCAGACGACTGAAGGCATGGCATTACTTGTCTGACAATAGTCCTGTGGCTGCTTCCAATTGCATCTCCGTAGTCGACACAGGAACTACCAGGGCCAACAATACTCCAGCCGAGGTCTGTTTTTTGAGCAAAAGGCTCCTCGTCTCTGCCTGACACAACTTCTCTGGGTAACAAGGCTTGAGAACAATTGTAACCTATGAGCAGACCAACGTCACAGTCAATTAAAGGAGCAATCTCTTCTGCAAGATGCTCTAGATGAGGCCATGCTCTTGCTGTCTTGGGTGTGGGAATGTGACTTACATTGACAGGAATGAAGTCTCTTGAATAGGTTACCGGAAGAGTGATTTTCTTCGCTGAATAAAACCCTCTGATCTGCAACCCAGTTACCTTCTGACTTGGAATGACTGTACTTCTCGATGACAATGTTGAAAGTTTTAGTTGCACTGGTTCCTTCTGTGTGTCCAGAGCATCTGCCTTTTCTTTTAGGATAAAGGTGGTGTCACTTTGGTTATCCAGTAAAGCATATACGAGAACTTCATGCTCTGGGCTACATGTTGTTGACAACCACACTGGAATAACGGTGGACGTGTATGTTCCATTCATGTTTTGCACCACACGGTTAGAGGTGGCTTCCTTATAAGCTTCCTTTGACTGCTTAGAATCTGTCCTTTCCTTTGACCTCGCCTTCTCTTTGGCTTGGTTCCAACTCTCCTTTCTCTCGTCATCTCTATGATCCTTCTTTCCGTCATCCCTGACCCGGTCTTCATGCAGACAGGTTGGGTGCTTCCTTTTACATGTGTCGCAGACACTCCTCCATTCACAGTTCTTAGAACGGTGCCCTGACTTCAAGCATCCAAAACACAGTCCTTTAGTTTGCACAAACTTGACTTTTTCTGAAATTGACTTTTCTTTGAACTTTCGACATGTTTGAATGCCATGGTACAACTTCTCACAAAAGACACATGTTTTTGGGTCTGGGTTTTCTTCTGAGCTGCTTGCCAGCACCTTTGCACCAACATTTCGAGGCTTTGGTGTCTTAACCTTTTCACTATCACCAGACTTCAAAGCATGAAGAGATGTCACAGGGTTGCATGCTATCTTGGCTTCTCTTGCAACAAACTGAACAAATTCGCTAAAGCTTGGAAAATCATGTGTTGATTCTTCAACCGTCAGGACCCTTCTGTTCCATCTGGCTATTAGCCAATCAGGAAGCTTGTTGAGCATTCTTTGGTTTTCACCGCAGTCATTTAGGACAGCAAGACTCTTGATCTGCAACATTGCTGCTTCACAGCTTCGTAGAAAATCTGAGAATTCTCTTAGTTCAATGCTGTCTTTGGGTCCTATTTTTGGCCATGAAGTTATCTTATCCCTGAAGGCCTTGGCAATCACAAAGGGGCTTCCATACCTTTCTTCCATGATGTCCAATGCTGAATAGTAGGCTGCATCTGTGCCTAGCAGGAAGTAACCTTCAATAGCTTTCTTTGCAGGTCCTCCAACATACTTGCGGAGGTAGTAGACCTTCTCATTCACTGGAATATTCTTCCTACCGATCAATGTCTCAAAGGACGTTTTCCAGTCTTTGTACCTTAGTGGATCTCCATTGAAAACAGAAGGCTCTGGTATTGGGAGATGGCTTGCGTTGATCGACTCTGTTATTGCTTTGGCAAGTGCTGTGGTGCTATCTTCTTGATGAGCAATGGCAGCAGGTTGCGCACTTTCCACAGTCTGTCTCACCATAGCAGGTTGTACATGTGTGGCGTTTTGTGGTGTTGTCACATGATGCACAGAAAGACTTCTTTGGGTAGTTTTAGCTTCGGTTTTCACATGCGTACTGCTATGGAGCAACTCTGATATCTCTTCGTCCGAACCCACTTCCTGTTTGTAGACCTGTAGACGTGCTTTTGCAGCATTCATTTTCTTAACTGTCTCTAAGCGCTCTAACTGCCTGCGCTTCTCCTCTAATACATTTTTTCTTGCAGCATTTTCTTCTTCTTGTAGTGCAAGCCTCTTTCTGTTCTCAACTTCGAGGTTCCCAAGCTCTTGTTCCTTAAGTTCCATGTCCTCTAATACCTTTAATGTGGCTTGAGTGGCAGCTAGCTCTGCTGCAGCTTCCAGTTTCTTTGAAGAGGTCTGGCTTGATCGCTTTGAACTGGTCTGGCTTGATCGCTTTGAACTGGTGCTTGCAAACTTTGAACTTCGCGCACATATACTAGACCTTTTGGAGGTTGCACGTGTAAGCACTGAGCCAGTCTCAGTCCAGTATGCTCGTTCTTTGTGAGTGTCTGGTATCTTTTCTCTTAATTCAAGAGAATCCTCTGCATGTTCCAATAGCTTTCCTGAGACAGCATCACACGTGTCTACTCGGCGGCGCGTCTTGCCATCCGGAGTAGTGTGTTGGCGTAAATCTTGATAAGCTTGTTTTACACTTGTTGAAGCGTTACTGATCTTGGTTATGTAGGTTTGCAGGATTTCAGTGGAGGATGTTCCATCGATTGCTTTCCTAGTCTCTTTAGCAAGAACTTTCCATTTGTCATAAGAGGTAGTAAAGCGATGTTGAAGCTTTTTAGTTTGGCTGTCATACAGTTCTTGACCCTTTTCAGTAAGCTCTCGGGTTCTTTGGCTTCTTCTTAGACTTTCTTCTACAGCAGCTTGGGTCTCTACAGCTACCTCAGTCTCTTTTGATAGGTTTGCATCTATATCAAGGTCTTTAAACTGCTGCTGTAAACCTGTGGCTTCATTGTTAGCATCTAAGCCCTTTTCATTTGTCTCATACTCGTGCTCAGACATTTTTATCTTTTTTTAATTGGCACCTTAACACCTTTTGTTTAGTAGCTAAAACTTAGTAGCTAAATAAAGTAGCTAAATAAAGTAAGTGACAAACCTAGCTTAATGTTACAGTAAGCTTTTGTTTAGATTGTAATTATGTACCTTAACTTTACCTTTAGATTTAACCAAGTATGTTTTTACAGTGCTAGAAACACTTTCCACAATGCAAATTAACTTATTTTCACTTAAAACAGAATAAACACTTCTCTTAACACCAAAATAATAAAATAAAATAAATGAAATATTATGATGGGCCCTTTAAATAATTATTTACCCTTCAAATAGCTTAGCAGGCCCTTTAAATAATTATTTACCCTTCAAATAGCTTAGCAGTAAATAACTTGGTGAGTTGAGCAATCACTTCCACATGTAAACATGCACATCACAAATTAACATTTAACTTTTAGCACTTATAGAGCCCCTTTAGCAGTTGAAGGTTATTCCACTTCTTAATATTTAACTTGTTTTAAATATTCGACTTCTTGTAGGTTTAACCATGCAATGCTCCCGGGTTCTGATTGCCTCTTAATATGTTAACGTTGTATGCACAGTCTTATCTTTTGACGCTCACATTCAATGTAAACGTGCGTTCAGCTCCGTCGACGGACGGCAGGCGCGGATCATCATCTCCCCCACGTCTCCACCTCGTGTCGAGCAGGCTGAGTTCTCTCTATAGCTCCCTCCAGTCAACAGACACGAACACAAGGCGTTCTTCTTTACGGGCATTTATTAGTCAAACATCCTCGATGCCATCAAACATGCCGTGAGAACTAAATAAAAACAAACTCACATAAGTTACAGAAATAAGAATATTCTCACAGAGAATAGCACATTAATAAATAAACACAACGTTAGATTGACTGTTAATAAACTGTCACACAGTTATGCTTTACATTGATAATTACACATGAAAAGAACTATGCATACCTCATTGGCCGCGTTAACTCCAGGGAGTGTAAAACAGGTAACAAAGGCAACTTCTCTTCCGTGTGTCTCTCAGTGAACTTACAAATGTAATGATATTACCAATATCAAACTTTACGAGCCGCAGTTAGCTCGGCAGGCGTAACATCAATAAACGTCTGAACCAACCAAACCTCAGAACAATAGTTCCGCTATATAAGCCTACATAAACAAGTCAGCGTGTACACATATTTCAAAGTAAAAGAAATGCAAATAAATATAAATATATTATGATGTATTTAAACGTGGTTACTTATTAAATTAAAACTATTCTTTTATGGAACTTAAATTATGCAACTGTCTCTGCTGGCAGCTACAGTTACTGTATTGGTCCTCAAATTTGGTGTGTCCTAAAAATGTCCGCTATGCAAGGTGTACTAATTTTCATTAAGCTGGAATTTGTGTTTAGAAGATAAAGCACCAATTAGTCTTTACAGATTATATGCCAAACATATTGACGGGTCAAAATTCTTTGAGCAACTTTTTGTCAGTTGAAAAAGCTTCACTGCTTGATCCCCCAAAAAACCTGAACAAAAGCGAAAGAGTTACAACATTATCAGTGCTTATACACCAAAAAATATGAAATATTTGCAGACTAACCCTTTGGACACAGTAACAAGCTTTGAGTCTTTGTCTTTTCAGTTCCTTCCGCCTGCAGCATAAAACAATCACATCAACACATCATACTGACATAAACAGCATTATGATAAAGGGTAAATGACATCTATGAGACATTTGACGTGCGCTGACCTGTACAAGCAGACTTCGTGTGACCGTGTCAATGCGTCCTCTCTCTGGGACGCTCACAATCTCATTGTCACACACAGTCTGGGATGCCTCTGCCTCTGCACTGACTGTAATATTCAAGAGTCCTAAAACACAAGACATGTGCGTGAAGATACAACAGGCACAAACACTGAGAAACAATGATTCAGACTGGAAAACTCACCAAGAACAGAAGGAGTGAGGATCCATTTAAAGGTTTTTCTTCCATTAGCACATAGACAGGAGGAATACTGATCATCAGAGGAGGCTTTGAGAGTGTAGTCTGTGGACGGAGCTGGAGTCACTTTAACCTGTCAATCAACCACACATGATTAGTGGCATATTTGATATGATTTGATTAGACTGAGTCTGAAATCTCACCATGATGCACTTGGACAGATAGTTGAAGACGGTGGCCTTCAGCTCAAAGATCTCCCCACGGATGATGGAGTAAGGCAGAGAGAGCTCCAGGAAGAAGGGCTGGAAAACTGTCAGCTGAGCAGGAGGAGCGAGACCCAGACCTTCAGAGGACAGACAGAAGACCTCCGTCTCCCAAGTGGTGATGGTGTCAGGAACCGTGACAGGAACCTGAGCTGATCCAGAGTCCCTGCGGAGGAATTACAACAATAGGCATATTTGATTCTGACTCTGCCATTTTTGCTGTATTAAATAACAACATTCAGCACACGGATGATAAAATAACTGGATTCAGAATCTGCAAAGCAAGCAAGGTATTTTCTGTCCTGTGGGTGTGAGGGGAGATTAAGATAAGTATGATGTGAAATGTACCAATTACGCTTCACATACCCCACTTCAGCAAGTTCCCAGATCCACGTTTCTGGAAAGACGGTCCGAATCGTCACTGCTGGAGAATGTCTGTCAGTTCTATCATAATCATGTCGTGAGGTCGTGTCTTCATGACTGGTCATCATCACTGCCACTGGTTCATGCTGATAACGATACATCACTGTAAAAAAGTTATATTTTGTTTTAAGTGAACAGAAAATGGATGGCAGATTATTATTTTAATACACATTATTTTATTTTCATATACAGATATATTTTAGTGTTGTCAGTTTTCTAGTTTCAGTTTATTCAGTTTTTATTTTAGTTTTAGTATTTTATATATAAAATAATAAAGAGTTATATATAAGTTTTATAGTTGATTTTTTGTAACAATAATAACACTGACTCAAAGTTAACTAATGACCCCAGAAAAACTGTCTTCTACTATATCATTATAATTGTTGGATTGTACGAATTGTGTGAGTTTCACAATTTCACAAAATTAACATATATATACTTTTATATATTTCATAACAAGCACCTACATATTAAAACATTACAGCTTGGATTGTAATAACAGTACATGTACATATATTTATAAGTACCTTGGTATCGTTGATACATCAAGCCTCTGTATGACAGACACTGAGGGACTCGCAGAACCAAATTTGTTGCCATCTTCAATCCCACTCTCTGTCAAATGACAATGATGAACCACAATAAAAGTCATGAAAATACAAATTACTTTGTATTGTCAGTATAATCAAAAATGCTTTTTATGCATTTACTCATTTATGCAGTATATTATCTCCCAATCATTATCTAGTGCACTGCCACATATAATCCCCGTTACCTTTAAGGATTCATAGGCGTTGTCTGTCGCCACGGCTCGACGGGGTCTCAAATGCAGACACTCCTGCTCATCTTCAACAGTATAAGGATAATCTGACCCCGACTGCACTGGCAGCAAGTTGAAGACCTGTGACGGGACCATGTTCACACACTATCAGTATGATTTCTAAATAATTTATGTATTTTCAACAAAACTTTAATTCCATTTTGGTGAGAAAAGAATAAAGATTAATGTTAAATCTGTAATGTAAAATATGTGTGTCACATGTGTGTCATCACAAGTAGTGTGTCATATGTGTGTCATCACGAGTAGTGTGTCATATGTGTGTCATACATGTATATCACATCACATGAGTGTTTTAAATAACATATTAGGGTGTTTTCTATAAAGCTGTGTTGAAACTTGTCTTTTGTGAGAGTGAACAAAATATCGTGTGTTCTAAAAGATTACACCCTGGCCTCTAAGGTCATGGGATGGGGAGTATAAATATGATGGGTAAGTGAGAGATGGTGTCTTCTCACTGAGGACGGAGCATTGTTCTGTATGTCAGACAACCTTCTTGCTGCACGAATAAAGTTTTAAAAGACAAATTCCTGGTCTGAATTTTGGCACCCAAGTAATTTTTCCTTGACAGATTATAGCAGTAATGACTAAAGTCTGTTATCACTAACTTCCCACTGTAGATTCCCACTATGAAGACGCAGTTAATTAATACCAAATCTTAAAGCATCTACACCTTGTCAGCATCCAGACGTTTTCCTGACTTCAGGATCAGGACGCTCTGATCTACAGCACTGAGGCCGCACAGTGAACCGGGCTGAGCTGAGAGCTGGAGAGTGTTTTCCTCACCAGGAACCGCTTTAGCAGGAGAAAACTGCAGAGACACCTGTGACATACAGTGAATAGAATTTATTTTAGTAATACAGCAAGTAATACAGTAAAGAGGCTCATTTCTAAAGCTACAATGCATACCTTGTTTTTTAAACACTTTTCAATGTCGAAATTTTTGCTACTAGCAACAACATTTTCACTGGGCAGAACACAGTATGCCAGAATCTGCAGTACAGGAGCCAGATCTGAACCAACAGACAGTTTGAACGACACTGTGCCACTTGATCCATTAGAAGACTTCACTTCAATCTTCTCATATCCATGATGAACGATCACTCCTCTGGACAAGACCTGAAACAGACAGATGACACTCTAATAACTAACTGACTAGTGCAGCCTAATAATACTGTTAAACTAAAACATCTCTGTAATAATAAATACTGCACATGTTCTCACCATATAGACAATGTTAGACTTAGACTTTCTTCTACAGCAGCTTGGGTCTCTACAGCTACCTCAGTCTCTTTTGATAGGTTTGCATCTATATCAAGGTCTTTAAACTGCTGCTGTAAACCTGTGGCTTCATTGTTAGCATCTAAGCCCTTTTCATTTGTCTCATACTCGTGCTCAGACATTTTTATCTTTTTTTAATTGGCACCTTAACACCTTTTGTTTAGTAGCTAAAACTTAGTAGCTAAATAAAGTAGCTAAATAAAGTAAGTGACAAACCTAGCTTAATGTTACAGTAAGCTTTTGTTTAGATTGTAATTATGTACCTTAACTTTACCTTTAGATTTAACCAAGTATGTTTTTACAGTGCTAGAAACACTTTCCACAATGCAAATTAACTTATTTTCACTTAAAACAGAATAAACACTTCTCTTAACACCAAAATAATAAAATAAAATAAATGAAATATTATGATGGGCCCTTTAAATAATTATTTACCCTTCAAATAGCTTAGCAGGCCCTTTAAATAATTATTTACCCTTCAAATAGCTTAGCAGTAAATAACTTGGTGAGTTGAGCAATCACTTCCACATGTAAACATGCACATCACAAATTAACATTTAACTTTTAGCACTTATAGAGCCCCTTTAGCAGTTGAAGGTTATTCCACTTCTTAATATTTAACTTGTTTTAAATATTCGACTTCTTGTAGGTTTAACCATGCAATGCTCCCGGGTTCTGATTGCCTCTTAATATGTTAACGTTGTATGCACAGTCTTATCTTTTGACGCTCACATTCAATGTAAACGTGCGTTCAGCTCCGTCGACGGACGGCAGGCGCGGATCATCATCTCCCCCACGTCTCCACCTCGTGTCGAGCAGGCTGAGTTCTCTCTATAGCTCCCTCCAGTCAACAGACACGAACACAAGGCGTTCTTCTTTACGGGCATTTATTAGTCAAACATCCTCGATGCCATCAAACATGCCGTGAGAACTAAATAAAAACAAACTCACATAAGTTACAGAAATAAGAATATTCTCACAGAGAATAGCACATTAATAAATAAACACAACGTTAGATTGACTGTTAATAAACTGTCACACAGTTATGCTTTACATTGATAATTACACATGAAAAGAACTATGCATACCTCATTGGCCGCGTTAACTCCAGGGAGTGTAAAACAGGTAACAAAGGCAACTTCTCTTCCGTGTGTCTCTCAGTGAACTTACAAATGTAATGATATTACCAATATCAAACTTTACGAGCCGCAGTTAGCTCGGCAGGCGTAACATCAATAAACGTCTGAACCAACCAAACCTCAGAACAATAGTTCCGCTATATAAGCCTACATAAACAAGTCAGCGTGTACACATATTTCAAAGTAAAAGAAATGCAAATAAATATAAATATATTATGATGTATTTAAACGTGGTTACTTATTAAATTAAAACTATTCTTTTATGGAACTTAAATTATGCAACTGTCTCTGCTGGCAGCTACAGTTACTGTATTGGTCCTCAAATTTGGTGTGTCCTAAAAATGTCCGCTATGCAAGGTGTACTAATTTTCATTAAGCTGGAATTTGTGTTTAGAAGATAAAGCACCAATTAGTCTTTACAGATTATATGCCAAACATATTGACGGGTCAAAATTCTTTGAGCAACTTTTTGTCAGTTGAAAAAGCTTCACTGCTTGATCCCCCAAAAAACCTGAACAAAAGCGAAAGAGTTACAACATTATCAGTGCTTATACACCAAAAAATATGAAATATTTGCAGACTAACCCTTTGGACACAGTAACAAGCTTTGAGTCTTTGTCTTTTCAGTTCCTTCCGCCTGCAGCATAAAACAATCACATCAACACATCATACTGACATAAACAGCATTATGATAAAGGGTAAATGACATCTATGAGACATTTGACGTGCGCTGACCTGTACAAGCAGACTTCGTGTGACCGTGTCAATGCGTCCTCTCTCTGGGACGCTCACAATCTCATTGTCACACACAGTCTGGGATGCCTCTGCCTCTGCACTGACTGTAATATTCAAGAGTCCTAAAACACAAGACATGTGCGTGAAGATACAACAGGCACAAACACTGAGAAACAATGATTCAGACTGGAAAACTCACCAAGAACAGAAGGAGTGAGGATCCATTTAAAGGTTTTTCTTCCATTAGCACATAGACAGGAGGAATACTGATCATCAGAGGAGGCTTTGAGAGTGTAGTCTGTGGACGGAGCTGGAGTCACTTTAACCTGTCAATCAACCACACATGATTAGTGGCATATTTGATATGATTTGATTAGACTGAGTCTGAAATCTCACCATGATGCACTTGGACAGATAGTTGAAGACGGTGGCCTTCAGCTCAAAGATCTCCCCACGGATGATGGAGTAAGGCAGAGAGAGCTCCAGGAAGAAGGGCTGGAAAACTGTCAGCTGAGCAGGAGGAGCGAGACCCAGACCTTCAGAGGACAGACAGAAGACCTCCGTCTCCCAAGTGGTGATGGTGTCAGGAACCGTGACAGGAACCTGAGCTGATCCAGAGTCCCTGCGGAGGAATTACAACAATAGGCATATTTGATTCTGACTCTGCCATTTTTGCTGTATTAAATAACAACATTCAGCACACGGATGATAAAATAACTGGATTCAGAATCTGCAAAGCAAGCAAGGTATTTTCTGTCCTGTGGGTGTGAGGGGAGATTAAGATAAGTATGATGTGAAATGTACCAATTACGCTTCACATACCCCACTTCAGCAAGTTCCCAGATCCACGTTTCTGGAAAGACGGTCCGAATCGTCACTGCTGGAGAATGTCTGTCAGTTCTATCATAATCATGTCGTGAGGTCGTGTCTTCATGACTGGTCATCATCACTGCCACTGGTTCATGCTGATAACGATACATCACTGTAAAAAAGTTATATTTTGTTTTAAGTGAACAGAAAATGGATGGCAGATTATTATTTTAATACACATTATTTTATTTTCATATACAGATATATTTTAGTGTTGTCAGTTTTCTAGTTTCAGTTTATTCAGTTTTTATTTTAGTTTTAGTATTTTATATATAAAATAATAAAGAGTTATATATAAGTTTTATAGTTGATTTTTTGTAACAATAATAACACTGACTCAAAGTTAACTAATGACCCCAGAAAAACTGTCTTCTACTATATCATTATAATTGTTGGATTGTACGAATTGTGTGAGTTTCACAATTTCACAAAATTAACATATATATACTTTTATATATTTCATAACAAGCACCTACATATTAAAACATTACAGCTTGGATTGTAATAACAGTACATGTACATATATTTATAAGTACCTTGGTATCGTTGATACATCAAGCCTCTGTATGACAGACACTGAGGGACTCGCAGAACCAAATTTGTTGCCATCTTCAATCCCACTCTCTGTCAAATGACAATGATGAACCACAATAAAAGTCATGAAAATACAAATTACTTTGTATTGTCAGTATAATCAAAAATGCTTTTTATGCATTTACTCATTTATGCAGTATATTATCTCCCAATCATTATCTAGTGCACTGCCACATATAATCCCCGTTACCTTTAAGGATTCATAGGCGTTGTCTGTCGCCACGGCTCGACGGGGTCTCAAATGCAGACACTCCTGCTCATCTTCAACAGTATAAGGATAATCTGACCCCGACTGCACTGGCAGCAAGTTGAAGACCTGTGACGGGACCATGTTCACACACTATCAGTATGATTTCTAAATAATTTATGTATTTTCAACAAAACTTTAATTCCATTTTGGTGAGAAAAGAATAAAGATTAATGTTAAATCTGTAATGTAAAATATGTGTGTCACATGTGTGTCATCACAAGTAGTGTGTCATATGTGTGTCATCACGAGTAGTGTGTCATATGTGTGTCATACATGTATATCACATCACATGAGTGTTTTAAATAACATATTAGGGTGTTTTCTATAAAGCTGTGTTGAAACTTGTCTTTTGTGAGAGTGAACAAAATATCGTGTGTTCTAAAAGATTACACCCTGGCCTCTAAGGTCATGGGATGGGGAGTATAAATATGATGGGTAAGTGAGAGATGGTGTCTTCTCACTGAGGACGGAGCATTGTTCTGTATGTCAGACAACCTTCTTGCTGCACGAATAAAGTTTTAAAAGACAAATTCCTGGTCTGAATTTTGGCACCCAAGTAATTTTTCCTTGACAGATTATAGCAGTAATGACTAAAGTCTGTTATCACTAACTTCCCACTGTAGATTCCCACTATGAAGACGCAGTTAATTAATACCAAATCTTAAAGCATCTACACCTTGTCAGCATCCAGACGTTTTCCTGACTTCAGGATCAGGACGCTCTGATCTACAGCACTGAGGCCGCACAGTGAACCGGGCTGAGCTGAGAGCTGGAGAGTGTTTTCCTCACCAGGAACCGCTTTAGCAGGAGAAAACTGCAGAGACACCTGTGACATACAGTGAATAGAATTTATTTTAGTAATACAGCAAGTAATACAGTAAAGAGGCTCATTTCTAAAGCTACAATGCATACCTTGTTTTTTAAACACTTTTCAATGTCGAAATTTTTGCTACTAGCAACAACATTTTCACTGGGCAGAACACAGTATGCCAGAATCTGCAGTACAGGAGCCAGATCTGAACCAACAGACAGTTTGAACGACACTGTGCCACTTGATCCATTAGAAGACTTCACTTCAATCTTCTCATATCCATGATGAACGATCACTCCTCTGGACAAGACCTGAAACAGACAGATGACACTCTAATAACTAACTGACTAGTGCAGCCTAATAATACTGTTAAACTAAAACATCTCTGTAATAATAAATACTGCACATGTTCTCACCATATAGACAATGTCCGTTTTGAAGTCGTCAACAGTCTCTCCAATAAAATAATACTTGATGGTGGCTGTAAACAAAGAGTCACACTTTAATGGTTGCTCAGTATTCTCTATAATCAGTTCACTTAGTGTTGGGGTGTATGGAGTGGCAGACTGGAAGAGCTGAACTGTTTTTTCTTCAATAGAGAAGTAAGGCTTGTTGTGGCCATAATAACGGCCGTCTTGAGAGACACTTGCCTGGATAACAAAAAAATCACAAATAACTCATGCAAGTGAACTCTTCAAGGAATAATAAAAAAAAAAAAAAAAAACTCTCTTACAATCAGATTAATATCACTTTTAGAATGACTGGATGTATTAAAAGAGAAGCTGGCCAGTCCATCGCTGTCTGTAGTGAGATTTAGGAGCAGTTTTGGGGACCAAGTGTCACCCTCCATAAGATAAACCTCTTTGTTTTGAATTGGTGCGCCTTTGAAATTTGAGACTTTGATCTGTTGAAAATAAGATTTTGAAGGAATATATTAAGAAATAATTACGTACAATGGTGTTAAACTGAGACAAACTGATTTTAGACTTACTTTTCCTTCTATAACTGATCCATGTTCATATGTTTTGGGCAGCTCAGTAAATGTAGCTTTACCAATTTCATAAGTGAGAGTTACAGATTCAGATTTTGTCATGGTGATCTCTGTAAACAGTAAAAACACCAAAATAAATATTCATTAAAATAAAAGTAAAACAAAAAATTAGAAGTTCAAGAAATATAGGTAATGGGATCTGACCAAATCCAGCAGCTCACCTGTTCCTTCTTCTGTAAATATTGCCTCAACACGAAGACAATTCTCCAGCCTATCCTTTAGTGTAGGAATTAAAAAGACTGATGTATCTAAGGTATGGATGGCACAGCCTGTCTTTTTCATCTAATTATAATGAATGAACACAAACATAGCATATTAACTAAAAGTGGTTTAACTGGATAAATGGAGGAAAGATAATGTGCCATTAATTTACATGAATTGCGTTTCAACTCACATAGGCTACCTCAATGGTTTCCTCTAAACACACTGGATTGGTGTAATGGGTCTGGTAGCACAAATTATTACGGCACACTTTCACCCATGATTTACCAGGTACAGGCTGTCCATAAGTGTATCTGTGAAAAAAGGTACAAGTGACTGATTTACAACTCAGGGTTGAGTTATGCAACTAATATATTAGGATGGGGATTACAGTAAATAACTGACCACAAAGTTAAAAAGAAAAAAAAGAAAACAATAATCAATGAAATCAAAGTAACGTAACTGTGCTAAGATTGGAAGAACACAATGCTCTCTTAATGTAGGAAATAAAATAAACCACTCACTTTCCGCAAACCTCAATTATCAGTTCCTCTTCTTCAACACTCACTTCCTTTGGGCTTTTTACAGTAACTTCAAACTTAGGCAAAACTAGAAGTCAGAAGGCAGAAATTAGAGTTCCCTTACAAAAGATACTCTCAATGCTGCGCTGAGCACTATGGGAAAACATCTTTGTTTGACCGGTTGAGAACACGTGTGGCAAATACGCCAAGAATTTGGCTTAAATAACATCTGAGGATGACGTCATCGGAATGCGCACGTCAGAGGCTATAAATAGACTTGAGACAGGTGAGCTTTCAGGTTCCATCCTTCCCTTTCTCTTGTTCTTTAACCAGATCGTAAGGGCCTCGAGCCCGTTTTTGGAGCACGCTCCAGCGCTTCTTCAGTTAGTTCTCTTGGGGAAATGGATATCGAGTGGACTGCCTCTGAACGCTCTGTGGCAAGCAGGACGAGGTCGAGGGACGTGAGAGAGCGGCGCGAGACCGGTAGCGTGATTATGATGAACGACACCTGTGAGGCGCACCGGTCTCGTATCTCTCATGGAGGAGCGGAAGCATAAAGGAGGAGCGACTTTTTTTTTTTTTTTTTTTTTCTTCTTGTTTCTTTATTTCACGTTATCATTTTGAAGACACATACTAAGTACAATATAGATTGGTTATTGTGTGAAAAAAGGGGGAAACCCCAAAGAAGCTATTTAAAGCTTTTAGAAGGGGGCCCAATAACAACATACAACATATAATATACAAACAAAAAACTCAATCCATAAACACATATAAATAAATATAATAAATACAACAAAACACAAACACTACAAGCAAACAGACGATCCCAGCTCAAGTATAACACTTACAAAGTGTTCAGAAGGTGTATGTTAAAAGCAATTTTTCCTTAAGATTTTCCTTGAAGATGGAGACAGAATGCAACAATTTAAGATTTTCCTCAAGTTCGTTCCAAATCTGAGGACCTCTACAGACTACACTCAGGCTCGTACATTTCAATCGTCTTATTTTACCAGTAATTAAATGTTTTTCCCTTGTGTGATATGTATGATGGGGTCGACTGATTGGGACAAGTTCACACAATCGGTAATTTAACTGATGAACAACCAAAAACATCATACAGGCATTATGAAAAACATTATATTCGGTAAGTCTTAATAATCCAAGACGATGAAACAATGGACGCGAGGGGGTATTTGGCTCAGACCACGTTAATACCCGTATAATTTTTTTCTGTAAAGACTGTATTTTTTTCAGGTAGCTCGTAAAAGTATTACACCATATGACATTACAATAATTTAAATGAGGCTCAAACAAGGTTTTATATAAGATGACAAGTGCTGACTGTGGCAGACAATTTCTTACTTTAAAAAATAATCCAACGTATTTGGATAATTTTTTTATTAACTGATCAATATGATATTTAAATTGTAGACATTCATCAATAAAGACTCCGAGAAATTTAGTGGTGTTTACTCTTTCAATAATTTGGTCATTTATTTTAATACAAAAATGCTTATCTGCCAATTGTTTTTTTTTGGAATGAAACACGATGTAGTTTGTCTTGTTTCAAGCTTTCAAGGTCTCCACGATGAACTATCAAGGTCATGGAATAAAATATATTCTTCCTGTGTCTTTGTGCCTGCGACATTGGTTTATTAGACCAAGTCTATCATTTTTATATAAAAATCCTGCCACAATACAGGGTTATTGTATCGAAACTGAGTTTCGCTTTTGGGGGCGAAGCTTACCAATTCTGGGTTCTTCCATCCGGCCAAGCCTTGTCATGCCGCATAATACACAAAATGCATGGATGCAGCACTGGCTCCTTTGCGACTACAGGGCATCCGCATTTTAAATTACATAGATGACTGGCTGATACTAGCCCAGTCTTAAGAGCTTGTGCTACGACATTGAGATATCGTCCTAGCTCATCTTCATACTCTGGTGTTGAGACTCAATGCCAAGAAAAGCATTCTCTCTCTGACCCAGAGAACAATGTATTTAGGGGTCGTATGGGACTCGGTCACCATGCGGGCACAGTTGTCTCCCGCACGTGTTGAGTCCATCTTAAACACCCTGAGCAATGTCAGGCTAGGTCAGGAGATTACACTCCATAATTTTCAAAGAATTCTCGGTCATATGGCAGCTGCGTCCACGGTTATACCTTTGGGCCTTCTGCACAGGAGGCCGTTTCAGTTGTGGCTCAGAGCCAGGTCCAGGGCTCGTGTTTGTGCACACACACTACACAACCTTGAGGGGTCCAGACTAGGGATGTGCACGAATTTTCGAATATTCGATCTGTAATTATTATTCGAAAAATAAAATACTATTCAAGTTGTATCTAGTTTATGAAGCCGTATATGCTTTGCGTCTTCGTTTCTAAAAGTCGTTTCTATTTTGTTTTAGTTGTTCTTGTTGCTTTTCTGCAACAGATGAATAACAATTTATTAGTTTTTATATGTTATTCATAGATATTTCGATAACTGGCGCAGTCTGCTTCATTAGGCTTTTTTTTTTTTTAGCTTGAGCTTAAATCCTTTTGTTCTTTATATTTTTTTGTTTACACATATGCCAACTGTTTAATGTTTTCAATTAAAATAAAACTTTAACATAGGCTATATTGTAAGCATGTTGTGTATATTGCCTAATCGTAAGCTTGTTCAGAAATGGTGACAAAAACGTTTTTTTTTTTCTTTTCTTTTTTTAAAAAAAATAACGTTTTTTTTTGTTAAAGGTCATTAAAATAAACAAATTTTAGATTTTTATGTGCCCGAATATTTGAATGCAATATTTTTGAAAACTGCCCATCCCTAGTCCAGACACTTCCAATGCAGCGCAGTTGGCATTCTCATTCCCATAGCGCTCAGCGCAGCATTGAGAGTAGCTTTTAAATGGGAACGTCTTGGGTTATTTGACTGTAACCCTGTTCCCTGAAAAAGCAGGAATGAGATGCTGCGCTGCATTGCTGCACTAGGGGGCGTGTTCAGGACATTCTTCAGACAGTGACCTGAAAGCGCACCTGTCACACGTCTATTTATAGCCACTGATTTGCGCATTCCAATGATGTCATCAGCAGAGGTTATTTAAGCCATATTTATGGGGTGTTTGCCACATGTGTTCACAACTGGTCAAACAAAGATGTTTTCCCATAGCGCTCAGCGCAGCATCTTGTTACCGCTTTTTTTAGGGAACAGGGTTTAAGTCAAGTAACCCGAGACTTCCCATTTAAAAGCTACTACATATTATTGAAATTCTTCCCATGCAACATTGCAAATCATTTGTTTTAATGACTTACCATATTTTTCCACCTCAAAATCATGTGAGATCATCCAGTCACCAATAAAGGCCTTCAGTTTGTACATGCCTTGACGGGCCTCTGGGTTTAATTCATAAGAGCGCTGCAAAATCCACCTTGTAGAAGAAACATTTGTCCATTGACCAATCCGGTTACCTTGACTGTCCTGTTTAATACCAGAGACAATTCAGATATTCAGTTACAGTCAGCTACACATATCCTGACTATCAATGAAGAAATGTATAATTAGCCTTCTGAAAATACAATAATTCCAAATATAACAGAATTTTAGATTTATAAGATTAATAAGATGTAAAAGGTGTGTTAGTTATGACTGCACAGAATGTTTTGTGTTCTTACCTCAAAAACCACTGTACTATACTGTAAAAGAGCAAATATTAGTTAAAGATTAAAAGCAAAAAAAAAATGTATTTATCAAACATGTATTCAAAAATGCAAGAGAAAACAAGGGCAATAAAGATGCAAGATAAACACATCAGACCTGCTGATCAAGGGGTGCAAAGTTTGTATCCATGGTAACAACTCTGAAGTTCACTGTAAAATAAAAATGCGTATTTAAAAAAATAAAAGAATGCGTCTTCAGCTCTTATGTAAGGGACTACGCTTACAGTCAGTATTTCACTCAAATGCAGAGCTGACAACTGTATTCTGCTGCGGTTTGAACTTGTCTTTTGAGCTGAATTCGACTGTCACAGCAGCCTGATGTTCTAGTCATAATTTTACAAGAATTTCTGACCAGTTTGCACCAGCTGACCAGTTAGAATCAAGCAGGCCTATACCAGACAGCTATTATTACATGTAAAGATCTATAGCAGAAGTGTCAAACAGTCCCAACCCTGCTTCAACACACAGACCTGTAGATTTCAGATAAACCTGAAGGACTTTATTAGCTGGAGACCTGATCCTGACATTTAATTAAGTTTAAAGCTAAACTCTGCAGTGGCTCGTCAAGAACACCCCTGATCTATATCTCTAGATTTCTTATCAAATAAAGTCATACAGATAATGATATAAAGTGATTTACATTATCAGTTATTTGTAATTACAGTATTTAGACTGAATATATGTTTATGCTGAATATATGCTACTCATCCTTATCTTCTTTCCTTAACTTTTCTTCTGCTCATCTTTTCTGTTTAAGTTTGTAAATCCATTGTAGTTTACTTCATACTCTTTTATCATCTGCTGGTTTGTGCAACATTTGTAATTTTTGATCATCAGCTCATTGCATGATCATGGCGAGTGAGCTTTACTTAAAGGTGCATTAAGCAACTTTTCATGTTAAAAAATATAAAAATGGGCTGAATGAGCCCTTCTCTGATCACTGAGATTGTCTCTATAATCCTGTAAAGTAAAATAAATAAGAGGGATTCGGGCCGGTATCTTAGACTGGGCGTGACGTCATGCGCGTTCACGGCACGCTCACATAGCTATGTCTGGCAGGTTTGTGTATTCGCCGGCATTCTCCGTAGAAGATGGATTGTAAGAGATCTGCTTGTAGTTCATTTCAAACACCAACGCAAACTCCACGTAAGATAAAAAAAAAAAGAAAACTTTTGTCTAGTGCGTGCACATCTCTGGCTGCAGTTTCGCTTGCTGCCAGAGGTGGCATAGTTCTGCAAAAACTCAGAATCTTGCGCTATGCACCTTTAATGTATATGTGTTACATCAGCGGGGATCAGGGTTTAGATGTCAGTGACACCAGCATTATTTACTGAGGTTTAGCCTTTGAGACATTCAAAGCTCACCAGTCTGTCCTGGAATATAGATGGGTTTATCAGTCTGGATAAAGGTCAGAGGATGGTAAGGCTTGAACATGACTTTTCTCTCTTCAGTCATCTTGAAAGTTTCTCCCTGCAGTTCGACCTTTATTTTCTGCACTGATTCTGCTTCGACCAGAGGAGCCTGATGAGAAATAATATACTGTATTTACAACCTGCCATCACAATAACTAGATGCATCATGATGAAACAGATTTGATAATAATCATCATGTGTATGTTTTGATGGCAGACCTTGAAGTTAAAGCAGCGGTGAAACTCTTCCTCAGCTTTCTCCTGCACCAGTAAAGTGCTCTGGTTACCATGAACCAGATAAATGTTCATGACAAGGCTTTCATTGGGCTTGAGAAGACTTGCACACAGTTTGGCCTCAGATCCAGACCCGATCACTGCAGGAAACGTCACCATGAAAGATCTGTTGAAAGATAATGATCATAGAATGTGGTTAGATACAATAAGAAACACATTTTTTTTATTTTTTTCACTCCCATTTTACTCCCACAACTGGGAGTGAAAATAAATCAAGTTAATTTGCTAGATCAATTATTTGAGAAGTGAGAATACAAGAGCAAACTGTGTAATGAAGTCTGGTGAATTGTATGTGTCAAATGTGGAACATCTGTCTGTCTGTCTGTAGTATTGAACCCCTTGTGTGTCATTTATATTCACTCACGTAATTTATTATTTGGTTTGTGTGTTGTGTATTTTGATTACGTATTGCTGTGTCACTGGTTGCTTATTTGTGGGTCTAAATACTCCCGAACAGTTATGATTGAGAGACCCAACCCTCTCGCTCTAACATTGGCGGCATTGGCATCGCTGCTCGGACTAATGGGTTAATTAAGGACAGGTGCGGAGTTTGCATAAGAGACAAGCGAGAAACGGGGGAGACAGGGGAAGGTGTGCAGAGGAACGCAAGTGCACCGCGAGCTGAACATACGGGCAGGAACACCGATCGCTGCGGATTGATTCCAGAAAGTCACAGCCAGACGAGCAGTGAGCACGGATCTGATTACGACGCATTAATGGAGATAAGTGAAGGAAAGTGCTCAGCTTACGTGTGTTTTGGGTGCGTGTGATCCATGTCTGTGTGTGTTGCGATCTGAGGGTGTGGTGTATTCCTCTACAGAGGATCAGAAGTGGGACGCAGTCACACAGCGGTTCATGCGGTGGATTCAACGCCTGATTTGAGCTAAGTAAAGGGAAGTTGTCCTGCCTATCAACTTATGTGTGTGTGAGAGAGCTGGGACAGTATTTTGCCTGAGACTAAGGGCTATTTTCACTCCTCCTCAGTGCTGTCACTGATTATTGGACCACGGAGCTGCGTGAAGGGACGAACTACCGCCTCATCTAAATCAGCACTCCCTTCCACGGCCCACTCGTCTGTCGGACGTCCATATAAGGTCAAGGGACCTTGAATGTGGTTTGGGATTTGACTGAAGACTGTCGAACTTTTCTTTCAATACATTTTATTTTCATGCTTTATTGATGATTTTTATATACTGATATGGGATAGGATTTTGAGTATGAATCTAAACTCGTAAATTGTGGGGAATTGTACTGTGCTTTTTTATCCTGTTGCCTATTTTATCATTGTGAGTAAATATTTATTAAATAAATTATATAAATTCAAGAAGTGGTTGTTGTCCTTTTCCTGTCAGTGGAGAAAACTAAATGCTGGTATAAATTAAGAACTTCACATTCCGGTGTGACATTAAGTGGCGTAGTCGGCAGGGTATTATCGACGGTTTATACCTGCCTTCTCCACAATAGCCACTCCATTGAATGCTCTGACACGTGGCACTGCTGCACATGGTAAGACGGCCACAATTACATGGACACCTGAATGCCAGCAGGCCTTTGATTTACTTAAGGAAGCATTACTCACCACGCCCATATTGGCTTATGCAGACTTTTCCCAACCATTTAGGCTATATACTGATGCCAGCTTAGATGGTCTAGGGGCAGTATTAGCTCAAGTACAAGAGGGAAAAGAGAGAGTGATTGCTTATGCTAGCCGTAGTCTCCAACCAACGGAAAGAAATTATCAGAATTATAGCTCTTTTAAGCTCGAATTGTTAGCCCTGAAATGGGCTGTAACCGAGAAATTCAAAGATTATCTGTATGGGGCTGAATTTACTGTGTTCACAGATAATAACCCATTGGTTCATCTCGACACTGCCCGTCTTGGTGCTGTGGAACAGCGGTGGGTGGCCCAGCTGGCAAACTTCAAGTACGTCGTCAAATACAGGCCAGGTACCCAAAACAAAAATGCAGATGCTCTTTCCAGGTTACCAGAATCACAAGATCCAATGCCATCCCTTGCCAGGGGGGTGATGGTAGAAGGAGAACTGTCTTGGGCAGACTTGCAGGCCAAGGATCCAGAGCTGGTGCAGATAGGGCAGAGGAAGGAACAGGGACTTCCACCCCGGGAGGTTAGTAGCCCTTTGTCCTCGCATGCGTAACTACTACGACGAGAATGGGATCGGATTGTGCTGCGAGACGGCATTTTGGGACGACTGTACCAACAGGCAGGGTCTGGAGAAGAGATCTTTCAGGTGGTAGTCCCCAAGCAAGAAGCTAGGAAGGTCTGGGAGACTTACCACAGTGAGATGGGACACCCAAGTAGTGAAAGGACCCTTACTATCCTGCGGCAGCGCTGCTATTGGCCAAGGATGACTGAGGATGTGAAGGAGTGGACGACTACCTGCCCTCAATGTGTCTGTGCCAAGGCTGGGCCAGAGGTTAGGGTTCCTCTTGTATCCATTCTAACTAGTTACCCATTTGAGGTGGTTGGGGTAGACTATCTTTCCCTGGGGCGGCCTGAGGACAGGTACCCCTACATCCTAGTTGTAACTGACCTGTTCTCCAAGTATGCCCTTGCAGTGCCCACGAGAGACCAGTCTGCCAACACAACAGCTCAAGCCTTGTACAACAACCTAATCCAGACCTTTGGCTGTCCCGAACGGATCCTGACGGACCGGGGTGCATCATTTGAGTCATCACTGATGAAGGAACTTTGCCAACTTTACGGTTGCCAGAAGAGCCGCACCACAGCCTATCACCCCCAAGGGAATGGAGCTTGTGAGAGGTTCAATCAGACCCTGTTGGGGCTGTTAAACTCCCTGGATGAAACCAGCCAAGCCCAGTGGCCAACCTGGCTTCCCGCTCTTGTCCAGGCATATAACAACACCATTCACAGCACCACCGGGATGACCCCTCACTACGTTGTGTTTGGGAGGCATGCCAGGTTACCGGTCGACTGGGCAACTGGCCTGAAACCTGAAACCGAGCCCCATACCTTGTCGGGGTGGGTGAAGAGGCACCAGGAAGCCTTGAACCATGCTTATCAGACGGTAAGCAGGCATACTCAACAACGACAGGCCCGGGACCAGGCCAGATACAACAGAAGAGTCAAGGTGGCACCCCTGCTCCCAGGGGAACGAGTACTTGTCCGCAATTTCCGCAGGAGGGCAAAAGGGAAGTTGAACCTTGAGACAGGGGAAGGTGTGCAGAGGAACGCAAGTGCACCGCAACGCAAGTGCACCGCGAGCTGAACATACGGGCAGGAACACCGATCGCTGCGGATTGATTCCAGAAAGTCACAGCCAGACGAGCAGTGAGCACGGATCTGATTACGACGCATTAAAGGGCATATTGCAGGTTAGAGTACCCAGTGCGCCAATGTATAGAACAATAATCTAGGAACTAGATTTAAATATAAACATATACTTATAAAACGCTATTTAGGCTTCTGGAGTCATTTTTGTGAGAAAATTTTACTTCCGCATTTGAAAACCGCCAAACCGGAAGTGACGTAGCATGGGGGAGAGCGGTCAAAGTAAACAATAGGAAAGCAATGGATCGCAATGACAGATCGGACGCTGTGGAAATTGTAGCCTAAATGTTTACTCGTATGACGGACCTCAGCCATATAATTATGTGCCTAATATGAAGCCAAGAGAGTAAACAGGCCAGGATTAGACAAAACAACGGTCAGAGGAGACACATTGAGCTGTGATGTGAGGAGAACAGGACAGGGTCGGGTCTCGATGAGAGAACAGTGTTAGCTTATAGATGTATTCACGTTAGCCGACGATATGTATAACACTATGCTCAGATCACAATTTTGTAATTATTTGTCAGGCAATAGCAAAGCTAGTATTTAGACCCTTACCTGCATGTGTGTGTCAGCCATTAGGAGACAGTTTCCAGAGAAAGAGGGACATTATAAAGGTTTTGAATGGCCCCACTTGGTGATAATGAATAAAAAAATAATCACAATCACAACTTTCTTACTGTATAAAAACTTTATATGTAGAAACAGCCAACACAAACATTAAAATTCGGAGTACAGATTGAAAATGAACATAATTATATAATAATAATAATAATAATAATAAGTGTCGGCTGCAGACTTGCAAGACATTACAAGTTTATGGAGTATACGTTAATGAATTAAATTAAGACAAGGCACATTTTGTAAAACAAATGTACAATAAGTGATCTCTGACGGATCCGTGAGCGTCATGTTTCCTACCGGTGGCCGACCCACATGCTGACGGCGGACCGGGCGACCAGATGAAGGAGCCGGGACAGTGTGCACATATCGCCGTAACCAGGGATGTAGTGGAGGCTAAACGCACGTAAACGCCGTTTGGGCACCTCCAAAAATTCTGAAATAGCGTTTATCCACCTCCAAAGTGCGTTTATCCACCTCTAAACTGCGTTTATCCACCTCTAAACTGCGTTTATCCACCTCTAAATAGCATATAGTTCCTAAGCCATTTTAAATTAAGCAGGCTATGTCGTTTTAGTTTCATATGGTTCATTATTAGTTTCATTTGTTAAACCTAAGACGAAGTCTTTCATATTGCGCTGCATTACTGTCAGTAGCCGCGCGGGTTAAACCATAATAATACAGGACTAGCCTAAGATTATCACAAATAAACACAAGATTTTGACGCATATCCAAGCGTTTGTGGAGTGGAGTGTGAGCGCGCACTGCATGGCACGGACGCGCGGGAGCGAACACTTATCAACAGTGAAACAATTTAAAATACTCTATCATTTCTGGTCATACAGAAAATAATAATACATTATTCGCAACTACTTTTATTTGTGTAAACTCACAATAACAAGAAACGTTGTGCTTTTGTCAAATAAAATAAAACAATCAGGCGCGCTTTCATGATCTCCGTGAACTGGAGCGCGAGAACTGAAACTAAATATAGCCTATATGTAGGCTAAAGCTTGAAATGTCCACTTCAAAACGAACAAATTCGAATCGAAAGCTAATACCTTCTGATTATGTAATCCGTATGAAAGGTGCATTTCTTTCTAAAAGCGCACCCGCTTAACAGCGGAGATGGAGATGTTTTTAACCGACACTGATTTAGAAAACAATAGTTTATTAATAAACAATTAAAATGCCTCGTTATTTTTTCAGACACATTTATTATCATTAGGCTAGCCTATAAATCACCTTTCTGTAGGCTGTGGTTCCAGAGACATAGGCTATGGCTCTTGAATTTATAGTTTACCCACCTCTTTTTTTACCACTACACCTCTGGCCGTAACGTTAACTCATCATATCGCCGGGATTATAATCATGCAGTCTATAGTGAACGCTAAAAGCAGACGCAGAAGCGAAGGCCGTCTCTTACCCTGCACAAAACGCACACAAACACGGAAGATAGCACCGTCCTTTATCTTGTTCGGAAACCTGTGGACTCGATGTCCTGACAGGCCATAATTCACAGTCATTTATCACGATAATTATTAATTGAAATACAATAACCACCGAAAACACACTGAATCACGACCGCTTCAACATAATACCAGCCTATTCTGCACTGAGCGAACGCAGAGCCCGGCAAACGACTCCCCGTTGTGACGTAATATGACGCGTTGGTGAAAAAAAGCGCTTTTTCAACACGGTCGAGGAAACTGTCACGTTTTCTACTAAATTTGTGCCCTTATGTCTGGCAAAACAATTTTTAATCATGCATTTACTCTTCATATGGTATTTTCACACAAGGTTATATATTAATTCTGAAAAAAAAAAAAACCTGCAATATGCCCTTTAATGGAGATAAGTGAAGGAAAGTGCTCAGCTTACGTGTGTTTTGGGTGCGTGTGATCCATGTCTGTGTGTGTTGCGATCTGAGGGTGTGGTGTATTCCTCTACAGAGGATCAGAAGTGGGACGCAGTCACACAGCGGTTCATGCGGTGGATTCAACGCCTGATTTGAGCTAAGTAAAGGGAAGTTGTCCTGCCTATCAACTTATGTGTGTGTGAGAGAGCTGGGACAGTATTTTGCCTGAGACTAAGGGCTATTTTCACTCCTCCTCAGTGCTGTCGCTGATTATTGGACCACGGAGCTGCGTGAAGGGACGAACTACCGCCTCATCTAAATCAGCACTCCCTTCCACGGCCCGCTCGTCTGTCGGACGTCCATATAAGGTCAAGGGACCTTGAATGTGGTTTGGGATTTGACTGAAGACTGTCGAACTTTTCTTTCAATACATTTTATTTTCATGCTTTATTGATGATTTTTATATACTGATATGGGATAGGATTTTGAGTATGAATCTAAACTCATAAATTGTGGGGAATTGTACTGTGCTTTTTTATCCTGTTGCCTATTTTATCATTGTGAGTAAATATTTATTAAATAAATTATATAAATTCAAGAAGTGGTTGTTGTCCTTTTCCTGTCAGTGGAGAAAACTAAATGCTGGTATAAATTAAGAACTTCACATTCCGGTGTGACATGTTTATTCAGAACAATATTGCTCTTGAAAATAGGCCTACATTGTCATTAATTATGAATGGTGTTATACATGCCTTGCTTAAGTTGTCTTTCAAACAGCAAACTTATAATGTGCAACACAGATGTTCAATCAATAAAGAATTAAATCATCAAGACTTATCTTACACAACAACATATAGGCCATTTACAGTATTGTAGCAAGTCTAAAAAGACCTATATATGTTCAATATCAGGTGCGATCTAAATGCATTCTTTCATGTGTTAATGTGTTCTGGTGACTGACTGTTCTTCTGAAGAACGAGCCTGCGCAGTTATGTGTGGTGTGGGCTGGGGCTGGGGAAAAAGATATGTTTCAAGAAGTTAGAGATTCGCTGGCAAGAGCATCGGCCACACAGGTGCTAAAAGAGCATTAAAACTGTTAATTGAGTCAATCATTTTCTCCGATCTCTACAGTATTTTTTTGTAATAAGCTTGTGCATTAATAGCTTTAGCTATAGAGCTGGAGCTGCGTTTAGATTACAAAAAATAATAAAAAAAAAATCTGGCTCAGACTCACAAAAAAAATAACCATATTCTTTCTGGAAATCGTTTAACGTACTTATAATCTTGAATTTATGTTAAGACACAATTTAATTTAATTATGAAAAAATATATATTTTTGATTTTGACAGGGCGCTCGATCTCACCCCAAAACGTCATATACTGACGGGTCTTGACCATACGGCAACATACGACGAAAAGGGTACCCCTATAACGTCAAAATGAGACGCAGACATAAGCGCACCAGCAGCGCCTCCTAGCGGTACCCTAACGCATACCTAAACCCAACCATACACGAATCGTCACACATGGACGTTATAGGGGTACCCTTTTCGTCGTATGTTGCCGTATGGTCAAGACCCGTCAGTATGTGACGTTTTGGGGTGAGACTGTGTTAGCTGGCTCTGGCGGCACACCACTCTCCCAGCTGAGCAAAACACTTTCCTTAGCAACAATTGTTAAAAACTTACGGCCCGGATGTTTGTCCATCGACACAGATCAGGAGGAAAGAGAGCAGAGGGAGTCCTTTCCAACAGCAGCTAATATTCAAAGTCATGACGAGCGATCATCCAGGTCATGAGATGAACTGGACCGTCTCTTTTAAAGGGACTCTCATGCTAAAGGAGGTCCTTCAAAACACTTGTATTGATCATCTGATTAATGATTCAACAATAGGCAACGCAGTTTGAAAACTTTAGCTAAATTAGCACTAGGCTACTAAAGCCTTAAAAATACATTTGAGACTAATATTAAAAATAGTATTCAGGCATGCGGTAAAATATAAATGATATACATTATTATAATTACTACTAATACACAGACTCTTTACAAAACAGAGAGTTTTGTTAACAGTTTAACAACTCAAAACTGAATGCATTTATGGTGCCATTAGGCCTATATAAGAAAATATATTAAATGTTTTATTTTTTATACTAATGCATTTGCAGTTAAAGTAGATCTGTTGTACTATTTTTCTGTAGAAAATAGTAAAATATACACATCATATCATCTGAACAAACTTTAGGCTCATACACAGAAAACAAACACGCCACTGACCTGTTTCCTGAAAACAATCAATACTGAAATCAAGGGTCAAGAATGAGTGAGAGAGTTACTGTGTTTGTTTATATTTGGAAACTACTTGGCCCCTTCTAATATGGGGTATGAAAAGATTGTATCATTTAAATAAGTCAAGTAAATCTATTATGAGCAATTAAATGATCATTTTACTTGAGATTATACACCATGATATTTACCATGTTTGTTTTTCTGCCTGGGATGCACTAGTAATGTTAGTAAAAATATTGTTATTAACATTGTATGGATATGCAGATCGGCAGGTGCGACACACGGCAGGTGCGCAGTCCATAGACTGCAATTTTTTTTTACATTTTGAAGGCTCAGAAAGGTAGGAAAGACATCGTTAAAACAGTCCTTTGTGACTAAAGTGGTTCAACCTTAATTTTATGAAGCGACGAGAATACTTTTTGTTCAACAGAAATAAATAAAAAATAACGACTTTATTCTACAATTTCTTCTCTTCCGTATCAGTCTCCGACACGCGTTCACCAGAGCACCACGACGCATGCGTGTGGAAAAGCCAGGATCCTGTTATACAGCGAGATGCATACTGTATGTTGTCTCATCGTCTGAATTATCCAAACTTTCAAGATGTGGCATGACAATATCACAATCGATGCAGCACACACTCTCCTGTTCAGTAGGCATCGCTTGGCACTGATGACATCTACACCACCAGCTCTCCACTGATCTCTGTCTTTCAGAAGCTTGTGGCTGTGTTGCAGCCTCTATCTCTTTTAGTTCTCTGTATATTCTGGTAAGTAAGGTTGTGCAAAAAAGTGCAATTCATCCTCTGTGTCGAAATCTGCAGACATAGTTGAAGGGTTGGTCAAAATCCCTTGTCTCTTCAGATATATATATATATATATCCTTTTGAATGCTTACATTACTTTTATACAAATCAATAATCAAATATATGCATTATCACATAATTTTTTTTTTTGTGTGTGTGCTTGTGAAATTATATTTTTCTTTTGAAAACATGTTGAGATAAGTAACCAGTTCTTTTAGGTGCATTCCAATCCTGGCCTAAGACCTTGCACGCAGGACACGTAATGCACGTAAGTCCATGTAAACCACGAGGTCTCTTTCTCTGAGATCAGCAGAATGGGGTTCACGGAGGAATCCTAAAAGGTGACAGATATGGTTCTTCGCTGGACAGATGGTCAAGCTATACAGTGCTTCACCTGTTGTATTAAATGTATTCTTTCATGCCTATTTTCTCTAGAGAGCAAACGCCAGTTAACTGCCTTTCTTCCTGAGGAGTAAAACTGAGTAAATGTTTTATCGCTATGTTTTGGGTAACTGGATTGATAATACGGAGCTCAAGCTCTCTTCAGCCTTGATGTGATGTTATTTGGTGGTGTTCTGTGTGGGTGTGCGTTTGATTTTCTACGTAGGTCCTGACCATTTGGGACAACAACAAACAGACACATAGGCGCCCTTCTCTAACCTGCGAGGTCACCACAGACCTAAATCTAAGGATCGGCGACAACTATCTTGACTAATGGCGATAGGCACCATATCTGCTCACATGTGTAAAATTGTTTAGGTTTTTATGTTCTCTTAGCCAATCAGATGTATGATGATGCTATGCTTGCCCTTGCAAAATGGTATAATTGGTGTATGATTTTTTGTAAGGTGGACTTGGCTTGCGACCTCCTCGTGAGACTTTGACGCTCGCTCTACCGATGAAACTGCAAACTATTCTTCAGTAAATTTTTATCTTTTCGATTGAACTTCACGACTCCTGGTCTTCTTTCATCATATCTGGTCTCGGGTCTTTTAACTGTTACCCCCTAACATAGTTATGAACTGTTTTATGTTAAGCGTGCGTCTTCCTCTGCTTGTAAACACAGCCCTCCGTTTCCGGGTCATCTGTCAGAACGCCAATCAGCCCCATACTCATGCGCCGTGGTGCTCTCGTGAGGAAGAGAAGAAATTTTTTAATAAATTCGTTATTTATTAATTTTTGGCGCACAAAATGTATTCTTGTCGCTTCATTAAAAAAAAGTCACGGTTCAGCTTCATAAAGTTGAACCACTGTAGTCACATGGACTATTTTAATGATGTCTTTCCTACCTCTCTTGGCCTTCAACGTGTTAATTACTAGCTATCAATGGAGCCCCCCCTGAGCCATCGGATTTCATCAAAAATATCTTAATTTGTGTTCCGAAGATGAACGAAGACGTACGGGTTTGGAACGACATGAGGTGGGTGAGTAATGACTGAATTTTCTTGTGTATAGTATTGATATTAACTTCTTTTTGTATCTTCATGCAAGAGCTGAGGGCCACTTACGCGGGTGTCCTGGTGCTGTGGTAGTGGGGTCTCTCGGACACCTGAGAGAGCTGTGATTCACCGTGTGTGTGTGTGTGTGTGTGTGTGTGTGTGTGTGTGTGTGTGTGTGTGTGTGTGTGTGTGTGTGTGTGTGTGTGTGTGTGTGTGTGTGTTTTAAGGCCACTTTTAGCAGGGGTTCCCAAGGTAGATGTCCTTCAGCCCTGCATGGTTGTGTATTAGTTTCTTTTTTATCTGGTTTTGAAATCTTTTGTGTGTGATTTGCTGCTGGTATACATATTTCAATCCATTAATTCTTGTGTTTCTTTTATTAATTTCCTTGAATATAATGTATTCTGAACTAAGTGTTTCGTTCAATGCTCTATCAAGGGATGGGTGTTATAATGGAGTTTTTCTGAAGTTTTTATTGAATTAATAAAAGTGTTCTTTTTATGGGGAATCCACGTCTCTGGCCATTTCTTTGTTGATAACGTTGTGCTTTGAGTGAGTTCCTGGGGTATAAGTCCCTTGGTGGCGTAGTCGACACAAAACAATTATATTCTTTTTAATTATTCCTTTAGATGAAATTGACTCTTTCTTTCCGGCAACCGTTTGGTCATATGTTATTGTGAGTTCTTCTGGTTTTTAAGAATAATAGTCTGTCTTTTCCTGATTACCTGGCTGTGATGGGATGAGTGAAGTTTCTGACCTCTCAATGACTTTAGGTGAGGCAATTTGTTTTTTATATCGGTTCATATTTTGGTTGTTTGCTGTTCAGTTAAAAATTAAGGACAAAGTAAATCTTCTACAGCATGAGGACCTACAATGGACCTAAATAGCCCTCTTACAGTGTGTGAAGACTAGAAAAAGCAGAGTTGAGATAAAAACAAATTCACAAGATATCATAAAATATCTTGATTCTAAAATGTTGCCATAGCATGTAACTACTACACATTCAACAATCCAACCAGCTCACTAGGACTTGTTTTCATTACTTTTATTAATCATATGCATTGTGAATTGAATAGTCATGTTCTCAAGAGACGTGGCCAAAAACTGATTTTGAGGGGTTGTTCTAATTTGGGGTGATATTGGAAATAATTTTGCACAGGATAAATAATTAACATTGTAATAATAAACATTAGAGTGTTCAAACATCTTTATCCAAGGTGAACTATGAGGTGATTCACTTCAGCAGCTTCATTCACAGTGAAAGGAGTACTCGGCCTCTGACTGATCACCTGAAAGAAAAGATGTTCACATTCATACAACAATTGGAAACCTGTAAATCTGAATAAATATTGTGCATTGCATGATCAAAACATTCAACACTGGCATATTAAATCTTACTTGTTTGGTAGTAATCATACACTTTGACCACAGCTGGCTTGAGATTCTTCACTGGAAGAATCTGTTTCATTTTTATCTGGTAATTCATTGGAATATTTTGTGGGATCTGCAGGAGGAAACAAACACATTAGTCATGGACATTACGGATAAAAGGTTTATGGATCGACCTAATAATTTAAAATCATATGAATGTTGCTGTTCTCTCACCTCCTTCAAATACACAATGACATGATCATCTTTAGAATCAACCCGTTCCACAAGTGGTGCGTATGTTCTGGAAGAAGTTCCAAGCTGTGGGGAAAAAGTGCGGGTTAAAGGGATACTTCACCGCTGGAAAGATGAATGTGTATTTAAATTGGGTCGTTTATGTAGTAGAAATGTGAAATTATTTTAGAAGTTGGTGCCGTCTAGACTGAGAAAAGCCAGATAATGTATTTTTGGCTCATGTGGATGAAAGACAACAACTCCCAGAATCAGACATCCCAACCTGCAAAAGGTCATCTGAGGATTTTTTTCTAGACAAAAAATACATAAATCTCTCGTCTCAGGAGGACATCAGGGGGGGCACAGTCATTTGAAAATACTACCGGATTTCTACTGATACAAAGCTTAATGCTAATCGGTGAAGTATCCCTTTAATTTCCAAATAGTGAACTCTAGAAACTTTACACATTCTGTGATGAATCACTCAAACACACCATTGATGTATCAGCTGTGAATCCAGATAAGAGTTTAATATCCACAATGACCATGTTAGTCTTTTCCTGTAGACCATCGTATCTGGAAAAGAGCAAATGAAAAGGTTTGGTTCTTAAAAACCTCATATACATTTTCAAATAAGCGAGAACAAAAGCCAGTCTCGTGCAGAGTTTTCATCACTCATAATGTGTCAATAATAAAGAAATGCTTTCTTGTTTCTCAAGTTAGTGTTGCAGTTTTAAATAATGAGATATGACATTTCAGTTTATATAGCTTTTGTTATGATATTCAGTAAATATTTATTTGTTAGTAAATCTTAAGTCATAATCATGTTCAAGTCTTTTGACTTGAACTGAATATAGATTTTTTTACTTGACAATGAAATTCAAAATAAAATTTTGTCCCAATGTTTTGCAATCTCCCTCCATCTTAGCGTCAATGCTCAATGTTTTAGCTTCAGTAGGAGTGGGAACGTTGTAGAACTGAGCCATCTGAGAGAGTCAACAGACATATTCATAATTCATTTTTACAGCAGAATAACCACAATGCCAAGAAAGTGAGTGTGAGTAAATGAAGCTGAACGCACTACAGACCTGCACAGACACACAGGTTGAGCCCTTCACTTCAATGCTGTAATTGGCTGGAACGGTCTGCAGCTGCTTCTCCTGGTACAGTAACTTGTTGTCCTGATTGACATCAAAGTGGTGAGTGTCTCCTGCTGACTGTACGGTCACTGTGCTGGAGCCATCAGAGCTGAACACTTTGGTGGCGTACAAAGACAGAGCCTGAAGAGCCACCACTGTGTCCTGGGAAACAAATGTGTTCAGTAATGTCACTTTTACTCATTCACACCAGTAATAATGTGTTTGATTGGAGGAGTTTGAGTAACCTGTGTGGAGGAGAATCCTCCATAGGCATTCTGCTGCTTCACAAGCCAGCTGACAATCCTGTTAGCATATCCCAGATCAGCTGTAGAGACTGAATCTGCAGAGAGAACAGCTAGCAGCACATATGAGCTGATCTCCACTGCCAGAGAATCAGAGTCATCAGCAGATGCAGACTGAGACCAGTGGAGATCAGACCCTTGAGGACAGAAGACACACACGTAACTCAATGAGCATGATAAAAAAATAAATAGGACAGCCATAAAAGACAACAGAAAGTCATCAGAAACAAACCTCAAAACCTCAAACCTCTTACCGTCTGAAATAGCAACATCCTCCAGTTTCTTGAAAAGCTGCTGTCGAGTGTCCGTGTCTTTAGCCAGACTGAAAGTGTAGGCGAGCAGAGCAGTGGTGTAAATGTTTTTGACATCCTCAATGACGGACCTCAAGCATGACAAACCTTTACTGACGACAGGATCCTGTGACAAAAACAGAGAAACACACACTGTGAGTGTCATTTTTCTATGAGTTTATACCGTGTTTCCTGAAGATGAACTTACTGTGACTGGAGTTTCCAGTTCAAGCAATGATGCAGTAATGTAGGCAGTCATGGTCACATTATCTTTCACTCCACCCTGGAATATATGAGAAATGAAGGATTAATAAAGCAACACTCAAACAACTAAAGGAAAGTTCAATTATAAACTTTGATGTTGACTTGAGAACATCTAAATGTTTTTAAAAAGCTTAAACATTTACAGGTCTAAGATTCCAGGTTTTCTAGATAGTTACTAGACCATTTCTAGGTGGTTGCTATGGTGTTCTAGATAGAAAGAGAGATAGAGAGATATAGATAGACAGAAGTTGACAGACCTTCATTCTGTTGTTGAACAAGCTTCCCTGCTGGATAAAACAGCCGTCTGAATCCCGTCTGCTTATTAACCAATTCTTTGCACCCTGAATAATTTCTGGGTCAATAAATATGTATTTCTGTGCTCTGCCAAAAGACCTCAGCACAAAGGCAGTCAACCTGGTGGTGTGGAAAATACAATTTAAAAAAATCATCAGGTTTTTTAATTAATTTCATTCTCATAAATATAAAACAAAAACAAATTATTTGAACTAAGAGATACATTTTTAAATGTGTTTTTTCATACCAGCCTCTTGGGTTTATTATTGTAAATTACCTTGATATTATTTCTGTTTAACAAAAGTAAAAGTGAAAATAAATTTACCATGTATTTCCATCACCATAACCAAATGTGCTGTATGATCCATCAAAATGCTTGTAGTTCATTTGTCTCTGGTATCCTGTTTAGTGTAATAATGGTTAACACTTCAACAGTTTGTTTGGGTTGATTCAATGTGTCAGATTATTCAACTTCACTGAATGAAATTCATTTGTGTTGAAAAATGTATTTTGCTATCAAACAATCAGTATTTGCTTGAAATGATTTATGTCTCTCACCGCTCTTCAGGAAGCCTGTGGCTCTCTCTCGGATGGCTGAGGTGAGCTGCTCTGTGTTCTCCAGATACTGCAGAATGTAAATATTGGGAGAAAGAACCGCCATGTTTTGCTCTCCACAGCCGTACGGCATCCGTAATAATCCGTGAAGATTCCTCAGTGCACGACCCAATATGTCTCCTATAAACCATACACAAATGAAACTCACTACATTTTATAAGTCCAAACCGAATCTCCTCATTTCTGCTTGTATTTGTAAGTGTTACCAATGACTGAAACAGAGGATCTGGCTGATCCCTCTATCACATCTTTAGGGAGAGTCAGAGCCACTTCCTCTGAGAGACTGTCACCTACAAACCAGACATGAGTATATTTTGTTTTTTGGTATATTTTAGCTCCGTCTATTGGTCCTCAAATTTGGTGTGTCCTGAAAATGTCTTTTATGCTAGATAAAGGGCTAATTAATCTTTACAAACATGCCAAACATATTGACGCGTCAAAATTCTTTGAGCAAATTTTTGTCCGTTGAAAAAGCGTCATTGCTCTGTCCCCCAAAAAACTGAACAAAAGCGAAAGAGTTACAACATTATCAGTGCTTGTACACCAAAATATATTAAATATTTGCAGACTAACCCTTTGGACACAGTAACAAGCTTTGAGTCTCTGTCTTTTCAGTTCCTTCCGCCTGCAGCATAAAACAATCACATCAACACATCATACTGACATAAACAGCATTATGATAAAGGGTAAATGACATCTATGAGACATTTGACGTGCGCTGACCTGTACAAGCAGACTTCGTGTGACCGTGTCAATGCGTCCTCTCTCTGGGACGCTCACAATCTCATTGTCACACACAGTCTGGGACGCCTCTGCCTCTGCACTGACTGTAATATTCAAGACTCCTAAAACACAAGATATGTGCGTGAAGATACAACAGACACAAACACTGAGAAACAATGATTCAGACTGGAAAACTCACCAAGAACAGAAGGAGTGAGGATCCATTTAAAGGTTTTTCTTCCATTAGCACATAGACAGGAGGAATACTGATCATCAGAGGAGGCTTTGAGAGTGTAGTCTGTGGACGGAGCTGGAGTCACTTTAACCTGTCAATCAACCACACATGATTAGTGGCATATTTGATATGATTTGATTAGACTGAGTCTGAAATCTCACCATGATGCACTTGGACAGATAGTTGAAGACAGTGGCCTTCAGCTCAAAGATCTCCCCACGGATGATGGAGTAAGGCAGAGAGAGCTCCAGGAAGAAGGGCTGGAAAACTGTCAGCTGAGCAGGAGGAGGGAGACCCAGACCTTCAGAGGACAGACAGAAGACCTCCGTCTCCCAAGAGGTGATGGTGTCAGGAACCGTGACAGGAACCTGAGCTGATCCAGAGTCCCTGCGGAGGAATTACAACAATAGGCATATTTGATTCTGACTCAGAATCACATTAAAAAAAAAATGGATTCAGAGTCTGCAAAGCAAGCAAGATATGTTCTGTCGTGTGTGGGTGAGAGGGGAGATTAAGTTTTAAAGAGGAGTAATAAGATAAATATGATGTTAAATGTGATACACACGTTAAATACTGATTACATTTTACATACCCCACTTCAGCAAGTTCCCAGATCCACGTTTCTGGAAAGACGGTCCGAATCGTCACTGCTGGAGAATTTCTGTCAAAACCATCATGCCGTGATGGAGACATCAGCATAGTACTTTCCATCACTGGAAAAAAAGTGATATTTTGTAGTGATATGTACGTGAAAAGCACGTCAAAAGTCAATTTTATTGTTGTAAAAAAAAATTATAGTTTCATTTATTTATTTTTTATTGTTAGTATTTTAAAGCTATACCAACTATAACACTGATTCAAAGTTAACTAATAACCCCAGACATTTTTTTCTACTACATCAGTATCATTTTTGAATTGTAATTTGTATGAATTGTACAAGTTTCACAATTTCACAAATTAAACATTTCATTTTTTAAAATATATTTCATAACAAGCACCTACATATTAAAACATTACAGTTTGGATTTGTAGTAGCAATTTTAATCTTTTATTTCTTATTTTGTTTTCTCAATGATTTAACAAATGAATGACGTGTGCTGTATTTTGAGCTTTATGTTGTAACGTTGATACAGCTGTGTGTGTGTGACACTGAGGAGACCCCAGGCTAGGGAGGGGTTAAGACGACCATGGGGGTTCCTCAGCTCCTGCCCTTTGGGGTGGGTGTTTAAAGAATGCTTTGATGAGAACATTATAAAAACTACCAGCCAAGCCTGATCTGGGTCTCACTCTGCCTGCAAACGGTCTGTGAAGGCTGGGGTCTCACCCCAGCCTGCAGCTGGGGTCTCACCCCAGCCTGCAGCTGGCATGTGTGGCTAGAATGGGAACTATTCTTGCAAGAATAAATTTATATTTTCTTTTAAATACAATTTGAATCGTGACGTCTCCTTTGCCTGGGAATGCTGGTTTGTTAAATATTGTTTTGCCACAACAGATTGTAATAACAGTACCTATACCATGGTGTCCTATACCATAGTGTCGGTGGTGATACATCAAGCCTCTGTATGACAGACACTGAGGGATTCGCACAACCAAATTTGTTGCCATCTTCAATCCCACTCTCTGTCAAATGATAATGATGAACCACAATAAAAGTCATGAAAATAAAAATGACTTTTTATTGTCAGTATAATCAAGAATGCTTATTATGCATTTACTCATTTATGCAGTATATTCTCTCCCAATCATTATCTAGTGCACTGCCACATATAATCCCCGTTACCTTTAAGGATTTATAGGTGTTTTCTGTCGCCACGGCTCGACGGGGTCTCACATGCAGACACTCCTGCTCATCTTCAACAGTATAAGGATAATCTGACCCCGACTGCACTGGCAGCAAGTTGAAGACCTGTGACGGGACCATGTTCACACACTATCAGTATGATATCTAAGTAATTCCTATATTTTCCAACAAAAGTTGAATTCCATTTTGGTGAAAAAAATTATCTCCTGAGATAGGGATGTCAGCTTAAACAGATTAATCATAGCAGTAATATCTAATGTCTATTATCACTAGTTCCCTTTCAAAATCTACTATCAATCCTGCAGTGCTTTTGGGAATACACTGTGTGACCAGCTGCGAAACTAGGCAGCCTCTGACGGTGACGTCATTGGAATGCGCTCTCGTCAGAGGCTATAAATAAATCTGAAACAGGTGCGTTTTCAGGTTTCTTTGTCTGAAGAGATCATACTGCGTTTGTCTGTGTGCTTCACCTCTTTGTCTGTCACTCTTGTTAGGAGTTAGACTTCAACTGGCAGTGTGCAGAAATGTTCTCTCTGTGTGTGAAGCGAAAGAAGAGGGAAATTACGAGTCAAAGCAGACAGTGTGTCTCCATGTTCATGGCCCTTGGCTGAATGAACGACACACCTCAGTTCTGTTTTGGAAAAGAGCATGCTGCCCGTGCGTTGGAACAAGGCTAGTGCGAGCATAGCGAAAGGTTTTCGGTTAAGCTGCTTCTGGCTCGCCTTGGGGCGCCCCCTTGCAGCAAGTACGTATGCTGGTCCTCCCTGCATACATTCATTAGATTCTATAGATTTGATGATCATGTGGCTCCGGGATCACATGTCCTGGTGTCAACATCCCAAAATCATGTTTGAGGCCTCTTTCGTTCTTGTGAGCTCACTCTACACAACCGTGAGGGGTCCAGACACCTCCAGTGTGGCGGTGTTGGTATTCTTGTTCCAATAAACGCTGAAAAGCAGTGCAGGACTGTGAGTTCCCTGAAAAAGCGGGAACGAAAGGATGTCTCTTCAGACAAAAGAAACCTGAAAACGCACCTGTTTCACATTTATTCATAGCCTCTGACAAGAGCGCATTCCAATGACATCACCGTCAGAGGCTGCCAAGTTCAAGGGCAATTTCGTTGGCGTGTTTAAAACATTTTTTTGCAGCTGGTCACACACAAAATGCTGAAAAGCAGCGCAGCATCTCGTTCACGCTTTTCAGGGAACAGCACACGAGACGAATCACAATGCAGATTCCCACTATGAAGACGCAGTTAATCAATACCGAATCTTAAAGCATCTACACCTTGTCAGCATCCAGACGTTTTCCTGACTTCAGGATCAGGACGCTCTGATCTACAGCACTGAGGCCGCACAGTGAACCAGGCTGAGCTGAGAGCTGGAGAGTGTTTTCCTCACCAGGAACCGCTTTAGCAGGAGAAAACTGCAGAGACACCTGTGACATACAGTGAATAGGGTTTATTTTAGAATCAGTAATACAGTAAAGAGGCTCATTTCTAAAGCTACAAATGCATACCTTGTTTTTGAAACACTTTTCAATGTCGAAATTTTTGCTACTAGCAACAACATTTTCACTGGGCAGAACACAGTATGCCAGAATCTGCAGTACAGGAGCCAGATCTGAACCAACAGACAGTTTGAACGACACTGTGCCACTTGATCCATTTGAAGACTTCACTTCAATCTTCTCATATCCATGATGAACGATCACTCCTCTGGACAAGACCTGAAACAGACAGATGACACTCTAATAACTAACTGACTAGTGCAGCCTAATAATACTGTTAAACTAAAACATCTCTGTAATAATATAAATACTGCACATGTTCTCACCATATAGACAATGTCCGTTTTGAAGTCTTCAACAGTCTCTCCAATAAAATAATACTTGATGGTGGCTGTAAACTCAGAGTCACACTTTAATGGTTGCTCAGTATTCTCTATAATCAGTTCACTTAGTGTTGGGGTGTATGGAGTGGCAGACGGGAAGAGCTGAACTGTTTTTTCTTCAGTAGAGAAGTAAGGCTCGTCGTGCCCATAAAAACGGTCCAATTGAGAGACACTTGCCTGAATAACAAAGAATCAGAAATAACTCATGCAATTGAAGTCTTCAGAGAACACAAAAAAACTAAGTGAACACAAATCTCTCTTACAATCAGCTTAATATCACGTTTAGAATGACTGGATGTATTAAAAGAGAAGCTGGCCAGTCCATCGCTGTCTGTAGTGAGATTTAGGAGCAGTTTTGGGGACCAAATGTCACCCTCCATAAGATAAACCTCTTTGTTTTGAATTGGTGCGCCTTTGAAATTTGAGACTTTGATCTGTTAAAAATAAGATTTTGAAGGAATAAATTAATTAATAATTCCGTACAAATAAATGGTGTTAAACAGACACACTGATTTTAGACTTACTTTTCCTTCTATAACTGATCCATGTTCATATGTTTTGGGCAGCTCAGTAAATGTGGCTTTACCAATTTCATAAGTGAGAGTTACAGATTCAGATTTTGTCATGGTGATCTCTGTAAACAGTAAAAACACAAAAATAAATATTCATTAAAATAAAAGTAAAACTAAAAATTTGAAGTTCAAGAAATATAGGTAATGGGATCTGACCAAATCCAGCAGCTCACCTGTTCCTTCTTCTGTAACCATTGCCTCAACACGAAGAGAATTCTCCAGCCTATCCTTTAGTGTGGCGTTTAAAAAGACTGATGTATCTAATGTGTGGATGGCACAGCCTGTCTTTTTCATCTAATTATAATGAATGAACGCAAACATAGCATATTAACTAAAGAGTGGTTTAACTGGATAAATGGAGGAAAGTAAAGATGCAATTACTTGTACTGTGTTTCAACTCACATACCTCAATGGTTTCCTCTAAACACACTGGATTGGTGTAATAGTAGGACATCTTATTACGGCACACTTTCACCCATGATTTACCAGGTACAGGCTGTCCATAAGTGTATCTGTGAAAAGGCACAATCAACTGATCTACAAACCAGGGTTGAGTTAAGCAACTAATATATTAGGATGGGGATTACAGTAAATAACTGACCCCAAAGTAAAAACTATTTAAAAAGAAAGAATACAATTAACAATTAAATCAAAGTAACTTGCATAAATAGCATGTGGGTAACTTCCAAATTACATCAGAAGCACATATCACATGCTATACTGCTCTCTTAATGCAGGAAATAAAATAAAAACCACTCACTTTCCGCAAACCTCTATTATCAGTTCCTCTTCTTCAACACTCACTTCATTTGGCCCTTTTACAGTAACTTCAAACTTAGGCAAAACTAGAAGTCAGAAATTAGAGTAATTAGTCGTCAAATTAGATATTATTATACAAACATATTAAAACTCTTCCCATCCAAATCATTTGTTTTAATGACTTACCATATTTTTTCACCTCAAAATCATGTGAGATCATCCTGTCACCAATAAAGGCCTTCAGTTTGTACATGCCTTGACGGGCCTCTGGGTTTAATTCATAAGAGCGCTGCAAAATCCACCTTGTAGAAGAAACATTTGTCCATTGACCAATCCGGTTACCTCTACTGTCCTGTTTAATACCAGAGACAATTCAGATATTCAGTTACAGTCAGCTACACATATCCTGACTATCAATGAAAAAAAATTATAATTAGCCTTCTGAAAATACAATAATTCCAAATATAACAGAATTTTAGATTTATAAGATTAATAAGATGTAAAAGGTGTGTTAGTTATGACTGCACAGAGGGTTTTGTGTTCTTACCTCAAGAACCACTGTACTATACTGTAAAAGAGCAAATAGTAGTTAAAGATTAAAAGCAAAAGATTTGTTTATTTATCAAACATGTATTCAAAAATGCAAGAGAAAACAAGGGCAATAAAGATGCAAGATAAACACATCAGACCTGCTGATCAAGGGGTGCAAAGTTTGTATCCATGGTAACAACTCTGAAGTTCACTGTAAAATAAAAATGCGTATTTAAAATAAATAAATAATGCGTCTTCAGCTCTTATGTAAGGGACTACGCTTACAGTCAGTATTTCACTCAAATGCAGAGCTGACAACTGTATTCTGCTGCGATTTGAACCTGCTGAATTCGACTGTCACAGCAGCCTGATGTTTTAGCCATAATTTTACAAGAATTTCTGACCAGTTTGCACCAGCTGACCAGTTAGAATCAAGTAGGCCTACACCAGACAGCTATTATTACATGTAAAGATCTATAGCAGAAGTGTCAAACAGTCCCAACCCTGCTTCAACACACAGACCTGTAGATTTCAGATAAACCTGAAGGACTTTATTAGCTGGAGACCTGATCCTGACATTTAATTAAGTTTAAAGCTAAACTCTGCAGTGGCTCGTCAAGAACACCCCTGATCTATAGTATCTCTAGATTTCTTATCAAATAAAGTCATACAGATAATGATATAAAGTTATTTACATTATCAGTTATTTGTAATTACAGTATTTAGGCTGAATATATGTTTGAATCGGAGGGGATTGTTCAAACACACACTAGATGACCATTCTTGTGTTTCCAAAGCTGTTAGATTTCAAAGCTACTCAATCCTTATCTTCTTTCCTTAACTTTTCTTCTGCTCATCTTTTCTGTTTAAGTTTGTAAATCCATTAAACAGTTTACTTCATACTCTTTTACCATCTGCTGGTTTGTGCAACATTTGTAATTTTTGATCATCAGCTCATTGCATGATCATAGCGAGTGAGCTTTACTTAATGTATATGTGTTACATCAGCGGGGATCAGGGTTTAGATGTCAGTGACACCAGCATTATTTACTGAGGTTTAGCCTTTGAGACATTCAAAGCTCACCTGTCTGTCCTGGAATATAGATGGGTTTATCAGTCTGGATAAAGGTCAGAGGATGGTAAGGCTTGAACATGACTTTTCTCTCTTCAGTCATCTTGAAAGTTTCTCCCTGCAGTTCGACCTTCATTTTCTGCACTGATTCTGCTTCGACCAGAGGAGCCTGATGAGAAATAATATACTGTATTTACAAACTGCCATCACAAAAACTAGATGCATCGTGATGAAACAGATTTGATAATAATCATCATGTGTAGCCAATGTTTTGATGGCAGACCTTGAAGTTAAAGCAGCGGTGAAACTCTTCCTCAGCTTTCTCCTGCAGCAGTAAAGTGCTCTGGTTACCATGAACCAGATAAATGTTCATGACAAGGCTTTCATTGGGCTTGAGAAGACTTGCACACAGTTTGGCCTCAGATCCAGACCCGATCACTGCAGGAAACGTCACCATGAAAGATCTGTTGAAAGATGATCATAGAATGTGGTTAGATACAATAAGAAACACAATTTTTTTTTAACTGGGAGTGAAAATAAATCAAGTTAATTTGCTAGATCAATTATTTGAGAAGTGAGAATACAAGAGCAAACTGTGTAATGAAGTCTGGTGAATTGTATGTTTATTCAGAACAATATTGCTCTTGAAAATAGGCCTACATTGTCATTAATTATGAATGGTGTTATACATGCCTTGCTTAAGTTGTCTTTCAAACAGCAAACTTATAATGTGCAACACAGATGTTCAATCAATAAAGAATTCAATCATCAAGACTTATCTTACACAACAACATATAGGCCATTTACGGTATTGTAGCAAGTCTAAAAAGACCTATATATGTTCAATATCAGGTGCGATCTAAATGCATTCTTTCATGTGTTAATGTGTTCTGGTGACTGACTGTTCTTCTGAAGAACAAGCCTGCGCAGTTATGTGTGGTGTGGGCTGGGGCGGGGGGAAAAGATATGTTTGAAGAAGTTAGAGATTCGCTGGCAAGAGCATCGGCCACACAGGTGCTAAAAGAGCATTAAAACTGTTAATTGAGTCAATCATTTTCTCCGATCTCTACAGTATTTTTTTGTAATAAGCTTGTGCATTAATAGCTTTATCTATAGAGCTGGAGCTGCGTTTAGATTACAAAAAATAATAAAATAAATCTAGCTCAGACTCACAAAAAATAACCATATTCTTTCTGGAAATCGTTTAACGTACTTATAATCTTGAATTTATGTTAAGACACAATTTAATTTAATTATGAAAAAATATATATATTTGATTTTGACAGGGCCAGCAGAGAAGGCTGAGCAAAACACTTTACTTAGCAAAAATTGTTAAAAACTTACGGCCCGGATGTTTGTCCATCGACACAGATCAGGAGGAAAGAGAGCAGAAGGAGTCCTTTCCAACAGCAGCTAATATTCAGAGTCATGACGAGCGATCATCCAGGTCATGAGATAAACTGGACCGTCTCTTTTAAAGGGACTCTCATGCTAAAGGAGGTCCTTCAAAACACTTTTATTGATCATCTGATTAATTATTCAACAATAGGCAACGCAGTTTGAAAACTTTAGCTAAATTAGCACTAGGCTACTAAAGCCTTAAAAATACATTTGAGACTAATATTAAAAATAGTATTCAGGCATGCGGTAAAATATAAATGATATACATTATTATAATAACTACTAATACACAGACTCTTTACAAAACAGAGAGTTCCGTTAACAGTTTAACAACTCAAAAGTGAATGCATTTATGGTGCCATTAGGCCTATATAAGAAAATATTCAATGTTTTATTTTTTATACTAATGCATTTGCAGTTAAAGTAGATCTGTTGTACTATTTTTCTGTAGAAAATAGTAAAATATACACATCATATCATCTGAACAAACTTTAGGCTCATACATAGAAAACAAACACGCCACTGACCTGTTTCCTGAAAACAATCAATACTGAAATCAAGGGTCAAGAATGAGTGAGAGAGTTACTGTGTTTGTTTATATTTGCAAACTACTTGGCCCCTTCTAATAAGGGGTCTGAAAAGATTGTATCATTAAAATATGTCAAGTAAATCTATTATGAGCAATTAAATGATCATTTTACTTGAGATTATACACCATGATATTTACCATGTTTGTTTTTCTGCCTGGGATCCACTAGTAATGTTAGTAAAAATATTGTTATTAACATTGTATGGATATGCAGATCGGCAGGTGCGACACACGGCAGGTGCGCAGTCCATAGACTGCAATTTTTTTTACATTTTGAAGGCTCAGAAAGGTAGGAAAGACATCGTTAAAACAGTCCTTTGTGACTAAAGTGGATCAACCTTAATTTTATGAAGCGACGAGAATACTTTTTGTTCAGCAGAAATAAATAAAAAATAACGACTTTATTCAACAATTTCTTCTCTTCCGTATCAGTCTCCGACACGCGTTCACCAGAGCACCACGACGCATGCGTGTGGAAAGCCAGGATCCTGTTATACAGCGAGATGCATACTGTATGTTGTCTCATCGTCTGAATTATCCAAACTTTCAAGATGTGGCATGACAATATCACAATCGATGCAGCACACACTCTCCTGTTCAGTAGGCATCGCTTGGCACTGATGACATCTACACCATCAGCTCTCCACTGATCTCTGTCTTTCAGAAGCTTGTGGCTGTGTTGCAGCCTCTTCTATCTCTCTTAGTTCTCTGTATATATATATATATATCCTTTTGAATGCTTACATTACTTTTATACAAATCAATAATCAAATATATGCATTATCACATAATTTTTTTTTTTTTGTGTGTGCTTGTGAAATTATATTTTTCTTTTGAAAACATGTTGAGATAAGTAACCAGTTCTTTTAGGTGCATTCCAATCCTGGCCTAAGACCTTGCACGCAGGACACGTAATGCACGTAGTCCATGTAAACCACGAGGTCTCTTTCTCTGAGATCAGCAGAATGGGGTTCACGGAGGAATCCTAAAAGGTGACACATAATGGTTCTTCGCTGGACAGATGGTCAAGCTATACAGTGCTTCACCTGTTGTATTAAATGTATTCTTTCATGCCTATTTTCTCTAGAGAGCAAACGCCAGTTAACTGCCTTTCTTCCTGAGGAGTAAAACTGAGTAAATGTTTTATCGCTATGTTTTGGGTAACTGGATTGATAATACGGAGCTCAAGCTCTCTTCAGCCTTGATGTGATGTTATTTGGTGGTGTTCTGTGTGGGTGTGCGTTTGATTTTCTACGTAGGTCCTGACCATTTGGGACAACAACACGCAGACGCATAGGCGCCCTTCTCTAACCTGCGAGGTCACCACAGACCTAAATCTAAGGATCGGCGACAACTATCTTGACTAATGGCGATAGGCACCATATCTGCTCACATGTGTAAAATTGTTTAGGATTTTATGTTCTCTTAGCCAATCAGATGTATGATAATGCTATGCTTGCCCTTGCAAAATGGTATAATTGGTGTATGATTTGGCTTGCGACCTCCTCGTGAGACTTTGACGGTCGCTCTACCGATGAAACTGCAAACTATTCTTCAGTAAATTTTTATCTTTTTGATTGAAATTCACGATTCCTGGTCTTCTTTCATCATATCTGGTCTCGGGTCTTTTAACTGTTACCCCCTAACATAGTTATGAACTGTTTTATGTTAAGTGTGTGTCTTCCTCTGCTTGTAAACAACTGTCAGAATGCCAATCAGCCCCACACTCATGCGCCGTGGTGCTCTCGTGAGGAAGGGAAGAATTTTTTTAATAAATTCGTTATTTATTTATTTTGGCGCACAAAATGTATTCTTGTCGCTTCATAAAAAAAAAGTCACGGTTCAGCTTCATAAAGTTGAACCACTGTAGTCACATGGACTATTTTAAAGATGTCTTTCCTACCTCTCTTGGCCTTCAACGAGTTAATTACTAGCTATCAATGGAGCCCCCCTGAGCCATCGGATTTCATCAAAAATATCTTAATTTGTGTTCCGAAGATGAACGAAGACTTACGGGTTTGGAATGACATGAGGTGGGTGAGTAATGACTGAATTTTCTTGTGTATAGTATTGATAGTAACTTCTTTTGTATCTTCATGCAGGAGCTGAGGGCCACTTACGCGGGTGTCCTGGTGCTGTGGTAGTGGGGTCTCTCGGTCACCTGAGAGCTGTGATTCACCGTGTGTGTGTGTGTGTGTTTTAAGGCCACTTTTAGCAGGGGTTCCCAAGGTAGATGTCCTTCAGCCCTGCATGGTTGTGTATTAGTTTCTTTTTTATCTGGTTTTGAAATCTTTTGTGTGTGATTTGCAGCTGGTATACATATTTCAATCCATTAATTCTTGTGTTTCTTTTATTAATTTCCTTGAATATAATGTATTCTGAACTAAGTGTTTCGTTCAATGCTCTATCAAGGGATGGGTGTTATAATGGAGTTTTTCTGAAGTTTTTATTGAATTAATAAAAGTGTTCTTTTTATGGGGAATCCACGTCTCTGGCCATTTCTTTGTTGATAACGTTGTGCTTTGAGTGAGTTCCTGGGGTATAAGTCCCTTGGTGGCGTAGTCGACACAAAACAATTATATTCTTTTTAATTATTCCTTTAGATGAAATTGACTCTTTCTTTCCGGCAACCGTTTGGTCACATGTTATTGTGAGTTCTTCTGGTTTTTAAGAATAATAGTCTGTCTTTTCCTGATTACCTGGCTGTGATGGGATGAGTGAAGTTTCTGACCTCTCAATGACTTTAGGTGAGGCAATTTGTTTTTTATATCGGTTCATATTTTGGTTGTTTGCTGTTCAGTTAAAAATTAAGGACAAAGTAAATCTTCTACAGCATGAGGACCTACAATGGACCTAAATAGCCCTCTTACAGTGTGTGAAGACTAAAGCAGAGTTGAGATAAAAACAAATTCACAAGATATCATAAAATATCTTGATTCTAAAATGTTGCCATAGCATGTAACTACTACACATTCAACAATCCAACCAGCTCACTAGGACTTGTTTTCATTACTTTTATTAATCATATGCATTGTGAATTGAATAGTCATGTTCTCAAGAGACGTGGCCAAAAACTGATTTTGAGGGGTTGTTCTAATTTGGGGTGATATTGGAAATAATATAAATAATTAACATTGTAATATTAAACATTAGAGTGTTCAAACATCTTTATCCAAGTTGAACTATGAGGTGATTCACTTCAGCAGCTTCATTCACAGTGAAAGGAGTACTCGGCCTCTGACTGATCACCTGAAAGAAAAGAAAGATGTTCACATTCATACAACAATGGAAACTGTAAATCTGAATAAATATTGTGCATTACATGATCAAAACATTCAACACTGGCACATTAAATCTTACTTGTTTGGTAGTAATCGTACACTTTGACCACAGCTGGCTTGAGATTCTTCACTGGAAGAATCTGTTTCATTTTTATCTGGTAATTCAATGGCATATTTTGTGGGATCTGCAGGAGGAAACAAACACATTAGTCATGGACATTACGGATAAATGGTTTATGAATCGACCTAATAATTTAAAATAATGGGAATGTTGCTGTTCCCTCACCTTCTTCAAATACACAATGACATGATCATCTTTAGAATCAACCCGTTCCACAAATGGTACGTATGTTCCGGAAGAAGTTCCAAGCTGTGGGGAAAAAGTGCTGGTTAAAGGGATACTACACCGCTGGAAAGATGAATGTGTATTTAAATTGGGTCGTTTATGTAGTAGAAATGTGAAATTATTTTAGAAGTTGGTGCCTTCTAGACTGAGAAAAGCCAGATAATGTATTTTTGGCTCATGTGGATGAAAGACAACAACTCCCAGAATCAGACATCCCAACCTGCAAAAGGTCATCTGAGGATTTTTTTCTAGACAAAAAATACATAAATCTCTCGTCTCAGGAGGACATCAGGGGGGGCACAGTCATTTGAAAATACTACCGGATTTCTACTGATACAAAGCTTAATGTTAATCGGTGAAGTATCCCTTTAATTTCCAAATAGTGAACTCTAGAAACTTTACACATTCTGTGATGAATCACTAAAACACACCATTGATGTATCAGCTGTGAATCCAGATAAGAGTTTAATATCCACAATGACCATGTTAGTCTCTTCCTGTAGACCATCATATCTGGAAAAGAGCAAATGAAGAGGTTTGGTTCTTAAAAACCTCATATAAATTTTAAAATAAGTGAGAATAAAAGCCAGATAATTAACAAGACTCGTGCAGAGTTTTCATCACTCATAATGTGTCAATAATAAAGAAATGTTTTCTTGTTTCTCAAGTTAGTGTTGCAGTTTTAAATACTGAGATATGCCATTTCAGTTTATAGCTTTTGTTATGATATTCAGTAAATATTTATTTGTTAGTAAATCTTAAGTCATAATCATGTTTAAGTCTTTTGACTTGAACTGAATATAGATTTTCTTACTTGACAGTGAAACTCAAAATAAAATTTTGTCCCAATGTTTTGCAATCTCCCTCCATCTTAGCGTCAATGCTCAATGTTTTAGCTTCAGTAGGAGTGGGAATGTTGTAGAACTGAGCCATCTGAGAGAGTCAACACAGACATATTCATAATTCATTTTTACAGCAGAATAACCACAATGCCAAGAGAGAAAGTGAGTGTGAGTAAATGAAGCTGAACGCACTACAGACCTGCACAGACACACAGGTTGAGCCCTTCACTTCAATGCTGTAATTGGCTGGAACGGTCTGCAGCTGCTTCTCCTGGTACAGTAACTTGTTGTCCTGATTGACATTAAAGTGGTGAGTGTCTCCTGCTGACTGTACGGTCACTGTGCTGGAGCCGTCAGAGCTGAACACTTTGGTGGCGTACAAAGACAGAGCCTGAAGAGCCACCACTGTGTCCTGGGAAATAAATGTGTTCAGTAATGTCACTTTTACTCATTCACACCGGTAATAATGTGTTTGATTGGAGGAGTTTGAGTAACCTGTGTGGAGGAGAATCCTCCATAGGCATTCTGCTGCTTCACAAGCCAGCTGACAATCCTGTTAGCATAGCCCAGATCAGCTGTAGAGACTGAATCTGCAGAGAGAACAGCTAGCAGCACATATGAGCTGATCTCCACTGCCAGAGAATCAGAGTCATCAGCAGATGCAGACTGAGACCAGTGGAGATCAGACCCTTGAGGACAGAAGACACACACGTAACTCAATGAGCATGATAAAAAATGAATAGGACAGCCATAAAAGACAACAGAAAGTCATCAGAAACAAACCTCTTACCGTCTGAAATAGCAACATCCTCCAGTTTCTTGAAAAGCTGCCGTCGAGTGTCCGTGTCTTTAGCCAGACTGAAAGTGTAGGCGAGCAGAGCTGTGGTGTAAATGTTTTTGACTTCCTCAATGACGGACCTCAAGCATGACAAACCTTTACTGACGACAGGATCCTGTGACAAAAACAGAGAAACACACACTGTGAGTGTCATTTTTCTATGAGTTTATACTGTGTTTCCTGAAGATGAACTTACTGTGACTGGAGTTTCCAGTTCAAGCAATGATGCAGTAATGTAGGCAGTCATGGTCACATTATCTTTCACTCCACCCTGGAATATATGAGAAATGAAGGATTAATAAAGCAACACTCAAACTATTAAAGGAAAGTTCAACTATAAACTTTGATGTTGACTTGAGAACATCTAAATGGTTTTAAAAAGCTTAAACATTTACAGGTCTTAGACTCCAGGTTTTCTAGATAGTTACTAGACCATTTCTACGTGGTTGCTATGGTGTTCTAGATAGAAAGAGAGATAGAGAGATATAGATAGACAGAAGTTGACAGACCTTCATTCTGTTGTTGAACAAGCTTCCCTGCTGGATAAAACAGCCGTCTGAATCCCGTCTGCTTATTAACCAATTCTTTGCACCGTTAATAATTTCTGGATCAATATATATGTATTTTTGTGCTCTTCCAAAAGACCTCAGCACAAAGGCAGTCAACCTGGTGGTGTGGAAGATATACTTTAAAAAAAAAACTTTTTACTTTTTTAATCTTAATTTTTTAATTAATTTCATTCATCATAAATATCAAAAAACAAATAATTTGAAATGAGAGATACATTTTTAAATGTCTTTTTTTCATACCATCCTCTTGGGTTTATTATTGTAATGTAGATTACCTTGATATACTGTAATTTCTGTTTAACAAAAGTAATTGTGAAAATAAATTTACCATGTATTCCCATCACCATAACCAAATGTGCTGTATGATCCATCAAAATGCTTGTAGTTCATTTGTCTCTGGTATCCTGTTTAGTGTAATAATGGTTAACACTTCAACAGTTTGTTTGGGTTGATTCAATGTGTCAGACATTCAGGTGTGTTGAAAACTGTATAATTTGGCAGGACTTTTTCAGTATTTCCTTGAAATGATTTATGTCTCTCACCGCTCTTCAGGAAGCCTGTGGCTCTCTCTCGGATGGCTGAGGTGAGCTGCTCGGTGTTCTCCAGATACTGCAGAATGTAAATATTGGGAGAAAGAACCGCCATGTTTTGCTCTCCACAGCCGTACGGCATTCGTAATAATCCGTGAAGATTCCTCAGTGCACGACCCAATATGTCTCCTATAAACCATACACAAATGAAACTCACTACATTTTATAAATGCAAACCCAATCTCCTCATTTCTGCTTGTATTTGTAAGTGTTACCAATGACTGAAACAGAGGATCTGGCTGATCCCTCTATCACATCTTTAGGGAGAGTCAGAGCCACTTCCTCTGAGAGACTGTCACCTACAAACCAGACAGACAGAAAAGCATAAGCAGAGTAATGCAATAATATTTACACTCTCTAATGCCATCTGTGAAGTCCCAAAAATAATAATAATAGAATTGCAAGCAGGAATTTTTGTGTTTCAAGCACTTTGGAAAAGGGAACGAAAATAGCCACAATTTCTAAATTTGGCACAGCTGAACTACTAAACTACATTTGTCATGAAAGGCTGACAATGATGTTAGAGACATATGAGAATATTTTGGTTACTGTATTGGTCCTCAAATTTGGTGTGTCCTAAAAATGTCCGCTATGCAAGGTGTACTAATTTTCATTAAGCTGGAATTTGTGTTTAGAAGATAAAGCACCAATTAGTCTTTACAGATTATATGCCAAACATATTGACGGGTCAAAATTCTTTGAGCAACTTTTTGTCAGTTGAAAAGGCTTCACTGCTTGATCCCCCAAAAAACGGAGCAAAAGCGAAAGAGTTCCAGCATTATCAGTGCTTATACACCAAAAAATATGAAATATTTGCAGACTAACCCTTTGGACACAGTAACAAGCTTTGAGTCTTTGTCTTTTCAGTTCCTTCCGCCTGCAGCATAAAACAATCACATCAACACATCATACTGACATAAACAGCATTATGATAAAGGGTAAATGACATCTATGAGACATTTGACATGCGCTGACCTGTACAAGCAGACTTCGTGTGACCGTGTCAATGCGTCCTCTCTCTGGGACGCTCACAATCTCATTGTCACACACAGTCTGGGACGCCTCTGCCTCTGCACTGACTGTAATATTCAAGACTCCTAAAACACAAGACATGTGCGTGAAGATACAACAGACACAAACACTGAGAAACAATGATTCAGACTGGAAAACTCACCAAGAACAGAAGGAGTGAGGATCCATTTAAAGGTTTTTCTTCCATTAGCACATAGACAGGATGAATACTGATCATCAGAGGAGGCTTTGAGAGTGTAGTCTGAGGACGGAGCTGGAGTCACTTTAACCTGTCAATCAACCACACATGATTAGTGGCATATTTGATATGATTTGATTAGACTGAGTCTGAAATCTCACCAGGATGCACTTGGACAGATAGTTGAAGACAGTGGCCTTCAGCTCAAAGATCTCCCCACGGATGATGGAGTAAGGCAGAGAGAGCTCCAGGAAGAAGGGCTGGAAAACTGTCAGCTGAGCAGGAGGAGCGAGACCCAGACCTTCAGAGGACAGACAGAAGACCTCCGTCTCCCAAGAGGTGATGGTGTCAGGAACCGTGACAGGAACCTGAGCTGATCCAGAGTCCCTGCGGAAGAATTACAACAATAGGCATATTTGATTCTGACTCTGCAATTTTTTGCTGTATTAAATAACAACATTCAGCACACGGATGATAAAATAACTGGATTCAGAATCTGCAAAGCAAGCAAGGTATTTTCTGTCCTGTGGGTGTGAGGGGAGATTAAGATAAGTATGATGTGAAATGTACCGATTACGCTTCACATACCCCACTTCAGCAAGTTCCCAGATCCACGTTTCTGGAAAGACGGTCCGAATCGTCACTGCTGGAGAATGTCTGTCAGTTCTATCATAATCATCACTCAGTCGTGAAGACATCACTGCCACTGGTTCATGCTGATAACGATACATCACTGTAAAAAATATGTATTTTTGTTTTAAGTGAACAGAAAATGGATGGCAGATTATCATTTTAATACACATTATTTTATTTTCAAACACAGATATATTTTAGTGTTGTCAGTTTTCTAGTTTCAGTTTATTCAGTTTTTATTTTAGTTTTAGTATTTTATATATAAAATAATAAAAAGTTATATATAAGTTTTATAGTTGATTTTTTGTAACAATAATAACACTGACTCAAAGTTAACTAATGACCCCAGAAAAACTGTCTTCTACTATATCATTATAATTGTTGGATTGTACGAATTGTGTGAGTTTCACAATTTCACAAAATTAACACCTACATATTAAAACATTACAGCTTGGATTGTAATAACAGTACATTTACTTATACCATGGTGTCGGTAGTGATACATCAAGCCTCTGTATGACAGACACTGAGGGACTCGCACAGCCAAATTTGTTGCCATCTTCAATCCCACTCTCTGTCAAATGATAATGATGAACCACAATAAAAGTCATGAAAATACAAATTACTTTTTATTGTCAGTATAATCAAGAATGCTTATTATGCATTTACTTGCACATGTGCAGTATATTCTCTCCCAATCATTATCTAGTGCACTGCCACATATAATCCCCGTTACCTTTAAGGATTCATAGGCGTTGTCTGTCGCCACGGCTCGACGGGGTCTCACATGCAGACACTCCTGCTCATCTTCAACAGTATAAGGATAATCTGACCCCGACTGCACTGGCAGCAAGTTGAAGACCTGTGACGGGACCATGTTCACACACTATCAGAATGATTTCTAAATAATTTATGTATTTTCAACAAAACTTTAATGCCATTTTGGTGAGAAAAGAATAAAGATTAATGTTAAATCTGTAATGTAAAATATGTGTGTCACATGTGTGTCATCACGAGTAGTGTGTCATATGTGTGCCATACATGTATATCACATGAGTGTTTTAAATAACATATTAGGGTGTTTTCTATATGTTCTATGCTGTGTTGAAAGTTGTCTTTTGTGAGAGTGAACAAAATATCGTGTGTTCTAAAAGATTACACCCTGGCCTCTAAGGTCATGGGATGGGGAGTATAAATATGATGGGTAAGTGAGAGATGGTGTCTTCTCACTGAGGACAGAGCATTGTTCTGTATGTCAGACAACCTTCTTGCTGCACGAATAAAGTTTTAAAAGACAAATTCCTGGTCTGAATTTTGGCACCCAAGTCATTTTTCCTTGACAGATTATAGCAGTAATGACTAAAGTCTGTTATCACTAAATTCCCACTGTAGATTCCCACTATGAAGACGCAGTTAATTAATACCAAATCTTAAAGCATCTACACCTTGTCAGCATCCAGACGTTTTCCTGACTTCAGGATCAGGACGCTCTGATCTACAGCACTGAGGCCGCACAGTGAGCCAGGCTGAGCTGAGAGCTGGAGAGTGTTTTCCTCACCAGGAACCGCTTTAGCAGGAGAAAACTGCAGAGACACCTGTGACATACATTGAATAGAATTTATTTTAGTAATACAGCAAGTAATACAGTAAAGAAGCTCATTTCTAAAGCTACAATGCATACCTTGTTTTTGAAACACTTTTCAATGTCAAAATTTTTGCTACTAGCAACAACATTTTCACTGGGCAGAACACAGTATGCCAGAATCTGCAGTACAGGAGCCAGATCTGAACCAACAGACAGTTTGAACGACATTGTGCCACTTGATCCATTAGAAGACTTCACTTCAATCTTCTCATATCCATGATGAACGATCACTCCTCTGGACAAGACCTGAAACAGACAGATGACACTCTAATAACTAACTGACTAGTGCAGCCTAATAATACTGTTAAACTAAAACATCTCTGTAATAATAAATACTGCACATGTTCTCACCATATAGACAATGTCCGTTTTGAAGTCGTCAACAGTCTCTCCAATAAAATAATACTTGATGGTGGCTGTAAACTCAGAGTCACACTTTAATGGTTGCTCAGTATCCTCTATAATCAGTTCACTTAGTGTTGGGGTGTATGGAGTGGCAGGCTCGAAGAGCTGAACAGTTTTTTCTTCAGTAGAGATGTACGGCTCGTTGTGCCCATAATAACGGCCCTCTTGAGAGACACTTGCCTGGATAACAAAAAAATCACAAATAACTCATGCAAGTGAACTCTTCAAGGAATAAAAAAAATTAAAAAAAACTCTCTTACAATCAGCTTAATATCACTTTTAGAATTACTGGATGTATTAAAAGAGAAGCTGGCCAGTCCATCGCTGTCTGTAGTGAGATTTAGGAGGAGTTTTGGGGACCAAGTGTAACCCTCCATAAGATAAACCTCTTTGTTTTGAATTGGTGCGCCTTTGAAATTTGAGAGTTTGATCTGTTGAAAATAAGATTTTGAAGGAATATATTAAGGAATAATTACGTACAATGGTGTTAAACTGAGACAAACTGATTTTAGACTTACTTTTCCTTCTATAACTGATCCATGTTCATATGTTTTGGGCAGCTCAGTAAATGTGGCTTTACCAATTTCATAAGTGAGAGTTACAGATTCAGATTTTGTCATGGTGATCTCTGTAAACAGTAAAAACACCTAAATAAATATTCATTCAAATAAAAGTAAAACAAAAAATTAGAAGTTCAAGAAATATAGGTAATGGGATCTGACCAAATCCAGCAGCTCACCTGTTCCTTCTTCTGTAACCATTGCCTCAACACGAAGAGAATTCTCCAGGCTATCCTTTAGTGTGGCGTTCAAAAAGACTGATGTATCTAATGTGTGGATGGCACAGCCTGTCTTTTTCATCTAATTATAATGAATGAACGCAAACATAGCATATTAACTAAAGAGTATTGGATAAATGGAGGAAAGATAATGTGCCATTAATTTACATGAATTGCGTTTCAACTCACATACCTCAATGGTTTCCTCTAAACACACTGGATTGGTGTAATAGTAGGACAAATTATTACGGCACACTTTCACCCATGATTTACCAGGTACAGGCTGTCCATAAGTGTATCTGTGAAAAAAGGTACAAGCGACTGATCTACAACTCATGGTTGAGTTAAGCAACTAATATATTAGGATGGGGGTTACAGTAAATAACTGACCACAAAGTTAAAAAGAAAAAAAAGAAAACAATAATCAATTAAATCAAAGTAACGTAACTGTGCTTTGTGCTTTTCAAGATTGGAAGAACACAATGCTTTCTTAATGTAGGAAATAAAATAAACCACTCACTTTCCGCAAACCTCAATTATCAGTTCCTCTTCTTCAACACTCACTTCCTTTGGGCTTTTTACAGTAACTTCAAACTTAGGCAAAACTAGAAGTCAGAAGGCAGAAATTAGAAATTGTTCCCTTACAAAAGATACTCTCAATGCTGCGCTGAGCACTATGGGAAAACATCTTTGTTTGACCGGTTGAGAACACGTGTGGCAAATACGCCATTAATTTGGCTTAAATAACATCTGAGGATGACGTCATCGGAATGCGCACGTCAGAGGCTATAAATAGACTTGAGACAGGTGAGCTTTCAGGTTCCATCCTTCCCTTTCTCTTGTTCTTTAACCAGATCGTGAGGTCCTCGAGCCCGCTTTTGGAGCACGCTCCAGCGCTTCTTCAGTCAGTTCTCTTGGGGAAATGGATATCGAGTACACTGCCTCTGAACGCTCTGTGGCGAGCAGGACGAGGTCGAGGGACGTGAGAGAGCGGCGCGAGACCGGTGGCGTGATTATGATGAACGACACCTGTGAGGCGCACCAGTCTCGTATCTCTCATGGAGGAGCGGAAGCATAAAGGAGGAGCGACGACTGTGAGAGATACGAGACCGGTGCGCCTCACAGGTCTTTCAAGGTCTCCACGATGAACTATCAAGGTCATGGAATAAAATATATTCTTCCTGTGTCTTTGTGCCTGCGACATTGGTTTATTAGACCAAGTCTATCATTTTTATATAAAAATTCTGCCACAACACAGGGAGTTCCTGAGTTTCGCTTTTGGGGGCGAAGCTTACCAATTCTGGGTTCTTCCATCCGGCCAAGCCTTGTCATGCCGCACAATACACAAAATGCATGGATGCAGCACTGGCTCCTTTGCGACTACAGGGCATCCGCATTTTAAATTACATAGACGACTGGCTGATACTAGCCCAGTCTTAAGAGCTTTTGCTACGACATTGAGATATCGTCCTAGCTCATCTTCATACTCTGGTGTTGAGACTCAATGCCAAGAAAAGCATTCTCTCTCTGACCCAGAGAACAATGTATTTAGGGGTCGTATGGGACTCGGTCACCATGCGGGCACAGTTGTCTCCCGCATGTGTCGAGTCCATCTTAAACACCCTGAGCAATGTCAGGCTAGGTCAGGAGATTACACTCCATCATTTTCAAAGAATTCTCGGTCATATGGCAGCTGCGTCCACGGTTATACCTTTGGGCCTTCTGCACAGGAGGCCCTTTCAGTTGTGGCTCAGAGCCAGGTCCAGGGCTTGTGTTTGTGCACACACACTACACAACCTTGAGGGGTCCAGACTAGGGATGTGCACGAATTTTCGAATATTCGATCTGTAATTATTATTCGAAAAATAAAATACTATTCAAATTTTATCTAATTTATGAAGCCGTATATGCTTTGCGTCTTCGTTTCTAAAAGTCGTTTCTATTTTGTTTTAGTTGTTCTTGTTGCTTTTCTGCAACAGATGAATAACAATTTATTAGTTTTTATATGTTATTCATAGATATTTCGATAACTGGCGCAGTCTGCTTTATTAGGCTTTTTTTTTTTTTTTGAGCTTGAGCTTAAATCCTTTTGTTCTTTATATTTTTTTTGTTTACACATATGCCAACTGTTTAATGTTTTCAATTAAAATAAAACTTTAACATAGGCTATATTGTAAGCTTGTTGTGTATATTGCCTAATCGTAAGCTTGTTCAGAAATGGTGACAAAAACTTTTTTATTTTTATTATTATCTTAAAAAATAACGTCTTTTTTGTTAAAGGCCATTAAAATAAACGAATATTCAATTTTTATGAGCCCGAATATTTGAATGCAATATTTTTTAAAAATACCCATCCCTAGTCCAGACACTTCCAGTGCAGCGCAGTTGGCATTCTCATTCCCATAGCGCTCAGCGCAGCATTGAGAGTAGCTTTTAAATGGGAACGTCTCGGGTTATTTGACTGTAACCCTGTTCCCTGAAAAAGCAGGAATGAGATGCTGCGCTGCATTGCTGCACTAGGGGGCGTGTTCAGGACATTCTTCAGATAGTGACCTGAAAGCGCACCTGTCACACGTCTATTTATAGCCACTGATTTGCGCATTCCAATGATGTCATCAGCAGAGGTTATTTAAGCCATATTTATGGGGTGTTTGCCACATGTGTTCACAACTGGTCAAACAAAGATGTTTTCCCATAGCGCTCAGCGCAGCATCTCGTTACCGCTTTTTTTAGGGAACAGGGTTTAAGTCAAGTAACCCGAGAGGTTCCCTTTTAAAAGCTACTACATATTATTGAAATTCTTCCCATGCAACATTGCAAATCATTTGTTTTAATGACTTACCATATTTTTTCACCTCAAAATCATGTGAGATCATCCTGTCACCAATAAAGGCCTTCAGTTTGTACATGCCTTGACGGGCCTCTGAGTTTAATTCATAAGAGCGCTGCAAAATCCACCTTGTAGAAGAAACATTTGTCCATTGACCAATCCGGTTACCTTGACTGTCCTGTTTAATACAAGAGACAATTCAGATATTCAGTTACAGTCAGCTACACATATCCTGACTATCAATGAAAAAAATGTATAATTAGCCTAGTGAAAATACAATAATTCCAAATATAACAGAATTTTAGATTTATAAGATTAATAAGATGTAAAAGGTGTGTTAGTTATGACTGCACAGAAGGTTTTGTGTTCTTACCTCAAGAACCACTGTACTATACTGTAAAAGAGCAAATAGTAGTTAAAGATTAAAAGCAAAACAATTGTTTATTTATCAAACATGTATTCAAAAATGCAAGAGAAAACAAGGGCAATAAAGATGCAATATAAACACATCAGACCTGCTGATCAAGGGGTGCAAGGTTTGTATCCATGGTAACAACTCTGAAGTTCACTGTAAAATAAAAATGCGTATTTAAAATAAATAAATAATGCGTCTTCAGCTCTTATGTAAGGGACTACGCTTACAGTCAGTATTTCACTCAAATGCAGAGCTGACAACTGTATTCTTCTGCGGTTTGAACTTGTCTTTTGAGCCGAATTCGACTGTCACAGCAGCCTGATGTTCTAGCCATAATTTTACAAGAATTTCTGACCAGTTTGCACCAGCTGACCAGTTAGAATCAAGTAGGCCTATACCAGACAGCTATTATTGTAAAGTGTATACATGTAAAGATCTATAGCAGGAGTGTCAAACAGTCCCAACCCTGCTTCAACACACAGACCTGTAGATTTCAGATAAACCTGAAGGACTTTATTAGCTGGAGACCTGATCCTGACATTTAATTAAGTTTAAAGCTAAACTCTGCAGTGGCTCGCTGATTTCAAAGCTACTCATCCTTATCTTCTTTCCTTAACTTTTCTTCTGCTCATCTTTTCTGTTTAAGTTTGTAAATCCATTGAACAGTTTACTTCATACTCTTTTATCATCTGCTGGTTTGTGCAACATTTGTAATTTTTGATCATCAGCTCATTGCATGATCATGGCGAGTGAGCTTTACTTAATGTATATGTGTTACATCAGCGGGGATCAGGGTTTAGATGTCAGTGACACCAGCATTATTTACTGAGGTTTAGCGTTTGAGACATTCAAAGCTCACCTGTCTGTCCTGGAATATAGATGGGTTTATCAGTCTGGATAAAGGTCAGAGGATGGTAAGGCTTGAACATGACTTTTCTCTCTTCAGTCATCTTGAAAGTTTCTCCCTGCAATTCGACCTTCATTTTCTGCACTGATTCTGCTTCGACCAGAGGAGCCTGATGAGAAATAATATACTGTATTTACAACCTGCCATCACAAAAACTAGATGCATCATGATGAAACAGATTTGATAATAATCATCATGTGTATGTTTTGATGGCAGACCTTGAAGTTAAAGCAGCGGTGAAACTCTTCCTCAGCTTTCTCCTGCAGCAGTAAAGTGCTCTGGTTACCATGAACCAGATAAATGTTCATGACAAGGCTTTCATTGGGCTTGAGAAGACTTGCACACAGTTTGGCCTCAGATCCAGACCCGATCACTGCAGGAAACGTCACCATGAAAGATCTGTACAGAGAAAATGATTATACAATAGTGGTTAGATACAATAAAAAATAAAAATGGGACTGAAAGAATTGGAATGGGATTGAAAATCAATTATATGAGAAGTGAGAATACAAGGGCAAACTGTTTTATGAAGTCTGGTGAATTAATTTGATGTTTATTCAGAACAATATTGCCCTTAACTGTAATTATGAATGATCTTACACATGCCTCAAGTTGTCTTTTAAACAGCAAACCTCTAACAGATCCGTTAAATCATAAATAAATAAATAAATCACACTTAGAAAGCAAAACACAGCCTTCCTCAGCAGAAATGGTTAAAAACTTACGGCCCGGATGTTTGTCCATCGACACAGATCAGGAGGAAAGAGAGCAGAAGGAGTCCTTTCCAACAGCAGCTAATATTCAGAGTCATGATGGCGAGCGATCATCCAGGTCATGAGATGAACTGGACCGTCTCTTTTAAAGGGACTCTCATGCTAAAGGAGGTCCTTCAAAACATTTGTATTGATCATCTGATTAATGATTCAACAATGTAGGCAATGCAGTTCAACAACCTGTGCTAAAATGCTATTTGTTTGTTTTGTTCAAAAATTAATTTGTAATAAGTTTGATAAATGATAAATACAAGCAGTTCAATACAAAAAGCTTTGCTCCTTCACAGATTAGAATAAACATTCAATTCATGTTCCTGAGTGCATAATTCAGGGTTGAGCAACTTAAAGGTTGCATGTTGGAATATTCAAGCATGTAAATCTAAATATTCTAAATAGTCATTTTATCTGCAGTCAAAAGGGAAGTTCAGTTCTTAGTAGCATGCAAGAAATCAACTCAGATCTTTAAAGAATATAAGTGTACATGTGATCATCTGAAAACAAACTCCTACTCTTATCATCATCTTCAGAGAAATGTAGAGCTACTGACCTTTAACCCTATGTAGGCAAACAGTGGGCCAAGACAACTGATAATTAACATCCAGTGCGCATACATGCACCCACCCACTCAAACTGAGTGGGAGAGATACTGTAAGCTGCTGTTTGCATGTGGAAATTCTCTGCCTTCACAATATACCTAAACATGGTTAATGAAAGTCACCGAAATTCTGTTGTGTGCTATAAAATATGCAAGACACTTCCTGCTACATGAGATTATATGCGATAATTATTTCATGTTCTTAACAGATATTCAGTGTCATAGGTTTCATTAGTATGCTACGTGTGCTAGACTAACTGTGCCTAACACTTGCATATTGTTGGTCTGATTTGCTTCTATTGTACTCCTCCTCAGTTGTAAGTTGCTATTGATAAAATAGTGTGCTAAATTATTAAATGTAAATATTGCTCAAGTAAATGTTAATTATTATAGCACTTTTTTTTGTCATGTCATTACCTTTATTCTCCTGAAAATTAACTCTATCTCTGGAAAAATACTCATTGCTCTCATCTTTGCGAGGTCTAGCAGTGTCCCTGCAATTCTGAGCAATCATTTCTGTGTAGGTTTAGTGATTATTTTGAACCTTGTTCTGTTTAACTCCACTGTGAATCTTAGATTAGTTTTTTGGATCAATCATCTGGGTTTTAACCAGTTTTGGATGTATTTTGGCATTAAAGAATACTGTACATCCGGGATTTTCAGTCTTTTCAGACACATGGACCTCCTCACCACAATCTCAAGCAAGCCTGGAACACCTAATATAAAAAAAAGCTTGATTTTCTAATTAACTTGGTAATGTCTGATTGCCCTGCAGTTTTTTTTCTTGCAGTTTATACAGCCTAGTGTTGTCACAGCGACAAGCATTATATTTCATGACAGCTAATTCAATGGTATCTGTATTGTATGTAGCCTATGTCAGATAATAGGGATATTTTAATGAGTGAAAATAAATTGAGCTTAAATGAGAATTAACTAACATTACCCAATTATATAATGCTTAACACATCATTCATGTTCTTTCAAGTAGGCTAATCAGAAATGTCCAAACATGTTTTTTTTTAAAGTACATTTCTGTTTTATATAATAGCCTATCCCAAACAGATTCCTGCAGTACCTTCACTGATTTCCAGAGGTCTCCGCTGTCATGGATCTTAACCCCATTCCTGTAATTACATAATCTCTTTAGCATTAGAATGTGTTGCACACGGAAGAGGCTGTTTTACAGAAGGTGGCACATATAATTTTTTATTTCTGTCACACGTTGTCACATGTTTATTTAGTTTCTGTATCAGTGTTGAAATAGCTGCCAGTGTGACTTCTTCATATCAATAAGTGTAACGCTGAAACGGAATTTATCTCCCCAGGGGGATCTCTCGTAGGCTACGACATCCGACACAGAGCGGCCGCGGTCATTCTTATCGATTCCATAAAACAAATGCATCAAACTAACATATCGGATTTACTTATACACCAGTTATGATGTCACATCACCTTTCTTACCTGAAAATCCAACAAAGACAACAGTAAATTAGTTTCTGTATCACAGTGTTGAAATAGCTGGCAGTGTGACTTCATGCCAAAAACTGCCCCCTAGCGTCACCCGCCAGTACACGCAGTTTATACGAAGGAGTTATTACAGCACTTTTCTGATTCGGATTTGAAATGTCTACGGACTGGTATGATCACTGAGGATGAGGAGCCCAGAGCTGAATCCTGGAAATGGTGCCATATGGATGAGACCCTCCATCACTCCACCTGGCATTATGAGACCCTCCATCACTCCACCTGCCCTTATTGCCACAGCACAACTGGTCAGCTGATTCATCAGAATAAAGCTGCAGAATGGGAACCGCTGTGTTGTGATTGCAGTAGGATTTGGTTCATCGCCTATAAAGACATGATTGAATAAAGCCTTGTTTCATGTGTTGTTATATGCATTTGTTTTGTTTATTGTGATGGTTTTATTCATTCTTGTGTAGGCAATTCATGTTTCTTATTGTTGTCAGTAAATAAAATACAATTATTAATATATTTATGCTTTAATTCATTGCTTGACTATAACTTCACTGCATTTATCTAGTGTGTATTCATGTATGTTGACAAAACAAATTACATTTAGCTTGTTTTATTAAAAATGTATCATTTTCAGTCAAAAAAAGAATTGGTCAGTGTAACAGGTGTTATATTAATTTATTAATTTCACACAAAATCTCTCCCTTTGATATTATCAATTATTTTATATTTACATAATTATTTTTGTATTCTGGACATTTATTATTTTAATATTGATTTATTTTATTTGAGATGTCATCATTACATAATCATTTTTCAGTTTTGTTAAATATCAACAAATGTTCCGGTCCCGGTTGCCCTCGCGGTAAATGCGACTGAAGAGAGATGTGTAGAAGCTCCGTTTGAAAAGTTTTATATGAGTTTTGTTTATTGTAATACAACATGTAATTTTGTTCTAAAATGCACTTTAATCTTATTAAAACATGTATGCAGTTTGTGTGAATGATGTGATCGACTTATAACATGTATTTTCGGAAAGAATTCATTAAGCATGAGTGTGCAAGCTTTGTTGGCTAAAACAGGCTTAATTATGAGAGAAGGCCACAGACTCAAGCTTGTTCTCATCTTTATTTTTATTCATGCAGGTATGTTTGCTTTCAAGCTTTTGTTAATATTGTTTTGAGCTTATGTAAAATGCTTTATTGTTTTTATGAAATCTGTTGAACAAACACGATTTGAATATATGAGAAACTTAAATACATGATTATAAATATGTTAAAAGTGTAAAATGTGTTGAGTTCGCGGTAAATGCGACTGAAGAGAGGCTTAATTGTGAGAGAAGGCCACAGACTCGAGCTTGTTCTCGTCTTTATTTTTATTCATGCAGAATAAAATCTGGCCTGAGTAATTCCTGTTGCCCGGTCTCATTCATTTACAAACACAACGCAGAGCTAAATGAAGACCGGTCATATCAGCATTTATCATTATTATTGTGTGTAAGTTTTGGGGGGCTAGCAATGTAATTAATTCTGGGGTAATCTTGTTTTTTAAGGAGTGATACTTATTTTTCTAGTATAAAATCAACAGTCTTCTAAACAAGATCGAGAGTGTGTGCTGTGAGCAATGTGCAGACATCACAAACGCTGAGCAAAACCGTTAGGTACACTGTAAAAAATAATTCCGTAAAAAAACGGATAATGTACTGGCAGAAAATTACCAGGACATTTTCCGTTAAATTACGGACAGTTCCTTCACCTCTAAAACGGAAAATTCTGTATATTAACAGTACATTTTCTGTACTATTAACGGATAATCCTTATACAGAAATTTCTATATTTATAGAAATTTTATACCATATATTTTGGTAGCAAATAATTCAAGAACCATATATACAAATTGAACATGGTTTATTTTTGTACAACTAAACATGTAAACATTCTTAAATGCATTCAATGAGTAAAGATATATACATACATATAAATATATATGACATATGAAACAATGTACAAAGACCCATTAAAAAGTGCTTGTATTGTGGAATAAGTTTAGACATTAAACAAACAAGAGACAGAATTAAAAAAAGAAAACATGAGCAGGTACTTGCACAATATTGGTGTTGCACCAAATAGCTCACAAAATTCTTTGAAAAAAAACTTAATTAACTGTGAAAGTCAAGATTCAAAACATTTTCAAATGCAATACAAATACAATACAGAAAGAAACAAAAACAAATGGAATACGAATACAGGTCTGCTGCTTTTATCATTAAAAATAGCTTTAGACTTAGTCAATAGTAGAGTGAAATGTTAGTGTTAATGCCATTTTTCTGTAAGAGAACACCATATCCCTTAAAGTGTTAGTTCACCAAAAAATTTAAATTGTCATTAATTACTCACGCTCATGTTGTTCCACGTCCCACAAGACTTTCCATTCGTCTCCATAACAAAAATTAAGATATTTTTGAGGAAATCGGAGAGATTTCTGTCCCTCCATTGACATCTTACGCAACTACCAATTTCAAGGTTCAGAAAGGTATACAGACATAAATGTAATCCATGTGACTCCAGTGGTTTAACCTCAAATTTATGAAATAAATGTGCACAAATGTTTTGTGTGAAGAAAAAAAAAATACACATCTTTTCTCACAAAATATAGATCGCTGACACGATCACAAGAGCGCCACAATGCATGCGTGCTGCTGACCCAGCAGGGCGAGAATGCATGGGTGAGAACAAGCCACTGTGATCCTCGTGTGAATGTATCAAAATATTGTGGCAAAAGACAATTTGTTTTTTTTTCTACACACAAAGCATTTGCATCGCTTTTTTGGGGGGGTTAAACCAATGAAAATACATAGATTACACCGTGTTCTAACTACACGCAACACACGATAAAAGGTATATTTTCCATGTCAATCTGAGTTTTTGTCCTAACCAGTGACGATTCTATTTTAGAAACGGTTTCTATTTTTCTGCGACATTGCAGCTGGAACACTACAAAAAAAAACCTGTCAACTCATTGTGAACAAACAAGTGTATTCTATGACAAAGATTGTTTCAGTCACACAGTTGTTTAAATGGTGTAATATTTATTAATTTGATTATGTACTTATCAATTTCATTGTGACTGCTGTGCCAAGAGAACCTGTCCACACACTGTTCTGATTGGCTGTGGTTTTTAATTGTTTTTGTCACTTTACATGGTCACGACGCATTTGGTGTGGACAGAAAAACAGCTTGTTGCTAGAATCTTATCGCATCTGGTTAGGACACCATGTTACTTTAATGATGTGGTAGTTGCGTAAGCTGTCAACAGAGGAAGAGAAAGCTCTCAGATTTCATAAAAAAAAATCTTCATTTTTGTTCTGAAGATGAACTAAAGTCTTGCAGGGTTGGAACATCAGGAGGGCGAGTAATAAATGACTATTTTAATTTTGGAGTGAACAACTTCCGTGAAAAACTTTCCTTCTTCGGTATGTTCAGTTAAAGGTCCATTTTGAGATTTGACAAAAGCTTAAAGGGATAGTTCACTTTAAAATTAAATTTTGGTATGTTTTAGCTTACCTGAAGTGCATCCAAGATGTAGGTGTCTTTGTCTCTGCAGTAGTTTCAATTTTGATATTTTTAGGTCAAACCGTTCTTGTCTGTCAGTCATATAATGCAGGGATATAGGCACTGTCTCCAAAAGCATGCAGAGAAAAGTCCAAATTAAAAAATGCCCCATCGTAAGTGCACATTGATGGCCTAAGACACGAAACAAGCGGTTTGTGTGATAAAACGAACAGTATTTATATCGTTTTTATCTCTTTTACACAACGACGTCCAGGCGATCTGTTTACTTAGTCTGCGTAAGCGCCGGAAGGCGAAGTGATCTCTTGCGCGTGGACGTCACTCATTGTTTACACCAGAACCTATGCACAGAACAGAGATTGTAGGTAGGACGGCTAATATAAATGGTAGTAGTTTGCACTTATCCGGGATGTTTAAACCGATGTAAAAAAAATACATTTACGCAAGCTCGCGCGAACTCATCCGGGAGATCACTTCCGGAGCTTTACGGCGCTTATGCAGACTACGTAAACAGATCGCCTGGACGTGGTTGTGTAAAAGAGATAAAAACGATATAAATACTGTTCGTTTTATCACACAAACCGCTTGTTTCGTGTCTTAGGCCATCAATGTGCACTTACGATGGGGAATTTTTTAATTTGGACTTTTCTCTGCATGCTTTTGGAGACAGTGCCTATATACCTGCATTATATGACTGACAGACAAGAATGGTTTGACCTAAAAATATCAAAATTGAAACTACTGCGGAGACAAAGACACCTACATCTTGGATGCACTTCAGGTAAGCTAAAACACACCAAAATGTAATTTCAAAGTAAACTATCCGTTTAAACTTTACATGGATTTTCAGTTGTTCATACAGGAACTTCAGCAGTCTTGGAGGAATGTGTAGATGTTTGGTTTCCTTCATCTCAGCCTTTTTGACCTTCATTCAGGATTTCTGCACAGGAGAGTTGCATATGAAGAAAAAAAAAATATGTTTTTAGCTACACACGAAATTAAATGAAGGAAATTGAACTACAAAGTATCATGCAGACCAGGTTGAGGTTGAAAAATAATCGTACAGTATTTTACGTTCGTTAAATGATCAACTGCCATCCCTAATTCTTTCAAATTCAAACACTGTATTAAATGCTAAGACTTCTGTTTCCAGTGGACTCCAATTGCATGTTATGTTAGCTTGTCTGCTCAACTATACCTTATATGTTTCATTATTTTCAATTATAAACAGTAACACAACAACATGCTCTATAAATAATTTCATTAAAAATGTGTTGCTTACCTTTATGAACTCCAGGATAAGTGCCATTTTGTAGCTCACTGCCTCAATAGGGTAGGAGATGTGGTCAATAATAACTTATTGAATGACAGCAATCCTGAAAGCCCATCACCTTAAACAAATAAGATATTACAAAATGAAAAAACTTACACGACCACTTCAGAAAACCGCTCCAAAAACAGTTGTTTAAATCTTCCTTAAACGCTTTTCTACTGACCTATAAGCGTAAAAATCTTTGAAGGGGCTATTCAGCAACCAACTTTTTCTATAAACATTTTTCCTCAGACTTTAAATTTAAATGTGTTTTGCCAATATTGAGTACTCATAATGATTAATAATAATAAAATACTAATAAAACAAAATACAAACCCATAAGGAGCATGCAGGGTGGTGCTTGGGATGCACAGTAACTTACATCAGGAAAGTCCTGTCAATAGATAAGAAAACAACAGAAACTATGAAACAAACTATAATAAAGTATAATAGCAGTCATGTTAAATGTAAATTATTCTTTCAAGGTCATTATTAGGAGTTTAAAGTCATATGTGTCGTGTGTGTATAATGTCTGTGTGTCGTCTAAAACAAAAACAAGACAATAAAAAGTCTAACGTAAACATAACGTTAACATTAACGTAACGTTACCTCATTTGGAAGAAAACGTGGTGTTTTCCTTTATCCAGCTGTACTGCATCTTCACACAGTCTTCACGTTGTATCTTCATGCCTTTTAAATCAAGTCTTAAATGGCCTTTCTTTTTCTCGACGATTTTATCTGGTAGCTTTTGTTTGAAGCCATTAAACTGCTCCAAAAACACGAGTTAACGTTACTGCACTTCATCCTGGTTAACGGGTGCGCTCGGCACGAAATAAACCGCATCACCGACCAAATAAAAGCCAATAAACCAGTTACAACTAGGACACTATAACACATACAACAAGGGGAACTTCCACGAGTGTGAAATAAATATTTCAATGTGTGACGATAAGCATAAAATGATAAACGCGACGGCTCCGACATTCATTTGCCTAACAAGCCGGGTGGCAACCAAATAACATTACGTAAACAGCTTATTTGACTCTTAGCTAAATATAATTTTCGGTTTTTACCACAGAAGTGTCAGAATAACTTCCACACATCCGAAATCCGACTTTATAAAGCAACTTTGGCCGCGGTCATCTCCGTGTGTAATGGCGCTTGCGTCTCAAACTTTTCGCGCCGATCAGGTTCTAGTTCCCACAATGCAACGCGTAATTCAAAATACGGGTAAAAGTCCTGTAAAAGACAAATACGGAAAATTCCTTCAAATTAATATGGTACATTGTACCGTATTTTTACGGAATTTTTTTACAGTGTAGGGCTGTCGAGTTACTGATGTTATGAGGTGTTAGTGCACCTCGCTCATATAATTTTTTTATTGCAGAACTTATTGCATACAAGATCAGGGAAAGATACGATGGTTGTATCTTTAACAATGAACAAGAACGGCTCTTTTGGCTCTTTTTAAATATTTAGTCAGTTTTAAAGGGTAACTAAACCCCTGGTCAGAGCCTGACTCCACCCACTGGCAATATTTGAAAAATGCTGGAAAAGTGGGCAGAGCCCAACGGACGAACCTAGGGCGGGGCTGAGCGGGGGGGCGTGTACCTGAGACCCGCAGTGACGGAGTGATTGACAGCTGCTGTCAGACTCGCTAAAATGGAGAGTGACTGGAGTGACGCAAGTAGTTTTGCAACAGAGCGGTCATTTGAAGTCGAGGACTTTTCTCCCCCATCTTCACCTGAAGTGGAGGAGGGTGAATTGTCTGTGGACACAGGGCCAGAGCCATATCAATTCGAGCCGCTGGCTCAAACTGCGGTTTTAACACTCGCATCGCGATCGGCATCCGACGATGCTAGCGAAGCAGCCGCGCGAGGGAGAACGGGGCCAGTGTCTGAGTGGTAAAATATTAGCATTAAGGCTAATGTTCATAACAAATGCTAACGGAACTATCAAACTTTTAAAACCCATGCATTTAACGTTAGGTTAATTTTGCTATGATGTAGTGTTAATAATTAAGCGAAAAACAAGTCTCCCTCTACAATTACAAATGATTCTGTCTCAACAGGTGCACCTGTGGGCACTGCAGCTCACTGTCCCTGGTAGAGAATGTCTGTTGTAGGGAGATACCCAAGGTATAGCTATGAAATATGACAAGACCAGAGTGTTAAGTCCAGTTAATTAATTTAATAAGTACTATACACAAAACCAGGGTTCATACAGATAAATAGGTAAACAGAAATAAACAAAATAAAAGGTACAAAATAAAGTGCAGCAGATGCAATGACTGTGGAAACTTTAACCATTGAAATGTTACTATGACAAAGATATCACATTCAAACAGATTTTCCACCTCATGAATATGATTGACCTGAAGAATGAAAGCTGTATCATATACTTGGATATTTACAATATCACTCATAGCCATGCAAAATGGTTCTAAAGCTTCAGCCTATCTGATAAAGATATAATTGTGTGTGAAAAGATTGCTTTATCAATACAATTAAACACTAATTTCACATATATTGTCTTTCAATAATTTAGGTTCATAAATCATAAATATCAAGTCAAATTCAAGTACTTCAAGCATTTTAAGCACCTTGTACGAACCCTGAAAAAACACACAACCTCCACATACCAAATATTAAATAAATCATCCTAACAAAGTAGTAATAAACGTTCTCATGTTGTAGGTAGTACACAGGTGTGACCAGATTGGCGGAGTGGGCTGTGTAACAGCACACCCAGGCTTTGAGCCAGTAGCACTAAACCCCTATGTGTTACAAGCGGTATATGGCACTTACGTCCAGTTATATGGTGAGATGGAAGAGACAGTTACAAACAGGTTAGTTCCAGGAAGAAAGGTTAAATTTTATATAAATAAATATAAAAAATAAATGTATATAACAAATATGCATCCTCCACTTCAACATACATGTGCACCACCTGTCTTTCAGCGCTTATAGACATCTTGCATATCGCAATGTCGTTAGGTGGTGTTGGGGGTACCTTGGCCAACACGTTCGGGTGGTCATACCTTCGTGCGTTGTAACGCGGATCAGGGAAGAGTTTCCTGAAGAAGGACCATACAGAGGTTTCCTTCCCCCACTGCATTTTTGAATATTTTTTAAACTTTTTTTTATAATATAAAAATGAATTATATAGAAGCATTTTTAACTAAAGTTACACAATACACAATAAAACATTTTTTAAATCAGCTACAGAACTCAAAATTAATATGTGCCAACCTATTTCTGCCCTCTATAGTCAAAATTTGAATCAGTAGCGCTTACACACTGGACTCCCACCAAAAAAATAAAATAAAGTGCAAACCATTTTTCTTGAATGTTGTAGATGACAGACAGGTGTGTCCAAGCTGGCAGAATTGGATAAAACTAGGGATGCACCGAAATTTTGGTCGCCGAAAATTGCATTATCGGTTTTTTGGGCCGAAATAAAAAAGCCAGCCAAAAATGTCAACCGAAAATTAATGTCAACCGCGCCCCTCCCATCCGAGATATCCGCCTATCTATATCTGATTTATCTTATATTGGATGCATCCCTTGAATTAGCGCTGTAGTGCGCGTGATCAGCTTCAGCGCACGCAGCTCAAACAGCACTGCACTACTTATAAAGAATTAGGGAGGACTGTCATATTACATAACATTATAAAGAGAACAATATTGTAATAAAACATTGTGCATTATTTGAGTTTAGTTGCCGTGTCACGTTGCTCAAGGAAGAGCGCGTCCACAACATGATCATTCTGAACGAATGGCACGTAACTTAGTTCAAGTTCACTTTCGCATGATTTTGTGCAGAAATAATTTGTAATATTCACACATTCTGCATCTGAGGCGGCGCTGGTGACACGTTGTATTAATAGCCTAGTAGTAATTATATTTGATTATTAAATAATTAATTTAATTAAATTATCAATCACATCGAAAGATTTCGAAAGATTTTACAATCCTACTAGCCCTTTATTTAGATTAAAAACCACTCTCATTCATTTGGTGAGGAACATCGTGTTTTGAGCAGGATTTGCGGTTTCGGTTTTCGGCCAAGTGCATCCTAAATTTTCGGTATCGGTTTCGGCCCAGAATTTTCATTCCGGTGCATCACTAGGTATAACCTCATGTGTTTTTAAAGAACCTTGACTTGTGTCTGCTCACTGCCTCCTCCTTGTCGGGCCTAATAAACTGAGCACACAGTTTTTCTGGTACAGCCATTTGTCCAGAGAAGTCCAGGTACGGCTGAGGGTCTTCCACCACATGGTGGAACAGCAGCTCCATTAATTTGTCAATGTAGCCTTCAGAAAGAGAATTATTATAATATATATCATATATTTTTTTGTTTTTAGTAAGAGAACCCAGACGAATAGAAGTTACCTGTGGTAGGATTGCTCTTCAGAGCTCTCACTGTGAATTCGCCATGCTTAAATTTTGGGAAAACTATAGAGTATCGCAGATCACCAGCTGCAGTGGATGCCTGTAATCTGCCTGCATTTTCATTGTAATGCATCGCAGCAAGCTGTAGTCTGAAAGGAAAAAAATACATGAATCAATATTATAATGAAACAATCTCTAACATGACTTAAGATAACTATAATAAGTTAATTATAATAATAAGTTAATTATAATAAGTTAAATGTGTTTTTACAGGTTACAACATTGTAGTGTTTTTAGTAAGCAGCACTAAATGTGTGCTTTATCTTGTTAAACATTATCTTGTTTACCTGCACAACATTCCTTTGAAGGAGAACACCACATTTTTGGCTGAGAACTTCAGAATGAGGCTGTGGAAACACTCGATTCCAGAGGTGTGGTATTCTGGACTAATTTTGTGCATGTCTTTGAGAAGACGTGGTGACAACAAAATTGCTGTGAATTTTTCACATGCTGCTGTGCCTAAACAAAATATATAAAAGTTGTTAATACAACAGTTGATGACAGTGTGGCCAGAATGCTTTTAATTATTTCACGTTAACACAATACATTTCTCAATACGGTTTTATAATTTGGATTAAGTTTGACTTATTGCAATGTTGGAGATAGTTCAATATAAATCTAGAGAGTAACGTGACTACAAAATAAAATACATTAGCATTACAGCTTATCTGTACTTACTTGGTTTGAGCCAGTGTCTTGTCTGATCACCAACCAGCGGCTCGTGGAGACAAGAAGGAAACAGGGTGTTTTCGTGGCTGTGGATGTTCTGAATGTGGTTTGCTACAGAGATCCACTTGGCCACTACCTCCTCCCCAGATGTTGATGTGGTCGCAGACCAATAAAGGTGATTGACCACACTCTTTCTCCACAGCCCCACGTCCTGCAGCCCCTTACCCTTACTAAGGGCATCCATTTTTTTACCAAGCCCTGAACACAAAGAATAATAAAAACAATTAAGGTGGTGGACTTACATTCAGTATAGGATATGATAAAAATCAGTTTGCGACAAATCAACCTTTTTGTGGCATCTTAAAAAGTTTAAAGTTTACTTTCTGCAATCTTCCCGTATAATTGTCTACCACTTTAACTGACAATTTTTCTGTTAGAAATACTGGTTCTGTTTTCGTTCAATTGAAAATACTAACCTTTTCCCATATGCCAAGGGTCGAAGAAGTGTCTTATGTCCTTTTTTTGCTCCCTCATAAACTTTTGTACGCCTGTGTGACGGTCAGTCACCAAAGACTGGACGACAACACCTCTTTCCTCGAGAAGAGACAGGCTTCTTTCAAAGCCCTCCTTCTCCATCCGTTGGCTGTTTCCAACTTCATTGCTCTGCAAACACAAACAAATACTTTAGATCAATGCACAGTATATAGTAATTCACATAACAAAATGTTTTCATTGTGTAGTTTACCTGGACAAGTTGGATGTCTATGACCCTATTGGCTTTGAGGTCCATCATGGTGTAGCTGCCATATTTTGCTGAATGTCCTACAATTTAGTTATTTGCACTTCAGTCAACAAAGCCTGACAGCAGTCTATATTATATAATTAATGAGTTATTTATTACCAGGTGAATCAGCTCTCATGTCCCCACCAAGAGTCACAGCCCCAACAGCAATGGTATTTTCAATAATGTCATCCTGCTCAATCTTCCACTGCCAGTTTATGGTTGGGATAAGGAGCTTGGCCTGATGCTTGTGGAAGCACGGCTCAGAGATCCCCTGGATTTTGAAGGCATCCAAGAACTAAAGAAAAAAAAACATCTTCATGTAATGTCCTGAGGGGTGTGCAAACATGACAGCGCTATGTTATTATCTCACCTTCGATATCTGGCAAAATGATGAGCCGGTGAACAGAACAGCTGCACAGAGCTGTAGGTTTCCCGCTGGTATATTGTTTACCATTGGCTGGCTCGACCAATCACTGGAGTACTCGCAGTAAGCACAGTGCTGTTTGACACGGAGAAGTGTCCCAATGGTTGTTTGTGAAACAACCAAACTCCGGGTGCAGACAGGGCATCTTCTAAAAAGCTCCAGCAGTTTATCCTCATAAACGATGTACTTAGTCACTTTGTGGGGTAGTACTTCATTGGAGACTCTGTAAAAGTAAAAACAAATTTAAATAAAAGCATAAATAATCATAATTTGGTTTAGGTAATGTGTATGTATCTGCGCGTATTCACAAAATAGTGGTGTAAACACAAAACCTCTGTGTGTGCTCGATTTTAAGATTTGCTGTTGTGTTGCTTTTTAAGAAATAGCCAAACTAAAAAAATGTAAATGGCTAAATTAGAACTGTAAAATATAACTGAAAAACCTAACAGGACTAAATGCATTACCTTGTACAGTTCATGGTGCTCTCACTTCCATCTTGATGGTAGCTGGAGTCATCAGTGGACACCTCACATCTCTTCCTCTTTATTGGTGTAGAGGTTGCCCCGGGACACTCTGTGAAAGGCTCCATCAGTGTGCCTGTGTCACACGACACACTCCTGTTAGGCATTCTGGCCTGGGTGGCTGCACAAATAAATAATAGATTTATTATCTAGCAGCGAAAATACAAAACAAAATTATATAAGCTTGACTATATGATGAAACATACAAACGCTCCATAGAATTCAAAAATCACCTTTGCTTCTCCTCATGGGCTTCACGTTAGCCTGCACACCTGCAGATCTGGAGCTGACTGGTTCAGTCTGGCACCCAATTTCTCTGGTCATTTTATGCTAAAAAAAAACCCCCATAATAATTGTGTTACAATTAGTCTTATATTCAGTCATTTTGAGATAATTTTTTTCCAGGATTATTATTACTATTACGTTCAGTATATTTTTAATTGCTATAATCAGCAAAACGCGCCGGCGCGTTTGTCGATACCAGAGGATTAACTTTAGCCTAACGTTAATAGGAAGCAACATAAATTGTGATTAAACATATATGCTCACTCACATCATGACGCCGCTGCGGTGCTGGAGTCCGTGCGGGAAGAGCAGCGTTTGGCACTGCGTCGCTTTTCAGCGCGAGCTGTGTGGAGAAGCCCATCTCCACCTCCATTGCGTTGGAGAAGCAATCCCGCGTAAAATGCAGATTGCACACTCGAGCGATAGGCGGGAATTCACGGTCTTCCAGGCCAAGTGCATGCAACCACTGGCGCCTAATTTCCAGGTCTGGTGGAAAGTTATGCAGTCCAGCAGTGCTGTTGCAACCGGCAACACTACACCTACGTACCATCCTAACCACTATACTAAATACAGATAAAGCTAATGCTAAAAATCTACGCTATCCTAACTGATGCAATACTATGCTACTAACTAACTATGCTTCTAACAATACCAACAACACTAACAACTATGCTAATTAACTACCTAGGCTACTCGAATTAATCTAAATAACTTTATAAATGCTATGCTAACTAGATGCTAAAATACGCTATCCTGATCGTTTTCAATACTCGTAATTCCAATTTCCAACTCCTGACTCGCTACAGTGGTTTTGACGGAAGCAGATGCTTTTATACCAGGGGCTGCCAGGGGCGTGGTGAGCTCGCAGCGTCAGAGAGTACCCTACGTCAGAGAGTACCCTTACTTCAGGAGATTCCGTTTAACCTGAAGAGGGCAGCACTCAGACGTTTTTACACCATATATTTGAAAATTAAAACACTTTATACTCAAATGTTAAAAAAAGTACTCGAATCAATGAACAGCATTTATGAAGCTCCATTCTTACAGATCATTAACTAAAAAAAGTTGGTTTAGTGTTTAGTTACCCTTTAAGAAGCCAGCTTGGGGGCATCTCAGTGTCAGGGTTTGGGGTTGAGGAGATGAAGCGAGGACTCAATTGCAGGAGAATGGGTTTTATTAATAATAAGAATAAACAAAACACAAACAAAAATTACCCCGAGGGGGAAAACAAGACAGACTTGACTCAACTTGACTTGACTTCGACAGCAGGGAAACACACAGTGTACATATGACGACGAAACAGCACAGGACTGTAAACACAAGGAGATTAAATAGGGAGAACAAACAAAGGAGGTAACGAGAGAGGACAGGTGGGGCAAATCAATCAGGTAACGAGGGAGGACAGGTGGAGCAAATAAATCAATAATCAGGTAACAAGAGGGAAGGGGCTAGACAATTAACTGGAGAGCACATGGCACAAAAGAAACATACATGACAAGCCATGTGCTCACACCAAACACGACTAGAACACAAGCACATGGCCAGTAAAACAAATCACAAGCCATGTGCTCACACAAAACGAGACAACATGAAAGCACACAGCTAGTGTAAAACACAAGCTGCGTGCTACACAGTACAGGACAAGACATGAAAGCACATGAAACAAGGCACACAGACAAGACAACATAGGAGTGTCAGGGCTCTGTCACAAAACCAAGAAATAGACCAGACAGAAGTGACAGAACCCTGACACTCAGTTTATCCTGGAAATAATCACTGGGAGGAATGATGAGGTGAGATTTGTAGTCAAATAATTGAAACTATATATCACACACCAATATCTGAGTTTGAATTATTCTGAAATATTGATTATTACCTCATTTGTCATGTGTGGACTATATTCCATAGGGTTGCACAATATCCCTCTGCTTAGAAAGTGACATCACTATTTTGGATTTACCTTTAGTACAAAGTGTGTGTATGTGTAAAGCTATGTTGACTTATGTTATTCATACAATACTGTACCTACTCACAAATAAACATCAAAAATAAAGATTGTGGCACTTAGATCCTGCTTTATCTCTGCTGCAACCCAGTGTGACAAGTTAACCCCAAAATGAAAATTCTCTCATCATTTACTCACTCTACTGTCATCACTGATGGATATGACTTTCTTTCTTCAGATAAACACAAATGACTTCCTAAATTAAAAAAAAAAAAAAAGTCAATCTCTGTGAGTCTAATGCAAGAGAATGAGCACCGCTCGGTTGAATGAATTCACTTCATTGTCCCCACAGGGGAAATTTGTGTTGGACTCAAGGGGCCTTATTTTAACGATCTAAGCACAAGCATAGGCGTGTCTGAATCCACTTTTGCTAGTTTAACAACGGGAGAATGGTCAGCGCACCCGGCGCATTGTCAAAAAAGGGTTGTCCCTATTCCCTTAATGAGTAATGGGTGTGTTTTGGCTATAACGTGCAATAAACCAATCAGAGTCTCATCTCCCATTCCCTTTAAAAGCCAGTTGTGCTGGCGCCATGGCGGATTCGCTGTTTATAGTGTAACGTGTTCAAAATGCTGTTCTGTTAGAAATAAGGATGCTTGTATGTTAGTGTTTTACTTTATTCATGTTATGTGAGTCAATGTAATTTGTTGCTCAAGTTCTATAGGGAACAAGGCTCCGCCCCTTGGGGGAAGTCAGGGGAAAACTGGGAAGTGAGAGGAGAAGAGTGCCTCGCTGGTTCAAGTGCGGTTCTCTGTTAAGTCGGGTGTGTACGGCGTGGGCTGTGGCCGACAACAGCCTTTAATAAACACCCTTGGTTATGTAAAACTGTCTCGTCCTTGCCTGAAACGCTACAATATGGTGGAATTTACAAGCGGAAAAAACTGAACACTTCTCTAGCGAGGAAACGGATCTGCTCGTGCGCGAGGTTAAAGCGTGCGAGTAGACCATGTAGCCCTACAAGACAAAGTGTACGTCTGTTGTGGACCCGCCTATAGGCACATATTACTAACGCGCTCTTTAAATAACAAAAAGAATATTGCGCCATTGACTTTAGACAGTCTATTTCAGTTGGCTCAAAATAGCAACATGCAAACAAGGTGCCTGAACACACCTCGTTTTCAGATCAGCACGCACATGGGCGCACAAATGGGCACAAATGCATTTGCTATTTAAACAACGTGGCGCATGATAACTGCGTCGGGCTGAAACCAGCAAAAAACACTTGCTTCGTGCCTGGCATCACATTGCGCCGGGTGTATGATAGGGCCCTATTGGCTGATACCGAGTAGACCTCAATACATAAACTGTATCTGTATGCCTCACTGTGGGGAAGAGAATGTGATTATTCTTTTGTGAAAGGCATCAAGCTTGACTTAAACATTATTTTCCTAACTTTGTAAAACAATACATGGACAATATATATAGGCCTACTATACTCTCTTATACGGTCTATGAATATATATAATCTTCTCAGAGCGCCGCTCGTCAAAATAAAAGTCCGGAGCGCCGTCAAAATAAAGGTCCCGCTTCCAACACATCGGCCAATCAGAAAAACGTATCGGCCAATGCCGATATTTAAAAAGTGCCAAATGTCGCCCGATCGACCACTGGAGAGAAGTGGCTTCTTTGCTGCCCTTCTTAACACCAGGTCGTTGTCCAAAAGTCTCGGCCTCGCTGTGTGTGCAGATGTACTCGAAACCACCTGCTGCCAATGTTGAGCAGTTCTGCACGGGTGGCGACACGATTCCCTAGCTGATTCCTCGGGAGGAGAAGGTCCTGGCATTTGCTGGACACTCTGGGACGTCCTAAAGCCTTCTTCACTGCACCCGAACCTCTCGATCATCTGGTAAATGGTTCTTTCTGGTGCAAAATTCTTTGTATTTCCTTACATGTGAGACCATTTTGATGCAAAGATGATGGCTGCACATCTTTCTTTGGAAGAAACCATTTCTAACACAAAAACACAGTTAGTAAAATGATGTTAGCTTTTGTGCCAGGGCCAAAAAAAGTGAAGTTTGGGGTTTTGTGATAAAGCTTTTCGCAAATATGTAAAATGCATCTGATTACATCTGATGCCTCATAATCAGGGTCCTCCTCAACATTATTGTCTATTTCACACACATCACTGTCACTGTCAAAGAGCATAGAGAGAGAGCTCACAGAGCAAAGAGAAATGGTTTATAAGCCTTCTGTGGAAGATTTCATAGATTTTCCCCTCCCCCACGGCAGAAAATATCAACGTTCTTGCAAGAAATAGGTTTCCCCTTCCCTGGAAATATTTAATTGGCACTGGAAATATCTCATTTTAAATAAATTAAGATTCCCCCTCCACTATATCGTGTGAGCTATCAGTGGTTCTCGCAATACTTCAGGTAGGCCTATGGTTATGTTAGGTCAGGGCCCTAAAGCAGAGGGAAGATTTTTGAAGATCATAAAATCTCAAGTTATAATGACCTCAATAACATCCAAAACAACCAAGACAAATGTGTGTAAAATTTTGATATTTATTTTATAGATGTTTCATAATGCAAAATGAGCCTGGTGTCAAATTGACTCAAAAGAACACAGATGCTACAAAATGTCTACAGGATATTGAAAACACATCATCATGTTAATTTTATGTTTACCCAGTTGTCCCCGTTAAATTAGAAGTCATTAAATATGAAGCAAAACATTTTTGTTACTCGTCATATATTTAGAGACGTTAAACACTGAATGGGTTAGATCCCAAAGGTAATAGGAGGGTTAATATTAAAACAAAAAAAAATCAAAATGTATATATTTTAAACAGTCAGCTTCAACAATGAATCACCTTGCTAACTGAAGGTACAGCATGTGTTCATTAAATGCTAGTCAAAAATGTCCACCCTGTCGTTGTCCACCCTGTCACCAAGCCTTCCATGACAAAGACGTGGTACATGACATTATAGAATACGCCTAAAATTCAAGATTTGAGGGCAAAAAATGCCCCTGCATGGGGTTTTGTCTTGTATTTACATATGAAGTAGTTAAGCAATCACACAAGCAAAAGTGCAGTTTCCCCAATATCTGCTTGATTGGATGATATTAATTTTAAACAACAGTTCAATAAACAATAAGTTAATATTGCTGTGTAATACATTCTAAACACAATAGTGTCAATATTGTCTGTTTTTGCTCTATTTCGCCAACAAAAACACTTATATTAAAATAAGTATTTATTTATAAGTAAAAATACCGAACAAAGCCACAGCGGAACTGTTGTGCATCTCCGAGCAACACACAGCGATGTTAAGTTACTGAATGAATTTGTTCGGTATTTAATGAATCAAGTGAGTGGTTTTGGTTTCTGTCAGGTTGTAATCATTACAATATTTAGGGTATCATATAAGGGTTTCTTGTTGTTCCTGTTGACTCTGATGTTCCTGATCTCTTCACCCTGTCATATTGTTGTCCACCCTATATGTTGTCCACCCTGTCATCTTCATCTTTTATGAAAATAAGCTAATTATTTTAACAAATTAGCAAAACCTTTTGTGAAATTTCTTTATAAAGAAATTAGTCCAGTTAGTATTGTTTGAAAGTTTGACCAGATATATTTGTTGTAAGATGTTATTTAAAAAAAGAAAGTGAAACTATCACATATTTTATAGGGAAACAAATATTTTGCGGTAATTTCATTATTATCAAAATATAATAATCCCATTAACTAAAATGCATGGTTGAGAAAGGGACTAAATTTCTTTCTGAAAATCAAAATTTTATAATCACTATGCGATTAAAATGTATTTACTCTACTTTGATTTTGTCCATGACATATTTTGTGGTTTGCCCGTACATTGTCTGCTTGCAGGTAATTTATAAAAATTGCTGGAGCTTGACCAACATGCGTTTCTAACAATACAACAAATATGAAGTTAGGCTAAATGGAAAATCTCAGCTTTTTATTTTGGAAATTGTGAAGTCTCAAAGGCCCTCTATGGTGATAATTGAGTCTTCTAATGGTGCATTACATTTATAATGCATGATGTTGGAACACATGCAAGGCACACTGATGGACTGTGATAGCTGAGGTTCTTTTAAGAAGACAGGATGTGGTTCAAATGTAAAGGGATCCTACTCGTAAAAACAATCAGAAAGATTGGGGTGTATTCATAATGGTTACTGTTTATTCTTTTTTTCTTCTCCTTTCTGAGTAATAGACAGTAATATGTAATGCAATTGACTGCATCCGGAAATGCATTCCTCGCCCCAGCACACACACACAAAATAATGCTATAAAGCCCTATGAAATCACATTACTATCGATTTCGCTCATTTGAACCCTGCCCACAATGTTAGATGTTTCTCTCAATCTCAAATAACTGATATAAGGATTATTCATCCAAAGCGCAAATATTTTCAAGAAACAATGTTCAAAGGTAAGAGCTTTAGAATAATTTCTGTTATGAATCTTTTAGTCTTCAACCTGTTGAACCTGTGAACATTTTGAACAGAAAAACTGTCTATGAAAACAACTCAACTATACCAGTTTTCTGTGTATGTCAACAGAGGACTTTGATGTGGTCCTCTTTAATAATTGTTAAGTTATAGTTGTGTCATGTGATTTTGCAGACAAAATAATAAATATTACAAAAGTTTGTTTTTTATTGTCTTCCACAGAGAGCCATTTGCATATTGAAGTGATTATCGCTGTCCTCCTGTTCCCGGGTAAGAACCAGATAGAATCACATCTCACTCTTTAAATAGTGCAGCAAATGTATCAGATACATTTTAAAAATGTTCACATCAATACTAAAAATCAAGGGTGAAATTTTGCGACAAATCAAAAGTTATATGCGATGTGTTTTCTTGAAATAGTTTTGGTGTGAACCTTTTGCAGCATATATGCCAGCAAGTGTCCTTATTGTGATTTGATCTGTGATATTGTGAAGTCTTCAAGATTCAAGTTTTTTTTAAATCACCCATTATCACTGTAAAAAAAATATTTTCATTATTTGTAATCACAACTTTTTATCTTTTGTCAAATCAACTTAGATCATTAATGTAGTTCAGATAACACAATATTTTGAGTTTCTATTGATTAAACCAATCTCCTTCACTGCATTAACTCAATTGACCGTTCGCAAAAGCCACGCCCCTTAGTTATTGTTACTACGCCCGTCAAACAATTGAGAACCAGACACATGGCTGGGTTGCGCTCCATACATTAAGTGATTGGTTTTGGAGTAATGCAGCAGACATATCCTCCAGGGCACGACAGAAAGTATAGACAGAATAGCGCACGGGAGCACATGCACAAAACAGTTTTGTAAAATTATATATCAATTATTTTTATTTGATCATTTTACAAAACTGTTTTGCGCATGTGCTCCCACCGCCGCGCGCGCTATTTCAGTCACAACACTGCAATCAGAGGACGCGCTGAAACAATAGGTTACTGTCGTAACCCCGGTTCTCTGAAACATCGAGTGGAGAGATCCACCTATGGGAAGGGCATCCGTACCTGACCTCTGCAGAAGCATCCAATTGCACCAAGTCTGGCTAGACAGACAGAAGCGCGCAGCCAATGCCAGGTAAGGCCCCGCCCCCTTACCTAGTGGCATATAACGCCTGCAAGCGCTGCTATTCTCCAGTAAGTATATTCGCTTCTCGTGCGGCAAGCGGGGCAAAGCTGGTGGATCTCTCCACTCGATGTTTCAGAGAACCGGGGTTACGACAGTAACCTATTGTTCTCTTTCATCATCTCGTGTTCGAGATCCACCTATGGGAGAGACATGGACAGCTCCCCGATTGCCCAATACACTCACAGTGAGGTTCTGAAAGCCAGAGAAGGACGGTCGCCCCAGGGGGGCGGTGCCAGACACGTCCCATAATCATGAACCTGCAATCCTGACGCACACACATAACTGCTGTGCACATGCAGGACATGAAACATGTATGTGGTAATAACCCCAGCAACACCAATGTGCATATAAACACCCAGGAAGGATTGGAAATACGTGCTTGGTGAGAGGAATGTGCATGGCCAGCCGGCCCATTCACTCCTTATTCGTTACTTCCAACGGGGTTACAGGGAAGGGCTAAGAAGACCCCACCCCTAAAACCGAATGTGCTACCGAAATTCTGGTGACATCCAGCCGGTAGTAACGCACAAAGGTATGAGGAGAAGCCCAACTGGCAGCGGAGCAGATGTCCTGCAGTGACACTCCCCTAAACAAAGCCCAAGAGGCGGCTAAGCCCCTTGTGGAATGAGCTCTGATGCCCCCTGGGGGCTGCACTCCTTTTGATTCATAAGCCACAGCTATAGCATTCACAAGCCAATGTGAGAGGCGTTGCTTAGATATGGGACTCCCTTTGTGAGGGGGCGCCCATGAAATAAAGAGCTGGTCGCTCTTCCGGAACGCACTGGTCCTGGTCATATATGTCTGTAAAGCACGGACAGGACACAGAGCATTTAGCCTCTGATCCTCCGGGGAGGAAAACGGTGGAGGGTGAAAAGCGGAGAGCTCCAACACCTCCGAAGTGAACGCAGGGAAGCACTTCGGCATGAAGGCCGGATTAGGCTTAAGGGAAACCTTATCTCCACTAAGAGAGAATTTAGTGCACGAGGGATGAACCGAGAGTGCATGTAGCTCACTGACACGTTTAGCTGATGCCAAGACCAAGAGCAAAGCTGTCTTGAAGGACAGCAGCTTAAGGGAAATACTTCCCAGAGGCTCAAAAGGATGTTGAGACAGAGCCTCCAGCACCATGGAGAGGTCCCACTCAGGAACAGTTCTCCTGACGACTGGCAAAGAGCGACGGGCACCCTTCATAAATCTGCGGATTAGAGGATGCTGCCCGACTGTTGAGCCCTCAAAGCCCACATGACAGGCCGAAATCGCAGCCAGGTAGACCTTAATGGTGGAAAAAGACCTCCCTTTTTCCATGAGGTCTTGAAGGAAACACAAAATATCAGGAACTGAGCACTGATAAGATGTGAGACCACGCCCATCACACCACCCTTCGAACACTTGCCACTTACAGCCATATAAGGACCGTGTAGAAACGGCTCTGGCATTCTGTATAGTGGCAATCACACGCGGCGAAAGCCCCAGTGCGCTTAGGTTCGTCCTCTCACGGGCCAGGCCCAGAGAGCCACCCTGTCCGGGTGTGGGTGGTAAATCTCCCCGTTCGCTTGGGACAATAGGTCCGTGCGTGGGGGGAGGCGCCACGGCTCGGCATACAACAGAGGGATTATCTCCGCCAGCCACGGTGCCTTGGGCCACCTGGGTGCTATCAGAATGAGAGACAGGCTCTGCTCTCTCACCCTGGCCAGTGTTGGAATTATCAAGCACAGGGGAGGAAAAGCATACAGCAGCACTCTGGGCCATGGGTGGGCCAGTGCATCTACCCCGAGGGGTGCGTCCACGTCCTTTAGCGAGAAGAACATAGGACAATGGTAGTTTTCGCGCGAGGCGAATAGATCTACGGTTGCCTGTCCGAATCTCATCCATAACATATCCACTATCTGGGGGTGAAGGCGCCAATCTCCGTAGATTGGATTTCCCCTTGATAGAAGATCCGCACCTCTGTTCAGAATGCCCGGAACATGAGTCGCGCGTAACGACAGGAAAACCCGTCTGCTCCACACCAAAAGCTTGTAAGCTAGAGCGTGAAGTTTCGACGAGCGCACGCCGCCCTGACGGTTGATATAAGCCACAGCCGTGGTATTGTCGCAGCGTACGAGAACATGATGTCCCTGCAGGCGAGGCAGAAAATGATTCAGAGCTTTCCAAATGGTCAACAGCTCTAAATAATTTATGTGCGCTGAACATAGTCTGCTCGGCCACAGACCGTTCACCGTTCTGCCCTCCTGGGTGGCACCCCAGCCTGTTAAGGACGCATCTGTCGTCACAACTTTCCGCATCATAACCGTCCCCAGAGGGGTTCCCTGTGCGTAAAAGTCTGCGCTCTTCCAGTGTCGCACGGCTGCCGAGCAGGCGCGCGTCACTATTACAGAGCGGCAAAGATCGCGAATCGGGCTGAAATGTAGTGACAAAACCCATTTCATGAACGCTCTCATTCTCAGGAGTCCCAGTGGCACAACTTGGATGGATGAAGCCATAAGACCCTGCAGCCTGAGACATGTGCGATATTGCACTCTCGCCCCCTCTCTGAACTGCGATAGACAGTTCATTAGAGAGAGAACGCGTTCTTGAGAGAGACGCGCTCGCATGGAGACTGAGTTCAACTCCAAGCCCAGGAAAATGACATTCTGACTGGGTGTAAAATTGCTCTTGCTCACATTCACTCTGAACCCGAGAGATGTGATGTGCGCGAGCACACGGCAGGTGTCCTGCAACACTTTCTCCTTCGATTCGGCTATTATGAGCCAATCGTCTATGTATGTCAGAATCCTCAGACCAGACATTCTCATGGGTGCTAAACCCGCCTCCGCACACAGACAAAAACTGCGAGGACTTAGACTGAGTCCAAATGGCAGAACTGTGAATTCGTAACATGTGCCTTGGTAGGCGAAACGAAGAAACTTCCTGTGTGGCGGATAAATGCTTATATGGAAGAAAGCATCTTTCAGGTCTACCGATGTGAACCAGTCGTTCTGTTTTATGGCGCGGGCGAGCGAGCCATGAGTTAGCATTCTGAAATTGTATTTCCTCAAATGTTTGTTCAACACACGAAGGTCCAAGACCTTCTTTGGGACCAGGAAATAACGAGAATAAAATCCCTGATTCATCAGACTGGGGGGCACCACCTGAATAGCTTCCTTGTTTAGGAGGGAGGATATTTCCTCTTTCAGAATGTGTGAAGCGTTCTCTTCCGTGTGTGAAGAGAGAACGCCGTTGAAATGCGGGGGTTTCATTGCAAACTGCAATCTGTAGCCCTGCATTATAGTGCGCATCACCCACTCGGGAGCCGAAACCGCTTGCCAAGCCCGTTCGTGACTCGCGAGTGTTCCCACCTGAGCCGCAGCGGAGCTGTGTAAGCCCAGCTGACTCATTTGTGATGCAATGGCGCCATCTAGTGGATGAACTAGGGGCGGCATGCCGGGGTTTAGAAAGATGTTCTCTCTCTCAGGGAGATGAATTCTCTCTGCGGAGAGAGATCCTCTCTCCGTAACGAATTCATTTGATTCGTTTGTTTTAATGTGTTTTTTGTTTTTTTGTGTGTTTTGTGTTGGGGGAACACTGGGGCCGAAGCCTTTAATAATTCGGTGAGGGGAAGTGAGTGTGTGCGGTGTGGTGACACTGCTTTGTGACTTTTCCTCACAACAGACCCCTCGAACGTGAGGGGGGAACACACGTTCAACAAACACATGGGCTGGGCAGCCTCGCGAGAGACCCTGCGTCTTTTGGACAGGGGTTCTTGGACATGAAGAGAGTCCAAAGGGCTCGTAGCCCGTGAAAGTGGACTCGATGCCCCCACCGGCCGAACATCAGGCAGGCCGCTTGCGTTTCGAGTCGGTGGGGGTAGGGTTAGATGGTCTTCCAGCCGCGGCCGCGGTGGGAGTAGATTTTCCCCAGTGCTTAGCAGGCGGTGGGTTATTCTGCCGTGGGGCGGGGGGTCTGTTGCGGGGCCTTTCCTTGCCCTGGTGGAAATGTCGTCCCATGGCAGGTGGGTTAGGCAAACGCGCAGGGGGTGCCTGGCGTGGGGCCGCCTTCCTAGGAAGGCATAACTTGAAGGCCTCATCCTCCTTCTTTTTGTCGTCACACCGTTGTTGCATCAATGCGACGGCGGGGCCGAAGAGAGCCCGGCCGGGCTCCACCGATGCGCCCGCGATGCGCCGCTTCTCACTGTCAGGAAGGCCCGACAGGTTAAGCCAGAGCGCGCGCTCTCCCACCACAGAAAGCGCCATAGAGCGCCCGCAGGCTTGGACGGCCTGCCGAGCGTTACGGAGGACGAGGTTGTTCACCGTGAGGATCTCCTTCCACAAGGTTAGAGAAGGAGTTCCCTTTTCCAGCTGTTGCCCTAATTCGTCCAAAATCTCCGCCTGGTAAGCGGAGAGGAGTGAAGAGACGTTCAGGGCCCTGACAGCCAAGGCCGAGGATTTGTATGCGGCCTGGTGAACTGAGGCAGAAAAACGGTCCATCTTGTTGGGCAAGACCGGCTTCGGGGGAGCGAGCAGCCCTCCCTGAGCGGGGTTAAGGTGCCTGGCGATGGAAGGCTCGATAGCGGGGGGGTCACCCATACCATGAGCTGCCATGTCCTTCACCTCAAGACCCGTGAGACCGTGTTTGAAGTCGAGGGGGTCGCTCCAATTGTGCCTCATGTGCTTAGCGCACGCTGGAAGGACGGGGAAGAGTTGTTTTCTCGGACCGGGAGGGGGTCCCAGCACTTTCCCGTCGTAAATATCCCTCTCCTGGTCGGTGGCGCTCTGTGGAGCCGGCCATTCCATGTTGAGGCGAGCGGCCGCTCGCTCACAAACTTCCAGGAGGATGGACTGAGGCAAGGCCGTGTGGGCGCTAGCCTGGGGAAAGCCAGAGGGCGGGATGGCCTCCTCGTCCTCTGAGACCCCAAGAAGGGCCGCGTCATCCTCATCGCCGGAACCGGCCGGTTCGTCGACGAGCGTGAGGTTGCCCGCGAAGATGTCCTCTTCGGGGAATGCGGGATTGGGCTGGTCAGCCCAAATGAGAGAGGCGGCGCCCCGGGAGTCCCCCGGTAGCGCGTCGTCGTCACCGTGTCCCCCATCCGAGTCAGAGAGGCCGAGCTCGGAGCACTGGGTCGCTGCAACTTTCAGACGACGTCGTAAAAGCTTCTTGGGCAGCATAAGGCAGTGACTGCAATTTTCCGGGTTCTCCAAGGCTTCTTGAGCGTGTTTAAGGCCCAAGCAGACCACGCAGAACGGGTGAAGGTCCTTAGCGGCGATGAGCGCACCACACGCGGCCGGGCAGGCCCGTGATAGGCTGTTCCCCGGAGAAGCGGAAGGTTTAGACAGCGACATTCCGGAGAAGAACTCGGAAAAATCCGTGGCGGGCAGCCGTGGAAGGAGGAGCAGGTGAAAAACGGCGAGAGCGCGGGCGGCTCCGAATGCAGAACACAGCAGAAAGGCTGAAAAAACGACTGTCACGTCTGACGGAGGCTGATCAGGCGATATGTCCTCCTGAAGACACGAAAGTGAGCAGCGTAATCCAACCGAACTGTGTCAGCGCAGAGATCGCGAGAAGCGAATGTCAACTGGAGAATAGCAGCGCTTGCAGGCGTTATATGCCACTAGGTAAGGGGGCGGGGCCTTACCTGGCATTGGCTGCGCGCTTCTGTCTGTCTAGCCAGACTTGGTGCAATTGGATGCTTCTGCAGAGGTCAGGTACGGATGCCCTTCCCATAGGTGGATCTCGAACACGAGATGATGAAAGAGAACCATCAACTCTCGACGCTGTTCTCTTCATTCATAACTCGTAGCCGACTGAGAAGGATATGTTTGTGTAAATAGTTGTGCAACTGCGCAAACTTTGTTTTGAAGTTTAATGTTTGAGTTCCAGAGAAATTTGTGACTGTGTACCTGTTCAACCACATCAAAGTTTCGTAATTAGTAAGTCCGTGCTTTTTCTCTTTTTCTCTCTCTTGTTTGCTGACTGATGAGGGGGCCGCAGTGCCATAGTGAAACGGTGTTTGTACATGTAGCCTATTTTTTAATAATAGTTGCAAGCAATCATAAAATACAGCAAGTTTTAAGCCCGTGCAGACCTCACTGCCATAGGCGCATCATTGCACTATCTTGCTGAAATCGGAATGTTTGACGGAGGTCCTTCTCCTTAGATACAGTTGCTGAGCTAGGATTGGACGAGAACCATTCGAGGGCAGGGTTTTGCGAACGGTCAATTGTTTCATTTCAATTAACTCTTTTTTAAGGCATCCAGGTAACTTTCTTTTTTAAGTTAAACCAACTATTTTTTTTACAGTGTAGCTATACACTTACATATTGTTTGTCATTAAAACATATTTCATCCATTTCTGGATAATTTTTCTTTCAAGGAATTATAACATATTATTTTGCTATCCAGAGATCACAATTTACTTCACTGCACATTCAAATCTACTTATGTAATACCTTATTATAAGTACATGAGACATTTTCTGTATTTTCTTTCTCAGCTGTCTATTCTCAAAATAAAGTAGATTATGGAGTACTCTCAGCATGTGTCTACAAAAACCATAGCCTACATTTGAAATGTTATTACCCAGCTTGTGACGACAACACACCCTTTAACTGCGACTTGTTTGATGTTGAAGAAAACAAAACAACGCTAATTGGCAGCTCAGACCGGGCAATGGTAAACAGCAATGTTGAATACTTAAATGCTACATCTGGAAAATGTCGACTCATTATCAAGGATCATGCCACCATTTACCATAACAAGAACAAGATTTACAAATGCTTTCTGTCACGAAGAACGAGTCAAGAAGAGAAGACACTGACTGTGGAATACAATGACAAAAGAAAAGGTTAGTGTCAGTTTAAAGGATTTGATCACAATGAAATTGACAGGAAAATAATGGTAAATATGCAAAAATATGTGAAAGATACAGATGACCTTATCATTAATTTCACAAAAAATGAATGAGGTTGGGGGAAACACTAAATTTGGAAAGATGGGCATTCTGTGACAAACTGAATGCTATATTCTTGCTAAATTGTTAACCTGCCAAAATACAGTTAAAAAGCTTGCTATAAAGATGATAATTTCTGCAAATTTAGGTAATGAAATGTGCTATATTTGTTGTTGTTTTTTAACCAGTGCATTATCCTCCACCCTTTAACAGATCATGCCTTCTTTTTACTTTCAGTGCGACCCAAGACCTGTCGCTCAGGTGGACCATTCCTACATGTCTCAAGATTGCTATTGTCAATGGCATTTCTTTTCTTCCAAGAAACATACTTGTAAAATCAAACGTTTTCCCCCACTCAAAACCTATACTCATAGAGTGGAATGTGCATACATTGTGGAATAGAATATAAATGACAAAATCACATAAACCATTAAATAGGAGATGATACTTAGGCCCCGTTTACACGATGGGAAAACGCAGATATTTCTCTGCGTTTTGGCCTGTCATTTACACGAAAACGCCGTTTTTATCCCAGAAAACGATTATTTCTAAAAACTCCGGCCAAAGTGGAGATTTCTGAAAACGCCGGTTATATGTTGTCGTGTCAACTGGGAGAAACGGGGTTTTAGGTTCTCTCTTGTCGATTCTGAGGATTCTGATTGGCTTGCATGGCTTTATCCTTCTCCCTACACTGCCGCCCATAGGTTTAGCATAGTTATAAAGGCGCTCGACGGCGTATTTATGCGGGTTGTGTGCACGATGTTATTATTGAAAACGGAGGGGGAGAAATATTCGTTTCTCTAAATACCCGGCTATGTGTAAATGTGGCCTAAAACTTATTAGGAACACGCAACCACTGAAGGGGTTTATCTGTTGAGTAGATATAACATACTAACTGCATTGTCCAAATTATGTGTGTTTATGTGTTTGGCCCTGGGTCTAAAACCACACTTTTCATGCTCTTTCTACTTTGATTTTTTTCTATTTTAACAATGCCCAACAACAGTGTATGCATGCATCATGAGACAATCTTGTGTGTTTTATTCTGAACGCAGTGAACATTTATATTACAATGTCATCATATCTCAAGTTATGTATTATGTTATGTTTAATAACAAGTCCTCACAGGTTTTACCTTTTATACCTACACTTAATGTTGTCACTTGTTCTTTTTAATAGTCAACTTATTTTCAGATCATCAATTATCAATATGAACCATGTGACTTTTCCCCATTAATTCTGTTAAAGTCCTCATGAAATCAAAATTGACCCTATTTACTTTGTGAGCACACATTACTGTCTTAGGGTAACCAAGAATTCATCCTTGCAAGTTAATACACAGAAAAACATTTTTTGTCGTGGTAATATTCAATCAAAATCTGAAAAGTTACTTCCGGTCTGGAGTGGCGTTCCTTTTCCTTTTGATGGCTTGGGTTTGAAAACCCTTAACCACAAAAATGTGGTTAAAATTCTGTCATCATTTACTTACCCTCAAGTTTTTCCAAACCTGTATGGATTTCTTTCTTCTGCTGAACACAAAAGAAGATATTTTGAAGAATATGGGTAACCAAACAGTTGATGGACCCGATTGACTTCCATAGTATTTCCCCTCATACTATTGAAGTCATTGTCAAAATATCTTCTTTTGTGTTCAACAGAAGGTAGCTTGAATGAAAATGGCACACAATAAAATAATATTCTGCTCACAAGTGATATTTACCTTGAATTTTCTTTGTTCTCTTTATGTTTCACATCAATCATACACTGACACTTTTGTCTACTTGATAACTAAGTAGGCTACACTAACCTTTTAGGGGCAGAATTGTTTGCTGTACTGAAAATAATTTTTTTAAATATTTCCCACACAATAAATACTGAAATCGACTGATTGTTTAAAGGACAAGTTCAGTATTTTACACTTAAAGCCCTGTTTTCAGATAGTTTCTGATGAAATAGAACGGTTAAGATTGAAATTTGGACACATGCTGCTGGCCCGAGAATTTTCGGTTTCTGTGGTAGCATTTTTCAAGGCCCAGTGCATGATGGGAACACCAGTATCAGAAAAGTTAAGTAATTTTACAACGTTTATATTTAGCTTTCATTTCTACACGATTGAATTGAGTACTAATATAGAATTTATTTAGTTTTTTAAATTCTTGCCTGAACTAACTTTTTCCATGTAAATTACATTGTTTTTTTCTGTAGCCTAGTATTTACTTCACCACAAAATCATTTTTATTAGTAGGCCTATAATTAAAACATTACTGCATGCCAGAGGAAAAGTGTTTAAAAGCATTGCATCCTCAACAAATATTTCTATTTATTGAATATAAAAAATGTTGTAACTTCTCAGTAATAATGATTTAATGTAGTTTAAGTGTGAGAATGGCGATATTTAATCTAAATGTTTATATCAGAAGTAAAACATAGTTTAAATCATTATTTTATTTATTTATTTTTTATAATTAAAAAATATAATTAGGCCTATTATGAATTATATTTGTATTATCTTGCTATGTGTAGGCTACTTTTCTTTACATTTTTTGAGAAGACATTTAACTCCAGCTCACCGTCGGTGTCGCCAAACTGCTCCATCTCCAAAACGTTCACGCATGGGTTAGAGATTGCGTGCAGGTGAGCAAATTTTCTTCTTCTTCTTCTTTTCGATTAATGGCAGATTGCAACCATGACTATAAGGTGCATACCGCCACCTACTGTACAGGAGTATGTAACATGAGCTATATTGTGACTATATCAAAAAAAAAAAAAAAACTAAATCCTACTATATAACCCTATATTTTTAAGATATTGTACCACTGCTTCCTGAGTATCATTAACCCCATCTCCTATTGTTCCTATATCAAACCTTCAATATTCTATTCTCTTCCTGTCTGTCTCATTTTTAATTTTAGACTCCTTCTCTCCTCCCTGTATTTCTTACAGTGTAGTAGTACATGTTCAACATCTTCTTTGGACCCACAATCATAACAGTCCTCTGTTTGATTTTTGCCTATTAAAAACATTGTTTTATTTAACCCTGTGTGATCAAACCTCAGCCTGGTTAAAACGCACTCTTCTCTTCTATTATTTCTAATTACACCCTGTGCATTAACAGATTTTTGCAATCTGTAATAATTTCTTCCACTTTTATCCACATCCCACCTACCCTGCCATTTCTTCGTCATTTCTTTTTAATTATTGCCTTAACCTCCCCTTTTCCAAAGGGTATACTTATGATATCGTTTGTCCTTGTTGATCTTTTTGCAATTTTGTCTGCTCCCTCATTCCCTTTTATACCTATATGAGCAGGTACCCAGCAGAATCTCACATCTATTTGTAGTCTCCGTAATCTGAATAAACTTTGTTGTATTTCTAGCATTAAATCTTCTCTATTAGATTTCATATTTTGAATACTATAAAGCACTGATATAGAATCTACACAACATATCACTCTATCTGGTTCAACTTCCTCAACCCACTGCAGTCCTATAATAACTGCCATCATCTCTGCCGTATATACTGAAGACTGATCAGGTAATCTTTTCCCAATACTTAAGTGCATTGTTGGTATATACACTCCTATTCCTACCTTATCCTCTCCATCTTTAGATCCGTCTGTGTACATATCTAAGTAACTGTAATATTTGTTCCTAATATATTGACTTGCCAGGTATCCTTTCCGACTCTCTTCCCATTCGAGCAAATTTACCCGTCCCGTTTGTTTTTATAAATCACAAATTATGCGTCAGAAGTGGCCTACGCCTCTTTCATGGCCTCTTTCATTGCCTGTTTTGTGCGTACGCAAAGGTTATAAATGATTCCCCAGGTTTTTTACAGTTCAAGTTCCGTGTGTTGTGCGACGGCGGTGATGTCCATGAGCTGATTATGCGCGCATGCGCAGAAACTGAACCGCCCGGTTGCCCCTCTTGTAAACAAGACGACACTATAACAGTAAACGGTGAGAAATACCATGTTTATTTTCATTATTTCAAGACCAGATTTATGATGGCTATATGTAGATATAAATTATTTATTCTCGTTCCTGGCTCATTAAAACATGCTTCGTTATTTTTGTCTATGCTTCCAGATAGCTCTGGGTAAGAGCTAACGTTAGCTAACGTTAGCTATCCTTTTGAACTGAGTCTATAATGTCCATTGGTATGGCTTATAAATCTCTTTGTGTGCTGATTTTTTTTTTTGTTAGTCTATTGCCTGCAATATAATATTTATTTATTTTATTATAAAATATTTACCTTTAATACACAACCAGCGTAACGTTACTAATGTAAGGAGTGACTCCTGTTGGCCAGTTCTGTTAATAATGGTTATTATTATCTGTAACGTTATCTAACATCACAAGTAAATTGGTGCTAACGTTCAAATAGTTGTTTTTCTCTATTGGCTCCATTACAGATTTGATCAGGCAACAAGGTGTAAAGGCACTTTTTCCTGTTACATACTGACTGTGGATATGAAAGGGTTAGTAGCAAGTATTACTGTCACTGATTAGTAATGAATCTGAATATGTGCACTATAACTACACTATGATCTAAAATATTGTTTTCAGACAACAGAAAAGTTCTGAACCTGATGTCAATGTTCCAGTCATTGAAGAAGGTATTATCAGATTAAGCAATGCAGTGATGTCAGTTTTAAATATATATATTTTGAGAATTGATGTGTGTGGTTTCTTTTCTCAGGGGCAGTTGCTACTGCAGAGGACACATCGGCAATCACAACTATTCAGTCTGCTTCTACGTTTTCCTCGGAGCAGCCGATTAAATACCTCTTCAAGACCGAGGGAGCTGGGGGGCAGGTAGGGGAGCTGTACCCTCCCTCAGGGCAGGTAGGAGATGGAGAGGAAGGGTTATATTCAAACCTGAGTAAGAACTTAGGCCCAGTTTACACATGGTAGTGACATTCGTCTCAGTCATCTGATCACAAGTGGTCAGTCTAGAAAGACAGACTCACTTTTGCTCTCAAACATACCACTGACATGATCTTTTTACTGCTTTTGGAGAACAATTTTACAAATTTATTTAGTGCTGCTGTCCATGCCAGACTGATGTTAATACCAGGTTTAAACCAACCTAAATTCTTCCCATGGAATGTTCTTGCTGATGCACAATTCAGAAAGATTTAGCTGTGATCTCTCTTTTTTCACTTTAGGTAGTATGTACAGACGAGTGTAGTTCTGAAAGATTATATTGCATAACATAATTTTCCATCTCAATTTTCTTCAGGTTACATATCGAGTCATCCAGGTAGCAGATGGACAGCTGGAGGCTCAAACTGATGGTGCAACAGCTGTTAGTCTCGTTACTGGGTTTCCGGCTACAACACAGCCTGTCACACAGGTGGAACAGCCTTTATTATTTTACCTGAAATAGATCATATAAATAAATCTGATTACAACTAACTTATTTTAAAAATATTTTTCAGGCTGTTTTCTCTCATTCAGAAGGCTTAGATGGAGATGGCACAGAAACCCATTACACGTATTATCCTGCTACTATCTCAGACGCTGCAGCAGGCACAATGGTGACCAGTGTTCAGGCCTCAGATGCTCTGCTTAGCCAGAGTGCTCCTGCAGGTACATTAAACCCTTTTCAATTTCTATTATCTGCATGAATACACAACAATGCAACAATACAACAAAGAAGCCTGGATTTTTTACAAATATTTATTTATTTGTTTGTTTTTTTGCTTCTGCTTTAGGTCAGTTGTATGTTATGATGTCTCCGCAGGAGGTCCTTACTGGAGCCAACCAGAGGTCTATTGCACCTCGTACACAACCTTACAATGCGTAATGTTGCCTTTTCCAGCCTCTTAAAAGCACTCAGTCGTTTAATAGTTCTCTTTTCAGTTATTGCTGTTTCACTATCTTTATTGACCACAGTGACCACAAACAATAATAAAAAATATAAATCAATACAAATAATAAACTCAATTTATTATTTTGATATCAGTCTAAGCATGCCATTATTCTATTTTATATTAAATGTTGAAAATATAGTGTATTTATTTTAATTGAGCTGTTAATAAACGTATGACAGGGTGTTTGCAGGTCTTAAAAATTCTTAATTCGCGGCCCTTACACAAATGAACGCCTTAAAAAAGTCTTAAATCAGAGCAGACAGTCTTAAATTCATAAAGTAATAGCATTAGATTTTGCATGCATTGCAAAAAATGAATGGGTCTCATTCACTAATAATTGCGTGGATCATTTCGTATTTGACCTTCTCACGAAAAATCTCTGCCTAATTCACAACACATGCATACGCATATGAATTTGTTCTTAATCTCGTTCTAATGTTAGTGAATTTGGAGTATTTTAAATGAGCGCCATTAGGTTAGTAATTTGCATAAAACACGGCCAAACCATCTCCATGGTTCGTACACAGATTTCACGCACAAATTTGTGCGTACGCATGCTTAGTGAATGAGACTCAATATCTTCCTCAGTATTTTTATCTTGTTTTCCAATACAAATATCAAAACATCTATAAATCAAAATACATTTACTCGAGATCCAAACGTAAAATTAAGTCTTAAAAAATTTAACAAAATGAAGTTAATGCTTAAAGCAAAAACAAATATTCAAAACAAAAAGTTTCACAGAAAACAAGACTTCATATTGTATGTCTCCAGTAAATGCATCTTGATTTAAAAATCTTTAGACATTTGCGCTTGAAAAACAACTGGAAGACAATATACTAAGGAAGAACATTACTTTTTTGTAGTGCGATCAGATGATACAGTAAAAGTTATTTCCATATTCTAGTAGTTGGGAGCAGAGGTATTCAAGCTACTGTTTTTCTAAAATGAATTAAAAAGTAATGGATATCTATTGTAAGTTGTATTTCCAAACTTTGAAGTGTTGCTAATACAAGTCATTGTTTCTCCCTACACATTTACATTTTGAATTCATGGATTAGCTTATGGTCCCAAATAAAAATAAAAAACAGTTGTAACACACTTTTTCAATATTTGCAGTAAGTCAGAGGGGCCAAGAACTTCTAGAGATAATAAAAGGCGAGCTCAGCACAATGAAGGTAAAGGTTTTCTATTGAAAATTACATGCAGTTTGTTGTGTAGTATATTTGTGAGTGTTTATTTTCAAACCACTTTACAGTTGAGCGAAGACGTAGAGACAAAATCAACAACTGGATTGTTCAGCTCTCAAAAACAATTCCAGACTGCACCATCGATCCCACTAAAACTGGACAGGTATGTGTTAGTTTTGGGAATATAATTCAAAATCTACTGGATAGGCTGTATGCCGAACCTCACATGAACAAACAGGAAAAGAAGTCTCATTGCATCCGCTTGTCGGAGAAAGTGTTACTGGCAGTACGAACTGACGGCAATATCTATGGACTTTTAAGGTAATCAGCTAACCTAGCTAGTTCTTTTTATTGTGGATGTTTTATTCGATTGAAATATCTTAATGTTAGAAAAAGTTTGCATATGTGATGGACATCGGTTATGCTCATCTTTGATCTAGAGTAAAACGGCTCTTTGTTTAACTAAGCACCTACAAAAGACCTGAATGCGATGCAAACTGTTTTACAGAATATGGAAATTTGTTGCACATAACCCCACTATATCTGCTGTTGTTTGTTACAGAGTAAGGGGGGGATTCTATCAAAGGCCTGCGATTACATTCAGGAGCTGCGACAAAGTAACAGCCGGTTAGGAGATGAAATGAACAGCATTGACAGGTTGAGGATGGATAACCAACTGTTACGGCAAGAGGTATTTTACTTGTTTGCAACAATTAGGGCTAATTTTAAATCTGGATTAAATTAATCGAATAATTCAGTCGCACTTTAATCATAGTTTTGATCCTATCTTAAATTTTACAGTGAACCTGAATTGTTTTAAACTCAGTTAAATCTCAAAATGAATCACAGGTAAAGGTTTTTAAAACTAATTTGTTATTTAAATGAATTGGCAAAGATCCTAGATCAGCATTAAAGGATTAGTTCACTTTTAAAATGAAAATTCTGTCATCATATACTCACCCTTAAGTTGTTTCAAACCTGTATGAATTTCTTTCCTCTGCTGAACACAAAGGAATATATTTTGAAGAATGTCAGTAACCAGACAGTTTTTGGTTCCCATTGACTTCCATAGTATATTTTTTTCCTACTATGGAAGTCAATGGGAACCAAAATCTATGATAGATAGATAGATAGATAGATAGATAGATAGATAGATAGATAGATAGATAGATAGATAGATAGATAGATAGATAGATAGATAGATAGATAGATAGATAGATAGATAGATAGATAGATAGATAGATAGACAGACTATCGGATTAGAACTGAACTTAGCTCAATGTTGACATCACTATTTTCTGCTGAGATGATTTATTGCTGAGCTTAATTGAACTTCATAATCGATGAACCTGGCACAGTTGCTGAACTGAATCAACGCTGAACTGACATCAGCTGAATAATAAGAGTATTGTCTTTTTGAGAGCTGCTTTACAGCTGAACGGAATTCTTTCTGCATCATTAATTATTATTTTCCTGTTTATTACTGTAAAGCTGCTTTGAAACAATCTGAGCTGCATTTCCCAAAAGCATTGTGAGCCTAAAGCCAGGGACACACCAAGCCGTCGCCCGTCGGGACGTTGTTGAGCGTCGGTTGACCGGTTGGAGAGTGAACTCTGATTATAGCTGTTCAGTTTAGCAAACAAAGGAATAAGAGCAAAAGTGATGAAGGCAAGCAAATAAGTCATGACGTGAGAATTCCAATGCGTGAATATTTTCATAATAGCAGCAAGTGAAATAAAAAACGTGATCGGCATGATTGATATTTAAAACGGTAAGCAAGCACTGCTCTGTTTATGGTTTGTAAACCTGCAGTCTTAGTTTTGCTTTCCCTTTTTGAATGATGAATATATATCTGCTTAAATGGACAGTTATCTCCTTTGGCATGCAGATGCAGAACACGTGTGCTAGTTGACAGACGCTTGTAGTCCTTTCGGTGTGTTCAAGCACAGATTTTCTTCCTCAACGTTTTCTTCTTCTTTGGCGTCGGTTTGGTGTATCCCTACCCTATGTTGATCGTAAACCAATTGCACCAAAGAACTCTATGATCTACTTACAATGCATATGAGGCTTAAGATTCTTTTGGGAAACGCATCCTTGTATCGTATAAAGCATTCTATACAGTAAATAAAGGTGACTTGACTTAGCATGTTTTTCTATCTGTCTTTATCACTTTATTTATCTCTTTTGTATTGTTCTCATTGACCGTTTTATTTTGTCTTCTTGTTTTTTAAAGGTGGAAGATTGGAAATCTAAGAATCAGATTTTGAGGAACCAACTCCGACAGCACGGCATAGTTGCAGCAGCAAGTGCAGATTCCCAGTGAAGAATTCTAAGGAGTTTTGGAAATTTAGAACAAAAACATTTGGTGCTGGAGATGCACATTTCTGCAGTTTTTTTTTTAAACAACCTTGAACAATGCATAATGCATGACTTACATAATGCAGTATTCAACCTACTGGTGATCAGTGGTGTGCACAATCGCTTATAGTAAAGTACACTTTCGGTCGTACTGCGGTGCCCCCTGAAACGTGATTTCAACCGAGGGTGACCACCTCCCCAATCACTTCCCACAGAACGCGATTTCAAGATTTCAACCAAGGGGGACCCCCCCATGCTCCCAGAACGCGATTTCACCCCTGCCCCAGCAGAGGTCTGAGCACGCCACTGCTGGTGATGATTCTCCACCAGGATCTTGCCTTATGTACATAATTTATTTTTTATTTTTTGCGCCTTCCAGCCCCCATATTTTAATGTAATTTAGCATTCATTTTTATGTACCAGGACAGGTCAAGAGAATTTGTTCATTTTGTACTTTTACTTCTAAATTTGTGAAAATTATACATGTCAAATATGTTAATGCATTTTTCGTATTTTTCATACTTTTCAGAAGGTTTTTCATTTTAATTTGTTCGAATAATGAGCATGTAAAATAACTGCCTATTAATTGACAATTTACAACATATAGTATCATAGTAGATTTCACTATTCAGAGTGCTGAAATAAATAGACAAATATGCCATTCTTGTAGACTCTGGTGTAAGAATGTTTTGTGTTGCAACACCTCAGTGTATATTGTTATGTTATGACTTAAAACTTAAAAATCAAGGGTCATGCAGCACTTCAGGCCTTGAAGAACCTGCTTTCAATGTTCTTAGACCGTCCTCTATGACACATGTCGAACTCCACTCCTCAAGACCACTTTCCTGCAAAGTTTAGCTCCAACCAGCTCCAAAACACTTGCCCAGAAATTTCTGATAATCCTGAAGACCTTGGTTAGCTGGTTCAAGTGTGTAATTAGGGTTGGATCTAAACTTTGCAGGACAGTGGCCCTCCAGAAACTTGAGTTCTGACCATGGACATTATGGCAAGCCATTTTAACATTTATTTCTTAAAGGACAAGTTCGGTATTTTACACTTAAAGCCCTGTTTACAGATCGTATCTGATGAAATAGAACGGTTAAGATTAAACTTTGGACAGATGCTGCTGTCGCGAGAATTTTAGGTTTATATCGCTTTCCTCCCCCACCCCCACAATGGCAGTCTATGTGCACTGGAAGATTCCTTCCTAAAACACATTAAACTTTCGTTTACAAAGACGTGAAACTCACCGAGTGGTAAGGGGTGTTCACTGATACGGTCCCAAAAAAAATCGCTGAAAAAGATGCATTCCAACAGGTTTTATCGTAGTTTTTGTCCAACTCCATGACTTGTATTGAATGTGCTGTGTGAGGTGCGGTATTACTCCGCCACTGGAGTGTCTATTATTCAAGCTCTCAACGGAAGAATCACGGGTGTGACACGTTTGGCAAAATAGGTCCACAAACGCGAAATAAACCTAAAATTCTCGCGACAGCAGCATGTGTCCAAATTTTAATCTTAACCGTTCTATTTCATCACATACGATCTGTAAACAGGGCTTTAAGTGTAAAATACCGAACTTGTCCTTTAAAACAAACAAGTATATATATATATATATATATATATATATTTTTTTTTTTATCCTTTTTTAAATTAATAGTAAGTAATCCAATAGTGACTAATATTGTTGTCCATTTTATCTAACCACTAGATACTTGTATATAATTTAAATGGTGACTGGTGTATTTATACTAAAAATGTACTAGTACAGTGGTTCCCAATCCTGGTCCTGGAGTACCCCCAACACTGCACATGTTTGATGTCCTAACACACATAAAGGAGGAGTTGGAGAAGAGCTGGCAACTGGCACAATCCTGCAAATTTTTTGTCCCAACCCAGCTCCAACACGCATAGCTGTAGTTGTCAAATCTTGAAGGACTTGATTAGTTGGATCAGGTGCAGTTAATTAGGGTTGAAGCTAAATTCTGCAGGAACAAATGCTGTGTCCCAATTGACCTATTATGCTATGCCCTAAAGTATGTACAGTTTTTGTGAAGGAAAAAAAGGAAAAGGTATGTGCATGATATTTTTGAGTGTGTAGTATATGTAGGCAAGTTTTGGGACATACTACCTTGCCATAATCTCATCTTTAACAGAACGTACTGTCACTTAGTATGTGCATCCTGTCACTGTTTAAACTGCCCTGTCAATCATCTGGTCACTGTTAAAATCCTTCACATTCAATTTAATTTAATGTCCTACCGTATTGGAGAGTAGCTAGGAACTCACTGTGCCTTCAAATTAGTCCATATGAGGTGCGTAAATACAGAGGCACTTCAAAAGAGTCCACACACTCCACAAAAGATGAAAGACATCAAAGTTTTTGTTAGGTTAGATACTAATTATTAATTATTAACCAATGATATTATTAATAATAATGAATAACTGTTGGTCTCAGACATCCACCATGTTTGTAGTTCTTAACTCTATTGTTAGTCGGGTTTTTAAAATCATCATACAACACGCAATGGGATTTGGGCAATATTAGTCATTAGAGTGTGCATGGATCTGCACTTTGAATTCTAACCAGAAATAGTAGACCCTTTGGGTACTGGAATCCTAATTTCAACATACTACAATTAGAGAGTTTCTAAGGCTGTTTTTACACTTGGCATTAAGATGCAATCACCGTGATCTGATCAAACAGATCAGATCATAAGTCAATCAGGACACGGTGCATTAACACCTGTTCACATCAAGGGGGTTCTGTATCTGGATAACAGATCGGATCACGCATTCCTGCGGAAAAACAAGAAAAGAAAAAAAAGGATGGCTCCGGTGCAAAGTTGACCTGAAGTGGTGGGTTTTCTTTTAAAAAAAAATTTCAGTCAGTGGACATTTGACAAATCTCGCTAAATGAGGAGGATGAAGTAGCAAGTAAGCTACTAATAATGTGGATAGATAGATCCCGTAATGGAAACGGTACAGAGAAATGTATGGGTCCAAGACGTTGCCAGCTGTGGTGGGAAAAATGTGGGTTCTATACAGAAAATTAATGGTTCTGCAACTTTTGGGTGCGAAGGCAAACATTTCAGTAGCCTATATTTGCGATGTACATCGCACTGGACTGTATCGCAAAACCTCACAGCTCTCAGTTCCGGAGAGAGGTGGAATTATGACAGTGGGCAGGGTTTTGTGTGACGTCCACCTGTGAATGCAGACACAACAATGGCTGGATTGCGTTTACATTACACTAAGATCCGATCACAATGCGTTCTCGACTACCTCCGAACCTGGACACGTTGATCGGATAACATGTCAACAGCAATCATCACTAGTGAAACCTTAACATTATAATAAATTTGGGATCAATTATTGTGTCATTTGAATAAGCAGGTCTACTAGTACATATTAATGGTGTACTAGTCACTTATTAATAAGTACTAGTATACAAACAAAGAGTTTGTTTAAATTACTAAATGTTAAAACGGCTTGCCATATTACAAATTAAATCATGAGCCTGTTTCTTTAAGGATTTGTAGGGGTTTCCGGTGACGTGAGTAAGTTCAAAGTTGTAACTGTACGTGTTATTTGTTGCACTATGGACTTTCTACGGACCCTTTGATGGAAGGACTATGCTAGCTATTTCAAATAAATAATAACAAGCCGGAGCAATGATTTGCATACTGTTAGTTGCAGGGCACGGTACGGTTTTAGAGACACAGATTAAGGTAAATCAACTGATTTAATCGTTTTCCTGTGAGCTGCAAAAACGATTATGATTTCTTAAAAATTTGTGTCATTTTGCAGTTAGCGTTTGTAATAACTTCAATGCCACGTTGTTCATTTCCATTCAAAACAGGAAAGAAAAGATGTAATGCAATGTTCAATAAACATGTCTCTATATATGTCTCTATATATTTCAAGAGTGATATTACAGGTCTGTATGCTCAACTGGCCGGTGTGCCCAAAGCTCTGTTACCTGGAGTGGGGGGAAAGAAAATATTGGATTTCTGGTGGGAAACCGTCAACACGTGAGCCATTATATTTGTTGTTAGCATCATTGTGAAAGGTGTTTTTCATGCAAACTAATGCAACACAGTATTTACCATCTCTCCCAGTCGCCAGCTCTTCAGTGAAGTCTATCTGGTCACGAATGCTGATAAGTAAGTCCTATTTGTTTTGTCATTTGACATAGGCTACATGCCAACTAGTTTTTTGCAATGTTTACATTTTCCTTTGTGAAAATAAGTGCAGGAAGTGTGGCTTTATGTATGTTTAAGATACACACTTGGAGCCTTAACTAATTTAAAATTGTATATTGGTTCAAAACTGCACTCATTTCAGATACAAACACTATGAGCGGTGGGCAACAGCCAATGACTTTCCTGTGGAGAATGTTGTGAATGATGGCAGCACTACTTTGGATGACAGACTCGGGGCTGTTGCAGACCTTGAATTGGCCATCCGAAGCCGACAGCTACAAGATGACATTATGGTGGTATGACATCGCATTGAGCTATTAAAACACTGCATAATGTCCATTTAGTCGCACCTTTTTCCGAAAACCTATTTGATTTGACTTAAATCTTAAATTGAAAGGGCTGTTTTCAATTGTGTGTTCTCATATTGCATTTGCAGATCGCAGGAGACATGCTTTGTGCTGATCAAAACTTTGACATTGCACAAGTCATTCGCTTTTTCAGATCTAAGGTAAGAGAGACTTATCATATTGACTGTGTTGTAACAAGTTGATTCTTGTAGGTGAGATGTCAAACATAGTGACCCAACCAGGTTCGTACTTCTACTTTCCTGCTTGCACCATAGTGGGATTCTCATGTGGCACAGACGCAACTGTATTTACTCACTTATCGTTTTATAACTTTGTCATTATTCTCCTTTTAATATGTCATAGAATGGAAATATGTTTTGACGTTTTCATAAATTATATTTAGACAATTGTGTACAGAAAATAAACATTAGACATAATCATTGAATATAAACATACCTATGGCCATAAATAAAAATTTACTTTAAGATAGAAAAGTGACTATGATGTCAACATGTTTGTTTATAAGCATATATTGCATGTAGACATAAATAAAAAAGTAGCATTTTAAAATTCAAACTGACAATTAGATATTTTTAATATATGGCCCGATGGAAGATGTAATAAATAAAATATAATTTTATTTAAGGAGAGGCTGCTCACTGCAGAGCCATGGGTGGCCAGCTCCCCCTCTCTAGATGTCATTTAGTCATAGTGGGTGGAGCTAGAAGGTGGATGTCATTTGACTCTGCAGTGAGCACCACTTGAGTTTAAGCATTCACTACAAGATTCTGAATCTATGTGCACACCAGGGTCATGCGCTTCATTGAGAAGCCTCGGGAGGGCGTCACCGCATCCCGTCTGGCAAGTGTGGTGTTCTACTGCCTGCGTAAAGAGTCCTTACCGTACATCTCTGATTTCCTTGTTCAACACCCAGACGTTAAAGATAGAACCTTTGGCTTTTTCTGGGTAAATGTTTTAAATGATCTTTGATTTTTAAAATGTAAAGCATTAAACCTTTGTTTCTGTGTCTTTATATTTAATGTTAACTTCAATATTAAATAGGATTTTACTGGTTGTAGGAATGGCTTATAAATGAGGAGAAGGTTCCTGTTTATGGGATGAAGTTGCCAACAGGATTTCAACTAATTGGACAAGTGGTGGGTACAAATGTAGCATTATTTAGGTTAATTTGATATATTTATATGAAATATATGCTCGAGGATGGATTCTGTTTGGCTGTCAAATGTTTTTATCTTTCTTCAGCTGGAAATCGTTCTGAAAGGATTCCAATGATATCATTACTTTGTGCCATTATTGTTATAGTTGTGGATTCTGCTATTCTTTTATATTTACAACGATTTTTAAAACTATATCTTTATCATTATCGTTATAGTTATCATCCTTGGTGTTAAAAAATATTTCTTATTATATTATCAATGTTGAAAACATTTGTGCTGCTTAATATTTTTGTGGAAACTTTTTTTTTTCAGGATTTATGGAGTAGAATGTTAAAAAGGACAGCATTTATTTGAAATCTTTACTATCACTTTTGACCAATTTAATGCATCCTTGCTGAATGCAAGTATCAGATAAAAATAAATCTTATTGACACCGAACAGGAGTGTATACCCCACTATTCTAAACATAAATTTTGTATTCATACATGTTGAGAATTTGAACATCTGTTATTACAGGGTCTGTCTGATTACACGAAATGGCTCACTCACTATTCTTCTAAACAGCAGCTGTCCCCATCTAAACCTATTACATGCCGCTCATATGCCAGGTCAGTAGGAACACATTAGCTAGTATCCACAAATGCCTACCTGCTTTTCATTACTATACATAAGTCTGTGTGTTGACTCACAGGGTTGGACTCATGGGGAACCCCTCTGATGGTTTCAATGGGAAAACCATTGCTATGACCATTGCTAACTTCTGGGCTGAGGTCACACTCATGGAGAGCCAGACTCTGGTAAAACAAAACAAAAAACAGACTGAGATAAGACGTCAAGGAAAGCACTGTTCTTCATTTATTTCACTGTTTTTATTAAGGCCATTCTACCTCATCCTCTGAACGACCCTACGGAGTTCGGAAGCTTGCAGGATCTCTTTCAGATCAGCCGGAAAGAAGGGTTTGTCCAAACATCAAGTATTTGTCTTTGATTTTTTTTTGCATGGACTTCAACAATATGGACACTTTAAACGAGGAATAAATCGTGCAAAATGAACAATCTCTCATAATTTACTCGCTCTCATGTTGACCCAAACGCATATGTCTTACTTTCATCAGTGGGACAGAAAATGAGATATTCTGCAGAATGTTTACGATACAACAAAACCAATTATCATCGTTAATATTTGTTTACCTTACAGGTATTTGGGAGGTCTGAGACTTCTACAAGCCACCTGTAAAAAGTTTTACCAGTTCTGCTCTGAACAAGGGTGAGATCCAATAAACATAATTGTTAAATTAATGTTTTAAAAAATATATAATCAACAACCACTGGAATGATTCAAATCCCTGCACTATATTTTTTCTTTTTCCGTTACACTTGTGTATATATGGAATAATACGGAAGAAAATATCTGTTGTGTAATCGGAATGATTAAGACACTGACTATGTTTGCTTTCTTTTATGCTGACAGCATTGCTCTGTCCAAGCAGAATTTTACTCTCAAGTATGACACAAACATTCCTCGGCAAGTGGTAAGACTTATTACTAATGATATTTGCAGTTGTCTATCTAGTTTAATTTCTAAGAATGTGGAGTAACGCTGTACTACATTTCTTTGATGTCTTCTAGGGTTTAGCTGGCAGTAGGTAAGAAAAACATTGACTACAAATTTCAATGAACATTAACAGTCAGTTTCTCCAAAGCTCATTCATGTCAATTTGATTTGTAATCAAACCAGATGCGTTATAATCATTGTTCAAGTGTCAAACGCTTGCCGTTTCATCTGCTGTTATTGGGGTCAAATTTGAGTATTCTAACATTAGCATTTGGGTGTTTTCTGTGTAGTGCGATTGTGTCTGCCACACTGAAGTGCCTGATGAAGTTTTACAACATCACAGATGACGTATGTTCAGCATTCACCAATCAGTGGATAGATTTTTAGAACTACTTTGTATTGTTGGAAAAAAACTATTAGCTTACATAAACTTTATCCGGAGTCAGGATCTTCCTAAACCAGTCAGAGCCAACTTCATCCTCAACGTAGAGACGGATGAGCTGTTCATCACAGCTGGTCTACAGGATCGAGTTGTGCAGGTGATATATATATATATTCATATTTATTTGACCAATCTGACTTAGACTGTGTGGAACATGACTGTCTCTGTATTAACTTTCGAATAGGTCTATGAAGGCTTGGTTTACATGGACTTCAACAAACAGCTTATGGACGAGCGGGGTTATGGTACTGTCTTTGAACAGAAATATTATATATATTATAAATATTATTAAATAATATAAATAAAAAATATCATTATTGTACTGTATATAAACCTTAAAAAGTTTTTGTATGTTTTTGATGTCTCTTATGCTTACCAAGGCTGTATTTATTTGATTAAAAGTACAGTGATAACAGTAACATTGTAAAATAATATTACATTGAAAATATATGAATTTTCAGCATCATTACTTCAGTGTCACATGATCCTACCGAAATCATTCTAATATGCTGATTTATTGCTCATGAAACATTTCTTCTTATTATTATTATTAGGTATTCATCTATTTTCGCCAAAACGTTTAAACGGTAGTGCATTTGCTATAGAAACCTTCATTTTAAGTGGCTGTACTGCATGTCAATCTGTTCTTAGGAGAATACATTCCCTTGGACATGAACAATCTTCCCTTGTTCTGGCTGGCGTACTTGAGCGATCCAAGTGATTCTGGACGTATTCACAGTAATGTTAGACAGCGATGGTTAAACGGTAAGTCCTACTTTATGTCTTGGTTTATGTCTTGATAGTGAATAAATAAAGCTTTTCACAAGTCTTGTTCTTTCTGGACAGGTGACTCTGCTGTGGTTGAAGCTATGAAATCATTTGCTGAACTCACAGACCAAGCCCGGTTGGTTCATCTTTTGAGCATTGGTCCTTCAATAATTGTAGCGTTGTACTTTTCATGTAAATTTGGGATCAATGAAAAGTGCTTTAAAGTTTTTCTCACCGTATGCAGGGCTGCCTTCCTGTGTAAGGACTGGGCCAGACTCGCACAGCTCATGGATGAAAACTTTGAGCTACGGCGGTATGATGTTTTAAGTTGAATGGAGGTTTTAACAGCATGTCACCAATCTGTGGGTTAACGTTGTAGTTTTAAGTTAAAAGAACCAACAACAAATCCTTCATTATGTGGTTTAAATCAAACAGGATTTTAATTTAAGTTCATTATAAATTGCTAAATGGATACCACCGTTGAAGTTACATTTTGTCCATCAGGTCGGTGTATACTGAAGACTGCTTGGGCCCTGGAAATCTGAAAATGGTACAGCTTGCGAGACAGGTAAATGAATGTCATTTATGTTTCCCTAATATATCTTGTAAATTAGCTGGTGCACTAAGTTATTCCATAATACTAGAAGTAATCTGACCTGCAGAAAAAAAGCAGTACATCTGAATGATTTTTTCTTGTCTGTGCAGTTTGAATCTGCAGTCAAATTGCCCGGCAGTGGTGGTGCTGTGGTGGGCTTGTGTATGGACCAAGAGCGGCTGGTAAGGCAGATCTTTTGACTTTTATATAATGCTTGTTTGTAATTTAATTTATGCAATGTGTGAATTACCGTTATTAGGAGGCAACAAGTAACTTAGGATTCTACTCGGAGCTATTCATGTGCTATTGGAAACATTTAATAACATCAAAACTTGTGTACTAGACACACTGTCTGTAAACCATTGTAATGTCTTTGGTTTATAATTGAAATTATTGTATATTTAGACATTATGAATTCTATCAAACATAAATGTACACTAGTGTTCAAAGGTTTGTGGTCTGTAAGATTTTTTTTTTAATGTTTTTGATGCTCAACAAGACTGCATTTATTTGATGAAAAATATTTTGATATTTAATATTTTAAAATGTAATTTATTCCTGTGATGGCAAAGATGATTTTTCAGCATCATTACTCCAGTCTTCAGTGTCACATGATCCTTTAGAAATCATTCTAATATGCTGATTTGATGCTCAATAAACATTTCTTAGTATTGCTGAACACTTTACTTTACTCTCACTTTTGATAGATTGAACGCACCCTTGTTGAATAAAAGTATGAATTTCTTTCTTTCAAGAAAATAATGAATGACCCCAAACTTTTGCAACCTAGTGTATGTATATAGCTACCGAACTACTTTAAACTGCTGCCATTTTTGTTGTTTTTACGACATTAAAACAATCAAGTTAGAAAAAGCCTGACATTCCAACTTGTAATTATGAGACTGATGCTTTTTTTTCTAGTCTAGTAATAATGTACTATATTTATTTTAAAAATTACACAATTTTTAACATAATGTGAAAACAGCATCAACTATCATTAACAGATCTTGTAACTGGCTGATTTGAAATTAAATTGAACTTGAAGTGCTATATATTTTTGTGGCCCAGTGTAAAAATGTGTTTCATGTTTTACCACTAGGTGGAGATGAAGAGGGCTTTCCAAGAGGCTGGATGTGTGTTTTGTCTAATTGTGCCTTATGACCCATCAATGCAGGGTCAGAACTGATCACTCAGAGAAATGGTTGTATTAATTGTTGACCAAGAAGCTGAGATATAAAGGCTCTGCTAAAGGAACATAGCTTAAAGTCATAGTTCACCCCAAAAGTTTAATTTGTACAATATACAGTATAAACCTGTAGCCTATGACTTTATTTGTTCTGTGGAACATAAAAGAAGATTTTTTGGATGCCAATGGTAGCCAAAGCGGTTTGGTTACTAACATTCGTCAAAATATCATCTCTTGTCTTCCATGGAAGAAAGTCATGGTTTGGAACGACATGAGAGTGAGTAAATGATGACAGAAAGTACATTTTTGGGGGAACTATCCCTTTATATTTGTTTTAACATAGGTTTTGAACTTAAGTTTAAATTAACTTATCAATGTTTTCCTTCAGACTTCTATATCCCAGGTCATTGTTTAGCGGTAGGTGGGTCTCCAATTGTTGTACGTTTCAGATAGAAACGAGAAACAATTGACTTTGCAATGGCTTTCCACACCCATCCTGTTCTTGTGTCGTAAAGAGGTTTTTGTGCAGAGCCAAAAGTGTTTTCTTTATTTCAATAAGGTTGCGAATGGAAGGTTTTATTTAATTATATCGGTTTATGTAGCCTATTATTAGTCAGCCCTACCAAATTACCACCAAAAAATTATGTCATATATTTTGTCAATATGTTAATGAATCAAATAAATCCTTTTGACTCACAGTAGCCTATTGGAATTACATGGAAGTAAATAATGGTAAATATGTGATTGAATTACTTGTTATTTCAGGTCATGTGTGTAGGCAAACGTAAACCTTACTAACTTTCGACTTTTAGGTAAATTAGATTAATTAAAGAATGTTAGTGTCAAGCATGACGAGTGAACGGGTCACTAGTTTGACAAGCAACTCTTGAGCTGTGTCTAAAACCTCGTGACCTGCCTATAGGCTATAGATAGCTTTCTTTGACATACAGGCGCGTTGCTCAAATATGCTGCTGTGTTCATTCTTGAAACCCGCATATGATGGTCAAAATGTATTTTAGTATGTGGCAACTGACTAGGTTTTGAGACTCAAACATTATCTGTAGCTCGTTAATCTACTGTAGCTACTACTACTGTATACAAACCGCTGTCAGGAGGAGGTACCGATTGCTTATTGCAGTCATAGTGTAAATCGCTAAACAAGCAGATGTGGATGTGTCGTACCCGACTATCGTCAGTATCATTTGATGGGACTAAAGGATGGCAGCAAAGGACGATCTTTACTCAAAGATTATTCCGCGCAGACTGAGACAGAACAATTGCGTCTCTGTCAAACATGGATCCAATCTGGACGTGCTGCTGTCGATGGGATTTCCTCAGATGAGAGCGTAAGTCCTATTTATAATGGCGTTCTTCTTAAAATCATCCATGTATAAATAATGAGGATGTTTTTGTCCCTCAAGTTCGTCTGTAGGGTGTCTTAACACGCTATAGAACCTAATTAAATGATTGTTGAGGTGGATTAGCTACTTTGACTTCAAGTCAGTATAAAGTCACGAAACTGACTGAATAAATTATGGGATAATGTACATTTAGACATGAAATAATAGTTATCATGCAATGCAAATGGCTTATTATATCGCTTACAAGAAAGGCTTTTGTTTGTCATTCAGGCCACTGATGTGTTTTTGCAGCCACATTGATCATCACATAAGACAAAGTCTTCTAGCCATTTTTGGTAATTGTGTCAAAAAACCCACAGAGAGCACGATCTAAACTAGGCAATGTCTATGTGACGATGTCATGTTATTTGAGAAAGTCACTCTTAAGCGTTTCCTTCACTAATATTTTATTAAATATAAAATTACCATTATATATGGCAAGGCAAGTATATTTATATAGCACATTTCATACACGATGGCAATTCAAAGTGCTTTACATAGAAAGGAATACAAATAATCACAAAATAAAAGCAAGGAAAATTAAAACAGTTATTCAAAATTGACATAGAAAGGAATTAAAATGTCACACTATGGCAATTCAAAGTGCTTTGCATAGAAAATAAGCACTATATATATATATATATATATATATATATATATATATATATATATTATAAACGTGTCAATGTATCAAATAAATGTAAAAAAAATACAGGGCACTTCTATTTAAGGGCACTCGTAACTGATCTATATAATGTCATTATATAGATCAGTGTCGTAAGTGCATTTGTATTAACTAGTGTGTGTGTGTGTGTGTGTGTGTGTCAAGCTTAGTCAGGAGTTATTAATATGCTTTTCCTCTGTTTCCTTTATGGGTGTATTGACCCACATAACAACAGTGAACTGTCCTGATTTCCTGTAAAGGACTGTTTTAAAGTTAAGAGCTTTCAGACGTTTCAACTGCTCTGATGTGAACCAACTGAGATAGGAAAAGCACCATCATACTGACCCAGTCAATGTAAAAAGATGGTAAAGGTGTCCTGTGACGTGGGAAGGAACATCTGTGCTTATTACAGCATGAATGATTTGAAAGTCACAAGGTTTTTGTTTTCATTCTTATTTTGGCACATATACGAGAAAACCCAAGACTATGCAGCTGTTCACAATTAAATAAAGCACATGTAGCCGATGTGCGCTCAGTCTTGTGTGGGAAGTTTCTCTCTTTTTTTTGTGGTCCTGGTGATTACTTGTTTGGTCCTGTAACCGGTTGCATTTGGAACTGATCACATGGATGTTTTATTTTATTTTATTTTTTAATAAAAAATGGAAATTCTGTCATCCTTTGTTCACCCTCATGCTGTTCCAACCCAATATATGGCTATTTCTATTTTTCAGTGGAACGCAAAAGCAAATTTTTTAAGAAAAATCCTGACCACTCTTGTCCATTTAATGAAAGTGAAATGTCGAGCTCCAAAATGACAAAAAAGCACCATGAAACTTCAATATTACTTAGTGTGAGGAATTTATTGAAATTTAAATCATTATTCACTGATAACCTTCCCGTCCAGAGAGCTGTTAACTGTTGCAACCGGATCAGTTGGCGATTAGAAAATCATTCTGATCTGTATCGTTCTAATCAGTAGAATCATTCCTATCAGTAAAACCATTCAGAGTATGATTCTGATCAGCAGAATCATTCTGATCAATACAATTATTCTCCACTTATACACAGATACTTGCGAACTTCCGTAAGCACTTCCCCTCTGGGAATCCCCACCGCCATTTTGAAGTGCGTTCAACTTCGTCCAGTGGACGAGGTAAGTTTATTTGGACAGACCCTCTACCCCTCGATTTTGACCAAGGGGGTGAGTCTACAGTACCTCAATGCACACTTCAGGCGGATCAATAGTCCACAATGCACCATGATTGTGACATCACAGCAGGTCGCTCTTAATTTACCCCCGCACCCCACACATGCAGCTAGTGTATGATATTGGCGTTATTTTGACATTTAACTACATTTGATACTTGTAGCTACCTTAAACTTTTTTTAAACACCGTTATAGTTTCTTGTATTATTTTCATTTGTGTATTTTTTTATATTTAATATAAATATATTCATATTTAATATTTGTTTATATGTAATTATTTAACAGGACAAATATGCAGGCATAGCCTATAGAATGGTGCATAAAACAAATTCATATGGGGATAAAACTATTTTAAAAAAAAATCAGCCCCATAGCAGATTCCAAGTGATCAAGGGTTTAAGGCGCCATGGGCACTCATGCAATATAAGCAATTGCGTACACGAGTGAACGAGACGGAGGGAAGTTAGCGAGGGAAGGGCATAATAAATTTGGATTTAAATGCAGCCTAGTTTTTGTGAACTAGATTAACAGATTATTTGAGAACATTTGATTCATAAGAATGATTCGTTCACAAATTGGACATCACAACAAGTGTTGGGGAATAGGAAGCAGGAAATTTCAACTCTCTTACTAAAAAAGTGATGTTTATCTAATAATTTTTGCTTATTAGTATGGTTGAATTGGATCTTCAAAGGTCAGCATCAAAGACTTTGGTTAATAAAGTGAGATTAACTACAATACAATATATGGTGTAAGTTTAACCATATACACAGTGTACACAACGCCTCTGAACTTTACTCCTGATTTCTCTCAACATGGGGACAGGAGAGGTCTCAATAAATAAATAGGAAACAAAGTAACGTGCGTTACTCATTTGAAAAAGTAACTCAGATATTTTTTTGTAAATTTAAAAGTAATGCGTTACTTTACTAGTTAGGCTACTTGAAAAAAGTAATCTGATTACGTAACTCTCACTACTTGTAATGCGTTTTTTCGTTACCCCCAACACTGATCACAACTTTTCTCATAAACTCAAGTTTGTGGCAGTTCAAGTTCAAGATAAGGCAGATGTCAAGATTTGCACTGAATAACAGCCTTAAGTTCATGAGTCATTTTTACCAATTTTATAATACTTTTATGGTGTATTTTTTATTTATTTTGGAGCTTGACAGAATACAGATCTCATTAACTTTCATCATATTAAAAAAGTGTGGGCAAGATATTCTTCAAAAGTTCTTCTTTTTGTTCACATAGTCATACAGGTTTGGAACAACAGCAGGGTGAGCAAACCATGACAGTAATTTCATTCTTGGCTGAACCGTTAAGTCTGACTACACTAACCAGTCCTTCTCGTTATTCTCTTGCTCATACGTACAGTATATCACCGTTTCTGTCATGTCATAAGGTAGCGTTTACCAGTAGTCAGTCTGCGCATATAATAATGCTGTGGTTTTGTCTCAGGGTCACGCTGTGTAAATGTCATCAACTTCCTTCCTGAAAGATGACAGAGCAGGAGATGAGATAGCGGCCATGACCTCCCGGTGTATAAATACTGAGATCCTGATCATCATCCATCCGTACTGAAAGGCCACATTATGTCCCTCGCAGGATGCATTTCATGTTTCTGTTGTGATGTGATGTTCTGTGGATACAAGTGGGCCGTCAGCTGTCCCTGTTGCCTGTCCTGGTCTGGCCACATTTGCCGACAGGCCTGCAGGTGTTGGCTGGGCATATTTTGGGATGAACAGCTGTGCACTCTGTGTGGCAGGGATGGCAGCTGGTACTTGTGGGCCTTGGGGCTTGTGGGATAGTGTCTGTTGCTCTTGCCGGGCGTCAGTGAGATCAATCGTATCTTTTTCTTCTTCCTTTTTGGCTCAGCTCCCTCGGTGGCTGCTGGGATACAGGAAACAGATGTAGGCCAGCACACTAGCATCAATAGGGAGCGAACCTCTCCTCCACCTCTGAAGAAAAAAAAAAACAGACACAGGCACAAGAGTGGGATCCACAGAAGCAGTTGTTCTAAAGTCAGCCTACTCTTCCACTCCTCCACTGTTTATAAGGGCCCTGTATCAGTGTGTGTGCTCTCATTTGTGAATCCACCATCTGTGGCGGTTGTGCGATTGCCAGAATGAGAGCCGTGTGTCCAAATGCGGGTGTCCTTCCACCCTCCTGCTCAGAATGAAGCTCTGGAAGACACAAGGATACAGCTAAAAATGTGAAATATTGTTACTATATAGAGTGTTTGATGCCTGCTAAAGCTGAATTTTCAGCAGTTATTACTCCAGTTTTCAGTGGCACATGAAATAACTCGAACATGCTGATTTGGGGCTCAGGAAACTATGGAAGCTTGTTTCCGCCACAGAATAAAACAAAAGACTTTTTATCTCACAAGAGTTTACATCTCGCATTTCTGACTTAATTTCTCAGAATTGAGAGATATAAAGTCAGAATTGTGAGATATAAATTCACAATTGCGTGTTAAAGTCAGAATTGTGAGAAACTTGCAATTGCGTGTTATAAAGTCAGAATTGCGTGATGTAAACTCGCAATTGTGAGATAAAAAGTCGCAATTACCTTTTTTATTTTTCATTCTGTGACGGAAACAAGCTTCCATAGGAAACAGTTCTTATCAAGATTGAAAACAGTTGTACTGCTTAATACATGGAAACCATGATATTTTTAATGAATACATTTTTTTTTTCAAAAGAACAGCATTTATTTGAAATAGAAATCTTTTGTAACATTATAAATGTCTTTAATGTCGCATTTGATTGATTTAACGTGTCCTTACTATTATAAAAGCTATTTATATTTAGAATCTTTACATATAGGCTATTACTTTTGAGTGCAAACAGTCCAGTACTGCAGTACATCTGACATTAGTTGTTGGCAGTGTTCTTCTGGATTGCAGTGACTCTCTTGAGCCTCTTGGCAAAGAATCAGGCTAAACGCAAGATCTGTAAACAGGAAACTTAGGGATGCAGAGGTCTGAGCTGTGGGATTTCCCCAAAGAGCCGAGTGAAAGGTGTGTTCATGCCTGTTTGGTCAGCTGGATGATTATGAAAGACGCTTTGTGGAGATTATCTGGAGTGATTTGTGGAAAACAGTCAGATGCATCATTAAACAAGAACAAAAAAAAAAAGAACAGGCAGTAATCCTGTCAAGTTAATCTTGTTTACAGGCTGCTGGTTGCTAATGCTAAAATCCATGATATAAATATTCACAAAATATAATCTCCTTTTAGATCATTTATATCATATACCACAAAACAATACAAAGATGTTGCTCATGTAAGTGAGCTGTGGCAAAAAAAGCAGTAGTACTAAATGGTCAAATTATTGATTTTTGAATATGAACATTTATGTTTTTGTTCAATACACTTGTTGAGGATATGTACAAATTCATTGAGCAAAATAGGCGTGGAGGACTTAACTGATCACAGCTTTTCGGACAGTCATAATTATTTCATTATCATATGTGTCACTGGAATTTGTAAAGAATCACCCCTCACTGCACCTTCAGCAAATTGTATATGAGTAATACAGGGTAGGCTAAATTGGAAATAGCTAGTAAGACATAAAAAGGCATCTTAGTACATGACAGGTTGTGGGTGAGGCGTGTGTGGGCGCCTGGGCGGTTATTCAGTTTTTATCTCGTTTTAAGAGGCATATTTGGTTATTTGATGGGAAAATATTACTTGAAGCGTTATGACCTACTTTAAATTTTAATCAGTGGATGTTTTCACTATCATGCTTGGTATGTGCGTTAATATTTCATGTTATCGAGCTTTTTCCATGAAATGAGATTGCCATAAAAACGCTCTTCCTCATCCTCTTGTTAACTTGTTAACCTCTTCGGCCTCTTTCTCTTTTTCACTCTGTGCATGAAAAAGTATTTCGGGCCTGTTACCACTGTGATTTAAGTTTACTTCACTGTAGAGTGACTTGATCTGTATTATTATGAAAAAGTGCTGGTCTGTTCTAATAAGAAAATGAGGAAATGAAAAAAATTTTTTTTAATGCAAATAATAAAATGTAACTAACCATATCAAATCAATCTTAACATATTATATTATATATATAAAATAGCTAAATAAATTCATCAACTATTAGGGAGGATGAGTTTCTTGTTTTTTTACTACTACTACTACTTTTTTGAGTTTCATGTCTTGTTTGTTGTCAAGTGAAATGCCATGAGCCTAATGAAACTGATATTTTAGCTCAGAAAATATGTTGCTGAAAATGTGGCTAGTACTAATACAATATTTAGCACAGTGATTGTCTCATGTGCATTGTAAAGCACGCTTTGGTATTATTTAAAAAAAAATCCCTTTCATCATGTAGTCGTTGATAATTTCCATGTTGTTGGCATGTACGCGATCATGAAAATATTATGAATTTCAATTCATTTTCATTTTTTTTTACGATCTAGTCATTTATTTATGTTCAGATGTTTACTGCTGTTATCTACAGCATTTAATTGGTCTTTTCAATGAACAAATAATATTGTAAAATGTTATCGCAAACATGTGATTCGTACTAGAAAAAGGGTTTAAACCGTCACAGGGAAGTAATAACTGAAAAGTAAGTTTTTCAACTTTTTTTGAGAAATACACTGACTGTCCGTGGCTCTGGGTAAACTCTTTCCTGTTCGAGGTCTTTGCAGAACAAAGCTTAGGGGAAGTCCTGGTATACCGTGAGGTTTCGCTTCAGTAGGTAATAGTTAAAATGAGGCTATGTGAGGTCTTATGATGACCTGTTCACACAGGATTGTAGAGTGTATTAGAGAGTTTCAACCTATGTAACCACAGCGTCACTTAGTTGTGCTTTCAGAACAGAAACCGTCTCACAGTGTTTTTTTATTCTGTTTGGTCACGCAAATGCTTTTTAAAAGTACTACTTCTTCTTATGACATCAGGTTCCAAGTTTTCTGAAAATGGCAAATTAGGGTGTATTCTTACCCTGACTTTTTTTCCATAAACGTCTTAAAGAATTGTTCTATAGTTTTTAAAGTATTTAATGCGATTACATCAGAAGTAACTGTAATTAAATTACAGTCATAGTAATCCCTTATGTTTCTTTTCCAATGGAACACATTTTGTGCGGGGTTCCGTAATACGCAAATAAAGTCCAACTATCTATACTATCATGCATAGTTAAAAAGATAATAAGGTTTATCAACTTTCAAATTATGGAAAATGTTTTCCATATGTTTTGTTGTGGATCTCAAAGGTTGTGTGTTGAAACTCCACTATATTTTTGCACAAATGTATCTGTCAGAAGCTACTCAAAATAAAGATGTTTCAAAGAATATCTTTGAAAACCGTGAACAAATGTATGCAAGATCAAAGAAAATATGATCCAAACAGCATTTCATACTGAAATACTTTCCATTTGAGGTGCGTCTTAAAAAAGCTGTACACGTTTTAAAGCGGAACTTTCACTTCAAGAAGCAATCACGGTGTGTATGAGACACTGAGGTGTGTGAGAGAAGTGTGATGATCACCTCTCCCACGCTGCAGATCAGCTTTTTCACTGGCTCACGTTAGAGATTATTTAAAAAAAGCATCTCATCTCTTTTTACACATGTTCCCGTCACAGATCTCGAAACATGTTGTCATAGTGTGAGCAGTATGCACATAGGCTATTAGATTCAAAATGACACATGGTCCACTGGAAAATGACAAGTGCATCTTGGCTCTTGTACGAAACCTCAGGGACTTCAAACATATTCTCGTCATGCTCGCCCAGGCCTGCACAGCACAAGTTGTTTAAAGACCACCTGTGGTAAAAATCAAGTTTTTAATATTGTTTATATGTCTATGTGGTGTTTTTAATATGAATTTGCACATGGTTTGTCTTAAAGCATAAGTCAACACCATTGCTGAGTATTTTCTCTTTAAAACTGTGATCTAAAGACGGTCTCAAAAACACGGTTTGAAATCGCTGGTGTTAATTACATCACAAACTCTCTGCAACCAGTCATGTCAACGTGCCGGAGGGCTTTAGCATATCATCATTACTATGCTGTGAAGCAAGAGAGTCTCAAGAGAAGCCATGCTATCCCTGTGTATTTTTCTGTTGATATGAAGAATCGAAGAATATAGATATGAAGAATAAAGCAGGTGAATTATGTATATGATGTATGTTACGATGAACTATATGCCTTTCTCCATTGACGTTCTAAGATGTTCAAAGCGTTTCTAAGGATGCTGAGGCAGCTGTCTGACTCTGAGATGGGGAACTTGTAGCTACTGGTAATTCTAAAATATTTTCTCTGTACAGGCTGAAAGCTCTGGCATCAACTGGAGGCAGAAGTGTTCAGCTTGCATGTGACTGGTGAGCTTTTCTAACTGCACCCCTAGGTCTTCAACCCTCCTCCTGGGGACCCAATCTCCTGCAAAATTCATTTCCAACCTGCTTCAGTACACCTGAAGACCATGATTATCTGGTTCAGTGCTTTTTTAGAGCTGTAGCTAAGCCAGAGATGTTCTGTGTCCCAATTTGCATACTACCCGTCCCAAGTTTTTGAAATTAGAATAGCGTGTCCCAAATCGTAGTATGTTGAAATTAGTTTTCCAAAGATACCCGGATGATCTACTTTTTCCGTTTAGAATCCATAGGGCAAATCCGTGCACACTCTAATGGCTAATATTGCCCAGGGCCACAACCCATTGAGCGTTGGACAAAAATTGGGATTAGAACTACATACACAAATAAAAAGTGTTAAAGACTACAAACATGGCGGATGTGCGAGTCTGACGGTTAAGTAGAGAGGTTTTGATAAAGGGGTTTGACTGCGTGATCAGTTATCAGTATCTAACCTGACCTAAAGATATGTATTCAATGTTATCCACATTATATTTCATCTGCAACAGCATTGTGAACTTTTGTAAAAACTTTTGTACTTTTAAAAACATCATTATGCAGATTGCAAAGGAGAGTTTTCTGCATGAAAGACCCACGACTGGCAGATCAACGTGCTGCTGTATGTCTCTCCGAAACGGTAGGAAATTAAATCAAATTGAATGAGGAGGATTTAACTGTGACAAGATGATTGACGGCATTTTAAACGTTATGACGAAGAAGCCTAGTATGTCCCAAAGCTTGCCTAGTATTCTGCTACACACTCAAAAGTCAAAAGTATGTACTTTTTCTTTACAAAAACAGTACGTATGCTTTTAGAGTATAGTATAAGTAGGTGAATTGGAGCGCAGCGGTGGTCTTATTATTGGGAGATAATAACCCCACGAGGGTCCGTGACTCTAACATTGGAGAAAGCGTAACAGCCAATTTGGATCATGTGTGCCTTGATAACCAATCACATTACAGGATTTTTTTTCGGTGTAAGCTATCCAAAACTAATATTTAAGAGCAAATATGTTGAAGATTAACTGATTGCCTGTCGATTCATTAAATAAGCCATTTTTCCACAAAAGCGGTTTATTCAGCGTAGTGAAGCCTCTCCTCCATTGACATACTTTTTAAAAAATCCAGCCTCTGTTCTCCTTCACTGCGTTCCACAGCTTTAGCAGGCGTTATGCTTTTTACTTTGGTTCCCCGGGAGCAGGGTTGAAGCTCTGTCTAAAGGAATGGTACTGCCCTCTAGTGCTTCATTTGCACCAATCCAGCACTTCTATACATAAAACAAGCAGAATAATTTGTTGACCGTTACAATTACACATACTTTATATGCTGGTTTAGCTATGCTTTAGAATTTATGATCATGTGCATGTGTCTCCTTAGGCTTTTCTCACATTTGGATGACCCTTTCCTGGACGACCCTTTACCCAGAGAGTATGTGCTCTACCTGCGCCCCAGTGGGCCTTTACAAAACCAGCTTTCGCATTTTTGGCAGCAGTCTCGCTTGACTTGTGGAAAGAACAAAGCTCACAACATATTTCCACACATCACACTCTGCCAGTTCTTTATGGTGAGTCACACTTTCTATTTTAATCTTGATCTATTCTAATTATGCTGTGGATTTTTTTTTACATCTCTTCATTTTATGTGTTTACAGTGTCCAGACAATAAACTAGTGGCTCTGTGTGAAGCTCTGCAGTCTGCAGTGAATCAGTGGAGAGGACGCTTCCCCAGCCCTTTGCCCCTGGAGCTCTACACCTCCACCAACTTCATTGGCCTCTTTGTGGAGGAGCAGGTGGCTGAGACACTGAAGAAGTTTGCGGCTGACTTTGCTGTGGAGGCTGCCACTAAAGCTGGTGGGGAGGCGTGATCAGAGCATTTGTCACAGATGGTGCCTGGATAGTGCTCACATTTTTTTCTAACCATCTCATTACTCATCCTCATGTCTTTTTCCTAAACCCAAATTAGTTCTTACTTGGAACATAAATGTTGAAATTTGGCAGAATGTCCAAGCTGCTTTTATCAATACAATGAAAGAAGGGCATTTAAAAAAACAACGTTTTTTTGGGGGGGACTTTTTATGGATTTTTAAAGATTTAATTATCAGCGAATAAGAGTTGTTACTGTTCACTAAAATGGTAACACTTTTCAAGAAGGTTTCATTTCTTAAAATTAATTAATTTATAGTTAACACTAACAATGAAAAATACAATGAAAGTATTCATTAATCTTATTTGATCCTAAATTCATTGTTAAAATCCAAAGTTGTATCTGTTAATATTATTTAATGGACCTGAGCTAACATTAACTTACAATGAACAGCTTGTATTTTTATTAACTAACATTAACAAATAATAATAAATATCGTAACAAATGTCTTGCTCATTGTCAGTTGATGTTAGTTAATGCATTTATTAATGTTAACTAATTTAACCTTATTGTAGCGTTACCACTAAAACTAATACAAATAATTTTCGTTAATTTAAATAAAGATGAAATTAATTAGAAATATTAGATGAACAACTTAAAACAAAATGAAAATGATCAATTTTACTTTTGCAAGGAAGTGAAATAAAAGTTGAAACACTAAAATGTCTAAACCTGTAAAACAATTACTAAAGATAAATAGATTTAGAAAAAAATGTGACAAAAGCACTTACCAAAGTTAGTAAATTTAAATAAGTTTTAAATATTACTAAAAAGCTAATTCAAAATCTGAATAAATACTATAAGCAAAACTAAAATAATGTTCTTTTCCTGACTCAAAGCTATCATGGCTTCAAAAAACTCATTTAATGCATATAATATAATATAGGATAAGATAATAAGATGCATAGAGTACTTTTTCATGGTTTTATGATGCTTTCCATATGGACGAGCAGCAAAAACATTCACCTTTTTTGCTTTACTGAAAGACATGACATCATCCGTCCTTCGGATGAGACGTTAAACCGAGGTCTTGACTCTCCGTGGTCATTAAAAATCCCAGGATGTCCTTCGAAAAAGAGTAGGGGTGTAACCCTGGCATCCTGGCCAAATTTGCCCCTTGACCTCTGTCCATCATGGCCTCCTAATCATCCTCATATACTGATTGGCTTCATCACTGTCTCCTCTCCACCAGTAAGCTGGTGTGTGGTGGGCGTTCTGGCACAATATGGCTGCCGTCGCATCATCCAGGTGATGCTGCACATTGGTGGTGGTTGAGGAGATTCCCCCCTTCCATGTGAAGCGCTTTTGAGTGCCCAGAAAAGCGCTATATAAATGTAACTAATTATAGACATGAGAGTGAATGATGACAGAATTTTCTGTTTAAAATAACTATTCCTTTAAATCTATAATTGTCAAGATAAATTGCTAAACTATTAAACATTGTGAATGATTTGTGTTTTTAAAAATCTAGTTAAATTGAATTAACAGATACTGATTCATTAATCAAAAAGGGTATTTGAAAAAAGAATGATTATAAATTCATAAAAATGCTCATGACACTATTTATTTATTTATTTCATAGATGTCCATGTGGAACCACATAAAAAGCAGCTTCATTTGACTCTAGCCTATCACTTCCCAACCAATCATTTTTCTTCCTTGGAAAAGTTGGCAAGAGGGATTGAGGTGAAGCTGGGTTGTGACTGGCTAGCTGCCCTCTTTTCACGGGACATACGATTTGCGAATCACGAGGTGAGGCCCAATTGAGCCAGTGTCCTGCTATTAGTCTCATTCATGCAGTTTTATTGTTTTACTAGTTTGTGCAAATCCACTTTAATGCACACTAACCTCTGTTTCACTGTCAGACTTTGCGAGTGATGTACCCATACACTCCTCAGAATGACGATGAGCTGGAACTGGTGCCAGGAGACTTTATCTTCTCATCTACAGCGGAGCAAATGAGTACCAGTGAGGGCTGGGTGTACGGCACGTCTCTGGGAACGGGCATCTCTGCACTGCTGCCTGAGAATTATGTGAGCCCTGCAGATGAGTCTGACACGTGGGTTTTCCACGGGTAAGTTCTCCAAATGCTATGATCTTTCACATTGCTTGAGGCTCAAGGGAAAGTTTACCTAAAACATACTCACCGGATGCATCCGAAATCGCATACTTCCCACGTAGGTACTTCTTTTGAATAAGAAATCACTTTGTTTGCATCCATTAAACAAGTATGTTCTATATAGTCTAAGAGGGGCTGTGGAACGAATGAATGCAGGCATACAAGGAAATTTGGACCTTTACTGGCTACTTTTATTTGTCAGAGCTCATATAAGGAGACACACATTGCAGTAACACGCGCTTCACCTACCTGCTCTCTATACTATTCTTTTTTTCCATCATACATGCATACAGTACATGTCCATGTCCCTTTTCACACATAACAATAACTGCGCATGTCAGCTCGCCCATACCTATCCATAATGACTTTCATATTACCCAATTTATATAATACTAAATATTCACACAAAATAAATCTCACAATAGTATGAATGTTTGTAGTATGAATGTTATCCAGACATACTACATTCGCCATGTTTTGATTGTCATGTGACCTACCAGCGTCATTTTGATGCAAATCCTCTCCCATGGCCTCATGGGATAGTAAAGTGTCCATTGGATGCGCACTTCGAACTCTCAAAAGAAGTATTAGGTCATCCGGGAACTTTTCACCTACTGATTTATAAATACTGGGAATTCGGACATAGTGCTTTTTTTTACCTATTATATATTAAGGAAGTATGCAATTTCGGATGCAGCCATCCTCATATCATTCCTACACTATATGACGTTCTTTCTTCTGTGGAACACAAAAGAAGATACTTCTTTTTTTATCCATTCAATGAAAGTCATTGGGGTCCAATGTTGTTTGAACACCAATATAAATTTTTTGTGAGTGTTCCACAGAAGAAAGAAAATCATACAAGTTTTGAATGACACGAGGGTGAATAAAGGATGTCTGAATTTTCATTTATGAGTGAACTATCTCTAAGCATTTGACCTAACCCCAAAATTCATAGCAAACACATAGAAACATGTCAGAAACTACTTGGCAAACTAAGAGGCCATTTACATGACACAGTTTTCAACTAAAACCAGAACAATTTTTATGATATTTTTATCATAAATTAATGAAATTAATGAAAACTGAGACATCATGCGCATGTGTATTACGTGTTCAGTCTATAAGTGTTTCTTAACAAAGTGACATCGCCAACTACTGTCCTGGCATCCACAATACAACTTTTTTTAGTTTTAACGGTTTTAGTCGTTTTTCGTAGATCCACGTGAACGGGATTGTTTGACAATGTTGTCGTCTATACACAAATCCGTTTTTAGTACATCGTTGTCGTGTAAACCAACCTACCCTTAGAAAACCTAGTTCAACCACATAACATTAATGCATTAATGTAAACATGTAATCTCATTTTCAGTCTGACTGTGTGTTAAATGTGTTAAATGTTAACAAAGACATTTGCAGTGCGTTTAACTCTTCTCATGCTCCTTGAACAGATCGCACTCCTTCTTTTGTACTTCTCCTTCGGAAAAGTGTTCCAAAGAGAGCAAAGCATTAGATGGGCTGCTCAACCTTCGATGCTTTGAAAACTCAAAGCTGGGAGAGTCTGCCATCTTGAGTGTTATATGCCAACCTATGCAGGTGCCTAATTCATTATTTATAAAAAAAAAAAAAACTTGTTCAAAATAAACGTTGGGTTTGTGCAGTTACTAATGATTTGAGTAATTTATTAATGCATTTTGTGCGGTTGATGGTAGGTGCTTCGCTCCAACATGCAGTCTCGGACCCCTAAAAGGACCCTGTTTGTATGTCGGCATGGAGAGAGAATGGATGTTGTGTTTGGGAAACACTGGTTCTCACAGTGTTCTGACTCCAAAGGTAATCTGAACGGACGGGTCGTGGCGCCTCGCTCACATGGTGCTGTTAGTTTGCCAGCTCAGTTTGTCTTCCTGTAGGCAGGTATGTGAGGAGGAACCTGAATATGCCTGCTGCACTGCCCGCCTGGGGTGGAGCGCACAGGGACTATGAAATGGATGCCCCTATCACAGTGGTTGGATCTACACAGGCTAAGACAGTGGGTACGTCTGCTCAGTGTTTTAATGTCCACATGCAATTTCACCAATTGAATTGTCCATCATGCTCTTTTTATGTCATCTGTCTGATTTCCAGGTGAGGCTCTGCTGGAAAGTAATACCAGTATTGATTTTGTGTACTGCTCGCCCAGCCTCCGATGTGTCCAGACAGCTCATGAAATTCTCAGAGGTACGTCCTGCAGTCAGGAATATGGAGGCAGCAGTGGTGTAATGGATAAGAATGCCAACATGATATAAAGAAGGGTAGAATTTGCCACTAGGGAATATTGTTTCACATGACCTACATTTGGAAGAATCACACTCTTATATCTTGTTAAGGATATGAATGAGAATTAATGAGCTGATTCAATTACTGCCAAAAATTACACCTATGCAGTGTGAACAAACCTATACATGTTTACAGGAAAATTCCAATAGGTGTATGTAGATGTCTTTTAGACAAGGTTTTTTTAATCTTTTAGATGCCATGGACCCTCAAATATGATGATCCCCTTGTGAGGGACCCCCTTCCTAAAATATGAACGGTAGCAATACATTTGCATGTCAAGTCAAGTCAAGAATATTTGTATAGCGCTTTTCACAATACAGATTGTATCAAAGCAGCTTCACAGTATTAATTAAAATAATAATAAAACGTCCATGTTTGGTAATGCTAATTAATAGTATTATTCATTGATTAATACATGTATAAAGATGTATGTATAAAGATCCAACTTATACTGTGAATAATAAAAATACTATAAATACACAAACACAACCGTTCAGTAGGTAAGATTTTCCATCACAGGAATAAATTACATTTTAAAATATATTCAAACAGAAATCATTATTTTAAATTCTAATCATTTTTCACAATATTACTGTTTTACTGTATTTTTAATCAAAATAATGCAGCCTTGTTGAGCATAAGATACTTATTTTAGAACATTAAAAAGTCTTACAGACTGTGAAAAATATTAGCTGGAATATTTAATGTATATTATTTGAATATTTTGATCTATTTATGTATATTTAGTTGTATTAAGTTGCACTTTTCTTCCACCCACCAATAGATAGTTAGAATTTCCTTGTGGCTCCCTGGGAGTCCCTGGACCCCATTTTGAAAACCCCTGTTTTAGAGAATCACAATTGTATTAGATTTGTACTTATAATATCATAATACATGTGAAAGAATGACACTCTGTTGTGCTACATCTTTATTGACATTGTCACTTTATTTTTAATTAAAAATATTATTTAAATGCCCTGTGATATGTGTCATGTACTACTTTAGGAATGCAGCAAGATGGCAGAATAAGCATTCGAGTTGAGCCTGGGCTTTTTGAGTGGACTAAATGGGTGTCGGGGACATCTTTGCCTGCTTGGATACCCCCCACAGATCTTGCTGCGGCCAATCTTAATGTAGACACAACTTACAGGTAACAACTGGAGTGATCATGTACTGTGGCCTATGTAGGAGCTACATTTCAAATTCAGTCCTTATCAACAGCTGCCTTTCCACAGACCCCACATCCCCATTAGCAAGCTAACCGTCTCGGAGACGTATGACACGTACATGAGTCGCAGCCACCAGGTGACCAAAGACATTTTGGCATACTGCAAAAATAAGGGTGAGTGATCAAAATGCTGCTATGACTTGACTATATATGATTGTTCCTCACATATCTTTACCATAGACTGTAAAAAAGCTGGAAGACGCGTCTCCACCACTTCTCTCCACTGTAGAAAAATTAAGCCAAAATACCCCAGAAATGGTTGGTGCCCGAGTCTGGGTAGTGATCCTGAGATGGAGACGTGGTATCAAGGTCCTGCTCATATTCCTGCTACCGTCAATTTTGACGTTTTTATAGCATCAAATAACTAAAACCAAATGATTGAAAAAACACTTGAACATACATCTGTGTGATAAGAACTATAGTACTGAAAATGACAAAATAAAAAAAAAACAATTTTGAAGTGTAATTGGATTCTTTTTGTTTGACTTGTGTTGTGTGTCCCATTCGATTACATGGAGATTTTTTTGATTTTGTAATTTTTCAACCAGCCACGAGGGGGCGATCAAAATGCTTTAGCTTCACTTTTCAGGACGTGTGCGGCATAGGCTACTTGATCTTTACTAATAAAAACCACCTTCTCTTTTTTGTTATATCAGGAAAAAATATTCTGTTTGTGGGACACGCTTCCTCTTTGGAGGCCTGCACTCGCCAGATCCAGGGTCTTTCTCCCCAGAATCCTAAAGATTTTGTGCAAGTAGTCCGAAAGGTTAGTTTCACCCTTTTACTTTAAACATTTTAATTTTATTCTTTAAAAAGTGATGCTTTATTGAAGCCGATCTTTCCATCCAGATTCCATACCTGGGTCTCTGTGCCTGTGAGGAGCAGGGGGACTCGGGAGTCTGGCAGCTCGTGGATCCACCAATTCTTCCTTTAACTCATGGGCCCAACCACAGCTTCAGCTGGAGAGAGACCCTACAGCAAGAATGATCTTATCTGCAGGGTCATTCCACAAGAGACTGAAATGCTACCTGCACTGGAAGAATATTTTTTAAACAGATCTAATCTGTCACGTCTTTAAGTTATGCAAATAAGATATTGATACAGGATGTGGCAGAGCTTTTGTTTGCAGGTGGGCAGAGCAGACTGCACTGAAAAATGAACATTTGTGGTAGTGTTTACTGAGCCTTTAAAGAGGCTTTCTCAGGGCATTGGCTATCACTTTACTGGTCAAAATGCACAGTGGCATAATGCAGCACTTATTATAAAGACTAAAGATCATGTCCTGCCATGCAAATACGTACAATTCTGCAAGAGCTTAAAGGCATCCATGTCTCAATTATTTCTCTTGCAAATGTAACTTGAATGCATAAAAAGTGTAATATTTGTTTTAGCGTAGCTGAATGGATATCAGATACATTTGTAATATCTTTACATTAAAGCTGAAGTGTGTCATTTTTAAAACAAATAATTTATATTGTAATTAATCTAAACCATCTCAGAATAATATGATCAGATAAATATAAAGTTATTTGCAGGTTTATTTTCCTCCTTTCGCTCTTTGGCTCTTTCACTGTTTGAGCAGCCGGAGACTGCATTGCATCAGTTGGGGCGAGTTTATATACTGTCTATGGGGCGAGGCTGTCAATTTTTCGACCAATAATAGACAAGGGGGAGTGTTCTGGAAACCTGTTTGAAAACAACAGTAGACCCTTTTCACAGGCCAGTTTTAATGGTCATAAGCATCATAAATCCTCAAAAGTTTTTATTTATTTATATAGCCTATTCATTTTTTTATTGTATGTAGATTTATAACACTATAATTTAGTTAATTATAATCTAGTTAACGCTGCTGTGGGGGTGTTTCTAATACAGCGGCTGTGGGGAGTTATGATAAAATTGCTATATGTCTCTCTTCTGAATACCGTTACAGTCTCTCTCTATATTTTCTTCCTCTTTTTGAAAGTTGTGAAAACACTATTGTCAAGTTTTTCTTTTGCTATTTGATCAAATGATAACACACCAAAAAATAGATTTTATGTTTTCTCTCAATTACCGAAGTTAGCCCAACTATGACGACTTCCGCTTCTGAGAAACCCGGAAATGTGAAAAGGGCTAATTGTTGCAAATACCAATCACGGTAAGTTTCCAGCGGTGATAAGCTTTTTGTCAACACTGACACTAAAGTGTGAACATGCAGCGCGATGCGCCACAATAACAGTCAATCATAACATTTGATGTTTAATGTACCACTAGGCATAACTTATGTGACGTGAGACAGGGACGTCATATTTATCTGTGTGTCATCTTAAACTGTGAACAGTGTTTGAGCATTGCTAATCACAAAATGAAATACAGAAGCAGTGGGCTTCTTTTTCTTTTTCCCTAAATGGAAGACTTGGATTATAAAATTGTTCAGTAGGATGACCATTATTAAAACTATTGATTGAGTTACTGTGTCTATTTTGACTAGTTGTAGATTTAGCAGTATCGACAATCACAGACTAATTCAAATCCTTAGTCGTTCTGGTAAATACAAAGCGAACTCATTCTGTAAAATTCTTCGACTAATAGGCTAATAAGCCTAGCCTATGTGGAAAAGTCAATATATTGTTTGAGTGTTTTTAAACACGTTTGAGATGTTTCAAATTTGAACAGTTATTATTTTAAATAGTTACATTTTTGTTATTATTAGTGACTTGTTTTTTTCGAGAGAATGATCAAATAGTTTATACAAACGGACTTGGAATCCCTAAACGAATTTGAGTTGAATCATAACTTTGAATTAACGCATATGGTTGGGGATACATGAAATTACAATCAACACCCAAAACACACAATAAACAGCTAAATGTTCCTAGAAATTAATTTATTTGAATGTTTAGAGCAATGTTCGAAAGAACCGATTCGCGGAAATGATTCGAATTTCGAACGACTAACAAAGTTGCTTGTAGTGTGCACGCCACGCACCGCCACCTTGACAAACAGTTAACGTTACCTCAGCGGCTGAGAGACAGACAGACAGACAGTGCCTCAACTCTAGCATGGGCAGTGCAAACAAGAACCCTCCATCACCACTAGGCCTACAGAAAATAAAAATACTGCAGAAAGATATCATCATTTAAAAAGAGCGCCATAACAGGTATGAGAATTAAGTAGGTAATTAATTTGCTTTCGGCAATTACTCGTTTTAATAAATTATGTCTAGTGCCAATTTGGGCCAGGATCCATTAGAAAATCGGCTCTTTATTTGAGAGCTCCCATCTCGTTGATCTGGAGATGAAAGTTTTGAGAAGACAGGCAAGTGTGTCTCGCGCCTGTAAGGAATCTCATTTGCAGTCAGCTGGTTTCGCGCCTTTGCAGGTGACGTGTTATGGCGCGAAACAAGTCGATTGAAAATATCATTTCTGTCAATTAGTTACTTTGCGGAGTTCGATCGCTCCTTTATCAAGTACATACATCTCCATAAGTGTTGCCAACCCTTCCCTTTTTACAGTCAGTTTGACGAAGTCATTTAACAGTAGAGGATTATTACAAAAAATGTGACTAGGCTATATTAATAACAAATGAATATCCAAGTATATGTTGACAGTTTAAACCATATAATAACTGAAACTGAAGTATATAAACCAAAACTGTTTGATTTATTATTATTATTTAGTTTTAGCTTCCGATTAAATTATTAAGGCCCTTATGCCACCAGTATAAACGCCCTTGGTCAGGTTTCTAAAGGACAACAATTTAATCTTAAATGTCCTGGTTTAACCTCAGGTATCTTGTCATATGGCTTCTTCCTTTGACCTGTGATTTGTGGGCTAATCTGATCTATTAGACATATTTGTTCTCTTCGATGCCCTCTAGCAGCATCCTGAAATTAGATTGAACAAATGCAGCATTGATGCATTTGTTCAATTACAGAGAGCCGGTCAGTTCAGGTCAGCTACTGAGATGCTCATGGGAGGGAGTGGTTTCGATAGCAAACTCCACACATAGAAGTATCTTACATCTGTTACGTTAGATGAGTGCCATTTCAAGCAAATACCTTTCTGTTTAGATCTCAGTGGCAGAATTAACATAAATGAGTCTCTGATTAGCATTTTAAGACTTAGTTATTACTAAATACTTAAAACATACTTACCACATAGTGATGAACCTGAAGCAGTCGACTCCATCTGTGTCCTTTAATTACACAAGCTGTAAAGCAGGCTTTTTCCCCCTCTTCCTTTCTGTTTGGCACCTGCGCTCTTTGAGATGTGGACCGGTTGGACCTTCCCCTGATTAATGGACCTGATTGGCAATAGAGGAGACGGACAAACGATTGCAGGGGTTTCATTCCTCTAAAAATCCAAGTCATTATTGGAGAGCAGTGAATCTCTGCAATCTAATAATGCTCTCAGTGTTCTTTTCAAGCTTTTAAACTAATTCGTGATTGATCACTAATTATCGGTGACGGAGCCTCTCGAGACAGCACTTTCCAGCTCTGAACGTTTGTTCTATCTTAAAACTGTTTGAAAGGAGCTATAACTTCCAAATGGTTGACTCTGCTCCCTGGTGGAGAGTCAATAGACCGCCTTGAGACGTTTGAGTGAACATCGATGTTCTTTGCCAATATGCAGTATTGCCTCTCGACAGAATAAAACACCTGGAACCGGCCGTCTGGTTTTGATGGGACCGTAGTTGGCAATCAGCAGTGTTACTGCTCTTATTGAACTCCTTATTGGGTATTTGTATAGTGCTCCCCACACGCACTTTAACAGCCAGAAGTCGGTTGACAAATCCACATTCTGTAATTGCGTGACCATTGATTTCAGTTCCAGTCAAAAAGAGAGAAAAAAGGGAAGTGCCTTCTTAAAGACAAGACATATATTAGTGTAATGCCGATGGCACGTAGCCTATATGTGGAGTGAAAGGAACACACACACACACACACACACACACACACACACACACACAGACAGAGGGTGTAAAGACACTGAGCCCTTGGCTCTCCCACAGACGTCTCACCGGAATAACGTTTGCTTTTCAGTGTTGATATTATAGTCTTTGCTTGTTCACTTTGCAGAATGTGGAAATGAAGAGGTCTGAATCTTTCAAGTGAAACTTCTGTTTCTGCAAATTATGGACAGATCTGATTAATATTAATGCAGTCATAACCAGAACATTTCAGGTAAGATGTCAGTTTTCTTACTTTATGTTCATATATACTATATATTTTTCATGTAGATTTTTTTCATGTAGACTTTTCAGTTAAGGAACAGGATATGTTTGAGTAAAAGGAACAAATTTAAAAGACAAAAGAAAAATGTATTTCTGTTGCATTCACACATCCTAATATGGTCCTTAAAGAGTAATCTTTGTGTTTACATTTTAGTTATTAAAAAACGTTTAAAATATGTCTAAATGCCATAAGGAATTAAACAAAGTGCAAACTGCAGCCTGCTACAACACTAAGCTGTCTGACTGAAATGAAGTCCTCAGGAACTTCCATTTATTTCCAAAAGGAGGCAATAGAGCTTCATACGGGGCGATGTAAGCTGCCGGTCCATTGCTTCATGCAGCAACAGTGTAAGACCTCTGAGTTTTCTACTTTTTGCTTGTTGTTAAGCCCTTTTATTTCAAGGTCTGCACACAGGCATGCACACAAAGGTCCATTGTGGTGTTGTGCAGGTGTTACTAGTCTATTGAAAGAAAATTTGCAGTGAATTTGCTGTTTTATAGTTTGCACGGATAACTTATAATAAATAAATAAAAAATCTAAATTTGATCATACATTTTTAAAAATCATTGTCATTTTTACAAAAATCACTACAAATGTCACAAGTTTTCATAGCAAAGGGGTCAAATACTGCCATCTGCTGTTTGTATTGTTTTAAATGAGCTGCATGGTTTCCTTATATTTTTGTGGCAGAAAGAATACTCAAATACGTAAAGTGTGATACATACAGTATCATTTGTTTGTAGAACAGATGACCTGCTCCGTAGCTGCTGCTGTTAGCACAGATCTTTGTTCCTGGCTCTTGAGGTTAGTAGCTTTCATAATGCACACAACTGGGAGAGATTATGGTCTGATTTACTTACCATGGTAAATAAAAATAGTCCAAGTTGAGATTTAGTTGTTTTAAATGTGCCCTTCCCTTTTTTTATTTGCAGAGGAAACATAGATAACCATATGCTATTCAGCATCAATGGAGCAGGCAGCAGCTGCCTTTGAAACTCAGATTTAAACCATGTTCTTATTTGTTTTCACTTTGTAAGTCATAGGGTCAGTGTAGTGGCTTGCCGGTCAATGCTGCTGTGTTATGGTAAGGCGTGACCTGAGAAAGGCAGTAAATGTACCGCCTTTGTTCTTGATGTTGTTCTTATGTACGGACAATGTGAGCTGTTTGTCTGGCTAAAGTGGTCATTAAAACGGACAAATAGGACCATGGCTAAGAGCCACTGGCTGAACCCACGCTAGGGTCTCTTAAAGCTTAATTGGCATTATTTTGGCTTTGAAGGGTCACAGGCTTAAACCTTTTATTGTGTCCACCGTAATGACAATGTTCCTCCCCCACTTCTGCACCTCTCCGTTTTGTTCTTGCCCAGCTAGACATCCACCTTCACCTCACTCAGCACGAGTGCTCTTTTTACCTCCTTTTTTCCCATAACCTTTGACCTTATGGACTGATGTGCAATCATCTGGAGCAGTCCTCCTTTATTTAATTCTCTTCCTTGTAGTCACTCTGACACCCGCCAAAACTAATCGGGCCATTTGTTTACACAAAACATTGATGTTTTGTGTAAACTGTTTAATTAATATTGGCTAATTAATTTAATATAAAAATGAACTTGTGTTAAACTGAATAAACCATTTAGGATACTTTTTCTGGAATACAGATTTGCGAGGTATGTTATTATGTTGTGAGATAAAGAGAGACACGGGAAAAGGGTAAAGCTCTGCATCAGGGGTTTTCAAACTGTTTCATGCCAAGAAGATTGCAAAGGACTATCTTCCTAAATTATGAAGGTTGTCGTATATTATAAGTCCAACTTATACAGTGTGAGGAAAAATAGAGAATATATAAGGACATGTTGTTTAAAAATTAAATAATTGCCATTTATGTATTTATTGTACTAAAGCTAAAGATATTAAATATTAACTGCAAAGTACAATTTGTATTGAAGGAAACAAATATTTTCAGATTCAGATATACTTGTTACAGCACTTTTTACATTGCAATTTTTTTTTTGCCCGAGACCCCCTTGTTGCAAACATTTAAAAAAAAAAAACTTTATTAGATACAATGAATAGAAAACATTTGAGGTAAGATGTTAACTTAGCATTTGTTTGGTGCCTACAGGGATATGGTATGATGGACAGGTATTAAGAGGGAAGGGAAATGCAGAGAACGGGGTAGGGTTCTCATTGTAGGGTGGCAATCATGAAAAGACATAAGTGAGGGGAGAGAAAGTGAGAGTGTGTGAAAGAGGAGAGAGCTAGAGGGAGGCTGAGAGAATGTCTCAAAGGACTAATGTCCTCATTGTACAACCTGGTTTGAATGCAGACAGATTCTCTGAGAAATTAGGGCAGGAGAGAGAATCGCCAGAGCGCGGCTGAAACACCCTGCACACTGAAACTAACCGCCAGAAAATGTAATTCCTGGTGTCAAAAATCAGTTCATTGCTTAACTTCTAATTAGACAAAAATGAGATTTTAGCAGTTATTAGCAGATGAAAGATCACCCTGTTTCAATCGACCTTTTTTGTTTTGTTTTGATGAATTAAAAAGCTGAAACACATGTGATTTGTGTTTCAATTCTCTGAATAGAAGCTTGTTCCAGCCGAATCATGTTTTCTAGAATGAATCTGTTTGCTCTTCAGTCTTCACTCCGTGTGTGTTTGTGAGAGCTGGAGAATATGAGCAGTGATTCCATGGGTCGTGTGTGTTTTTGTCTGCGATAGATAGAGCGGTATGTGATAAGTATGCATGTATGTGTGAAAACAGCAGTGGTTTGTTTTGCTACACTTGGTGAACAAAAGTCTCATCCGGCTGATCAGTGAAATGGCAAATAGATCTGCATGTAGGCTGAGAGACAAGGCGCTTATCAGAGTTATCCAGACCGCGGCACACAGATAGAAGAGTGAAAACAGACGTGCACACACTGAAAAACACCATGGAAGGCGTGTCTCATTCTTCCCTTGGGTGGATATGCATATGAAACAGCATACTGTAAATGATAACAGTGTTGGTGGATGAGATGGCGAACAGTTATCCACAACACATTTTTTTACTATTTGACAAATTAATTGCTCAACTTGTTTGCTTTTAGTTCTCTTTCATGAGTTCATAGTTTGTGTTCCAGTTGTTTAAGTTTGTGTTTTAGTGTTTTTATTGTTACTTAAATTTAACAGCATAATTACAGCATGCAAACTTACAATTCAGTCCTTTTCAGCTGTATGGTTATGTACAATCAGCCGGTCATTACCGCAAAATGTAACCTCTGTTAGGGTGATCAATTTCAGTTATGTTTTAGTTAATGACATTATACTGTTTATTACATGGCTACTTGACAAATAAATAAATACAGAGACCTAAATTTTTTAAATTGCTTTATCAGCATGTGCAAAAAAAAAGCAGCATGTTACAAGAAACATGTTTAATGAAATAGTTCTAAACAGTTAATAGTGGCCACTATAAAAAAAATATATATAAAAAAAAATCTGTGTTTGACCAATCAGAATCAAGTATACTAGATTATAGTATAATATGATGTTATTGTTGTACTCAATAGGATAATAGTTAAATAAGTATAATTAAAATTGAAATATACATTACTATTCAAAAGTTTGTGGTCAGTAAGTTTTTTTTTTTTTAAGAAATTGATCATTTAATTCAGCAACTTGATTAAATTTATTAAAAGTGACAGTAAAGACATTGGTAACAATAAGAAATGTTTCTTGAGCAGCAAATCAGCATATTAGGATGATTGGATCATGTGGCACTAAAGACTGGAGTAATGATGCTGAAACTTCAACTTCATCACAGGAATAAATGACAGTTTAAAATATTCAAATAGAAAACATTTATTTAAAATAGTAATATTACTATTTATCTGAATTTTTGATTAAGTAAATGCAGCATCGGAGCATGAGAGGCTTCCTTCAAAAACTTCTCGAAAAATCTTACTGGTCCCAATCATTTGAATGGTATTGAATAAAGAAATAATTTAAGACCTGTTTAAGTTTCAATAGAGGTCATGCGGTTGAATAAGGGAGGCGTGTCACCTGTGATTTGTGAGAACTTGCGAGCAGTAACATAAGAGGGTATTTCACAACTTACTTAACCAGTTGAAAAGCTTTAGCTCAGGTGTCTTTTTACCTCACACATTCCTATTCTTTGTATTCTATTCCCATTCCTATTCCTAACGCACTTAGTTGGGAAAGCCAGTCATTTTGGGATGCCCCTGGGGCAGATGAAGGGTCAGGGGGTTAGTTAGGTGCCATTCTCCCAGCACTGGGAACTGGGACCCTCCCATTTGTGGTACAGACCTCTGCCATTTAGCCACCTGCCTCCAATAAAGAAAAAGCAAGCGGCCGGTAAAATTCAGCGTTTGCCTCGGGCAGCTGGACGTGTTATTGATCCAGTGGGGGGAGGCTCTCGCTTGCTCCTCTACTCCTGATGGAGGCCGGACTTTGGTCTGAGCCGCATTCCTGGGTTCTGTTCAGCTCGGAGGCAGAAGGGAGGGAGGATGTGGATGGGAGGAGGGACTGGAAATCACTTGTCATGTGCCTATAAAAGTGTGCCTTTCGTTTCAGAGCATGCTCACTGAGGCACGCACCGCTCCCACAAAATCCAGCCCCCAAATTTGAACTGGAGGGAGGGCAAGTTACGCCGCTGACTCTTGTGTTATACTCCTCTGTGTCTGTTTGGCTTCCACCCTGCATGGTTCCTTCTGCACCTATGGCTCTACGGTTGAAAAGGTGAACGTGGATTACACTGGAAAAGATGGAGAGCATTGACCGGAAGACTTGGGTGCGTGCACTTTTTCTTAATTCATCATTTTTTCTACCCCTGTACATTTTCTCTCTTAAGCAAGGAAAACTTCATCAGAAAGATAAGAAGCAGTTCGTATACAAATGTGAGAAATAATGAGGTCAAAGAAACTTGTAGTTTGAAGTGTTGTTAAGCTCAAATGGAAAGCAACCAGTGAAGTATAAGGTCAGGAGGCATGTTTACATGCTGGCAAAAAGGCGTTAGGAGGCTTGTACTTGTGTTATGATTGGGAAGACACGTGGACACATTCTGAGAACTCCTACATTGACACAGGGCTCGGAGTTTTACATAACTGCTCGAAGTGTCTCATCGCCACTTCATGTGTGGCTGCTCTGATTCAGGGTGAATGTCTGTCTGGGATGTGACGGCAGGGCGGAAGGGATTTGTCTCAACTGCAGACACGTGGGTACCATGAAAAAAGGCAGATTTCATAAAGAGTGAAACACGTGGTTGTTTTTCTGAATTCTTCCTGCAACTTCTAGAGTTTCTGTAGTCATGTGTTTTTCAAAGTCTCAGATTTTTGTGTGTTCTTGGGCACAAGCCGTTGTCAGATGTTGTGATTTCTTAGCACTAACATATACATGTCACCTGCTGCATCTGAAGTAATACAGCAATGCAGCAATACTATAAGCAGCAACGTATCATTTCCGGTCACACTTGTAAAAGCTAAAATTACAAGATGTTACCTTGATGTACAAAAATATTGTACTTTACAATGTTTACAATGTTTCATTAGGCAACATTAGTTGATGAACGAAGAATGAACAATACTTCTACACCGTTTATTAATCCTAATTAATGGTAATTTCAGCATTATTAAAATCAAAAGTTGTATTTGTTAACATTAGATAATGCACTGTTAATTAACATGAACAAACAATGAACAACTTATTTTGAACTAACAATAGCGAAGATTAATAAATACTGTAATGTAGTGCTCATTGTTCGTTCATGATAGTTAATACATTAACTATAAGGGAAAGTAAAGTGTTACCGTATCCTCTATGCTGAAACCACCAGTATGTGTTATTTTAATATGTCAGACCAGGAAGTTGATTCAAGGCCTCTTGCTAAGATGTACAGTATATACTTTTAGTTTGAAATCAAGAAGCTAGATCTTAATTGCGTACTGAACCACATATTTACACATTGACACCACTGTATTGCCGGCCACTTCGAGGGGCTGTAAAGTTTGTCTGCCTTTTAAACCTTTAAATCTAACTTTTAAATGAGTACGCTACATAGTTTGTGTCATTTGTCCTGTGAAACAGAAGTTCCTCAGAAGTGTCAAACTTATTATTTTCTATGTATTTACATAGCGTATGTAGTCATACTAGTAATAGCATTATTAACACTATTTCAGTCCAGATTTTTGAGCACACACGGTTTAAATTCCAACACATTTTCAGATTATATTTGGTATTTTTTGTGACATTTATTATTTATGCTATTGTTGCAACTTTGTGTTTGTTGTTTAATTTCTGAAAAGAAAAGTTCAGCTGTTTTTCTCCCTCTCTTATTTGAATGTCCAGAAGGGAACAGTGACAGTCGATGAAATCATTTTTCTCACTCAGCTGTTGTGCAGCTCTCTTCTCCAGCAGGAGATGTAAAGATGAACTGTGTTTTCCGACAGCCTGTTTGTCATAAAGGCTCACCAGACATAACACTTACTCCCATGCTTTGATACTGGGAATTCACATCTGGGGAGTGCTGTTTGGCAACAAAAATCCCATAACCCACTAATATGGTTTATTTTCATTGCACCCTTTGGCACTGGTTGTAAGTAACTTACACAATGCTACATATGAAAAGTGTGTTTGCACTCTAAATCATTGACTCTTAGGTACTTGTTTTAGCACTTAGATAATTACACACATTCATTCCCTTAAAAAAAAACCTCATAAACTTGAGGAAGAGTGTAATTTTATGGACCCAAACGCTCTTGGTTAGTGGTCAGTTTTTATGTTTCCATTGAATAAAAGTAAATTTGTCTTCTGATGCAAATGTGCCCATGGTTTTCTTGTAAAGCAATTTTTTCTACTTACCCCATCACAATATATATTTAATATTTTAAAATTAATTTCTAGCTAACCAGAAGCATTTAGTAAATTAATTTATTTGCTGAAGATCCTTGAACCGTTCTTGATAATAGATGCAGACAGCTTAAGATCATTTTCTTTGTCCTAAATGCTGAAGTCTAAATCAGTAAATCTTCAATTCATTGAGCATCACACTCAATGTGCCCTATCTTACACCTGGTGCAATGCAGCGCCAAGTGCGACGCAAGTGCTTTTTCCTAGTTTCAGTCCGACGCAGTTATCATTTTCACGTCCTGTGCCATGTTGTTTATATATAGGCGGGTCCACAACGCGCGTACACTCTGCTTATTAAACACAAAGGGACGCACAGCAGCACACAAGCATGCCAAATATTTAAAATGAAAGGATTACAATGTAAAAGATTATTATTGGGTACATAAAGATATGGTGGAATCCGGCTCGTCCCGTAGAAGGTCTGCTTGCGCACTTTTACCTCGCACACGAGCAGTTCCGTTTGCGCTCTGGAGACGAGTTCGGTCTTTCCACTATCAAATTCCCCCATGGTGCAAGCGCAACTGGCATTTAAAGGGAATCGGAGATGAGACTCTGATTGGTTTAACGCATGTAAATGCCAAAACACTCCCATTACTCATTAAGAGAATAGGGACAACCCTTTAAGACCACGTGCCTGGCGCACCGACCATTTTTCCCGTCGTTAAACTAGCAAGTGGATTCGGACACGCCCTAACTGCACTTGTGCCCTGCGCTTCAGACCATGCGCTAAGATCGTTAAAATAGGGCCCAATGTGCCAGAGACCATGAAAGCTTTTTGGTTTACTGCCCAATGCCAACATGTTTTTCTATTGTGTTTAGTATCAGAACTGTCATGGTGAAAAAATTGCTGTCCTTCAAAGTTGCAAAAATAGAGGTGTGTTCACACTTGGTTTGGTTCGATTAAACTAAACCCTGGTGCGATTGCTCTGTTAGTGCGGTTCATTTGATTAAAGTCGGCATGAAATCAAAATTGACCCTATTTACTTTGTTAGCGGATATTACTAGTCTTGTGGTGAACAATTAATCCGTGCAAGTTAATACACAGAGAAAAATTATTTGCCGTGGTTATCTTTAATCAAAGTCTGAAAAGTTACTTCCGGGTCTGGAATGGGTCTTTTTCTGATGGTGTAGGTTTGACGGCTTGGGTTGCTTAAACGCTTAACCACTCCCCTCAAACCGTTACTCTGCTATGGGCGAGAGATGGAGAGGAGGAGCCCTAAAGTAAAACTCTGCCCTCTGTTCAATATTCCGTTTCACTCGGAAATGCGTCACAACACTTGAGAAAAGTCGTTTGCAACTTCCGGTTCACGCGGACTTTAAGTGTGAACTCTGCCCTCCCAACCCTGGTGCACACCAAACAAGCGGGCAGAGACTGCTGAAAAGATGGGTCTCTGTTCACTTCCAAATGAACTCTGGTGTGATTTCATACGACCCTAAAAAAGAATGCTCAAGCATACCTGTTTTTCCTTTCATAGTCACGATGTTGCCATTATAGTTCGGTAAAGGCGTCAGAACCCTATCTCCTCCCTGCAGATCTTATTTGTCTGTGTGAAGGAGGGATTCCTCTGCTGTTTTGACTCCTTTACTCATTTTATAAGCTCTTCACGTGTTGTCAGCTCCATCATATACCATCATATGTACGCACATAGCGAGCGCATTTAGCCCAGCACATGGATGTTCGACAAGATACACATCACAAAAGCCGTTTTTTGTGTGTGTCTTTAAAAAAAAACATGTTTTGTTACAGAGCTTAACGAACATCCAAAACAATGCTATGTTCTGGACTAAATGCACTCATTTTATGTGCGTAGCTAACATATGATGCTATTTTGACAAGCTGAGAACTCGTGAAGAGTTTATAAATTGTGTAAAGGAGTCAAAACAGCATCAGGAATTACACATTTTTCTGCAGTTCTTCGTTTGTGTGCAACGTAGACGTGTTGATATGAGATAGAACATCTTTTTTTGCGTGTTTTTGTTTTTATTTTAGCTGAACCGCAGAGTTCTTTTGGAAGCGAACTAGGGATGCATAACGATTAATCGCAATTAATCGTTTGCAGAATAAAAGTTTTTGTTTACATCATATATGTGTGTGTACTGTGTATAATAATTATGTATATATAAATATACAAACATGCATGTATAAATTTTAAGAAAAAATCTATTTATATATTAAGTATTTATAATTATATATAATATAAATTATATCTAAATATAAAAATGTATATAAACATGTGAATATTTTTTAAATATATACATGCATGTGTGTGTATTTATAAATACATAATTATTTTACACAGTACACACATATATGATGTAAACAAAAACTTTTATTCTGGAAACGATTAATTGCGATTAATCGTTATGCATCCCTAAAGCGAACCGAGACCCACCTTTTCAGAGGTCTTGGTTTGCTTGTCTGGTTCAGAGGGCAGCGTTCACGCTTAATCAAATGAACACAATCATCAAATGACAGATTGTATGACATGCTTTCATCCTTAAAAAACATGAGCAAAATGATGTAAGAAAATATGACCCAGACTATTAATATAAACATGTTTGTCCTGTGAATTATGAGTGCTGAATACTGAGATTTTTATAATTATAATAATTTATTATTCTTATTTAAATGTATTGTATTAATATTAAGGGTAATTTAATTGTTTGATTTTCAAAGATAATTTTAAGCAGTATATAGCATAGCATAACAGCTGTAGCTTTGTTGCAGGGCAACCTCAACCTGTTGTTATGAAGTCTTAGATCACTCTGCTTTGGGCCAAAGTACATTGAATGTGTCAGATCTTTTGTTTGGTCTGGCAGACACACGTCATTGCTCACGCAACGTTATCATACTGACATCAGCTGTGTGTTTTGAGTAAAGGGTGAAAGAGTTCAGTTGTTAACACAACACTAAAAGCATACAGCAGAAGGCCACTGAGCCTTGAAGGAAAGCAGTCATTTTCCGACTTTTAAGAATGTCCTGAGTATTATATGAGGTGTTTCCTTTCCCACAATAGCAGGACACTGTGGTTACCCTTGGAAGCAATATTATTTCTGAGCTCTTTGTTTTCTCAGCTATCTTACCTGTCCCTGTGATTGATTTGAAGGCTGAGTGTGAAATGAGATCAGCTGATAAAAGCAGCATATGCTGTAGTGGAAGCTGGAATTGTTCACATGTGAGTTTCTATAAGGTTTATGGGCAGCAATTTTGATGTTGATATTTGAATTTGGGTGTTGTTTTAAACATTTTACGTCTTTGCTGTAAGTTTAAATGCTGCAACGCATATTATCCACTAATGGCTAGTCTCGTGTAGCCAGACCTTCAGACTGACGGCAGAAGCTCTGGACTCCATCGCAGCTTTCATTGGCCAATAACATGTAAAGCAAGCAACCAATCACAGTCCGTTTTGTTCCGCGTCATGTTTAGGGGCGTGGAAATGTAAAGGCCAATCAGAGATCTTAAAGTTAGTCAGAATCTGCTCAACACTGCTCAAAACGGCAGAGTTTTCGTTCGCCGCGCACTTTAGAGTTCTGTATGAAAAAAAGTGAGTTCTCACAAATCCTTTCATTATTACCAACAAAGTGTGAACACTGTAAATAATAGATGTACTGTGCACTGTAGACCACTTTTTGGATTTTAGCAGGATGTGAGTTTTATTCGCGGCAGGGGTTTGGGGGGTGGGCACCCACTGGTAGAAACATAAATTGGCGCCTATGTTGACAGTGATATAACCATAGCAACAGATGGGGCAAAACAAACTGATACTGCATTGAGTCTTGGAGTGTAAATGCAAACTAATAGACCTAACCCTAATTTTGTAATTATTTTACATATTGATATACTAACAGATTTACACAGTAAGTGCAATTTAAAGTATAATTCATTTGGTAGTTTGGGGTCATTAGGATTTTATTTATTTATTCAGAATAAAAAATTTCAAAAGTGACATGTTTAAGACTTTTACATTGTTACAAAAGATTTCTGTTTCAAATAAATGCTGTTCTTTTGAACTTTCTATTAATGAAAGAATGCTGAAAAAATGTAAAGCACAACTGTTTTGAACATTGATAATTCAAACATTTTCTTGAGCACCAAATTTATTTAATGTATAAGCAAAATGGACTGAAATCTACTCAAATGAATCGGAACTGAATCAAGGAAAGCAAGTCCTGTTGCTCTTGCGACTGGATTGGACACTGTATTAGTCCAAACTACCTAGCACTTCTACTACTACAATTCAATTTCTTGTACAAGTATGTATTGTTGTTATCATTTTTGAAACTGATAATGCCAAGTTTCTGTTTTTCCATCTCTGTTGTTTACTCCTCAGTAGCAGCAGTAAACACTGTCATAGAGTCCGCTGGGCTTTTGCACAAGTGGAGTTTGTCATTAGTCAGGTTAACAGCTCCCGTGGTTCTCCTTCTTTCTTTCTGTCTCGATCTCTCCTTCTCCACGGGGTGTTCGGAGTGCCAGACACTCACAGGTTGCCATTTTATGGGGCTCTGCAGAACCAGATTTATGGGAATGATAAAAGCTGTGTAGAGCAATAATGACACCGGCAGCTGCTCTGAGCCTCGCTCCCGTCTTGTACTGCTGCGTCCCCAGTCCTCTGCAAACTCATAGAGAAAGACAAATAAAAATGTATAAATTATGTCCTGTGGAAGACATTAGACAATATGATCCCCTTATATGTGTGGTGCTTATCTCGATTGCTGTCACAATGAAGAGCTTTGTGGCTGTGTGTTTTGATCTAATGCTCCTGGCCTCTTGTAGTGTGGTAGTTTTTGGTCATGTACAGAAGTAATCCATGCTTGTAAAAGCCTGTCTCTTAGTCTGTGATAACATCCATCATTCATCACTATAAAATAAGAGGGAACAAAAAGCGGATGGGACTTGGGCAGAGAGAGAGAGTGGGGTAGCGACTGCCGCCATCATTAATGGCCTGACAGAAGTGGAGATTGATGCCGCTTTGTGTTGTGTAATGGTCCAGCAGACTACCAATGATAAAAACAGATCATAAATCTACAACTATCTGCTTGGTACAACAATTTTATGTGTGCTGTCTTGCATTTATTGGATTCATTCGGAACATTTTCCATGACCCTTGGTAGTGGCTGAACGATATGGGTTTTTCAGTGGCCGATGCCATTGCTTATCTCTTGAGAGCAGGCTAAAATGACTGCAATTACTCACGCATTCATTAATCCATAGAGTACATGTTTTTTGTTTTTGTTTTTTTTAAGCACTATATCAGCAAGGAATTGACCAACTGTAGCCAAGAATTCAGACAGCATGGTGGAAATCGTTCTTGGAGTGGGGCGGTCAGAGTACCGGCAACATATGAGAAGTGCTGGTAGTATGCAAGAAAAAGTGACGGTACGCTACAGATTAAAATATAAAAGTGTCGGTACTACGTTCTGATGCTTACTTCGCGCACTGTACGTGGTTAAAAAAATGGCTGCATGCATGCGAACATACGCACATACTATGTTGATGATGAAATCTGATGATGGGTATACTTTGCTCCTAACCCCATTATTGGACACTTTCACTATAAATGAAAAAGTGCGGCTTTAAATTGCCTTGTGTACAGGGTCGCTGGCTCAGGATGTTTTAATAACAAGGATTTTTAAAATTTCTGGATATCCTTTGACTCATAATGACCTCCATAATCAATTTTTGAAAGACATTTTACTCAAACACTCATCATGAATCATTTTGGGTGTCACAAGGGTCCACATCAATTTGTTCTGTGTGTATTTTCTCTTGTTCTGCTTTGCTGACAGTGGTGTTTCTCTGTCCACAGCTGGAGAGGAGAAGAACAAGTATGGGGCTCTTTGTTTGCCATGCTGAGAGAGACTGATCGGGTCAGTGCAACTGTTGTCATTTCTTCCCCCCATCATATATCCCCCAGCAACACCCCAGCTAGACCCATCAGATCAACCCTGAAGAATGGGGTCAATCTTGGGTTTGCCAGCAGATTAGCTGCTCAGCCAATAAATGATCTGAGGATGAAACCCTGGCCAAATAGCAGTTATAACCTTCTTTCAAAACCCTTTCAGAGCTAGTTCCAGATGGGCACATTTACCTGCACAAACAGTGAGTGCACTAAGGTCGAGTTCAAGCATCTCTTGTACGTGTTTTCAAATGGATCCTTTTATATTCACAAAGGAAAATTTTAAATGGCAGCATTCCCTGTCGTACATTTTAAGTCTGCAAAAAAACCTTGCAAAAAGAATTGCTAATAAAAAGCTTAATGCCAAAAGAACCAAGCTTATTTGAAAAAGCACAAAAGAACCTAATTTGTGCCTTTTTGTCAACAAAAAAAAAAGAAAAAGAATCTCGTCTGAGATTTTAACTTGGTGGTGGGCACACTTTTTGCCTCCTGTTCAGTCATTCTCTTATGTCTTCCCGTTCCTCTTTCCGTTCCATCATTTTGCCAGAGGATTCATATGCTAATAGGGTTCAGGAGATGAGGTGGTTCTCACGTTCAACTTGAAACTCAGGCTTTTGTGTGCCTAAAGCACAAGCTGCAGAACAGAAGCTAGAAGTGAAATTAAAATCTGCTGAATGCCCCAGCGGGACTGGGAGGGTAGTGAAGGGGAGGGCAGGGGCGGTACAGCAGCTGCTGATATTGGATAAATGTGAGATGCCCACTGTAGCGTTTCTTGCTCTCCTGGGGGACCGGCTAAACGAGGCATGGCTGTGTGTTTCTTTAATCTTACTGGCCTGTTCCTGGTCTACTGATCAGTTCCTTTCTGAGATGGTTATTTAGCAAATGGTACCGGACCCCGATGCATACCCTGCAATTCCATGGCATTGGAAGTTCCTCACACCACTTATAATACAAGTCTGACTCTGTATTCATTCGTACTGTTTAGTTAAGGGACCACATGCCATTTATGAAAGGTGGTACCATTTAAAGGGGTACTGTAGTTCACTGTAGTCCATTTGTGTTTTTATTTATTCACCCTCATGTCATTTCAAACCTGTATGACATTTTTTTTCTATGAAACACAAAAATTTTGTTTTTTGAAGAATGTCTTTTTTTTTGTCCATATGATGGGTTCAATGTTGTTTTGGACCCCATTGTAACTGTATGTTCAAAAACTGTTCTTCAAAATATGTTCTTTAATGGTCCACAGAAAAAAAAGATTTTGAAACCATGTGATTTTTTTTGTTTTTTGGTTGAACTGTTCCTTTAATGGCGTTTGGACCGGTTTGCAGTCGCTGTGCAAAGAGAGGCCATTTTTTCTCGAGTTACTCTCATGATGTGCAATCACTAGGGCAACCACAAATCTTCTGTGCTTGCTGATGCAGAATGCACACAATCAGGGCTTCAATGATTAATATAGCCTTTTTTTCCCTTTAGCTCCAAAAGGTGGGACTTAGGAAAAACATAGGACCAAGCTTAAAATCTTTCATCAACTATACAGCCTGGTCTGTGTGTTTGTGTAAAGACTGAGAAATGGAATAGAAAAGACATGATCTCCAGACAATGACGGGAATGCACAACCACAGAACACAAGATTGAATGCATTTCATTCTTGTTAATCGTCACCTTCCAGACCCTGGAATGCTCACATGTCAGCCCATGGTCTGAGAGGATCCTACAACTCCCTGCTGTTATAAATGATGTAACATTAGCTGGGTCAGATTGGAGTCACGGGTGTATGTCTAGTGTCCATGCCAGGGTTTTATTTTTTGCTTTATTATTTACCTTTTTGCCGCTAGAAAAACCAGCAATGTTGGAGAGGTGGCGCCCCGACAAATCTCGCGAGAATCACGACTTGCTTTACGGCACGACGTCACATACATCAACAATCTATGAAACAGCCTCTATGACAGACACTAGCATGCATTTCAGAAGTGAATCATGGCAGAGTTGACGACAAAACCGCGGTCGGAAGAGTCTAGGAAAAGAAAACGAGAAACTGACCACGTGAGGAACTGGACAAGAGTCTCACTCGGTTTCTAAAAAGCAGCAATGGATGCAACAGCGATGCTGACCTGGCATTCTTGTTGATGGACTAGTAGACATCTTCGGAGGCTATCTGTGCCTGTTCGATGTCTGAAGCTTTGTAACGCGTTGTGTCAGGAGGAAAAATAAGGGATAGCTCACAGATGAAGTTATTACAGAGGCCAGACAGACTCACGGAGGTGGTTGGCATCTCACAACTTGCACTTTATTCCCCAATCAAACTCATGTAACTGTCTGTCACATGTTTTACCGTCCACAACATAACTTATGAGCTAAGGGGCGCAAAATTTGCTGAGGAAATAATTTGCCAGCATGTTGTTTATGGCAAATTCTGACCCTACCATCTGAATGGCAGATATAGAGACTCATCAGACCAGGCAACGTTTTTCTAATCTTCTATTGTCCAATTTTTTTGAGCTTGTGTGAGTTGTAGCCTCAGTTTACTGTTCCTAGCTGACAGGAGTGGCACTTGGTGTGGTCTTCTGCTGCTGAAGCCCATCTGCTTTAAGGTTCGACATGTTGTGTGTTCAGACAGAGACACTCTGTCTGAACACAGACACTCTGTTCTGTTTACCTCGGTTGTAGCGAGAGTTTCTGAAATTCTCAGATTAGCCCGTCTGGCATCTACAACCATAACATGTTCAAAGCCACTTAAATCACCTTTCTTCTCCATTTTGATGCTCACTTCAACTTCAAGCTTCAAACTTCAAGATTGTCTTGACCTTATCAGCATGCCTAAATGCATTGAGTCGCTTCCTAAATGCATTGAGTTGACCATATCTGCATGCCTAAATGCATTGAGTTGACCATATCTGCATGCCTAAATGCATTGATTTGCGTTAACGAGTAGTTGAACAGGAGTACCCAACAAAATGGCTGATGAGTATACTGTATTTAGCAATATAGTGAAATTTATGCTGTATAGTATGTCAATCCTTACTTTTGTCCATAACAGATCAGATGTTTCCCATTTACTGTACTATGCAAAACTGTTATTTAAAAATCACTGACCCAAATTTCTCAGGAGACATGAAATGGCCAAAATGTTTGACAGCCAGTACAGAGCGGGACAATTCACTGCATCCTCAGGAGAAATATGGGAACAATTAGATGACTGTATGCTTACAACTTGTAGAGATGGGCACATACTGTCCGACAGGCTAAAGGGCCGGAGCCCAGCCCTGCTCTATTTGATTCGTTTATTAATTTAATTTGCTAGCCCGCCATGAGAGGAGTCAGAGGGTGCGTGACTCTCCTGGGCCCTAATAGCTTTTAGGCAAGATGGCGAGGGTTGATGGAGGGAGATTTATTTATTCTTTTTTTCGCCTAAAAGCTGGCCGTGCTCCAATCATCACAGATCTTGTTTGTTTTGTCACGGGGTGTGATGGCTGAATGTGTCTCTGAGGGAGTTGAAGAATGACTGCAGCTCTCCCTGCGGTCGGGCCCCCACAGCTGCTCTGGACACCACACCTCAACTCAGCCTGGCTAAACTCCGCTCAACACGCCGGCAGCTTTTTTTGTTTGCATAAAATATACATAAGCAACAGAGCACAGTAATTGGAAAGTATTTCACATATATTTTCTTTTTACATTTATAGCTCCTGACAGATTTGTAATATACTTTATCACTTCTATATAGTTTTGGGTAACACGTTATAATTAATATGTACTGTATAATAACATGGTACCATCAAGTTGCAACGTCAGCAATTTGTAGTTTTTTGAATGCACATGCATTTTCCAGACACTTTTATTCAAAGCAGCTTTCATTGCATTCAAAGTATACATTTAATAGTTCATATATTCCCTAGATATCAAACCTATGACATGGTTTTATACTATATCATCATTACTTGAAAAACTGAAAAAAAACTTTAAACCAGCTTAATGTGGTTGGCTGGTCTCCTAGTCTGGCCAAGCTGGTTATTAGGTTTTATAGAGTTTTTGGTTCATTTGCTCAAGCTTAGAGATCAGCTGCCCAACAAGCATTTCATTCTTATTATTTACTATTAGTATATTACTATTATTTTAGTTATTTTAAGTTCATTTATTTTGTATTCATTATAAAACGTATTATTAATATTCAATTTAAAATACTATATTTACAAAATAAAACATCATATTTTATTTATTTACTTACTAGGTTTATTAAAGCAAAGTCTTTCCAAAATAAACCTGGAACTAGCTTAAGTATTCCTGGGGTACACACACACACACCCCTGGCTGAGAATCACTGCTCTTGATCTACAGTACATTCTTTGTTGTCAAGGTCTGCAGTATTTTTGTTCTTAGGCCCCGATCACACCTGACACGTTTTTTTTGCAGTGAGGCGCCTTTTTTCAATTGGTTTCCTATGGTAGTGAATGTTCTGTGCGCTGTTTATGCGCCCGCTGCGCCTCACGTTTTTGAAGTCGAAAAAACGTCAACGCGTTTTTTCCCACTGTCCAATCGAATGAATGGAGAGGCGGGCCTTCCGTTGTAGTGATGAAAGCTACAGTTGCTTTGCACGGCCGGAAAGTGCGATGATTGAGGATAAACTTGTGGTGCTCTCGCGGGTTACCAAGAACTAACGACTTCACGGACTGTAACTACCACAATGTTAACAGAAAGTAAATAAAATGCTGATTTGACGTTAACTTGACTGACATGACAACTGTTTCGGTGGTTGCCTAGCAACATAAAAAACCGCAGCGTTCTGTGTGATGGGCTAGTGCTGTGCGCCTTGCGTTTTCGAACCTGAAAAACGTGTCAAGTGTGATCGGGGCCTTACTGTGCCTTTTCTCTGTTTGGTAATTACCATTTGCTCAGAATTCCCTGTGTGTAGACAATGTTAGGCAGAGAGAGATTTGTCCAGCAGAGGGGAGAAAGTTGGGTAGACAGGGAACTATTAATCTTTCCATATTATTTCACAGGGCAAAACGTGTCTGCCGGTCACACTGTTGCTGGTGTGACAGGTAATTATTTAGGCTTAGTGCTGGCACCCTGTGCTCTCGATTTCCCTCTCTCTCTCTTGGCCTTTTCTGCCAAATGACTTTCTGTTTTGCCGCCCCAGATAAGTGAGAGGAATGTGGGCCATGCAGTGGTTTTAGCTGTTGAGCCTTCAGCATCCCTTTCCTTTCTGTTCCTCCTCCTCCTCCTCTCTCTGCCAGATATGTCTGCTGTCTGGGACAGTGAGCATCTTTACCTGGTGTTTTATGACATGAGCAGGACAGCCATGTTTTGGGGGAGGGTGGCTCTTGATGGCTCTTGTACGTGGAGACAGGGCTTGTAAATCACCTGGGCCGGTTTGTACAGCTCCACGTCCTGAAGAATCAGACGTCTGGAGGGGACCGACAGGTCTGTAAATCAGTCTGCTTTGATTTATGATTATAAATATGAAATATGATACCAATATGAGTGAGGTTGTAATCTAGAACTGGTCGTAAATTGCCGCTCATCCGATTTTTGTAGGTATTTCTAGATTTACCTATGTACAAGAGGAGCAATATGTTCAAAGTCTCAGATCAGCCCAGGCTTTGTGTAAGTGGCTCCCCACTGCTGTCAGATGAGTTGTGAAAGCTGAATCAACAGGACTGTATTTACTGAGGACAGGCTACACCCTCACATTTGACAGCCTCACCTTATTTTCCAGATCAGATTTCCTTACACACCATAAAGCCGAGGTCCTGTTGCTTAAGTGGGGACAGGTGCACACTTCATATGGGCTCTGAACTCCAAGGACATGGGCAGAGCTTTAGGATAAGGTTGTCTTAACTCTACCCAGAGGAAAAAATGTGTTGCTCAGTGATTGCTTTTCCTAAGCTCATGAGACTTACAGTAGTTGTGATTCTCATATACCCCTCATTTTAGTATCAACAGAGTTTCCGATATGTCTCCTGAAATTCCTTCGGAGAAATAAGAGTAAACACAATTGAGACATGAGAAATATCTGAGAGAAAAGGGATTAAAACTGAGAATGTGTTTGAAGAAACATAAAACATATTTTTTTTGTCTTGCAGCAATCTCTTTCAAGACTCCATTATAGGAATATTTTATTGCTCACTTTGCTTTTTTTAAGCTCAGGAGTCAGGAGACTTAGTTATGATTCGTGTCTGATATGTTTCTCCTAAAATTCCTTAGGAGAAATAAAAGTAGACACAACTGAGACATGAGAAAGTTCTGAGATGAACGAGAAACATGGGAGATCTCTTTCAAGACTCCATTGTAAAAAAAATTTTTTTCATGACATTGTTTTTTTTTTCACCTTTTAATGGACAGGACCGTATAATGCGAGACAGGAAACAATGGGAAAGGAGAGAAAGGAACAGGAGCAGGAAAGTACCTTTAGCTGGGACTTGAACTTGTGCTGTCAGAGGTGCAGATGTGTCTTGATGTCGATGTGCTGACCTGACAGATGTCTCTCAGGTCAGGATACTAAGGGCTGATTATTCTCTTATATTCTCATTTAGGTATCAGCTTTGTCTTCTGGTGCCAGTTGGTTGCAGTAAAAAGTTTGACTAAGTATCAGTTAACCAAATGGCAATCAGTCTTACTTGTCCAATTCAAATTAAACGGATCTATCGTTTTATGTAAGTGATTTGTATTGAGAAATATGTATCTATGCAACTTTCATGAAGTAAAATCACTAAAAGCCTTCCTTCCGCTGGGAAAAATAGTTCCTGACCGTAAACAGCAACAGAAGTTACATACATTATTTCCCCAATAGATGGCGGCAAAGACTGTCTTTATGAGTGAGTCAGTCAGTAGAGAAGACTTTTACATTGAAAGGACTCAAACTTGTGATCACGGAGAAGGAAGACGCAACTGACAGATGACTATGGGCACGGGAAAACCCCTTAACTGTTAAAAGGACAACATATCGCAGCGGACATTCAAACGGATTTTTAAAATTATGAATATATAGGACTGACCTGAAGGAAAATGCTATATCTACTGTAAATGCAGGTACACTCGCTTACTCGATCTCTCACAATACTCTACTATCGCTTCAATGAACAATATCGATGAGATCAAACATGTGTTTAAGTTGCTAAGAGTGGTTGCTAGGGGTGTTGTGTAGTGATATATAGAAGAACAGTTGGGTGAAGCGGTTATAGCCGTGTTTTATCGTGAATAAAGCACATCTATTGACCAATTTGAATCAAGGATTGGAACTAACCGTTTTATTACAATGCATATGTGTTAGTGGATACATGTGGTGGATTAGTGACCTTCATGACCTTAGACACAGTTCTCTTTACATCTGTACATTTCTCATACAGCTATCATGAGAAGAACAGAATATATATTATATGAGTCAGACCCCAGTCACCTTTTATATACAAATACATGCCTGTAACATAAATACCCAAATAGATACACTGGTTTTAACAAAAAATATGACTTCCAATTCATTATATAATACAAGAAGAGGGATTGTAAATCCACCCCTACCTTTCATCCGTTCAACCTAACTATCTTTCTTTCGACTTGTAAATTTTTCGACCTTTGGACCATTCCTCTTCCGAGGATTCTTTCACTGTTCATTCTTTAAACCTTTCATGTGTCTTTTTCTCTTGAACTGTAGTAAAGAGCTGTGTAAGCAGAGGTGCTAGCTTATGTGGGGCAGCTCTGTCACAGAGATTAGTGCAGGAAACCAGGTGTTGGATGAGTCCTGACTGGCGCTTAGATACTACACAGTCGGCTATAGATATAGACCCCTATAGACCCCTCTGCAAAGGATCATGGGCACTCTGTGCTGAAAGAAAGCTTTGTTTTGGCTTGCCTCGATTTTCAGTGTGACAGGGAAACTTTTTTACAGTAAAACGCACAGAAATTTTCTGCTCTAATGTTAACATTGAATGATGGTTTGATGAGGTGTCTTTTTCAGGAGCTTAACAAAGTAATAAGTCCAGACTTTTCATTGAGCACATCTCACCTATACTGCCACACCGACTTTCCCAGAAACAGAACTGAATAGATGTTTTTGTTCTGAAAAATGTAGCCTGCTCTCATCTGTGCTGTAATGTAAGTACTCGAGTGGCCCAGGTCTTCCACTCATTTACCCTACAGCATAAATCACCCACTAGAGTCGTGTTTCCATTCCTGCGAAATACACTACCCAGATGTTGAGTTGGAGAAAAATTATATTTAAAATGAGCTCTCTTGAGCACACCAACATTTTTAGGAGGGAAAATTCACTCTGTGCATTATATTCTTTATTATTCTGAAGAAGAAAAAATCTGCAGTGCTAATTTGGGCTTAACGTTATTCACCTCTCAGAGATGTTTGGCCTGCTTCTAGCAGCTATAATTTGACCAGAGTAATTAGGATGGAACCATTTGTCATTTGGTGAATCGGGAATACATTTGACAAGACACACGCAACAAAATGGGAACACACACAGCTACAGACAAGCTTTCTTAAATGATCCCATCCTTTAGCATTTTATGTCAGATATCAATAGAATTGTAAACTCTGTGGCACTGTGGCAACATATTTCTGTTTGTTTGAGCATCCTTACCAGCCTTACAACAACAACATTGGCTAAACCAATAGAGTGAGTTTGTTTGACCAGTAGCACACTGAATATGCTCACTGAACTTGTTTAGCAATATTATTTTTGCAATTCTAGTCAATGGTGCTAATGAGACAGCAGTGAGATTAAATGGATAGAAAATTGATAAGAAAAATATCCTAGTTTCATAAGTCGAAACTGTTCTCAGATTTGCCAAGTTGCTGAAATTTACAATCAAAGATCTCCAAATTAACTCAATCATTTCTCATCAAATTCTTCCCAAGGCAAATTTTCTGCACTTTTGTGTCTTATTTTGGGAGAAACACCTGACACAAATTTGATATTTCAGTGAAATATGACTGAGAACATTAAGTCTCATGAAAGAACAACTTCTGAGCAATAAAAATGCAGAAACTTTTCAGAAAAGGCCAGTCTACTCTGCTCTTTCACGTCCATCGATCTCACTGCAGTGACGTGTGTAACTGTGTGTGTGTCTGAGTTTGCTCGTTTATGTGCAGCTGAGACGCCGGCTTTTGACGAATGGCTGTATGGAGCGGAGGCACGGGGCCGTGATGTTCTTGACGTTCTTTTACAGCTCTGGCACTCTGTGCAGCCCACAACAGCCCTGCTGACATCTACATTTAACACGCTGCCCAATGACACCATTCCAGTTGCAGAGATCTCGATAATTACCACAGCTGGGTTCTGCTGCTGGTTAGAATCCAACCTGGCTAGAAAGTGCTGAAGCCTTGTTGCTTTCATGATAATCATTGCAGCTCACCTGCTACTGGACACCAAAGACAAAAGAGTCTCCTGTAAAAGTCCACTCCCTCTACACTGCTGATTTACGACAAATATGCTCATTTATTTATTATTTTTATTTATTTTACCAACGTATTGCAGATATATCTGTCTGTAAAAACAAATCATTTTTATGCACAGATGAAATGTTACCTGGACTGGACCAGTCATATAGTCCAACAGTGCTAAGAGAAGTGCGGTATTTAATATTATTTACAATGTAATAGTATTATTATAACAATGTACGCATAATTTTTTTCCCAATTAGCCTGGAACAGAGATGTTCACAAGTCTTTAAGCTAGAGTTTTTTTGTCACGAGTCCGAGTTGAGTCTCAAGTCATTTCATGCCTTACCAAAAAAAAACGATCACACTCATAAAATCCTTTTTTTATTATATAGACAAAGTATATGATCTTTCTATTATCTATTTTGTTTGTAATAAAGGTCCTAAGATATAAGGGATAATGTAAATCCAGCTTGTTACTTTATAATCCATTACAATGTGCTAAACAATCCTGGAAACAAGACGAATAGTCATTTTCAATACAATTGCTGAGGAGAGGCAAGATGGCGCCAGTCGCGGTTTGTTATACAGTTTGTTATACAGTGGTGTTCGTTGTTATTGACGACAGTCTTTATCATAAAAAAAATTTATCGTCGGAATGTTTAAGTCAATAGAAAACTACGCATACTGATTGATTGATACGTTAAAATATGTGCTTTAAGTAATAAATGGATTGACATCTCTTTCTCATGGACACACATTAAGAGAGAGAAAGGCTGCATACTGTATACTACGAAAAGATTGATAAAACATAGTGATAGGTTTCAGTGCTAGGAGCCATGCAGCTACACCACAGTTTAATAGATGTGAGTTAATGTGACTAACCTTTGTGGATGCGACGACTAATAAAATTTGATGTTGACGTTCCGGTGTCTTTAATTGTTTTCTCAGATTCTTTGCATCTAGTCGATTTGACATGTTATTATAAACCCAAATGTGAGACACTCCCACATTTCAGAGTTTACGCGCAATACACCGACATATGTAATCATTTCTATGATAAGGGTCCTAACTACCTCGACGACACGGGGAATATATGCGAGGCAGATATTATAAAACTATTCAAATAAAACACAAATTCTTTATTATGATATCAGTAGTTAAGGATAAAAGACGAGTTGTTTATTTAAGAGTCCTATTTATCGAGTCAGAGTCAAGTCTGAAGTCATTTCAGGTCGAGTCTGAAGTTTATTAAAACTCGAGTGCCCATCTCTGGCCTGGAAGCTTTTTTTTTTTTTTTTTTAGGGTTGAATGTTTTAAAAGATTAATTAAAATTCGAATGAATTTTGAAATATTGCAACATTTTAATAAAAAAATAAAGTTACATTATTTTATTAAAAAATACAATTTTAAAACCCTAAAACCCCGAATCGACTATTTTAAATGTTACAAGTAAATTTAGCCAGCATAGCATTTGATAAAATTGTAAAATTGCTAAACATTACACTTAGTGTAATTAAATTATTCATGTTTTTAAAGATTAAAATTAGTGAGTGTATCAAGCAGATTCCAGTATTTCTCACAGGTTTTTTTGGAACGGTTGATTGTTTTACATGATCCAGGTTTGCATGGGTGTGATGGGATGACCCTGTGGGTGTGATGATAAATTGGAGAAGAATGTGGGATGTGGATGACCAGTAATTTGAATGACTCTGAATAATGATGTGCAAGAGCAAGGCATTTGTGTAAGTTCAGGGCTTGCTGAATGGCTCCTCGACATAATGCTTGTGTCTGTATCTGCCGTGAAACAGGGGTACGTCTCAATCTGCCGGTGACACAACTGCAGAGCGGAATGAATAATGCATTTAGTACAACTGAAAGCCTTAGAAGTATCGAGCAGCACATTCCTGTGGGTATGTGCTCCGGTCCAGAGACACCTCATTTCATGCCGTTTCTCCTTCCCCTCTCTTCTCTTCTTTAAATGTCCTCCTCCTCCCTCTACTTCCCTTTTTTTATTTCCTCCACATTTAGCATTTTGTCAACATAACAATAAAAAGTTATGACCACAGCATTGTAGCAAAAAATACATATATCTTTTTTTACATTGCTACAGTGTTGAGTGGTTGCCAGGACATTCCTACTGCTATACTATATGCAAGGTGTTCTGGAGGGTGTTCATTGCAGTTTCTAGGGTGTTTGCTAACGCACAATTCAAAACAGCCACCATAGCCTATATATAAACCTTATTTATAGACCATTTTCTGGTCTCTTGATATGGCTGGAGTTCTTCAATGTAAGTCTAAGGGATTGTTTTACCGTGTTAGCCATAACAACATGTTTGTCAGTGTTTTTGAGAATTGTCGTGGGTTCATTTTGTCATACAATTACATGAACTTTGAAAGTGCATTTCATTCAAGAACTAACCAAGCCAAACCTTGCTTGGCTTCCAAGATCAGGAGCGTGCATGTTTGCATGATTGTTAGCAGTAACTCAGACTAAAGCAATACTTTGTCCTTTTAGTTGTTCATGTAAAATGCTTTTATTGAAGTGAAATTGTACAGTCAGATTAGCAGACCTAGATAATGTGATTGTAGCTTGACTTCGTCCAGCTTGTATGCATGTTAATCGGACTTCAATTGGCTTTGATGTTTCAACTTGCTCTGAAAGAGAGGTGACAGGCAGCTTTTATTTAGTCTTTCAAATATTTAATTTTGTTTTGTGACAGATAAAGTCTTAGAGCTTGATTATGCAAAAACCCTCTGTAGCTCAATCTGCATGTTAATATATTTTCCTTACTTAGTACAAGTTGTTTCTTGCCTCTCGACCACCTGATAAATCTGCATCTTTGTTGTCATTAGGTTTGTTTATTTAAGTTCACCCATGGCCATTTTGGTGCAAAACACTTCCTCCTCTCAACTCGCCAGCATCGAGGGGCACACAAACCGCTCGCAGACCGAACGGGTGAGTCATGGCACAGACGGACTAATGATGACCTACGGGACTGTTCGAAGAGAAGTGCGTTCTTTTCCATCACACTTTTGTTCCACCTTTTTGTCTTCTGAACTCTCAGATAGATTAGTGTGAGAACTGTTAATGAGCTTCTAAAAATGGCTCCGCTAATGAGACATTGTGAAACTCAGGTTCACGCAAACACAGGCAGTCGAACATACCTGAACATTGTATGTACACACACACATAGTTGAAAGGACATACACGCACCCGGGCTACTCGCACGCACATATCATTTCTGTTCTTTATACTTTTGTCGACTCTTTCTCACGCTGGTGGTATCATGGGAGGTGGGGTGGGGGTGTATAAACGTGTGCAGGAGGGATATCTAAAGGAGTGCAGATACAACACCAAAACACTCACAGCTGACTTTCCACGCCGCTCTAGTCTCTACTCTAATAGCAATGCGAGGCTGGACCGGACTGAGCGATTCGGGAGAGACGCTTACTGTCCAAAACTGAGAAGCGAGTGCAAGGCACGCAGATAAAAGTGTTCTCAGCACCCGCTCTGTCCTCCAAACTTCCTGATGGATTACTATGAAAGAGGGGAGAAAAATAATCTGAGGTTGAATTAAACGCGTAAAAAGAGAGTGCGAGACGGGACAAAAGGTGAGCGATCTAACCCATTCCATTCATCCTCTTTTTCTTCATCATCCCTTGCTAGTTCACGCTTTCGCACCCCCCCCCCCCCCCCCCTCTTTTTTTTTGCACTTGCACTTGCCTTTGTCCTTGTCCTCCCTGTCTGTCTGGCTGTCTGAATGCGGGTGTCATGGAGAGAGAGCAAAGGTCTCTGCACTGAGAGGGCGGGAGCGCGATGAAGCCATTGTCAAAGCCACGGCTAGCTATTGTGTTCACGTCCAGCCCACTGCCCCCCAAAACTGGGCCTCTCTCTCTCTCTGATCCCCGATGCTGCAGATGGAGAGGGGTTGAGCGGCTGCGGCATGGAGGTACGGCAGCTGTTTGCTGCTCCGCTGCGCCCCGTCCTGCAAGCCGAGGTGCTATCCAGCGCCGAGCACTGCTAAAGGAGCTGCGTCACACAGTGAAGCCCTTTTAGAAGATGATGATTCTTCTCAGTTCTTATGCTCTTTCATCTCATACTTCTCCATCCGGTCTGTGGACGTCTTATGGTTGTGTTGTGGATCTTGCCTCCGTTCATGTGCCCATGTTAGGCTGTCAGCTACTACACTGACTGCATATGAGTCTGTGGGTAGTGAGAGGTTTTGTGTGTGTGTGTGTGTGTGTGTGTGTGTGTGTGTGTGTGTGTGTGTGTGTGTGTGTGTGTGTGTGTGTGTGTGTGTGTGTGTGTGTGTGTGTGTGTGCGTGTGTGTGTGTGTGTGTGTGTGTGTGTGTGTGTGTGTGCGTGTGTGTGTACAACAGGATTTTTTTTAGCAAGAAATGTGTGAAAAATGTGACCTAAATGTGTCTATGGAGGACTTAAAGCATATGTGTAAAAGTTAAAAAGACTTCCTGACCCTATTAGAAAGACAAAAAGACCAAGACAGGTGACATTAAAGACATGTCAAACCAGTTTATTAGGGCTGAGGAAAATGCATAACATAATATATGATGTGATCGTGTTACAGTTAAAAATTGTGAGATACTGTAGACTTTTTAAAACTTTGGATTAAAAAAAATGTCCTTGTTGCTCTTCATGTTGTTCTAAACCTGTATGACTTGTGCTTGTCTGTGAAATAATAAACAAGATATTTTGAATGTTTCAAGTGTTTTTGTCAATACACTGAAATTCAGTGTGTCCAAAACAACATTTCAGACATTCTTTAAAATATCCCCTTTTGTTCCACAGAACAAAGTCATGCAGATTTGGAATGAACAATAACTGATTTTTCTTTTTTGGGTGAATTAAGTCTAAATCTTTAAAGTCGACGGAATCAATTCCCTTTTCGGCTGACATCTCTAAGCCCTCTCTGGACAAGTATTGAAGCTTGCAAATATGTGGATATGAAATATATTTATGTCTGTAGTAGTTAATGATAATTAGTATTAGTAGCTCTGAATTAGCTTTATATCTCTCAAAATGACTGGATAAAGTTATAAATGAGATACTGTTTTGGTATTATCGTGATTACATGTCTTTATTAACTCTACAGATGTTAGATGTTTCACTGTTATGCTGGTCTTTTGCCTCTAGTTGCATTCAGAAGGCAAAAGGATGAGTGACAGGTTAAATCTGTACACGTTATTCAATGTATTACAACATGTCCACTCAGATTTCATGTGGTCACTGCAGTTTTCATCTTTGGCCAGGAGAGGGAGGAAACTGAACGCCTTTGCACAAATCAGGAAAATCCACCCCCATCCCCGGCTGTGAGTAAAAGTGGTTCCGATTCAGATTGCTTCGCTTTGTTGCATTTGATATGATAATATAAAAAGATTAGGAGATACAGTTCTAATCTTTCGAAGCAGGACTCTTAGTTTTATGTGCATACTCCTTTCCAAATTCAGACTCGGCACTTCATAAATGACTGTAGCTTTTCATCTGGTTCTATAAAGACAGATCCATTATGTTTTTGAAATACAGAAGAAGATAAAAGATTATATCTTAACTATTTTTTATTAATAAATAAGCTTTGTGTATTATATATATATATATATATATATAAAAATTACATTAAGTTTTTATAGTTTGTAAAATACAATGAATGTAATCATTATCATAATTCAGCCAGTATCTGTGAGGAGCATCTTTTTAAATCCAGAAATTGGCAAATGTGATCTTATTAATCGTATCTAATAACGGATATCTTGTTAAAAAGCTGTACAGCTTTGGGCAGGAATCAGTTTTGTTTGCTGGCTGCCTGCCTTTTAACCAAAACAAAAGACAGAACTTTTTATCTCATTAACCTGGCAGAATCATGTTAATTTAATAAAGATAAAAATCTAATCCATTCCCAACAATAAGCCTTTGAGCCTGGAAATATTCTGGAGCGTATCGAAGCCTCCCAGAAAAATCCCTTGATTTATTTGATATAATTCATTTTATTTAAATTATATTTGAAACTATTTCATTTAGTTTAATGCTGACCTCATTTAAAATCAGTGAGCAGTCAACAGATTAAACAGAAATAGCTTCTTATTAAAGTTATATTTTTTAATAAAGGTATGTTTTGTTTTTTAGAATAATTACAAAATTAAAATTTATTATTTTTCTCTTCCAATAAAAAACAAACAAAGCAAACGTCCGACTACGATATCTGTTGTGCGCACCACTCCTTAGTTGCCACCAAATTTATAACGCTACTGTGAATGACACTCGACTCCCATGTTTTAAGTGCAGGATAAGATTACGGAAAACTAGGTTGTGATATACTGTATGTGCCGTCCTGGCTGGCCTAGCAGATGAGCGCCTATAGTGATTTAATAAGCGATGGGGTCCAGCCGGCAGGTAGAAGCGCATACAGTGCAGCCGGGACTTGATTTGTTTCCTTTCCTGTAAGCCCCTCTTGCTCCCCCCTTGCCATCCCCCCTCTCTCGGAGCAGTGTAAACACACAGCTCCAGAGGAATGTTGGACTCTCTGACCTCACAGCAAACGCTCTTCTGCAGTTCATTCGGTTCAGCCTGGCCGCGCTGTGCTCCGAGAGAGTGCGCGCACACACACACATACACTGCCAGATTTCTTCCTGCTCTCACTGCTGCTGCTGCTGCTGCCATTGTGCATACGAGCTACAGTGCTACTTGGCTGCATGCAGCGGTACCAATTCAGTTATTTATGCCCACCGTGTATGATTTCAAGTCTGGCGGTTTCACCTATGGGTGCTGTTGGTTTGATTGAATTCCAATCGCCCTTCCCCCCTCTCGTTGGACGCACGCCTCATGCACGGCTCGACCGTGCGGTGCCATTGGGCATAGGAGAGGCAGCAAGTTCTAAGCGGCTTTCCGGACAGAGGCCCACAGATAGGAGCGGATTGGCTAAAGATAGATCAAAGCAGACAGCATCTGTCAGTGTGTGTAAAGGCAGAGTAAAATGAATGTTTGACCTCCTCTCTCTTGCTCCGGACGCTTTTAGAGCAGCCTCTAGTGTGTCTGAGCTCTGATGAGATGTGTCAGGCTTCGGTCAGAACCCTCCAGACGTGCAGTTATGACCAAAATGCGAGGCCATGTCGGCTCGCAGCACACGTTGAGTGATTTTGGTGCAGTATTGAATGCATTAGTGCCTGCTTACTTTTTCAGCGATGTTGGTTCTGGAAGTATTCTTTCCAATCATTTTCCCATCGGGATTAAAAAAGAAAAGAAAAGCCAGCCAACTCCAAGATGAATCACAACATTACATTTTTTTTTGAAAATCGGACAAAAAGACAGGTGTAATTTTTTTTACTTAATTGCTTTAATGAGGGAATGAACTACAATCTTATGATGCATTGTGAATAGCATAACTTAAAATGATGGGCAATATTTATTTGCATTTAAAACAATAAGCTGAAATAATGCGAACAGATGACTTCAACAAAGGCATATACAATCATTAACAACCTTGGAGCTCACCGATACCGATATCATCGATATAATTTTTTTTATATATAACGCTTGATAGCTTCACTTAAAGTTCCCTTTAGTCAACAATTTTATTAAAATAAAACCCTAAAACTCATCTTTGGTCACCAAAATGACACATTTAAAAAAATATTCCTGTAAAAAAAGTTGTCATGCCTTAGAATAGCTTGAATGCTACTCTACATCCTTGCTTCATTTAGTATACTCGGAACCATGAATATGCTAATTAGCCCCACCTCCACTCACTCACTCCAGCTCAGAGATGCAATCGGTCAACTTACTGTAGTAAACGCTGTACAATGATATCGCTCTTTACTTGATTAGCTTTTTGCTTGACTACGTTATCAAACAGCTAATCATGTGTTGCTAATTTTACACAAAGCATACTCCCATTCGCCATCTCAAAGTCGGACAGCTGCAGTCAAATGTGAATAGACATTAAACCACATAACAAGTTTGGTTGCATGACCAACCCTCATGCGTGCTCTGTCCCTGCATCATAAACAGCCCATCATATGCCTTGATAAATTGCTGCGAGTGACAAGTCAACAGCCAATAATTGAACAAGTTGCTTTGTTGAGGGGTTCTGCTGCGCCATCGCCATGTGACATCAGAACACATGAACTCATGCGAAAATTAGTGCCACAGATGAGGAGATTGTGAATAAAAAATGACATTATCTAACAGCCTATCACACAGCAGAAATGAACGCGACAACAGCCAGTCAGTGTATATCGTATATATAGTCTGCATGTTCTGCATGTCTCTGAATGAGTATCGTTGTTTTATACACACAAACTCCATGATGCTCACTGTGTTTTCAGCATTTGCGTCTGAATTTGAAGTAATTAATTCTCAAATTAACAATAATATATATATTTAAAGTATACAACCAAGATATTTTTTCACCCATTTTAATTTATACAGTTCTGTTGTGCAGCATCTTATTTGATAAAAAATAAAAAAACAGTGTTTTGTTGTAAATAAATTGTATTTTGATTTTATTACATTTTTAAAAAATTATTACGTTTTATTAATTCATTTAATTAGACACCATTTATGCTAAATTTGTATTATTCACAGAATAAAACACAATTTCATTAAAAGGTAGCCTAGCTATAATTTAATTGTGTACAAACAAGTTATGTTTACATTCATTCTCAAGGTCTAACAAATATGTGGAAACCATTTCCTTCCCCATTTATGGTAAATTCATTTTGTGATAAATATCGAGACCGTATGGTATGGGAAAAAATATTGTGATAATATTGTTGGCCATATCGCCCAGCCCTGATGTCTATCGCATATGCAGATTAAACGCTTTTTATTTTCTTCTTCTTACTAACATTTATATATTTAAATCGGATAAAACGGCAACAATAAAAAGAACTAGTTAGGCTAGCCGATTACCTAACCAGTATCTAGTCCATAGTTATTGCCGTCAGTTCATATAGCCAGTAACACTTTCTCCGACAAGCGGATGCAATGAGACCTGGTTTCCTGTTAGTCCATAGTTTCTCTATGGAGAAAATGAATGGACTTGTTATTTCCGGAAACCAAATGTTGCCCTCTATTACCTGCTGCATTAGAGCCATGCCGGCGGGCCCGGGGCAGGTTTGCAGGACCCCTAATTAAAGCACTACTGGCTAGCGAACTGGGCGGGAAGTGGGTTGTTGGCGGTGGGTTGAGATAACGGCGAGGAATTTCACCTGAACAAAGACGCTGGTTGTGTTGGCTCCCCACCAGGAGCTTGATCTACAAAAGCTGTAATTTTCACAAAAAAGAGACCCTGTTCAAACCCTGTACGTTCAACTCAGTCAGCTTATCCTCCCTTGCAATAGCCTATGCTACAACATGCTCGCTGAGGATATTAATGTGGATTGTGTTTATTTATCTGTACCGTCCTAATGGCATGTTATTGAAATAGGCATAATTACAGTACTAGGACTTTGAAATGGCATATTATTTTCATCATGCGTACACTATAATCAAAAGCAGCTCGTCCTGATGTAGTTTGATTAAACATTGTTAAATAAAATTGTGAGACACACAAGGTGGGTATGCTGTGAAACTGTAGTTTGCCCCCTGTTGGTAGTTGAAGCATAATGCGGTTATTGAGAGAGTTGTTGCAGAGGTCACTTATTCACTTAATATACCCATTAACCTCCTATGACCTCTAGTAACATAAACTAATTCACTATAGAAGGATAAATATGAAATAACCACATTGCTTTATGTAATTGTCATTTAAAAACAGTGACAGGCTTTCAGTTTTGTAGAAAATTTAATGGTCATATTTCAGATCTTGTGATGATTCGTAAACTTTTAGTTTAGTTAAATAGAATTTATATTCTTTTTTGAGGCTTTTGAGTTTCAACAATGACACAAAAGCACTTGTAAAATTACCCCCCAAAAAAGTACTTTATACTGTACTTGTACACTGTTTTAATTATTCTGAAGCCATGTGATAGCTTTTTGTGCAAAACAGAACAAAAACTTTAAGATCCACTACCGTTCAAAACTTTGGGGTCAGCAAGATTTTTTTTACATGTTTTTGAAAGAAGTCTCTTATGCTCACCAAAGGTACCTTTATTTGAACAAAAATATAGTAAAACACTAATACTGTGAAAAATTATTACAATTTAAAATAGTTTTCTATTTTAAGCTAGCAGCCATTACTTCAGTGTCACATGATCCTTCAGAAATCATTCTAATATGCTGATCAAGAAACATTATAATAAATGTTGAAAAGGATTTTTTTAATAGAAAGCTCAAAAGAACAGCATTTATTTGTAAGATTTCTTTACTGTCACTTTTGATCAATTTGCTTGCTGATTAAAAGTATTATTATTATTATTTTTAAACCATCTTGCTGACCTCAAACTTTTGAACGGTAGCGTAATCTTCTCCTCAAGTGAGGTGTGAACCGCTGCAGTTGGATCACTGAATCATCAGTTCAACTTGTACATTTTATGAACTGGATTGCTAAATCGTTGAAAAGAATGATTTGTTAACAAATCAGATAGTTTTGCTTTTCTCATGGATCTAATGAACAAGGATGGATATCATAATTTTTCAGTGAATACCAATTTCGTTCTGTTCCTTTAACACAGATATCATGTAACTTAAAAAGACTGGGAATATAGTGTATAATTCGTGTGGTCCATAATTTGTGCGGTTATTGTGCTTTTAGGATCTTTTAGAAACTTCTAAGCCCCATTCGTTGCAACTGCATGGAAAAGAGCAACTACCATTTTTCCAGTTCCATGAAAGAAAGAAAGTCATACAGGTTTGGAACAACATGAGACTGAGCAAATGATGACAGAATTGTCATTTTTGTGAGTACTATAATTAATGAGCTTTAAAGTCAGTGTAGCCTTCTAATGCAGTATTTGGACTAAAGTCACTGTTTGACGGCAAAGTGCAGTGAATGGGAACTTTGTGAGGAAGACTGATGTGTGGAAAAGATAAACAGATGGCTGCAAATATCGACTGCTAAATTATTCATCGGGGCTCCAGCTTTTGGTTAGTGACGGAGTGATAGAGTTTACTGGGATGATGAAAGCAATGGAGTGAGAGGGAGAAAGAAAGAAAAATAAAGAGAGCAACACCGGCATGAATATAATAGCCTCGCATCGAATTTGCAGAAGTGCCACCGCCTCATTGAAACACAGCCGTTATTCACGTCTGTTCTGAATGTTGATGTTGTTGTTGAAATATTATCCTTAGATGTTTCCCAGATGTCAGTGCCTGCTGTGTTGGTCTTAGGTGCTGTCAAACATCGCTCTCTGATTGTGATTTGCAGCGGTGTTGAATAAAGGCCTGTCGGGAGGAGGATAACGTAGCATTAGCACTGCTTATGTCTACATGCTCATTACATGCGAGCATTTACATGGCTGCTGATTTAACAGCACTCTGACACATGATGTATTCACTACCGAGCATCATTGGCATCTCTTATACACATTTACACTCACGCACAGTGTCTCACACTCCCTTTCACACACACACACACACACACACACACACACACACATACACCTCACTCTCTTCTGCGTTTAAGACTCCGGGGAAATAGAGCAGAGAGGAAACTACGTGCCTTCACCGAGCAAGGGCTGTCTGGTGTCATGGCAACCAGTGCGGATTACCCCACCCTCTTCCATCAGCCTCGAGAGGGAGGAGGAGAAAAGGATGGAGAGATTCAGGGAGGGATGAGGACAGGCGGATACTAGGTGGTCGCAGTGCTGTTAGCGTTAACTAAAATAAAAATTGTTGATATAAAATGTGTCATATATAAAATATATAAATATAATATAAAACATTAGAAAGAAAAAATGTAAATAAATGACTAAAATACTAAAATAAATAAATAAAATGGAACACGCTCCTTTAATTGTTTAAAGCACAATACAAAATTGCAATAAATATAATAAAATATAATATATAGTTCTGATAGCGTTAATGAAAAATATATAAATAGAATTAATATATAATATAATATATAGAATTAACATAAAATGTATTATATATATATATATATATATATATATATATATATATATATATATATATATATATATAAGCATTGTTATTTTGGAAAAACTAAAACTAAATAAAAATGTTGATTTTACCTTTTAAATACACATTAAATTATATACATATTATTGAATATATTTTTTTATTATTATTTCTGCCTTCATTATAAATTGTCTAGATAAAATGATAAAAATAGATGACCCAGAAGTATTTCATTGATGTTTGTTAAAATGAAAACATTTTTTTTAAGGTGGATTTAAGAAAACTAGTAAAACATGAATGAAAATTAAACTAAATTGAAAGCAGAAACTGATAAAACAACCCAAGATGGTCAGAGATGTGTTTAGACGAAATAAATAAGCGTTCAAAGCTGCTGGAGGACAGTGGAGGTGAATGATGAATAATTTTTGGGGAGAAAAGGTGAATTCAGTGAGACAGACTGACAGACAGAGTGACAGGGACAGAGCTCAGGTCAAAGGGACAAGGAAACATTCAGAAAGCAAGGGGGCATGGAGGATGAAATTTTTGAGAGATTTGAGAGAGAAAAAGGAAGCAGCCAGAGAGAAAGAGGGAGGGAGGCAAATGGGACTGCGGGTCATTTAAGGACACTCACAAAAAATTGCCTCTGATGACTGCAGAGTGAGACAGAGAGAGAGGACTGCAGCAGTGCGATGACGCCCAGTTACTGTCATAAACCACCACACAATACAGCAGAGCTCCATCAGGACCACAGATGTTCAGAAAATAGTACGAAATGACATTTTCCTTCATTTGTGGTTTACAAAAATACATATTTTTTAATTCATCACAGAAAACACATTTTAGGTGACACAAACCATGTTTGTCCTACAGCAGATTTAAGTAAACCCATTTTTAATGTGCCTATTTTTAAATTGCATAGTTTTCTCCATGTTTTATGTATAAAGGCATCATTTGGCTAGCTTCTACCAAGAAATTAATTTTCGCTGTATATTTTGTTTGGACGGGTGGCCTTTAATAGATAAAAGATATGGTATGTTTATATTCTCCTCCCTTTTAAAAGAAAAAAGTTTTAAGAGATATAAAAAAAAGATCGAGCGGTCACATTAGTCAAGTTCGCATGAGCTGACAATAAATATAGTAATATCGTAAATATAATAATATCCACGTCTACCTATAGGTAAGCGACGCCTATCACTGTATACATATATAAGCTCGTCAGTATTATCAGCAGCTATCGCGTTTCTCAGGAGCCAATTACCCTCCTCCATCCCCAGCTCCTCTCGTCAGTCAGGATTTGGCATTCTGATTACCCTCTGAATCAAACTAAATTCTTAAAAAATGTTGTACTTTAAAATCTTGAATTAATGATATCTGCAATACATGATTCATGTGGTTATTGCTGCTCTCTGCTCTTATCCATGCTAGGCTGCTTGGATGCGCAGGGAGTTCTCACCCAGAACAGAACCATACCGCCAATCTGTATGCTAATTGTCAATCGTATTCGACGATAGTGGTCCTGACAGAATTTTATTTATATTTTATTTGTATACTATATTTATTAATTTCTGTCTTAAATATCTATGATTATATGCTCAGTTGCATTTTATTTACTACATTAGCATCCATGACATGTGATCCACTATAGGGAGAAGGAATGTTCTGTAAACTGGTGTAAAGCCCTATTCAGACAGTTTCTAGTTTCATACTGTAGCTGTTCTTGAATTTTAATGCCATCCGGATCGAACACATCTGTGTTTTTCTCACTCAGCCTTGGTTAAAATGATGTTGCTAAATTACCTACTTTTACCTACGTTTTTTTGGCTAACTCGGGGGGCCCTCTGGAAAACTTCAACGCTGGATAGAAATGTCCATGATTGCAGTATATTATTTTTCACCTCATTTATTTTGACCTTCACGGATCCTGCAACTATAGCTAAATGTATGATTGCACTGCCTGGTGAACCTTGATTGTGTATTTAGAACTTATGCCAACTTTCTTGATAAAATAACAATTGGTGGTTCTGCTTTCATCTAATTTGACACAAAATGAAAATTAAATCAATAAATGGAGTCTGATCCCGGAAACTGCTAAGAGTGGCTACTGTAGTATGATCCTCACCTTAATGAATTCCTTCCCATAATTACATACATAATGTTTAATAATTAATCACATATCAAGTCTGGTTTATTTCAGTGGGTTTTGTGATGGGATCCAGAGCAAATAATCATTCATAACTCCCACATCCAGACAAAAACCCCAATCTGAATCAGTACATAAAATCACAGATGCCCCATGTGAAAGGGATATTTCATCCAAAGCTTGGACATTCTGACTATTTCTTCTGAGAAACACCAAAGAAGTTGTTTTGTAGCATGTTACTAACAAAACAGTTTTATTGACCTTTCACTTCCATTGTATAGACTAAAAACACTGAGACTTCTTTTACCTTCCACAGAATAATGAAAGTCACAGGTTTGGAATGACAAGAGTGTGACACAATTATGGTTTTGAGTGAAATATTCCATTAATATTTGTTGCTCAGACATTGTTTAGAAAACGAATCATGTTTGAATAGCACAAGTTTCAATAATAACCCCCTCCACCCCTCCGAATTATGCCTTTGACAAATGTGGAATGTTCTAAACAATGTGCCAATATATATTTTTTTTACATTGTCTATGAACATTTAAATATTGTTACATAAAAAATAAAAAAATAATACAAAAAAATAATAATAATATATATATATATATATAATAAATTCAATATAAAATACATAAAAAAATGTTCGTACTATTGAGGCTAAAACAATGTGAAAAAAACCCCTTGTCTTGCCCTTTGTCTTTGCCTTTTAAAAGGTTTTGGGAGATCCCACCATTCATGTTGCAGACAAGTCTATCCTTGAGAGATTTTTGCCATCACCAAGGTAGTTTTTTTTTAATAACTAAAATGGATCATGGCCACTTTTCTAATCCATCATAATCAGCAAGGCTTTTGCTGTAATATGAGCACCCCAGAGGAAATATTTGAATGATGAGAGAAAGATAAAATTACAACTTCATGCAACAAACATATTTTGCATTGTTCTTTCAGTAGCCAATGAAGTATGGTTTATATTTTCACAGCATGCATGATCACAGTATCAGATGCTATTCAAGTTGACAACGTATGTCTTTGATTAGGAAGTATCTCGTGTATGCATTTCCTTCAGATTGTTGAAATACTGTATTTGCACACCGCACACGCATACAGTAGTTCAATATTTTGAATTAAATCGTCATTTATGGAAAACTTGTTTAATTACCAGTGTGTCATATTCCATTTCCTCGCGCTCCAGTCATTAATTGCTTTTTATGCACATTAAAATGTACGCCACCCATTAATAAGCTAGTGACAGTCCGTTTTTGCATAGCTCGTTTCTCATTTCTCGTGCCTCACAGTCAAACAGGGTTGAACCAAGAGCAGCTCACCATGACCTGTCAAACTAAAGAAATGAAAGGCCTTAACACCGAAGACAAATAGACTGCTTTCAAGCTTGCTGTGAACAGGTAGGGAAGGAGAGACAGTAGCCTGCCTGAATGCATGTTGTTTAATAGGCATACAGGAGCCACATGCTAATAGCTCTCTGCTTACTTTGCCATCGCTTGGAACGCAGGGTCATAATTAAGGCCATTTACCGTAAAAGCCAACAGAATTAAAAAATATTCAAGTGCAATAAAAAGAAATCAGTGAGCTAATGCAGCAGGAGCATGTGTGTCGGAGAAAACTTTTTTTTTTTTCATCTCCCATTGTTTGACTGCATGCCCGGAATTGGCTGCTTGACTTAAAAATGCAAGGAAAAAATGAGAAATCTGTCTTTGAAGGAGTCCAGCTTTCAACCAATAGTGCACAGGCCAAGAATGGGTGGAATGTGTTTGCACTGGCAAAGGGGAATAACTGTAAAGATAATGGTAACAATACGAGTGTGCATGTTTCTAGTGAGTACTAGGCCTGCTTAAGGGAAGTTGGCATACTAGAGAGTATTTAGGAGGTCGACAGGTTTCAGGAGGCGAAGAAACAGTCTGCAGCCTTCAAACAATACCTCCCTCGCCGCTCCAAATCTAAGAAGTCTGCCCCCAGCGGGCAGCCGCAGCCATCCACCAGCACCTCCACCTATAGACAGGTGCAAAAGCAGAGTGTCTCGTCTAGAGCCCCCCCTCAAGGAGCTTGGGGGCATAGACGGCACTCTCAGGCGAAGCCTCAACAGAAGCAGGGCGACCTGAGGGCCGTCCTGCAGGCTAAAAAGGCTTCGTCAAACAGATCCTAGCCAGCCTAGGTTCTCTGCGGGCGGCCCCATCCGTGGCGGAGCGATCGAGGTCGCCTCCTCCACGGAGCCCGCAGCAAATCGCTGTCGACTTCCCGCCGTTGAGAGCGCTTCGGGACGCATCGGTTTCCAGCGAACGCATGCTGCTCTGTCCGCCCCTCAGGCCTGCGGCCAGGCAGCAGTCGCGTTCACCCATCGAGAATCGTTTTCGGTCGAACCCTGCCGGAGATCCGCTTCAGGCGGTCGAGAACGATTCCCGATCGATACCCGAAGCCAGCCTCGAGAGGCTGGTTCCCTTGGTAAAATATTTCGATGCGTGGAAAAATCTCACGAATATTTCTCCTTGGGCCCTGCGCACCATTCAAAAGGGGTACAGACTGCAGTTCGGTTACCGCCCACCAAGATTCAACAGGGTAGTCTGGACTGTAGTCGACCCAGAGCAGGGTCGGGTATTGGAACAAGAAGTAAACTCCCTGTTGGTAAAGGAGGCTATAGAACGTATTCCTCCGCCAGACAGGGAGTCCGGGTTTTACAGCCGCTACTTCATAGTTCCCAAGAAGGATGGGGGGTTGCGTCCAATAATAGATCTCAGGATCTTGAACCGGTCTCTGAGGAGGTTCAGGTTTAAGATGCTCACTATTCCCATCATTGTGAACCAAATTCAATCCGAGGATTGGTTTGTCACGATAGATCTGAAGGACGCATACTTCCACGTTTCCATCCTCCCATCTCACAGGAAGTTCCTGAGGTTCGCTTTCGGGGGCGAAGCATACCAATATCGGGTTCGTCCGTTCGGCCTAGCTCGCTCTAGCACCACTGAGGCTTCAGGGCATCAGGGTGTTCAACTATATAGACGACTGGCTAATTCTGGCCCAGTCACAAGAGCTGGCAGTTCGGCATTGAGATGTCATCCTTGCCCACATCCAGAGCCTGGGGTTGAGACTCAACACAAAAAAGAGCGTGTTGGCACCAGCCCAGAGAACCACGTTCCTGGGAGTGGTGTGGGACTCGGTCACGATGCGGGCACAATTGTCTCCTGCACGGATCGAGTCCATCCTGGCCACAGTGACCAGGACAAAGCTAGGCCACGCCATCACTGTCAAACACTTTCAGAGAGTGTTGGGTCTCATGGCAGCAGCATCCAACATCATTTCATTTGGCCTGCTGCACATGAGGGCCCTGCAGTGGTGGTTGAAAACCAAAGGGTTCTCCCCAAAGGGGTACCCATTCCGCATGATCAGGGTTACGCGCAGATGCCTTCGTTCCCTATCTATGTGGAAAAATGCTTGGTTTCTGTCCCAAGGTCCCGTGTTGGGAGCGTCATGTCGCCGGAAAACCGTTTCGACAGACGCCTCCCTCACGGGTTGGGGCGTGGTCATGGATGGCCGCTTTATGACAGGCCTATGGCAGGACCATCATTCCTCCTGGCACATACATTGCCTGGAAATGTTGGCGGTGTCCCGGGCTCTGAGGAGCTTCCTGCCGGACCTCAGGGGTCATCATGTCCTTGTGAGGTCAGACAATATGTCAGCAGTGGCCTATATAAACCATCAAGGGGGTCTGAGGTCTCGCCCTCTATGCAGACTGGCGCACCAGATCCTTCTGTGGTCCCAAGGGAAACTGTTGTCTCTCAGAGCAACATACATCCCGGGGAATCAAAATCAGGGAGCAGACATCCTGTCGAGGCAGGGGCTGAGGCCCGGGGAATGGAGACTCCACCCCGATGTGGTGGAGTCAATATGTCAGAGGTTCGGCCCAGTGGAAGTGGATCTATTTGCGTCTCGAGAGACGACCCACTGTCCACTGTGGTTTTCCCTCACTTATCCAGCCCCGCTGGGGTTGGATGCCATGGTGCAGACGTGGCCGAGGCTGCGTCTGTACGCATTTCCCCCGATCGCTCTGCTCCCGGGAATTCTAGAGAGGGTCCGTCGCGACGGGATCAGTCTACTGTTGGTAGCACCGTTGTGGCCGGCCCGAGTATGGTTCTCCGACATAATATCGCTCCTGGAAGGCCCTCCATGGGAGATTCCCATCAGGAGGGATCTGCTGACGCAGGCAGAGGGCACAATATTTCACCCTCGGCCGGAGTTATGGAAACTGTGGGTCTGGCCCCTGAGGGGGCACAGTACCGAGAGGCCGGCCTGTCAGCAGGAGTAGTGGAGACCATACTCAGCTCTAGAGCTCCCTCCACGAGGAAATTGTACGGCCTAAAGTGGAATGTTTTCACCACTTGGTGTAGAGAGCGTGAGGTGGACCCAGTTAACTGCCCAATGGCTTCAGTACTGGAGTTCCTCCAAGATCGCTTCTCAGCTGGTCTTACCCCGTCCACACTCAAGGTGTACGTGGCTGCCATTGCGGCTTTCCACGCTCCTCTGGGTGATGGGCCTCTGGGGAGACATCAGTTGGTCGTACGTTTCCTCCGTGGGGCTTGAACGTTGAGACCTGCGGCTCGTACCAGGGTTCATCTGCTCTGCCCTGTCAGAGCACTTAAATTATATGTTCAGAGGTCCTCTTCGTGGCGGAAGTCAGACCAGTTGCTAGTGTGTTTCGGGTCGCCCAAGAAGGGGCTTCCCGCTTCCAAGCAAACCATTAGCAACTGGATTGTTCAAGCTATATCGATGGCCTACCAGGTGCGCAGTTTGCCATCACCTTTGGCCGTGAGGGCTCATTCGACCAGAGCCCCGATCCAGGAAGTCTGCGATGCAGCAGGATGGGCCACCCCTCACACCTTCATTCGGTTTTATAGCCTGGACATTCCATCTACACCTGGCACCCTTGTGCTCTCATCCTAAGTGTGCCTGTGCGCAGCTTCACACTGGGACAGACAGGGCTCGTTGTGGCATAGTGGGTACTCGTTCCCCCAAAGTGTCGTTCGACGCAGTTCGAGTTCCCTCGAAAGGGAACGTCTCGGGTTACGACTGTAACCCTTGTTCCCTGAGAAAGGGAACGAGAACTGCGTCATGTCGCCACGCCTCCCCTGCCTGGAGCGCTTGCTTCATCACAGAAGCTAACTCTGGTTGTGTGCCGGCATCCCTTTGTAGCTTCCGCTTGTGTCGTCACACATTACGTCATTTCGCAACACCAATCAGGATTGGCTTAGTTTTCATTCATGCTCCAGAGGCGCTACGCTGAGGGGCTTTCTCCCAAAGTGTCGTTCGACGCAGTTCTCGTTCCCTTTCTCAGGGAACAAGGGTTACAGTCGTAACCCGAGACGTTTTCTTTAGTGTGTTTGCAACAGAGGTTTTTTTTACCTAGAATAACAAAGTGCGATTGAGAAGTGTTCACTGAAAATCTATACAGCTCCCTAGAATTTAGAGTGTGATTTAATGACTGAGTTTAGACCATTCTGAAGTAATATTTTTGTTTTTGTTTTGTTTTCAGGGGTTAATTGAAATTTGCACCCACAAGTTTTGTGACACGAAGCGCAAAGTCATCACTCAAATGTAAGTATATGCTTTTTGTGCCCATCCATTACTGAAATTTGCAGGCATCATTTGGATGCCTTTAATAGCTGTGCATGTAAACAAATATTTGGCACATGGATAGAATACAAAACTTGTGTTTGCGTGCAGCTGTATATATTCTCTACTCAGCCTTGAAACACAGCTGCTGACCTACCACTAGCAGCTCAACACACACACACACACACACACACACACACACACACACGCTGACCTACAAACGTTAAGACCATTAAAGGGTTAGTTCACCCAAAATTGAAAATTCTGTCATTAATTACTCACACTCTTGTCGTTCCAAACCTGTAAGACTTTCGTTCACCTTCAGAACACAAATGAAGATCTTTTTGATGAAATCTGAGAGCTTTCTGTATTCTCCATAGAAAGCTACGCAACTACTGTACCACTTTGACACTTCACAAAGGTCATAAAGAGATTGTAAAACTAGTCGACAAGTATGCATTCAATTATTTGAAAGTGAGAGTAAAGCCAATTATAATGTTACAAAAAATTATTCAAAGAATCTTGAAAAAAAGTATCATGATTTCAACCAAAAATATTAAGCTGCTTTCAACATTGATACAGTAATTATAGGAAATGTTTCTTGTGCACCAAATCAGCATATTAGAATGGTTTCTGAAGGATCATGTGACACTGAAGACTGGAGTGAGTAGAAAACAAAATAAAATAACAGTATTTCACAATATTACAGTTTTACTGTATTTTTGAGTTTTACTCTGTCTTAGTGAGCAATAGAGATTTATTTCAAAATCATTTAAAAAGCGTACCGACCTCAAACCAATTCAGTGAATCAGAGCTGACTGCATATTTCATTGTTCTGATTATTTTGCTCGGCTATAAAGCCGTGGCTGCACTGCTACTTGTTTGGGAGAAAAGCTACACTCTCTATAACATCTTAGCTACTTTAACTAGTTTCCAAGTTCTCAACACTGGTCCTAGATGCTGTTTAATTGCTCATGACACACTCAGAAAGAACAAACCCCTAATGTTTCTCCACACGGCTACTCTCGTCAGTGCCACAAGCCCGGTGCACTCATTCAGAAAACAGCAGCTTGTGGGCTGACCTTGAGTCAGGAGCTCCTTTTGATGAGCGCGAGTAGAGGAAAGAGAGAGCCTTATTTTAATTGTAGCAGGGTCACGGGTTCAGTGCAGAAAGCCGAACCGCTCGCACAGACAAGGTCTCCTCTCAGGCTGGAGGCCCACAAGGTGTGCAGAATGTGTGATGAGAGACAGAGCTACAAAAAAACACAACTTCTGCAAATATTACAGACAATTTGTGTTAATGACAGGCAGGCGTTTGCACTAAGCACTTCCATCTGCAAATCATCTGAAGGTCTCGCCAAATTAAGGACTGTTAAAAATATACAGCTGGATTGTCATAAAAGGTTGTCTGCTTTCATCTGTGAACAGTGGAATCTTAAAATAAATAACAAAACAATGGATCTGCTGTGAAATCATCTTCAAGCTCTAGGTTCAGACCACAGCATTTTAAACTTGCTGAATCCTGAAGCTGTTTGATGTCAATTATGCTGTTTTCACACTTGGTTTGATCGCTTCCACCTCCCTCCACCGTCCCCCGCAGGTCTCTTTTCATATTGTATTATTCGCCTCAGAACATTCGCTTCATCTATGCGAATAACACTTTCAGTACTAGCGGCAGCTGCTTACCACTGTACTTACTGTAGACTGACCATGACCATTTTGGGAGGGTGAGTTTCTTGTTGGTTTTGGATCAGCATTCCTATCAGGTTTATCTTAGGACTGGTTGTAGAGATAATTCGAGTTAACAGTTAGAGTTTGTAGAACAGCTACATAATTTATTTATTAATGGCAAAAACCATTGCTGTAGACTCTACGGGTGGCGTGACTTCAGTTGAAGGATACCACCTTTAGCCTCAGATAAAAATTCAAAAAAATCTTTTAGAGCTAAAGTTATTTTCATCATCTGTTTGAAAAAAATTGTATAACTCATTGATAAATTGTATATAGATCAAAATTATTTAATTTACAAGTGTCGTTTTTATTTATCATGTAGTAGGCTATTGTTTCTGACCATTAAATCAAATCAGACTTGTGATTTTATGATATCAAGTATACTGCTTTATTTATTCAGAAACGGAAGTAACTTGTGTATTCTTAACTTGTGTATTTTTATTGTTGTGTATTTTATTTGTTTTCATTTTATTAGTCTTAAAAGTAGGCCACCAGCGACCCCCTAAATAAATAAAACTGAAAATAAAACAGTGTATCTGATCACCATAGATGCAAAAGTTCACTTCAACAATAGCCACACTACTGACGTGATCTTATCGCTAGCACTCCTTGCTCATGTGAGTTATTAACGTTATCTTATCGGCAAGGCCTATCTGCATAATTTTTTCATATAGAGCGATGCCGATGATTACATTTTAAGCCTTTATCGGCCGATTCTGATGGTATGCCGATTATATCTTGCATCCCTATACCATATAGTTGATGGACCCCATTGACTTACATAGTATTTTCTTTCCTATAATGGAAGTCAGTGGGGTCCATCAACTGTATGGTTACCAACATTCTTCGAAACATCTTCTTTTGTGTTCAACAGAAGAAAGAAACTGATAAAGGTTTTGGAACTACACGAGTAAATGATGGCAAAATGTTCATTTTTGGGTGAACTATCCCTTTAAATGCTCTTTGTCAGCGTGGCATAATCTACATTCACACTTTGTTGCAGCGTGGAGTTGGACGAGGTGATTTCAGAAACATTTTAATGGCTTTAATGAATCCCTCAAGCCGAGGCTGATAAAATGATATGCCAAAACGAGCTCTTAAATAGTGTCTGAAAGCTAATTAGAAGAGCAGCTCAAACATGGTACAGGGATGGTGATACATTTCACAGTTGAGCCTTCAGAAAATTGCACAAATAATCCCAGATCAACCATTCGCCCGCTCACCTAGATGAATGATCTGCTCTGATGCACTCCCGCTCCCCTTCAGCTCTCTGCAAGGGACCCTGATAAGAGCAGAAGAGGCTGCAGTGCATTAGTACACGGGGCGAGCTGTCAGACACTCTCCCTCTAGTCGCCTTCTCTGGGTGTGAAGCTCTGCGGTATCTGTACATTAATGACTGCTGTTGAGACACCACCGTCTCCATCCATACTGAGCAGCCTGACCTTCGCTGTCCTTGGCATTCAGACGTGAATAAGGGAGAGCGAGCAGGCTGGGAAGACAAGAGCTGCTTGAATAAAGCTGTGAGGGAAGAGAGAGAGGTAATAAAGATAGAATGATAGAAAGAGGTGAAAATAAGAAGAAACCGACAGAATAACACCCCTCTTGACCCGGCAGATGGGCGCTAGGCTTGTCAGACGGTTCCTTATTTCGCCTGCTAATAAACAAGATTATTATAGGTTTCGAGTGGATCACCAGGGGCAGCGAGTCCATGTTACACTAATAAAAGCTATGGAGTGTGCGTGTGTGTGTGCGTCTACGTGTGTGTGTGTACGTGTACGTGTACTTGAGTTAGTGTCTGGATGCGGGGTTATATTTGGCCCATGTCTGATTGTTTGGGTTGGTTTGTTGTGTATGTTGGGGTTGTCCAAAACTACATGTTTGTAGAATGTATATTTGTGATCTCTATTTAAGTGCAGAGATGTATAGAGTATATGGGAAGGGATGTTGCTGGGGTCATCTAATGTAAAAATAGGAAGGAAGGAAAAATAGGATCTCTTTAAACAGAAGTCAGTCTGTCTTCCACTGTGTTTGTTGAGACATGTGTGGTATAAATGTTAAACATGAGCACTGTGGGATTGAGAAACTATTTTTTATGCTTGCGGTTTAGGAGGCAAAACAGTCCCACGAACACTGATGGAATGTGGCCTGATTCCACTTCCATGCGCTTGGATCTGCTTTAGCGCCAGGATTTGTAATCATGCTAAGTAAAGCCATCTATGTCCATGAGGACATAATAGACGCGGTGTGAGATGTCAGTCCGTTTAGTTTTTCATACTCTTGTTATTCAGAGAGTGCGGGATAAATCCTCATTTTCCATTACCCCTGGTTTCCTCTCGGCCTTTTAGCTCGGAAAAATTCTCTCATCCAGCATTTGATCTTATCTATTCAATTAGTCGCTGGCCTCCGTTCTGCTTCTCATCCTGAGCCCGCCAAAGCAACATAAGCCATATATCTGCTAGACCCTCTCAGGATGTGACCTGCGCTTCTTTTCTCAAGGATTTCATTGTGTGTGTTTGTCTTAAACATATCCTCATCGGTCAGCGATCTGCGGCTGAAACGCGAGCCGGACTCTGCCTGTGAGTCGGCGTGAAACATAATTCAGTGTCGGAACGCGTCCTGCAATGCACAAAGGTAAAAACTCTACAAATGATAAGCTCAAGCGGCATGAAACTTTAGAAGAGGGGCGGTGGGAGCAGCGGAGGCGTGTGGGGTCCGGGACAGGTTGCAGCGGCCCCGTACAGGCCCTGCACGGCCCAGTCTCAGAGCAGAGGGGCACAGAGGTGGCTGTGCGGGAATACAATGACTCTCTTTGTAAACCGGCCCGGCTGTGCAGAGCCACAAGATGTCTTCCCCATATGAAGCTGATCATTGTTCCCTTTCCTGCTTTCCTTTTTCTTCCTTTCACTGGTTTAAGCAGCCTGTCCTGCTTGCTGTCAGCCTGACATGTCTCTCTCCCCGGGCACCCCAACAACCATTCAACACAAATATAAAGAGAAGTCACTAACACTTCCATCCTGTGATCACACTTGTGTGTTGCTCCCTGTGTTTGTTTGTTTGTTTGTTCCCTTTAACTGCCATATGCTCAACCATGAGAAGAAGAGACACTTTGCCTGCTGTTCCCTAGTCTTGGCATGTTTAGTAGAAACGACAACAAACACAACTTAGGTGCTTATCTCATTCCATACCTTTTTTTCTTTTTCTTTTCTTTCTTTTTTTTTGACGGGGAGAGTTTGCGCCCTGTTCCTGCAATGCATCTTTTAACACCTGACAGACAATGAATGTGAGGTCATTCGCAGGGTGGTGCTGTATTAGGTCTCGGATTCCTCCCGACATGCATCATCAGGTATGCAGCATTTTTTGGACGAACGTTGTATCCGTTTCATGGAAGGAGTCGTTGGGCGTGAGACAGAAGAGCGTACGGTTCGGTTTCAGCCTGCTTTCTAAACCTGGCCATATGCCCCCTTGTGCCTATTACCTTACTCCTCCCTGATCTGAGCGCTCAATAGATCGTACTTATCCATATGGCAGAATATTACTTACAATGTTGCTTACAGGGGAATCTGAAGCACAGGCGGCCCGTGGTTCAGACCGTTGGGTCACAGTGGTCAACTCATTCAGAGGTCTTTAAACTGGAGTCCGGTAATCCCAGGGTACCACAAGGCGGTGCTAGGGGGTCTGTAAAAAATAAAATTGACTGTAAAAATGTTTATTATTTAGAGCTGTCATAGTTAACGTTTATTACAAAGGACTGATTCTTAAATTAATTGTGATTATTTTGTTGTATTGACAGCACTAGCTTTTTGTCATTAGACTAAAGCTAAAGTATATATGTATGCATGTATGTACAGTATGTATGTATGTAGTTGCATTCACCAAATTTTGCATTCAGTTATATTGTTATTTCGTTCTGCTTTCTAAACACTGGTCAGAAAACATAAGATACATTTTTTTTTTTATTCTATTGACAACACAGATTTTAACAGTAAGAAGAAAAGAAATCTGTTTATAATTTTGTGTGAGAAAAACTGTCAATAAAAAAAGTAAATATTTTCTTGATAATATTTGAATCATTCTATTTAGTAATGACAATATGACCAATTATAATTTTTGAAACATTTATTTAACTGTTGTATTTAACAATCAGTTTTATTTTGCGAGTAATATTTTCCACACGGGTTAAGAAAATAATATTTATTAAATTACATTTGCTGAAATTTATTTAATTTAAATGTATATATTATACTGTCTTGCAAGGGGATCATCGTATGTTGAGAACCTCAAAACTAGTCATCAAATGATTGAGGTCATGTCGGGGTTTTTTTTTTTTAAGTCTTAAATATATTTTAATAGCGGCACTCAGCTTACTGTAGCTTGCTGACAGCATCTTGTTTGGCGGATTTCACACTTAAACCCTCTCTGAAAAGTTGCTGTTTTAAATGCATCCTACTCCTCAGCCATGCACATTTAAATGTTTTTAACCATTGGATCGCATCTTGCAAAGTTTTTGAACATCCCACAGTATGCATTGTATTAAAGGCAAATGTAAAGTTAAAAATAGTCACAATTTTAAACGCAAGACCCCTGCATGCGTTCTGTCCCATTTCTTAGTGCTCCATCTCTATTTTTGTACTCAGGGTGCATCTTATGTAAATGCCTCGTAAGAAACACATCCGAGCAAGATCAGAAGGTCAACTAGTCATTTAGGCAACCCACTGACTAGTTGTTTTTGAAAATATAGTTTTGCAAATCTCTGTATACTTTTAGCTTGGTCAGCTCTTGCTTTAATCAGCTTTTTCTCTTACCACAGAGTTCTTCTCCGCTCTTTATTAAGACATCACGCTGTCAGGATTTCATAGAAGCTTATTTTTACAATAGCTGTCTCTTAGCACCTTTTTTAGACTGCTCCGTCTCCTTTGTGCCTGTGGTAAGTGGCATATTTCTGGAAGAAGCGCTCATCCTGACTGCGTTGCTCTTTTAAGCCGGGCTTAAGGAAGTTATCACACACCTTCCTCCCACTGCAAAGAGACAACAGTTAAAAATAGATGGCACCAATGCTAGTGAATGCCTGTCGTCCCAGACACATGCATTTGCATATCTTTTATGTGTGTGTATTAGTGTTTGTGTGTGCACATTTTCCTTCGCCCGTTTCCCTTTTTCCCTCCCCTCATTTTTTCCCCCTCTTGCATTGTGTCTTGTGTTTTGGATCCTCTTGGGGTTCAGTGTGCTTTTAGTAGGGGTGGGCAGTCCAGAGATCACCAATGAAAAGCAACAGCAGACAGTTGGGTAATTAAAGTTTTGGAAAGGCTAGTCTTTTCTGCCTGTATTTTCTTTCAGGCCTTTTTGAAGAGTGTACCGGCCTGTCTGCTCTATCAAGGGCTAGGTATTGAGTCCAGAGCTGTAGGGCAGCCATCTGGCCCGAGACCACTCCTTTCGTCCTGTGAGAATGCTTCGACTTTCTCTCTCTCTTTCTCTCTCTCTCTCACTCTCTCTCTCTCTCTCTCTCTCTCTCTCTCTCTCTCTCTGCGACACTTTGTCGATGGCAAAAGAGCAGAAAAAGGCCTCTGCTAATTTTCAACACTTATGTCATTGTCAGCTGCTGTGAAATAGCACTGTCTCGAGACTCTCTCGTCCAATCGGCTCGCCGATAAGACGCAAAATCTTACAAACATTTATATTTTCGAACAAAAAATATTTTCTGCTGCCAGGGCAGGGACTAAAGTGTTATTTACTGTTGAAAAGACCTTAGATCAGATGCCCGTGCTGTTGCTAAGATACTACAAAATGGTCAGCTCTGTTTTGCATGAAGCATTTGGACTTTTGAATTTAAAATTTAAAATGCGTTTGAATGATGAAATTAAGTGATATTCTGTGCAATTAAAGCCTTTTGAGATGCTGACTGATGGCAGTAATGTGTGTGGCACACACATAATCACTCAAGAACACAAATTCATGCAAAGTGGAAGCACAACATTATTCTCTTCCTGTTATTGGGGCTTTTTACGATAGAAAACACGAGGTTTTACTGTATGAGGATAGAAAGACAAGGCCATCACTTGAGAAGTTTTTGGTGAAGTGCGTTGATAGTTGATAATTAGCATCTGGGACATTTGAGTTTATGCAAAAACTATTTTTCAACATTCAATAAGTGAATGCTTAGCGATAAGAGGATGCTGTTTGTTGTAAATCCAACTGCATCCATTAAAATGAGTCACTGCTAAGTTGTAAAAGTGCCATCAAGGATAAATATCAGTAAGCCGTAAACAAAGCTCAAACTTGGCACAAATCAAAAATAAGGATTTATGTTTTCTCTTTAGATTCGTTTTAGACTAAATGATGAGCCAAATTGTGTCAAAGTTCATAAGTTTGTTATAGACCGGACCACTATGAGCAAAGCTAATGTCATAGCATCTACTAAAGCTTTTCATTATTAGATAATAGACTATATGAATATTTTCCTGTATGTGGTCTATATGCTAATTGCCTTTTGAAAACCATATCTACATGTTATTTCTCTTGGCTTGTTTTTATTGAGGTCATGGTGAGAACATCACAAGATTGCATTAGGTCATTAAATGCATTACTCTAAATTAGATGCACTGTACTTTTTATTTTTAAGTTATTATGGATGCTTTCTTATGGCAAAATCAAAAAAAATATAGCTGTTCACATTTTTAGGGAATTTAGCTAGTGGTTTTACAATAACCAATACTGATCACAGTAACAAAATATAATAGAAAGAATTGCTGTTCTTTTGAAATTTGTATTCAAAGAATCCTGAAAAATGTATCACCGTTTCCAACTAAATATTAAGCAGCATAACTGAGGGAAGAAGAAAAGACTAAACTTGGTTAAGGTATACTAATAATGCTAATGATAGGCAAATTACAGCAAAAATTGCATAGAAAAATAAACTCAGGGAAAAGCATAGTACATTGACTGCATCATATCAATTATTAATCAAATTAAGTCAGTATAATTTGGTATGTTTCATTGCATTATAACAAATAAAACAATTGACTCCAAGCACAACAGCAATATGTTTACAAAATCTTGAACACGTTTTAAATATTATTTAAATAATATGCGATAAGTTAATATAAATGCACTCTAAGGCATTAGATTAATGACCGAGTACGACAATGTGCCATATCCATAACCATAAACCTGACCGCAAAGAGGAACGGGTTTGAGATGCCAATCCTGGCAACTCAACAGCTAGCATTTAAAGATGTTTAGATATGCAGAGGCTGCTCAATATGCCTTAGGCTAGGCATTTTGATAAAATATGGGGAAAAGGTGATACAAATGTTTCACCTGGTGAAAAGGTGAAACTAAAGTCAAAAACATCAATACTGGATATAAATTAAAACGGACTAGCGGGCTGGGTTGTCAGCCAGTATGGCGATGTTTTTGACTTTAGTTTCACCTTTTCACCAGGTGAAACATTTGTATCACCTTTTCCCCATATTTTATCAAAATGCCTAGCCTAAGGCATATTGAGCAGCCTCTGCATATCTAAACATCTTTAAATGCTAGCTGTTGAGTTGCCAGGATTGGCATCTCAAACCCGTTCCTCTTTGCGGTCAGGTTTATGGCTATGGATAAGGCACTTTGTTGTACTCGGTCAACAATCTAATGCCTTAGAATGCATTTATATTAACTCATCGCATAGAACACTTTTCATATGTACCTTACTTGAAAGGTCACAATAGTTCGTTTAAAATGATTATTTAGTTGAAACTGATTAGCTCACTACTTCTTGGCCTAATATTATTGATGTTCAGAAGCATCATCAAAATGTCTGGGCTAAGGGGCCATTGTGTAGATATTTGTTGTAAAAAAAAAAGAAGAGTTTAACGTCCACAGTAAATAGTGATCATGGTTGTTTAAACAGAGGGTCAGTCAGAAGATTGAGTTCAAGGCTAGCGCAGTTTGAGGCAGCTCTGCATCTTTGTCACGCAGCTGTATGGCTCTTATTCAGGGCTTAAGCAGGAGTTAGTAAACCATTGACACATCGTTTAAATGCATATGAGGGATTTGCCTAGCATTCCTTTCCCTTTTTTGCTCAGGTTTATCAGTTTACACATGTAACTGAATGTTAAGCTTTAAAAAAAAAACTAAAAAAAAAACATAGCAACAAATACTGTGCAAACAGAACAAGCTGTATGCCGTCTGTGAATACACAAAAACATGAAAGCGAGTTAATTTGAATTATAGAAGCAGTCCACCTCAGAAGCAATTACCATACAATGCCTTTAACTCACCCTTTTTATTCCTGACATTCCAGCTTTACAATGATTAGCTACAGAAACAAGGCTGACGGCCTTGCAGCGGACATCCACACATGCTGTCATAACACATACAGATGAGATAATGGTGGCTGAGTTCTAACATACTAAGAAAGATGGCATGTAAGCGTGTTGAGAAATGCAGGTTATTGAAGATGGCTTCTCTTCAGTTAGATCTTTAGAGAAGGAAGAATAGTTCACAACTGAGTAATTCAGCAGCTTGACTTTAACAGTCATTTAAATTAGGATTCGCTGACATATTAGGTTTGAGGTTGAAGCAGAAGTGCAAGCTTCAATATGAGTATGACTAGTTGAGGCTTAAGGCCTTTTGTGCTGCTCTATATCAGGACTGGCGGCAGTGATGCCCCTAAAATTGGTTTGCTGAATTGTCCTACAATACATTCACTACTGCAGGCTTACAGGAGATGTCATCCAGTTTAAGATGTTTTTATGTTATTGTTGCATACTACCGGTCAAAAGTTTGTGGTCAGTAAGATGTTTTAATGTTTTTGAAATAAGTCTCTTATGCTCACCAAGGCTGCATTGATTTGATCAAGAATAAAGTAAAAACTGTAATGTGAAATATTGTTACAGTTTAAAAACTACAAACCAGTCAGGGCTGTTTTGCATCAAATGCTGTTGTTTTCCAGAAATGTTATGGAGTTACACTGTATCTGTGTAATTTACTGATTGTTGCAAATGTTTTTTAGCAATCGAACAATTTTATTAAAAAAAAAACTGGTTTGGACATTGCATAATATGAAGTTTAGAAGTGCTTTGCCCTGTTTGACATTTTTGTTTTATTCATTTATTATGATGATGATGATGCATAAATCAGCTTTGTTGCCAATTCACAAACCTTGTTCGACTTTATTTCTGGGGTCTGTTTCTGGGCAAACCTCTCTTAAATGCCCTAAAATTAACTATAATGGAAGATGGCTGCTGCAGCTTGTTGTAATTAACTTGTCCTGATAATGTCTGGTAACATTGAACCTACGCCAGTGAGCAGACCTCTCTCTTCTGATGGTCCACTAATGCTCCCGCTGTGGCGGTAACACTAACCTGGCTCACACAGCCCGCACCCCAGCGCCGGCCCGCTTTCTACTTCATCAACCCAAGGCGATTATTATGTTTCTCTTTTTGTGAGTGTGAGAGGGAACAGGTTCACAATAGCTTCTCCAGAACCACTCTGTGTGTGTGTGTGTGTGTGTGTGTGTGTGTGTGTGTGTGTGTGTGTGTGTGTGTGTGTGTGTGTGTGTGTGTGTGTGTGTGTGTGTGTGTGTGTGTGTAGAGGTACAAAGGCTCCTTACCTCAGAGCATTGGCATTCCCTGAGCGAATAAGCATGATAGAGAAAGAGAGAGAGAGGGGTGCACAGTGGGGGTATTCATGGGCCCTGTCCCCATGGGAAGGAACCAAGGTCGAGTATTAGCCCCTATTAAAAAACAAAGCCAGCCCTGCAGGGGCCTGGCACTCACTGCATAGAGAAAGGCAGAGTATTGGAAGACAGAGAAGGACATTAAGATTTGGACCCTCAGAACTACATCCTTAAACGTTTCCTTGAAACCTCCTGGATAAATTGTTGGACTGAACAATCATTCCTGTTTGGTTGTGTTGTTCAGAACAAGATTTGTCAAGAAATAGAACGGCTAAAGCTGTAGTGTGTTATTTTTCCTCCAATAGCGACACCGAATGGATTTGCAAAAAAAAATTAAATGTAGTTAGATTGGTTGAGCCAATGTTGTCAAACCAAGGAAGGCCACAGGAAATGACATCATGACAATGCTGACTGATTGGATGAACCGCATGAACCCAAGCACTTTACCGAACTGTGACTTCTATATCACAATTTTAAGAGCCCCCAAAAACAATCAAGCACTGGGCATGTTATACATACATATATATATATATATATATATATATATATATATATATATATATATATATATATATATATATGTATGTAATTATATATTATATTATAATATTTTCATATATAAATTGATTAATTAAAGTATTAAAGTCAGTGGGGTACAATGTGGTTTGGCACCAAAGTTCTTTAAAATATCTTCTTCTTTTTTCTACAGAAAGTCATACAAGTTTGAGACAACACAAGGGTGAGTAAATAATGACATGATTTTCAGTTTTGGGTGAACTGTGCCTTTAAGGTCTTTTGTCGAGGCCACATTATGCATGTTCTTTGTACATTGATGTAGATGTGCAGTATCTTACTGAAACAGTTTGCTTCACCGTTCACCAAAAGGCTTTTTTTATTTTTTTAGACAAATGCAGGCATGAGTTTCTAGATAAAACACCATAAAAAAAAGACTTCTTTTTAGCTCAATCCTGAAATATTTTACAACTCCCTCCAGCTCTTCAAAAATGTTCCCATCTACTAGAAATGGAAAACATGTGTTTATATGTAAGTACAGCCAACATCTCCTCTCAGTTCACTTCTCCATGGCAACAGTAATTACTATGCATGTCTCTAACGATGAAGCAAAAAGTCCCTTTTTTTGTTGAAATATGGACTTTATTGTGAGAAGAGATTCACTGTTTAGCTTGAGAATTAACCTTGAGAACAGTGTAATATCAAGGATGATTTCCCACTTATACAGTAGTTAGACGTTTCTGTCCAGATAAACATATTGTTTGGATTGCAACAGCCTGTTATCCTGATCTTTTAGACTTGTGTTCACATTCCATACATTGATATTTTATATTTTCCATTCATACCAGCTCAATACTTGAGTTAAAACCTCTTTTTCCTACAGGAGTGTTTTCTCCTGGATCATTGGTGGTGATTCACAGAGTCACAATGCTTCACCCCTCTTGATTAAAAAGCCTAGGAAGGAAGTCTGGGCAACTTCACAGCAATTGCAACCACAATGGCTTGTTACCGCCAGAACAAAACACTCCATACGCATCGCATGAAGTATATTTTGGAGTTACTCTCTGTAATGAGTAATAAATCAGGCCACAAACAATTATTTAGCAGCTCATTTAAAGTTAGACGTCGTTGTTCAGTCTTTGAGCTCTAAAGCTTAAATACAGGATGAAGCAATGTCGTAGTCCTTGTCCCTCTGTGGCCCTCAGCTATGTCCCATCCCACCTGCGCTTTCCTCTCGGGCAGGTATCCTCCTCCCTTCACATCTGGCCCCCTCACCTCAGATTCCTGGCGTGCCTCTCCCACAAGCCTGGCATCTTACAGCCTCTCTTGCGTCAGGATCGAGTAACATAAATTAGCGTGTCCTCAGACAACCCGTGTACATTTAGACTTGGGCCTCTCATGCTGGCAGGGACTTTAACTCTATCTGCCAGCGGTCTCCTTGCAGCTGCAGTGCACTCAGACTGTTTGGATGTACCAGCCTTCCCCCCTCCCCAAATCGAATTCCATTCATATCCCCCAAAATAACTGCCTAATTGCCCACACTAGGCAACGATGAGAGGATTTATCACAGAGATTGATTTTAGGTGCAATGAGGCCATCGGTTAAAAGAATCAATTGACTGATATTGTTGAAGCTCACATTAGTGGGACAATTAGAGGCCTTGATGGGACACTCTATCCTCCAGTCTCTGCACACTCGAATCCATCTTTTGTCATTAGCATCACAACAACTTGATCGCATCGCACAGTGTTTGCAGTTCATGGAAATTCATAATTGTAATGCATTCTCTGGAGAATCAAATCAAATTTGCACTTTGACAGATTCTGAGATGGTTGAATCATCTTGGCCAGATCGTGGGAATGTGGTATCAAACTGTGGCTGGCTCAGGCCGGGCATGGCTCTAGAGACCCAGTGTTTGTTTCGTTGCATGTAACACTCGATGAGCAGCTCAGGGCCTTGCCAGATATGCAAAAGGAATTGCAAAGTCCATCATTCATAAGGTTTAGGGATGCACAGATCATAATTTTTTTTCATGGCCGATTCCCTATTTTCTACAAGCAAAAGGGCCAATACCGGATGCCAATTTCTTTTTTTTTAAGCAGATGTATTTGTTGTTTATTTGCTCTATTACTGCCCAAAACTTACAGGCCTTAAACAAAAAATACCTGTAGCCATTTGAAATGAGGGGCATCCACTGCATTTTTATCACGATCCAAACAAAGACGCTACATGTAGCTTGAGCAGTTGTTTTTGATTTCAAAATTTAAAGCAAAAACACAATGGTCAGACTTTAGCTTTGTAAAATTATGCTACATAGAACATGCACTAAACAAAAACAGCAGACGGACTGATTGAATATGCAAATTTACAAAAATGTCATAGTTCCTATAACTATTGGTGGAGGTTCTCCTTTTTTGCGTATTCGCACCACAGGAACTGGGAACGATTTTAGTTTTAGGAACACATTTTAGGGGAATTGAATTAGCTACTTCAGTTTAGGGTCTAACCCAGGACAATTGGAACTACCAGTGACACAAGTGTACTTTGATTGGCCGAACGCATTATTACATATTACTCTACGAACTGAATCCACAAACATGGCAAAAAAGCGATAGATGGACCAACACCGAAGTCCAGGCATTTCTCAGCCTTTTCGCTACGGAGTTGTTGACATTGTTGAATGGCAAACTTAAATGACGTCACTGTCTGCAAAACCCCTATATATTTAATAAACCGTCAGCCCCCCAATTCAATATTTATATTTTTCTTCAAATATTTCAAGCATCGCGTACCGTGAGCTTGCTTGCCTGGTACAGCATTTTCTCTACTGGCGCACCTGTGCTCCCCTCTCCTCTTTGCATCCGTCTTCAGCATGTCCCGTCTCTGGCCTGTGTTAACGTCCTGTTTACAGACTTCGTTATATTTCCTCACAAATTACATTTTGGGAAATGATTGCAATGCAGTTTGTGTGCAAATCTGGAACAGAGATCGGAAAAAAAAGTTCCGATTGATGGCCAGTCGGCCGTTGCATCTCTAATAAGGTTTTACACCTCTTTGCCCCTTGGTTGTTTGTTTATTAAATATTTTGACCCTATTCGATTATTCTTTCAGCTAAAAGTAACTGTGGCAACAAATGAACGCATAAATCTGGTTGCAGAATTCTGCAGATTTCCCAAGTGTGGAAAAATTATTTCTATTCTGTCACAGATTATGAGCATTAAGATGTAAATCATGTATATTACTAGGATATTGGCTGTTTATTAGTACTTATAAAGCACATATTAATGCCTACCTTATTAACTATTAATAAGCAGTAATTTGGAGTTTGAGGCAAAAGTCCTAGTTAATAGTTAGTTAATAGTAAGAATTGGAGCCTAATGTAAAGTGTGACCAAAAATTTGTTATATACAGTAGCTTAAAACTTTTCAAAATGTAAAGCTAGAAAACATCTTAAATGGTGTCAAAAAATCTAAAATGTTTGCATATGAAGGTCCTAAAATTTGTTCAAAAGTTTGGGTTTAGTAAGATATTTTTTTTAGAAATGAACACATATCTTTAGCAAGGATGCATTCAATTGCTCAAAAAGTTTTATTCTATTTCTATTCATCAAAGATTCCTGGGGAAAACATTTATCATTGTTTCAAACAAAAAATATTTAGTAGCACGACTGTTTTCAAAATGGATAATAGTAAGAAATGTATTTGAGCACCAAATCAGTGTATTAGATTTATTTCTGAAGGATCATGACGTTAAAGACTGTTTTAAAAATATTAATTTTGTCACAAAATTGGCCTTAAATTATTTTAAAATATGCATTTATAAAGTCTCAATTGTAAAATCTTGTTTCATTCCTTTTTAACGTGCAGATACCCTGATAGCCATACTTGCTTATATTCTCCTGTCTAACCTTATTGGTCAGTTCTGTTCACCAGACAGATCTTCCCCAAAGCGCTCCTCAGGCCACATGTGCCAGATGTTGAGTAGTCTTTGTGCTCGGAGTCAATTCCAGAACATGTGAAGTTCATTATGTCAACAAGTTGTCCATGTGTTACTTTTTTTCCTGCCCTCTTTAAAAATCAGATGACTTTGCAGCACATCTTGCAAGCGATTACAATTCATATCCAGAGATTAAACTTATTGGCAGGGCTTCAGACAGATATGAGTGTCCGCTCTTGATTAGAGCAAGGCCGTGTGAGTGGATCATCTCTTGACAACAACGTTTGTTTAATATATTTGCAGTGCAACAAATACTATGCCTAAGGCTTGGAGGATTTTGAGACGGATACCTTAATGTCATTTAGAACAACTTGGCATGTTCTGTTAATTATTGTTAATACATTTCCTTTTCTAATCATTCTGTGTACAAGGACATGACATGTCAAAGGGCTTGTAAGTGTTTTCAACTGCAGGCAGATGTTTCTTTTTGTCATTATTAGATAAACAAAGACTTCCAGCCCAGAAAATCACTACAGTTTGAAATGACATATATCTCCATAACCGTATTTGTAACGTCTAACTCATGAGTTGTGCTGTATTTCTTTGTTTCAACACCCCATTAAGTACAAGCTACACCGGCTGCAGTATATTTTAAAAATCTTAAACGAATCTCATGTTTCATAAATCAAATTATTCTTCATTTCTGCCTATTTCATTATGTCACAATGAAGAACTGTGTCCGGTCTTCTCTGTTTAGGGCTTTAGAGGGAGAAAGAGTGTGAGTTTGTGTGTATTCTGTCTTTTTCTTTTGCAGCAGACAGACTGGGGATGTCAGGTGCATGATGGGAAGTGGGTTCGCAGGGGACAGCAGTGTGGCGTAGGGCCAGAATCAATTGGCGGTGTAATGAGATGGCTTGGTGCCAGGTTTCCATGGAGCTCACTTTTCCTGTCCTTCACTGGAGGATTTGTAAATTAAAGGGAGAGAGAAAGCTTAGGAGGGAGACAAGAGAGAAAAGGAAAGAGGCAAACAGAAAAGAAAGGAGGGAGTGGGTGGCAGAGGAGAAGCAAAAGGGCACAACCAAAGGAGGGGGCACAGAGCTAGACAGAGAAAGGTGCAGCGATTTACAAAAAAGAAAGAGGGGGGTGCGAGACAGCCTTGGACTGCTGTAGCTTCAGAGGGTTTGGCACAGTGCAATTCGCTGAAGATGTTGGGGCTTTGTAATGTGTGCTGATATCTTTCAGACATTTTTTGTTTTTTGATGCTGAACTCAAGCTTAGAATCTCAAAGATAAGGTGCACTTGGTATAGGGATGAAAAGAAGGTCTCTCCTTTCTATTTCTGTGTGCCGCACCGGTACACGATTTTCATTTCTGCCCCCTTGAGCCAAGAATCCGTCTGATAAAGCATAATGAAATCAATGCAGTGATATGCCTCTCTTAACTCCAGCAGCGAAACAACTGCCGTGATGAGGCAAGAATTGGCAATTAGCATTATAAAACAGTGCTTGTTTCGAGAGTAATTCACTTTGCGACTCTATTACGAGTAGCCTTGCGCAGGAAGATGTTCCTCGTTTGTTATTATCGCGCCTTTTGTCGAGTTCCAGGTGTACATTTTTGAATAGAGTATGCTTAAAATCTAAAGGTTTTTCTCACGCACAAAGGACTCATCTTGTGCATTTCATAAAGGTTTTTTGTTTGTACAAAAGGCAAATTCTTTCTTTTAGGAGCTTAATTCTTCCACTACAAAGGTTTTTTTTTCACTAGATCCTCAGTTTGACCATTTTAAATTTACCACCAGCTCTCCCACAGGCACCGGAAAAAATTTGGCATACCGTTTATTAATTTACATCATGATTTGTCTGTTTATCCAGACTCGGGTAATCTTTTTTACTCTGATGACAAATTTATGGCTCTCATACTTTATGGGTTTGAAACTCTTTAAGCTGGTCCTTTATTTGAAATTAAACCGTTTGCAGAAGCTAGAACTATCCTTGTTTTGGGGGAGTGGTGTGGACATTGAGGGTGCTGACTGGGCCCGTGTAAGATTAGAAGCCTAAAGTATATTGACAAAGCATTTGAGGTCAGTTGGGGGCACACAAGACTGTAACCCTCTGAGAACCAGAGAGGAACTGGCTGAGTCATGGTCTCAAATCGGTTTCAACCAATCCTGAAGGGTGGATGCGACGATGGTGGAACAGAGTGGATAGTGTTGCAGTGGTTCATGGGTTGACGGGAACAAAGAGACTCTTCATGTCCTCTGAGCCTCACATGCATCATCTTGCATAAAGCTTGTTCTGGCTATATAGGGATACTATCCTCTTATTCCCCAATACATTCTTAAGATGTGGAGCACAGATTATATAAAGCAAAGGAGAAGATGCTTGAACCTTACCGCAAATCAGAGCCAAATGACACTAATTGGTCCACCAACGCTGTTTTGCCTTGACTGCAGACTGCATTGTAATGAAAACAAAATGCCAGTTTTCTTTCCCACGAGATTAACAGTAATTAACTAGTATCACTGCTGGGCAGCAGGTGATGTCTCAGTCAGGGACAAAGGGCTGAATGGTCACACTGCATTTATGGATGTAATTGAGACACAGTTTACTTAGTATTTAACCTTTATTAACCATGTCCTTTTTTGACGCGCTAATATTGATAATTATTTAAAATGTTGTGTCTTAATCTAATGTAGAAGAATTGGCTTTATTGTAAATAAACAAATAAAATTAGAATATGTGGTGTAGGGTTGTGCTTGTGCCGATAGACGATAGTCAGGGATTTGTTGACAAAAGTTGACAAAAAAGATTGACTCATAATATAGCATAATATAGATGTATAAGACAAAACCACAAGTGTGTCATTTTGAAAAAGATAAAAGCATTTCAAAGAAAACTTCCTTGTTAAACATCAAAGCACACTAGTGTGATAAATTGTACAGAATATTTTTATATTTTATTCAATATTGCCAAAATTACCCACAAATAAGCTCAGATAAAGGAGGCATACGATCAATCAGATCCAAAAAGAAATACAAAAGCTATCCTAATTGACCCTTCGCAGGGAGCTTGATTGACAGGTGATCTGGCCAATCATAATTCGCCATCCGCCATTTTGTTCGACAAAGCAGTCAGGAGAGTTAGTAGATAAACTTGAAAAACGGAGAGTACTGAATGATGTCTTTCCGCGGTTAAAACAACATTCCTTCTGATGTTCATTCATGTTTATTTGATGCTATAAATGAACTAGAAGGAAGAGATGATTGGTTCACGAGCAGCTTTAACTGAGGCTCAGCGATCTGTCACGACACATTAAAGAGCCACAAAACGGTATTTATTGTTTAAATTTCTATTAAAAAATGACCAAATTTGAAAGGTGAGACTTTGTTTAATATGTTTATTATCAAAAGTAACCGAAAAGTAACCTGGTCTGTCCTGTCTGTCAGCGTGTTGTCAGTGTCCTCTCTGCTTTTTTTTCACTGCGTGAGAACATGGTGTGGCGTGAGAGCGGCGTAGCTTGTCGGACATAGCAACAGTAACTAAGGGGGGGGGGGGGGGGGGGGTCTTTGCGAACGGTCAATTGAAAGAAAACAAGTTGAGAAAAAAATGTAATCCGATATTTGGTAATAATATAGAGTAATGAGAGATTTATAAGCAATTTTTTTTAGGCTGGTTATTTTTTACCGAGAGCACAGTGAAGAAAAACACAAAACATTACAAAGTTCTCAACATTTTTTGGGGAAGTTATACCTTGGGTGAGTAAAGTCAGTAAGTTTTAGTCTAATACGATAGCGTTAACTAGTTTTTTTTGAGGAAATGTTCAAATATAATTTGTTTTTTATTTTTATTCAAAAAACATCCTTGTTTGTTTTAATAAAAGCCACTCTCAAGGTTAATTGTGTAAAACCTGATGATCATGCATCCAGCAGATGAGCGTCATAGAGCGTCTTGTGGTTTAATGGTAACAAGACCATCTGATCTGACCATTTGTGCAAAGAAATGTATATGGTCACTGTCACAAATAATCTCATTCAATTTCAGAAACAATTTCCTATTAATTTTACATCATAACTTTTCTTTGTTACTTTCCAGTTTTAAATGTGATTCTAAATCCCAATTTTCAGTGTGATTTTTATAGTTTTCAACCTTCAAATCCTACTCTGCCCGGAAATGGTCACCTTCTGGTGCAGCTTCTCTGGCTTTCTATCTGACTGGTCAGGAGTGAGACAGGGAGACCGGTTGCCCGTTTGTCTGAGATTTTGGTTAATGCAACGGATTGGTGGAGCAGTGCCGCAGTTGTGCGTGAGTAGAATATTAGAGACAGAGAGGGAGAGGCATGGAATTTGGAGGGGTAAGACATGGAGACATCTTAACCGAGTCTGAAGGCATATGTTTATCACAGACACAGTGCACAATGTACACGACTCACCCTCCCTCCCAGCATGCTGGGAGTAGAGTACGAGGCACTGGAGGTATTGCTTACAGTCAGCGCTCCAGGGGAAACACCACAGCGTGTTCACATGGCTTCACCCCGTCCCCTGGGAAACGGCACATACCCGCCGGGCATTCAGGTCTATTAGGGTGTCAGCTTCAGTCTGCCGAGTAGAACCGGCATCTTAAAGTGTGAAAGCTTGAGATGATGTTTGAAAGTACTGTGTTTGGCCTTATGCTAACAACATATTCCTTCTGCCGCTGCTGGTGTTATTTTGGTATATTTAGGTCTGTTGCTCTGATTTATGTACGTCTACATACCCAAGCTCTATATTTGCAGGCTGCTGATCCTTAGAAGATGTGCCACAATAAGACCCTCTATTCTTAGCCGCCGCATTGATGCTCTTCGCGGTCGCCTATGGCCCATATAGTGGTCAAGCTAACTGTATTTCGATTAAAAATGCCAATTCCACTGATGTTCTGTTAGATTGCTAGAGAGATTTCAGTTAAAACAAAGGAAAGGAAACTCTTTGGCTTTCAGTCATGTACAGAAGGTGTCAGTGTTTGCCGAAATGGCAAGTCCTCCACGAAACAATTTTGCCCCTAGCAAACAATGGCATGGGGCCAACGAGACTCTTTCAGACGCTGGACTGAACTGCAGATTAGTATTTATTTTTGGTGCAGAGAAGTCTTCCAAGAAGTATGTGTGTGTTTTTGGGAGGTGTGTGTGTGTGCGGGGGTGGGGGGTTTGCTTGGGCGGGCGGTCGGTCCGTCCGTCCGTCTGGGAGAGGGGAGCATGAGGATTGCCGAGGAGTTGTTACCTGGGTTGCTCCTCTACAGCTGGGGAGAGGCAAGCGGAGGAGATGAGGTTAAGGGGTGAAGGGACTAGTGCTCAACTCCATTTTCATTTTTGCCGAATTTCCACAGTCGCTTCTTTCTTTTCTGTTTCGCTTCATTCAACAGAGTGAGTGAAAGAGAGGGAGAGGGCTATAGAGAGAGAGTGAAAGAGAAAATCAAGCCAATTTTTTTTTAAGACTCGATCTTGGCTTTCTTACAAACAGATGTTGCCTGTCATTTGGTCGTTAAGCAGGCACATAGATCGTACAATACTGACTTGCTTTCTCTTATTTATGGTTTTATTACAAGGAAAATCGATCTCTCATGAACATGGGAATGTCTTTTTTCCAATTCGTTGTTTTTATTTTATCAAATAATTATTTTTCACTCGCTTTATCTCATCCATTTGCTCGTTTCAACTTTTTTTTGAACAATTTTTTCAGTTGCACATTTGTGTTTTGCTCTTTTGTGGGCCGCACTGGACATTCTCCATACCATCTGCCAGTACTGTAAGTACAGTGAGTCCAAAGAGACCTTTTGGAAACAGTAAACACAGTCGGTAAGCATTTGATTCTTTCTATTTGGTAGATTTGTTTTCCGCATAGATGCGTTTTATTTTCCGTGCATAATATTTCGCATTTTTTAATTATTGTAGAAGTCAGTGGAGTTGCTCATGGTTATGGCGTGCGGGTTGGTGAGGCCCTGGGCGTGTTGTTGTGTTGACCTATGCAGTTGATCTGATGTTAAGTCCTGTATCAGTTCACTTCTCCACTGAAGTCTGGCCGTTCCTGATGCTTAGGAAACACGGGGTCAGTCTCACTCCCCTATTCAGCTGATTTTTAGGAGTCTTTTCAACTTCTTGGCTTAGACCCACTAACATAGTTAAAGGATTTGGCACCTACTTCAAAGTCAGTTTGTTCATTTGTATTCAAGTAGTGGGAAACGGGAAGGGAACACGAACTGTCAGAAGCTCTTCACCGGAGGTCCGCGGTGCCAGTCTAAATTGACCATCAAATAATTTCACACTGAGCCACATGTTATTAATGGCACTGGGTTTGGCTATGTGGGCCAGACTGACTTCACACATCTTTATTATGCTAAGGAAGGGGCCTAAAACATTTGGATGCAGAAATCTTCAAATATTGAAAAAAATGCTTGGTCAATTAGGTGAGACAATATTCTGTAAATATTTATCTTAATGCATAGGTCTGTGTATGCATCATTTCATTTTTAAATAAATCAACAGGACTCATAACATGAATTTTTAAACATGTAAATGCTTGATAAAAAATAATACATTATAAAAGTAAGTTTGACTTCAACCCCTTTTTAAAGGGCATATATTTTGAATTGTTATATGATGATGCTATTAAAGAAAGTTGTCCAGTAATCTGTATATAGAGTTTTGTGTGGTCAGCTCAGGGGTAATGCAGATGTTTAGCTTATAGATGTACTGATAGGTCTTTGATTTGACACTGCCCAGCTGTTGTCCTCAGATGCAGGCCTTTAAAACCTAAAGAAAGATGGGCTGATGGAAGGGAAAGAGGCCAAAAAGCTTGAATATAGGCATGCTTTAGGGGTGGCATTGAATAATGTGTTTTAAACCTGCCTTTTTCTTTTATTCAAGATTTATTCAAGATATGCAGGTGCTTGATGTTTCTTTAAAGCTTTAGCATAGCTGTGTGTTTGAGCAGCTTGTAGCTGTTTGCAATATAATATTTCACTGCTTTGTGTATTTACCTTTGCTTTCACCTTGTCAACTACTTTGCTGCTTTAAAACGTGTTACACTGGCAATGTAAAATCAACTTGTTTTTAGTTATTGTATATTTGTATAGCACCATTGGTGCTCGGGCCCTAATAATGACTACAATATTCTCATTTTCATATTTTTGAATATGGCAAATAGTATCTTGCAAGAACAATTTAGTTTATCTCAATATAATAATATAGTAGATAGATAATATAATTCTCTTATCTATAATATAATAAAAGTATTATTAAAAATCATACAAAATAATTCTTCCATCTTGGGGGATTTTTGTTTTATTTTGCTTTGCTGCTTTTTTCAATAAAGAAAATTAAAACTTATAGTTTAGCAGTAGTATATTACTTTAGTTTAAAATATAAATTCCCAGTTCAGTATTTGATTGGTGATTTTGTGTTTTTGTTTCTTGGTGTTTATTAGAGCAGACACTGCTGATCCTTAGCTTATATCCGTCTAATACCGATGTTTCACTGTTCATACTTTTCTTTCTGTATACATGCCTTTATTCTGCGCTTCATTTATAAGAGCATGCACTGATAAGACGTTTGATGAGATCTTTCAGAGGGTTGGAAGTTGGCCAGCTTGGACACAGCTTTGGTTTTCCCATTGTTCGCAAAATGTCTATCTGATGCCCTTCCTCTTTTGTCTGAATGCTTTTAGAGTGTACTTGGATTGCAAGGCAATGGTTTAATTGCCTGTCTGACTTGGGAATGGACAAGCAGATAATGCTAAAACATTTGTTGTCTAGGAGCTTGATTTAATGTAAACTCAAATCTATTCTTTAAAATTAGCAGTATCTTGCAATAGAATAATATCAGAGAGAGTATGTGTGATCCAGGGTTGAATTCATATCTGCTGTCTGTTCGTGGAATCACTTTTATACTAGCTTTTGTAATTCGCTTAGCCTGCAGTATGCGTTACAGTTGCGGACACATTTACAGTTTTTGACACATCTTGACTGTTCTTTTCACTATTTTTCTCTAAATTTGGCTTTGTTCTGTGTCTTCAGGCATTATGCCTCCATTTTGAGAGCCTTTTCAAATAGAGACCTTTTACATTGAAGAGGTTGCAACTCTTTTCTTCAAAAGTATGTTCAGAAACTGCATTAGCTGGATCTTGGTTGTTTAAAATAATTATTTAAAAGCATGATTATTTAATAAACATGCCAAAGTCGTGATCCATAGGTAAGGTATATGCTATACAGCATAGGTAAAAAAAAATGTTTTTATAAAATATAAAACAAATATGAAACCCTTTAAAGGATCCATTATTTTGGATTTTGTATATTCATATGTTATGAAAGTTATTTCTCTCTCTCATCATTTTGTGGTTTTCCAAGATAATATCATAATAATAATATCATTCTCTTTGAAAATAACTTATGAAGGATGTTTGAATGTGCATTTGTTGAAGTGCTGTTCTAATGTTGTCGTTTTTATATTTTCGTTAGACAATGATTCTTTTTGTTTGTTTTTTGTTTGCAAGCTGCTCTTGCACTGTTGACTTGGCTTTTAGATTCATAGCCCACAGGAGAGCAGACGCATGAAGACGCACCGGGAGTCATTTACAAGAATACAGTCCAAATATCTCAGTGTGTGTGTGTTTGAATGTCTCAGATGATCTCGCCATTGTGGAGACATTTTCAATTGTATCCAATCAAAACAGAAAGGGAAGAATCAGTTTTCTTGATTGTTTGTTAGCTGAACCGTAAAACTGCAAATATGTTTTTCACCTCAGTCTATGTGCTGCCATTCCTATTTACATAAGTAGTATTAGAATTGCAATATGCAGCCTGTTTATAAACAGCATTACCTTCATATGGTTGAAATTCATTTCCAGATTTAGAATTATTTGGTTTAGAATGGAATAACTGAAGCAGATGGATGACATTTGAACTGGTTTTTCTACAAGAAGAGACCTGCCTGCTGACACAAACCCGTAGATCCGAACTTGTGGTGACTGTCCACACAAGCTTGTATCTATAGGTATCTGTCTGTTTGGCCTTCACACCTACTATTCAGGGCCTCGTTTTAAACCATCCTGCTCTCAGAATGTAGGATTTTAAACGTTTTTTTTAAACCCTTTATAACCAAGGAGTCTCTTTCCTTCTCATATTTATATAGGGTCAACCATGTTCCTCCCTCAGGGTCTCTGCAGTGCCCCCAGGCTGAGGTAGTAGGTTGTATAGTTTAGAGTAACATCACAGGAGATAACTGTACAACCTCCTAGCTTTCCCTGAGATACACACACTCCTGCCTCAGCACCTCAACAAACAACCTTATACTTTTGCTGACGTTTTCCACCTGTGTAGTCTTCCTCACTATAAGGAGCTATATAAACAAAATGCATGTAAACACAACGGCATAAACAAAACATCAGATTTTTATTTCCTGTAAAATGACTGAGCTGCAACTGTTCTGTTGAACCAAAATGAGTCACTGACACAGACCAGGCACACTAAAGACCTTGAGGTAAAACGCAGAAGTCATAGTTGCACTGACAACATTTCTTTTCTTCGGAAATCACCTTTTATAGTCTCAGGTGAGATGTGTAGTGTTTCTACTTAAACTTTCCCAATTTACACTACGTTTCAGTAGTTTGGAGTCGGTGATGTTTTGTGTTTTTGAAAAAAGCTCACCAAGGCTACATTTATTTAGATAAAATAACAGCTAAAACAGTTAAAAGTAATGGTGTTAAATATTATTATTTCTACTGAATTTGAAAACTTCTCTGATATTGTTATATTTTGACTTGAAAAAAATGCTAATTGGCTAAATTAGATGTTGGAGCACAGTTTTAGGCTTTTTGACAAGATTTTGACATTATTTAGAGACATATTTCTTCAAGAGTGCATGTTCAACAGCGTTTCACGTACATGGTACTGACATGGTGTTTAATGATTATAGAAGGTTGATAAATGTTCGAGGTTATACCAACTTAATGTCACTTTTATTTTCTTGCATTGTCCCATTATAAAACTGCAGCTCAATTTTTGTTTCATCATTTTATAAACGCTGTAATCACTTCTGAAGACTTGTGAAGAATTACTTTGCTCAATGTTCAATCTCTTGTTAGCTAAATCTTTAGCCATGATGTGTTAGCAGATCAAGTCTACATTAAAAAAAAAATCTTTCTTTACTCCTAATTACACTTAGAATGTTAATGAATCTTAAGGGTTTTCAAACTGTTCACTTTTTTATTTTAATTACCCAAGTACCCAATTATTTAGAATTACTTTGAATAGGCCTTTTTTTAAAGTCTTTTTTTTCTTTTCTTAACACTCTCCAAATGTGATGTATCTAACACAGACCATTAAGTACATTTTTTGGTTGCATTTAAAAATAGAAACGTGTTATGTTTTGGGATTGAAATTGCTTTGGGCCAAACTTTCCTTTTTTTACAGTAAAAAAACTATGATTTAATAAAGATATATAATTTATGATTACAGTCAGAGTAGTACAGAAAATAAGGATCTTAGTTAGGAAAATAGCATTAAACCTGAACATGTCTTTAGAATTTACTAATTTACTATGTTGATTCATCCCTGACTCCAATCTTATTCCTTTCACCATATTTGTTCAATAAAAAAAAGAAGTACCCTGCTGTTTACTAAATGCAACAAATAAAATATCAATGTCATAAACTTCTGCCATCTTGCATGAGTTGTTGAAAAAAATGTTGGTCAGTTTAATTTACATGAATAATCAAAGGAACCGATTCAGTAAAACTGAATTACTTGTGAGTTAAATTAGTTATATCGCTACTTTTAATTAATTACTTTTTAACACTGTTCAAAAGTACAGCCAAGTAATGGCAAAGAGTTAACACTTGGTTTTTAATCTTGAGGTTGATGGATGGAGTTTAGCCATCAGTTTTACTAAAGAAGAGTGGTTTTCATGTGTACAAAGATGATATACAAAGACTGAAGTTTGTATTTATTGTTAAGTAGATATGTCATGCTTAAAAGCACACTTTTGATGATAGCAGCATGCCTCATTCCCTGGAGCGAGAATAAAGTACCATATGCCACCTCTGATCCACGAACAATGGAGGCTGAAATAGATTTTTCTGTTTCTATTAATGCCCATGCTACTGTCGGACCTGTCCTCATCTTACACGGCAGAAATGTCCTTTTTTTTCTCCAAGATGTCAGCTAAAGGACATGATATTTGCACTGCAATCACAACCTTTTTTCCTATATATTCTTGTTTAATGATAATAACAGGTTTACAAATATTGAAGTGATGAAAATGCTCACAAGTGTGTACTTGTGTCATTTTGTTTGCAACAGCAGAGACTGCCTGACTATACATTGAGAGCAACAGAACGCATGGATGCACGTATGCTCAGCGCACAAAGCTTGAGCAAGATTGAGTGAGATGTTATCTTCATTGTAGATCTTACTGGCGGGAGATTTCACGTGAACACTCCCTCACAGCCTTTGCTGGAGTTGTGGAGCAAAAGGCTGCCCCCCAATGGTGCAGCTTTTCACTGCCACACACACACACACACACACACACTGAAACATACAGCTGCACATTGCTTAGCATCTGATTCTAAGAATCCTTCCAGGGTTTATGTATAATCTGAAAATGTAGTCTTTGATGTTGCTTTATTTCTCATTTTTCCGTTCCTTTCTTATTCCGTGTCTCTGCGGCAATACAACTGCGATAACGTGTCTCATTCTGTGTGTGCCTTTAGTCGGCCAGGAGGGTCTGTGTGCTGCGTAATGTCAGCCTTGAAGCACGAATCCAAAGCAGATCTGAGAACTGAGAGGGTCCTAAGCACACAGAGGTTTGTAGCTCTCGCCACCTCTCCTTGATAATCGCTGCCAAAGGAAAAGAGCTGACAAACAAACAGATTTTTCAACTCGCCACTTTCACTCTGAGGCATTCATGAACATTCATTCGCTCTCTCTTTTTTACGAAAGCTCTCGAAACGCTATACGACCATTTTGCCTCGCTCTTATGCCGACATTCTGAAATACATGCGTTTAACTTAGTCAAAATGCTTTGTGTCTGCCTCGTTAGCTTAATATCATCTGGACTTTTGGACATTTGGTAATTGTGAGACTATGCATGGCACAAACGTTTACATGATAATATTAGTCTCACAAGGTCTCACGTATTAATCTATTTCTTTTTTAAACAGATAATTCAAGCAGGGCATATCAAGTTTTTTTCATAATTTTTTTTTTTTTTTTAAGCCAGTAGACTAAGTCAGTCATGATGAGATTTATTTGCACCTTGCTAGTCAATGGCAGATGTTATTGGGGCAGGGGCATTCTAATAGAGAGCATCTGATTGGACAAAAATCAGTTTAGTGCAGAATGAGTCCTCAATATTTTTGCTCCTTTTTCCCAGAAGAGAAAGGCAATAAGGATTACGCTATAGCCTCAAAGATAAAACACACAGACTAAAGCCACAAAACTCAGTTTACTTTTATAAGGTCTTGATATACTACGTAATTACTCCAGTTGATAGTATGTAATGAGTATTATCATAGTCATGTATTATAAGTATCATTAAATCAAGGGTTTATTTGGGTCCTAAAGAAGTGCCTCTTCCCTCATTAGAACTTCAACCACAATGTTTGTTATGCAAGGTATGAAGCACTATAATTACACCGCTTTGCTAATGGCCTTATATTTTACTTCTCTGGAGACACGTCTGCTAAACATAGCTGTAGTCATAGTGAGCACTTAGCATTCTCTACAGCAGGAATGACTGGATTTAGCATTGGAAATACTCTACAATTTTGCCATAAACAGTTTGTGGGTTGCCACAAAAAAAAAAAAGCCATATCCTCTTGAAATAAAAAATCACAGTTGTCTGCTTGATCCAAAGGCCCACACAGTGAATAAGTGCTGATCTCATTCTGTATAATTTTAACTGCTCTGATTTTTTTTACGAGCAAACAGTAAAAAAAAAAAAAAAAGGGAACATATTTAAAGAGCTGGGATTTATTTATTTTTTTATATCCAATATAGAGGTGTATATGCATGCACACAACTACATGCGTGCTATAGACCTGTAACTGAATAGTACGGCATATGGAGTTGTCTTGAATGTGTGTTAATGCACAGCTTTTTTCATGCACTTTCTCTTTGCATCACCCACCATGCATCAAATATGCTTTACTATACTTTTCTAGGTCTTTATCATGCATGTGTAATTGTGTGCACGTATATACGCGTGTCTGCTCGCTATAGGCTCTAGGCGGCAGCCGGCGCAGTCAAAGGCAGTCTAATATTAGCACCTCACTGATGGCTTGCTGTATCTGGACGAAAGAGGGTGATAAATGAGGATAGCAGTGGTGGGGGCCTCGGAGCCGAGGGGGGAATTTAAAAGGGATAGGATCTCTGTTTTACCGCCGAAGAGCCTGCATGCATGTCCCATCCTCATCAGAGAGGATATAACGCTCAATCTACATGTGACGCCTAGAGATTAGACAGAGACAGCAAGATCATGATGCAAGTGAGGAAAAGAGAGGAAGAGGGCAGTGTGGTGCTGGTTTGCTTTCCCTCCTCTCCGGTCGCTGATTTTATCCCATGCACTGCTGTCCGTCGCTAGCCTCCCTACCTGCTCGGCTCATCCCTCCCCCATCGGCACGGGCTACTCTCCCCCCTCGCTCTGCCCAAGCCTGGGGGAGCCAGTGGAGATTAAATGTAGCCTCTATAAGCCAAGCACATCATGTAGCTGTGTTTCTAGGGCCTCTCTCTCTGTCTTTCTCCCTCACTTTCATTCTCTTTTTAAAGGATAGTGTTTATGATGCCGGGCATGTGATAGGGAACTTCTAGAATGTCAATGTCATTGGGAATACCAAATGTACAGATATTTTTAAGCAATGAAGTAAAAATGACAAGCAAATCGTGAAACAATCATCATGAAAGTCTCTCGTTTTCTATATTATTTCTCTTTCTCCACCGACATCCTCCCCCTTCGGGTTGATACTCCAGAGAAGTGGGCCTCTGCCTTTAAATGATCACAGCTGTGCGTGCAAATTAATGGATATTTCTCTGTTTTCCCCCCTTCTCCAACTTTTTTCAACGTGGATTTAGAAAGAGGGAAAGATGGACCAGGGGTGTCACGCTTCTACGTTTTCCCCCTCCTCTTTTCAGTTTTGCATGCATCTCAGTCTGCTCAACTCCGAGAGAGAGGAAGAGCGTGCATGTGTGTGTCCTGGGAGAGAGAGAGAGCGAGAGAGGTGGTGAGGGAGGGAGAAAATGAAATGTAAGACAGATACGGAGAGTGAAAGAGAAGAAGGGGGTGTGGAGAGAGCGAGCTAGTGAGAGTGGAGAGCCAGTAACGCGGTGCATTGATGCATTTGCTGCATCTCGGTCGTGTTCTTTCAGCGGGAAGTAGCCCGGGGTTTTTGGCAGCAGCAGGCTGCCTGTTTTCCATCATCCAATCGACCCAGACCTGGAATAGGGATATACGCGTGAACGGAGTTGCCGCGGCTGAGCAGCGCTGGACGAGTGAGGTGAAGTGAATGAGTGAGTCTCTGTGCTGTGTGTGCGCGTGTGTGTTTACCCCTCCTCTCCTGAGATCCAGCAGACTGGCATGATTTGCTGGTAGTGTGGCCCTTGCTGCTGCTGCTGCTCGGACTGTCTCTCATCCTCAGTGCCATCACACCACCCTTCGGGTTTTCCTTATTGGCACGCTCTCCACCTCTGCCGCTTTTTCGACAAGCTGTAATATGGACGTACGGACCTGTGCTTTAATATTACCATCCAACCATCTCCTCTCCTGTCCACCTCTCCTCATTTTCATTCTTCCTCTTTCGTTTCACACGAACAGCCGCCCAGTCAACCTGACCGTATGACTCTCCTTTTTTTTCTCTAGCCTATCAAATTTGCACAATTTTGTCAGCGGGTCTAGCAACAAAAGTTGAAATCTGAGATTTCTCTCTTTCTTTCTCTCACCCACTTTCTTTGTCAAGCAGGCTGCGAGAGAACTTCGATCGGCTTAATGCTCATCCTCGCGCCAGGGTGAGTTTAAAACCATTTTCTGCTTCTCCCCACCCACAGCTGTAGCATCTGTTAGTGTCTTCATTACCTTTGTCTGAAGCAGCTTGTGCTGGGCTTGCCAGTTAGCAGGAAGCTAAATTCTTGTATTAGTCTATAACACTTCATGGTTTAGCTAATGTTAGAATTTAGTGGTTTAGAAGAACCAGTGATGTATGTTGGGACACCAGTATTAAGTCGCAGTGGCTAGACAGAGCTTTTTATGATTAACGTTGAATGCTTGTGAAGAGAGCTTAGCGAGACAAGAGCCTGGTGAAGAGTTTACCTGGAGCCAGGGGCATTTTTTCAAAGTGCCTTATTGTTCAATGTTAGAGACGGAGTGGGAGTGATTGGGAGAGAGAGGTAGAGAGCTTGTGGGGGAAGGGAGAGATGGGTCAATGTTGTGTCTAGCTGAAGGTTGCACTTGTTGTGTCACAGACAGACAGACAAACAAGTGTCGGGGGATTGGGGAATGCGCAAATGCTTTGAGTAGATGGGCCTTTCGTTGCCATTCATTCTTCTAATTTTTGTTGTGGTGGGACACATCAGAGTGTGACCTTGTGCTCGAATTTTGTTGCAGGTTGGCGGTCAATCTGCAAATGTGCCTCTCACAATCCCTGAGACCCTAACTTGTGACGTTTTCCTGTTATGTGCACGGGTTAGGTTCTTGGGAGCTGAGAGGGGCGCTCTGTCATCAGCCTGCCGGCGTCGGAAACAAAGACATTTTAGTCAACGGTGAAGCACAACTGACAGAGCCGAGAGGAAGCAGCTAGTTGTGTGTATAAAGGGACAGTGTGCATGGGGGGTGGAGGGGGGTGTTGAAGAAATGCCGGCATAAGGGTCATGTGATGCGCTAGTGGGTAGGATCAGCTGAGGATTCATTGTTGTAGGGATACGATTAAAAAAGAGGATATTTGATTCCTTTGCACTTCTTGAGTTTGATGTCCAATGCTGCCAGGCCAGGTCCTGTTAAAGGGATATAATGAAATCTCTGTCATCATTTATTCACTCTCATGTTGCTCCAAACCTGTATGACTTGTTTCTTCTGTGGAATGCAAAAGAAGATCATTTGAAAAAAGGGCCTTATTGTATACAGTGAAAGTCAATGGTAACCAAAACTGTTTGGTTACCAACATTCTTCAAAATATCTTACATGTTCCGCAAAAGAAAGTCATATAGAGTTGGAATGACATGAGGGTGAGTAAATGATGACAGAATTTTTTATATCTATCCCTTTATTGACCATATCATATATTTTCAATTTCAGATCTCTTTTCATTTGAGAGCAGCACAAAGTACTTTGGAGAGCGTCATGCTAAAGGCTCGGTACACTTGTGTTTGACCTCAGAGAGCCCTCAACCGCTCACCTTGTAGATGTGAATGTCATCTTTTTTATGTGCTGAGTCATGTGTGTGTTTGTGTGTGTGTTAAGTCCCTCATGCTTTCTGGCGTGGCTTTAGCATCTAGCATGCTACTGTGTTACACAAGTGCTGACTAGGCCTCTTTTCTTTGGGTTGTTGACGAACCTTGAATTATATCCCTTTAACTAAACCTTAAGATTTAGACACTAAACCTTAAAGATCTGCAACTGGAAGACATCATCAGTTGTTGAGAGATCACTCTTTTTGTGGTTAGTTCCATTTTTTCAGTGTGTCAGTGGACCACTTGTCCATTCTTGTGGCACGTCTTGCTGCTGTTTAAAATGGCATTGCGGCAACATTTCACCAAAGGAATGACTCAAAGCTATGCAAGAGCTACGGTGAGAGACATTATTGCGGACTCTACACAAACACCTTTACTGTCTAAGACCTTTTTAGGCATTTGGAGAGACAGTGAGAGGCTTAACGAGATAAAGGCTTGCCCACAGTTCATGGACGGTGCAGTGTTGCGATTCAAGGCATCAGCCGTTGCATCGTACGTATAATGCATCGTGCCATCACGCCCACATCCCTGTCTGTCTTTCTTTCTCTACCCACCATTACACCCACAGGCTGTCTTCTCTACCTCTCTCTATCTATCAGTACCCACTGTCACATTTAAAGAAAACTCTCTTCATCACAAACAGACATTGAATGCTTTGGGGTATGAGGTGTGATATGTGGCGGTTTTTGCTGTACGGAGAGCAAACAGCGAAGCTCTTCGTCTCGGTACATGTCGAGGTAGCCATGCTCTTGCTCTCTAAGAGGATTTGTCTGATACACTCTGCTTAGATTGCTTACTGACTGATTTCTGATGGAAATCATCAAGCCTTTGCACGCATCTCTGAGTTTTTTTCTAATGAAAACGAAAGGCTTGTAGTAGGCCGGTCTCTTCTGTGGCATAGCATGGTATTATATTGACTTTACCCCTGTCTCTGCAGTGCTGTGCTTTGGCGTCTAGGCTGCAGCTCTATTGTTCACTCCTGTCTCTCTGCGCTCACGTTGCACTCCACTGACACTGGGACAGCCTCCCTAAGCCTGGCCCACTTTTAAGGTGGACCGGTGAGCATGGAGGAAGCAGTACAACCGTGTTTAATCCAGACTGCGACAGGTTTACTAACTTAGAACAAAGGCTGCCGCAGTGAGGAAGGTTGTCCAGGTGAAGTGTTAGACAGCGCCAGGGTGGGTGACGCCCATGGCTAAGCAGCACCGATCTATCTGACACATTTCCTGCCAGAGCCATCCAGTCAGGTCCAATTGATCTGCTGAGACTTCATATTCAGTCTCGCCTACCCCGGTGAGAGTTTTGCCCCAGTCGGCTGTAAGAGTTTCCGAAGACATCCTTCTGAATCACTAAAGCAGCCCAGGCCTAAACACAGTGCAAAGACAGCATGTTTGATGGAACAAGATTATTACTCAGTGGTGGTTGAGAGGATATATGAATTTGGTTGGTATAGTGACTATTCCTAATCCTTTTACAACCAGGCTATATAGATCACTTTGATTGGGTTTTCATAAAAAAGAGACTGGACTCATGATGGTGACCACATGCGAGCGTCATTTGTTTATCACAGTGTTCATTTTTTTTTTTTTTTTTTATAAATCATGGCAAGCTGTGGAAAGCACGTTGTCTGTCAGAGGCAACAATATTTTCCATGCCCACAGGTGGTGTTGCTCAATATTTGGTCGACCTATAAATCGACCAAGATACTATGCTACGACCTAAAATAATGATTCTGCAATAGTTGCATTTGATCTATAATGTAACGGAGGTTTTGGCTGAGTGTCAGTCAACATGGAGAAGGTATGTGCTTGTCCATGCTCTCCAAGTGGGAAGATTGAATGAGAACGTACTGTATAGTCTGTAGAGAATGATGCATCTCAGCAACGACTCTATGTTCACATAAAAATCACTGAGTTGACGATCGCGTATGTCTGTCATACCTTCATCCACATGCAACATTCCTGAATACTTTCCCCCTCGGGACAAGGGTAGGCTAAAGCTAGTGCAATGATTAATGATGCTAAAGAGCACAGCTGTGTGTGTGTGGGTACGGAGAGTGTAATGATATATCAGCCAGTTTGAATAAAGGACTTATAATTTACCATTTTGAGATTATCAGCATCAACTGAATGCCCTATGTTTTCTAATTAATGGAAGTGGTACATTTGCAGTTAGTCATTTAGATAAAAACAAAAGAAGAATCACAAGTCATTTAATAGGCTATATACATTCTCTCCTGTGTCATTTCCAAAATCAACCAACAGCCCTGTCAATTAATATCTAACGTTTCAGTTATTTTATTGAATATGTGTTAAATACTATGTAAGGTTACTTTAAGCTACTTATTGTATGTCTTATTTAACGTCAAGTTGTATCATGTATATTTCAGAATTATATTGGCCACCCCACTAGGTATTATATTGGTTGGCCACTAGAAGATTGTACCCGTATAATGGAGACTGCCTGCATCTATATAGGTCCATAGGCTCAGCTGCTCAATTCATAATGAGCGTTGAGAGAGTTGGCCATCTGCGCAGGCGGGCTGGCACCTCAGACCTCAGTACAGGTTAGAGCAGCTTAAGGATTACCAGCACAGGCATAGGAAGATTAATCAGCTCAAACCTAAACTAATTAAGCCAGCGGGGAAATGTCACCAGTGTATATCAACAAGCCTTTCTCTTTCACTCAGCCCTGCCCAGCTCAGGAATGCAAGGATAGGTCAGTCCTCTCATCCTCTGGCCCGGACTATCCGTGGAGCTCACCGAGCAGAACAGTGTTCCTTTCACTGCACTCAGGTCAGTTGGTTCATATGGAGACGGCCTGGAATTCCCCTTACTTACTGTGGGAATGTGCTGCTGGGTCGGACCTGTTCTGGCTCATCTCACTGGGCCTTACTGAACTCAATAGCTGCGGAAGCTAATGGTGCGAGATTACTTGTTACATTCGCATTTGTTAGATTTTAGCTCGTTTTTGAAAAAAAGAAATGATTAAACTCAGGGATGTTGGAATGATCTGATTAATTTAGCAGCCTGGTCCATGAATATTAATTAGGTGATGTAATGTTCCAACCATAATTACAGCTTTCCAGTTGCGCTTTTGCTCAACAACCGAGGCTCTTTGGTCTTTTTACGTGTCTGGCAAAAAAAAAAAAAGAGTTATTTATGCTTTGATCAAACAAAACATAATGACAAGCTGTTAAACTATGATTATTTCTCATAAAGGGAATGGAGACATCCTACCATCCTAGAAATCTCCAAAAAAATAAAGGGAAATGTAGCAGCTCTACCTAAGGTTGCCGAAATTACAGATTCAATTGAGCTGATGAGTAATGTTTATTAATAAAATGCACTATTATAATTGTTTTATGTTTGTGATTATCACTGATATATTCAATATATACAGTACCTTTCAAAGGTTTGGGGTTGGTAAGATTAATTCATGTAAAAATACAATGTAAAAAAAATACAGTAAAAACAAGTAATAATGTGAAATATTAATACAATTTAAAATAACTGTTTTCCATTTAAAATGTGATTTTTTCCTGTGATGTTAAAGCTGAATTTTCAGCATCATTGCTCCAGTCTTCAGTGTCACATGATCCTCTCATATGCTGATTGGCTGCTCAAGAAACATTTCTTATTTTCAGCGTTGAAAGCAGTTGTGCTGCTTATTTATATTTTTTGTGTATAAAGTTCAAAAGAACAGCAATTATTTAAAATACAAGCATTCTAAATGTCGTACTGTCACTTTTGATCAAATTAATTCATCCTTTTTTATTCATCCCAAGTTTTTTTGTTTTTTTTATCTTACGGACCCCAAACTTTTAAAAGGTAGTGTACATTTAACACAAGGTCCCTGATCAAATAATGCTGAAATAAACAAACTGTAATTTATTACCCTCATTCGTTCTTTTAATTTTGCACTCAATCAGAATTTCTAAGCATGATAATCAATCTTCGCTTCTATGTACGTAATTCTCTCCGTAATCACGCTTGGTGACTGATTAATTTGTCATTAATAAACATTGTCTCTTTTGGCTGTGGCCGTGTTCCCTCGGGAGCCAGGAATTGTGTCGCTGTGGTGACTGTTGTCAGTGCGATTTGCATGACAGTGGTTGACGTTTGTTTCTCAGCGATTTGCCAGGGGCAGCTAGTGGCCAGGTCTCCGAGTGCCGAGAAAAGCATGGTGGCAGCTCTGTCTCTCACTCTGTCATCATCAGCTCTGCATGTGTGTGTGTGTGTGTGTTGCCGTCAAATGAGGCACAAAGGAACATTCAAATCATGTTTCTCACACTTCCACAAGCACCTTGAGGAAATAATGGCCCCAGTGCTGTAAAGGCCAATGCTCATTGGTAACGGGTATTACAGATTGCCAGAGCTGTATCCTAAAGCCTCCCCAATTATATGGCACATGTCATACAAAGCCTTCATTCACACTGGATGTCTACACGTATTATAAATGTGTTGAACTGTCAAACGTATTAATTCTTTCCTGTAGTGCGACCATGCCCACATATGATATTTGGCAGAGCTTGAGACGCTTTTTGGCCCTTTTTAGGTATTCAAATTGGTCGTTTTTTTGCGTTTTGGTCGATCGGATCACAAGTAGACGAGGCACACACATACCCGTTTACACCTGGTGTTTGAATCCATCTAGTTTGTCCACTATCGACCACTTCTGTCCTGATTACATCTAGGGGACGGTTTATGTTTTAAATTTTTTTTAGATCTTTGGATCTAATGGACAAAATAAGCTTGCACAATTTACATAACGCAAAAGGAGATGACTGGAAAACACATGGAGAGCAACAGCTTTCGTTTCAACTCTGAAAGCCACAAGACTACTTCGAGCGCGATGAATGCGTGTTAGAAATCAAGAATTATGAGAGATCGTTGTGCTTGATACGTTTTTCATCTTCAAACCAAACTTGGTTCTCCAGCCGACAAAATAGAAATCCCGTCTTGCTAGCGCGCTTCCCATAATGTTTACTCATTAGGTCAGTAGGCGGGGAGTAGGCGTTCTTTTGTGGCTGTTCGAATACATGAGCGACTACACTAAGAAAGCAATCCGGTCTTTCCTCTGGAAGTGGTCAAAAGTGGACAAGCTCAAAACATTTTAGACCCCGTTTACACCTCAGGGCTCTAGACTGCAACCAAAATGGATGAATATGCTATTTCGCATATTCTACTTTGAGAATGTGTGAATTTGAGAAATTGTGCGAGTGCATGGTGGTCACGCACTCAATCGCTGTCTGCCTACCTGCATTTACATTAGGGACTTACCTTGTCATATACTGTATTATCGACCACAGCAAGCCGGATATTCTCCTGTAGGTAGTCCCATTGGAGATTTTCCCTTTTGCCCCTCGCTTTTAAATCGCTAATCGGAATTTGGCCGCATGGGCATTTTCAATGAATTCCTATGGAAGATGAGCCGACTCCTGCTGCTGATCTGTGCTGCGACTCTCATTCGGCTCACGCTGAATTGAGCAGACACATTTAGTCTTTAATTGAAGTTTCTGTTCTCTAATTGAACTAAATCATTTTTATTACTGTAAAACAATCTAAACGACAGTGGGGCGCGGTTCCGCGGTGGGCAAGTGATGTAACCACTGTTGCGGCTGAACACCTGTAACGCCACTGACACCGACTATCGCAGCAAGCCTTGAGAGTTAAAAGATTAAAACATTTTGCCAACATGAGGTCTCGTGTCACTGTCAGTCTTTTTACATCAGTGCAAAACTAAGGTATGCAGATTAAGACAACTATTCATCAGCATGCATTGATTGATCCCATGTTGTAGCAAGGGGAACAAAAGTGCAACCAAATCCTGTGCTGGTGCGACCAACTGAGAAAGTTAGTCACACAAGTGCGACCAGTGGGAAGAATGAGTCTAGAGCCCTGCACCTGCATTTAGTGTCGTCCACTTGTGATCCGATCGACCAAAACGCATCTTAATACCACGTGTAAACAGGGCCTTGGTTATTTTGTTGTTTCAGGACGCAGTTCATCCTCTCATATCTCGATCTCATTTGATGTTGAATTAGTTTGGCATCAGCTTCACATAACCTGAGTAGAGCTGCCTTGATACTAAGGCCAGAATATTGATAACAGATGTTCAAATGGCTTATCCGATCATTGTTCACATGCCAAAGTAATCTCTCATTATTATTTGAGTTATTGTTATTTTAAGCTGTTGTTTTGGTACTTGTATTTTTGTTTTTACAAAAGTTTATTAAAGATCTTACAAGGGAGATTTCAGTTTATATATGGTATCTGTATTGTTTAATAAATAGATGTTTAAGTATTTTCAAAAATAAATTTTGTCAAAACTATATAGAGCAGGGAATGTATATTACATTATATTATATTATAAATACTGTCTAATAAAATGTGATTTCAAATTTTTAAAAAATATTTCTAGCCTCTTGCCTCTACCTGACTGTGTTTGAATGTGATGTCAAAACACATTAAATCACCTTTATTCTTTTATGACTGGTCCATCATATTGTCAATTTATAGTTAAATCAGACTTGATTCATTTATTTTCAAGAGCTTGTTTGAATTATTTATCTGAGCATGTTAAGGTTTGTTTAATCTTTTATTAACTTTAATGAAGAACAAAAATGACTCGCGCGTGGAGAGCGTCTCGGAGAGATGGTGTGTGCTGTCACTGTCTGTGTTTGTGACTATTGACTAACCTGAACAGAGAGACAGAGGACAGGCTGGGTGTGAGCCACTGTCCTTCCTGTCCTCTGCTTACAAAACATGTCAGCCGTGCGTCCGCAGATGCCTGCTTTGGATGGACAGCACGTCTTCTCCTTTCCTCAACCTCCAGGACAACAGAATACACAGTGCTGGCTTGTCCTGATGTTAAGAAAACCCATGCGACCAAAAATACAGACGTGTACTGTATAATAAAGCTCTTCAGTGAATGAGAGAACGTTATAATCATGAAATTCAACACAATCTCTAGAGGTTTGGACACTTTACTCTGACATTTGTCCTAATGGATAGACACATTGAGACAATCTTGGCTAAGAAAACGCTTCTGGTCATTTGTACTGATATTGCACAGGAAAGATACAATTTGATGTTAAGAAGGGCATGTTGTCACTAGGCAGTTGCCGATACAAAGCTGCTTATTAGCTTTCAGCAAAATGTAAACGCTAAAGCAATTATGAAACAGAAAAGTCATGAAACAAAAATGTAAAGGGTAAAATATACAAATATTTTTGGAGGGGGCAAAAATCATATAAATGTATAACATTTAAAACATGACAACTTGCCCTGTCATGATATTTATGAAACTAAATTAATTCTAAAAACACCTCCATTATATACAGTAGTTGTATGACTATGACTATGTTGTAACACTTGTATGACTATGAATATCCGGTTTCACAGACAAGGCGTAAGCTAGTCCCGGACTAAAATGCATGTTTGAACTGAATGGAACTTGCACTGATATATCTTAAAATATGTCTTAAAAGTGCCATTGTTTTGTCTCAAGATGCACACCAGTAAAAAAAAATTCTAAGACACGTTTATAAAAGCTACTTAAATGTCCTAATTGAACTAAGGCCCAATCCTGGCTTAATCTAAGCCGGGCCTATTTATCAGTGTGGTTTTTGACTTGTTGCCTCGACGATATTACTCTGATGACTGTTGTATGTTAAAATGTGTAATTTTAATGTTAGGCAGAAATGTCTCTAGTTTAAGAGGGTTTTGAAGAAAAAAGCATCACTGCTTCTGAAAATATATGATTGTGTAATTGCACTAATTTAAAATCTCGTACTGATATACAACCTCTGCATGTGACAACTAGCCCCAGAATGGCTATTTTCTTCCAATTTGTCCATGAATCTCAGGTCTTTCGTCGGCGGCGCAGGTGTGTACGAGGTGTAAAGTGCAGTTGCAGGTCGCAGTGAAGATGTGTGTAAAGGGAATGGTGAGATGGCTCAGGGACTAAGCCTGCTCTTAGTCTGCCATCTCAGTCAGGAAAGCCTCTGCAGATTATCCTCGAGCTGACGGCAACCAAAATAGAATGAGCCTGATTCTCTCTTTTCTGTGTATGTGTGTGAACACGCGCTGCCCTTTTTCTTAGTCTCTGTCTGTCTGTCTCTTTCTCTCCCACTCAGTTTCCCTCCTGCTGTCATTTTTGTTTTATTCGCACACTCTCCGAGTCTTATCCTCGCATGGCTTTTGGCCTACTTATTGTATTATCAAGCGTCAGTGTTTCTGGGTAAGCGAACGTGTGAACGCCGTTGCGTACGCGAGTGTGTTCGTGTGCGAATGTTTGCATGTGAGCGAGTGGCCGCACCCCATTGATTTGTGCAGAAATCAGCTCCAAATTCTAAATCCACTGTTGGCGCAGCGCTCCTTCCAGGGTTTAGCATAACATTTTTTTTTTTTCGTCTGCCTAATGTTTTTCAGAGCATCCAGCAAATGTAACTGTCTTTATATTGGCGCCTCCCCGATACGCATTATTTAGCCACGTCACAGAAAACCTTTTTCAGACCACCGTGAGCGAAAGCTCCCTGCGTTTGTCAGTTTAAGACCTTGAGTGATAATAAGCCCTTTGTCTGTTTGTGTCTGTAATTTACAGCCCTTTTGTTTTAAACAAAAGCACATTATATTCAATCGCTGTGCGTTGGAACCTTGTGCGTTTTTCATATAAGACTAATGTAAATCCGACAGCCTCCATGTCAGACACGGACTTTGGGTCACTGAGTTTTTAGGCACCGCAAGTTCAAGAAAACACTTCGACAACGCCGTAGCAAATGGCGGTTACATTATCAGACCCCAAGGAGGCTTTTCTGCGTAAACCTGCTGACCCTGCGCAGGCACGACATGCCCGTCTGACTGTAATAAGCCCCCCGTAGGGGCCCGACTCTTACTCTTACTCTCTCTCTCTCTCTCTCTCTCTCTCTCTCTCTCTCTCTCTCTCTCTCTCTCACCTTCCTAAAACACTTCCAGTTGCTGGCTCTTTTCTCTCTCTCTCTCTCTCTCTCTCTCTCTCTCTCTCTCTCTCTCTCTCTCTCTCTCTCTCTCTCTCTCTCTCTCTCTCTGTCTCTCTCTCTCTCTCTCTGTCTCTCTCTCTGCGGTGGCTCTGACGTCGGGGTGTTGAATCTCCTGACTCTGTCTTGATTGTATTAAATCTGCGGAACACAAATGAATGTTAAAGAAATAAACGATGAAATACTTCTGCTTTCTGCGGCGGCTTTGTTTTCTCGGCTCACGAGGATGAGTGAAGCCAGGTTAACGGGGACAGTGGGCCGAAAGCCATGGGGGAAGGGCTTTTCTCTCTTTTTTTCGTGCAGGCTTTAGTAATACTATCCATTTCAAATTTAAACGGAGCTTCCTGCTTCATAATCATCATCTCCTTTGAGGGTATTTAAAGCTTTATAATTCAGAACATGTTTGGACTCAAGAACATATGTCGCAAAGAATTATTTAGATAAAAAGCAGCAGCCATTTTACATTCTAAAGTTTGAATAAGGTAACGATTACTAATGAACTGAATTAGACTTAAGTAAAACTGATTTACTTGAACATATTCAGAATTTACATAAGAAATGCAGGGGCCTAAATGCTTAAATGCATTTAAAAATGATGAATGTGTAACATTTGTTAGGTTGCGTGAACTCTTTCATCCCTCAACGTTCAGTATAACTAAGCAAGACTTTTAAGACAGCATATTTATTTAAGCAGTAACGAGGCTATTTGCGTTTGTGCTGACTCAAGTTTTCAATCTTTGCTGTAGTTTAATGCGTTCAGGGCGCTTTTGTGTTCTTTCAGGAGGGTAATAAAACCATAATGTTGTCGGCCACTTATTAGATTTAATATTCTCCGCTTCTTGTTTCTCCTTACTAATCATTACTGATGTTGCTTTGATCCTCAGCAACTGTTTTGCTCCACAGTGTCTATTTTGAGTTATTTATTGCTTTTATTAGCCATTTTAATAGCAATAATATTTCCAGTGTGTTGCTATAGAAACTATATAACAGGTATTTATGCAATTTTTCAGTGGGGTTTTAAAGCATAAATTGTGGATGTACTTATTGTCAGGCTTGAGGGAAAACAGTGGTCAGCTATTTTTTTTAAACTGTCAACTGTAAGTCTCAGGTCTTTATAAACAGATACAAAGCTCGTCTGTCTGTAAAAGTTTCAGGACAACTTTAACCGTTTTCTTCTTCTTCTCCTTTTCTCTCCTGCAGTACATAACAAATCATCAAAGCCGGGATTAAAATTTCGTGAAGGAGCAGCTTTGACTGCTGGAAGACTTAAGCGTATTAGCTTTAAAACCAAGATGGGAGTTTCAAGTGATGTATGGCAGACTTCAAAGATGTTTTAATCTGTCAGTAGGCATGCTCTTGCACGGGCTATTTATATTAGGGCACAGTGTTTCTTCTGCATGCACGTCCTAATCAATGGCTTCAATGTTGATGTTCACCAGTTATTAAACAGCTGCACTTCCTCCAGATTGTTTCCTAGAGTGCTCTTTAGAGGTACAGCATGCACCGATTATGAACACAGATCTGTCTCATAATTGTGATAAAGATTTTATGATTCATGCTGATTCATTCCCCCGAAATGTATTTGGATACTTAAGTTAAAAAGTTATGAATTTCTTTGCATTATATCGATATATCAAACCAATTGTCATTTATTTTAAAGAAGGATAGCACACTTTTCTAGCAAAAAGAAAAAAGAAAAAGTTTTGTTAGGTTATTTGGACACTTTCTGGTCGTCAGATATGAGTGTAACATGTTCATGGTTAATGATGAATTACAGCTGTTATTACTCTGATTGACATGATATCTAGTTTCAGAAATGCCCTGTGCCATGACATGCTATCATTCATATAGAGCTATTTTAAAGATATTTGGGGTTTTTTCCAGTTCTGCTGTACATTTATCATACATGCCGTTTTAATAACCTTATTAATTGAGAGACTACATGGAATAATTTTACTGTTGCAAAATTCCTTGGTTTCAATGCAAAACAATGTAAAATAATGAACTATCAAATGAAAAACGTTTGATTGTGCTAAAGTGGAACTATTGCAAGTTTACTTTATAGGTATACACTTTAAATATCTTGTTTTTAAAGACGGATATTATACCGAGATCATACTATCCTTACTAATATTAAAACACAAGTTAGATTTAATATTAAGAAATGTGTATTGTGCAATAAAGAAGTACTCCAAATAAAGTTGAATTATAATAATTATATTAAGTCTCAAGTGATATGTTATATGTTAGTGGATTCGTAGTATATTTAGTATGAAATAATGTATTTTAAATACATTTTGGTTGTTTTTTTCACAAAGGTATAGTTACAGGACTTTCCACTATAGAAATATAAAGTAAAAAAAAAATAATAATGTTAAAATGTTATAACAAAAATAGCACAGTATTGGGAACTTATTTCTATGATTCTACCTTATACATTCATTCTGTAAAGTGGCACTTAAGTGTCTGAATACTTTTTTGAGGGCATTTTGTTTAGGTTTATTTCTTGCAACAAATTCTGATATTATTGCAGACTCAATCTGTCTGCTACATGTGAAAGTTTATGTTTAATTTGACATGACAATCATTTCATGTTTTGCCCATTCAAGGTTCAGCAGCATCCAGAACAAAATAATATCACATAAATGCAGAAACTATATCTTGTTGACACGGAAGATAAATCATTCTGTACAAAATCTACTTAAAAGTACCTCTGTTATTTTTATGGCTCTGATACAACATTCTTCATTTATTGATTTATCCCTAAATAACCGAGATAAAACGAGTATAACGTCAAAGCTTAGAAGTACAGGCCACTCTTTACAACTCAAACGTAGTAAAACATATACACGGATCCAAATGCCTGTTCACTAGTGAAATGTATTTGTATCTACTTAAGGACAGTTATTTTTATTACAAATTATATAATCAGTCTAATGATTTGTGAGGTTTTTGAATATTAAATATTTCATAATGTCACAATGTAATACAATGTAAATTAAAAGTTAACTTTCAGCTCTTCATTGAAGCTTTCCCTTCTTCTTCCTTTCTCATCGCTTTGTCTTTTCTGTGGATTGGCAAACACTGTTAATAAGCATTAGAGGTGCACACACTTTAATACTTAATTATAATTATACTATAAGAGTATTTATCTACTTACAATTGAATTTACCCTCTTTCAGTTCCTGTTGGGACTGTTTGTTTTGAGCTGTTCAATTGTCACCAGCATGACTTCCTTAGTTGTTTATACTCGGATGGAGAGAAACACAAAAACGTTGAAAAACACAGATGTTTCTCTTCAAATTTCTCATTTAGCCACGACAGTTATATCCTGCTAAATCACTGTGAAAAGCACACAGCGATTCTGTCGTTCTGTTTTACCTGAAAGTGTCACAAACTGTTGGAAGTCACGCCTGCATGATTTCTGGAGCTGAGCGTTGCTGTGTGTTCGTCGGAGACAGTGATGTCACTCTCCCTCATTTAAAGTGAAATGTGGCAGTGTGATTTCATGCATCAAGAAGGAATCTGAATGTGTTTTCTGTGCTTGGCTATAAATAGCAGATTACGGCTATTTCCAGATCCAGAAATAGGTTCTCTGGAATTGGATTCCAAGCCTAGCAGCACTTTCTTTTTTAACAAGCAAATATGCAGGACGTGCATCTCCATGTTGAATTAAGAGTGCCACTTTTAAACAGACTTGGAGCCCTGCCACGTATACAAGATATATTCATCACTTTACAGTACAACACCAGATCAGACTTTGTTTTTTCTATAACAGAAATGACTGCAATTGAAGCCACTTAAAAATCATAGAATATAAAATATGAATCCCATGACATTAATCAGTTTCTTTTGAGCAAACCGAATTGTATTTGTTTTATCTCATACATTGATTAAACATCCTTTCATTTCAGATAAACTTGCTGTTTCTTTGGGGGTGAAAAACTATTATTTTCATGCAGATCAGTCAAAATTATGATTGACAAAAAATGTAAAATGTTGAGTCTTAGTTATTTTGTACTTGGTCTTTCACTCACAGCCGTTGCTTTTAAAAATGTATTGCAATAATGCACACTTTATTTAAAAATAAAAGTAATGTTTAAATGATATTCAGTATAATTTAATCCAAAGAACCATTTTTTTCTATTTTGGTGTTGATAAATGTATTTGGGTCTCACTGATTAAATAAAACACTGATATTCAAAATGTTGATGAAATAGCATATAGATATATAGACAAATACCAACATTGTATGTAGCTATATCTATCCAATGTGTATATGCAAGAAAATAAAATTTCATAATTGCAAGAATTTAACTCACTTCTCTGTAATTATTCTGTATTCATCTGATATTATCTAATATTTCTGAAACTGTTTATTTGTGAAACTGCATTTCTTAAATATTTCCTCGAACATATTTGTGCCATAACAGACTTTCAAAAAAATAAAAAGTCTTTAAAAATAAAAAAATAAAGTCCTTGATTGGAATTTTCTGCGTCATAAAGCCGTTGTCCTGCTGTGTGTTTCTCTTGATCCACAAGGACAAACTAATTATTTGTTTGGTTCAATTAGTCTGAAAGACTTTTTTTCAAGTGCTAAGCTAATTTTGCAATCGTTTAACTCCTGGGCGAATTTAGTGTTAATTTCAATTTAATTTACTTCCAATTCTTTTTGAAAAGGTTTAATTTAGCCAAAGTCACATGCAAACAAGGTGTTTTTCTGTTCAGGAAATGGATGCTGCCCTCACCTGGGACTGTTCAAGGGCAATAGAGATCTGCCCGAGCCCCGCATGATCCACACACACAGAGAGAGAGAGAGAGAGAGAGAGAGAGAGAGAGAGAGAGAGAGAGAGAGAGAGAGAGAGAGAGAGAGAGAGAGAGGCGATATAGCGGAGCTGTGTGTGGTTGCGGCTGTGTGGCTTTGATCTGTGCATTTCCCTTGTCCTTTGTCAAAAGCATCCTGAGAGGCAGAGATGTGTGTGTGCTGCAGTACGGGGCTCCATTGAAGTGTTAAGAGTGCACAACTTTCTTCCTCTTTTTTCCTTCCCTACCGTCCTTTCTCGTATTATAAGAGTCTTTATTATGTGGGTAGAAAGTGAGGGGGAAATGGGAGGGTGCGTGAAAGGGGGAGGGGGGCTCTCCTGTTTATTAATATAGGAGGAAACTAAGTTCCCACACACCGAACAATGCGTTAGCCAAGCGAGGCGGCATTGTCGGAGAGGCAGAAACTACACCATGCTGGAAGTCAAAGTCTGGGACTAAACCGAAAAGTGATCGGCTCGTGTGTTTTATAAAACACTCGGCGCGGAATATGTGTGTTTCTCTGCGCGCAATTAATTCAGGGTTTTCTCTCCTTGTTCTAAACACCGTGCCACGATGGTGAATGACTCCAAACACAAGTCGTAATACAGCAGATATGCTGATGGAAAGACTAACGCAGAGTCAGAGGAAATTGCAGATGGTATCGGCCAAGTTCAAATGCACTTTCACCCCCCGTCCCTTCTATTCCCTTCCTGCCATTCTTCTCGCGGCACAAACGGCCGTCAGCTAGGTATGCGTTCATTCATTGTGTGCGGCAGGGGGTCCCTCACTTCAAACCGGCCCCTCTAAAAGAGGGCTGCGAAGTCCCACGGAGTCCCCTGAGCCGTGAGCGGAGCAGACAGGCGTGACTGGACCGGCAGACATCAAAGTGGCTGGAGCCCTGCCCCTCCATCCTGCCCACACCGTGCCCCGCTGCCCTCTCCTCCCGCCGGGACAGCCTTCATTAGGACACCCTTACATGGGTCAGTGACATAGGAGAGGGGAAAAGCCAAGCTCTTAGAAATCTATTTGTATTCATGCTGCATGGTTTCATGTTTTTGAAAAGCTTTTTATGCCATTCTCAGTTTTATGTTATACATTTTGAACTGTTTTGATTACATATTTTTTTATAAACAGAACAATTATAGTTACATAACATTTACCTGACAGCTGCTATAGCAACACTATATTTACATTAGCATCTGACTAAAGGAAGGAAGGTAGAAAGGAAAAAGTAAATATATACTTCAAGGAATACATTATTCTGTTACATTATCTGCATATAAGCAGTAAAGTTGTTTTCTTTTAAGTAAATATGTTTTGATTGGTGCCCAGTAATAATCAGCGGCCATTAATAATATATAATGATGGTGATATATTATACATGTAGTATAAATATAATAAATTATTATTAATTCATAAATATCAAGACATTTTACAACCTGAACTATCTTTGCCTTAAAAGTTCACATTTCCTGCTATTTTAAGTGACTTATTGACCTCTATAGTCAGGGGTACTCTTTATGATGTCATTTTTTCCATGAATAGGTTTTTTTTAATAGATGTGGAATCTGATTGGTTATGTGTGTACTTTTGTTCACAAAAACAAAATGACATGAAATGAAAATGCATGGTGTAAACCTTAATTACATGGAGCTTTCTAAAAACTTCAGATGCCAAGTACCAATGTTCCAGCGGGTCCTTGTCTGATATGAGGCCTCTTCGGCCCGGTCGAGAGAGTTGAGGAAAGTCCCAGGGTTCACCGGGGGAATGCCATCAGGTGAATAGGCTTGGAAACGTCCCCATGGATGAGAGCGTAGTGGGTGGTTCTCCCCTGAGAGGGACGGGAGCGGAGAGCCCCTGCTCTCATTCAGTCCTCTCCGGGTTTGCACACAGCTTCTCAAGTGGCCCATGAAAGCCCATTACCCCCTTGTGGGAGGGCTTAATTGAAGCTGAAATGCATTGAGACAATGGTGCGTAGAAACCTGAGTGAACGCAAGTATAAGCGCAGCACTTCCCCATGGCATTAATGGTGGCATAAATGACAATAACTGCTTTGTAACGCAGTGATATGGCCCTATATATCTGTCGTGAGCTGGGCCTGCCTCATTAGAGAAGCCGTACACAAAGAAACCAATCAGTCAGGAGGTACACGGGTGACTGCCGTTGTTTGCATCATTAGCCGTCCCACCGATGCCATGCAATACGTTCTAGCGCCTAAGCCACCGGCCATATCATGAAAGAGCTACCGAAGAAGAGCTCAGACAAAAAAAACTTTGCAGTCGCTGAGAGGCGAAAGATTATTAGTTTATTCACTGTGCAGGTGCCGAGATTACACTGCATAGAGGGAGGTGCGATAAAAGGAAACGCCTGAGGATGGCCACCATGCGTCCATAGATGAAGCTTAAAGTGCTCATTCTTTTCGTTTTGAGCAGTTCTACTTCAAGCTGAGGTGTGTAATTTTTTCGATAGAAAAATACACTCTCGGCTTAATATGCATTGGCACTCACAAGGTTGATTTTCTTGAAAAGCATGAACTTTGCACTAAAACCTTTCTTTGTTCCCAACCAATGGGGCGGGACTACCAGTGTGGCCGGCCAATAACAGTTGTTTTAGGAAACCTGTTTGAAAACAATCCTTTTTAAAAATCAATGCATTCCTTCCTTTTGTGAAATACAAAGGAACACTGTAAAAAAATGAAGTTGTTATTAAGAAGAAAATACTATTTCAATCTAATATTGTTTAATTGCCATTTCTAAGTAATTATTTGTGAAATGTACTGACTGAGTGAAAATTGTTTCTACCCCATTTTTACGGTAAAGATATTTAGTCAAATGTCTCTATGTGTTTTGTCCATTCAATGACTTTCATTGTACAAAAAACAGTTCAAACATATTTCAAAAGAACAACTGAACGCAACTCTTACTCGGTGCATTTGGGCATGATTAGTCGTAAGTATCAAATTACATTCATAATCATAAACCTTACAGTCGTTAAATCTGTCCTTGGCTTTACTAGACCACTGAACTGATATTGTCAGTACTAAATAATTATTTGATTACAAATTACAAATAAAAGTGGTCCAAATCGAAACAACCCAGCATTTTTTAGAGTGTACCTTTAAGCGAAAAGACAATGAATAAATAATATAAAAATGTATACGTAAAAACGGCAAGCTGGAAGAAGTTTATAATGTAATACATAAATTAGCAAAATAAAAGGATAATTATTCTTCATTGGAGGCATGCATATACACATTGATCCAGTTGAACAGAACTGCAACAGTCTTTTGCCTACAGTTTGGTGTAATATCACTGCATTACCCAGCTCCCCCTACATCACAGCCTGTTGCCGTGGAGATAAGAGCTGTGCCACAGCTGTATGAGCGTCTGAGCCAGTTACTGCAGACACAAAAACTATGCAATCACACGCACGCCTCAGTGCAGCATTCTACATTCAGGACACTTTCTGGGGTTTTATGCAAATTTGTCACCCTTTCATTTTTTTTACTCACGGCATACGGACGTTTTTAATGGAAATGTATATGAAAGAGCGCTATTTATCACAATAGAAAGCAGTGTGCTGATTGCTGATGCTCTGTGTGTAAATCAGTTATGAATCTGGAACAGAGTCAGCCATGGTAACAACAGTAACTTTCTCCATATGCGTCTTGTTCCGTATTATCAAAGCCTCCCATGCCGCCCCATCCCCCCTCTCCTAATCTTCTCCACTCATCGGCCCCCCATTTTCATTATTTTTCCTTTCCCAAACTTCCTACTTTGCACTCCAGAACTGTTTTCCCTGTATTTTATCAGTTCATCTTTGCTATACTCCCTGAACATTCTTATGGGCCAGTTCTATATGTTTTCCTGACATTCTTCACATTCATCTTTGAGTTGCCATGGGATAATAAATCTACTCAAAGCCCCCCTCCGGGTCCAATACCACTGGTACACAACATGGACGTATCTTTGCAAAAATGCCAAATTAAATAATACAAATATTGTTTCCTTATGTCGGGTAAATTTCTCTGAATTTTTCAAGTTCAAGATGCAAATTTGTTAATGAGTAAATGTGGTAGTAAAAGATAATCAATAAAAACAGCCGATTACACTTTAGTTTAGGGTCCAATTATGACTATGCCTCAATAAACTCCTAATTACTGCTTATTTATAGTTAGTAAGGTAGTTGTTAAGTTTAGGTATTGGGAAGGATTAAGGGATGTAGAATATGGTCATGCAGAATAATGCATTAATATGTGCTTTATAAGTACTAATAAACAGCCAATATCCTAGTAATATGCATGATGATAAGCAACTTAATAGTGAGAATTGGACCCTTAACTGAAGTGTTACCAAATAGCCACTATTATTTAGTTTTTTTGCTAGTTTTATGGGTTTTTGTACGTTTATGTGTAATATACAATGACATTCAAAAAGTATACAGTCAAGGCCAAAAGTTTTGGCAGTGACATGAATTTTATTTGTTCAGTTGTTGTGGTGTTGATGCACAATTGTTTCTAAATGATTGTGCAGAGTGATCAGATGCATTTTATATAATAGCAAAAAGCTTAATTGGTCCAAAAACAAAAGAACTTTGAAAGAAATTTCACTGTTTTTTGGCCCTAACACAAAATGACCAGCTAGCATAATTTTATCAATCATATCATCAGCACATGGAAAAGTGTGAACAAGTATTATTATTCAGGTAAAATTGCTCTATCATTTTAATTTGATTATAAGAGCAAACTGCGGGAAGATTCCCGCTTCCAATCATGTTCTTGTGTTAGAAATGGTTTCCTCCTAAGAAAGATGTGCAGCTTTGCATCAAAATGGCCTCACATTTATGAAATTGCTGCAAATAATATTGCAAAGAATATTTAAAGAACTCCAAGGAGAGAGGTTCGGGTGCAGTGAAGAACGCTTGATGAAGGACGTCCCAGAGTGTTCATCAAGCGGCAGGACCGTCTCCTCCTGAGGAGAGAGCTATGGAATCTTGTGCTGAGCTTGCTCAATATTGGTGCAGTTATTTTCTCTGATCAATCTTCCGACTGTTTAATTGTCTGGAGAAGATAAGGTGAACGCTACCATGAGTCCAGTGTCGTGTCAACATGAAGCATCCTGAGACCATCCATGTGTGGGGCTGCTTTTCATCCAAGGGTGCTCAAAAACACTGCCATGAATAAAGAATGGTATCAAACTTCTCCCAACCACCAGGAGCAATTGGGTGATGATCCGTGCATTTCCCAGCATGATGGAGCACAATGTCACAAGTGGTTCGGAGATCATTGCATTAAAATCTTTGGGTCCATGGACAGACAACTCCCCAGATCTTAGAGAACCTGTGGTCAATCCTCAAAAGGCAAGTGGACAAGCAAGTCTACAGATTATGATCAACTCCGAGCACTAATAAGGGAAGAATGGATCTCCATCAGTCAGGATTTGGTACAGAAGCAGATATCCAGCATGCCAGATTGAATCGCAGAGGTCATGAAGAAGTGTCAAAACTGACTCTTTGCATATTGAATGTTTTTACCAATAAAAGCCTTTAAAATTTATGAAATGCTCATCATTGTTTTCCAGTATAATCTTGGAAAAGGATACTTTATATAATAATCTACACATACTGAAGCAGCAAACTTTGCGAAACACAACATTTATGTCAATGCCAAAACTTTTGGCCTTGACTATCCACTTCATTTTTTTCAGGTAAGAGCGAATGTGGCCGTTTGTAATTTGAATGTGTCTGGCTTCCGGTGTCATTCGCTTCCAGTTATTTTTAGCTGTACAAAACAACTGGTTATCCTCCTTGATATTCCAAACTGGTATTTTTAACCTTATTTTAATGTGTGCCTTAATTATAAACACGCTGGTTTTACAGTTTACTGCACTTTGATACATTTTTCTCATTATTTCCCTATAGCGTGTTAGGGTATTATTTTCATAGTGTGGTTTTGTATGTAGTTTGATATTATCTGGCTGTTTTGATATTAATATTTATTCCCGATATGGCAATATTTTATACTCATGATATGTGAACAAAACCAGATGTCGGTTTGCTTTCACTGAAAATACAACCTTATGTAAGCACAGTCAAGCTTACATAAGGTTATCTATAAGAACATGTCAACAGGAAGGTTGTTTAGACATTTTAGTTGCTTAGAATCGAAGCTTCAGACAAACAAGGATCCCTTAAGTTAATCATTAATCTTATAGTGAGATCTCAGCAGGTATTGTTTCTGTGTTAGTGATCGCGCACTTGTTCTGCTCAATAAACGCAAGAGGAACACCTGTACCATGAAAAAATAGAGTTTCTCACCAGAGTGAGCCTCATCTAGGATGTGTGATTTTACTGTGCGCAGTGAGGCAGTAAAATCTGAAGGCAATTACCATGGAGAGCGCACACTCCTGAACTAGCCAGCCTATACAGGCACGCTGTGTCCCCTAATGAGGTGTGACCAGACTCGTGAGTTGCCATGGAAACTCCCACCAAGCCACTGCAACGCCATCAAATCTTCTATATGATAACTCCCCCCTCGCCTCTCTGTGTAATGGCCAAACGCCTGGAGGAAAAGTTACCGGTTGACAGTTTAGCTGTGAAGTCAAATCACATAATATGATGGCTGAAATCTGACTTCAATTTCAATAATGACACGTTTAAAAGAGTGGAAGTTAAATGCATTTAATATACACAAACATGAATGCAAACTAAACATTATTACTCTAATACAACAATAAGTGTAGAAAACTGTAACAGCTCATTTGGTTTGGCATGAGGCTGAGGGTTTCAGATTCTTGGCAGTTATGAAGATATTTACTGCTATGTGTCTCCAAATTGCCAGGATAAACTGAGATAAATAAATAGCTTAGTTTCTTGGGCAAGAATATCAGGAACAAATCTCTGATCTTTAGGGATAGATATCATTTAGTAATGGAGTGATTTACAACTTTCACAAGTTTTTTCTATGCTGACCTCCTCGTTCACCCTTTTTAAGTGTAATTTTCTAGATTACTAATGTGTGAAATTAAAGTCACTCTAGCACTTACTCTAATTCCTACATTTCTTAAATAAAGCTGTCAAGTCTGCTGTCATGCATTTAATTGCATAAAAATGATGTGTTCAAAAATGTGAATATCATGAAAAAAAAAATGTTTTGCAAATGTTTCAACTTTCCTGCAAAATGGATTTTAGGAAAATTGCAGCTCAATGATAAAACTTCTAAAGGTATTTTATTGAGGATTAGCCTATGTACTTTTTACTTAAATTAGCTTAATATGATGGCTTTTCTCAGCAAATATATATATAGGCTATAGGCTATATAAAATAATCACAAATATGTTATTGTGATTCATTTGATTATTTGCTGAAAAATAAACAAAAATCGCCACACTGCCACTGCTACTTCCAAAAATGTATTTATTAAAAAGGTCAACGTCTACCTGACAGTTTATTCTTCAGTGAAGTGCTTTATTTGATTGTGCACCTGCCATAGGTTTTTGGATGTGCGCATGTTACTTTTAATTTGATTATTTAATCATGTAATTATTCTGATGATTTGTTTAAAACATCCATGGAATAGGCCTACCTTTTCCACATAAAATAAAACAAAATTGGAATTATGTTCTAATAAACACGTCATTTACTGAACTGCAAACGACACTTTTGGAACTCTTGAATGAGGCTGAACTCAGAAAGGGGAAATATGTGGGAGGTATTTCATTCAGATTCATCCGCTGGTCCTTCGTCGGCCTTTGAGAGCAGAACAGAATGTGAGAGTGGCGAGTGACAGGCAGCACAGGTTGCAGGTCCTGAACGTCTGCGTGCCCAGCGCTGTCCGGTCACCGCTCGTTTTTGTCCACTAGTGGCACATTCCTTCCTCTTGGCCAGTCTTGTGTTTATTTCCAAGGAGCAGTCTTTTTCCCAGGTCCCTCTTGGCCTCTGAGCGAAGGCTTTTGGCAGAGATCCACGTTGCACAAAAGGCCCGGGCATTCCAGCTGTCTGTCTCTAATCCCTAGTGTCAGCTCGTGTTAATGTTGCAGCGTGAAATCTGAAGGCGCAAAGCGGCGTGGAATATTAAAAAACCATCGTCAGAATTCCTCTGGAAAGGCAACTAGTCTGTTGGTGGCATTAGCGAGGGCTGGTGCATTGCCAATCTTGAAGATGAGGGTTTTTGGGGGGGGGGGGGGGGGGGCATTGGAAGTGCTTGCTGCAGTGAGGTGACGAAGGACAGGAAATTGATGAACGCATGTCCTTGGAGACTTGCTCCGGTTCAAGAAGAAAAGGGAAGAAAGTGACTGACGCAGGACTAAAGCAGCATTTCCGTTTTTCTCTCTCTCTGTCCCATCAGCCTGGAAAAACAGACAATAGACAAATGACACGGCTCTGCGGACGGCTGATTATCTCACAATCACATCCCTTCGCCTCATATCTCTCCCTCCCCTCTTGCACTCCATTGCTCTCCGAATCTCCATAACACCTTCCTGAGCGAATCAACTGCGTGTTGCTCCAATCACAGTCTATAGTATCCAGCTGCAGACCCGCAGCACCACCAGTTTCAGAACCCCAGCGCCAGAACCGGAAGTAAGGGGCGGAGCTTACGTTCTAACACCAGCGCCAGAACCGGAAGTGAGGGGCGGAGCTTACGTTCTAAACCGGGTAACGCCACCAAAGAGTATAGAAGTTACTTCTATACTCTTTGACGCCACCTAACGTTTTGAAGCGTAATTTGCTTAGACACGAAACGGTATGCTTTTATTACACACGAAACGTCATACTTTATACGTATGTTATAATGATACATTAAGGTACAGAAACATTGGGCTTCATTTCATTTTTAATATCGTGGTCCGTTGAATGCATTTATATTTACTATGGTTCTTTTTTGTATAATAATTTTGACAATGTATTACCTACATATTGTAAATACAGTTGTTATGATAACACATTTATTTCTATTTGTATATAGGACAGTTAAGCTGTCATTTGTAACTATACAAGAATATAGAAACTATTTAGCTATTTTAGTAAAATGTTCTTATTAAAGTGGTAGCCTACTACAAGCAGGAGTATGTTGTTTGTGCACCACAAATTGACACTTACCAATCAGGTATTTCAAATAATTGTAAACTAGCATGAGAGAAAATGCCACAAACTATTGTAAAGTGACATATACCATTGTTAAATTAATTATGAAAACTGGCACCAATCATTCAGAAGTATGCTGGACCTTGACACTGGCTTTTCACAATGCAGAGTAGTGTACATCTATAGATCCTATATCTATTATAATGTGGATACAGCAAGTCAAATATTTGAACAAAACATTCGGGCATCTCCAGGAGAAATATATATTAAATTAATTTGTAGTTATTGTAGACTTGTATTGCTTGTCTCATTGTCAATAACTCCCCCCCTCACTTCCGGTTCTGGCGCTGGGGTTCTGGCGCTGGGGTTCTGAAACTGGTGGTGCTGCGGGTCTGCAGCTGGATATATCTCATCACAGTGCAGTGTGCTTTATTTATAAACAACTGATTACAAATACATTATTACAAAAGTGAATGTATTGTAATAATAACGATGTAATGTAATAATTTCTTAGAGTTTATTACAATTTATAAAGTTTCATTTATCCCAACTGGCTGCAACCGTGACAAAAATCGGGGCATTTTGTAAATTATTTGGTTTTGTGCATGGTAGCCCCACCCACAGTGAAATCTCATTGGTCTACAATCCCATTCCTCGTAACTGCATATTAAACATTAAAAAGCTTCTGGTTGGCTGCATGTCACACAGAATTTGTGCCTTGGGAGTGAACAGACAAATTACTTGTTGATGGAAACTAAAAACTTTGTGTTATGATACTGTCTAATAATAACATATTATAATAAAACAATAAAAAATATGATAAAGCACTACAAAAAAATTGACTAATATTAGTATTATTAATGATAATCACAAAATATGAGTCATGAAAAGTAATAAGTCATGAGTCATACAAATATGATTTATAATTAATTTATAGTTGTTTTTCTATGCTGAAAAATCTCCCGTCCCTCTTGTCTCACAGCAGATTGATCACTGGAGTGCAGCTAACTTGACATTTTGTGTTTGTCGGCTGTGTTTTGATAGCGGAGCTGTGTGGAGGATGATAAAAGCGGGCTGCTCCGGGTGGTCAGGTGGAGTGAAGCACAGGGGCGTAATGAGGATGACATGCAGGAACAGGGCAGAGAGAGAGAGAGGTGGAAGAGATGCAGCTGACTGCTTTCTGATGACTTGTCAGCTTAGGAAGGACAGGCTGTTTGTCTGTGTGGTTGGGTGGGTCTCATTATCACATCAGTGTTATCTTTCTCTGTTTTCATGCAGCAGGCAGATCACACTCCTGTGAGAGGATCAGACCCGACACACACTCACAGAGGCTGGTGTGCTGATACATGTATATTTTCTCTTTATTAATTTCCTATGAAATGCTCTTCCTTCCTTGTTAATTTCCCTTATTGCTCGTTTATAAGGAGAGTGAGGTAAGATGTGTCACTGTAATAGCACACCGCATAATTTTGTTAAAAGTTATGCAGATTTTTTTCTTGTTTTGCAAGTGAATTTTCTGCATGGCGTAATTTGTTATCAACCATTTAAATGTTGGTCAACTGTGATGTCAATTATTTGGCTGAAGATTAGTCACGAAGTAATAAATTAAGCATTTTTTCATTAAAACTGTGGGGTAAAGTGTGTCAGATGTTTTGGTGTAAGATGTACTAGTGCCTGCTAATAGTAATACTAAGCTTTGCTTCAAAATATAGTAAACACTCGTAACAATTGACTATATTACAACAACAACTTTTGAAAAATGTTTCAGTACATTCTGAATATTCAGTTTTGTACTTTCTAATTTAGGAAAAATAATGGCCTGCAAAAAAAAAAGACTTAAAAAAGGCCTTAATTTCCTTTTGCAGGATTAATAAGTATAGGCTAGTATTAATTTGATAAGATGGTAAGTATCCTATCGTATTGTATTAGTAATTTTTGAGAGATGTTTCTATTTTTGATGTGAAATATTAAAAATACCCATTGACAAGAGCAAGCTATCATTAGACATTATTTTTTTTTGATAATTTGTATTTCTACAGTCTTGTTATAAATGCTTTCTTCTAATTTCAGTTCATAACAGACATCCTGAAATATATATATGCATTTGTTTTACCTTGAAATATCTTGCCTAGACTTGCCTTACACACTGTAAAAAAAAGTTGCTGCCATACATTTTTTAAGTACAATCAACTTGGATATTTAAGTAATTTCAACTTAAATCACTTTAAACTGACTTAAAAATGAGTTGAATCTTGTATAACTTATAAAAAAAGTTGAAAAACGCTTGACTTATTTTGATGAGTTAAAGCAATGTAAAAACACATGTTGTCATAACTTACTGATCATATAATTTTTTACGGTGCAGTAAGTACTGTAAAGCATGGCACAATTTACCCCACTCTCCCCTGTGTTGCATGGTCAAACTGTAAGAGTGTCATCGTTAATATTTCAAACACAATCCTTTCAGTCGTTCTTGTCTCATGATGGCGAAGACAGTAAAATTAACAAAAGTCAGCTTTTCCTTTGGAAGGGGTTTCAGAAATGGGATTTGTGCCAACTTTGAGACTTGGAGGTGCATTCACAGCAGGTAAAGATACGCGGACAGATGTCCGTTGGAGCGAGACTTCCCAGCAGTCTCAGACGGGCGGGGCAGGGGGGCGTCTCTGGTCGCTCTGCTCTGCTCCGCGCGCGGCTTTATCATGTTTCCCTCCGGCTCCAGGTCTTTGTGTGGGATGTTAAGAGCCCAGGTCTAGAATGCCAAACTGTGTTCTTTACAGTCAGCTATCTGTCTCTCTCATCTCTGGCCTAGATGAGAGCACCATTACTACCTGTTCGAAAACAAGAAGAAAAGAGGGGGGAAGAGCGAGGCAGAGCGCAAGGACAAAGCTGGGAGCGGAGCGGCAGAACACAGTGTCTGTTGTATATGGGTGCAGGCTTGGCACAAACAGTGGCTTTTCTGTAAAACTATCCCACTCCTCCCAGGCCTCTGACTGGGCTCTCAATACTGCCTTTGTCCTTTCACATCACCAGTGACATTGAGAAGCCAAATCTAGCAACACCTGGCCCCTCGCAGCCTCTCTAGCGCACGCGGTCCAACACACAGCCAGGTTTCACGTCGAATAAGACTTTTATTTTGTTAACCTTTGCGATATTGTAATGGGATTGAGCTCTGAAAAGTGATTTTTTTTCCCCTCTAAAAATCTCGTTTTCCTTAAGCTAACTTTGCTATCTCATCTTAAAGGCAGGATGTGCTGCATAATTGATGAGCGACTTTCTTTAAATCTATTTAAAGATAAGATTCCAGTATTTCTAGGGAGTCTCAGTCCAAATCAAATATTCGTTGCCGTCATAAGGTTGGCCGCTGAGACACTTTGCAGGCCGGCTGAACGTACACTTGCATATTGAATGTCTTGTGTCCTTCATGCTATGTCATGATTTTTTTTCTTCAAAAAAAAGTCGCAGAAGAGCAAGGACGAACTAAATTCAATTACATTTTTATCAGAGTGCCGCTTTTCACTACAGATATTGTAAAACGTTTGAACAGAGTGCCAAGAATGGGTACAACACCAAGGCCAAGAACTTGTATTATTTTCCAAGGTTGCTTAGAATAACTAAAAATAATAATAATAAAAATCTACTTTTTGTACAGCGACGGATGGCTCAAGGCGGATACAGATAGGCCTACCTTCATTTAGAAGGGTTGTTTTTACAAAAAAACGGAGGAAATGTGGTGCAATGCCAGATGTTCAGCATTCCTGAAACCGTTGCATCAGTCTCATGTAACATATTTAGGGAATGCCTCTTGATCATAATGGATGGCATACTGGAACACAAGCCTCCAATATTTCTTGGAATAAAACTGTTTTCCCTGATTAACAATGTAATTTGGTCTGTCACTTATAAATTGGAACGGCTGTGGTGCAAATGCAAATAACTTTTGTATGAAAATAAAATCATTCCAAAAACACGAACAATTAGGCCTACTTCAAATGAGTTTTTCCCCCCTCATCTGGTAAAAACATGGCTGCATGAGGAAAGGGGAGAGTTAACCGAAGTTTTTGCTGTGCAATCCGATCTGTTGAACACGGAGGGGAGGAAAGATAAAAGGAAACAGAAGCGCTGTGAGTCTGTCTACAGGAAGAGCCTGATTAGAGGTGAGTCTGCAGCAGTCGCATTGGCTGAGGAAACAGCCAATCACAAGGGCAGAAGTCACTCTGCCTGTGGCCAACCATCTCTCTGTGTGTCACGCCATCAACTGTATTCTTAATCACAATACGAATTTACTCCATGTAATTCATGTCATATGTGTTGTTTCAACATTTCAGGTCACGTACTCTCAGTGCATGTATTATTAATGGATTTAATAGCTCACTGGTGTTTCTTGTAATATGCATGCTCTTGAACATTAATAAAGCAAACACACGTGTTTGGGGGTGTTCTTCATTGAACTGTGAAGGAATTAATGACACAAGGGTCCCTGTATATCACACAGTTTTGACAGGACTCGCAGGCATTATAATTACATAATTATTAGTGTTTCTTCAACCACATCTCCCAAGGGCTTTTTTTTCTCTTGCTTAAACATCACATTTAAATAGTTTTTGAAACTTTTTACTATGCCATCATTGCTTATTTTTGTTGCCTTTTATGTATACAATATGAAAATACATCATAAAAGTATTATTATTATTATTACCTTTTAATTGCATAATTATTTATAGGCTATTTTAAGTACGATCATCTAAAACAGTGAAATTATCATAAATATGAAATGAAAACAACTCATAAATTATTAGGGGGGAATTGTGAACATAATAATACAGTAACTCAGTTTTGTACAATTTTAATTACATTTAAAGTAGTAACTAAATAAAATGTTAAATATTCATACAACTATTGTAACATTTATTTGAAACTTTGATATATATATATATATATATATATATATATATATATATATATATATATAAAAAATTACAAAAATGCAGTCAGCAATCCCAACAAACAATTTCTCCCCTCCAAACACTAGAACATTCAGAATACATAAAATGCTAACTATGAAATTAATCTTAGTGGAAGCTTTTATTCAAAACAATTTAAAATTGTAAGTTCGACCACTGAAATGTGATGGAAATGACTGTGATGGAAACTAGGAACTGCGGAAAGTGTTTCAAGAGAGTTTGTTTTCATAAAAGTGCCCATAATTTGAAGAAACAATCTTACAGTTTCATGGTTTCTGAAAATAGCAAACATCTGCTTGAACAGTTAAACAACATGTCACATAGAAAATACTTTTCTGGTCTGGGAGGATATTTTTGTCAATCCTTTCTTAGAGTTACATAATCCCTCTTTCACTTATTGTGTATAATGTTGTTCAATGGCCCACTCTGCTTTGCCAAGAGGCCATCGAAAAGTGTTCCCTTCCAGCTTTGCCATGTCAAAGTGGGAGCTTTGCTTAGGGCCACAGTACACCCATTCATGTGGCAACCGAAAGTCTAGCCAGCAGACTGTGTCGGCCTGTATCACAATGCCGGAGTGAGCACACATGTCAGCTATCAGTCTCCTCTCTCTCAGGCTCAGAGTTGGCAGTGCTGAGCGAAAGGGTCAATTTGCTGCATTAATGCCATCGGAAGCTGGCGCACACTCATATGGCACAGATTCCAGCCCCCCTCGCTCCCGAACACTGTGCCGGCTCAATCCCCCCCCCAGACGTGGCCTGCTCACTGCTTCAGTAAGTCGCTGGAATTAGGGAATTAGGGGATCAGGGGAGGCAATTTGGTGTTTTCCTAAAACTCGGAAGTTGGCAGCAAGAGCTGATAAAGGGAGTGCCGGAGATATTAGTGAGAAGCAGAGGCCTTAGACGCAGGTGTTGTTGGAATAGATACACGCTCCTGCTCACCTTACCGATGACAGCCAAGGACACTGGTGGAAATGGACGGTTATATAAACATTATGACTGCGATTTTATCCACAGCTCATTCGGAATCGCTTGACCCCCTCTGGACACCAGCACAAGGCTGCAGTTTGATCTGTGGGTCAATGGCATTGGGATGTTTTTTCTCCGATCTGTATTTTTTTTTTTTTTACATTTAAAATGCCATTCTTACATATATGAGATGAATACACTATTAATTAAAAAAATATTTTTAAACAATATTATTTTGATTTTAAAAGATGTCAAGGTGATCCAATATCATAATGAAGACTAAGCCTCACACACAAAAAAAAAAAATCAGGGCAGAAAAACCTTATTCCATATTGACATAAATATTTACAATAATAAATATTTGAAAAAAAGGTCCACAAGTACATGCAAACATGCCAGACAAAAACAACAAAATGAAATGATGTCACATAGATGACCCCACCAGAGTCTCATAATCATCAAGGCCAATACGTCTTCTCAAATATCACATAACTTGACCTTTTTAAGACAAAGCAATGTGTCATCTGGTGCGACTCTCTAAAAATTAATGAATTCTTAATATTTGTAAAAAATAAAGTACTTTGAAGAAACATTTTTGAAAACAATCATGACCAATAATCACTTGATAATTAGACCACAATTTTAGAGTCATTAAATTGAAAAATTGAACAAACTGTATGAAACTAGCATAAACACAAAGATTCATGTCCTTAATGGCACATAAACAACATTTTGTAATGTTTTCTTTTTTCTGTATCATGGATGAATGAATGGATGAATGAATGAGGCATTTATATAGCGCTTTCATACTGTACACCCAAAGCGCTTTACAATCATATCCGGGGTCTCTTCTCAATGACCCCCTATACCAGACCTGGGCTGATCCTGTTGAAAAGAACCATTTGGTTTAGCTGGTGAACCAGCACAACCATGTTGTTTAGCATCAATAAAATGGTTAAATGGCTTGAAAAATGGCTTGCTGGTTACCTCCACCTGATGATGCTGCTTTCTCACAGCAGATCATGTTTATAAATCACTCTTGCACAGCACACTATCTGTTGCAACGGAAATGCTACGCAGACCGCAGAACAATAGCAGACCACGCCATGAGGGTTACAACAAATGTGTCTTTTATGAAGTGAGGGTGTCATTTGCTACAGTGGGGTGGGGGAGACGGAGCTCAGGCAGTGAGGAAATGACAATATCTACACTGTCCCACAGCGGCAGCAGGGCCGAACCAGGCGCCGCCACGGCTGAGCACCAGAGGAGCGACTCATAGGAAGCATCCATCATCACGTTCACTGAGAAGGGGAAATAATCATGTTTCCTATAGTGTTGCTCGTAACAGTTTGTCGAAAGATGGAGGAAGTTAGGCTACATCCACATTCATCCACATATATTTGTTTTAGTACACTGTCCACACCAGCATTTTCTACTTTTTCCCAAAATTGCTTGTTCACACTGAAACATCTGAAAATGCTTAAATCGTCTTACTGCGTTTGTGTAAAAAAGCTCACAGAGAGTGGTGCAGGTATGACGTCAGAACACGAAAGTCTATTTCCCCCCTGGTTACTTCAAGATTTTACTATGCAGTTTTATAATGGGGGTTTTCAATTCATGAGTGAAATAAAGCCTGTGGTAAACATAACTTGACGACACTTTGACGTTTTGTTCTACAACGTACACTGCACACACTCACACCCCAAACTGTCCAATCAAGTGAACATAACGGTTAAAAATGTGCGTTTTCACTATGGGCGGGCGTGTGTAATTTACATTGTAGAACAAAACGTTAAAGTATGGTCAAGTTATCTCATTTTACACACAAAAAAAAACATTATAAAACCCCATAGAAAAAACTTTAAGGAACCAGCGGAGAAATAGACTTCCGGGTTCTGGCGTCTTACTGTACCTGCACCACTCTATTCTTCTGGCATTTTATTAGGCAAGGCAAGGCAAGGCAAGTTTATTTATATAGCACATTTCATACACAATGGTAATTCAAAGTGCTTTACATAGAAGAAATTAAAATAATCAAAAGAAATAAGAATAATTAAAACAGTTTAGAGTAAAAAAAATAAAAATAAAATAAAATACAGTGCAAACAGTCGGACGAACAGTGGCACAGTGCTCATTCAGTAAATGCAATGTTAAACAGAAGTGTTTTGAGTCTGGATTTGAATGTGGCTATAGGAGCACACCTGATCTCTTCTGGAAGCTGGTTCCAGCTGCGGCTGGCATAATAGCTAAAAGCGGACTCTCCTTGCTTTGAGTGAACCCTTGGTATTTCTAGTTGATGTGATCCTAATGATCTCAGTGATCTGTTGGGTTTATATTCAGTGAGCATATCTGCAATGTATTGAGGTCCTAGGCTATTAGCAAAATATCCCACCACTCACTTAAAATCTCTATTCTGTGTATGGTCTAAAACTCAAATGTCATCATGTGTTGACGCAGGGCAGCAATTACAAGTAAATATTCTGTCAACTTAGCAGAAATGTAATTTGTAACATTTGTCTTTTAGCAAACACTTTGAAAACAATGGAGGTACAACCATAGATATATGGGTACAATATGCGCCACCGTTTTCAAATACCTATTTTCACAGATCACGCTACAATGCGAAAACAGCATTTTCAAATGTCTCCACTTGGGGAAGCGTCTTCAAAAAGCTCAGTTTTCGCTGGACAAAAATGCAATCTCAGTGTGGACAAAAGGCCAAAACGTAGAGAAAGGGTCTGCAAAAAGGTCCCGCATGTCCTCAAACACTTTGATCCACATAACAAATATCTCCGTATGCATCAATGCGTCGCACATTCTGGAAGAGAAATAGAATGTGCCAAAAACAGACAGTAAGTGTTGATTTTTGTTCAACATGATGTGCTATAAGAGGCTGAAAGTGGCTGGGGGTATTTTTGGCACCACATTACATCCTCATACTGCGTGTTAAAGAGGTGCTAACTATACCTCCATTTGCCAGAAGTCCTCTGTAAATATTTACAATTAATAATAAAAAGCCAGCCCAATAAACACAAGATGCCTAATACATGGGAAAAGCTTACAGAAGATTAATGTGCTTTTGAAAAAGTGTAAATAGCAAAGAGACGGCTGTTTGTTTGAGATGTCATGCCAACGGTCCAGAAAAGAGGATGGAGCCGGTATCAGGAGAACAGGCTCTTGTTTGTCTTTCTCACGCTCATCTGCGAGCTAGCAATGTCCCGAATGTCTGGACTCATTTGGCTGAACTGAAGAGGGACAAATAATGCTTGAAACGAAGCACTCGCCAGTGTTATTTCTGGAAAGTAGCAGGTAAGGCACACAGGCATAATGGCGTCCGCGGTACCTGTCGGGATGCCGCGGTCTGAACCCGCAGCTGGGCTGGAGGTAGTAAGCCAGCTCAGCTGTGCCCAATGTTTGTGGAGATTTGGCTGGTGCTGATGGAGACTAGGTGACACCTCTCCCAAGCTAAACATAGCAACCTGAGCGGGGCCACGTGTAACAGGAGACAGAGCAGCCCTGTGCGCGCTTCAAAGCTTCGCCATATGTCGAAGAGGCCCGAAGAGGGACAATTTACAATTTGCACGTCAACCAACCTGTTCATCGACAGTAGATGAATCAAAACTGATTTTGCCCCAGCGTCTGTTCCGATACAGCTGCTTTCCATGTTGCTGAGCTTTGTGTCGGGAAGCATTCACTAAATCGACAGGGAAGTTGGGAATGAAAAGAGAAGGAGAATTAAAGGGGGGGTTGCAGTAACTACATTGTTTGGGAGTGTTAAGTTCTTTTTATTTTGTGATGTAGTTGTCCGTAAGCTCACAGTTTGCACTACTAAGGAGTCCTGTTGCTAGGAGAGGAACAGCGCCGTTCACTTCCATTGGCTGCGAGGACCTGCGCGATTGTCCAATAAAAATCGCTACTAGACTTGGACAGTGTTGGCTATCCAGGCACAATTATGTGTAAAAATACGACTTTAGGGCAGATTTGAACAGGGAAAACCATGTTTTGTTTTTTTTCATTCACTGGTCAATTTTGAGATTTTGGGTTATTTTGCTTCCCAAGTCTTCTTTCAGACTAGTGGAAAGAAAACATCCAAAATACATATTTGACTGTTTATTTGATTACATTTATATACATATCTTTAAAACATACCTCAGAAGCACTTACTGTACACCAAACTTTACAGTTTTATTTCTATCCATTTTCTGAAGGTTTTTACTGAAGGGTTTGTTCATATATAATTTGCCTGGTTTCTTAAAGATATGTTTTTTAATTATAGTTGTTAGTCTTTTCTGATTTATGAAATGATAAAAAAAAGAGATATCCAAACTTCCCTCTGTAAAAGCATTTAACTCTAATTTAATCAGATGAAGCCACATTTGCTTATTTAAACATAACGTTTCAGAAAACTCTTATAGATGGTCAGAATTTGATTTGAAATGGGGGAGGGAAATACGGAGATACAAAATGTCGGGTGTTTCAAAGCAAACCCTTGGAAAAGCATTTTCTCCATCTCTGATACTCCCAAAGCCAATGCCAAATCCTTTCAGACTTGCACTTAATGCCCCTTATTTAGTGTTGTGACAGCAGAGCTCCCAATCACAAGAATTTATATGAAAGGGTCAAGGAAGTTATATCGCTCTTGAGCCGAGAACAACCGCCTCCAGCACTAGGCACAGAGGGAAGTCATGGCCCGTGAGACGAAGGGCCAAATTCCTGTCAGAAACACTAAAAGTAATTTAGATTTAGATTTGAAAATGTAAAAGAAAAAAAAGCTTTTTCCAGAACCACTTAAACTGACACAACACAGAAGGTCTCCTACAAATTAGCCCTATACGACTTGCTTGGTAACTTCTTGTGGCAGACCTGCCCTTGACCTTCTTCTGCCACCTGCCTGGTGACCTTTCACCTCTAGGAGCACGCGGTTCAAGAGGCTCCTGGTGTTTTATGGAAGGACTGGATGCTGAGCACAAAAACACAGGACACACACAGGAACACAGGGACCATCAGACCTGTGGAAAATATCAACCATCAGGAAATCTGAACAGGTGCTTCATTTCTGCAATATCATTTTTCCGGATTTCTTTTCTCCAATTTTGAACATTACAATATAATATTTTATATACAAGTATTCAAATGTTTTATTAAATTTTTTTTGAAAAATGATGCATTTTTTTGTAATAACTGCTGTCAATAATGAGCTTTTTTAAAATATGTAATAATTTTACTATTCTATCATATAATATTGTTTTAACAAAACCACAAACAGCTGGTCTGGTAAGAAACTTATAACTTAAGAAAAATAAAATGCCATAACAAAAAAAAAATTAACAAAAAAATAACTGTTGGTAGAGATATAACAGATACACAACAGTAAATAATATAATAATCATTTTTTTTTATTCTCTGTACATTAAAATATCATTAAAATGGTTTGCATAAATGATGAATTTTTTCAACATTTAAGCAAAAAAGTCATAAAAAATTAAATTTAACTCATTCAATAAATCATACAATATTCATGATTTAGTGCAAAGGTTACCTCTCAAATCCTAAAATATCTTACATCTGTTTTCAAAAATAGATACTTTTTTTGTTGTTGTTCATTTTTTAGTTGTGGCATTGTTTAGTCTCAGATCAAAAACATATTAAACAGTATCTCTAATGAAATGATGAAAGCTGAAGTCTTGAAACATGATCTGCACTCTCAGAAAGCCGTTTTGCTTTTTTCCCCCTGTCGAAAAGTGACCAAACAAGCGAAGGAAAAAGCATCACAGACGAAGTGAAAGGAACAGCGTTTTGTGCTGGTGCACCCACTGCTGGAGTTTCCTTTTAAATGTAATGTCTAGTCATCTTTATGATCCTTCTGCCCTTATTGTTGTTAATAATCATATAGTTATTTCTAAAAACATGTATAGCCTATAATTATTTCTGAAAACAAAAACAATGCACAGTAAAATCAACAACATTTTAAAGGGATAGTTCACCTGTCGTTCCAAACCCGTAATATTGCCGTTCATCTTCATAACACAAAAATTAAGATATTTTTAATGAAATCTGAGAGCTTTCTGTCCCTCCATTGACAGCTACGCAATTACCAATTTCAAGGACCATAAAGGTAGTAAAGACATCATCAAATGAATCCATGTGATTCCAGTAGGCCTTTAACCTCAATTTTATGAAGCGAGCAAGTGCTTGTTTGCGCAAAAAAATAAATATATATCTTGGTTGGAACAGCACGAGGGTAAGTAATTAATGACAGCATTTTCATTTTTGGGTGAACTATCGCTAAGTGTCAACATTTAAGCAGAAACAGAAAACAAGACAGAGTCATTTCCACCTTTTCAGAGGATCTATTTTTAGACCTGGACCTTTCTGTCTGACCTTTTCTCTAAAGACACAGATCCATTACCACATTGACCTCGTGTAATTGTTTGTCCCAGTGCAGCTTTGGCATTGTAAAACTTAACAGTCCTTATCTGTACACACTTGACAGCTCACATCAATTATTTTCCCATTACAAACATCAAAGAAGCCACTATATTACGCTGACAGTGAGTGCATCAGTGAGCATCAATGCAAATCTGCGCAAAAATCGTCAGATTAGAAACATTTCAAGAGTTTGCGTTTACTAATAAAAGAGATCACAAAGCAGCTTGTCAGCTAATAAAAAAATAAAAAATAATAAATAAATAAAAACCCCGTAAGAAATATTAAATGTCAAATCAAAATGTACGAAATGTCTTCTGTTCACTGTTGGTATGTAAAAAGCCTATTATACAGATAAATAATACTAAATTTGAATATCATTATTCAGTTTTAAACTCTGGATCTATTTAATAACAGCTGAAACTTTAGATTAAAAAAAAATTCAGGCATCTACAAATTTGGTTGAATTATAAAAAAAAAAATGTGCATATCTCTGCAAAGTGTTCATAGATGAATATTTTATGCTTTCTATTTTTCATTTTGTCTCCATTTAATTGTCTAGACGAATTCTGTATTTTGTGAATAGAACAGATTGGTTCACACAAAGCACCAAAGTTCATACTCTTATGGAAACTGTTAACTATATGTCTTCTTTTGGTATAGTTGTTCTCACCAAACAGAAGGAATAACAGTACAGTAAGCAAGTACAGCACATATTAGACTGAAGGTGAAAAAGTAAACTGAGATATGAGAGACATCTGCTGGTGGATAAGGGAAGCTGCGGCATTACGATTTAGACCTTTTTCAGTCCCAATTGATAATATTTTGATAACAATTTGATACACTGTCATTGTCTCATGTTAAACTCATTCTAGAACCCAAATAAGCTGTCACAATGCCTAAAGGGCTATATTTAAAACAACAAAAAAATACATGCATACAAAAGAGAAATAAAAATATATATTTTTTTTAAAAATAAATCTTAATTTTTAACCAAAAAAAAAAAAAAAAAAATGAATGCAAAAAATATTGAAATATTTATATATGATCTAATTATTGAATTAGACCAAACATAATTATAGTAGGTTATTTGTTGTACTGTGTTGTTGTGTGTGTAGTGCTGGGCAAAGATTAATCGCATCCGAAATAAAAAGTTTGTTTACATAATGTGTGTGTATAATTATTTTGTTACACTCACATGCATGTATTTATTTAAGAAATATTGTATGTTTTATTTTATATATAAATTCATAAATATAGCCTAATATAAATTATGAATAAATGTATACAGTAGGCTATACATGCAAATATTTCTTAAATAAATACATGTGTATTTACATATAGGCTACAAAAAAAATTATACACAGTAGTAAACACAAACTTTTACTTTGTGTGTGTGTGTGTGTGTGTGTGTGTGTGTGTGTGTGTGTGTGTGTGTGTGTGTGTGTGTGTGTGTGTGTGTGTGTGTGTAAACAAAGCTGGCAACATAGCACTTATGATCTACAATCAGAGTCACTATTTTGGCGTATGCATGTTTAATTAATCAGAGCTGAATTGTTCTGACAAATGCAGGTTAAAGAGAGCAGCTCATTGAGCAAACGAAACGCTCTCTGAAGCGTTCAGCTGTGAAACCGCGAGCAGCGCGCTCACCGTGACGTCACGAACGCAACATCTGTGCTGGGGGAGTTTGATGTGAGGATAAATAAATGGTGACAAGTTCAAATAAACAGAGACAGGAACATGCCTTGCGTAAAGACATCCCACCTTTATAAACATGTCTAATTGTGGTTCAAATAAAGCCCACACATCAATAAACACCGGGCAAAAGGGCCAGAGGCTGAGGCAGGGAAACTGTTTTCTTTAGGTTTACTTATTTTCAGAAATGAATTTTATTTCATATACTGTGTCACCACAGATAAATAAGTTGATTTGAGTCGATTTTTCGGGAGATTCCAAATTATTCCGTAAGTTTAATTAGGCTACTCACACATGCACATTAAAGTCGGCATTAAAAGGCGATAATCTTTTCTTGATTTTTCTCTATTGGGAATTAATTGGATGGTTGTTTGCTATTGAGAGGTGCAGCCAGGGGTCATGTATTATTTTAGTAGGCCAACCCGGAAGTTAGTATCACCCTGGTTCCCTCGACAAAAACCCAATAGGATTTTTCCATTGGCTTTTGCTGAAAATAAGGTATGTGACTAACAAAAGCTTACGATTCTTATAATTCATCATGATATTCTTCACAAATGAACACAACCTTTATTCATTTTAAAGCAAAAACCAGCAGAAGACAAAAGCTAAACGGCTATAAACTAACCATAAAACACCAGTCGCATGACTTCAACGTCACAATCACTAAGCTTTCCAACAATTTCAGTACATAAAATGTATATATATATATATTTATATAAAACATTCCCCCTGAAACTTCGAGTCATAACTGTTTGCAAGAGCGTGATTGTAAACGCATCAAAACACAAATCAAGAGAAGTCAGATTTAACATTTTCCACATTTATTTCAGCATAAGTGGTTCATAAAACATCTCATACTGCACCACTTAAAATATTCTTATCTTAAAACCCTCAGTAGGCAGGCAAGATTAAATATTTAAACATGGCGGTGTCCAACGTCACTGCTATGTAAAAATGTTTAGATCTTAATGACCAAAAAAACAAACAAATTGGTTTCAAACTGGGCATGACAAATATCGCCACAAATGGTTGAAAGTAAAGAATACAAACAAGATAAAATAAAAATGGTGGCTCGGGATTCACACAAGTGCTGCACTGGAACTTTTAAAACATTATACAGTGGTAATTCACAATATGTCGATACACACATTTCCTATCGCACTATTCCTGTCATTATACAATTTTCATCTTTCTACTCGTTTTAATTTTCTGTGAGCGTGTGCGTGTGATCACATTGACATACTGCTACATACTTTACTCAGTGTGTTGTAATAAGGCAATGTGGTACTGAAAGAAACACAAATTTTACTAAAAACAGCCGCATCTACCAACTGAACAGTTTTGTTTATAGCCAATAAAAAATGGGAGAGAGTATCATTAATAAATGACCACAAGCATTTAATGTAAACTGGCCATAAACCTCATTTAAAATCCTTGGACACAAATAAGCAGGGAGGGTAGACTAACCATTTTCCTTTTTTCTGGTCACCTCAATATAAGATACAAAAAAAGAAGAAAAAAATACATTCATAAACAAATCTTTAAGCAACACCCACAATTCAGTTAAAATGAAACATGGATTTAACACATGTACCTCTTCACAACTGTTCGGGAAGGCAAGACGTCTGCGCTACCCTCTTCTTTTCTTAAGCTTGGCACAAGAGACTAAGATGAAGCCTTCTGGTTCGCTCAGACAAGAGCTGCACAGGCTTCACTGCAATATGGAACTACTGTACAGCACAATAGTCTCCGAATTAAACACACTGCGCTGCCTGTGGCAGTGTGACTGATATCGCTGGTACATCTACATTAACCCAGTTCCCTGAGAACACTAAAGGACTAAAACCATGGCAGCACACAGGATATGCAATAATATTATCTTTGCTAGATAAAATGCGTAGGATAAATCAAAGGAAAAAAGCAGACAGTGAACATAAGCAATTTTTATGGACTGAGCATATGACTTAATGTGAACTACACTAATAACCTATATTGTCTTAATTTGGGTCATTCTTTTCTGAAAATAGCTGATAAAACAACCAAAATAGGTAACAATTTTCACATTTTCAAAAAGCAGAGAATTTTAAACCTATTGCTGAGCAAGGAAAGTAACAATGGAGACAAAGTGTAAACAAGGTACCATGGACAAAGACAGGCCTACTGACAAAGTGACACAAATCGAGCATACGGTATGCAACAAAAAAAATCGGATCCTGTGCAATTTACTGTCAAGAGCCTACGTACCGCCTTCCCTTTTTATCAGCATTCATTGGTCCATTTTCATCTGTATACATATGAGGTTTGCTTTCTAGTTTTTTTCTTTTGTGAATTTTTGCACTGATGTACCCATAATCTAGATACTCGTTTTGGCTTAAAGCAAATGTAATGCTCGTGTGAGAGTTTGTACAATAAGGGTCTTTTCCCTGTTTAGTGAGTCTGCTGATCAGCTGACAAACTCCTTCACAGTTTGCTTCAGTTAATGCCTACAAAGTCCAATACCCACATATATTATATATAAAAAATAAGTTATTGCGCATCCGAAAAAAGTGCATCTTATATTTAAAAATATCTCTTTCGCTCCATGCTTTCTTTTCTTCCTCGGGGTCCAGAAACATAAATCCAGCGTTTTTCTAAGTGACGGGGAGTCAAGAGGAAGGGAGCTCTGCAGCTTGAAGGTGTGCCGGATGGGCACGTAAGAAAACATGATGAGGAAGTGGAGTGGGAAGTGAAGGAGGAGGAGAGAAAAAGAGTTGTCCAGCTATGCAATCACCATGGGAACGTCATCTGAAAAGCCACTGATCATAGGAGCGTCTTCATCATCGTCACCTTCAGAAGAGAGGGAACAAAGACACAACATTAGCAACTCATTTTCATAGTGTGGAAAAGATTGTGCACTTAATAATAAAGTGAGCAGAAGTGAACATAATTCATGTGACCTGAACTTATTTGAAATTGACCTGAACTAAGCTGAATTGAAATCAAGTAAATGCAACGGAACTAAACCGAATTATTGAATTCAGCCATGTAAAACTTTGTGCTTAATAAAGTGAGCCGAAGTGAAATAAACATTATTCACATGACCTGAACTTAATTAAAAGGGAACAAAACTGAATTGATTAATTGAAATCAAGTAAATGCAACTGAACTAAACTGAATTGAAGTGAACAGAACTGAAGTGAACTAAATGGAAATTAAATTACATATAAGTGAACTCAAATAAAGTAAACTGAATTGAAGCGACAATTTAACTGAACTGAAATTAAAACAAATTTAAGTGAAATTCAATAAATTGAACACAACACACCTGAAGTAAACTGACCTGAATTGAAGTAAACAAGTAAACCAAATTGAAATAAACTCAATTCAAGTAAACTGAATTGAAGTGAAAAAAAATTGAACTGAAGACAACTGAGCTAAACTGAATTAAGATTAAGTGAACTAAATTGAAGGCAACTGAGCTAAACTGAATTAAGATTAAGTTAGCTAAATTGAAGGCAACTGAGCTAAACTGAATTAAGATTAAGTGAACTAAATTGAAGGCAACTGAGCTAAACTGAATTAAGATTAAGTGAACTAAATTGAAGGCAACTGAGCTAAACTGAATTAAGATTAAGTGAGCTAAAATGAAGGCAACGGAGCTAAACTGAATTATAGTGAACAGAACAAAAATTAAGAGAATAAGTCAACTGAGCTAAACACAAGTGTAAACTAAAAGTGAAGTAAACTGAAGTAAAATAAAGTCAACCAATTTAAACACAGGTGAACTGAAGTCAGTTGAGCTGAACTTGAAGTTTACTGAGCTAAACTGATCTGAAATAAAATGGTCAACTGATCTAAACACAAGTACCGGTAAACAGAAAAACAACTGAATTAAAATGGAGTGTAGTGAACTGAAGGGAACTGCATTGAAGCTAACTGAACTAAACGGAAGAGAAGTTAACTACAGTAAATGACACGTCTCTGAAGCACACTGAAGCAAAATACAGATTTCATGAAAGGTAGGACTTACCCAGCTCATCTCCTGAGGAGAAAATGGCAGAGCCCAGGCGAGAGTTGTAGTGGCTGTTAGCGAAGGCGGTGAAGTTGTGCTGTAGCCGACGGTGTCTGAGATAAAGCACCACCAGGCCTCCACACACACCCACCAACAGCAGGAACAACACTGGAACAACCACCGCCGCCATGTCTTCGGATTTACCCGACTGAGATTTGGCATCACTCGGCCCTGAACAATGACAAATGTGTGTCAGGATCAAAGTCTGGCCAAACAAATAGCCACAGGTATATAGGCAACAATGTTTAGTGTGTAAAAACTCATGCCTGCTGCTTTGCCCAGTTCGTCATACAACAGCACAGCCGCCTCTCCACACAGCTGGTTGTTGAGCAGGCAGCGCGCCCGCACTGAGAACGTGTAGTTGTGGCCCACCGACAAGCTGTTGATCCTGAAGAACGTCTCCGTTGTGTTACCCAGACACATAGTGGAGTTGGTGACACTGTCATGCACATACACCTCGTAGCCCTGAAGAGTCAAGCCATCATTAGTCAAGCCGACAACAAGGAAATGGAAAAAGACAAATAGGAAAGATGTTTCAAACAGTTTTCTTTGGGATAATGTGCACCAATAAATCATGCACAGAAAAAACTGAAATGTTAATTGAGTAAATAGTCTATGTGGAATTTAAAGATGGTTTCTAACCCTGCTTTCATTGAAGGTCCGGTCCTTCACAGCCAGGCTCTTCCAGAAGAGGAACACATGATCCTGTTCTTCTAAGATTTTGAGGGCCTCAGGTGCAGGCAGAGAAACTGTGTGGAATGGATAAATATAGGTTTAGAGCTAAACAACAACAACAAAAAACAGCATGAAATAACTTTTCATTCATACATCTTTTTACTTATATCATAAATACACTGACAAAAGTTTAAAAGTTTGGGGTCAGCAAGTTTTTTTTTTTGTTTAAGAAATTCCTACTTTTATTTAACAAGTATGCATTAAATTGATCAAAAGTGACAGTAAATACATTTATAATGTTACAAAAGATTTATATTTCAAATAAATACTGTTCTTATTAACTTTCTAATCATAAAATAATACAAATATTAAGCAGCACAACTGTTTTCAACATTCATAATAATAAATGTTTCTTGAGCAGCCAATCAGCATATTAGAGTGATTTCTGAAGGATCATGTGACACTGAACACCGGAGTAATGATGCTGAAAATGCAGTTGTGTCATCACAGAAATAAATTACAATTTAAAATATATTCAAACAGAAAACAGTTATTTAAAATTCTAATAATATTTCACAATATTACAGTTTTTACTGTATTTTGATCAAATAAATGCAGCCATGGTGAGCAGAAAAGGCATCTGTCAAAAACGATACAAGTTTTACCAACCTTAAACTTCTGACTGGTTGTGTGTAGTGATGGGAATGGAGGATTTGTTTTGTTTTTTAAAAAGTGAATGAAAATGTGTGCCCTTAATATTTTTCTAATGAAGAACTTGTGTTATAAACGCAGGCTCTGCTACATCGTGGGCTGAAGGGGTTGCAGGCACTTCACTGTGTGCCACATTATATGATTGCCTCTCATACCGTAATTACATAATAAAGAGAAAGTACTATACAACTAATATTAACACATTAAACACATTTAGTGTTTCACTTTTTTCAGTGGTGTCTGACATAGGAAACGGTTTCTGTGAGAATATTTCAGCAATTGTGCGTGTCCTGTATTTCTGTGGACTGAATTTAATCAATACTTTTTTTGAGTCAGTTCTTTCTGTGAATTGGCCAAATGCGTTTGCATTTGTTTTTGCTGAAAAAACTCCCCCTCTCTGTGTACCGACATATGAAATCCTTCAGGCACCAATGATACAATGTTTCAGGCAAGAAAAGAGATGACTCTACCCGTGTTGAGTGTGTAGCTGGCCTCTTTGCTCATGTTGAGCAGCCTGATGGTGATGCTGTAGCGTCCTCCAGGCTCCAGACCCTTCAGCGTGTACTCCACCGTGTTGTTCTGAGTGTTCACCTTATAGTCCTGCTCCGTTTTACGAACCATATCCCTCACGTGCACCGCATACGTCTGATATATACACAAAGATGCTTGAAACACCCCCATCCGACATAACTAAATTATGAAAACATTTAAATTGTACTTTGTTTTCATACCAAAGGACTGCTGGGAGAATCGAATGGCGGCTGCCACTTCAGAGTGGCCTGCGTCTTATCCACTCGCACTTTGTGCAGGTTTCGGGGTGGAAGTCGCTCGTTGGGGATCATCTTCACTACAGCATAGTCTGATGGAGGACCCATGTATGGAGAGATCACCCTCACCTGAACAACACACACATGGTCACTTCATCTGGACATCACAGTGCCAAAACGGATCTTCAAAGGGTGGATACTAACCAGGAAGAGGTATTGCTCGTCGCTGTCAACGATCACAATCAGACCGGTGGAGGTGGTATTCACCCTGTGAGGTCTGCGGTACAGATCCAGGAAGGAGGTGGCGTAGAACACTCCATACACCTGCCAAAACAGAAGATGGGGTCTCACTAGCTTCTTTTCAGCTTAACGGTGTGGTCACATTAGCGAAATTTCAGCAAAAAAGTTCCATTATTTATTGCCAATCATGTAGCAATGTATGAAGCAAAAGCTCACAAAAAAGTAACTTTCAAACCAAGCTTACTATTAGTCAACGTTGCGAATTTGCGTAGACTAAACCCGGTGCAAAATCTGCTTGAGGAAATCTTTCTTCCTCAAGTGATAATTAAAATCTCAGTACATACTAGTTAGACACTTAATATATAGTGTGTGACCAACGAGTGCTTTACTTGATCTCATATCTTACAGTATTTATGGATTTCTTTTCATACTTTTAAATACATAAAGTAGAGCTGCACGATTAATCGTTAGAAGACTGCGATCTCAATTCAAACCACGCAATCTTATTCCTAAATGACAATGGTTCGACTATGTGCATTAAACCTTGGAGAAGTATGATCACACAGCGAACATTCAAATCTGTGTTGGCGCAGCCTGCAGTTGTCATGTATTGGTATCAAACCGCTTCACAAACAGACTTTTCAACCCCATAACACAGTAACATTATTTCTGTTCAATAATTAAATTTATCACACAAGTACTGGGATAAAAGTTTATAGATGGGATAATAAACACTGATGTCTCAATATAGAGTAAATCACCTTTTGAACGTAACTTGACACTTTACAAAGATTGTATTCATCGTTACACCACTAGGTGGCGACAAGTGAATGTTAAAAATGTGTCATTGGATCGTTCATTCATTCAAGAAATTCGTTCAAAATCGCTGATTCATCCAGTAATGAAACAAGTGAAGTCTTTATGATTGAATCATTCAAACAGATGAAACATTTTTTTAATTCAAATTGATTCAATATTTTTATATAGACTGCAGCAATTCATATTTTGTCAGAACCTCTAGTAATTTACGTTATTTTGTTTGTCTATTCAGAATCGTGGGGAAATCATGATCTCTATTTTAAACAAAAAATCGATTCTCAATTTATCCAGAATCGTGCAGCTCTAACACAAAGCTTGTATGAAGTTGGAGCTAATCCGTGTAAAAGTCTTATTTTCTAATTAAATGTAAGAAACTCAATAGTCTGAGTTCATATGACCAACTTGAACATGAGCGAAATCTACATAGTCAACTTTTTCACCCTCACGCGAAACTCCAGAATGCACAAATTCCTATTGAAATGACTGGATTTCAAATTTCACCTATAAATGTGACCGCACAATTTTATGAAGCGTTTATGAGTTAGTCTCACCTCAGCTTGAGGGCCGGTCCAGTTGCACTCTACAGCGGTCTGGTTGAGCGCTCTGGCCTTTAGTGACTGCTCGGCAGGTCTTGTGCCTTTGGTCTGCTGGCGGGACAGAGCGGTAGGACTGTCTCCATCATCCGTGTGAGCCCACACCGCCACCTCATACACGATCCCTGCTGTCAGGTTAGTGGCTATACAGAAAAGAGCACACGCATTGTATCTTCTTCCAGAAACACTGACAGGATGTTTGATGACTGTGAAGTGTTTTACCATTCAATGTTCCTGAGACAGTGTAATTCCAGCTCTCCTTCACATGTTCATCAAATTCCCACGAAATAACGACAATGTAGTGCTTCACCTAACAGAGAGAGAAAGAGAGAGATCAATATTATATTTACATTTGAAGGAGGTCATAATGTAAACCCAGTACAGAGAAAAAAGCAATGTGACAAACCTGGACCTTATAATCATTGGTGATTGACAAAGTCATTGAGTCTTCTGTGATGCCGGAGATCGCGACATTAGGAGGAGAGAGAGCTGAAAGACACATTCAAGAGTCACGAAACACTACAGCATTTTTTGGTCAAAACATTAAGATAGATACAACTAGATGTTTATGCAATATATTAAACATTTGAGGGTAATATTTTCAGTAAAATATCTGTACTTGACAAGATCATTGAGATATAGTGATATAATGTGAAAGATTTTGTAAGATAAGTATTTGATCATACCACCAATCCTTATTAACAGATATGCTACCATTTAAAGGTTTGGTTAAGTATGTTTTTTTCTTCTCCTATTCAGCAAGGATGCATCAAATCTATTCAATCATTCTAAACATGTATAATTTTCACAAAAGCGTTAATAAGCACAACTTTTTTCAACATTGATAATAATAAGAAATGTTTCTTGAGCAGCAAATCAGCATATTAGAATGATTTCTAAAGGATCATGTGACACTGAAGACTGGAGTAATGATGCTAAAAAGTCTGAAAATATCATGTGAAAATACTTTATTTTTAATTAAATGTTAGTATCTGTTAATTTGAATGTCTCAATCATTCATGAGACTGTATGGTCTTATCCTTTGAGAAAGCCCTGTCTCATTATTATTCATGATATCGCATGACATTTCCACTGATATTAAATTACAGATACATATTGACCTGTTTATATTTATGCTGAAATAGGAGTTTACATGACACTCAATCTGTTCAAACCATCCTATCCACCTTTTTCCTGAACGCGGAAGTCTCGCCCGACTCGCAGCGGATTTATCCTTCGCATTTCCAGTCTCCGGTGTTACTAGTTATATTAGTATATTTTCCGAACTGATAATGAAACATTAAACCTATGAAAATGATTTAAAAAAGCACATGGCTTCATAGTGCCATCACTTTACTGTGTCGCAATGACCGTCAGTGCCTCACCCGTCAAAGTTTAATTGAAAACAGATGGCCGCTCATATCCTACATACAGCTCCCTATCTGTGAAGTTCGGGTTGGCTTTGTTCTTCAAAATGATGAGCACGCACATAACTTTTATGGGGAGTATTTTATCTCAAGTGCTGCAAGCCATGGTAATTTTCTCTTGTCAGTATTTGGCATAAAATGCAAGGCATATGGCGCCATATATGGACTTTTTTTTTCAGATTTGATACTCAAACTTCCACAGCACAGCTTGCAACCCTGCGCTCATTTTATTTTTAGTAATGTTCAAAAAGTTTCAGTTGAATTAATTCAGCTTTTTTTAAATATTATTTTTACCCCGTTTTATCAACGGGTTAACTTCCTATGAAGACTGGAACAGGAAAGCATACAAACAGTTAGAACAACAAGTTAGAATCCATCATGTGCTCATCTTTTGCTCAGGGAAAAGCTGGATAAGATAAAACATGTCCAGCAGGGGGAGTCAGCACTCTTCACAGAATGCTTTTATAGTTTCCTTACCTTTTTGAGGAACTATGGATTTAATTTCTGTCCAGTTTCCCACACCTCTGCTTGTGACGGCAGCCACCTGAGAAACAACAAATGAAGACAGGTTAGATGAAGTGATCTAGATGACCTTGTATCATCAACAAAAAAAAAACTTAATGCAAGTTCTCGAGTGTCTCACCCTAAATCTGTAGAGCGAGCTGGGCTGCAGGTTCTTCACTTCTGCATTGGTACTGGTGCTACGCTGGGAAAACCACTCTGCGCTGTCCTTTTCACTGTACTCCACCTGCACAACACACACAGCCAGTTAGATGCAAGTAGGTGTTGATAAATGCTATAAAGAACTGAAGGCATCTTCCTCACAATATACTCCCTGACGAGTCCATGCGTTTTATCAGGAGGGTTCCAGGAACACAGTACTGTCCCGTCCTCAGCATTGTCACAGCTCAGCTGCAGACCCTGAGGAGGGTCCGGCACTGCCATACAAACACAGACGTCATACACAATGAAGCAACAGAAGACCAAACATATCCCTTCCGTGTGAATCCGAGTTGTTCTACGAGTGATTTTAACGACTGTGCTGCTAATGTAGACTTACATCCTTCTGGTGTGCGTAGTGTGAGAATTTCATTGGTCCTGTGCTGTTTGCTGAGACACTGAGTCTGAACCTTCACCTGGTAGGTGGTGTCAGGCATTAACACGGTCAAAATGGCACTGCCCTTGTTGCTGTTCGTGTCCATAGACGTCCACTGCTGGACACCCACCTGCCTAGAAAATTAAATAAATACAACCTTTGTTATTGACCCATGTGGACCCTAGGTCTGTTCTAGCGTGGCACACACGCACGTCCGTGTTTTGCATATTTGATGTCTACGTTTGTTGATTGATTTGAATAACTTTAATGTACTTGAAGTGTGCACATAGCACTAAGAGAATACAAGTATTGGATCAGGACTCGGTGACGGCACCAAAAACTTAATTGGGACATCACAAAACAAAACAAAACAAAAAACAAATAAAGGTTAAGTGGTCTGTGATTTTTGGATCACAGTTGAAATGGTCCACCACATGGAAAAACTTAATAACCACAGGTGTAGATGAAAGCTAAGTTTACCTGAAGTAGATGACAAAAGAGCAGGATGTTGTAGGCATGTTTTTGGGTCTTGACCAGGTGAGCATCACAGCACCGGAGAAGTTGGCGCTCCACTGTAGATTTTGAATCTTGTACACCAACATATCCACTGAGAAGGGTAAATCAGCATGAACAGTCAGACTGTCTTACTGTGTGGTACAATGCAGTCAGCAGATACAACATGGACGTCTCTCAGTGTCTCACCAGTGCAGTTGACCTCGTCACTTTTGTCAGAACAGTCTATGAAGCCATCACACCTCTCACTGTTCAGCATGCAGGCCTCGCGATCCGCACAGAGAGTACCGTTCACACAGAGCAACGGACCATGAGTGGCTGAAATATAACGGAGAGTTAAGAAAGAAAAGGTTGCGGGTAGAAGACATTTTTGGTTGAGGCTAAGCAGTGTAACAGTTTTGTGTTATTTCAGATTTAAAGACTTTATTTTTATTCCAAAATGAGGAAAACGATAGTAACGAGTGAGTAGGTGTCCAAATGTCACAACACTTACGGCAGTTGGTCTCATCGGATCCATCCTGGCAGTGATTGTATCCGTCACAGCGCTTCCAATCAGCGATACAGGTCGCAGGCTTCAGGCACTGGAACTGATCTTTAGTGCAGCGGCCCGATGGAGGAAGAGTTGCCACTGGAGTCACAGAGCCTTTGACTAAGCAAAAGACACAAACAAGACACCAATATAATAAGCCATAAAATGAGGCAAGGGTTAAACTTATTATACATTTAAATGTCTCCCCATGTGAACTTTTTTTTCCCCCATTCAATAAGTCTCCTTCACAGCACTGAATAAGTATTAATATACTAGCTTTTCTAATACTTGTTCACTTGAGATCTGGTGTTAGTAATTCTTTTATTTAAAATTTCACATACAATTAAGTGAATGGCTCGCAATCCACAAGTTTGTTTGCAAGCAGCAGAAAGCCGCCTTCACGCGACGCACATACAGTAACCCCAAGTGTGATTCACTCTGCTGCACATAATAGCACCAAATTAATAAAAAAAAACATCCTGTTTGTGATATATATATAGTATATAAATTAATTTTATAAGCTCTGGGAAAATTAAATGTGGTGCTCTGGGACTGTCCTATCACCCACTGAACCAGTTTGAGCTGAAGAGCGTGAATTTGCATGTATGAACATGTTATTTAAAAAAAGAGTTGAATTAAATTAAGCTTAAATTATTTATGCAAGCTAAAACATGTTATTGATGCAAGCTATAATCGTTAGAAGCTTAAAAAAAGATATTACGAATATATATAAAACCAATATAATGTAATTTGACACCCCTGGTATTGTCTAGGAAAAGAGCAGAGAAGGCACCTGTAGGACAGCCCACTTCATCGCTCCCATCAGGACAATCAGCGTAGCCGTCACACACCCAGGTGTTCACAATACACGCGCCAGAAACACAGAGGAAACAATTAGGAGGACAGGTAGCTGGACCTGGCGCAGGTGTGTGAGGAGATCCGCCACCTGTTCACAACATAATTCATCGTAATCCACAGAGCATGTGTCTTTTGTTGGCACTTCACAAACAAGTTTAATAGAACACACTATACAGGTCTGAATTATGTACCTGAACATTGAGATTCATCAGACCAGTCACCGCAGTCATTTTCCCCATCACACTTCCACCAGGCAGGCACACAGCGGCCGTTCTTACACTCGTACTGAAAGTAACGCGAGCAGCCTGGCTCCTCGGTTGGGGAAGCTGAAACAGAAAGCACACAAACTCATTCGAAAACAAGCACAGAAACAGTACTGTTTGAAACTAGTCCCAGGTGTGACGGGATTGGACCTACTGATTTATTTTACTCTGACTGGAAGGCTGTAGCCTTCCATAGCCAAAATTCTGTCTAACAGCATTAAGTCAATGTGCGGCATGACACATATAAATTCAACCTAGAATTTGACTTTTGGCCTCTTGATCAGTGTGGGAGTTATTGCTCACCACAGTTGGCCTCGTCCGAGTAGTCGCCACAGTCGTCCATGCCGTCACACTTCCACTCGAGGGTCACACACATTCCATTGGAACACTGGAAGTTGTAGCTGTCACATGTTTTCTCAAACTCAGGGTTAGTTGCTGTGGAAGAGAAGAGAACAAATCAATTACAAAACTGCATTGGTGTTCTATCCGAAGTCCACGTTTAGGACTGTCAATTGATTCAAAAATGGAATCATATTAATTACATTATGTGCTGATTAATTAAATTAAATGAAAAGTAAGTATATTTTCTTGCTGAGATATTATGACAAAAGACTTTTATACTGTTAAAAGATTTATATTTCAAATAAATGCTGTTCTTTTTAACTTTCTGTTCATTAAATAATCCTCTAACCATCAAAGCATCCGTTTTCACAAAAATATTAAGCAGAACCATTGTTTAAAATATTGATAATAAGACATGTTTTATGAGCACCAAATCAACATATTATTATGACTTCTGACGGATCATGTGACACTGAAGAGTAATGGCTTTGCCATCACAGGAATACATGACATTTTTAAATATATTAAAATAGGAAACAGTTATTTTAAATTGCAATAATAGGAATATCTTAAGGTATTTACACTTGGAGCATGATTAAATACGTACATTATGAAATGTTTATTTATTAATAGAATTCATTGTACTAACTTAACATGTTAAATATAGAGTTTCAGTTAGAACACATAAAGGACTTTTAGCTTATTCCTCTAGTGAACGGTTTATAATAATCACATTTCAGTTAGCAAATTGTTGGACTCACGGCAGCCAGCGTATGTTGCGTCCTCATCAGATCCATCAGCACAGTGCCGTGTACCGTCACACACCAGAGACTGGAACAGACACTGTGCTCGGTTTCGGCACACAAACTCCATATAGTGCGCACAGAGGGGACCTGCAGGAACAGACCCTTATCATTACCTTTATATAGTTTCAATGACAACACAACATAAAAAACAATTGCACTTAAATAAATAAGGAAGCACATACCGCAGTTTTGCTCATCAGCGCCCCCTAGACAGTCCTCCACACCATTGCAGTGAGCACTAGCGGGCAGACAGGTGCCGTTAGCACACAAGAACCCGCTGCACTTTTCACCACCTGCCGGACAAAACCAACAGACCGTACGGACACTTATGTTATTTTTGGAGCTTGACAGAACATTTGCTGTTAAAAAATGCACTGTCTTCCAAAAAAAAACAAAAAATCATATAGTTTACAATGAAACAAGGGAGGTGAGTACGGCAGTGTTTGTGACTGACCACATTTGTTAGGGTCCTCGTCTGAGCCGTCCTGGCAGTCATCATCTCCGTCACACACCCAGCGGTTAGGAATGCAGTGACCCGTGTGGCACTGGAAACTACTGCTCTCACATGTGTGGTGACCCACTTTATGAGACAGAAAGAAAAGAAAAAACGTTAAGGATGTAGACGTGACATATTTCACTGCATATATTATGCACCTGTGTGTAAACGAGTCTCTCTCACCAGTACAGTTGGCCTCATCTGACCAGTCCCTGCAGTCGTTGTCCCCATCACAGCGCCATGCGTCCCGAATACACACGCCTCTTGCACAGGTGAACTCTCCCGGTCCACACTGGTGAGACTCTAAAAAGAAAGCAGATCAAATATGAGCACTCCATCCAAGTTATTTTAACTGAACAAGATAAAACATACATATACAATATAGCTAAAAAAAAAAAAGCCTCTCAAAGATGTTTAGCACTCCAATGATTTTCAAGATATTATTAATATTAATGTATTTGCTCTGGAAATGTTTTGATATTATTATTTTTTATCCATGGAAGTCATATCAAACAAACACCCACCCAGCGTTGCCATATAGATTTAAAAGGTTTAATGCAAAACATAAATCTTGTTACATGTTTCTCCACACTGTTTTCAATAAATGAACAGCAGAATGATATTTTAATAATTTGTATTTACATCAATATAACAATTTATACTCATGAACAGCAATATTAATAAAATAAAAATGTACTATTTTCTTCCCCATGAACCTACCCCACATAGACTCCCCTGAACTTCAGGTGTTCACAAATTAATCAGATTTCACTGAAACAAACAGTTATATACTATATATATATATATACACTATTATAGCATGTATAGATTTTTTGAATTAGCTTTTGTTTTTATATTTTCAGTTTTCATTTTAACTAGTTCATGTAATAGTTGTTTAGAAAAATATTTCTATTTAGCTTTAATTTTTTTGTTTCAGTTTTAGTAATTTTAGTACCTCAACTGAAAACATTTCATTTCAATTATTTGATAAAAATGGAATACATATATTATATTTAATTTCAGCTTTATTTTATTTTTTTAATTCGATAAATTAAAATTAAATAATTTTCATATTTGCAAGTTGTAATATAGGGTGTGATCTCTAAACTGGTCTGTAATGTGCTGTTTAGGAAACGTAATGATCTATACAAAGCGCAATAAAATATTGTGATACCACTTCATTTTATACCGACAGCAAAATCCTCTTAGATATATCTTGAATATTGGATATATCTTCAAGCTCTAAACACACGCATACCGCAATGCTCCTCGTCGCTGTTATCCCCACAGTCATCCTCATGGTCGCACTTGAAGGCCAGAGGAATGCAGGAACCTGAGGTCACACAGCGGAACTGAACCGCAGGGTCACAGGAAGTGGAGGCTACGGAGAGAGAATACATTCAACATTCGTACATTAGAGTCGTTTTATATGAGACAGAGGTGGCGGGGCTGATGATGTCACTCACGGCACTCCTGCTCATCACTCATGTCGCCGCAGTCGTTGTCGCTGTCACACTTCCAGATGCTGCTGATGCACTTCCCATTAGCGCAGCGGTGCTGGTTCGGCAAGCAGGTGTGCTCTGATGGGCAGCAGACAGAAACGCATCAATAAAATCAAACTCGCTTCATAAAAATGATTTATGATTTAGAGCTATTGATATCTGTCAGACCTGTCTTAACGCATGTATTATTGTGGAGCTGGTATCCACTGGGACACTGACACTGACGCTCTCCTGAGGGCAGGATGGTGCTGGAAACTCCGTCGGGACAAACACAATGATGCTTGTTTCCAGGCTGGGGAAGACACAGAAGACTGCACGGCTGATCCACACAAGCATTCTGACCTACAGGGGAGAAAAACATTTTTTAATAACTATTTTTATATGTTATGGCGAAACAGAGTTCTGTGGCTTTTAGTGTCTGTTAGGTTTACGGCCATCAAAGTTATAGTTTACTCCTAAAAATACTCCTGAAAAATAGGCCTGACATAGGATGCCACGGTAAATAATAAGTTGTTATTTCTGCTGCATATTAGTTAATTTAGTTTAACTTATTTTTGTACTTAAACTAAATGAAAATGATAAATGTTGTCTTAATAAAATATGTTTTAAATGTATGTTTTGTATATATATTTTATTGAAATTTAGGTTTATTTCATTTTAAGTGATGAAAACTTTTATATGGTTTTGGTTTTAGTTGACAATAATAACACTGTGTTCTTGTCCACTAAAATGCAAGAACTACAATAAAAAATCCCCCCGCCCAATTTTAAATATCACTAAGGAATTTACTGGAATTTATATATTTCAAAACAAATGTTTTTATTTTGCATTCATCAGCAAAACAAGCTGACAAGTGTGGTTTTGTGGGGCTGTTATATAAATGAAAGGCTACTGGCTATTACCCTTTCATGCTGTCTGTAATGGTGTTTTTTCCACATGTTTCAGGAGGACTGTCTCCTTAAGAACTGACCTTTGTTCTTTCCCTTGTAGAAGATCTTGAGATCCATCACTCCAGTCAGTCTGCCCACTATCATCTCACTGTCTGGTGAGCCTGATTTGGGTGCTTTGAAGATTCCCATTCTAGACCAGTCATCCCAGTACAGGTCATTCTACACCAACAAAGACCAGTTCAACAATGAGTTTATGATTATCAAAGAAGGTTTGATAGAATACCAGTTGCAATATTCCCAGAAAGTGAAAAGACTGGGCCTACCTTAAAAACAGCAATGGCATAAGGATGAGGCAGACCCTCCATTACCACAGTGCGGTGGCCTCCATTAAAGTCTGCTCTTTCAATGCGGTCTCCATAGGCCTCCGTCCAGTACAGCCATGATTCATCTCCCGTAATGCCATTGGGCCAGCGAACTCCCTCGGACACGATGCAGGAGATGTTGGATCCGTCCATCCAGCTGCGGTAGATGCCCGCCGCACGATCGCCCCAGTCTGTCCAAAACATCAGGCTAAGAGAGACGGCACATGCAGCTTAGTACCCAGGGAGGAAAAGGACTGCTAAGGAAAACAAAGGGGATTATGGGAACACCGTACCTCTCTCCTGGCATGAGAGTCAGGGCTCGAGGTTGTTCCACCACTGAAGAGTTGACCAGAGTGCGTCTCAGGTCTCCATCTGAGTTGGACACCTGGACGAGAGACAGTGTGAGGACGACTACATGAACCAATGTCTGTAACTGATGTTGCTGTAGTTGTTTTAACATTTGATTACCTCGATTGTTTGAGCACCGGCATCCACCCAATACAGCAACCGGCTGATGGGGTCAAATGACAGCGCCTCCACGTTTTGTAGGTCCTTTTTGACAATCACTTCTTGTCCAGAGCTTCCATTCAAACACAATCTCTATAAACACAAAAACATACAAAATGCTTATAACATGTATCTAATATATATATATATAAATATATAAAAAAAAAAATATAAAAAAAAGGGGGGGGAAATGTTTTTTTATAAAATTAAGGAAAATATTTTAAAACGCTGATAATTATTCGTTATGGACAACGACTGAAATGGTATATTTTATAATATAATATTACAATTTTAAACTATGTTGGGTTAAGACACTAAGACACTAAAATTAAGACACTAAGACAAAAAAAAAATTTAAATGCTTTAAAGATTTATGCTTTAGGCATCACAATGTTATGAAAAATTTATAATCATTTTGATATCTGCTATTTAACAGTTTAAAGATTACATTAGTGTTATTAAATTATAAGTGTTATTAAAGATTAACTTTAAGGGAGCGCAAGATGACAGCAAAGGTCATCTAAATGTAACATATACAGGAAATTTATGTGAACAACTGAACACTAATATCCAATATCAGCCAACACAATAAATAACAAATTCTCCAATATCAGTCAATAATAACTAATATATGGCACAGATATATTGCGCATCCCTAAAAAGATGTTTATTCACCTGAATGGTGTCCAGCGAAATATCAGCCCAGTATAGGCAGTTCTTCTCATAATCAAAGTCCAGCGCCACCGCCTCATGGAGACCCGAGAGGGGGAGCGGCTGGTCTGTACCTGTGGCCAGATCAAAGCGGTGGATGGAGTTCCTCACCGCATACAGGATAAACTCATTACTCTCTAAAAGAAGAAGAAGAAGGCAAGAGGCTCAGTTAAAAGATGAAATAAAACTCATTCCAAGGAAATGCTCTACATATTACTGCCTCTCAACACTCCCATGTGTGCTTGTTGAGCATTTCATCTCAAAACAACTGGCACTAAAATGGAGTTGTTCCTTGCTAAAAGCATCCACTCATCTGGGAAGACTTTCCATTTTCTATTTCATTGATAATCTTAAAAGAAAGCTGATGGCACATCAGTCACATCACTTCCTTCTCCCACTGCTTCAGATCTGAGCTTTCTGAAAGAGCCCCTTATTTACTCCCAGCATCCTCTAGTCTGAGAGGCAAGCCAATCAACGCGGCCACTGAAGCGTGGTCAAGTGGCTGAGCACCACAATGCCAGAGAAAAGAGGCAGTCTAGACAGTGACGGCCCTTGAACAGCTCGGTGGGAAGATGTGCTTTGATTACACTACAAACTATTCGATTTTTAAATCCCATCTTTAGGACTGACTGTCCACATTACTGTATTCAATGTGTTAAAGTGATCGATCACCCAAAAATTATTTTATTATTTTAATTTTATTGTTATTATTTTATCATCATTTACTAACCCTCATGTTGTTCCAACCCTGTATGAGTTTCTTTCTTTGGTTGAACACAAAAGAAGGTATTTTGAAGAATGTTGGTACCCAGATAACCTGGTAACCAGTTGGACTGCATTGACTTCCATAGTATTTTTTTCCTACTATGGAAGTCAATGAGCGCTCTCAACTGTCTGGTTTCCAACATTCCTTAAAATATCTTCTTTTTAGTTCAACAGAAGAAAGAAACTTAACTTTAGAAAGAAACTCCAAGGTTTGGAACAACTTTAACAACATTTCCATTTTTGGGTGAACTATTGCTTTAAATCTACGAGGTGCCATAGTAATGAGTTTTTAATTAACAAAAACTAACAATGAAAACTACTTCTAAAACTTATTAAGTCTTACCATATATTTGTGGAAACGGTGATAAATTATTTTATGAATTCTTTGATGAATAGAAAGTTCAAAAGAACAGCATCTATTTGAAATAGAAAAATTTCTGTAACATTTTAAATGTCTTTACAGTCACTTTTGATCAATTTAATGCATCTTTGCTTAATAAAAACTTCTTTTTTTATCTTAAAGGGTAAGTTCGGTATTTTACACTTAAAGCCCTGTTTACAGATCGTATCTGATGAAATAGAACGGTTAAAATAAAAATTTGGACACATGCTGCTATCGTGAGAATTTTAGGTTTATTTCGCTTCCCCCCCCCCACCCCCACAATGGCAGTCTATGTGCACTGAAAGATTTCTTCCTAAAAACACATTAAACTTTTGTTTACAAAGACGTGAAACTCACAGAGTGGTAAGGGGTGTTCATTGATATGATCCCAAAAAAAAATCGCTGAAAAATATGCATTCCAACAGGTTTTATCGTAGTTTTTGTCCAACTCCATTGACTTGTATTGAATGTGCTGTGTGAGGTACGGTATTACTCCGCCGCTGGAGTGTCTATTATTTAAGCGCTCAACGGAAGAATCGCAGGTGTGACATGTTTGGCAAAATAGGTCCACAAAAGCGAAATAAACCTAAAATTCTTAGCCTAAAATTTTAGTAACCTAAAAATAAGATACGATCTGTAAACAGGGCTTTAAGTGTAAAATACCGAACTTGTCCTTTAAAGACCATAAACTTTTAAACGGTATTCATTTACAATTTAATTTCTCCATTTCCTGTGTTTTTTCTGTGAAGCTCTATTTTATAAGTTTGAGGCCATGTTATTATGAACTGTGACTCTAGAACTTCCTGTTGCATCCCACAGGACTGTGCGGTGTTCCATAAAAAGAGCTCAGATAAGATGATTGTGTAAGCTGAGGAGGAGGTTCTTACTGTACCTCCCACAGGACAGGGCAGCATTTCTCCATCCAGCCGAGCTTCAACATCTCCCCCGCTGCAGCTGTCTCCAGACACCTTCCTGTACCTAAAGCGTCAGATCACACAACTTGACATGAGTGGAAATCATCTTCGACGTTTCAAATTTCTCTTCTTGAAGAACTTAGTTCAAAAAGTTGACACTAGGTGATGCTGTAATTACACTTCAATGCATTTCCTTGCTTCCATATAAATTCACCTCTTGCTGTCCTGATGTTTAGGTAACATTTTGAGAAGTACCAATGTTCCAAGCTTATTTGAAAATGCTAATTCTTGTTTTTCCATGATTTGAACTGTAGGAAATTAAATGAATAAACACATAAATTCAAGGACCAGCAGTATTGATGGATTTTTGTGAGCATAAGAATAATTAAATATCTTTATCAGCACATACCTATGTTTTCATAAACATGCTCTTAAAGGGCAAGCGATTTTTTTAGAGTGGTCTCAAAAATGTTAAATCTCAGTAGTAATTTTTTCGATATCCCTTTAAATAGATCTAGATTAAGTTCCACAGTGAAATACAAAAGATAAATAGCATAAACTGTCCTAAATGTTAAATAACACAAATGGTTGAAAACAGATACAGTTCTAATATATTTGAGCATCCCTAAATAATCGTAATTAACATTACTTCCCCATTTTCCCAGGAATCATTTTTAATAGTAATTAACCTCCTCCGGCTCACATCTCAACTGACTGAGCAAGAGATCTAAACTCATCCAGCTAAATTCGGTTCATGTCCATGTTCTAAATAAATCCTCTCCTCTCGACTGCAGATAATGAGAGGAGAGATGCATGGTGAGACAGCAGTGGCAGATCTAATAATGCTCCCGGGCTGCTGCTGATGCTGATGGTGGCGGCGGCTAACAATCCGTATCCAGAAGGACACAGAGCCTATAATGAGGATTCACCCCTTTGGACTCTCTTTTGTTTCGCTGTTTTACAGCACTGAATCACAGCAGATGTGATTTGGCTTTATAGAGAGAAAAATACTCTTTAAAGTGACCTCTGCAATCTAATAATAATAACAGTAAGCTTGAAAAATATATATATTTTGTAAGTATCCACCTAATTTAATATAACAAAACTACTGTTGATAATCAGCCAACTCATTTCAGAAGTTGAAAAAAATACATATAATTACATTTTCAGAAAATAAACAATCTGGTAGAAGTCTTATTTTGACGAGTTAATATTTATCTATGACCAAGTATATTAGTGACAAGGGGAAAAATAATTAATTACATTCACTCTGGTTCAGTATTGTAAGATAATACAACATAAAAAGAGTTGTATATTTTATAATTGGTAATACACTAACGTTCAAAAGTTTGGGGTCGTTAAGATATTTTAATGTTTTAGAAAGAAGTCCCTTATGGTTACCAAGGCTACAATTTACAAAAAAATACAGTAAAAAAGTAATATTGAGAAATGATATTACAATTGAAAAGAACCGTTTTCTGTTTTAATGTATTTTAAAATGTAATTTATTATTGGAATGTCAAATCTTAATGTTCAGCATCAATACTCCAGTCTTCAGTGTCACATGATCCTTCAGAAATCATTCTAATATGCTGATATTTCTTATTATTATCAATGTTGAAAACGGATGTGCTGCTTAATATTTTTGCGAAAACTGTAATACATTTATAAGAATTCTTTGCGGAAAGAACAGCATTTATTTGAAATAGAGATCGTTTGTAACATTATAAATGTCTAAACTGTAACTTTTGGTTAATTTAATGCATCCTTGCAGAAAAAAAAAACTAAAAAAAAAAAAATCCTACTGACACCCAACTTTTGAATGGTAGAGTATATAATTATAATGGTTGTTAGCCAGGATGGATAACCACATTCTCACCCTTTGCTGCGGCGGTAGGTTGTGCCCACCGGACAGGGAACTGGTGGGGCATACAGGTTTCCAGAAAACTCAGGATCGGGTACGCACACCTCGAGAGACAGATCCTCGCTCAGCTTAAACCCGTAGTCACTGGGAACAGAGAGAGAAGAGCCAATGAAATGGAGAAAATTGATTGTGTATTCAGGTGAAGACAATGGCAACATGAGATAAACGTAGACCGAGGGGGTCTCAGCTCATACCACTCATAGTCCTGACGAGTGCAGGAGCAGTTGGACAGAGTGACGGGCCTGTCGAAGTCCTCGCCGTTGAAGCAGGTGGCGTGAGGAGAGCGGCGCTTGTACACCATCGCTCTGCCGAGCAGACAGCCATTTCCTCTCTCGTCAGAGGGAGACCACTGTTTATAGTCGGCCTCCAAGCACGGCACACCTAAGCACACATAACATCACATGTAGAACCACAAAAAGGACAGTTTGCCAAAACAAACTTAGAATGTAGGCTTGACAAACCATTGACTGAAAATATAAAAAGTCTTAAATTTAAAGGTAATTTACTCTTGATATACTTGAAACACTTGAGGATCTATTCAGTGTTAAGTGTTGGATAATACTGTATATATAACATTGAAAGTGTGGTTGATTGGCTGTTAGGCAGTTGCTAGGGCATTCTGGGTGGTTGCTGCTAAACAATTGTTTTGTGGTTGCTATACTGTTGCAATGGTGTCCTTAAAGGGACAGTTCACCCAAAAAACATTTACTTAATTTACTCACCCTCAAGTTGTTCCAAACCTGTATGAATTTCTTTCACAACTTGAGGTTGAGTAAATGATGACAGAATAAAAATTTTGGGGTGAACTAACCCTTTAAAGATTAAGTAATAATTTACTCACTCTGTTGTTGGTATAATGCTGTATGCCCTTCTTTATTTTATGGACCACAAAAGGATTTACGGATCTTTCTGTGATACTTTTGCATCTTTTTTTAAAAGCTTGACGCTGGTCACTATTCACTACCATTATATGGACGAGCACAAGCGGGGCATTTTTTAAAAACCCTTTTGTGGTCTATTAAAGAAAGAAGGGCATTCGGCATTAGAATAACACCAGGGTTAATAAATTATTAATTAATTTTTCTTAGTGTTTTTATAGAGTATTCAGGTTGGCTGATAGGGATTTTGCTAGATGTTGTGGGTAGTTACAAAGTGGTTGCTAGGGTGCTTTGGGTGGTGTACCAGTGATAAGTGCATCGTTCTCTTACCAAGCACATCACTAGTGTTGACCTGCACAATGAGCCAGCTGTGTTTCTGGTCTGCATAAGAGCCGAAGATAGTGAAGATGGTGCTCTTCTCACCCGGTTCAGTCAGCAGTTGGTACACATATACATCCTGCTCGGAGAACGGGAAATCCTTCCAGGTTTCCCCCTCATTAGTACTGAATCTGAGCCAGCAAAAGACAAGACACAGCTATCAGTAACATCCTAAAGCCGGATGACAGATTTTACTAAAAGAACAGCGACATTAGATCCTTAAATGCTAGCTAACTGACTTGAGTGTTTGGGTGGAGCCGCCCTGCGCGATAGCCACCAGGATCCCTCCGTGATCTCCCCAGGTGTAGAAATGAGGACCAGTCAGGGCCTAAAGAACACGCATATCTGTTACATGGAACAACACACGCTGCTATGCTTTTCAAAAAGTCTGGGAATATAATAAGTGCTATTGTACTGGGCAGCAGTGTAGAACACCATTTTTTTAAAGGGGGAACCAATGGCATTCTGGCTCAAATGGTGCCCTAAGTAAGATAATACATGACCGAAAAAGTCATTGGATAGTCTAGAGAAAGGTGAAATGGGTTCAAATAATGACTTAACATTTAAAAGCAACAAAAGTTAAACCAAAGTGTTGCAATATTAAAAGTAATTAAAAAATAAAATAAAAACAGAGGAAAAACTTCAAACAGGAGAAATGAAAGCAAAATATATATAATAAATACAAAATTAAATGAATGCAAAAATACAACTGAGGAAAAACATCAAATCAGAGAAATTAAAGCAAAATGTATAAAATAAATAATTTATTAATTTAATTAATCAATATGATAATGACTATCACACTGACTATCACAGAGAAAGGCCATAGTGTGTGATAAAACTAGTTCTCACCTCTCTCCATCTGACCCCTGCGCTGCTGGATACATACACATTGGGTTTATTGGCCAGATTCTTTCCCACAGTACCTGTACAGAAAAAAAGTAGAGGAAGAAAGATGACAGTCAATATTTACACAGCATAAGGTGTCATAACTCACAGGCCCCAATTACAAATGATATCAAGTGACCAGCTGACAAAAGGACAGCATTAAATACAAATTCGGTATTTATATGAGCTGTGATGTAAACCGAATGTTGACCACAACATAATTGTGGTGTAGATGCTAATGCATCCCTGAAAACAGTGAAAGACAGCCTACTCAAGATTCAGATCAAAATAAAAGGACATTAGCACAAACAAAGAGAAACAAAACCAAGCAAAAAAAAAACAAGAAACAAAGTGTTTGTCAGATGCTTCAGTGTTGCCACTGTGACAAGAAGCCCAGACGCGGATACTGCCTGTCACCTCTCTTTTCCCAGCCCTGAAATCAGAACCCTCGTTGTCCTTTTCTTAAAGACATTGTCATTAATTAATTTGGGGTGTAATATACTTAATTTACATGAATCTAATTGAGAGATATGCAGCACTTAACCTTTTTTTTTGCAATGAGAACAATGTTGAGGTGGCGAGGCCGCTCTCGGCTGGCTAAGTCGACGAGTGCGAGGGTGTGTTTGTACGTGATAATTAGCCAGTGGGTGAAGTACAAATAATTATCACATCTGCGCTGGAGCGATAGCAGCCGAAACGGGGAGACATTTTCACAAGCCTCCTGTGCCTCTCATCTTCATGCATGCAGATTATCTAATAATCATTTAATTAAAGGTCTGGCAGTGGCTGGCAGAAGGAGAGAGAGGGATACAAGAGGGAGGAAGTGCCTTCCAAACTGGGCAAAGAGGGCAAAAATCAATGTTTTCTGCCAGGCAGGAACTCAAGAAGTCGGGTTCATGCACTCGCTCCCTATCATTACAGTGTGTACCGCATTCTCTGAAGGGACCTATATGCACTCGGTTAATAAGAGCAGAGCAGAGCAACAAGAACAGAGACACTGTAGTGCTAGTATTTCCTCTTTCTTGCACATACGAGAGGCGTTTAATCACAAAGCAGAGAGGCGGTCATGTGGCCCACCTGTTGCCATGATGAGACCAGGTGCAGACTCTTTAGACAGAATAGGGATCCTGCGCAGCTGAATATTCAGCAGCTGACTCCACCGCTGGGCCAAGTGCAGGGAACAGCCATTGTCCAACTGATAGATGGAGAGGGGGGAGAGAGAGAGAGAGAAATAGTGAGTATGGTAATGCTAAAGATAAAACGAGCACAAACAGCTCACCGCAAGCATATAAAAAAAAAATCTACTTCCTGCTGCAAATGAAAAACTTGCTACTCTAATTTACTTTTTGCAAACACAAAACCACAGTGCCATAAACACATGCTTGGTGTCAAGTATACAAGAAGCATGCAAAAAGTGGACATGGTCGGGGATGAGCACAATTTAAAGGGTTTTATTTTCATTCATTTTTATTCAATCGTATTTTTTTTGGACAAAAGAACGTATATATATGAAAAATTAATATATATACAAAATAACCGAAAAATTTAAATGCCTATATCAACCCGATATTTAATATCGCTGTATTCCTAGTAATCACATATGCCAGCAATGATCAATCATGAATACTTGTAACAGTGGCATTTTGGGTAGTGAATGGTCTGAATGGTTAGAGGGAGATCGCAACTTGTGCTGAAGAGCAAATAGTGAGTTTCAGGGTAAAATCTGTATAAAAAGAGCATCAACATAGGATGTGCTCTGATGTGCATGTGCCAAATAGGAGCTAAATTAAATGGATGAAAACATAGGGGTCACAAGGATCACACTTTTATATGTTGGACCATTATTAAAAAAAATGAGAAAGACGAAACAGTGAAATCCTCCTTACTCCTGAGTACTTGGCTGATTTATCTAGTACTAAAGTAGCCAAAAGGACCAACATCCCTACTACCTGGCAGTCTATGGTTCCTCCCAGGCTGTCTGGCGGCTGCAGAAGTTCCCAGGTTCCTCCTTTATCAAACGTGATGACTGATCGCATGTTGTCCTCGGTGACTGATCCATTGATCAGAGTGGCCACAAACACACCCCTAAGCCCCTCGACCCGGTGGAGATCTGCAAACGGCTCGTTGGCGAAGTACCTTTCAAATACACAAACACAAAAATTTCATGTGCCATGCCATTCATATCTGCCAAGAGAGGCGCTCTCTGAAAATGCCAATGGCGCGCGAGCCAAGCGCATCTCATCTGCATTCCGCACTGCAGTAATTGCGTCTCTGCTCTCAGGCGGCCGTGCTGAGCTCAGTGGTTTGGCTGTGGGTGAGATCCCGCTCTGCCGCAGAGTAAAACAATAGCATGTCCTTGGGAAGCCGTGTAGGAATGATGGATTGCTTTTCTACTGACAGCGTGAGTAGAGGGAACGGTGGGCGAAGACATAGTTCTTGCCTTATAGGGACGAGACCTCACTAACCTGCTTATGGGTTAAGACGTGCGGAGCCAAAAACGGATTTACAGCACAGATGAGGGGCCGTCACTAAACCGAGAAGAGTTCAAGTAAAGGTGACGAGACCCAGAGCTGCGTGAGACTGGGGCTTAATGTGAATTATTGAAGTGGGATGTGCTCCTGGCTCAACATGGTTGTTGGCTCTCAGGCACAGTTTACATCTGGTATTAAAATGCGTTTTGGTCGATCGGATCACCAGTAGACGAGGCAGACACATACCCGTTTACACCTGGTGTTTTAATCCGTCTCTTTTGTCCACTATCGACCACTTCTGTCCTGATTACTTCTAGGGGATGGTCTATGGGTGGGTAAATGTATGTGGTTTTTTTTTTTTTCAGATCTTTCGATCTAATGGACAAATTAAGCTTGCGCAATTTACATATGAACGCGACCGGAGAATACTGAAAAACACAAGGAGAGCAGCAGCTTTCGTTTCTGCTCTGAAAGCCGCAAGACTACATCGAACACGATGAATACGTGTTAGAAATCAGGAATGTTTAGAGAACATTGTGCTTGGGACATTTTTCTTCTTCAAACAAAACTTTGGGTTTCCAGCTGACAAAGTTTAAATCCTGTCTGGCTAGCGCGCTTCCCATAATGTTTACGCATTAAGTCAGTAGGAGGAGAGTAGGCATCTTTTGTAGCTGTTCGAACGCATTCGGCCACGTGAGTTTACACTACGAAAGCAATCAAACCAAATGCATTTTCGACTACAGGTCCTTACGACCACTGAGTCCGAAATTTTCGTATGCGTATTTTTCCTATTCATCACGCACAGAAAACTTGCACACTAAGTTTGATGCGTAATAATTAATCCGTTGCGGAAAAATAGCAAAACAATACAAAATGGAGTCTTTAACCAGTGAGGATGATTTTCTTGACCTCTCTCTTCTTAAAAAATAAAGAGGAAATATTGGGTTCATTCAATCCTGAGATTGCGTAGAGAAGGAGAGTTCCACCTCCTTATCAAAGACGAGGAGCTGCACGATTATCCCGAGCGATTCAAAGTTTACTTCAAGATGTCAGTGGCTCAGTTTGATGCTCTGCTAGCGATACTGGAGCCACATATTAAAAAGAAGATCACTCATTTTCATGAACCAATTGAACCCAAACAGTTCTGGATTTTGGCGTTCGCTTGTACGGTGGTTCGGAATTATCAAAACACCTTGTATGGTTAGAGTGAAGACAGTTGGTCCTTTTTTTTCAGTGACACTAAAAGAAGAAAAACTTTAATTTAGCAGAAAATCTTCAATATTAACTATTTTGTTAAAAGTTATTGTAATTATTTATTTATTTATTTAGCATTTTCATTTAAAATGTACTCTACCGTTCAAAACTGTGGGTCAGTATGAAGGAATTATTACTTCTAATTAGCAAGGATACATTAAATTGATTAAAAGTGACAGTACATTTTTTTTATAATGTTACATACATTATACATACAATAATTTTTCACAATAGTGTTTTTACTGTCATTTTGATCAAATAAATGCAGCCTTGTTGAGCATAAGAGACTTCAAACACATTTTTAAAAATGAGATCAAAACCATTGACCTCTAAGGCAATACAACGCATTTAGGAGTAGGGTTAGGGATATGATTGTTTAACAGAAATGTTGTTCCAGGACCAACAAACGAATGTCCTTCTTGGGTAAATCCCGTTAATGGTCACCGTGTCTGTGGACAAGCAGTGTTTAGCAACTCAAACAAATGCACACACACTGTGATGTTCAACTGTACCTGATAAGCGTGTTGCTCCCAGAGCCTTCAGGGCTGAAGTACAACACATTCTCTAGGGACAGAGAGAAGGACAGGCCCTGTGTGTCGGAGATGTACAGGTGCGTAACACTATTATTGTGGTTCACACACACGAACACCTGGTCCTCCGAAGCATCTGCTATGTAGTACTCCTGGCAGAGAGTGGAGAGCAGGGAATCGCATAAGACAGGAAAACAACATGAAGCTTTAAAAGTCATGGCCACAAATCTACCCGAGACTAAACGAAGCTGACGGCACTCACCGTGATAGGGTGGCGGGTGTTAAACTGAGCTGCTCTCATTGGCTGCCGGTTGTAGGAAACCCACAGCTGGACAGACTGAGACTCATGGCTCCCAAATAACGCCTGTGGAAACATTAACAATGAGATTAATCATCCCAAATAAAGATCACATATTACAATTTGTCAAATCAGAGATTGAGCAATAATACATTTTATGGCCTATACTGAAACAGTTTATTTGAACATGTATATGTAATATTTATATCTAATGACACAATAACTATATGATCAATAAACTACAACATAAGCATTTTCAATATTGTATTATTAATAAAAGTAACATGCATTTTACTGAATAATTTATTCTTTTTTATAATATTCTCTATATTTATTCTAAATGTAATAATTGCCATTTATAGCATTACATTTATGCAGAGATGTTTTGGTAACTGCATGTAAAAAAAAACAAATTAAATAAATTTTTACATTTAATATTTAAAATGTATCATTTTAATATTTAACAATTAACATGTAATATATAAAACTTAATATTAAATACAATTATTCAAGTTTTTAAATTAATATGAATAACAATCATTAGAATGATTAAATTAAATAAATAAAAACTGAGTACATATCCAAACAATAAATGAAAGAACCTACTATTCAAGTGAATATATCGAGTAGAAAAGTGTGAATAACTGCATGTTAAAAATGTATTTTGGGTTAAACAGATTATCATTATATATCTAGTTCAAATGCAGCAACAAGGTGGTTCGTTATCCAATGCTACACAAAACGGGGACATGTTGCAATAAAATGTATTAAAATTAAACAGCAGAGAATCATAAATATTTTATAAGGTAATCTAACACCATCAGCTACCATAAACCATGGCATATATTCACTATAAACGAGGTCTGAATGGCAGACAATATTAGCATGGAGGGATATGCCCCATCAGCGCTGTATTCACTAGGGTCCTGTACCTGATATAACCTAATAAGGACTACTGGGGATTTGTCAGTCACTCATTTGTACTTCTAAAACGGCTGGTTTTACCAAAGATAAAAGAGATGGAACGCTGGTGCTAGCAGAACTAGTCTAGTCAGTGAGTCCCAGCAACCTAGATATGTTTCTGTCTAGCATTGTCTTAAACAAGCAATGCGTCATGAAAGGATGAGTACTATCACTCGTTCTTTTTCCCCTCAGGAAATCAAAGCTTCAATCAATGTTGAAGTCCAGGCTGCTCAATCAGTCTTTCCCTTGTCCTGTCACTGTAATCACGCCATGGGTGAGTAAGAGTTACTTATATCAGGTTCACAAAGCCCCACAAACACAGAAAAATAAGCTGTAAATTACAGTCTCTATAATAAACAGATTACATACAATCAAACAAAAGCTGTGAGACACAAGATATGTCTAAAACCACTTAGTCAAAACCCCTCATTCAATATTATTCACTACATAGTGAATGAGTGAATTCAAATGACAAAAAACTACTTGAAATCTGATCAAGCCATTCAGACTGAAACGCAATTTCAAAAACTGCTTCTTTAAAATGATCAGATTTCTTGCTGTGTAGACAAGTAGTAAACTAATTTGTCTAAGAATCAGATTCGTGCTGCCTGCACAAACAAAGCCAAAGACACCATTAGAGGTGATAAAGGCAGTAATCGGGATAAAAGCTAATTATATTGATTGTATTGCAGGGTCAAAATTGATTGCAAGATGGAAGCAGTAACAGGTAAACATGGATTTACTGGGTCAGTGTAAGAACAACAGGAAGACAGCCTGTCAGATAAAAGTGTATTTATAAGCACCATCATCCTGAATAACAAGTTTAACCACTTCCTTGTTTAAAGGCACAAAGGCCTCAGTGTTTTCCTTCTCAGCTCTCCGCACTGCCTCGTTTTTAGTCACACCATTCACGGTATTGATTTATCTCGCTGTTAACGGCTGTCTCCAGGAACAGACTGCAGTGTTGTGGAAGGAGCCAAAACACAATCTGGCATTAGAGAGCAAAGACGAGGGAGATCTCTTGAAAACAGACGTGTTGCCGGGAGAGCTTAAGAGAGCAAAGTGTGTGATAACAACAATCAAATCACAAAGCTGCAACAACCAGATCCAAATGCCAATACTTGGACACACTACCATAATAATACCATGTTATAGTGTAACCAATACATTACATACATACTGGTTTAAAAAAAGTATTGATTAGCTTATGAATTATTGAATATTTGATTTAAAAGGATTTAAACAAACATGAAATAATAAAAATGATATGTGGTATACTTTGGCTATGAAAATACATTATTTATTATATACATACTATACAATTTATTATATGCTAAAAAATTCTAGCCAATTAAATTTCACATTTTACAGTAAAAATATACCATTATATTTGCCATTAAAATTTTAACTTCCATTTAAATTTGTCTTCAACTTATTATTTTTCTAAATCTGGAAATCACACATTTTAAACTATCTGAATCGTATTATTATATTTATATAATACTATGGTATTTTTAGGAAAACATTGTAAATAAGACATGGACATTTTTAACAGTAATTATAATTTTGTCTAGTTATGCTCACCTCTATATAATATAATAAATTCATTTTTAAAAACACCACATCATACTGCCATAATTTAAGGTGCATATAATGCAAATAAATTGTATTTCGATAGCATCATAACTGCCACCTTCCAGGAAGGTGCAGAGTTGCTACACAGGTGGACGCACAGTGTTTTTGTGTGATTGAGCTGTTAACCAATCTTGTCAGGTGGTCAGAGGTCGGAAATTTTCCCCCAAGGTTCCATTTGCATCTGACACTTAGATCCAACCTCCAATTTGAGCTCTTACAGAATCATTAACCATTTACAAGCAGTTATCCACAAACAGCTCCTCTGAGAAAACTGTCATCTCTCATTCTGCTGCCATGCCATCCAAGTGTCCCTGACTACAAACTTGACAGCAAAATTCGCCTATAAAAGCCTTCATTCTTACATGGCAACATGAATGGAATAGTTTCTGGCACAGCCGGCCCAATGAATATTTGGCTTTGGAGTCACTTTGCCTTCTTTGTGGAGAAAGCATTTATCTCTGGAACAACAGCCGTACTGTGCTGGCAGTCCCTCTCATCGCTTAGTCTGGAAGAGAGATCAGACTTTTCAAGCATGAGTGAGAATGTGTAGATGCGGCAATGTTGAAGAACAGTGTGGGAAGTTCTGCATTCTGTAGTGTCACAGCAAAAAGTAAACAATATTTTGTCCAAGTTGTGAGTTTCCAGTCTGCAATTAAAAGATAATCTAAACAATAAAACGTGCTATTACGTTGTATTTGTTGGCAGCATGCAAAAAACAGATAGCAGTGCAAAGAATAAATTACTATTTTGAGTCGGTTCTTTTAATGAATCAGTCAAACCCACTTACAAACTTTGGGTTTGGCTGTTTACCATAGCTAAACTGAACCCTTCCTGTATTACAGCATTAGTCCTCGTGTGAAGCAGTCTAACCGAACCCATCAAAACTGTTATCAAACTGACATCTGATTCACTTACTGACAGGATGTTTATGGAAACGTGTGGTTAAAGATCTACATTCACAAGAGTTCTTAAGAGGTATTTTAATTAAACGCATTAAATCGAGACCACTTTAATGCCTACTGACACGCCAAGATCGTGTTTAAAATCTCTTCCCATCCTTCTCCCATGAGCATCTTTCTTTATCAAAGTTCAGATTACACCCTGAAACCAGGTTATCACTAAAGCAGCTTGCAAGGCTACAGGGAGGTGAGGATTGAGAAGAGAAAAGACTTAATTATTATTAAAGATCTCTATGACATTATGGATAAATCCCTCAGATGAGAGGACCTTGGTTTCCACAGCTTTAATTAGTCTTAGAAGCTTCTCACTGCCAAAGGCTCTTGTGATATTCATTATGGTAATCCTATTAGCCGGGCTGCAGATAGAGGGACTCAACACAATGAGAGCAAAAGAGTGAGTCAGAGAGAGACACAGTGACGGAAGGAGAAGAGGGTAAAAGACTGAAAAAAACCCGAAGAAAGAGACTGACATCAATGTTGTCCAACTGGCCAGACTTTGGATATGGTCCAAAACCTAGTGAACTGCCTTCACTGCCTACTATCTACGGTACATAAACAGGTTCCTAACTGACATGGCATCTCAAATGTGATGGTTTTTAATAGATAAGATAGTAAACTATATTTTAAACTAACCATGATTCTAACATCTAAACCTTACTTCCCTTTTAGGCCTAACACTCTAACATTTGAACAAAATGTACCAAAATATTCTCTGAATATTGTGTCCATGGAAAATTCTGAAGTGCTGACCATGACAATATCAAATAATGTACGGCCTAGAATTGTCATGACATATTGAGAAATCAACTGAACTCTTAACCCTTTTCTTTATTATTTTTTTCTGATGATTCAAGATAAAGCTTTTACACAAATTAAACCAATCATATTGAAAGAAGGCGACATGTTGCGAAAGTGTCAAAGTTTATTGCATAGCTGTCTATGGAGAGTACAGAATTTCATCACAAAGATCTTCACAAAGATGTTCTCAAGATGAACGAAAGTCTTATGGGTTTGGAACGACATGAGTGTGAGTAATTGATGACAATTTTCATTTTTGGGTGAACAAACCCTTTAAACCAATTAGAACCAACAAACCAGTTTAGACTAATTTAATCAGTTTTTTTTTCCAGCAGGGACAGCTTGTGATGTCTTAAAATGCTGTCTCTGTAGGCAGCTCCTCTAAGTATTGAAAGAAAGTGTTTGTTGTGAAAGCGAGCGAGAGACTGAAAGAGAGAGGGGGTTGCTCTAGGGGTGCGTCTGGCCAGCAGGGTCATGGCCAGGCCACACACAGGCATCAACAAGCCTGTCACTTTCTCTCTCCTCAAGAGTAGAGATATTTACAACTTGCCCAGCCAGACAAATTCCAAAGAGCTGTTGCTCTGGCCTATTTACTATTTGTCTGTCTTGTCATAAACCTCCTTAGGATAATTTTGTTTAATGGGCTATGTGGACAACCAACGAGCACTGCAAAGAGTTGAATGGTCTGACCATGAAAACCACTAATTATCCTGTTGTAAATCCATCCACTCAGCAAGTGAAGTATCCAAATCCGTTAAAATATTAACTGGAAATGTGGCTCACCAAAACACAAGGATCTAACTTCCCACAGCCATTTGTGGAAAATTCAGAAAAAAAAAAAAACATTCACTCAGAAAGCGAGTGTATATTGTATATTGCGAGTGTATTCGTATTTTCGTCTCGCGTCAGATGGCCTTTGGACAATTTAGCCTAAAATTTTAATTCTGTCATAATTTACTCACCATCATACTGTTCCAAACAAAACATATATTTTACACTTTGGACAACAAACAGTTTATATCTTCTTCTGTGTTCCAAAGCAGAAAGAAAGTCATATAGGTTTGGAACGACATGAGGGTAGGTAAATGATGACAGAATTGTCATTGATGCACTTGACATACCTTTACTGCAACAAAACAAGAACAATGGGAGAAATGATAAAACTCTTTCGGTGCCGTTAGTATGGCGCAGTGTTGAAGACAGGACCATATGGCGGCACTGGGCAGCAGAACGCATATAAGTGGTGCATGAGTGGTTAGGAGCACCCGAGGGAAACCTAGCCACAACTTCATTAACGGAACATAGATCAGAGCTGTCAGGCAGGCACGCCGTCCAGGGCCGCGGTTGTGCCATCCGCGCAGCAATGCTCATAAACAGCCCTTAAAACTCCCACGGAGTCTCTGGCTTTCTGAGGCCGCAGATAAATTACACATTTCTTTCCAATTTAATGGGTGACTTGGGTCTGGTTCTGCTTTACGGAACCTGGCAGTGCCATGCGTGACCTGACAGATGCCTCATCCCGTTCTGGGCAGTCAGACATTTGCTGTGGGATGAGGTTAGTGAGATGCCAGCTGATGTGGGGTGGAAATGATTAACCACTGAATATACTCAAGGGTGAGCGCTACACTGAAATATAACACTAGCTGCGGTCAGCATAGACATAAGGTCTAGACTGTCATTGTTTCAGAAACCAAGAACTATGCGAAACTTTATGGAGGCATATTAACTGAAAACAAATACTTCAAGCTGTATTGTGTTCCCATCTTGGATGTGATGGTAATAAGACAGTTTGACAGATACAGCTTTTACACTATTCAGTGTTTCTATGACTGATGACCTGTATTGCAGGGCTGGACTTACAATACAAAAAAAACATCACAATACATTGTAGGATCATAATTCTTTATGCTCATGAAAAATTCTGAAATAATGCTAGTGTTTAACTTACAAAAATAAATAAATAGTCCAGAGAGAGTGAATCTGCAGGATTCACATTTTCAGAGTTTCTGCTTGTTTAGATGACATTCTTAATTCATAGATCTGCATGGAATTATATAAACGCACAAATAAAAATTATACAAGGTACATGGTTTTAAAGTTCCAATGAACTTTAAAGAGAGTGTGGCAGGGATTATGTATTTTTGTAGGAAAACCTAGAAGTTACTGTAGCATCACCCTAGGTTCCTTCGGCAAAGAGCCAATAGGATTTTTCAGGTGACCTCTGCACTATTGCAGAAAATAATCTCTTTAACCAACAAAAGTTTGATTCTTACATGGTTTGTTCATAAAGATAATCTTCACAATTAAAAGAAAGTGTTTATGAATTTTGAAGTCTAACAATAGGAAGAAGTGAAAACACAATCTACACACCATTGCATGACTTCAACGTCACCACCTTTACTTTTTCCCACTACTCTTTAAATTAGAACGTCTGAGTTAGAATAGTTTACAAAAATGCAGTTATAAACACAACAAGGCTGTAAAAGTGGACTAGTAGAAGAGTGATGACGTTTAATGTCCCTGACAACTTCAATAGTCCCATTTAACCACTTGTTAGCAACTGCCTTTTCAAGACACAGTTTAAATATCTTGAGCTCATGTTAACCACAGACACTAATTTTCAATTTGAGCGATTTAAAACAAACCCATTAAAAAAAAAAAACATGGACTTCGGAACGAAAGAACTGAAAGAACAAAAAAGGCTAAAGATTTTAGGACTCATTCCTGTAGCACTCTATATACATTACACACTAAGAAAACCAACTGCAAAATATGATTGCAGTTTGTTGTTACCATGCTGCTAATAGAAGCATAAAATATATATAGCACATGCAACTTAATCCTTTTTTAATTACACTGAACTATTTTTATCTATTAGTTGCAGTATTGAATTAAATACCTGTACACGTTTATATATATTATCAACATTTCTCTTGTCCGCCTTGTATTTATTCTTTCATCGAGCTTGTCGCAACGTATTCTGGATTTGCTCTCTCTGATGGATACAAACAATGCTGCCTTAGAATCTGGCTAAAATTTGGCCTCTTAGGAAGCATAACTAAACCGTCTACCTTCTTGAACAGTCTACGCATTACTGCTGTTCACAGACACATAATCAGCAGATGCTTGTTTTTTTTTCCAAAGCAACAGGATATAATTATATTACAGGTTGTGCCTCCAGAGGAAATTGTTATGTTTGAGGGCACAATGACCTAGTAGGATTGAAACCAGTAACCTTTTGGTTAGCAGCCCAGATTAATAACTAGAGAGTCACCTGTCTGAATTACCCTGATGTCATATAGGGCATAAGTTCAGTGTCGGCCAAACACACCAGGAATCCTCCTTATCCGATTCCATGGCTTTACATAAGCCTGTTATCACTGCCTGTTCATCTTGAGCGGGATCGTTCCTCCAGCTCTTCAGAGGAGTGTTTACTCACACTCACAGGAGAGGCATTCAGCTGGAGTTGGCACGGATCTGACTCTCGGCACTCTCCACATTCCCAGTTTTTGAACTCTAGCTCTTGAACTTATTCTACCCTTCTTTAGCTATATAAAAGCCTGAAGCTACAAACCATCCTCCGAACGTTTGCGGCTCTGTTCTGGTTGGAATGTATGTACCCTTACCCTGGTTGTGGTGGCAAACATGTACTTGTCCCGTAACTGGAAGCTGTCCACCTTCTCTAGGATAACTTGACGGTTTTGCTCGAAGAAGTCCGTGCTGCTGAGGATGATGGAGTCTCCCTGGGGCTCATGGCGCTGGACAAACACTGTGGTGGGGTTGTCGTGTGGCTCTACACCCCTAGGTGATTAGAAAGACGCACATACTTGGACATTGATATTTTGGACATTACACATTCTTTTTTTTTTAAGCATACATTTATGTTTCATTTTATGTTTACATGCTTTCAGAGAGCAACCAATTCCATATTAACGTGTCTTAATTAATATAAAATACTACACTTTCTTGAACACCAAAATAGTATATTGAATGAATTCTGAAGAATCATGTGACACTGAAGACTGGAGTAATGACTGCTGAAAAATAAGATTTGTCATCACAGGAATACATTTTATATATATATATATATATAAGCATAGAAAACCGGTATTTTAAATTGTAATAATATTTAGCAAAATTACTTACTGTATTTTTGAACAAACAAATGCAGTCTTGGTGAACATTAAAGACTTCTTTCAAAACCATTTAAATGCTGATAATAATAATCTTACTGACCGCACACATTTGAACATTGCTTCAAAAATAATATACAATAATAAAGTAACATGTTTTGTATTGTATTTCCTAATGACACGCAATGTGCTACAATGCAAAATCTGTACAGGGCATGTGCAGCTACATTTATTATACGTGATCAATAGGTACTTCCACTTGCCAAGCCAATTCAAGCAACTTCACACTTAACAGCTTACACTGAACCAGTTTTCCTCATCTCTCTCCTGCACAATGTTACTGATAAATTATTCAGGGTGAGTGTGGGAGATCAAGACTACAGACGAAGGAACGGGCAGCGGTTTCAGATAAATGAATGAGAGAATCTCTCTCCACTCTTGACCAACAGCCTGACTTCCCTTCCACTTTGAAAACACAGAGGGGTGCTGATTGTTGAGACTGGCTCTTAAATCACCAAGCTAGAGGATAAAGGGATTATCTCGCAGGGGAACAAACACACAAACCTCGCCGCTTGCTTTCTATTTCACAACTGGGAGTTTAGCACGTCGAGCAGCGGAGTGAGAGACGGATAAAAACAGGGGCTTACAGCTCTTTTAACCAGCCCTGCAGCTCCGCCTTTGGTTTGTCTAGATTAAAACTGAAAGCCAATTGAGAGCTCAGAGAATACAGTCAACAAACAACACAATTCACACCCAGAAAAACACAAACACACACTGAACTGAAGGTCTGTTTGCTGACCTTTAAAACAGTAGTCAACTGACTTCCTTATTCGTTCTGACTGCTACATTAAAAATGTATACGTTTAATAATGATGCAGCAATATTACAATTCTGGCCGACACCAATAAACCAACAATTATTAGGCTAATAACTGACACAAAACACAAGCCTTCAAAAGATTGGAGTTGGCAAGAAGTTTTTGAAAGAAGTCTCTTATGCTTAAGGGTGCATTTGTTTGATCAAAAATACAGTAAAACTGTAATATTGTGAACGATTATAATAATTTAAAATGATTGGTTTCTATTTTAATCTAATAAAAAATTATTTAGTCCTGTGATAGTAAAGCTTAATTTTCAGCATCATTACATCCTTCAGAAATCATTCTGATATGCTGATTTGCTGCTCAAGAAACATTTCTTCTTATTATTAATGTTAAAAACAGTTGAAAAACAAGAAAAGTTTAAAGTAACAGAATTCATTTAAAATAATGTGGCAAAAAAAGTATGTATAATTAGTATAATAAAAAAGTATAATTGCTGAAAAAATATTTTAAAAAATCCTTTAAAAAAAAAATCTCACTGAACCAAACTTTTGAATGGTACCGGTACTGTAATTTAGTACTGTATGTTTTTAAAAGTTAAAATTAGACTGTTTAAATGCTTCAATTGAATTTAGGAATCGCAGCATTATAATGTGCCGTATATAAACTAGATATTAATTTTGAGATTTGCAAAAGATTGCATTTAACGGTGTACATTTTTAGTGCTTTTAAAGATTAATATAACCAAGTAACCAAAATGTTTAAAAAAAGTAAATGAGCAAGAATTCTTATTATTAATTTTTTTTTAATTATCAGGCGATAACCGATATGGAACTGATATATCATGCACCCCTAAAAAACATCCAACATCTGACACAGGTTTGATTCTGGCTCGCAACACTCCCTGATCACCCTCTCTAAAGACCCTCTCTTGAGGAAAAGAAAACATCTGTCAAACCGGAAAAAGGGAAGCTGTTTGAAATGTGACAATCCTAAGCCGGGCACAGTCTGAGAGAGCTCTCGGAGCAAAGAACAGAAGGGTTATCGCTGCAGTGATGGTGTAGCCGGTCTCTGAGCTCTCGAGTCGTTTGTGTTGGGCCATCGCAGAGGGTCGCTGTTATCATCTCCACAGGCACTGACTGCCACTCCAGCAGATGAAATGGGTCACGGCTGGTAGACACAATCAATTATTAATACGGCCGCAGTCTGAGCCTCATCAGAGAAACATCCGCGACCGACTATTTCGCAATCAAGCAGTCTGTCTCTGGACGGCAGCCCACATGCTTGAAAACACTGAGCACTTCCTTATACATCTTCGACTATTCTATTGCAATAATGTGCAAAACAAATTTGTTCTGGCATCGAGACATTTACAGACATATTTTGAGCTAAAGTAAAAAAGAAAAAAAACGATAATCACGTCTGTGATAAATTGGAGTCATAACATTCTAATTAGCTCCGGTCTTCCGGTCGGATCATATCCTATGGCATAATGTTTACGGAACAGGATAGCAATAAGCGCCACTCTGTTATTTCTATTTGCTGCTCGCTTTCGATGCCAGTGCCTGATTGTGCAAACACTGAGTGCTGGCTGCAATCCAAAGAGTTTTTCACATTCCTACATAAACCTGTAAATTGAGTGAGGCAGCACAGAGCACTCAACCCTCTTCAAATTACAAACACTGTTGCAGGATTCCAGTACGGAAGAATGTGGAACGCAAGAACTGGACTTGCTATTTCGATCGCTTAATCAACGAGCTGCAAACTCACACCCTGTTCTTTTAGACAGCCATCAAAACCACAGTAATGAGCCATGTATGAAATATCTGTGGAATAACCCACTGACAAAAAGGGCATCAAAGCAGATCACACATGCATGTAGAGAACTGTGTGTCAATCCACAAGCTGCTCATAAGCGAAAGTCACTAAATGACTCCAGGGCTCACAACATTTCAAAATCGCTGCATTTAAGCTATTCACAGCATTAAATTTTGATAAATATGATATATATATATAAATACATATCTGTGTGTGTGTGTGTGTATGTATACATATACACTAGACTACTGTATATGTATGTGTATTATACAATAGTTAACAATTAAACTGGATCAAAAAAGTTGACTTAAGACAAGACCGTGTATTGTTTAAAAGTCATGTATAAAAAGTCAAATGTTGACTACTGTATACATGTATATGGTTATATATATATATATATATATATATATATATGTACATTTTGTAAAATTATTGTAATATTTTATCATAGAATTTTGTATATCACTACAATCATGGTGGAATAAAAGAATGTATATTGTTTTTTTTAACTGGTTCTTTAAAAATGAATGAATTGTCGAACAAACCATTTTGATAAAATGAATCGAAATTCAAGGCAAGCATGATTAACCATGATTATTTCCTTAATTTGATGTGACAAAAAACAGCAATGTAGCATTTTGCTACCGCTGCTTGCAGGAAAAATAAGCTTTCTTCCAGAAAAGCTACTATCTTTTTTTTTTTTTAAGCAATGACATATGTAGTTAAATTAGTAGCATGCTACTTTTGGCCAATGATGGCACACACATCACATCCAAAAACTGATTTTGTGATGGAAACATTCATAACACCCTCAAAGTGTTTGATCTTACCAGAAGTAGAACTTCACATGCTCCTGAATCAACACCCACGTCTCACCAAAGTCATCTGATTTCCACAGCTGCCAAATGGAAATTAAAAATAGAAAACAGAAAGAAAGAGAAGTCCTTAAGAGTCAGCAGTTTCTGGTATAACAATTCATATCTTTAAACATTTGTCATGAACCATGAAAATGACGTCTATTTACTTTATTTCCACAAATCAAAATTTGCTGCTTAGTGCAAAATTCAAAAGGGCAATCTCCACAAATAGCTAAAGGCTTAAATGGCACTGCCATTCATCTTATTAAACCTGGACACAAGATATATAAAATAGCCCAGGACTGAAGGAAAGCATTGGTGATCATACCTGTTTATTGGGGTGAGAACCGTCATAACCAAGGACCAGGTTAGGCCTCTTACTGTGCAGCAGTAAGTCTGTGGGCTTGAACAGGATGGAGAAACCCTGAACACTTTTACAAAAGTCAAAAGTGTTCCACAGGTAACCGTTCGTGGTGTCAGTAAATAGGTACTGCAAAGGAAAATCAGAAAAGACAAACAAAAAAAGTTAATTCAGCAAAAACAAAACAATTATAGGCAATAGTTCATCCCAAATAATTAAAATACTGTCATCAGATACTTAACCTAGGCCTGGTTTCAAAGACAGGGCTTAGATTAAGCCAGGATTAGGCCTTTTATAAACATGCCTTAGAAAAAAACATTACCGGTGTGCATCTTGAGACAAAACAATGGTACTGGCATATTTTAAGATATGTCAGTGCAAGTTGTTTTCAGTTCAAACATCCTTGTCTGTGAAACCAGGGGATTATGTTACAAATAAATAGTCTTAAAAAGGCCTCTATATTCCATACATTGAAAGTAGATAGTGGTTTATAATGGCAAACTCCAGAAAGCACAATAAAAGTAGTCCATATGACTCAATGTAAAAAATGTGCAATGTAAAATGACCAGAATATGGGCCTGTTGCCTGTATGTCTTAAAGGCCTAGAGTACACAATTCATATAGACTGTTTTTATGATGCTTTTTTGTCCTTTTATAACTTGGCATTATAAAGATCACCATCCACATTCATTGTGTGAAAAAGAGCAGCCTCTACATTCTGCTAAATGTCTTCTTTTGCTTTCCACATCATACAGGTTGGGAACATTAGGGTGATGTTTAACCTCTGTAGTGGTTGACGACACAACAGAAACTTATATTTATTTCAGGCAACTGGCACCACGAGAACATCAAAGCATTTTAAATATAGTATAAAAACAAACATATTGTTTACATTATGAATTATTCAGATTTTGCACTTCTGCCATTCTAATCTGCTTCCCTTCTCTTTGATCTTTCATTTAAGAGCCTTCCCTATAAACTTTGTCCTCTCCATGGCCTGGTTATGGAAGCAGGGCACTTTCTCTCTCCAGATTCAGAGGCAATGAGGACTGGGACTGAAACAGAAACACTCGACTTAAAAAGAAACCTAATGCTGTACAGAAATATGAAAGAAAAAGTGGAAAGAGAAGAAAGAGAAAGTAGAGCATATGATCTCCAGCATTAACCGTGACCATCATCAGACTATATGTGACACAATTTACCATTTAGAGAAGTAATAACACACCTCTTCTCAACAAGCCAAATGATTTCATTAGTTAATAGTTAAGATACATTACAATTAATAATTATATTCAATAATATAATAGTTAAAAAAGTAAAAACAGAAATAATGTTACTGTTAATTATTCATATTATTATATAATAATAGTTACTAAAATAAAGTGAATACTATATTAATTGAGTATACTATTATTATACTAATTAATTATATTAATTACTATATATATTAATATTAATGTTATCATTAGTCAATAGTGAATCATTAGAAAATCCAATCACACTTGCAACTCAAAGCCACTATAAAGAGATCGATCAAATAAACAGGTCCAGTATGTCTTCAAGGACTATCAGCTCATTATTTACAGTTATTCAGTTATGCATTAAATATTCCACAACAAACCGCACAAGCACCTAGACAATATCTCTATTAATTATCCCATCTAACAACGAGTACTTTCCTACATGTGGACCGACGGTGCAAGTTACTCAGATAACTCGACATGGTAGCAGCACAGGGCTGTTTAATTACAAGAAGTTGTAAGCTTTGCAAATTACACTAGTAATGCTTTAGCTTCAATCCAAACAATGCAGCAGGAGCAAGCGGCAGCTGCAGTGCCAGCCACATCATTGACTCCAGATGAATGGTCACCGTCTGCTGCCGTCAGCCCCTGCAAAGACGCAATGCAGAGTCCCACAGCGGTTCTACCACATCCCATTCTGCAGCTCCCCACTCCAACTCCCATGAGCCTTTGCACCCCCGCAAAGTCTCAATGGAGCAGTCAGTTACGGTAGGTGGCAAGGGCAAAGACTAAGAATGCAGCTTGTATTTTTGCCCGGCCTTTGGAGTTGATCTCTTGGATAACACCATCTGTGGGTGTATACGTGATGGGAGTGGTGGAAGGTCACAGTTGCAGATGGTCAGGAAGCAGTTTGTGTGACAGCGGTCTTGTGTGACCTCGGCTTAAACTCACAAAGACAAGACAACTCAAGTATGTCACACTGATAGTTCAGCTAATGTCTCACACACTTACTCGTTTGTTGTCAGCAGGGCTGTGGTAAAACTGTGAGATGACCTGTTTCTTGTCCTCCTGGTCCCCAGACAGTTGAAATTTCTCTGATACGTCGGTGAAGGCGGTTCCATAGTCATAGGACACGTACACCTGTTAAATAAACACAATATCAAATTTCAACCTCATACACAGAAATTGTAGCTCTGGTCCAAAACCTTGTAAGCTGCCTTGTTGTTTACTGTCTGTCTACATAGGCTGCTGTCTTCTAAGTCAACATGGCAATTGAAATGAAACCTTTTCATGTGAGACTAATTTGGTACTTCCTTAGGGAGCAACTTCTTATGTCACAAAAATATCGCTTCATAAGTTAGCTCCAAATGAGAGACTGTTTACAACTGAATCCAATAGTTTGATGTTAGCATGTTGCTAAGCTAAAAATATATATCTCCTTTTGTCACAAAAATAGTGTTCCTTAAGTGAGCACTGAATCCAAGTTTGATATTAGAATGTTGCTAAGCTAATAGCTTGATATTCAAATAAATAACCATTCATACGGCTCAAAGATAATGCTCCGTGTGTGAAATGTGAGACTCTGCTTGCAATTGATTCCAATTCAGTTTGATAGTGTTGCTGAGCCTACAGTTTGATAATCAAATCTTTCTTAGGCAAAATAATCCAATTTAATTCGATTCAACTATGTTTATCAATATTTGTCAGTATTGGTTGTTTTTTCGTAATCAACATTTCTTTAGTAGCTTTTTTCGCAAGTTAGTTACATTTTTATTGTTATAATTATATTGTGAGCTGGTTTAGGTGGCATTATTGTTCTTTTACGATTTTGATTTTTTTTCTTTTATGATTCTTTTATAAAATTATTTTAGGAATGTACATTTTCCATGACAAATTCCCCTCCGAGGACAATAAAGTGAATAATATCATTTCATTTTATTTCATTCATGTCCACCACCTTGGTCGCAAAATTTCACAGATTGCATTTCAGTGCGTTCTGGGATTGTATTCTCCAAAGAGGATACATGTGAATCTGCTCGATTTTGGCTCAAAGAATGTAGCAGTTAATCTTATAAAAAATAAACCATCATCTCTGCTCATACAAGAAACTCGTTTGCATTTGGAGTTCTTTTTGCTTTGTCTTGTTTTTCACAAAGAACACCTGTAAAGCACTTTAGCACCCCATAAAGTATAACCGGACTACTTTCGTTCTCGCATTTTCTATTAGATAACATTTTACATAAAAGCTTTGCAATTATTGGAAATTTTGCAATTATTGCCATGCAGATAGAAAAATACCATTCAAGGTCACAAAACAGTCTTTCTAGGCTGTGAGTTACATCAGCGGGATTTAAGATGATATAATGAAAGTGCAGGGAACTGAAGAACAGAGGGAGGCCTTTCATCTGTATGACTCAGAGAGCACTAAAAAGTAAGGCTAAGCCGGTAGAGATATTCTTGGTACCTTACAGCATATAGTATATATATATATATATATATATATATATATATATATATATATATATATATATATATATATATATAGTGCCTTGCGAAAGTATTCAAACCCCTTCATTTTCATCAGACCAGAGAATATTGTTTCTCACAGTCTGAGAGAGTCCTTAAGGTGCTTTTTAGCAAATTCCAAGTGGGTTTTCATGCGTCTTCACTGAGGAGAGGCTTGAGTCTGGGCGCTCAAAGCCCAGATCTGTGGAGTGTTGCAGTGATGTTTGTCCTTCGGTAATGTTATCGTTATCGGCCCGATAAGAAAATTTGGCCAATATATTAAACCCGATAAATAATGTATTATTTCCTTAGAGCTTAGACACTTCAGATGTGCACTGTTCACCATGATGGTTTTGAATTGCTTGAAATATTATTGGAATACCTTCAAAAAAGGAAAATACAGTTACTGTATGTGCAGCACAAGTCTGTCATATCTGCTACATAAAATTATAACGAGAACATTAGAATTGTGTGCTTTTAAAGTTGTACTGTGTCATTTTTAGCGGCATCTAGCAGTGAGGTTGCGAACTGCAACCACCAGACGTTACGGTGGCCGACAGTAAAAGATGTCGTCTGAGACAGCAGAGAGTAGCCAGTTAAGCAAAGAGGTTTCTTTACAAAGATAAATTAAGAAATTAGGTTTACTTGATTATTCAGTAAAACGATATGTTATTGCGAATATTATTGTTACTTGTTCATCATTGTGTTAGTGTTTTATTCGCTGACTTTAGCTTGCTTCTTTGCACGGAGAACAACATAGTGAAGAAACGCGTTTGTTCGTTTAGGGCTACTGTAGAAGCATGTTGGCGTTTTGCATTTCAATGTAAGGGGACCCGCGGTGTATGTAGATAGAAATGCCTCATTCTAAGGTAATAAAAACATAACGGTTCATTATGTAACGTCTTTATACACCACTGAAAACATAGTTATATATATGATATTACATTTCTATCAACATATCCTCCTAAATATTACACAATGCACCTTTAAAGGTGAGACTTTTGTTTTTGTAATCAGTCTCAAAAGATATATAAAAAAAATTATTTTTATTTATCGGCCAATATATCGGTTATCGGCATTCAAAATAAAGAATTATCATTGTAGAAAAGGCCCCAAAGTTATGTCAGTTTTGCTTTTATTTAGTACTAATTATTTAGGATTCAGACCATATTGTGCTTTATGTTTCATGTTTACTCTCGTTTATTCAGTGCTTGTGACGGTAAAGCGCGCGCTGGTTTGTATAGTATATCTGACGTCGCACAGTTAGTATGCAGTACGATAGAGATAGTCGGTTGGTTGTCACACAGTTATTAGTATGCTGTAAGATAGAGATCGTCGGTCGGATGATATTTGTGAGGGACACTTTTCTTCAGAGTGTGCGTAAATGAGGAAAGTAAGTATATCTGCTGCATTACTCGTGATATTGTATTTCTTTGTCTGCTGTTATTTCTGCTATTTGCTATGGATGAGAGTTAGGAGTTTAAGGGTCGCTACGCGACCGTTGTGTTGATTATATCCATGTTCGTACGTTACTTTCTAGCTTCGGTCCATCTGATTCAGTACGTCGGGTCAAAATATGTCACAGCATCGTGTTTAGACATGATTATCCTTTACTATTTGTTGTTATGAATGTGTATTACTTTGGTTGAGCAAAAAGTGGCGTTAAATATTATTATCTGGGCCGCTATTGAGGCTTTGAAGTATTTTATAGACGACAGAAGGTTATATCTACGTTATTGGTAACTTAATGCATAGTAGGAAATCTGAGAATCCCATATAAGTGTTTGAATCCTTTCTCTCTTCTTACATTCTTAGTTTAAGAGATATATAGTCATATTCTGACTATTATTTATTTTATGTTTGTAATGTATATTAGTGCTTAAGGAGGAATGAGTGTATGCATGTTTCCTTTATTCATCTGTATTTTGTTTCTCTCTTTATAGAAACCACACACTCAAAATTACATTCACCCTCAATCTCACTCACACAAGAAAAAGCAAAGAATAAACGGAATAATAAGAACTTTCTCTCAGCTCTTCATTTCATACTCTGGAATATTTGGCCTTAAGTGGTGTTCTGGCCGACACATCTGAGTGAACCTGGTGATAAACCCAGAATTAGCACCTAGACTGAGCGTCTACCCATTATCTTCACTTCAATCATATCGGCCAAAATTTTAATATCGGTGCATCCCTAATGGTCACCACTCTAACCAAGACCCTTCTCCATCAATTGCTCAGTTTGGCAAGTAGGCCAGCTCTAGGAAGAATCCTGGTGGTTGTTCCAAACTTCTTCCACTAAGGATTATGAAGGCTACGTGCTTCTGTGAACCTTCAACGCAGCAGATTTTTTTTCATATAGTCTTCCCTAGGTCTGTGTCTTGATACAATCCTGTCTCTGAGCTCTAGGGGCAGTTCCTTTGACCTCATGGCTTGGTTTTTGCTCAGCTGTTAGACCTTTTATTGAGAGGTGCGTGTCTTTTCAAATCATACCCATTGAATTCCCCACAGGTTAACTCCACTCAAAGTGTAGTAACATCTACAAGCAAAATTGAAATGCTCCTGAGTGAAATATGGGTATGAATAATTATGCAATGTAATTATTTCAGCTTTTTATTTTTAATACATTTGCAAAGTTATCACAAATCAGTTTTTTGCTTTGCATGATGGTGTATAGAGTGTAGATTAATGTGAAAAAAGGTAAAGTAGTTAAACATAAGGCAGCGACATAAAACAAAATGTGAAAAAAAACCTAAGAGGTTAGAATACTTCGCAAGCCACTGTATATATGTAAAAAAAGGTTAAAAAAACTTTTTATATGATCTAGGATAAAAATTGTATACTTACGGAGCTGGTCTTGGGATCGGTGGCACCAACGCTGTCTCTGGCTAACGCTACTATGACGTTGCTCTTCTCTCCAGCCCAGTGGACAACCATCTGATTATGAGAATCGTTCAGGTTGGCCTGTGAATGCAAAAATATGATGAACAACTAATCGAAATGTAGCTGACTAGCTTTAAGTGAAATTTATTTAGCTGTGGTCAGACAAGTATCCAGGTTTCCACAGCACAAATCAAGCTGTCAAGGCATAACACATCACAACTCACTCAAAGCTGATTTTCAAAGACGTGTACCAGTTTCTGCTTCTCTCACTGGGTAATTTTCCACCATAGTCATACTGCATTTTTAATACCAGCTAAAATTAATCTGTATTTGACAAACTTGAGTTTGTTGGGTATATTGTTATTGTGTAGATTGTTATAAAACACTGCAGGTGTGTCTCTGGCACTTAAGGCGGACAGCCTTTGAGAAAACAAACATAACCTCAAATACAAACAGACAGAGCTGAAGCGAGCTGAGCTAGACCACAGCGGCAGGAAAACTGAAACTATAGGCTGCGGTGTCCCAATCTGATCTGCTGAACAAAGAAATGTCTCTCATCTTTTCATGTCCATCCCCCTCTACTCTTTCCACTAAGAACAGAACTCATCTTTAATTCAAACTTCTGCATGAGGACTATGGCATCCTCAAATGGGTTCTACTCCAATATCTCCTGTCAGACTTAAAAGAGAAGCTGCAAATGGTTGTTTATGTAAAGGAATAAAAAGCTCTAACACCACTTCTTTTCCTGTCTGAGGAACAAGTTGTGGATCATTGGCAAACAACAAGTTTACCTAACATTATAGAAAGGTCACATTATAGACTTACAACCAAAAGCAGCAGACATTCAAAAAACAATTTTTAAATACACATCATAGGCAAAAGAGGCATACTGATATTCATTTGGGAATTTTTTTTTTTTTGTAACGTACAAGCAGTGACTCCTCAAACGACCTCACCTTGAATGTACAGTCATATTTTTATTCACCATGACAAGGCAGTAAATCTCCCTGTCTTTTAGGCCTGCTTGGCAAGCAGCATGTTAGTACAACAGAGACTTTAGGAGACTGACAGAGCTGTTAAGAAATCTTAAAGCAGTGGTTTTACATATAGCCTCAAAGCACCAGGTTTATTTTACCTCTATTTATGAAATATGACAGCTGTATAATCCATATTTTTCCTAAAAGGCATTCAATTGAATTTAACTCGCATAATAAAGTATGTTACATTCAAAATGTAATGCGTAACAACATCTTTCGACAATGTGCCAGTGTATAACCGGTCCAACAAATTTTTTTTAAACTATTCAAAGTAGACGTATATTTGACTGCCACCAGTCAAACAACCAGTTCGTTGTTTGATCTAGTTGCCCGAAACTCGTACCATTGCTGTAAATGTTACAGTTTCATTTCTGCTTAAACAAACAGAACAATGTTTAGATGATACAGTTTAAGAATTTATGGAGTACTAGAAGCTGCACTTAAAAATAAAAAGAAGGAATCGATGATCAATTTATATAAAATATTTTTTTTTTTTACAAATTTTAATATTTACATTTAAAATGAATTAAATAACAATAAAATAATACATTGATAACTTTTAATGCAACCTTTAAATTTTTTATTCATTATCGGTAATTTGTTAATCAAGTAAAAAAAAAAAAAAGCCATTAGACAGGTTCATTGAACACACATGGTAAAACCCAATACACTTTTGACCAAATTAGCGTGTAGAAAATGTCAATTTGTACTTTGAATGGTTTATGGTTTACTGTTAGTTTTATAACAGCTGATTAATCTCTAAAAACAGTTTCGTTTTCATCTCATCAGTACTGTACGTGTAGAAGAGCTTTTCCCACCACCTTGCCAACAAACACTGTAAAAGAGCAAATGGTTGCAACCTGATCCATTTCAGCCTGGCAAACTCTTGGGTCTGCTTATTCAAAGAGAGTTAAATGCCTGTCTGCAACTTCTGGTTATCTTGCAAATTGACTTTCTGCTAATCTAACAGGGCCCTCTTTTATACGGACACCGTAATATCCTGAAAGCATCAACAGTAAGACAAGTGCAAATAACTTAATGTTCCTTCTCGCTAGATGAAAAAGCAATGAGAGACAGAAAAAATTAAATCATTTCATTTTTTTCATTGTTTCTTATGTATTATTCAGCAGGGAAACAGCAGGAAAGGAGGCAGAACGAGAGAGTGGAAGCACTAGAGCACCTTTCGCCCATCGCTGCAAGCAACGCGCAGCTTGAAACCATGACATCATCTCTGCAGCACTAACGTTTGGGCCAACAGTTCAACAATTTGCCTACCGGTTTCCTTCTGGCAACCAACCAATACGAATTTCACTATGAATATGGGTGAACCACACATTTAATAACACTGTGGCCGTAACCAAAGGAAAACCGATGAGTCATTATCCTGTTAAAGGCTTAAAGTACAGTTAAAGGACCGTTTCGTTATTGCAGAATGGTTAAGTTATGGGACCATTACAGCGATGTGTTATGCTAATGAATCAACATACTAAATCCATTCGCACATAGTAAATATACTGAAAAGAAAACTTTTCATTCTCCTTTGATATTCACATAAAACATTAATAAGTCGTCTTAAAACAATAATTGCTGACAAGAAATTATATTCGGTTCATCTATAATTTTCATGTTGGAAATTGTGTTTTAGGGTGTGTTCACACTTGCCAGGTTTGGTTTGACTAAAACAAACTCTGGTGCGATTGCTCTGTTAGTGCTGTTCATTTTAATAAATGTGAACGCTGCCTTCCTAACAAAAAGGTGGGTCTCGGCCCGCTTCAAAACAACCTGAAAGACTGAAATGTGAACGCAACACAGACCTTTTAACAAACCAAAAACAGGATTTGAGGTCACAAGATGCAACCATAAAATGGACAGAATGCTCAAGCATAACGTTTTTTTTTTCATTAGTTCTTTAATCGGTACAGTTCAGTAATCGCTGTCACCTTGCAGCAGATCTTTGTTTGTGTGTGCACAACGGAGAATTTCCTGCAGCAATTTTGACTCCTTTACACATTTTATAATCTCTTCACTAGTTCTCAGCTGGTAAAAATTCAATCACATGTACAACAAGCGCATTTATTCCAGCGCAAAAGCATTGTATTGTATGTTCCGTCATAAAATTAGTTTTCTTGTTTTGCATCTTTAGGTTTGATCTTAAAAATGACAGTGTGAACGGTCAACGCTAAGCGAACCAGAACTAAATGTATCATTTTCTTTTTTGGTCAGGCCCAAAAGAACCAAAACACAAGTGTGAATAGGCTACACTCTTAAAGGAACTACTATAAAAATGTAAGATTATATTACTCATGTGTCCATTTGGTTTCACCTCGAGTTTAATGCAAGAAGAAAACTTCAGGAAAACCGAAAGTAAACCAGCAGGCTGTTCAGACAAGTTCCAGTAATACTCCACTAATTATAAACATCTACACCGCCCTCCATCTTACTTCCCTAGGGTTTTAAACTTTATCACAGAAAACAAAACTAAAATACTCTCCCAGTAAGGCTGCTTAAATGTCGTACGTGTTTGAACAGGAATACTGTTGAATTAGGGTCATTTGCATCATTATTATTTTTTTACATCAGGAAGGCACATAATCCAAATACAAAAAAATATATATTATATTGTTTTACCATGGCATACTGTAAAAAACAAATATTACCAAATAAGATTAAATACTGACTTTACATGACTCATGAAGTAAGTCAAGTCTCATTTAGATTCTGGGTAGTACTCTATGGTTATGATTCTGCATTATACTTACACATAAAACAAAAATTGCATTTGCTTGCCAGCAGTTTACTTAACGTGGCTTAATATACAAGGAAACAGAATGGAATCTTGTTTTGAATGTATAACATTCTTCTAAGAACAAGTATTGCTTAATCAGGGCTGGGTCAAAAATTTGAAATATTTCCCATGAAATTATGAAAGACTTCTTTCAATTTATTCAACAAGAATAAATGTATAACCAAATATGTCAAATAATAAAAAATAAAAAGTAGATGGGATTTTTTGGATTAAAGGCTTTTTTTTTTTTTTTTACACAATAAAAACACCCATTGCTGGAAAGTTCGCCAAGGCATTTGCCTTCAAGTGCTGCTCTTGGGGTCTGGCACTGAACTGCATATTTATGATAATGATTCTGTCACAATTCTCTAAACTTGGTGAGTAATTGTCTGTCACAACAGGTCTGCAAAGACAACAACAAAAAGACCCTTTAAGACAGAGTATATCCTTGTCTTGGCAGAGCTGGGGACTTTTTCTAGGTTACTTGAATAGACAAAAAGAGTGGATTGATGTCTGTTACTTCTTACCTAACACTGCTTTTCCCGATGTGCCAAAAACAACACATAAACCAAAAGGTCTGAAAGAGAGAAGGAAGGAAGGGGGGGGGCACAGATACGAGATCTTAATTGGAACATCTGAGGGGGTAATTCACCTCATTTCAACTGCTATGGACTACATCCAGGACACTAATAACACTTCATAGAGGATTTCCTGTACACGCTACAGGGTGAAAAGGGGAAAAGTCACTAATCTTAGTGGCTGCCCAGTGCCCACTGCTTCGACTGCATAAGCATTAGAGAAGAATTATAAAACAGTACAATACCCTCCTTAGAGTTTGACTTTTTGAGAATTTTTTAGATTGCATCGCCACAAGTGAGACAACACCTCATAGCTTGGATAATAACATTGCATGCTGTGGTACATAAGTGTTCTGAGGTCATGATCTGAAGTCAGCGAGGCTTTTGCAAAAACCCAATATCTGTACGCTACCAATCCTGTTGACAACGACTGTTTTCCAGACAACATTCAGTGGTTTGACCCATTCAAGGTCTCAAAAGCACAATTGAAAAGCAAAACTAGGAACTGTTGCATGGCTGACCTAACAAACATCTCGAAGCAAAACGCTTGAGGGGGTGAAATGTTTGGTTGGGAAATATCCCAGCAAGACTGTGTAACCTCTCTGGTTGCTTGCGTAATAAAGCTGCATCCTGATGGTAAACAAACAAAGAAACACTGTGTCATACTTGGAGTCTGCTTCTAATTCAGAAGACACTGGCATTAAGCATAAACCCTTCAGTGTAAAAACAAACAACATTAGTTAGTTTAGTTAGTTGTCAAAAACACTTACCTTTTTGGTTGGGGTTTCAAAATAATTTTACCATCTAAATGTTGCCCAAAAAACCTACAATAGACTGTTTAGTGGCAGGCTAGGTTGTACCAACTTAGCCCACATAACGTAACAATATGTTAATGTATTTTAAATGTAGTTTTTTTTTCTAGTCAATGACTGTGAAAATGTTCAATGGCTGAACATAGGACTCACTGGAGGGCAAAAAAACTAAATAACTAGCCTCAGTCTCCCTTATATTATGCAATGTTTAATCATATAAACACTCAATTATTAGATGCCAACTGAATGTTTTCTTATTATTATTCTAGAAGGAACATCCGCAATTAGCATCACCAGAAACCACAAAAATAAAAGGAAAAACGGTAGCTATACTGTATGTTTTATGATTGACAAACATAAACAAAACTTAAAATCATTGACGTGTGATTTAAAATACTGCATACAAATTCACGTCTCGTTGACCCCACTGTTCAGCTAAATATAACATGTCTTCCTATGAGCATATGTATTAATATTTGTCATAATGACTAATTATTTGATTTTTTTTTTAAGATTTCGTTTTTATATGGTACATTCTAAAAAAATAGATATTAGGTAAAGCACGTTAACGTTATTCAGGCTCATTGGAGAAGTAGCTCATATTTTATATTTCAATCATGAATGGGCATGCGAGAACCCTTCATCTGACAAACAGGTCAATTACACTTCTAGGTGACTGCGTGCAAACCAAAGGTGAATGGTGCACAACAATTGGGAATACTGAATTCAATATTTTATGAGGTTATGCAAAAGCTATGTTTTTGCCATTATTGCCTATGCAATCACACCTAATGAATGCAACCCTCGCTTACCCTTCCATAAACCGTTGGCATGGGTGATCCAGCAGCATTCCGCCGAACGCGAAGCTGGTGCGCGGCTGAAGCCTCCGTGACTTCTCGCTCCAGACGCACGACGCGACTTTCTGCATGTTCCAGGTGTGCACTCACTCGGGAGAAACCCCTGTCCTGTGGTAGCATGAATCTCTGGTCATGGTGAAGACGAAGCGTGGAGGAGATCGCGCCAGGAACGAGTAATAACAACAGATACATGGCACAGCGACTGAGCGGCAGCATCTTGCGTGTCTGCCCTGACGCCATGTTTGTGTATGACTGTGTTGTGTGTGTGACAGGGCGCCTCTAGTGGTCAACCACATTCACACTCATTACCATGGATACAGATCATGGCACATGATGTTTTGTTTTTGCTGCCTGGTTTACATAAACTGTAGATTGGCAAGACCAAAAAAAGGGATTGATTCGGGCGGGGACGATTTCCCAAAAATAACATTTTACATCAACGTCATCCCTAAAATCGGGGTAAAATGTGTTTGGGTAAATTTATTTATTTATTATTATTGATAAAGGGTTCTTTTAACAAAAAAAATAAGGAAAAAACATATTTTTTATTGTGTTTTTATATTCATGAAAAGGTAATGTCCCAATGCCAATACACTGTGGTATTTATAGCACATACCTAAAATTAGTTTATTAAACCAGTTAACTGACATGAGTTTAGAAACACATTTTGGGTATTACTTACGCTTTAAATTAAATAAGAAAATGTTTTTAATCTTCTAATACTCACGACCACGAGAGCCTCCTCGTCACCTATTTCGCAGGATCTTTTTATCACCTCGAGAGAATGGAGATCCGTTTTGAGTTCGTTAAATTGTAAGGCCTATATTTGTCCAAAACCCCCATCTGCTGGTCAGAATTCGTAAAGACATGATATATTTATTCAGCCTATATCTAATTTTGCGACTAATAATTGCATAGGTTGTAAGAGGCGTGCACTTATTACGGGAAAGGTTAGAGTACTGTACATAAGTTAACACCCAGTAATGTCCAGCAGAAGCTTACACGCGACGAGACGCACACAGACTGATGATGTGTTTTATCGGTTATCAGCATCATAAACCCTGCAACGTTTTTATATTTAAAAAATGTTATGTATGTATATTTATAGCACTATACTTTGTAATATATTACCTTTATGCATCAAATTACAAAAAATAAATAAATAAAAAAATAGTTAACGCTGCTGTGAGGGTGTTTCTATTTTTTCCTATTTTTTGAAAGTTGTGAAAGCACTACTGTGGAGTTTTTCTTTTGTAAATTGAGCAAATGGGAACGCAAAATATATATATTTCATGTAGGCTCTATTTTAGACGTTTTATGACGACATCTGCAGAAACCCGAAAATGTGAAAAAGGTCAGTTGCGCGCGATTATGCCCGTTCAAAAGCAGTGGCGGTTGGAATTTGATGTGAGAGCTGAACTGTGGCGACCGAGTTTATCGAAGGTAACGTTAACGTTAATTGTTTTTTTTGTTTTTTTGTATTTATTTTAGCTCTCCAACAACTGGTATTCCATTATTAACATAATTTAAAATCGGATTTGATGATTTAATGCTAGTAAGATGTATAGCTTGGTTTAATTTAAAAAGTTGAGCAGGTAACGTACAGCTCTTGCGAATGTAACGTTAACGTTAAACTTGTGGCGACTAGCAGGACTCAAGTTTAAGTTGAAATGTAACGTTACGCAGATGTTTGTCGTAATATTGATGGTGGTTAAGAAAGCTGTGTATTGGGATTATGAGAATGTTGTATTATGAGAATATTATCTTGACAGTATACAGTATATTAAACCACTTGTCTTTCTTCTTCGGCCTCAGGAAACTAATGACACAACGCGGTCTTGAGAGCATCAAAGAGGAATCTATGGCGGTCAGAGGAACAGAAATGAAAAGGTGTCAAGCAAAAATACGCGAGGTGAGGATTTCGAGGTCATCAGGAAATTAACTGATATGACAGAATCTACTGTCACTCATAACAGAAAGATGTTGACTTATAAATTTTCTTGCGGAGTAATTTTCCTGATTTCTAGCTGACTTTTTTTATACTAATGTTTACAAATATACATGAAGGTTGAAAATGCACCATTTGCGGAGACATCTCCAGCAAAAAAGATGAAGACACAGCATTTCAGATCAGCAGCTGGAGACATGGCTTATGGTTTTGAAACAGCCTTGGCAGGCAAGTCCTGTTTTCTCTCTCGCATGCTGTCAAATTGAAGAACTCTAAAATTGTACATATAAGGTTGTGTAGCATAATATATCATGACAGCTATTTTACAAGGATTTTCACAAGGATTCTTGTAGACATTAAACTTAAGGCAAACTTTTATGTATGTCTTTTCATTTTAGAGGCTAACCGAGAGGTCAATGGCATTTTTTCGAAGTACTCTGAGGTCTTGAGGTAACTGGATGGATTTGTTCTTCCACCCCTCATCATATAAATCTATAAAGTTCATACTCAAGCATTCATTTTACATGGTATTTTCTAAGGGAAAGAGCTGCTGTGGATGCCTCTCAGCTTGGAGAACTGGAAGATATCCTTACTGAAGCCAGGAGTTTGGAATCTCATCTCAAAGAGAAGAAAGAACACCTGAGACGATCTTTGGCTTTGATCTCTGACAAACTACAAGGATAGGTTTAGAGCTCTGATGTATATAATGCTTTTAATTTGCTCTACAAGCATCAATCCATATTACATTGATTATACATGTTCATATTATACTTTGATTATTATATACATTATAAAAAATGTGAAGAAATAATTCAAGTGTTATGCTGTTTTAAAGCTAATATGTGGTAAAAACCATTTGCTTTAATAAATTCTTATAGCAGACACTATTATTCAAAGTGACTGACAACTTATGTAATACAAGTTCAAATGTTTAATTCAAGGGAGAAAACAATACAAGTAAAAAAGAAAATAAAAAAAGAGCAGGTTAATAAAATGGCATTATAATCTAAAACATTTGGGCTTTTTAAAAGTGTCTTTTAGTGTCCATTTTGGAAAGTCCCATGGAATCCATATGGAATGTTGATGGGTACTTCAGCACGGCCCAATTCTTCGAATGTTTTTCCATCCAGCACTAGAAGGAAGGTACTCTTGTCCTGGAGGGATAAATTTCTCATTAGTCCAGAAATATATTTTCTCGAATTTTTCGAAAAGATAACAAGCCCTTTTTGATACCACTGAGGAACATGGCGTGTTATACCTGATTAGGGGTGATGACCACAGACAGAATGACTCCATCATCCTCTTCTACAGCACCAGGTGAAGGGACAAAGATTGGTTCTGAGGGATACATGTCTGCGTGTTTCCACACCTGTCATAACACGTTAAAGTATTAATTCAAAAGACTAAACGATAAAAGTCACTGACAATTTCTGCGTACATAAACCTAATAACTAACCGTTATTTGTTTGCCTTGAAGATCCATTTTAATAAGGGAGTCTCCAACCAGGTGTCTGAAGCCACATCCGTAGAAATAACGGTAATGGTGGGAATTGCACATTGAATAGTTGATTTGTGGGAATTCCAGACCTCCATATTCATGGAGATCATCACCATGGAGATCTTCATGTGTGCAAAACACCTGCATAAATACACAAGGAAAATTTACAAAACATGATATAAAAAAAGTTTTTGGATAGCATGCAGACAAATTAGAAAAAGAAAGTTAACCACATAAATCAACCTTGTTCTTGTCTGTCTTGATGGCTGTCGCGGTGCTATTGAAGCGTGTGTTGAGATTTTGCCCACAGGGTATGTCACTGTCCATGTTCAATGGCAGGACAAAGCGGCGAGGGAACACTCTACACATTGTGTTGTATATCTAGCAAAAAAACAAGTTATGTTGAAGAACAGGGATGCATTTACACATGGATAGAATTTACTTGTAGAAGTAAAGTTTTACCTCATCTAAAGCATCCCCAGACTTTTTAAGATTCTGAATCATGTAGTTGTTAATTGCTTGACCATCATCAGAACAGCACATGTCCATGATCAGGAAACCATTTTCTTCATAACAGTTTATCTGATGGAATGTTGAGAGTGGCTTTGCGGAATATTTGACGAGGCTCAGCTAAAACAAAGTACAGAGTCATTCAGGCGCAGGAGCATTTAAAAACAAAAAAACTATTTTTTATTAAATGTGAACATGCTTTGAATTTATTGGCAGCATTTACCTTTCCTGTGCGCTTATTGACCACATGGAAAACAGTGTTTCGTTTGGGGTCCCAGTATACACCTTCACTAATCCCCTTTCCACGCAGCTTGCTTGTCACAATCTTCAAGAGATCCATTTTGATTGGCTGCTCGATGAATACTACAAAGTTCTCTGACATGGCTGCAATAAAATTTCAAACAAAACTTAAGTAAAAAGTCACTTGTTTTTGAAATAGTTATACTCAATTATAAATATACATCAGTAAGATTTGATTTAGAAAGAAAATTGAAATAATGTATATAATAATTTGTATTCAGTACAGAAGACACAAATGTATAATGTTACAAAATAATTCTATTTAAAAAAAAAAGTAATTAAAGACTGAAAAATATGCATCACTGTTCCACAAAAATATGAAGCAGCACAATATTAATGAAAGGTTTCTTGATCTCATAAGCATATTAGAATCTTTATGTGACTGAAATCTGGCATAATAGCAGTGTATAATTACATTTTAAAATGTACTCAAAAAGAAAACAACTTAAAATTGTATTTCATTGAACATAAGACTTAAATCTTACCAACACCAACTTTTGTACGATATAGAGATACACACACACTATAAGTATCAATTTACTTATTTTTTTAGAAAACATGTCTGTAAATAAAAAAGCCAACGAGAGATTGTAGGCAATGCTCTCTTACCAAAGCTGTGATAGTATGATGGTTTGGACTTGTCCTCTGAGGGGATTGAGCACACAACTGTGGCTCCTTCCAATGTATCCTTTTGGTCCACCTTGTTTGGCGGCACCATTATTATATTATAGAAGGCACCTACGAATAAAATTGAAGAGGAATAATAATCTTTAGATATTTCTGAAAAAAATCTGTGTGTTTTTTAAGTTACATTTCTGACTAACCTTTTGAAGTGTAAGAATTGCCCATGTTGTATGTAGTACCGTCGGCGTCCACATGGGGGTGAGCTGTGGCCCCATTAACCGCAATGAATTTACTCCAGTCCACCTGAGCACAATGATTTCCACATTTCAGCTTGTTTGTTCTAAATCCAAACATTCTAAAAATCATAATCGGTACGTACTTTTTCTTTTGTTTCAAGTGTCACTGGGTCTATTTTGTGCATGAAGTTGGTCTCTGTGCTGACATAGTAGTCTCCTTTATACTGAACAAAGCTTACATTTGCATTGTCAGTTGGCTCTGTGGGAAGAGAGAAATGACAAGTTCACATAGGCAGAACATTATTCAGACCACTTCAATCAGAACCAAAGACATTACACTCACTCGGCAGCTCAAAGCGTGAGAGGAAGCGCTGGAAGAAGTTCTTGCATGGATCTGGCATGGCAACCGTGCCGAACTCAGACATTATAATGCGGTTATGCTCAAGGTTCGCAGAGTAGCAATCACTGTTGAGGAAGCGACTCATGTAGGTCACCTTTCCATCCTCGATGTGGAATTGGTGCAGAAGCGCCATGCCATCAAACCAATGGTTGAAACTGAGGAGCAAATACAGCTCATTTACTTTCCTGTGATGATTGGGATCCGTTCAGTTCTCAAAGAACCCAAATGATACTCACCTGCTTCTTCCAATCTCAAACTTTCCAGGTCCATTCCTGAGGAAATTGCCTTTGATCCAGGAGGGAATGTTACCTGTAATTGTGGTTGTGATGGGCTCTGTGGTTTCATCTACAGAACAAACCAGATTCTCAATGCACGGCAGACCATGAACATCGGTGAAGTGTTGATCTTTATTATTTGACCTGGTCTTCTTCCAGCCTGTTGGGAAAAGAAGCATTTTAGATATGAAGTTTTGTGCACTACATACTTCAGATTAAAACAGAATCTTAACCTACCAGTGCTACTGTTAAGACGGTTCATTGAAGACATGCTTGCCAGCTTGCTGAGTTGAAGCTGTCTTTGAGAGACTCCCTTGTCTTCCTCTGCTGCCTGCGCTTATAAAGAGATCCTTTAGGGTCACATGGTGCTTATGCAATACCAAATCACAGACCATACTAATTGAAGGTGTGTTTTGCCTAAATCAGCTTACTGGTACATTGATATGCATTGTGTTTGGATTCAGCTCAGGGTTACTAGCTAAACCAACTGAATTAACTAATTAATTACTTTGAGTGCTCCGATTCAACACATTTATCAAATGAATACCTAAATTGAACACCCAGTCACTATAAAGTTAATGTCCCCCTGGGGTGAAAATCAAGTTTTAATATTGTTTATATGTCAATGTGGTGTTTTTATTATGCTTTAAGACAAACCATGTGCAAATTCATAAGTCAACACCATTGCTGAGTAATTAGGCGTCTAGAACCCAGCGTAAAACAATGGGAGCCAGTGGGCCACGATCGCGTCTGCTACCTACATTTTGCGTTCAAAATTAAAACTAATTTTGTAAATAAATGTTACTAGTAGGTTCTATCGCATTGATGGGTTCATTAAGGAATGAATAACTGTACAAAATACCTCGGAAGACGTGTCAAAGTGTTTGTTTACATAACTTTTTGTGTGCATGCTGTGATGAGCAATGGAAGTATAATAACATTGACATACCCTTATAAATTAAGGGCAAATTATTGTATTTTCATTCATACATTTTTACGTATATGTTAACCAATGTTATCTATCAGAGGTAAGATAATTTTTATTCAAAATATAGCCCATGGATAAATTACACCTGTATTTTACTCTAGTTCTAACACATTTACCAGTTATCTTAGTTAAAACAAGTAATATTCGTATGAATATTTCGTATTATGACTTACTTATAGGCATCTAAAGATTTGTATGCCTTCATCGACTCTTTGGTAAACATAGATGGCGTGTCGATGAGATACATGTAAATGTCGCCGAATGTCAAATCTGGCCATGTGTCCGGGCTTTTGCTCCAATTCTCACTCATGTGATATTGATCAGGCAGAGAACATGAACCCTGGTTATATAAAAGCTTAACCTTAGGCTATATCTCCTTTTAGCTTCTTCGGACAAATAATTAGCATATGCTGACAAAACACAGGTAGACTGCTGCGAGTCTGCGACATGGTTTGGTTCTTTCTGCCAACCAGTTCGCGCCCACGCCCATATCGTGACGTCACATTTGACTCTGGCGAACATCGCTAGTCTCTTTAGGCTTGTTTGAGATGAGCAAAATCTGCGCAGAACCGATCACCGGTGATCAGCGCAAGATGCATGCCGGTTAGAAATGTGTCCGTGTGCGGTCCGCCTTGCTCTGATAAAAAACTCTCGCGAGCGCAAGGCGCACGTGTCGGATTCTGCAGTTGCGCGCAGTTGCTCTCCACCGACTGCGCTGATCAAAAGCATGATGTGAAACGACTTGCTGACGACACAGCTTAATGCTCATTGGTTTAAACAACCATGATGTATTGTTCTCTTTTAAAAATTTGATTTTACAACTCTGATATCATGTTTTATGTGTATAAATTATGTGTGAATATTCCCGAACTCTCTGACAGTGCGATCTCTATATGGATTATGTAATTTTTTTTTTTTTATATATAAAAACACGCGTCGTATCTATTAAAGAAAAAAACGATTGATAAACACGTATTTGGAATGGGATTAAATAACCAGTGCTTTGGGTGTCTTGTTCATTATATTTATTTTCATATAAAAGCAACAGAACTTAAATTACATCCAGTTTATTAGCAACACTTGTGCACGAGCGTGAATCCCGTGATATCCATTTTTGATCTCACAGGTGTCAGATCCACTGCGAGAAGAGAAAACTGTCCGGCTTGCCTGCGCTTTTTTCACTCCTCCCCTCACTGCAGCCGCCTACTCTCACATACAATTCAGGCGAGGGAAGGCGCATCTCAAACAAGCCTATTATAACTGCAGTGATCAAAAACGCGATTTGAAATTACTGGTGTTTCTGACGTCACAAACTACCTTGTAACCAATCACAAACGTGCCGGCGGGCTTTAGCATATCATTAACTATGACTGCTCTGAAGCAGGGGAGTCTCACGTGAAGCCAGTTATCCCTGTTTATTTGTCTAAATCGGGTATACATTTAGCAATATAGTGGGTGTATGATGTATATTACGATGTTATGATGAACTAGTAGCCTATATATCTTTCTTCTCTGACGTTCTGAGTTGTTCGAAGCGTTTCTGATGATTGACGCAGACATGGCGAACGGGAACATGGCTTGTGTAACAGTATCAACACATAATTAGCTGTTGGATAACATATGTCAAAGGCTACTCATATTAATTGTTGTGTGTGTGTCCGACGTTGGCGATACCTTTGTGCAGGGTTTACCTCAGCAAGTTGATTGAGTAACTAGGTCTGAGCTCGTGTGATTGACTGGAGGCGGGGCTAATAAGCATATGAGTCCCCGATACTAAATGATCATGGTTACATTCAAGCTATTTTAAGGCATGAAGATTTTTTTATACAGGAAATAACGTTTAAATATGTCATTTTGATGATCAAAGATGAGTTTTAAGGGAAACAATTATTGACTACAGGGGGACTTTTATACACAATGTATAGGCTATATTTTGAAAATAGATTTCAATCATTTCAAAAGTAGATTATTATTCTACAGAGCTACACAAATATGTAGGGTACATTTTGTTTGAAAAATGTATCTTATGAACATCCTATGAAATCGATTTAATCGGTCTGGGAAATTCCCATGTCTGGAGCAAATGATGTAACTATATCTCCTCACTATAACCTCAAACTAAAGAAGGGAGGGAAAAGTAATGACTCTGAAATCTTTCTGTTATGTAAGAAAATTAATTGACCTTACCATAAAATCTAATACTGTGAACCACAGGCGTCCATTGAAATTGGGAAATGATGAGGACAAAGAACATTTTAGCTCATTTTGGCATGTACTATGCAAACAAAAAAAGGGGGCAACAGACTCAACTTATAAAGTGATAAGAAACTCTAAGGCAATATTGAGCATTAATGCAAATGAAAACCATCAAAAACAAATGTATTAAAAGCAAAGACCCTAAGGTAAATTGCCATGAAATTTTTTAGGTCAGGTCAACGCTACATCTTTCATGAATAGATTGTTAGATTGAATAGACAGTGTTGTAAAAAAGTTTTCAACATTAGTTCATGTCCCATTTTAGATTAACCAAAGATACAGTACATTAAAATAGATTTTGCATGGGGTGAAAATACATAACTCAAATACAAAAGGTTAGAAAAGTTTACAGGGAAAAGCACAATTTGTTTTTAGCATAATCTCCCCGCTAATAGAAATGTGACATTTTAACTAAAATTAAAAGATGGTTGTTCTATTATGGCAAAAATATATATGATCTAACATATCACATTTATATTTATTCAGCTTTTTGTTAGATTTTTGAACTTCGATGCTATCTGGGAAAAAACCACTGCATAATTGAAGAAAATCCAGAGTTTTCTCTTCTTCTTCTTTTTTTAAACAGAGGTAAGCAGCTTGCCTTAATGTTCTCACCATTAGTGTTTTATTGCTTTATCATCTACTGAGCTGGTCCAGATAGAGTTTGTTCCAAATATTGGTAATCAGTCCAGCATCTGCCTTGTAAACTATGGTGAGATTACCCTTGTTGGGATACAATCATCTCAAATCACTGACACTTATGTAATATTGTCCAAAAATAACTTTTTATCATGCATCTGACCTCTTTAATATCAAGTCCTCTTGTTATTGCAGGAAAACAGTATGTTCTTGGAGTTGAAATTAATAAATGGACTAGTATGAAAGTAATGAACAGTATGAACATGTATTGACCTTCACAACAAAAGCATGCATTTAATTCTGTGTCTGGGAATTTCCAGGAAAGTTAACAAAAATAAAATTTGAATAATTTTCCCCATGAGGCATTTGCTGCTGACTGAATACATGAGCTCTTTAAGATCATAACAGTGCAGGGAGCTGGCATAAAATATATTTCCCCCTAAAGACACATCCACGGCTATTAAAGACTGTTTGGCGTGCCAGTGTTGACCGTCTCTTTGCATAGCCTATTAAATCGCATGTCAAGATGCGGCTTAGAACCAGAAACCTTAATAAATTAACGTTTTTGCTTAAATTACCTCATAGAGACAACAAGTGACACTTACTATATATAGAATAAACATTCAGATTTTAGTTTTTCATCTTCAGAAAGATCTTTCTTCCTCCCCATATTGCATGAGAACTGTGACTTGCTTCATAATGTGGAACAACCTCTGTAAGTAAGTTTTCCTGTCAAACAACCCTGTCTGAGATTGATACCATTATCTATAGATGAGAAATCAAACAAATAAACACTTTATTTGAAAAATGTTTAGTGTACTAAAATCTAACTAATATGTCACTTGCATAATTTGTGTGTACATATAGTCATGGAGAATGTTACTTTGCATCGTATAAGTATCTGAAATGTCAAAACAATAATCAACCAGCAGTTTTTCCATCATTGTAATGATGACACCTTTCACAATGCTTATCACGGACCATATCAATAACTTCACAGTTTACACTAGACATTTGATTTCATTACAGCTTAAAAAAATACAGGCCTATTCAAACCAATATGTTTTCATGGATTTAGCATGATTACATGCTTAACAACCTGCTAACCAGATTACATCTTCAAATATATTATTGTTTAAGTGATCTTTGACTCCATCTAGTGTTAATAAATAGCATATAAAATCAAAAGTGTTGTGTAACCAGAATACTGTGATCCTGATATGGACTTAAAAGCCTAAACACACTTTTTTCTTTAAAGTAGCAATTATAAAGACCCTTGAAATGACACTTACAAGGCTTACGCTAGTCCCAGACTAAAATCCATGTTTGAGCTGTCTTAACTGAAAGCAACTTGCCATATTTGTCAGTTGCCAAATAATCCAAAAACTGCCTTTATTATTAAGTGCAGAATTCACCCAAAGCTCCAATCTACATAAATATCATACAGATTTACACAAATCCCCATAGCACTTTAAACAGACACACTCAAGACAGCCAGACTCAATCACTTCTGCGGTTTAAGACGTCTATATTGACAAAATCTCTGTCCAAAATTGAATCCCATCAAAATCAGTCAGAAAAAAATCCAAAACTCACTTCAGTTTGATTACCCACACGAGTTCAGTTTACTGTAACCAGTATCACAAGCCTGTTTTAAAGACATTAAGCAATTTAAAATCAAAGACATAATTAAATCAATTGTTTTAATTACATTCAATTACAAATTGCTTTTCAAAAATTATTTCTCAGGAGAGAAGAAATATAGCCATGCAAAACGTAAAATTGAAAAATACAGTTAAGGTGATGACTGCCCAGATGTTGTGGTCATTAATGGAGGACTCGAATATGATGGTAAATAACATGCTTAAATGTCAGGGTCTCTACAACAGAAATATGAGTGTATAGCATCGGTTTAATATCTGTGCACCACAGTACAGTAATGTGCTCATGATCTAAGTTCAAATCACTTCCTGTTTACACAAGGAGACATTAAAGATAAAGTCAGGTTAATTCTGCATGTCATGCTGACATAAACAGCATAAGTCAAGATGTTACATTTTGACGCATCAGATACTGGCTGACAAAAAGGCATTATTGGATAAATATGTCCAAAACATGTAAATACATTAAAACGTGTTTGAACTTTAATATTACAGTAGTGATCTTTCAAGTTCAAATACAGCAACCAACGTCTTATAGCCACAACAATTAGTTCATTTTGCTGCATCAGAAACACTGATTTGCCTGACAAAAGAGTGGATGACATGCAGAGTATTCCATCTTAAGCAAAAGCTGCGCATGTTCTGAATAAACTGACAGCATTTACAAATAAAAGCACCTGCAAATCGACACCATGTGTTGTCAAAAATTATATATTCATAGAATTTACATATGTCACAACTGTATACAATAAACTGGAACTGTGATGACGAAAGCGGATCCCACACCACCCATATCCCTCATCTCAGTCCAGTCATTTACTCCACAAGAGGGCCACAGCTTTACAAATCCCCACGTCATGGTAGTTGAAGTAGCACAGGCCGGCGAAGGTGACGGTCGACAGAACAAAGAGGCCTGCGTTAGCCATCTTGATTTTAAAGTCTCCATGAACGTAGTCTGTCAAAACCTGGCCAAGACCCCTGGAGAAAACACAGTTATATGCAATGCTGTCCTTTTCAAACAATGACACTTGTTATGTGTACTGGTGTTAATGATAAATCAGCAATCTTTTTTTCCTCAATGTAAATAATTGAGCTTTTAGGATTTTTGACTGATGTTTCAACTCAAATGCATTTAGAAATCATCTAAGACATGTAAACTTGGTTCATGAGAAGCCAAACCTATCAGGTGTGAATCTATAAATAATGATTATGTCACTGTAAACACTGTAAGAGTGTGTTAAAGGCACAGTATGTAAGCTTTGCCACTAGAGGTTCCTTATTCAAAACAATAACAAAGGCGTAGCTTGATGACGTCATGTTTTACTTCAATCAATCATAGTAAAAATACAGAGTGTGTTGAAAGTTGTTATAACGTTACTCTGTGTGTTCGCTCTGTGTCTGCTATGAGACAATAGTCTCAAATAATAATAAATGAGATCAATATTAGAATATCATATTAATAAAACCTGGATGACTTGTGTTGCTAAATGGCTTGCAATTGAATGACGCAACGACACAGGCCGTTACACTGGTTCAAATTGATTTCTCTGGATTTAAACATTGTTGGAAACATTTAGGAAAATGTAAGTACACAAGTCAACAACATATGTAACATTGTTCTAGTGGTTTTTGGATATTTTAATAAAAAAATCTTACATATTGTGCCTTTAAATTACAACAGGACAAGAAGCACCAAAATCATCCATTAAATTGTCTGAGATCGTCCAATCCACAAAATGCAACATGCATATGGTATTTGTAGATATAGCTGTTATTCTGCTGTATTAAATGTTAAATTTTTCTTCTTTATTTTAATTGAAAATTATTGAAATATGATGTCCTTAGATGTGGGCTAAAACATGACAATACTATGATGCTTATTAAAGTTACAGGTGGGTGACATACGAGTACCCTGATGCATAAAACATGACAAAATTCTGTAAGACTACTCAAACGTGCTTAAAAGCCAAGCTGTTACAGCTAGTACTTTACCACATTTACACCTGAATGTAATACATTTTAAAAAGCATGTGAATGCATATGTACGTATGTGACCCCAATGTAACTAACAGCTTAGCTAAAATTAGAAGTGTGGCCCTGAGTGCTCATGTCCACAGGGCGGTTAAATCCTTGCATGAATGGTGTTACAGCCACCCATGACTTGGCTTTGCAGACCAAAGTAGACACTAGAATAATGCAACAGTGACCGGTCTAGGTTCATGTGAAACCTAATATTGAATTACACCAGGCACTCCTGAATATTTACAACTGACTGTGACAACATCTACGGATAATTAAATTTTTTGTTGGGTATTTTTCCCCAACAGTTTACATTTTCAGAAAAAAAAGAACAATAATAATAAAAAAACATAAATTCAGTTACCAGTGACCATGTAGAGTAAGGGCAGCTGCTAGAGAGTAGTCAACAGCAGGGCCGGGGATATAATACGCAGCGGGTACCATGCCCAGAAGAGCTATGCTCAGGATCCGCTCTCCGGTCCAGTGCAAGGAAGCAGCTTTGGACCCAGAGCTCGCTATAAAATAAAAAACAAACAGTAACACGTCAACAACTGCTTCTTCAAGGAGAGCATCATCATCAACACATGTTCATTCTCTCTACAGTCTAGTTCTCAAGCCATCACATGTATTAACAGTTTGCATACATTTAATCATCATGTTACCCCAACAGATGGAAAGAAAGAAAAATGTTTATTATGTTTAGTATATAGCTCTGAATTACCAATGTTTTCATTCTCAACCATTCTGTCTTTACCAGTGATTATATTATTTGCCAATTCGTCAGAGAGAAAACTGACACAAATTTCCATCAATGGCAGGGAAAGAGTTAAAACACTTGTATTCAGATGCAATAAAAAAGGCTCTAGTCCAGTCTGAAAGTACCATCGACAATATATTATGCTGATAAAATGAAAAGGCAAATAACATCTGCCTTGATTTACATTGCTACAAAAGCAAACATAGGATATAAATCACTAACCATAGTTGGAAGGGGTAGCATGTATCTTTGCTGATATCAAGTATAGACAATCATGATCCTTCTTCTGTATGGCCAAAGGTCTGATGAGGGAAGAAGAGCGAAATAACAGAGCTGTGGAAAGAGACAAGCATAAAAGAAGAAGAAAATACAAGAAAACATACGTAATTAAAAGGACAAATGTATTCAGAATTAAACATTTTAAGCAATAACGTTAGCCTACATGTAACGTTACGAATACGATGTTGATGTTATACAATGCTTCAACTTTGACAATTCATTTAAAAACATCCAATATAAAAACATCCAATATAAATGGAAAAATTATGAGAATATGACTTTTATTTACAGCATGTGTAACTAATAAAAATAGATAAATACAGAGACATGACAACTAACGTACATAGAAATTATTATACGCTAATAAAATCCGTCATCCACTAGTCTCGGTCTTAATGTGTTCGTTAATACGAACTACTTTACCTAAATATGAAGTTAACTGATCAATTTAGAAAAAGAAAAGAGACCAAGCTGAAAAAATCTCTGACATGGTTAAGTTAGCATGCTAGCCATAAACTACGAGTACGCATGCTGCGATAAATATGAAACGTCAATGAAGCAATGACTTCTTTTATAGTAGACCTCAAAGATAACCTTTTGTGATACAGGCTAAGGCGACGAGAACAAAAACCTGAAAAACACAAACTTACGGCTGACACCTCTGTGGCAAACAGAACTTAACCTGACAAGAGCCGCCATGATTCTCACAACCAATCCAAGGTCACTGGAACAACCCGGATGTACAACAGTGACCGTTGTGATGAAATGAACCTTTTCACGCATGAGCTAAATAGACGGAATGCATGTAAAACATAACAATATGCAATTTAATAAAAAAATACTTTCATTTATAATTTTATGTATATATAGATGTGTAAAGGTTTTAAATGTGTTTAAAATGTTCAAATTTTGTAACTGTAGGTAGATCTTCTCTTTGTCAAGTATCTATTTGATATTTTAAGCAGATTACAAAACTGACACATGTTAGCATTAGTTAGGGTGTCTGTTTCGCCTCTTATCTGTGTCAAACAATTATAATTTAGGCAAATTATTAAATTAACTCACTGTATTCCAAAAGAGTAAAACAGATGAACAGAGATGGATTATTAGGCTACTCATAATCACTATGCCTCCTTTTCAGATATTCGAGAAATGCCAGCAAATTAAGTCGTCTAAGCTAAATGTGCTTAATAAAAAGACAAAATATATATTTTTTAGCAAATACAGTATTTTATTAATCTTAAACACATTTGAACAAATACAGGGACATGACAAATGCACAAAAATTAAGAGACATGCCAAATACTTGTAAATACTGATTAAATGAACAATCATTTATTAATAGTCTAATTTATTAATGCATTCCCTCAACTTTTTTAATTATGTATATTTATATTAATAATGTTAATAATAAAATAATCGTACAAATAGATCACCAGAAAATTCAATAAGGAAATAGCATTTCAGTACAAAAAAGCATTTTAAAATATTATGAATAAATGTAATGTATTGCTTTTGTGTAGTTTAGGTGCGTTGTTACATCAAATGTTGACAGTTTGCAATATAATTCATAATAATGGTTAATCTTATATTGAGTGTCATGATTTCCGCATAAGTGCTTAAATAATCACCATATATTTACATACAATTCCATTAAAAATCAAATCCTGCAACTCAATTTACTCATTTACTCCAAAAAAGTGTCATTGGGATTTTTTTTCATGGCAGTGGAAAGAACCAATCTGATGATGAAAAGTTGACAGGGTGATGATATCTAGCATTTCAAGTCATTTTTGAAGTCTCTAAGAGTGTCTAACTTGGTAAAGACAGAGAACAAAAGGGTTCAAATTGAAATTAGGCAACTTTAGGGTTTAAAAATGTCTTCAATCTATCATTAGACATGTTTCGTTTCCTACTTTACATCGTTATTTATTTTATCTGACGCTCGCAGAGCAGATTTCATGGCAGTCTCGATCCAGCCATGAGGTCTGGCCGTGTGCTCTCCTGCAAAGTGAATCCTCCCCTCATTCTGGACTATAGACACATTATAGTCTCTCATCTGAAAAGGAGTGAAGATAGCAAAGGCACCGTGGCTGTAAGGATCTAGTCCCCACTTTTTCACAACACCGCCGGTGCAGAGCTGGCGGATGTGTTCTCCGTGGATCTTCACCAGGTCATTTAAGACCAGAGCCTTCAACTCCTCATCCTTTAAAGTCTGTAGGAGTGCAGCATCATCCGAGGAAGTGTAAGAAGCTAACACAGCCCCGCCTGATATCCCGGGGAACTCATGACTGGGGTAGTGGATGAACCGGGATGGCAGATCTGTGATGCTTTTCCCACCCGTGATGCCGTCATCATCCACCCAGAACTTTTTGCTGAAACTTAGCACTACTTTTGTGGAGCTGGAATAGTGCACCGACCGCAGCGCTTCCATCTTTTCGGCAGACAGAGGCGGGTTGAAGTCAATGAGGAGTGTTGCTTTGGCTGTGGCCGTCACCAAGACATAATCGGCAGTAATGTTGGTCACGGTGCCGTGATTACGCCAGTCTTGGTATGAAACGGTCACGTTGTCCTGCGTTCGGCTGATGGCCTGGACTTTTGAGTTCAGAAGGACTGTGGCATTCAGCACAGAGTAGAATGTGTCTGCGAATGTTTCAAAGCCACCTTTAAATTCCCAATACCTGAAAAAGAACATTTATATGTTTCACATCTTTTTTTAACTGATATAAACGTTTTGTGTTCAGTAAGATTTGCTTTGGAAAGAAATTAATATGTTTATTCACCAAGGACGCATTCAATTCATCAAAAGTGGCAATAAAGACATTTATAATGTTACAAAAGATTTCTATTTCACATGAATGCTGTTCTTTTGAGGGGGGTTATAAAGAATCCTGAAAAATCATGGTTTCCACAAAAATATTAAGCAGCAAAGCTGCTTTCAACATTGATAATAATAAGAAATGTTTCTTGAGCGGAAAATCAGCATATTATAATGATTTCTGAAAGATCATGTGACACTGAAGACTGGAGTAATGATGCTGAAAATTCAGCTTTGCCATCACAGGAATAAATTACATTTTAAAATATATTACAATAGAAAAACACTTTATTTTGATGGTGCCTTTTAGACATTCTGCTGACTATGGGTAAAGTTGCACCTACATGTCTACTAACTCTTGTTAGAGTAAGCCGTAGACCGTCTGCTTAATATCTGCTAACTCTTTATTGTCAACTTATTCTACTAACCCTAACCCTACTCGTAACAGTCTACTACCGGTATTAGAAGATGTACATAGGTGCAGTGTTACTTAGTCAAGAGAATGTCTAAAGGGGACCGTCAAAATAAAGTGTAACCTAATTCTGATCAACTAAATGCAGCCTTGGTGAGCATTAGTTTGAGGTAACCGTAATATCTCACGTTTCATCGTCTTTTACGTCAGACTGGATGTAGAGCATTTCAGTGAGGGCTGTGTAGAAAAAACTGTTCTCATTCAGGACATCACCAATCATCCGCAAAGCTCCTCTACTCAAATTCCCCACGTTCACTAAGTACTCCTGTTACCGATCAGATTTAGAGACATTCAGACATTATTACTCATATCTGGACTTTAAAGAATTTCAAAACGAATTGTAATGCCGAGTACAGATATGTTACCTTAACTGAGTATGAATCATATGTGTTCAACATTTTCTCACAGCCCATTTTTTGCAGATCATCTCTTAACTGATAAAGAAGGAACAATAAAATAAACGAGCAAAGTAAAATGTCAGATGTCAGTGGTTGTAATAGCATACCATTAATATGACTCTGGACAGATATATGTGTTTTCTTCACTCACCTTGCCCAATGCTATGTTGAACAGTTGACTGGCATTTTTCCCCTTTTCCCAGTCATACACGGGGTAGTTCAGCACGTCTGGGTTCTGTCTCACGGTGTAGGTTTTATAACGCATTCCGTTTATATAATAATAAGTGTTTTCATCTTCCTGTTTAAACGGGTTAAACTTCAGGCCCAGCTTTGTTGCGAAATTCAAGAGAATCCTTAAAAGTAAAGTGATAATAAAACAGTTTGATCAAGTCGTGGTCTGCAACTGCACTTTCTGACCAGCAGGGGTCATTAAAATTTAGCATCAGTTTTTGATGACCTCAGTTTCAATCTCTGAACGTTTATCTTTACTCTTTTGTGGCTGTGATACAGTTTCACACCAATGACTGTACTTTCCACCCTAACGCCACATGAGGTGAATAAGAAAAATGATGATTTGACTTTTTATTAGAGAATTAATTTAAAGTTAAAAATGATTTAACTTACAAGTGGAAACTTGGGATCCTCATGGCACCGAGGTCTGCAAACCAGCCCTCTCTTTTGTCCCTATGTGTTAGAATTCTTCCACCTATACGGCCACTTGCCTCTATAATTGTCACCTATAAGAGCAGAGAAAAAAGATTATGCATAAGCAAGAGACTAATAGAAAATACCCGAATAGAGTTAGAATATTTGGCATATAATGACATTTATTAAATAGAAAGGGGATTCTACAACAAAAATGTTCTTGAATAAAATGAAATAATTTAGTGCTTCAAAGAAATCACATGCATAGCAACATTTTCTCTGCTTTACCAACATATGTCATTTTGATTACTTCCAAGTTTTTTATATAAGTCACAAAAATTATTGACTTTATTGATAGCATTGTGTGAGCTTGGAAATGCCAGACCATGAGATAGGAATCGTCATCATTGAACTAGCAGAAAGTTACTGTTTGCTCACATCATAAATCATGTGGAAGTGGTTAAGACAAGGATCGAGACCGGAATTAAGGATGTGCCTGTAGTACACTCGCACATACAGAAAGGGTTAAGGCCTATTAAATATAACAGTTTTATTTCTGTCATTTAGCAAGAAATTGGAAAATATATTGTATTGATTTGCTTTAACATATCCAATTATTTCTAATGATCTATCAACTGACAGAAAGACAATATTTGCTTTCTTTTTGTAGCCCACAGTGTTACTAGACCTTGTGACCCGCATCCTCCAGAAACTTAGCCGCAGTGAGTCCAGCAGCGCCTGCTCCAACAATGATCACATGTTTAGGGGTCTTTGCCGGAGGAAGACCTTGTTCCATTATCTTCAGAAGGTAATCATAATCAGGGTCTTGTAAGCATTGGAAAAGAGGATCATCCATAGTTCCAACAGCATGGTAGGCGGAAACCAAGATCAGTGCCACCACAGATACTGCAGAAAACAGTTTTAAGTTTGAATTTTCTCCAAAATTAAAGATTAGAGTTGCTATAAGGTTTCAACATAATTTGTCCCAAATTAGTTTTGGACAAATAAGAAATTGAACAGCAGCAGAAGATGCTTCAAAAGTGCTGCCTAATTCTAAGCTAATGTTAAAAATATCCAGTAGCTGCCTTTGAGTTCTGTTTTCAATTTCCAGAAAAAGGTTCCTATTTTTCCATTTACTCAATACAGGAATAGTTCCCCACACGTGACTGTTGTTTCGGTTTACTTTCTTATGAATGAGAAAGATATGCTTACATGACACCCCTTACAAAAAGTAACCATGGTTTCACAACAAACAAACAAACAAACAAACAAAACAAAACAACTTAAAGTATGCTCTAGTCTAGTCTATAGCCTAAACTCATGGTAAAAACAAATTAACCACTACACTAACCATATTTCTTTAACCATTGTTATTTGTAGTAAAACTGGTTATACAAATGAAAATCAATCTGCCCAAAAAAAAAAAAGCCTACTTTTACTATAAAAAAGATTTATAGTCAATTAAATTTTCGTATTTTCACCTCTTGCTAATCACTAATTTGCCTGAGCATTTGTGCCTCCGTCAGACAAAGCATTTATACAAATCAAAAGGACATGTTCATCCAGTAGATTGTACTCACAGTATTTATACAGGGTAATGTTTTTAAACATTTTGAACTGCGCGCGCCAGAAGCCGGAGCGCCCTGCGAACGTGCCCTTGCGTAAAGTGGAAACCGAAACCTATGGAAGAACAGAAACAGTCACGTAAATTATGGAGAAATTTGGGGAGCATAATAAATTGTTTGGTTAAACCTGATATATCAATATAACGGTATAATACTAATTCAAACTATATATATTAAAAAATCGAAATAATACTCACACATGCAGTGCACTTGAATAATTGACTACTCACCTTCATAAGGAAAAAATGGTTCTAAGTGGTCCAATGCTTTACTTAACCGTTATATCTAAGAGTGTAAATGCTGAAGTTTAATTGACTGAAGAGACGAAGAAGACGGATAAAGTGCATGGGCAGTGTATTCCAGCTATAGCCTAAATGTGTCTAATGTCTCTCTCAGGATAATGAATCATGTGTGGGCTCCTCTATTCTGCAAGAAATATTTTCCCACACAGACTCAAGATTCAACCACACTGAACAAATTAGATTAGTGAGCTTTGGTATTCATTAACATACCTAATTTTCGCCAGAATCAATCATTTCTAACCACTCATTTAGGCTATGAATTTATCCTTCTGGCTATCAGAGCAAGCATTCACTTTTTTTTCTGTTAAATTTCTATCAAATGTAGCTACTTGTTTCTGCCTCTTTGACTTTCAAAATCGTATCTATTGTATAGCAAATGGATAATGCATCACTTACCAAAGATCCAGTCACTCACTCTGACCGGTCTGCTCAGAATCTGGTCTGGTTTTATAGGCTATAGAAATCGAAAGAATTCATGTGATGTATGATTAAACCACAAAGTTTCCGAGGTTGTGAGCCATACCCATGATTGGCTAAGAAAAAAATGCACATCTTTATCTGCATCATAGTCCTATATATTGTGAAGACTTTTTTTTCTTTTTTTTTTGCAGTCACAGCATATTTATTCATTTTAACCTCATCCCTCTGTTTCTTGCGGAAGAGATCAAAAGGCTGGTCTATACAAATTCTCCTCTTCCCTCATATCACATGACTTTAGCATTAAAGCTGGAGCCTGTGTGAACATGTCAAGTCTAGTCTGCATCCTGAGTGATTTTGACCATGCTTCCAAAATGTGCATGTCACCTAAAAACCCGTTTCCTCTTAACTCGGCAACATACTAAATAATGGTCTTCATCAGGGTGCTAATATAAATAGACTCGATACGACTTTACTTAAAAAAAAAAAAAAAAAAAACTTTTCAGGAAGCAAGAATGTAGACAAGAATCAAGGTGTGTACACTCTTAGAAGGAATGTGTAGAAAAATTACACAAAATATGTGTAACACTCTAATTTACACATTTTGTGTCAATATTAACTAAGAATGTGTTGAAAATAATAACCCATTTTACACATATCTATGTGTAGTTTAAAATTAACACAACTTGGGTATTTACTCAAAGCATTTAACACAATATATGAGTAGACTCATGTGCTTACACACTTCATGTGTTATTATTTTTTATAACGTGACCGTTATTTAAATTAGCTAGTTGAACTGAACCAATGAGGGAGTGAACAGAATCCAGTTCCAGTCAGTTCAGTTGGAGATAATAGTCTGTTAACGACAGCAGCTATTTGTTTTTACTTCTGTATTGTTGAAAATAAAACATTTATAAAGATATCACTTCGTTATCGACTACCCCTCGCATCAAAACTGTTCGTGAAAACCAACTTTTTTACCAGGGAGGAGATGATTCGCGCCGAATCACGTCGGTGATGCTAGCAAGATTCTTGAGGTAAGCTGTTCTTGAATTCATATTGTAAGTTACCTATGTATGTTTATTTACAAAAACAATATTTTCTGCTATTGTTATTTTAATACTGGTTTAAAAGCTAGGTTACGACGAGATTTTGCGGGCAAAAAAACGTCCATTGTCAATAGTACGGTGTAACGTTAGCTGAATCAAGGCTAAACCAAGCAGGCTTGTTTTGATCAACGCTGCAAATTAGCTTGGAGACCCCAATTTAAATAGACATTATTTCTTCCACTTTCACACGAAATTCCCGATAATGAAGATACCTTTATAAATTAATGGATTTTGCACTCAAAAGTTCGCCAAGCAATAGTAAACGTGACCGAACCTTTAAACTGTAACTTATGTAACGTTAACGTTAGGCTATATTGTAAGTTAACGTTACGTTACTCGATTTACGAAAATGTTACGTTAACGTTACCTGTAAGGTGTAGGGTATTAAAAATGGTCTAACGCTACTCTTTATTGATTTGATTATGTCTAAAATTTAGTCGTAGTGAATTTGAAAGTTTGCTGAAATGATTAGCATTAACGTTATGTGATAAGTGCTCTTGTGTCACTGGTGCTGTGCAGGCTAACGTTAGGTAACTTAGCATACAATATATACATTTGCTAACTTTATATCAAATAAGTGACTTTTGCATTATGTCTACTATTTATTACACAGCAAATTAACCAATCAGAGGATGGACCATTTTCTTTGTTCAGTCTCAACAGATCAGGTAAGCTTTGCTGTAAAAATCATTAATTCATATAAAATCAAGCATTCTAAACAACTTTAGTTTATATTTTTGCATTATTTTGATCTATTATTAGGCCGAAGAAGAGTCCAACCTGACCAGGAAGGTGCCTAATATGATTTCAGCATACCAGAGCACAGGTGAGTTAATACTGAGGGAAAGATAAAGATCATCACATGTGGATTTATTGTGTGTATCTTACTGTGTATTTGTCTCAAACAGCTATCCCTTCACTGCAAACAAGCTGAAATTGGCTAAATCCTTGATTGCAGTATTTACATCTATGAATCTCAGCATTCTTGGAGAGAATTAAGGAAATGTAAGTATTAAAATTGAATCTGGCATAATTAAGTTTACAGTTAAGCTGAAATGTTTGAATATGCTAACAAAATGGTGTTACTTACAAATATATATTCTAAATTATAATATGACGGAGATTAAAAACAATTTGATGCTTGTGTAACTTTCTCCTCTCTCTTTTTTTATACTATAAATTTTTATATAGTATTGGAACTGCGATCTTCTCTGAAGAAGAACTGAGCACATTTGTGTTTGTGGACAATCATGCATCCAGGGAACAGGGGACTGATGCATAAGTCACACTTCTCTGGAAACACTTCAGGAGTTTCAAAGTCGCGATCTGATTGGTTGAATTCTACAGGATGTCCGGGAGACGTGTGTTGCGTTCTTTATCGGCCGGCCTGGAAGAAGAACGCCATTGTGCTTACAACTGTGACAATGAACGCTTACCAGGATCAACTAAACGTTGGATTTTCAAAAGTATGTGATGTCTGCAGCTCCATTGTTGCAGTAAACTTGCTCAACGTTCTTAAATGAATAATTTATTAGATGCAAGCCAGTCTGTTGTTGTAGGGACAACGACATTATATTATCATGCTCCTAAACATGACGCAGAACAAAACAAACTGTGATTGGTTGCGTTACATGTCAGTCCTCTTGGGCAGTCCTTGGTCAAGAAAAGCCTAGAGTCTAGAGATAGGTCTGGCTACACAAGACTAAGTTCTGAACAGGAGAAGGTCATTTAGGTTTAGGTTCATTTACTTTTTCCTAAAGGTGGACAAAATATGCTTATCCCCAAAGGTTGGCTTTTTTAAAGACTGCATAATTACTCCTATGCAGTTGAGAAGATGGAGGAGTACAGACATTGATAATAATCAGAAATGTTTCTTCAGCATCAAATCATCAAGAATGGTTTCTAAAGGATCATGTGACACTAGAGATTTGGAGTAATGATGCTGAAAATTCAGCTTTGTCATCAAAGGAATACATTTTAAATTACATTTTAGAATATATTCAAATAGAAAACAGCTGTTTTACAGTGCAATAATATTTCACAATATTACTTTTTTTTTTACTGTATTTTTGTATCAAATTAAATATTTGGTGAGCATAAGATACTACTTTCAAAAACATTAAATGCTTAATATTTTCTAAACTTTTGGCCACCTATGTACATCAATCCAAAAATGTTTGGAAATAAGTGAAATTATTTTGAAGGTGGGGTTGTGTGTCATGTTACTAATGAGATTGTGAAAATAACTGTTTTGTCCTATGTTGGACATTTTTCTTTTTGACTGCTTTAAATTGTATTGTTCTATTTTGGATTGAATTTAATTGTTGATATTTCATTATAATAAATGAGATAAATCAACCACAGACTTTATATTTATTTTGTCAAATGCTAATGTTTGTTTAGGATTTTTTAAATACCTTTTTTAACACCATTTTAAGTGGTCAAAGATAGCACATAATGTTACACATCTTTTACACATCTTTATGTTAACCTTTCTGACTCATTTAGTGTGTTAAACTCATTAACACAGTGAATGAGTTAAAATTAACACAAAACTAGTAGTCCTGGAGCTCACCCACGGATGTGTTAAAATTTAACACAGGTTGTGTTATTTTTGACACATTCTTTCTAAGAGTGTAGTAACTACTGTGTAGGCTATTTTGACCTAAATCGATACTCGCTCGCTCGCCTGATACTAACTGTAGATCGCTCGAGCGCACTTTTCTAATTTGGGCGGTAAATCGACAAAAAAGTCTTTATGTATCTCTGTAGGCTATTAAAGATTTGATTTGTAATAGCCTATATAATAATATATTGTTTAAGATAATTTGAATGAACTGTGGAGACTGAGGTTTGTGGCCTATTGTTCATCACATTTCACATAACGTCACAAAGCATATATGCACGCTATAACACTATTACTTTTGTTTGTGTGTGTGTGCGTGTGTGTGTGTGTGTGTGTGTGTGTGTGTGTGTGTGTGTGTGTGTGTGTGTGTGTGTGTGTGTGTGTGCGTGCGTGCGTTTTTACAGTTACTAGCTCTGGCTGAGCTGTTATTTTTATTTCATTATCAGCCAAGAGAATTGTTGTGTATACACAACAATTCTCTTGGCTGATAATGAAATAAAAATAACAGCTCAGCCAGAGCTAGTAACTGTAAACACGCACGCATAGGCTACAGGTATGTGTTTTTGAAGATATGCATAGGCTACCATTATACACTGCTCGCATAAAAAAAATCCATCTTGTCATCAAAAAGAATCTGTGAGTGTCTTTTTCCATCTTTGTTTTACTATTTAATATCAACGCTATTGTTTTTGAGGTGATGAAATGACTGCCCCTTCTTCACAATATTGTTGTTGCAGGTCCTGTGAGAAGATCCACATCTGCCGACTGTCAGTCATCATATCATTGAGCTCTCAATAAACACCCTGACACTGAATGTGCTTCTTGTGGTCTCATAACTTTTTCTCATGAACAGATTTCATTTAGCAGACAATTACCAAGCTTAAGTGCGACAACCACATATCCTGTGCTTGCACCAACCTGCAGATAAACATATCCTGTTTGTATCTTTCTATATCTTGAAAAAAAAAATGCAAACTATCTTTAAGCTTGACATCATGATGGCATGTAATGCAGGTATTTGTTGGTTTCAGTACCGTTTTGAATGAATTATATATTTCTCATTGGTTCTCATCTTGTTTGATTTTCTACACATACTTCATCAAATAATCTTTTAATTGTTTTAATTAATTCCATAATTATTCACAGTGTGAAAATAAGTTAATTACAATAATATATTTTTGCAGATTACCTTATATGACTGCACAGCTGCAGGCCAGTCAGACCCCATGTCCACCGCTGAAAGTGCCTACAATGGGCACATGAGCATCAGAACTGGACCGTGGAGCAGTGGAAGAAGGTCATCTGGTCCGGCGATGAGTCCCGTTTTCTTCTAGATCAAGTGGATTGATGTGCGTGTGTCATTTATCTGAGGATGAGATGGCAGCAGGATGCTCTATGGGAAGAAGGCAGGCCGGCCGGCGAAGGCAGTGTGATGCTCTGAGCAATGTTTTGCTGGGAAACCTTGGGTCCTTCATTTGGATGTTACTTTGACACCATGTTGCAGATGTACACCCCTTCATGGTGTTCCCTGATGGCAGTGGCCTCTTTTAGCAGGTAATACAAATAATTTTCAGGAATGGTTTGAGGAACATGACAAAGAGTTCAAGTTGGCCTCCAAATTTCCCAGATCTCAATCTGATTTGAGCATCTGATATTCTGGACCAACAAATCGGATCCATGAAGGCCCCACCTTGCAACTTGCAGGACTTAAAGTATGTCAATGTCAATGCCAATTGACTTAAAGGATGTCTTGCCAGATACCACAGGACACGTTCAGAGGTCTTGTAGAGTGCATGCCTTTTTTTGGCAGCACAAGGGTGATACTACACAATATTAGGCAGGTGGTTTTAATGTTGTGCATGGCTGATCTGCGTATATATTATGAAATTCGAGAAAGAGAAAGTGTTTCTCTCATATTTTAGGACATGTAGTCAACATGTTTCTTGCATTTCTTGTCAAGGCATATCAGGAAATTTTTTTACTTCCTTGTTTAGTCTTTGAATATACCTGTAGTCTCATGTTTTTGTTACCAGATTTCAATAAATGTTTGTCTACTCCATGTATATCTTGTTTTTTGTATTTGTTTTAAAATTAATAGATATTACAAATTCTCACATGAAATCATAGATGATGTTACTTCATATTACAATATCTATCTGTCGATGAGTTAATCTCTATAGTAAGGTTAATTTCATTAGTTAGTTCACCGAAAAATGAAAAATCTGTTATTAAAGCTACATTATGTAATTTTTTCGCCGCCCCTTATTTATTTTTTTCGCATTTTGATTTTACGATTCCTGGACAAAATATCTTGCCTGTGATCAAAGACAGTGAGAGCTGATGTTGAGGAATATAGCCAAATTTGTGCAAAATTATTTTTGATGCAGTCAAAAACTCTCCAACTTCTTTTAAAGGGGTCATTGGATGCACAATTAACTTTTATATGGTGTTTGCATATAAATGTGTCTTTGCAGTGTGTGGACACAAACACCATACAATGAAAAAAATCCATTCACTTCTTTTTTTTTAATCCTCAAAAAGCAGAAACACTCTTAATAGTCAAACGTTTGGATTTCTGTCCTGTATTAGCATATTTCTGTATTAGCATATTTACCGTATTAGCATATTTCCCCCCTCAGCCATTTGTATACTGTCGTCCACCAAGGCATCATGGAAGAGAGGGGGGAGTGAGCAGTTGCTCATTATCATTTAAAGAGACATGCAGTGAAACGGGTCACTGTGAACAGAGCTGTTTTTGAGGAGGTAAAAATGTTGTTGTTTTACACAACCATTGAGGAATTTTAACCAAAGTATGTTACAAACTTTACATGAAGACCCTAAAGAATCATACCAACTTGTGGAAAATGGGCATCCGATGACCCCTTTAAACGTGACCGGTTTGAGCAGATTTGGAAAGCTGTCTACGATTGCCAAAATGGTTTTAGTTCTTCCCCACTCACATGCAGATGCTGAGAGAGTGTTCTAGTGGGTTTGAACAAAACCAAAACCAAATCAGAATGAACCCAGAACATCCTAAATCCTAAACCTTTTATTCTGGTCTTAATGTAAATGAAGTTGCTCTTTGTACATTGAGCACTGCTGTTCATTTGGCTCGTATGGGGCCAAATTTCTTTAAATATTTTGTCGGACTTACCAATTGTTAAAACTTCCATTTGTGCTGGTCAATTATGAACAATAGGCAAAATTTAACTCCTAGCAAAAATTAAAGCGAATTTGGTGGGGCAGAGCAAAAGCAGCATTTGCTGCTGCAAATATTTGGGTGGCTCCTCCCCTGACAGATCTCACTCCAAACTTTTGATAAAACTTGAGAACACTGGAATTAGCTGCCAGGAACGTGAAATGTAATGCTGTTACTAATATGTGACTATTTGTCAAATTATTTGGTGAGTTAATGCTGCGCAGCTTTACACGTTTAAAACAATCGTACTAAAAGTACATTTGAACAAACAGTATTTGCAACTTGCAAGTAATGACTAGCCTAATTATTCTTGCAACACATAGGCCTTAATACTTAATCCATACTTAATTTCACTGCCATAGACTTGGTCACCAACTTTATAAAAAGCGTTACTGTATACAAACAAAGTGCAATATAACTGTAGTGTACAATAAATAATATTTATTTGCTTACCTGTCTATTAAAACACATGCAAGAGCGGAGTCTCTGTGGACAGATCAAGTCCAAGTTTGTCGCGAAGCTCTCCCCATCCTGAAAAGCCACGCCAATATTGATCCTTGTTTTATTTCTCTGTTTTTTCCCAAGGCCTGCTTGCCTAAGTTGATATACTGGTATGTTTATGTTTTTTGGGATTTTGTGTATACTCGCCAATCTATAATCGTGAACCATGATCACTGAACAACACAACAGCGGTGTGCGAGATATTGTATCATAGCACATAAGGACCTCATTAGCGGCTTACGTATAGTGGCCCATTGAAATGGCTGCCAATGAGGAATCTATGTATTATTTCTATGTTTTTTTTTACAAGCAAAAACCGAGAATAGTGCGGATATTACGTCATTGTTGCCTCGAGCCATTATAAAAAACTGGAATTTCAACTGGATTTACAAATCCTTGTGAACTTTTGGGATAATGTAAAGCCGCGTTTCCACCGCGGGAACTTTCCCCAGGAACTAGGAACTTTGGGCTGGTACTCGGTGTGTTTACATCGCAGGAACCAGGGTCTAAATGAAGTTCCAGGTAAATATTTCCCCCTCAGAAAGTCCCTGCTGGCGAGGTAGTACTTTTTCAAAGTTCTGGAACTTTCGGGGGTGGGACTTGTGCGCTGAACATGCTGATTGGTTGTGTTCACGCCGCATATTGACTGGAGGACTCCACGCAGCATTCTATTCTATTTTTTAAAAATCTATTGCGGTTCGTGGCTTCATGCATTAGTTGTCTGTCTGCAAATATTTAATAAAAAATAAAAAAAACAGCTGGACCGACGACGAGGTTCAGGCTTTATTAAGCTTATTTGTGTAACAGGACATTTTCTGCGCGTTCGTCCCAGCCGTCTCACGGTCAATGTCCGCAATACATCACAAACACAACTACAGCACAGTTTGAATCTCCTCCATACTTATTATAAATGTGGCGCTCAAAACTGATTACAAATTGTTCCGGGTAATTTCGGTGGAAACGCGGCTTAAGTACACAATTGTATGAAATATATTACACTGTGAAAGTGTTTTTTGAATATTTTATTTTTAAAAAAATCTTACATATTATACCTTTAATTACTCACCCTCATGTCGTTTTAAACCCGTAAGACAGAAATCTCTCAGGTTTCATCAAAAATATCTTCTTTTGTGTCCTGAAGATGATGATGAGTAAATAATGACAGAATTTTAATTGTTGGGGGTGAACTATCCCTTTAAATCATGAATATAGGTGTGTTTGCATTAGTGCAAAATATAAATGAGCTGAGAGGTAAATTCTCTTTCTTCAGTCTCAAGGAAGTAGGATATAAGGAAAAGGCATCAGAAACAGATTGGGGGATTCCAGTGTAACCAAAATCTTTATGCTTATACACTTAAAAATTACTTTCAGTTAAAGTTTTATTTCTCTCTTTTGTGGCATTGCTAAAATGCAGTTTTCATTGGATGAGGATGTGGAGTGATGTATTTCATCATCATCATGGGTATTGTTAATTCCATTGTGACAGGAGACATGGCATGCACCTTAAACCCACAGAATTTCCATAATATTTTGCTAATGTGTGTCATTTTTGTTTATCATAGATGTTTATCATAGAATCAAAACACTTAGTGAAAAACATACGTGTACAAGTTTTCTTTGAACCTTTAAAAAAATAGTTTTCAGGTTACTTTCAGATGATTTTCATATATTTAGATGTAAAATGTGTAATTACGACTTTTATTATGAAAGTCTCTCATTCACGACTTGTATTTTGAAGCAACTCGCTTGCGTAGGCAGTGCAGGAAGTTATCTACTTGTTTTTGATGCCACGGTCACGTCGCTCACAACAATTCAAATTTATGTATTTATAGAAAGGTCAGTTCATCCCTTACTTTGTTTTGAAATGTAATGTTATTTAATATGGACAATTTTCCTTTCTTCTTTTTTTTTTTTACTGTAACGTTACTTTTACTAAATAAGCCTTTAATTGAACTGAACGGTTAGTGTTAACGTTAGCTAACGTTAGTAGAAAAACATCGCCAATAGTGAATGTCAATAGAGCTGCTGCCATACTCATGTTTTAAGGACAAAACATGATACGTCTAATGTTTATTTTGACATTATTTTGCTTATTTTTTCATATCCAGCTCATTTGCTTGGTCTTTTGAATTTAGAAAAAAAGTGAAAGCCATTAGCTTCCTATACCGGTATTAGCCAAACAGACACAGTCATGTTTCTAATCATAGTTATGTAACGTTAGCGTGTATATGAAACTTTTGAAACATTAAACTCTGCTGTGGTATGTTGTTTGCAGATTTGATATCATGTCGAAGGTGTCTGTGGGTAAAGTGCTGCTCCGAAATGTCATCAGAAACACAGATGCCTACAACAAGGTGTGAACTTTTATGAGCCATTTTTTATGTCAAATGTATATCAGCTGAAATATATCATGAAATGAATCATGGAATGATTAAACTTCTAACTGCAGATTCAAGAGAAGTCTGAGATGTGGAAATTGAGGGATCTTGAACGACAAGCCACGTCCACTCATTTCCCAAAGCACAGGTGATGATGACTGATGGCTACAGGCATCACAACCTTTGTTTATTGCTCCTGATGTCTTTTTCTCTTTAGTGACAAATGTAATTCTCACTTAGGGGCCACATGCACTGTGACCGCAATTTGGACGACTCGGAGGGGTCCACACGAGACCGGCTTGGAGACAGGAAAGATGTGATGTCCGAGAGAGATGAGAGGGAGGCACGATACAGGACGCGAAAACTTTATGAGTTTGAAGCCAATGATCCTGACAGGTATTGCTGCTTGCTTTTGTTCTCGTAGTGTTTTAAATATTTTGTATGTTTGAAACATGAAACAAGGCATTTCCTGTGATCACACAGCTATGCTCTGTCTCCTCAGGTGGGGTCACAGTGGCTTTAAGGAGCTTTATCCTGAGGAATTTAATCCTGATGGGTAAGTAGAAGCTGTCTTTCCACCTCAGAAATGTTAAGCATATTGTTGTGGGGCTTTTAAATAGCAGGGGTCTATATGATTGTACTTAAAAAATAAAATTAAAAAATCAATTCAATTTAATTGAAAGTACAATTTACATCAGTCATGGCTATTTTAATAGCTATGCAACGAAACTATCATAATAACCAAAGCTTGTAAATAAAAAAGTTTAAGGATTAGTTCACCCAAAGTCATTATTTTCTCACCCTCATGTCGTTTCAAACCTGCAAGACATTTGTTCATCTTCGGAACACAAATGAAGATGGTTTTAATTAAATCTGAGCGATATCTGTCCCTCCATAGACAGCCTACACAAGTACCCATTTTAAAGCCCACTATGAAGCGACACAAAAAATCTTAATTTACCACTTTATTTACAACATATTCATCTCCAATGAAAGCACCATGCATGTTGTGTTGACGCGAGAGCAGTTTTTTTTTTTTGCCTTGAAAGTGGTAGTTACATTGGCTGTCAATGGAGGGACAGGAAGCTCTCAGATTTTATAAAAAAATATCTTCATTTGTGTTCTGAAGATGAATGAAAGTCCTTACAGGTTTGGAAAGACATGAGGGTGAGTTATTAATCCCTGTTATAGAGTCATTTATTTTCACTTGATCTTAAAAATGAATTATTTTAAAATTATAAATATAAATACTAAATATTCTAGCAGTAAAATTAAAATGTAATATATAAATATATGTACATTCTTTCTTAATGATAGTTTTTTATGGCTTTCCAATGTAACCATCACGATAAAGCATTTAAATACAAAGGTCAAAGACCCCTGTTTTCATGTTACATAATTTGCTTCTATAATCTAAAGAATTAAATTATCTTAAATAATGAAATATATAGTATATAAAAGCAAATTATTATCGAATTTAATTATTTAATCATCTAAATATATTAGATTATTGAAATATTCTAGCAGCATATTTTTTCTTTTAATAATATATTATATTTATTTATTCCAGAAAAAAAGCCTGCAGCGATAGTAAACACAGAAGGAAAAAACACAAGAACAAACTACACGATGATATAGAGAAATCTTCCAAGAAGTCATCTAAGAAGAAAAAGAAAAAAGAGAAGAGGAGGAGGAGAACTGTGGCCTCGGGCTCTGAGATCTGCAGCGATGCGGAGGACACCGCAAGGAGGAAACAGAGGAGGAAGGAAGGTAAAAGCAAGCGCAGGAAAAAGGAGCATAAAGACAGAACAGAAGACAGCAGCACGGAGGACAGCCGTTCAGACACCAGGACGAGGAAGAGCAGGAAGAGAGGCTGCCCTGAAACAAACACACTGGCCGAGCCTCAGCGGAAAAAGCGGAAAAACTGGAAAGCGGCGAACGAGGAGAGATCAGAGGAGAGCTCTGATGCCTGACTTTTCAATCTACCTGGCTGAACAACTAGGCTTACTGTAGACACGTTTTTGTAATCGTGCATCTCATTCATATTTAGGAGACTCCGAGTCAATAACTTGATCTTTATACCTCTCCAAACAGACACTTGATGGCTTTTTCACCATGTTTGCATCCGTGCGAATTTGTCTAATTTTATGAGGTTATATTTTCTGAACATTTTAAATATCTTTGAATGTTTTTTATTCCTTGTGAGACTGAACGATTTTTATTGCCATAGAAAAAACTCAGGTATTTTTCTGCCATGTGTGAAATTGAATTAAGTGAAAAGATATTTTTTAATATACTTGTATTCTATCATACCTTATTCTTGAACCTACCAGTTACAACAATTTTTTTTTTTTTTTTTTTGCCAAACAGCATTTGTGTGTTAAGTGCACAGTTGCCCAGAAGGTGGCACTTTTGCACTATCTATCAGAGGACAATCTCAAAGCATATGGCAAGCTGTTTTAACATTTAATCCTTAACATGTACTAGTATCTATTTTCATGCTACTAGGACTTATTTTTTAGATACTCATCTATTCCATTAAGTTCTAGTACTTATTCATTACCTACTAGTGTTTATTCTTTAGCTACTAGTGCTTATTCTTTAGGTACTAGTTCTTATTCATTAGATATAGTGCCTATTAAATTGGTACTAGTATTTATTAGGTCAAGGTCAAGGTCAACTTTATTTATAAAGCACATTTCCAAGCAGTCATTACTGCCACAAAGTGCTGTACAGATATACCAAACATAAAAACATGCTAATTTAATCAAAGAGAGAAATTACATAGGTAAAAATGTCCCAATAATAGTAGTAATAGTTAAAACAAATATAAACATTGTTACAATCAAACATCACAACGTCACAGCTCATATTGTATTAAAAGATTTTTCAAAAAGATGAGTCTTTAAAAGCGATTTAAATGACTCGATAGAGCTAGCTTCCTTAATATTGAGGGGGAGAGCATTCCATAGCTTAGGTCCTGCAACAGAAAATGCTCTGTCTCCTCTGGTTCTCAATCTAGATCTAGGACAGTCTAGAAGTCGATTGTCATTTGACCTAAGAGCTCTGACTGAGGTGTGCATAGTCAGCAAATCCGCTAGATAAGACGGTGCTAATCCATTTAAAGATTTAAAAACAAATAATAAAATCTTAAAATGGATTCTAAAAGCAACAGGCAACCAGTGGAGGGATGACAGTACCGGAGTAATATGATCAAACCGTTTTTTCCCTGTCAACAGGCGGGCGGCTGCGTTTTGTACTAATTGTAAACGGTGAATAGACGACTGATCTAAGCCATAGTATAAAGAGTTACAGTAGTCCAAGCGATTTGTAATGAGAGCATGTATAACTTTTTCTAATTGACTTTGCGGCAGGTATAGTTTTACTTTCCCCAACAGTCTAAGCTGAAAAAAGCTTGTTTTAACTACTGAACTAATTTGTTTCTCTAATTTAAAAGAACTATCAATAATGACTCCAAGATTTTTTACAAATGGGCTGTGATTAGGGAGTAATGGGCCTATAGCCCTGTTTAGACCTGGGATATCCGACTTCCCAAAAATTATGATTTCAGTTTTTTTGTCATTTAAATGTAAGAAATTTAGAGACATCCAATCTTTTATTTCCCCCAGACAGTTACTCAGTGCTTCAATAGAATTGGCTTTAGAATTTAGAGGTAGATATATCTGGACGTCATCAGCAAAGCAGTGAAACGAAATTTTGTGTTTCCGGAAAATTGATCCCAAGGGCAGCATATACAATGAAAACAAGGCTGGGCCCAAGATAGAACCTTGGGGCACCCCGCTATTAATTGGAGTATTCTTAGAATAAAAAGGCCCGAAATTTACAGAATAAGATCTGTCAGTCAGATACCAGTACTTATTCATTAGATACTAGTACTTATTACGATAATGACTATTACTATTCTGTTGTGACTAATAACACATTTCAAATGTTTGCCATATTTTGGAATATGTCATTCAGACATAAACTATTCAGTTTTGACTAGTATGTATTCCAATTATAAGTACATATTTTGTATAATAGTCATTAGGCACTAGTACTAATGAATAAGCAACTAAAGAATGGGCATTAGTACCTAAAGAATAAGCACCAGTAAATGAGCACTAGTACCTAATAAATACTCGTAACCTATCTAAAAATCAAGTAGGCTACTAGTAGCATGAACATAGATATTTAGTACGTATTAATAATTAAATGTTAAAACGGCTTGCCATACAAAGCGAGGCTGCCTGATTGTCTTTTAACGACTTGTTTTGGACGTTCGCTTGTAAACACCTAACGTTACAGTAAATGGTACTACTGTTTACTTCCGTCATTTACAGATAATGGCTACATCCCCTTGCTAATGTGTTTGCATTCACTGATTAATTTGCACTAAACTACCAAAGGTCAAGCATTCATATCATATAAATGGAATTATATCATTAAAGTTGCCTTTGGAAGCAACGTTTTTTTACCAGTAGTTCGTATGGTTCACTTGTTGTGTCAGTGTTTACCGTTATTGTTGCTCACTTACACCGTCCACGTGCTTTGTTCGAGCGGTGTGTGTGTGTGTGTGTGTGTTTTATGTAACTTATGTGGGTTGAGTGACCGCTCATTATTCTGATCACCGGCTGTCATCTTCCGCTGTAAACACGGAGCAGTCGCCGTAAAGAACATTGCGTCTCTATGGCAATGAACAGCGCCCTTTCCTATCAGCCTGGCTGCTGGCACGACGACTCAAAACAACTCTGAAAATGATCAAACACTTTCAAGCTGCCAAGCTTCACAATTAAATCAAATTAAATGTGGCTAGCTTTCATCAGCCGAGATTAAGCTGTCCGTGTCGTTGGTAAAAACGGTCGGTCACTAACACGCAGCTCAGGGGAACACGCTGTTCTGACAGTTCCTTTTGCTGAGGGGAATTTCATTCAGGCTGCCGGTGATCCGTTAAGGTTGTGCCCTTTTGGTCTCTTCCGATTTTACTGTTATGTGTTTTTTGTCCAATTGAATGCCCCTTTGACATTAAACCAGAAATATATCAGATATTAGAATGGTACAAATAAAAACAATTACTGTGGGAGGAAAAACAGACTAATCAAGCAGTTTCAAACTGCAGCAGTTTAAGAAATAGAGGTGGTTTTCTATTAGTTTTATGATTAATGTTTAACATTTGTTGGGCTGAAAATGGGAAAGAATGTTGTTAAAGCTGTTGAAAAAAGTGTCATCATTTACAAAATAATTCCCCCTAAAATGTTTTTAAAGCCTATACCGTCGTTTTTATAAATCAAGGTTGTTTTACAAAAACAGATGTATTTTAAATGGAGAAACTCATTTAGGCCAACAACAAAACAGTTTCCTTGAAATGTACACATACCATTCAAAAGACTGGGTCAGAAATTACCGGTAATAGCCTTTTGTTCAGTGCAGTAAATTGATCAAAAATGACATGTACAGACATTTATAATCCTACAAAAATGTCAATTTTAACTAAATGCTGCACTTTCTATTCTTTAAAGAATCCTGAAAAAACTTTTGGTTTCCTCGAACAATATTTCCGCAAAAGCAAATGTTTTCAAAATGGATAATAAGAAATTAGTTTCTTGAGCAGCAAATAAGCATATTACAATGATTTCTGAAGGATCGTGCACTGAAGACTGGAGTAATTTAGCTTTACATCAGGAATAAATTAGGCTACATTTTCAAATATATTAAAATAGAAAACTGTATATATATATTACTGTTTTTACTGTATTTTTGATCAAATAAATGCAGCCTTTGTGAACATTTTAAACCGTATAACATGTTCAGTCACTATTCAATCTTTTGACAATGTTTTAATTAGTAATAAATAATTGATCTTTATGGTTTAACAAAGAAAAATCTTCCCCTGGGGGATCACTTTCTGTTTGTTCAGTAAAAGTCTGGACATGTTGAGGAAAAACCTCTGTAAGTTTGCCTAGAAGGAAGAACACTGATCTCACATGTTTTTATTTGATACATTTCACATTACTCTTCAGTTACACAATTATATGGGGTATGTTCCTTCTTTAGGAATGTCAAAACCATCTTAACCATGCAGGTAAATCTAATAGGCCTAATCATTCTTTATTGAGTTCTGCCGGCAGAGTATTTCATACTTACGTCATATCGGCGTAGAAAGAGATAAGATGGCATTACCAGAAATTAGGTTGCATTATGTCAAGCTATTCCTTGCAACAGTTTTGAGTTATATGTATGATCTATTGGTTTGGCAGGGATTATGTGACGTTAGTATGGTTTCCGGGGGATCTAATGTGTGCATCACTGTGTAAATTACATATAGAGATTCAACTAGTGTGCATGTGCTTTTAGCTCTTCCTTGACATCATATCTGTGAGTCACTGTCATGTGATAAAATCCCATTCAGGTTCGTTGTTGGCGGCGGCTGATAATAGGCTATCATTTTTCAGACCCAGAAAAGATCATATCCTGAACATGACTATAATAGGCCAAACAGAGGAAGTGTGATACATCCTCAAAGTTGGTATTGAAATGATTCCCTCCAGGAAGTTTCATTTTGAATCACTTACTTTATTGGTTATGTGGTCAGTCATTAATTTAGCATCAACAATAGTTTCTCACCGCAACAATAAACGATGGCAGACATTTATTATAAGCTGTTTGTTCATTCTTTATCCAATTAAGCTTATAAACTAGGTAAAATACTATTAAAGGTGTGGGCAAAAAGTCCCATTGTCCATAGTGTAACAATGTATGAAGCACAGCTCACATTAGATGTCACTTTCAATTCTAGCAATAGGTTTCAGTTGGTCATCAACCCAAAATCATGTGACCAGCATGAACACATTGCAAAATTTGCAGAAAACAGCGGTTTTCTACTGTTTCCTAATTAGCAATTGGGCTGGTTTAGTTGTGCAGACCTGGCAACCCTGCCGACTATTGAAATTCCTGATTGCATTGATTACAATTATAAAAGTGCAGTAGCCTACTGCATGTTCAAAATCCAGTCAGTTCAATAGGAATCCACACAATTATGAATTTCGGTTGAAAGCGTAAGCTTTCTCATTGCAGATTTCGCAACAGGTTTAAGCTGTTTGAGTGGTGTTTCTGTGTGAGTTGTGTTTCATACATTGCTATTGACAACAGACAATCAGGGTTGCCAGGTAGGCTCAACAAAACCCACCCAATTGCTAATCAAAACTAGACCAATCATTAAAAATTGCATTTACTGGGGGAGGGGGTGGTGGTTGGATTTGCTTCAACCTGTAGATTAGGCTACAAAAACTACTCTCGGCAACAGCGTAAAAGTAAACCAAATCCTTTTGAAAACAGCGGACTTGGCAACAATGCAGACAATGGACCTTTTTTTTGCTTGCAAAAGACAAGGGCGTAATCCATCAGCCGGAAACCGAAGCTTCCCTGGGGGCTGCCATTGGCTATCAAGCCATCACCTGCTGTTAGCATTCCATTGACTCCCATTCATTTTGTCGTCACTTTGACAGCAAATAACTTTACATCTGAGGAGTTTAAAGACTCCATTTGTCCATTATTTATTTCTAAAGAAACAATAAAATGCTCCATAACCTTGTATCTTACGTTACGGCCCCGTAGAAGCAGTTTTTGTAAAAATAGGCTAACGATTGCGTCATAACCACTCGACTCTCTGTCGCACAGTCGAGAAATTACCGTATAGACAGACGGAGAAGCTCGCAAGCAATCGGGGGAACGTGGAGGCATAAAGTCAAGGGAGAATTAAGCCCATAGTCAGAGAGTGATAAAGTTGCTTCTGTTGCTAGCTCATGGACAGCTAATACTCACGCTCTCCGTCTCCGCGAGATTCGGAAGGGAATGATTCAGATTTCTCTCCGCACAGCTACTAGAAGACTTACAACTGTCAGACAGGTTGCTCACGTCACATCTACGTCGTCAAGCTCAGTTTGAGGCCGTGCAGTACGTTCAGCCATCAGGAAGTGAGTGCTTCTAATTGACTTCACTTTTCTCCGTTGAAATCTATGGGGTCGCTGTGTCCATTTATTATACTGTCAATGGCACAATTTCTCAACTGTGACCAGACCACATCACCTTTAATGGATTTTAAAGAATTTTTGCCCTGATATTTTGCCAAACAATGATAAATGTGACCGAAATTTAATACTTAGGCCGACCTATTAACTTACTTTGCTACGTCCGACTGATAGCTCTGTATTTGATTTTTGCAATCTTATTATAAACTGTTTAAATATGTGTAATAATTCTCACCATGTTATTTTTTTTATAACTTTAATTCCTTCTATGTAAAACACTTTGAATTACCAGTGTATGAAATTTGCTAACTTGCCTTGCCTTGTCTATTAGTATCAAGACGGTCATAAGTAGGCTTTCTAAAGTGCAGTAGTGAATGCAGCAGTGAATGCAGCCAGCTAGTTTAGCATAGAAAACCCATTCAGACTCTTATTATACCGTTTAAAATACCACAATTATAGCAAATATATCTCAAGGTGAAGTCAAATGACGTAGTTTAAGCATGGTGGACCCCATGGTGCTCATTAACATGCCCCTCTGCTGAGAACCTTTCAAGGTTAATCGACAGCTCCTGCAGCCAGTACTCTGAACACACGCTATTTCCCGGATTGCTCTCCAAATCAGTAGTGCATCCAGGCTGACCCTCTCACAGACTTTACTTCAATTAGCCACCAAGTGAATCATGGGTCAATCTGCTCCCGTTGCCATGGCAACCTGACGTAAAGGATTTTGATTCTCTTGACACTACTCGGGGCTACACGAACATCTCTGCTGAGGATGTGCATATGTGGGGATGCGTTCAAATGAAGCATTCTAAAATGACAATATTTTGAAATACTCAAAATGTGGGGCATTTATCTAGCAAAACTTCATCATTAGATCTAGATAAATATTGAGTGTTAAACACACAATACCGTGACCCTGACATCAGTAAGAAGCTGCTTCATGATTTCTTCAAATTTGATTATAGTAACTAATCTAATTCTGAAGAAAATAATATTTTAAAAAAACCTGACGGTATAATATTTTGAGTTGTTGCTAGGGTGTTTCTATGAGGTTGCTAAAGTGTTCTAAGTTTTTTTTTTTTTATGTTGCTTCGGTGTTCTGGGTGGTTACTAAGGTGTTCTGACTGGTTTTTGGCATGTGCTGTAGCTAGGAAGTTCTGGGTGATTGTGAAGGTGTTCTGAGTGGTTTTTAGTATGTTTCTACATGGTTTCTACAGTGTTAATAAAGTGGTTTCTAGAGTGGTTAATGTATTGCTAGGTGGTTATTATGGTGTTCTGAGTGATTTTTGTGTTCACTATGTTGTTAGGGTGCTTGTTAAGGCATTGATGTGTGGTTGATAACATATTTTGGGTGGTTTTAGCATGTTGCAGTTGCTGTCGTGTTCTGGGTGGTTAATTCATTTCTAGGGGATTGCTGAGGAGTTCTGAGTGGTTTTAAGCATGTTGATGTGCTGTAGCTAGGGTATTCTGGGTGGTTACCAAGGTGTTTCTTAGCCATTTTTTGCATGTGGTTGCTTTGGTGCTTGGTGTTAAACACGTTGCTACTAGGGCTGGGTAAAAAATATCGGTTTCTCGATTTTAATTGATTCTCATTATTAATATTGAAGAACCGATATCGATTCTAAAATCCCAAGAATTGATCTCAGTCTGTTTTTAGTTGATAAATGAACAAAACTTTGCAACGCACCTCCCATCTAATCAATCATAATAAGCTTTGTGCTTTGTTACTTTTTATTTGAAATGTCTTAGCTTTCAAACTCTGTTAATTGAGTTTACGAAATGTAAAAAATAAATACAGTTTTGGCACTCTTTAATGTGGCGCGACAGATCATGGACACACCGGCACATACACCAGCACCGGCACAGGTAAACCCACCGGCATGGACACACTGGCACGGGCACGGACACCGGCACGAACACTCGCATCGTCACGGAGACGGACATTGGCACGGACAGCGGCATGGAGACCGGCACGTACACCGGAACAGACTCACCAGCACAGACACGGACACATCGGCACGGACACACCGGCACAGACACGGACACATCGGCACGGACAACATCGGCATGGACACCAGCACGGACACCAGAACACATCGGCATGGGCACCGGTATGGAGACCGGCACGGACACACAGGCACGGAGACCGCCACCGGCACAGAGACCGGCACGGAGACCGCCACGCACACACCGGCACAGGCATGGACACCGGCACGGGCACTGGCACTGGCACAGACACCGGGACGGAGACGGACACTGGCACGGACAGCGACACCGGCACAGACACCGGCACGGAGACGGACACCGGCACGGAGACGGACACCGGCACAGACCGGCACGGGCACTGGCACACATCGGAAAGGACACATTGGCACAGACACCGGCACGGGCACGGGCACGGGCACAGACACCGGCACGGAGACGGACACCGGCACAGACCGGCACGGGCACTGGCACACATCAGCAAGGACACATTGGCACAGACACCGGCACGGGCACGGGCACAGACACCGGCACGGAGACGGACACCGGCATGGAGACGGACACCCGCACACATTGGCACGGACATATCGGCTCGGGCACTGGCATGGACGCACAGGCACGGACACCGGCACAGGCACGGACACCGGCATGGACATGGACACACCGGCACGGACACATTGGCACAGACACCGGAACGGACACCGGCACGGACACACCAGCACAGGCACCGACAAAAAGTAATTTAAACTTCGATGTATTGAACCTTATTAATTGTTAATTGTAACCTTTAATATAATAGTGATGTGCCAACTAGGTTCCCTGTTTAGTTTACACCATTAGCTGAGAGATTTTTTTTCCATGTACTGTATCTGATAAGGCCCAATGTATCGATATCGAATCGAATTTAAACGAATCGCAAGCTTATGAATTGAGATTGAAATCAAATCGAATCAAGCTCATTTGTGCCAATGCCCAACTCTAGTTACAATATGGTTACTAAGGAGTTCTGAGAGGTTTTAAGCATGTTGATGTGCAGTATAGCATTTTTATTCTTCAGTTGCTATGCGGTTGCTAGGGTGTTCTGAGTGGTTAATGCATTACTAGGTGGTTACTAAAGTTACATGGTAAACTAGTTCATGGTTTTAACATGTTGTTAGGCAGTTTCTAAGGTTTTCTGGTTGTTTGTTAAGGCTGACTAATATAAATGTTTTAAATTGTGTAATGAAATTCTACTGTAAAAATTGGACCAGACCGATAACCTCATTACAGCATGGGTTTCATGACAGCACTTGCATGACCTTTGCCTCAAAGATCACACTCTGCTGAGTTGTTTCATAACATAAAAGGTTTTTGAGCAAGCAGTCCCTTGTGTTCAGAGTAATCCAGGGCACATTCCGGCCCAAAAAACACCAGCAGCACCATGCTTCTTCATCGCCTTTGTTAAACACTCTTAGGCTTCACGCCGTGACGTCAGTGCAAGTCTTTGCCACACTCAGAAAAAAGGAGGAGGAAATGGATGTATGATCCAGGGGGGAAAACAGCTTTCAGAGCTTTCAAGAAGGTTTGATTTGAGCAGTCAACCCCCTGCCCTCCCTCACTTTCACATCCCTGCTATCACACCTCCGCCTGCACAGCCTTATGGGACGCGGGTTTGACGTCAGCGAGTGTCAGCTCAGCCCATGGTCTGCCTCTGCTGCTAAATGACTGCAGTAATTGATTCAGAAGAGCAGAACGAGCCTCAGCTAATTGGTCTGTGGCAGCAGCTGCTCCGTTTCTGGTCTCTCCTCAAATCTTCTCTCAGTTCACGTCAAACATAGCAACGCACTTTTATAAGCTGTGCAAATATGAGGGGGAGGTTGCAGGCCGTACATCATCTGATGGATGATTGAAAAGTGCTTTGCTCTGGAAGGTTCTGCAGTTTCTGTTATCAGCACGTCACCGAGGAGAAGTGGCATTTTTGCTTTAGTGCTCTTGAAAAACTAGAACAAGACAACATCATTTATTTGCTTTTGTTGATCTTCAGTTTATATCAACAACTTGCAATCTTGTGCTCATCTTTGCAAAACAAAAATCCTATTGCCAAGTTGCAAATTAGTTGCAAAATGGTTTGTGTTACCACTATGATAGTGGAACATTTTCTGGTTAACCAAAAATGTTACATTGTACTAACACTGAATTTAATGAGCAAATGTAACCGTGTCTTTTTTTAAATAAACAACAGACCATTTTAAATATATTTTTTTCAGTGCTGTTGAAAGGCCATATATGGATTAAAGGCCTGTTCACACCAAGAACAATAACTATAATGATATATTAGCGTCCACACCAGCGGACGATATCCTTCTGTTTATTCTACGCGCATGCTTGTCTGCCGCTTTAAAATGGTCAAGCTCGTTACAGCAAGATGGCTTCTGATTGGCTGTCATCGTTTTTATCGTTCATCAGCTGAATAAAATCGCTCTGGAAAGTGATTCCAATAATATCGTTTCTCTGTGCCGTTATTGTTAGATGTGGTGTGAACTCTGCTATTCTTTAATTGAGAACGCTTTTTAGAACTATATCTTTATCGTTATCTTTACAGTTATCGTCAGTGTTGTGAACGGGCCTTTAGACAAAATTAATTTGCTGAATAATATTTGTTCCTCTTAAATTCATATCAACAAGTTTCAACTAGCTTGCATTCTTGAAAATTGTTATCTTCCGACGTGAAAAAATACGTAGTGAATCTTATTAGTTTGCTGTTAACATTACAAATGAAAACATTTAAAACTATTGTAGTTTTACATAAAATATAAATAATATACTAACCTTGGTGAGTTACCGGTAGGCTACACAATTTCTTGTTGTGTCCTTTAACCGCCACTTCCACAAACAGTAAAAAAAGAAAAAACAAAAAAAAGATCTCACTTGCCATTAGTCAGTTTTTCGCGGTCAGTCACTACTGTAAAATAATTACTGTAGTGATCATATTTTTTTTTACATAATCCTTTGCTTATACTATTGTACATATTACAGTAAAATACTGTTCAAATTTCAAAAATATTTTCCTACTATTTTTTTGTTGTTGTTGTAAAAAGTTGCAAAATTACAGAATGGTTAATAAGGGAACTCTCTTCTTCATTTCTGTAAACAATCTGTTCCCAAAAATTGTACAGTGGGATAATTTTACTGTGGAACTATGTGTCTTTCATTAAAAAAAACAGGCAATGGTTATTTAGAATAAGGACAGTGCATCATTTTTTTTCCACTAACTCCAAATGTTTTGTTCATTTCACAAATGAACCATATGGCAAGGCAAGCATCCTCTTGCCTGAATCTGTCCTTCTTTTTCTGTGACCCTGAGCAACTGATCTCTTCCTTTGCTTTATTGTTTCCCCTCACCGTGCCTACATCCGTGTGCTATTTGAATGGTGATCACCAGCACCATTCACTCTAAATTGTAACCTGTCACCAGCCCACATCTTCAGGCATGAGTCATTCATTCTAAGTTGGTGGTCCGTGGTCTAGAAGTTGAGCGAACAGTGATGGCTGTGGTTGAGGTGTGAGGCTAAATGTATTTCCACTGGATGAACATTCATCCAATTACCTGCTGACATCATGCAGGTTCATCTGCTTGCAGTTAATATGTTTATGCCAGTTTGGCAAACTGTGTTTTTAGCCATCTTTTTATTTTCAAGGTCATCAGTGTATATATGTGGTAATTTCCCATACACTAAATTAAATCTCAGCTGTGAAGATTGAACTGTAAAATTGCAGAAAATTGCATGTTAGGAATGGATTCTCCCATGTATTTTTGGAACAATACATCAGGGAACAAGACAGCAAACAGAGATTAATTCAAAGAACAAATGTTCTTTTCCAGGTAATGACTATACTTTTGAAGCAACAGTAACATCTAATCACACATGGTGAAGTAATTTATACAAATGCAGCTAAGCCAAGGCGCTGATGTGTCCTCAGAGAGAAGTAAAAATGGAAATACATTATCAGATTGTCGTAGGCGTAAATATAATACTGCTCATTAAATATAATATCAGTAATAATTTAATGCATAATACAAATCCTTTGCTAAAATTCAAGGGGCCCAGTATCAATTTATTATTATGATTATTTTTTTTTATTAAATGTTAGTCATAGCTAAATATTTTCTGAATAAATTAGCAAAAACAAAATAGTGTCATTATCCCTGCTCTCCTGTAGTATAAAGTTATATTCTGGTTTTCTCATACAGAAACAGGCACCGACACTATGCACACAGGCTTAAGTATGTACTTCAAGATCATGTTTATCCTTGAGATGTAGGCTGCTTTCTTCCTTGTGCTTCCTAAAAAGCGTGGAGTACATGAAAGAGCAGCCTGATGTTATATAAACAGCCAGGGACAAGGGTGGTCTGCACACACCTGGAGGGGCCTGGACCTTTGAGGAGAGAGTACAGGAATCGTATTCTAACATTAATAAGCTCAGAGTGGAAAATATGAGGGAGGCATCTGAGGAAAGAGTATACAGGCGATCGGAGGCAGGGCTGGATCTCAGAGAGCCTGATGTGAGCGAGGAATGCTTGACGTCATTCGGAGTGGCCTCCAGCTACTTGATTATTAACAGCTGACAGCCCCCCTCTGCATGTTCTTTAGGGTCATATACCGAACCAAACAGAATCTAGATTGCCCAGAATGTGGATATTTAATCATATTTCTGTTTCTATCATTGGACTGGATATAAATAATAAAGCTTTGTCAAAATAAAGAATTCCAGATTTTATTTTTGTATTAAATAAATAACTCCAATATAGTTTGTGTTTTGGAACATATTAAATCAACACGTTTCCCCCTACGATTTCCTGGCACCATTTAACAATAACCTAGAAAATTTATTGTAAATGTTTAGTAATTTACACAAAAATAAGCATTCTGTCACATTCTTAACTCAACTTCACTATAAAAGTAGGCTATTCTAAAAATACTACAATAGTAGGCCTACATTTTGACTCACAGACAATTATTCTGAATCTTTCCCATCAAGAGTGAATCGGAATTTCAAAGCCCCCTGTGCCTATACACTGATTTCAGAATTTACCTTTGAAGTATGACTGTATGAAATTCATGTTGTAAACCAGCTCCATATTATGTTACTCATAAATCCAAAACTGGCTTTCTAAACCCACAGGAAATTCCAGAAGGAAGTAAGGAAACCACGATTAATTTGCCTTTAAATATATATGAATCAATATTATTATATTACAACCTATATATAATTTTTTGTTATTTTTATTTTTGAGTTATTTTTTTATGTAGGCCTAGGCATTTTATTTCGGTTATAATTCGTTCTCACTCTGTAGCTGGACTTTAAATTTGTTGGGTGTTTTCCCATCAGCCTTTGTTTCGAGCGGAAGCTACTCTGATTCTGAGGTGATCATCAAAATGGCAGGAGCAGACGGAGACGATTCGCTTTATCCCATCGCGGTTTTAATCGACGAACTGAGGAATGAAGATGTTCAGGTAGACATTAGTCTAAGAAAATTTGTGTTTGATTCATATTAAAAAATATATATAAATCGCGCTTTATTAGCATCCTCTGTATCATTACGCTAACCGAGTTTCTCATACAGCGAATCGTTTACAAAAGAGCTCGCTTGTTCTTTTCCTTATTGTTTCCTCATCGTCTTGTAGTATTTTGTTTTTGTGCAGAACATGTTCAAATTGAATGAGACAGAATGAAACCTGTGTGTGGATAGAAGTTGGCCGTCATAATAATGAAATTGACCGGGTGTGTTTCAAAACGTTGTGGGCTGCATACTTTGCGTTTTTGGCGGCCTGTTAAAAGGTGTAACGTTACACTAGGATACGAGTTTGACACCAATTTTGTTTACAGTCTATGGTTTGACATTATCCAGACTATGGTTCTAGATACTGAACCGACTGACTGGGGCACTGCATGTTTTCTATGTGCCCCTTAACGTTACCTGACACACCCAAGGCAGGTCTTGAAGCCTTGTATGATGTGTGTGAAGGACTCATCCAAAATGTGCAGTGTCGAGGCCCTCAACTGTCCTCCAGTACTATGAATTAGAGCCACGACCTAGATCTCTATCCTTAAAGCAATGAAACCTAATGTAAGGCAGGGTTGCATTTTTTGTGTGAGACTATTAATGTAAACTGTGTACATCCTCAGTTGCGGTTGAACAGTATTAAGAAGCTGTCCACTATTGCTCTGGCACTGGGTGTGGAGAGAACACGGACTGAACTACTGCCCTTCCTCACTGGTAAGAATTCAATCCATCCATCTGCATTTGCTCTGATTCTGAATTTTTAAATTTATGATACAAATTAACTGCTAAATAGCTTTTGTTTTTTAATCATTGCACACAATCTTTTCCCCTCTGATCTGCATTTTTTTTTCTATTAGATGGAATATATATATAAAAAAAATTGCTATATAAATTATCTAACAAATTTTGTAAAAAAAAATTAGTTAAATTTGCAATAATAGTCATGAAGTAGCGACACGTTTTCTTCCATAATCCATCCGAGTGAAACGGATTAACAAAAGACTAATTTGGTTTTGGTTTTCATATTAGATTTTAGAATATATTTATATATACTTCATGTTTTTTTTATATATATAAATTATTACATTAACATTACAACAAATTATTGGGTTTTTAGTTTGCAATAATAGTCATAATGGAAGTAGCGACATCTTTTCTTTTGTATTGTGAAAAGGTTTATCGAAAAAGAAAAAATGATTGGATGCAGCAGATAAAAGTATTTGAAATTAATGCTAATTACTAAGTACTAAATGCGTCACCAGACCCGAGTTATGACATTTTAATTATATTACTTGTTAATTTTATATAGTTCTAAAAAAAAGTTATTTTTCTAGATTTTCTGAAGTTATTTTGAATAAATAACTTTATTAATCCTGAAGGAAATTCAAGGATTGTACAACGTACTGTTATTTATTTACCCTTTGATGTTCTTTCAAAGATCTTGACATCAGTTACACTTGCTTTTGGTAAGTATTAATTGCCAAAATGTCAATTAGCTAACTGACATCCCTTCATCTGTAGACACCATATATGATGAGGATGAAGTTCTTCTTGCCTTGGCTGAGCAGCTCGGGAGCTTCACTGTACTTGTTGGAGGTCCAGAGTTTGTGCACTGTCTCTTGGTAAGTGATAAGACGCAAATGAATCGGTTAAATAATAAGATAATGATCAGCTGAGATTTTAGCTATGGGTTATCTGGTGTGGATGCGCACCTTACTGCATGTTTTCATCCTGCACTTTTCCTCCTCAGCCTCCCCTGGAGAGTTTGGCCACAGTGGAGGAAACGGTCGTGCGGGACAAGGCCGTGGAGTCTCTGCGAAAGATCTCTCAGGAACATTCCCCCGTAGACCTAGAGGTGCATTTTGTGCCACTTATGAAGCGTCTGGCCAGCGGCGACTGGTTCACCTCCCGAACGTCTGCGTGCGGGCTGTTTAGCGTCTGCTACCCTCGTGTGTCCAGTACTGTTAAAGCGGAAATCCGTCAGTAAGTTCAAATGATGCCTTATTTTTCTGACATACTCTTTCAACATCACTGTGGTCATGTTCAGTATTTATTGATATGGTTGTCTTCACAGGCACTTCCGCACGCTTTGCTCAGACGACACTCCCATGGTGCGTCGTGCCGCCGCCTCTAAGCTAGGCGAGTTTGCTAAGGTTCTGGAGCTGGACTATGTCAAGAGTGACATCATTCCTCTCTTTACAGCACTAGCATCTGATGAGCAGGTACGCTGGTACACATTTGCTTACAGAAAGATTGTTTATCGGGGCTGTCTATAAACTGTCTATTGGTTGGTCCAATAGATGATGCATGATGCTTGTTTTTTTTTCTCTTTTTTTTTTTTGTTTGTTCAGATTTATTAAAAAATGCGTTTCAATTTAATACATACTTAAACTATACATAATTTACATAATAATAAATAATTTTTATATTATATAAATTTATATTATATATTTATTGCATTTATTTATGTAATTGTGGTCGTGTGTGTTTATAATATGTATAATGATATATTTTATTATCAGGACCCACAAATATTTCCCCAGTGCATTATTATACATTATATTCAACATATAGTAGTTTAATGTAGTAATGTCACTGAAACTCCATTCCCGCACAGTGCTTGCGCTTTCAAAACAGGCATTTGTTGGGTCTCTTACACAAATAAGCCGCGCGCACACATACTCTCCTGGTGCTCGCTATGCTATTAAAACAGGTCATTACCTTTTTACTTGGTTTACATGACATTTTTAGTCATTAAATCAAAACATTTCCTAATGGTATATGCATTTTTCAAAACCAACATGAATATAAAGATTACAATTCCAAGAACTTGGCACATATACGTTTTAAACAAGATTTTTCAAAGATTTTTTTTTTTCCTTCCTGTGGGTGGAAATTGCATTCTTATGTCATTAACCCAGACGTTTACTTTTCTCTGCAGGACTCTGTGCGTCTTTTGGCGGTAGAAGCTGGTGTCAGCATTGCCACTCTCCTGCCACAGGATGACTTGGAGGCTCTGGTCATGCCCACTTTACGTCAGGCAGCTGAGGACAAGTCTTGGAGGGTGCGCTACATGGTGGCAGACAAATTCTCAGAAGTGGGTACTTATGAAACTCATATTTGGCCGTTATCCACATTTCCTCCGAGACTTCGACTAAGTGGATGTTTTTCTGTTTGTGTAAAGTTGCAAAAAGCAGTTGGCCCGGAGATCACCAAGAATGATCTGGTCCCGGCCTTCCAGAACTTGTTGAAAGACTGCGAGGCAGAGGTCCGGGCTGCTTCTGCCAACAAGGTGAAAGGTGAGGCGTCCCTCTGCCAACTTCCCAAAGCTTGATTTCTCTATGAAAACCGCCACACAAAAACAACATTATTTCATGGCCTGTTTATTTCTGCAGTATTCTGTGAAAATTTGCCTGAAGACAGCAGGGAGACCATCATCATGACTCATATTCTGCCATGCGTCAAGGTACACATTTTAATCTCGCCCACTTGTTTATGAAATTGCGTGTGGCTGAACAGTTATGCTGCACGGTGCTGGCCAAGTTCTCAGGAGGGGGTACTTAGAAAACTCAAGCTTGTTTTTTGATAATGTGATATCATATCTGGGAAGGTGTCCAGGTTGTCTCTGCAAGAGATCTTGCAGTAGGTCTGGTTGTTTGTTATTTTGGGGGTGTTTACATCTTTGCCATAAACAAGTGATAGATTTTTTTTAATTAATGACAAAATCATTTCAGTAAAGTAGCTCATACTTGAAACATGCATGTTAGGGCTGCACGATATGAGGAAAAGCTGCGATGTGCGATAACATTGTTTAATATTGCGATGACGATATGACTTGCGATAAATGTGATTGTTAACTATATACTGTTCCCATGTCTTAGTGCTTTAATAGGTTCTTTGCGCGATAGGTCAAACGTTTATTACCTGCCTGGTTCAGAATAAACGATTTTGGCACGATCCGTTTGACGTATGGGTGTCGTGGAGATTCGTAATAACGACAACGGGCGTCGGGACGCAAGATTCGATCGTTTCATCTCGTATAGTGTGTCATAGTGGGCGACAACCTACGTCGCGTCTGCGATGCTTCACGACAGAAAGACTATAGCATGTTTAATTCTTTAACGGTCCTCCACGACGGGTTGAATATGTGAGCGAGACGTGAGTGCAACAGTGAGTGTGTGTGTGCGTGCGTGAGTGAGCGAGTGACAGTGAGTGTGTGTCTGTGCGTGCGAGTAAATATTTGCGAGTGAATGTGTGTGTGTGACGGCACGCGATGACTGGTCGGAAAGCAACGTGTTGTCTGACATGTTTCTTGTCCACGACAAGATTTTAGGAGTCAAAAACGTGTAAGTTAGTGCTAATCTGAACCAGGCATTATTCATCGTGTCAGGCTGTCTGTTGCGATGTGTGCATTGCGGGAGTTCATATTGCGATGACGATGAAAATTCGATGTATCGTTCAGCCCTAATGCATGTATACTAGGGGTGTAACGGTTATCTGTAAAAAAACGAATCGTTCTCCACCCACGGTTCGACACGCACTTGTACAGCGGTTCATCTTAAATGTGATGACGCATCTATAATGGTTTGTTGAAAATAACGTGTAAAACAGACTAATGTATGTTTCTGTTGATGGATACGTATTCTGGCTTCCCAATACATTACAATAGCGATGGTTTAAAAAAAGAAAAGTGGACAAAACGGTCACTCTTTGTAAACTTTGTTCAATACAAGTGCTGTATGCTTTAATATGACCCGTCATCACCCGGGTGTTGATAGTGCGCGAGCGCAGGTAGGACCTAAACAGCACATGTTGGTTTTTGTTTAAATTAAAGTCTTTCCCATTTAAACATTCAAACACAAGATGTGTAGAAAGCGCGCGCTCTCAGACAGCGCGCAAATATTGAGTTCTCTTTCAAGTCTTGCGCTGGTCAGAAAGGACAAATTCACACACAAATTGTCAATGCCGTCTTTGCGAGTATCCTTGCAAACATAGTAGGTTATGTCTTAAGTGAATGTAAACAGTCAAGACCGACAACGCATGTGTATCAGTATTTTGGATCTGTGCATTCTCTTAAAGTGACAGCAGCCTAATATTTCTGCTGTCTGTTTTTAATGTTAATGAAACAACAAAAGTAAAGGAAATCACTCACTGCTCTTGACTGAATAGCGTTTGTAACTTTACAATGATTAATCCTTTTTTCATTTATTCAGTGAAGATTATATGGTTGTTTTACTTTTGATTACTTTAATCAATTTCTGTACCTGAAAACCACTGTTAGATGCATAAACCTGATAAGCACCATTTATTTAATTTGCATATTTTCTCTATTGTATTTATTTGTGCTGGTGAGCAGATGAGTTAACTTTGTCATTGAACTGTCCATCCTTTCTGAGGTCATGGGCAGCAGGGGTCACTGTTGTTATCCGTTACACTCATTAGTGATCCCATGTCAGCAGTCTGTCTCTAGGTTTACTGTAGCATCAGGCTAGGATTAGGTTTTTATTATTTTTATTTCCTGGTATATACATGTGACTGACTAAATCATGGTTCTAATCTAGAGGGAGTGAAATGGCATTTTATAAATGAAGCTGCAAGGCTTTTAACGAGAGCGAGAAAGGGGGACCATATTACCCCTGTACTGCAGTCCTCCTTACATTGGCTTCCTGTTAAATTCAGGATTGATTTCAAAATGATCCTGTTTGTTTACAAGGCACTATCAGGTCTTGCCCCTCAGTATGTTAGTCGTCATCTTATTTTCTACTCTCCTTCTAGAGTTCTCAGGTTTCATATCAACTACTTAAAGGTTCCTCTCTGTAATTTTAAATCGAAAGGAGATTGTGCTTTTTCCGTGGTAGGTCCCAAACTCTCCCATTCCACGTGAGGTCAGCTCCATCAATTGCCACTTAAGTCTTATTTAAAAACTTATTTATTTTCTTTAGCTTTTGTTGTGTTTTCTATGTTGAAATGTAATTTTAAAAGTTAGTTTTAATGTCATCATTGTTTTGTGCATGTTAAATGTGTTGTAAATAATCAGTTCAGTACAGTTTTACTGAATTAAGCCTGTGTACCAGGCTGAGTCGACCAGAAGAATTAAACTAAAAATGTGTTTTACGGCTAAATAAAATTAGATAAAAATGCTGTATTGTCTGGAGAAACAAATTAATCAAAGACATTATATTTTAAATATTTGTCTTTCTTCCCTAAACAATTCACTTAGACTAATACAGCAAGTCAAAATGAATCAAATTAAACATTCAAACAAACCACTAAACAGGTAAAAATGATCTTATATATTATCTTGATTCATTTGACATTTTTCATTTATTTCCCAGAAGGCCTTAATAGGCATTTTTATCTGTGCACAAGTAGTTAAATACATTTGTGGCTAAATACTGCAGTTTAGCATGGTTTTAATTAAGGGATAATCGTGGTTAACAGTATAATCCACGGCTAGTTGTGCATTAAATTATTTGTACTCAGCTTCGTGTCGGGTGGTTCTTCGCTTCAATGTCGTGCATTAAAATCATTTAATGGTTATTTTCCAGCATTGACAAGTAGGGGTGTGCTAAAAAATCGATACAGCGATACATCGCGATTCTTATATTCATGATATACAACATCGATTTCCAGCTCAAAAAATCGATGTAAAAAAAAAAAAAAAAAATTAATCACGTTTTAAACGGGGTGTGACCTGGTGAACTACAACCTCCGTTCCTGTAGATGTCGCAGTATGGCGGCTTTATGTTCTTGTCGTGGACAAGAAACATATCAGACTACACGTTGCTTTCCGACCAGTCATCGCGTGCCGTCTCACACACACATTCACTCGCACACATACACACACTCTCTCGCGCTCACTCACACACACACAAACAGCGCTCACACACACGCACTCTCTCACGCTCACTCACTCACACAAACAGCGCGCGCGCACACACACACACACACACACACACACACTCTCGCGCTCACTCACACACACAAACGCACGCTCACTCAGTAGCGCACACACACTCTCTCGCGCGCTCACTCACTCACACAAACGCACATTCACTCACACACGCACTCTCTCGCGCTCACTCACTCACTCACACAAACGCACATTCACTCACACACGCACTCTCGCGCTCACTCACACACACAAACAGCGCGCGCGCACACACACACACACACACACTCTCGCGCTCACTCACACACACAAACGCACGCTCACTCAGTAGCGCACACACGCACTCTCTCGCGCTCACTCACACACACAAACGCACGCTCACTCAGTAGCGCACACACACTCTCTCAATTTCGGTAGTGAAAGCTGCATATTTCACTTCATTGTTTACATGGACAGTACCTGAGTATCTGCACTTTATTTCCATGTTTTTTTTATTTTTATTCAAGCTCAGCCCCACATAACCTCAGTGAGTTAACTGTGCACTACACTTTAATTTAGTTTTAAATATCTAATGCACTTTATTTTAACGTTTTTAATGTGTCCATTGTTAAAAGTTAAAAAATAAATTGGAAAGGAAATTTTGTATTATATTGTTTTGACTCAATTCTTCTGCTGATTTATCAATGTGATCTGATGTAAGACTACTCAGATGGCACACCGTAACTTGTATTTTATTTTGGTTTTACATTTTTAGTTAACTGTGTGGAATATCGCAATATTTATCGTATCGTGATGTATCGTGATGAAATCGTATCGTGATCCATGTATCGTGATGCGTATCGTATCGTGAAGTCCTTGCCAATACCCACCCCTATTGACAAGTTAAAGCACTAAATTTGACTGGAAGGGTTAAAATGGCGGTTGTTTTAATCAGCTACTCGTTCGATTTAGCATTCTGTCCACTTTAAATCAGAGACAGAGATATAGTCTGGTAAGGTTACATTTATTTGATTGAATCATAACATTTATTTGAATGAATTAGCCTAGAGAGAGAAAGAAAGACGTGTGTGAATTACCTGCGTCTGTGCAGCTTCTCTTTAGCAATGATGCTGTGAGATGAATTGCATTAAGTTGAATTGCTGAACAACAGTGACGTTACAACCTCCTTGCTGAGTAATGTAATGGGGCAATTCTATAGCGAAGTTACTTTATTAATAAAAGTCGCTGTGCAGCGTTGACAAGTTTCTGAGTGTGTAGATATAGAATAGACGTTAGCGTTAATGGATCAAGTGTTGCCATTGGCCCTTAATTTTTATTTTTTATTGTCTTATGGAAATATAACTTGAGACTAAGCAGTCAGTTTAGGACAAGCCTTTTTTCTGATTTGGACTACAAAGAACAGTGAAACAGCCTTCGGTGTGCTTGCTTGGGCTGCACAAGGCATTCTTTGCTCTTAAGTGGCCTGAGAGTCTCATGACCTGATGTTTGATGTCTGTTAATACGCTTATGCAAACGGATTCTTCCTCTCAGATACAAACAGCTTTCTGCTTGCTTTGTCAGCTGGTGTGATCGGCAATTAGCTTATCCATACAAGCCACTCGCTGAAACATCATCAGATCAAAGATAATTCAGGTTTTTGGACCCTCTGCAATGTTTTACAAGCAAATAAATGTCCAGGTTTGCAGGCTCAAATGTATCCCACCCTGGTGCTGCCTTTCTTCAAAGACTCCAGTGATAGGGTTGGAAATGTTTAGGCACCAAATGAATCTTTATAGGGAGCCGAGCCGTGGTATGATTCTGAAACTATTTTAGATGCATTTTTTTCATCAATAGTGTAGGTGAGTAGTATGGTTCACTCGTTGCCAAATTGTCTGTAAAGTAGACATAATTATACCTTTTTTTTATTGATTTGTATTTTCTGTACATTGATTTAGAATTGAGATGTGCTTTGATATTTTTTTTTCACCCCATTCTACAATCACCATCTCTTTGATTACTTGTAAAAGAATAGCTTGATTTCAAAGATCTCAAGCCTCGTTCTCTTCCCTTAACAGGAGCTGGTGTCTGACACAAACCAGCATGTGAAGTCTGCCCTGGCTTCTGTCATCATGGGTCTCTCTACCATCTTGGGCAAGGACAACACCGTAGAACATCTGTTGCCTCTTTTCCTGGCCCAACTGAAGGACGAGGTAACCGGCCTGGAGCTCGGCCCAGTCTCTCATCTGTTTGTCTCTCTTACTCCTGTTGTCTCAGCTCTAGAAAAATCAGAAGGAGCTTTGACCACAGATGTTAATTTTCCAGGACTGATAGGTCACCTTGTGGGATGTTTCCTGCATGATCTTCACTAAAGTCCTTGATTGATGTTCCTTTTATTGGGCTCTCATCCATGAGCACTCTCTGAGACGTATTAGCTTTTAAATTGTAGTAATAAACTCTTAGTCTGTTTTTAAATGAAGTTGAACTTTGGCCTCAGCTTTCAGCTAGGCCATGCCAAAACCAAAACCCATCCAAACGCTTTCCTCCTGTGTTTGTGTTCCCTTCTGTTTTATTGGACTCCTCTCGATTGTCAAACACACAATCTGAAAATGTTAAGAGCTGGGTTCTGTGAATTCTGTCCTGAAGTGTATTTCCATTGGCCGCTTCTCCGTCCGGCTCTGTTTGACTAACAAACTTTGTTGTTTGGATTTTAGTCAGTCATCACCAAAGTGCACTTGCTCAAGCAAGTCATCAAATATTTGGCAGCATGTATGCATACGCTGTAACAATATCACATGAGTGTGGCGTCCTCCTGGAGCCTTTTAAGGAAATCTAAAAAGAGACGTTTTCCTTTTCAGTAAAATTCATACATGTGACTTTTACGCATATAATTACAAGAAATTATGATGACTTTAAAGCCATGAGATTAATGTTGCCTATGTTTACTTTCTTCAAGACATGTTTAATACACCAATCTTATTACTGGTCTTATTGTGCCTGATTCATCTTTCCATGTTATTGTAAAGGAATTATTTTTTACTTTTTGGTTGACTGTTACCAGGCTAGCCTTGTTTAATCCTTCCTTGAAAAACAAATGTTTTTTAATTAATTTAAACCAATTAAACATTAAATTAATTGATTCATTAAACCTATTTAAAATTTAATTTAGTTGACTAATTATTTAAAGATTTATATATTTCATTTATTTATTGATTGATTTAATCATAAATATATTGTGGTGTATTATTTCCCTGTAGTGCCCTGAGGTGCGTCTGAACATCATTTCTAATCTGGACTGTGTGAATGAGGTGATCGGGATCCGGCAGCTCTCTCAGTCTCTTCTGCCAGCTATAGTGGAGCTGGCTGAGGATGCCAAGTGGAGGGTTCGACTGGCCATCATTGAGTACATGCCATTGCTGGCTGGCCAACTGGTGAGTCTGTGCGCCACTCTCGCATTTGCTTAGAGATTGATTAGATGGATCTGGACTGAAGACTAGTCTGCTTCCTTCCTGGGACTCAAAAATAAATATAAATATTCATGTTTTAAACCTGGTAATGTTCTTTATTCTGTAATTTTTTTAAATTAATTTTATGGAGCTCTTTTCCATACATTTTAAGTGAATGTTTAGCAGATCTCCCAAAAGGAGTAAAAAAAATTTATTTGGATTTTTTCCCCCCAGCTAATTATTGCTTTTAACTGCATGAAATGTAACTATATTCCCACTTTGTTGCTAGGGAGTGGAGTTTTTCGACGAGAAGTTGAATTCCCTGTGCATGGCTTGGCTCATTGATCACGGTAGGTCTTCTGTGTCCTCTTTTTCCAGTGTATGATGATTCAAAACGATGTAAAAAGATGTATTGAGTAATTGACAACAATGAACCAAAACCTTTAAACTGTATAAGTTCAAGCAGATGCATTTGCTTACATTTGAAGATAGCACAGCCAAGACGTGAAGCAGTTGTCTCTGCCTCTCTTCTGTCTTACTCCTTCCCCAAAAGGAGAAAGAGAAACACTCATGTATCTCTAGACTTTTCTGCTCTGCTCTCTTGGACAATTAGAAGAGATTGATAAGACACTAACTCTTACCCACTGTTCATCATTCTCGCTTTCTTCCTCCTTCTCTTTTACCTGTGTGTGTCTGTCTTTATTAGTGGCCTTTCTTTTTATTATTATTCTGCTCTTGAAGTCTATGGCAACCCATAAAACAGCTTGCGGTAAAGTTGTAAACATTTTCAAACATCTAGGCCGTGTGTCTGGTTTTCAACAAATTTGAGTCGGGTCATCTTCAGACCAATTTGACAAAGGTAGGGATTTCATGTTGAAAGACAAAACCTTTTTGTATACCGCACCAACGAATTTGACTGCATAATGGCAAACTGCATCTGAGGCTGAATAGATTTGACATTGACACCAAACTGTTTGTAATTGCCACCCAACTCGGACCACATCAGATCAATTTGTTTTCAGTGCCGCGTATTGGTCAAAAGTAATAAGCAATTATCACATTACAAGTGATTTGTATTGATGGGCTTTCAACTATTTTGCTTAAAATCGTCTGTGAAGCGGGCGGCTCTCTGTGAACAAATGCTCGAAACACGCGCACAGAATGCTGCTTCAGACAGCACGGCAGTGCCGCATAGTTCTCTTTCGCACTTGAATGGACAAATTATGCTGAAATGCCTGCGAGTATCATCGTAAGCATGATCTTAAATTGGTTAAGTGTTAAATGAATGTAAAGAGTTGAGAAAACAATGTGTGTCAGATCCGGATCATGTGCAGGTCTTAAAGTGACAGCAGCCTAAAAAACCTACTGCTGTCTGTGATTTTAATGTTATTCAAAGAACAAAAGACAGAGAAAATCACTCACTGCTCTTGACTGAGTCACTTTTGTAGCTTTAAAGGTGCTCTAAGCGATGTCACGCATTTTTTAGGCCAAACATTTTTTTGTCACATACAGCAAATATCTCCTCACTATCCGCTAGCTGTCTGTCTCCTGAACACACTCTAAAAAAACGCGGTCTCTGTAGACACCCCAGGCTCCACAAACAGCAACAAAAACAGACTGGACTAACCCGCACCACGAAACATAACAAAGTGTTCCAGCCAATAACCGACAAGAAGGGGTGGGGTTTGGGTTGTTAGTGCGCGGATGAGGAGGAGGGAGAGTCTAGCTAGCCTCCGTTTTGTTTGGCAATAGTTCGAACGTCAACAAGTGACGTCACCCAGGATCGCTTAGAGAACCTTTAATAAGGATTAATCTATATTCAATTAATAATTTATTTAGCAAAGACTGTGCCGTGTTTATTAACTGCACAGATGTACCTATACATGTTAGACCTAAAAACTTAAAGCACTGTTTACAATGGTACATGGGTCAAAAACGGAGCATTTTTTTTTTTTGCATTTTAGCGGGGGGAAAATCTGAACCGGTCTGACTGGGCCAATAAAAATAAAAAAACTCTTAGCATTGAACCTTGATATATTTAAAGCACAGGTAAATGTGACAATAGGTTTACGTAAAGATTTTTAAAAAGTTTACTTGTTTTTAAAAGCCTATTAAATGTTACAAATTATAGCTTTCAGTTATACTGTAATGTTGGCTATAATTAATGGCTATACATTTATTATTATTATTTTGAAGTAGAAAAGGTAAATTGCACAAAGATCTGAATTCACTTGTTAGTCCAATTAAGTACAGTCTATTAATACAGTAATCATAGACTGCAAGTTATTGAGATTCTGTTTTTCATGTATTCATTAAAATGACACACATACACTACCTTACAAAAGTTTGGGGTCAGAAATAATTTTATACAACAAAGGTGCATTACATTAATCAAAAGTGACAGTAAAGATTGATAACTTTTGTAAAATTATAAAGAAATCTGTAAAAAAAAAAGCACTAAATCGGCATATGTGACCCTAAAGATTGGAGTAATATTTGCTGAAAATTCAGCTTTGCCATCACAATGTCTAATACAGCTTCATATCTTTTTTTGGGGGGAACCTGTACGAATTTTAAACTGCCTGCTGATCTTGTTTTGAGTGGCATGTCAATGGTAATGAATGTTTCAGATTGATGAGCCTCTTAGTAAATCTTCAATTTAATGGTTGTCAGAATGGTTATGGTTACTCAGTCTGAACCATGCGCTGAGTAGATCCAGCTGTTGAGGTGTTTTGCATGGTGATTTTCAGTGAGGAACTGAACCGCACACACACGCGCACACAATTACACTCTGACACAGTTGTAGACAAAGGGCCAGATGGGTTACATCACTGGAATGTTCTTGTATATCCTGTGCTGCTGGGCCAGTGCTGTCGTCTTACATAAGAGCTCCGAGCCGAAGCGGCGCTATTATCGGTTCTGTCATGTGTAAATATGAACTCATCTTTCTGACAAATACACGCAGGCACATATGCAGAAGGTACACAGTGTCAAATGGATTGTCTCGTTCTGTGTGCGTTTTCTAATCCCCCTTTTAAAGCTTGACCTAGTTCATGAAAGTGCTCATCACATTTTGGCTGACTTGAAGTATTTCTTTTTCTTTCTTTCATAAGCTCTGTGGGGACTATGGGTGGGGGTTTGTCATGAATTTTAAACTCTAAATAGGATTGTCTCAGGCAAATTCCCAGCCTTTTGAGAAAGGGGGTTATGTCATCGTCAGACTGATTTTTGAAAGAGCCGCCCGTCTGATGTTAAGTAGATTTGTGATGCACAATTTCCCAGGATGTTTGTAGATATTTACTCTTCCCAGAATGAAGGTAAAATGGCTTAGATTGTGATCTCTTGGAGTTATTGTGAAGTCAGGTGGGATGTAATCTGTGGCGGTAATGCTGAGCACCAAAACAACGTTGATTTAACCCCACTTGGGTCCAAGTCTCATGCCAGAAATCTGATCAAACAAGCGGGGAAAGCTGAAAATAGCAAAGTAAATATTACAGGATGATGTAATTTTATGTCAAGTCGTCTTTGAGGAGAAAAACAAGGGAAATGATGGACCTCTGTTGGATAAAGTGTGTGGTGTACTTTAGCGGATAAAATCTGGACTGGTAAAGTAAAGATTGTTGTCTGCAACCCTTAAAGGGACAATCCATTAATCACTGTTGTGACTTTAAATGGGCATTTAAGTTGTACATTAAATAAAAATTCACACACCTTTTAACTAATTTTTAAAAAATAAAAGTTCTTGCTTTTATTGTGGGAAATTAATGCTAACAGGATACTGGTGAATCTTGCTCAGTTTATAAAAAAATCTAGTTTTCACGATCTATTCAATATACAGTGGAAAAAGTGCCATTTTTATGTATACGTTTATTTATTTAATGTATTTTTAATTTATCCATTTTAATTAAATTTAATACATTTATTCATTTGTTTAAAAAAAAGACTTTTTACATGTAGTTTTTTTTTTCCTTCAATTCTGTTAAATGTCACATTGAAAGCAAAATGGTTTGTTAATGCTATTTTATTTTGAATTTAAGTAACGAGTTGTGGTTTAGTAAGGTTTTACAATAAGATTGAACAGCATTGATTTTAATATGCGCATTAACAGAAGTGTCTTTGCCGTCTTTTGCAGTGTATGCCATTCGCGAGGCTGCCACCTGCAACCTGATGAAGCTGGTGGAAAAGTTTGGAGCAGAATGGGCTGAGAACACCATTGTGCCCAAAGTCCTTGGCATGGCCATTGATTCCAACTACCTGCACAGGATGACCACTCTTTTCTGCATCAATGTAAGTATGGATGGTGCCTGCTCCAAGTGCTCATCCAGGTGCTAGTCATTTCATCAGTGCCTGGTGTGGCAAGATGGGAATAACTGGAAGCCTTTTTGTCCTTTTTCTTTCTTTGGGTCAGGCTCTGTCTGAAGCATGTGGACAGGACATCACTACCAAGCACATGTTGCCTGTAGTCCTCAAGATGTCCACTGACCAAGTGGCCAATGTGCGCTTTAATGTAGCCAAGTCCTTACAGAAGATCGGGCCAGTTCTGGACAGCAGGTTTGTTTAACCCTCTGGAGTCTAAGGTGTTTTTGGGGTCCTTGAGATGTTTTGATATGACCTGATATTTGTATTTTTTTCAGTTGCTTATAAACATATTAATGGCAAAGGTGTAATTACACTCTATTTAGCACGAACATGACTATCATAATATGTGAGCAACATGCATGTACATGTTTGCATTTTTGAGAGAATATTATTTATGCGTGGTTATTCAAAAAACTCAAACTTAAATGTTCTGATATAAGACCACAAACGACCAACTTCACATATTCCCACAATACTTTTGACTAATGGATCTTGTCGGCTAGAGTATTTACTTCAAAATTATCTGAAAATCATCCGGGCTAATCGTTCACATTAAACAATAGATTGATTTAAATTTTGTAAGACACTTTTTGTTTGGAAAGGCAATATGCAGGTGGGCGTGAATGATCCAACAAGGTCATGAATAATGTCCTCATTCACACCTGGAGAAGACAAAGACCTGCTAATGCTGCAGTGCATACTAATGAGCCTTAGGTGTCACTGTGGCTACAAGAAAAAATGCAAAGACAACACACACACATATATACATACATATATACATACATACATATATATACCGGTATATATATATATATATATATATATATATATATATTACTACAGAATTGGTTCAGAGTTGGAAACATCTTGAAAAAAAGTGTATTTTTCCACAAACTGTATGCTTGCAAATTGTATAATATCCAAGGTAAACATTTCTAGTAATTGTGCAGTTAATTCTCATTCGTATTTTCAGAAAGTTTTGGATTATGTAGGCTATCCTCTTCCCAAATTTGTCACTAATAAAACACAAAAATAATTTATAGAGAAGGCTTATATTGACCTTTTAAGATTTTGTTTGCACCTTGTAAATTAGGTTTTGATGTGGCAGTAAAAGCTTTATAAATAATCTATCCAAAACGAAATTTTGTCTTTCATATTTCGTCTGTAACATATGGTCTTTTATAATATATATTAGGGCATAAATGTTAATTTGCAGTTTAATATGTTGCTATACAAATACATTTTATTTCAACGTATTCAGTCGATTTTTACTCATCTCAGTAGGCAATATAGATAGTTTGCTAAAAGCGAAACTCGCGCGAGCTGTAGTAAACAACAGCATGCGCCGTTCATTCATTCAAACACAGAAACGCGACTCAAATTTAAACAGTCTTTTGCGGTTTACAGACACCATTTCATATCGCGATTAGAACAAAGCACTTACTGATGATCTGCAGCTGGATCCGTTGTTCGGCTACTCCAGCACGTTTGAGGTAAAATTTCCAGAATTATCACGATATTATTATTCCTCACAGCGAGTGTGTTGTCCAGCTGTTGTGGGCGTTGACTGGTTTGCATGTGTTGCTCCAGATTATCTGCGTTTGAATAGCAGCGCGCTCTCGATGGGCGTGTCACATTAGCAGATAATGAGGTGCCAGAAGGATAATGAGCACAGCTGATCTCTCGCTCTTTTTATATAGATTACATAAACAGAGAATATTTGTTTTAGTTTTGAATTAGATAATTTAAAACTACACACTTAAATGATTATAGAGATATATAGCTCATGTCTGAGTGAATAGTATTCGCTGAGATTTGTTTAAATTTAGAAACGTGCTTCAGAAAAAAAGTTCACGGAGACGGAGAGGCATAAAGCACTCCCTGTTTACTTTCTTTATTTTACAAAAGCACAATGTTTTATTTCGATTGTAAGTGGACACATAAAAAAGTAGACATTTAACAGCTTATTTTCTCATATTTCTTAAGGCTGTATGACCAAAACTGACTGAGTATTTTAGGTCTATTTTGCTGCTATGTAAAAAAAAACGAGCAAAACGCGCCCGCGCGTTTGCCGACCCCAGGGGGTTAAGTAATAGCTGCCTAAACCCTATTGTTGTTCATGGTATAAGCAAACATACAGCAATACTAACAATGATGTATCCCACAGTGCTCTGCAGGCAGAGGTCAAACCAGTCCTGGAGAAACTAGCCACGGACCAAGATATGGATGTGAAGTACTTTGCTCAGGAGGCTTTAAGTGGTACATATCCCTTACTCTCTTTAACCTTCAAGCATAAATTTACGTAGAACATTTTCATTCTCTTTTTTTCTTCTTCTCTCTCCGTAGTTCTTGCATTGGCTTGAATGACTTCCTCTCCACATCCAGTGAAAAACATGCAACACAAAACCTGTTGCATTCTATTTATTGTTCCTTTTGAATGATTAAGTATTGTCTGTTACTTTGTTTACTCTCAAAGATATTGAATGTTCAAAGGATGGACTACTTTTGGTTAAGTTTTACCTCTCAAACACTGTTAGAGCAGCTCGGTTCTGCATGCTTGTACAGTTTGAGCTTAGATCTTCTCAAACGTCACCCGTGAGCCATTCCTGTGCATTCGTATCATAATCTGTACATGCCTGCTTCAGCATGCCTTTTGCTTTTCTTAGACCGGAGCTCAGCCTGCCAGTAGCAGATGGTGCAAAATGCCTGTTTATTTGCTTTAGTAGATTTGCTAGCGCACAGCACATTGTTTACATGTGTTCCCTCTCCAGAGGAAAAAAAAAAAAAAATCTCATGTGCTCACACGGTTTAACCGCAAAGTCCTCTTTGTGCACAGGGTGAATGGTTAGATTACGGCCTATCTTGAAATTTGCTTTACGCAATAATGTCACACCTTTATCACAAGCTCTTTCCATCTAGGGACCATGTAATTGAATCAGTTGTGCTCTAACACGGGATACACGTCTTAAACGGCATCACACGGTTTTGCCTGCAGGTTTGTGCCCATGTTGGTCCTGAATATCCCCCTTTATTGACTTGTAGACTTGCTCTAACTTTTGTGCCAATGAAATGTCTAGTTATAGTAAAATTAATAAGTTTTCTTTTATCTTTTTCTTTTTAAGTGGAGGGCATGTTAAAATTGTGGACATGTAATCATTGGGCTGGCATAGAGGAACTTTGTCTTCCGTGGAAGGTTATAGACTTAAATGAACAATATTCATTGCTCCAAACAACTTTCACCTTCTGCATTCTGAGGAAACCCTTGTAGCTCTGTTTTTGTTGAATTAGTTTGGGATATTGGTGTACCTTTTAGGACTAAATAAAGTCATTTGAACCACGAATCTTGCTGTTGTCATCTTTTGACGCACTCACAGACTAAGCGTCGCATGATTCTAACTGGAACTGGGTGTGCGTCACACCTGTTAGATATTGTGTAAGAGTTTGTCATCCTATATAATTTTAAAGATTAATGTGGAATCAGGTTTTTGGTCTCCTGATGAACCGTTTTCTACAGTTACCTGGATAGTGATCTTATCGACCGCATTGGATTGCGTGTTTTCGTCACTGAACTTGGCAGGAACTGGTGGTGCTGCACTTCTCCTGAAGTATCAGATGGCTTATTTAACCTGCATTATGTAAAAAAGTCTGGATTTCTGACTCTTAAATTTAAAAATTAAATTTGAACCAATTGAATGGTTAAGGGTGACACCCTCAGAATTTTAAGGGTTTCAATTCAAATGATATAGGATAGTGCATGTAGTCGCAGATCAAGCAGACTTTAGCTCAATGGTTTGCATGGGTATTTAATACTGTCTCATTACCTTAACCTAAATGTGGAGAAAGTGGACAATTGGTAAGCTGTCTGAACCTCAAATTAATGCCTTCTGCAATTACTCTTAAAAATGACCACATGGAATGTCCTAGCAGAAATAAATGTGATGTGGACCTCTGTTTTGAACAGAGGCGGACAGAGTACACAGCTTCATTACTTGAGTAAAGGTACACACACCCCTTGCTAAATTTTACTCAAGTAAAAATACTACAGTCAGATGTCTACTTAAGTAAAAGTACTTGAGTATCAAGAGTACAACATTTTCTAAATATTGCATACTGCCACAGTGCTTACATTTATGTACAGAAACGTCCTACATGAAGTTATGAAAAATGTTAATACCTTGGAGAATGTAAATGAAATTGAAAGTATAACCAAGTCATTTTCATCTTTACCATGTTGCTTTATTTAACATTAAATAAAGGCAATACAAGGCAATAGCACAATGGCAATGCTCTGACAAACCTCTGCTAGAGTTTTAATGGATTTTTTTGCACCCACATTTGAACCTGACTGTGTTAAACACACCGCATACTCAAGAACATCAAAGCAAATGCTCAGCTTACATTAATGTGTAATATCAGAAAAGAAAATTCCTTTAACAATTGTGTGTACGTGTGAGTTTCTCTGTTTTTCATCAATCAAATCAATAAACCTAAAGCAGCAAAGAAGGCAATAGCAATGTTCTGACACACCTCTGAACCTGAAAGGTGATTGCTGATAGGCTGTCTCAATCAGTGGCGCCTGCACAATCCAGTCACGTTTGAGAGGGAAACAACAAATTGAGGGTTTCTGAGATTTTCCTTTTTTTTTTTTTTTAGAAGTAGTAGCGGGTACTCACGGTTATGGATAGAAATGTAGCGGAGTAAAGAGTACAATATTTGCCTCTCAAATGTACTTGAGTAAAATCATGAGTACTCCCCAAAAATGATATTTGAGTAAAGTACAGATCCCTCAAAATTGTACTTAAGTACTGTACTCAAGTAAATGTACTCCGTTACTGTCCGGCTCTGGTTTTGAAGAAAGAGGATGTGTTCAAGTCGCTCATCTGTTGTGATAAGTCTCTACTAGTTGGAATGGGTCATGTGGCTAATTGTTTTCAGATGTTCCTGCTTTTGCTTGAACAGGATTATGCAACAGCAGATGTGCTGGAGATGGATAATAATCACTTTGTTTAGACCTATCAAGCTGAAATTCAAAGACTGACGGCACAGAAATGGGGTCATCTACTCACAAAATGCTGCTACGTCTTGTATTTATAGTGTCCAAAAATATGACGTCATTCTAATGCTTCTGATGGTCTTTGATGAAAGTACAGATCTGCCACTTCTCTCCTCTTACATAAGATGTTCCCCAGGGTTCAGTACGTGGCCCACTTTTCTTCACTTGCATATCAACTCTCACTACTATGCTGATGAAATTCAGATCACACCACCGGCTCTGAAACACTACTTCCGTACTGCATCAATCTAGGCATCAAGTACTGGATGGGCTCTAACTTCCTGAAACTCAGCTTTAATAAAATGAGGTGATGCTAATTGGACAAAAACAAAGCATGATTTTTATTTTTCAGAAGTTGAGTTTAAGCCCTCTGAAACTGTCTGTAATTTAGGTGTCTCATTAGAGTGATTTATCCCTCTTTTTGATGTCACTTAATAAGATTACATTATTTTAATCTACATGCCATTGTCTCAAACTCGCCAAACTCCAGCACATGCTTTTAGTGTAGCATTAATAATATACTCAAGGGTTTCTAAATTCTGTCCCTCAAGATCTACCGTCTTGCAGAGTTTAGCTAATCCTGATCAAACATACCTGAGCAAGCTTCAGGATTACTAGACAATTACAGGCATCCTGCATCAACAATGCATAATTGCTTGTGTAAGGACATGTACAGTGTATCTATGTAATTTAAAGTTGAATTTGACTTTAATCAGAAGACAAACAATCCAACCGACTCACAAAGGACCTAAATTCATTATCATGGGGACAATAAACTAACCTTAGATTGTTGTTGAGTTTCCTTGAGCCAAGCTGCCAACAGAACGAGCAGTATTTTTCCATTTATACAGTTTACAACATTATAACTATAATGTTCTTATATAAAAAACGAATTTATGCTGCGGTGAGAGTGTTTTTGGAAATTTGTGGAACTTCAAATCAAATATTTTATCTTGCTATTGGAGAAAAAAAAAAAAAAGGTATATTTGCTGTCATCTCCCGTTCACCGCTATAGAAGTTTCCCCAACTCTGATGACTTCTGCTGCTGCTTTTTCTCTTGACTTCTGCTTGAGAATATGTGAAAAGGCTCCATTTTCTAGTAATCTGGAAGAACTTGATTGGCTCATTCAGGTGTTTGATTAGGGTTGGAGCGCTTGACTGTCTTTGTTATACATTTCTAATATTCCATATGCTTGTCATGTGATTCTCTTTATTGAGACTAATCAATAGCATTCAGTCCAGTTCTTTGTGAATTTTTGCCTCTTATGGAATTGTATAAACTGCCTCTAGTTGATGACCTGTTATAGACCAAGGAAAATGCTTTCCTTAATATTGTGGAAATTCCTGGAAAAGTTTCTCAAATATCAACATTTTTAGTCTTCCTTTAGACAATCCTTCAGATTTAATTGTGTTGTAACATTTGATGCTAACATTTTAGTGCTAAACTTTGAATTAAGATAGATGGATCATTTTATACTAACTATACATCTTATTTTTGTGTGGAGACAAACTGTCGTAGGCAGATGATGCATTTCAGAATCCCAGCCCAATGAGAGAAGCATCATTTAGAAACCACAATTCCATGAAAATGAGGATTTGATGTGTTTCTGATGGTTTGAGGGGATTAGAAAACTACGCAACATGGTCAGAAACCAATCTTACTCAATAAGGAAGGACTGATTGTTTCATGTTAAATCATTCATTGAAATCTAATCATTGGTGTGTGAGATGTTTCTACGACACATTAGCGCAATACACTCTGTGCCTGAGGCTTATTTACTGGTCAGCCATTACTGACTTCATTGGATCAGTTGTTTCGGTCCACTTTAGCTGACTGAATTATTCTGTGACAGATTACCGATCATGATGTTCCTCTGAGGGTAAGCTGTCTGAAAACCACCTAATTATGCTGTAATAATATCATTCTACAGCAATGGGAATATTATTGCATTAACCACATTTGTCTCAACTCCTCAAGATTCGGGAAAGATGCCCCGTAGATGAACTGTAACATATAGATACATATGTATTATATATAGATATAGTAAAGTAGACATTTGCTCATTTAATTTAGCAAAATGTACAATATTGAAAGGGGGTAAAATGGCCCCTGGGATTAACTTTTACAGAATTTACTTGATATAATTATTATTAATAAAAAAAAATGTTTTTTAAGTGTCAGTGTACACTATTCTATTTAAATTTTTATTTTGACAATTTAGACAAAGCAGTAAAAGATTCATCTGAAAGGTCAAATTCATTTTTGCATATTAAATTACCCATTATTTAAATTGAAGATGTCGTAATAGCAACACTATGAATGCAAATGCAAAGATTTCACTTTAACCTATAGGTTTTAATGAAAGCAAAGATGTCTGAACTGTACATCATGGAAGAATTAAATAATAACCCCATTAATTACAATCAGCATTAAATTGAAAAATAATAACACTATAACAAGATGCCACTTGGGGCCTTCTGTGCCAATTCTGAAGGGGTCATCTTACCCCAAGACTCTTATTTTATCTTTTTACTTCAAAATAGAAACTATAACTTTTACTCCACACATCCCTCATTAACAAACAGACACAAAAACGTTGATATTCAACATAAATAATACAATGTCATAGATCACTATTTTCCAGAGATATACCCTACTGAGTAACAATTCCACCTAAACCTGGCTGCCATTGCAAGACATCAACCATATGGATTGTGTTTATGCTTTATGGAAGTTGATCGGTAACCCAAAAATAGATTTTATACCATACACTTCCAGATAATAATGAAAAGAAACTGAACAGAACTGCAGTGGGCAGACGGCACGTGTGAAAGACATTTTTCTAACAGCTGGAAACCCCTTTCACCCACAAGATGATCTTCTTTTTTTTTTGAGTTGGGTAAGAGAAATATTTAGTGGTTGTTTTTCGAGAACAGTGGAAAAAACAGCCGTTTCTCCGCTTGTGTAATTTGTGAGCATTCTTGTGTGGTGAGCTGTCTGGAGATCAGGCTCTTGCCTCATCTGTGATCAGAATGAGTGAAAGAGAGTGAGAGCGTACATGGAAGTGTGAATGAGAGCGAGTGAGCTCGGGGTCATGTGAAAATCACAGCTGAAGAGGAACCTCCCTTTGGGAGCGAGCTCTGAACGCTCTGCTGAACGCATTAATTGAAATGTTCTAATAGATAATTGAAAGTTTGGTGAGCATAGATGCACATAATTAAAGCCATGACCTGTCTTAGACACAAAAACTACTTTCAATCGTGTCATAGTCCGAAATACTCTATCCCCAGCTTCACAGACAAGGATTACGCCTAGTCTTTTATTTTTCTAAGGCACATTTATAAAAGCTACCTATGTCCTAATTAAACTAAGGGCTAACTCAGGCTTAATCTAAGCGCTGTCTGTGAAACCAGGCCTATATGATCTTTAATGTAAGATCATACAAGCGTTTTCTCAAAAACTGAAAATTCAGGTTTGGCGGGGGGAAGAGTTTAAAAAAAATTAAAATGTTGAATTCATGGTGACTAACTTGAGCACTGCCTTTTCAAAACAGTTTGGAAAAGTGCTGTTCACACAGCAGCAGCTGGAATAACTGTCTGCATGAACGGGTAACCGATGTGACTAAAGTGAAAATCCCACCAGGAAATGAAGACACGAAACGCGAGTTCAATAAACCTTTTTTAATCTTAACAGCACATTAGCTTATGTGTGGTCAACAACCATGTTGAAGGTAAATGTAGAATAGTAGAATGTTCCAAGGAATGGTGTTCGCCAGCAGGTGTGATTATGATACGGCAACACATTCACTAATCTGTTCTTTCTGAACTATTCATAAGAAATATTGCTATTAATACTTTTCAACGGCATATACTGATTGACAAAGAGAAAAGGAAAAAGCACATTTACGAAGCAGTCCAAGAAGCTCCAAACTCCACATGGTGGGGTTATACAGGAACATTTCTGAGGGGACTTTGGTTTTGTACCTTTGTAAAACCTGGGTCTACATATGTCCTGTAACAATACAAACAGAAACAGAATCAAACTGAAAAAAGTTATTAAAGAATAATTCACCCAAAAAAGAAAATCTGTCATTATTTACTCACCCTCGGGTCGTTCCAAACTCATACGGGCCACTTTCATGATAGTTATATGTCCTTTTTGACGCTTGTGAAATGTTTCACGGAAGAAAGTCAGCCATTCAGTTTGGATCAAGTGAGTAGAGAGTAAATGCAGACAGAATGTTCATTTTTAGGTGAACTATCCCTTTAAGATCTTAACTTAAAAGAACGAAGAAAAAAGGCACACGGAACACTATCACATTAAATACAAAAATTGTTGCATTTTGAAAGCACTTCCAAAGTTTCTAACCCCTATGTTACACGAAACAATCGCCAAGTCGCGCTCTCTCGGAATCCTTCTTTGAGAGAGCGCCGGCTCGCGGGGAGCAAGTTATTGGAAAGAGATGAATTTGTCTCTTATTTGACAAAACTAGCAGAGCAGGTTCATCTTACCAATCTGCCGTCTCCTCAGCTACATTAACTTTAGCTTCCATGACAAAGTGCTCCAGTACATGATCTGCCTTAATGCGTGTTCTGTTAAAAGCCCCGAACCTTGTGATCAATTTGCGTCATGATCGTTCTCTGTAGAGTGTCTGATATCTGGGTTTAGTCACAGACTGTCGTTTCAAGTAGAACAGATTTACTAAGTGCTGCTAACAAAAACAATCTTTGTTTTGTCTGTCGTAAATGCAATGAATTGGCCGAACAATCCAGTGTCTTGTGGATAAACGTGAATGCTGATGTATTCTTTAGTGTAGAGGGGTGAATACCACCAAAATAATCATTCAAATCTCGAAATCATTCAAATGCATGCCGACATCGCCCATGGAGGTGATGATGTCACCTGACACGCAAGAGTCATGACTCATCCCTTCACAGTGCACCAATTTGAGTGCAGATTCTGAAGAACTGCAATATTAGCAAACAAAATAACACTGTTGTGGTTTGAGGAGAACAGTTTGTTATTTTCAGGGCCTTTAGGATGAGCGTGAGGAGGAAATCCAGTGGAAAAAAATAATCGAAAAATCACAGCTTCATCCACAAGTATCTGTGGATTTGGACTTGAGCCGTTTAGAAGATGAGAAACATCCGGTGGTAGCAGTTTTGGGTGGTGCAGTTCCTACTTATGGCTTCATTTTTTTTTTTTTTTTTTTTTTTTTTCAGTTCTAAATGAATCAGTATATTGCTTCAATATTGCCATGTGTTTTAAACTAACATTGCACTTGTCGAGTGTGCACGACTAGTCTTTCGTAATCAAAGTCAGACGATTCGATTGACATTGTTCAGTACAAAACGTGTCAATATTTAGTTGTGCTGTCGATCAGGCTCTGTATTGCAGATCTAGGCTGTCTTTGTGCTACATATGGCGCGTAGCGAGCAGCTCCTGTCCTGCGGTCGGCTTGGAGGCGACGAGGTGAGCCCCCCGACGCAACTGGCCCGAACGCCACGCCATCCGGCACTCTATTGTGAGAGAGCAGCAGGTGGGACCACTGGAGAACGAGGAGGGAGGTAGGGAGGAGTTTCGTAAAGTATAAAGATCACAGCTCACGTTCGCAACAACCTAAACGTCGAACGTACAAAACTCGATCCGTCCCTGTGACGTCATCTCATCCGTCAATTCATCCGTAGTGAGTCAGATATCAAGGTAACACTGGTTATTCGAGTCTCAGCCTAGTTCACCAGTACGAAACCGTGCTGGGGGTCCACGGTCTCCATCATTTCGCTGTCCAGAAATGGGTCGGCCAATGCCAACCCTTCGTACCCAGCCGCGCCGCCCTCCGCGGGTGGAGGCTGCTGCCCGGGATCAAGCGGATAGTCGTATTGCTCCGGGTACAGTGCTTCTCCTGAGGGGGAGTGGCTTGGATCGCAGGCTGAGTAGGTGTAGTTGAGGGGTTCGGCCTGTTGGGGCTGCAGCAGAGCGGAGAAGCTTTGTGGTAGAGGCTGCATCTGAGAGTAATGTCCCAGGTAGGGTTCATACGCTAGGGCTTCTGGGTTGGGCTCCATTAGGTGAGCAAGTGGCTGTGCATGTGCAAACGGAGGTGAGGTCTGGCGGTTCTGCGGCTGCTGATGTGCTGCTGCGATCAAACCCTGTGGCTGAGGTGGGGCTCCGGAGTCCTGGTGGCCCATGGTTGCACAGGGAGCGTAAGGGTCCTCCACAATATGCATCTGGTTAAAGTATGTCTGCATTTGAGATTGTTTATGAAGATATAGACGTTTTTGTTGCAGCCTGCGTATCGAACAGAAGGGGTTTAATAGACGGATCACTTGTTTGACATCAAGAAAGACCGCGGTAAAGGCTAGTACCTGTGTTCCTGCAGCTGCTGCTCCAGACTGCGAGGAGTTTCTTTGCAGAACATCTGGCAACTGCTGGGGCTGTTGGCCATCAGTGTGGCTTTCTGTACAGAGATGAACAACATCAGGGATTGTGAAATGCAGAGCTCTAGCAATCTTTCAGCACTGCCATGGAAATCTTGAGATATACTGTGGTGAACTTTTGGCCTTTTATCACTTTTATTGATAGAGATAGCAGAAAGAGTACAGGAAATGGAGAGAACAGAGAGCTAAGCACCAACCGCAGAGAAGTATTAAATATTATATATTTCAACATCTTTGCAAACGTCAAGGCTTACTGCAAACTTATTGGCCAAAGGTATTGTGTGGCTGCTAGCACGTTTTTATGTGGTTGCAAGCATGTTGGAATATATTTGCTAGGGGTGGGCATCGTTTGGTACCTCACGGTTAGATTCAAATAGATTTTTAATCAAATTTCGACATGTGCATAGATTTGATTGTTATTTACTGTTTTGTGTTACTTTTCTTATTTGACTGCGGTAGGCAGTTTAATAGGTCTAGAAGAAAAGAAAATCAAACTGAATTTAGTTTTTCTTCCCATTTTAGTCAATCCAATATTATTAAACAAATGCCCTTTAAGTTGACTATAATCATTACACAGTCTTCTGTAATAAAGCAAGGCAGGCAATTTTATTTTATGATATTAAAAATAGGAACAAAGAAGCACATTACAAACAATAGGACAAAAAATATATACAAATGAAACAAGTTTTCCAGGTACAGTATCATAGGTCACTACGTTGTCTTCACTGTATGAATTGTATGAATATAAATTGATTAATACAAAAGCAGAGTTTTATTTTTAATTAATGAAACGGATGGCAACAGTTTATGAGGCTGCTGTCCCTTTAAGAATGAATGCACGGATCTAATATACTGTTACACATCCGATTTTCTCCCGTTTGTTTTTGTTCGCGTAGGAAAAATAGACTCTTTACAGTGAAAACTCTTGAATACATTTTGACATAATTATGTGTGTAGCTGTGAAAGAGAACTGAACGAGTCCTTGTTCGCGGCTTATTGTGATTAATGTCAATAACTTTAAGTAGAACTGCGAAGTCAAAGAAGTGTAACATTTTAGAATTTTTTTAATTCTTTTTTGTGAATCGATGATAATCGATTTTTAAAAAATCGATTAATCGATTTTTCCCGCACCCCTAATATTTGCTATGGTATTCTGGATGGTTGCTAGCATCTTGCTATGTTGTTCATCCAGGTAAGACTGTCTGAGCAATAGTAATATTTATGCTTGTCTTAAACTATCATTACTAAGCAACTATTGTAGACCATGAAGCCTCAGAAATGTGCTGTGTAAGTGTACACACATCTCAGATGGGCTATAATGATCATTAGCTGGATGACGTTGGCAGAAATAAAGGTGCGTCACCTGTATTCTGTGAGAGAGGTACTGCGGCTCCAGACTCTGTCTCCTTGACAACAGTGCGGGGTGTGTTCCACCTGAGCATAGAGCCATGTCATGCTGGTGACCTCTTTCCTCCTGCACAAACCATACATACACACAGAAAACATGTCAGCGCCTCGCTAGGTGGCCACATCGGCGGCTGTGCACTCAAATGCATAAATTCATTACTTGGTTATGAAAAGGCTGAATAGCTGTCCGGTGACCCACAGGGAAAAACATGTTGGGAAAAACATGCCAGTCTGCTCCAGTAGCTGATCCTACTCACAATGCTACATGCTTCTAATGGAAGATCATTATTCACTGTTCTTTTTTCTACTATATTAGCTCAGTAAAATGAACATGATTTAGAGCAGATTTTTTTCTTGGACTTCATCTAGACACTGGCGCCTGCCCTGTGCGGTACCCCTACTAGTTATTCCCATAAGTGTTTATTCATTGATTCATACTAAATCTCTGTCTTCAGCTTGCATGGAGCAATGGGCACCAGCCACCATCCTGTAACTCAACAATGGCCGCATTCAGCGGGCTTACCGGAAGGACAGTAAACAACTGACAATTGGCTGCTTCTTCTCCAGTCATTACATAAGCGGGCTGTCTGTGTGTCAGTAGGGAGGTTAGAAGGGTAGAAGAGTTCAAGTAAGGGCGTTCTGGAACTTTTCAACCAAAGTAACTCGCAGTGCTTCTCGGAGTAATACATTTCACATATAACTGTATATATACACACACACACGCCGCTGTTTGGATTTAAATAGGCAAATGCTTAAGAGTGTATGATTGGATCATTATAGCAGTGATTATTACATTTCTAGCATGTTTGGCAACCGTTCTTCTCTAACCCTAACTGATAAAGTGTGTAGCTTTTCATTTGTTATGCAAGCATGTAGGAAGATGCATCATGGCCATATTTCCAAGATGACAATGTCAAGATTCATCAAGCTCAAATTGGAAAAGAATGGTCGGGAGGCAGCATGAAGAATCATTTTTACACATGAATACACTTTTGAGTCCAGACCTTAAATTCATTGAAAGTCTTTGGGATGTGCAGTAGACTTTACAGAGTGCTTGACTCTAGCATTGTCAATACAAGACCTTGACCAAACATGTATGCACCTCTTGATGGAAATAAATGTTGTGATGTTATTTCTATTCTATTCTTTTCAAGATCTTGTATTGCCAATGCAAATGTACCAGTGTATATTTTTTCTAAACAATACTAGAGGAGTATAAGATGTAAAAATATAGAATTTGTATTATTTCTTGTTTAAAAACGTTTTAAGTAAATTTAGTAAATTTATTATTACTGGTGTGATCCAAAACAATGACAAAATTCGCATTTAGGAGATCTAAGCATTCAAAACTTAGTCTCTCACTTCCGCTAAAATGGATCACAGATTTTTTTTTACATCACCGCGGAATACAGCTTCTCATCGCATCTTCTGTCCAATCAAACGCTCTCTAGAATCTAAAGCGTCCACCTCCTATGCTATAAATACCACCTGGCCAAAGCGACCGTGGCTGTATCTGTACATTAGACCGTCCCCTCGAAGAAATCAGGACAGAAGTGGTTGAAAGTGGACAAAATAGACGGATTCAAACCAGGTGTAAACGGGTATGTGTGATCCGATAGACCAAAACGCATCTTAATATCAGGTGTAAACAGGGCCTGAGATGTTTCCTTGAGGGACTACCATTTTTACTACTGGCTAAAAATAAAAATCTATATTTTACCTAAAGTTCTCTTTAGAGTATTCCATACTGTCCTCTTCGTGCAATCTAGAAACGTGTCCACTCTATCATTCTTTCTTTTTGGGGCTTTTCTGATGACAAGACATCCAGTTCAAAACACGCCGCTTCGGTAGCCATTGTTTGTTTACGCTCACAACATATCAGTCAATAGCTCCTCAATCTCGATGACATTAAACATGTTGTTAAAGACAGCAAGTAATAATTGGTCGGGAAGCAACGTGTCTGACATGTTTTTTTGTCCACAACATGATTTTAGGAGTCAAAATTGCATATCGTAATTATCGTGTAGTCTGAAACCGGCATTAGAGATACTACAAAAAACATTTTAGGCTAGCTCAAATCTGTGCTTTCTAGTAGCTCCCCTGGTGGACTGACCTGTAGTGCAGGGTCCAATAAGCCATGTGGATGTACCTGAGGGCTCAGCAGCCCCAGGGAAGGGGTTTCTCCAGAGCCCATCTGCTCATACACCTTATTTAGCTCCAGGATACCTTTGGTCCGTGCCAGATTCTGTAGGTGCTGTCTAAAGGCCACCAAGCCTACATGGAGAGAGGAGTAAGATTATGAATAATAGCACTGTTATTTCCAAATGATGTACAGGTCATCAGATGATATTCCACCCCCTTGTGTCATCATTAATTCTTACATGGGAGTGTCAGAACAGAGGAAGTGACACACATTCCCTCAAGCCCACGCCACCTCTGCTTGCTCCTGTGCGGTTCTACCATGTGACCTCTATTAAAGTTGCTAATCAGTCTATTTCAGGAGAAGATATGTTCAGCCATGGGTGCAAATGCTTTATTCATCATTCAAGTGCACATTAAAATGCTGTTTAGTGGCTCTTGACTTCTCTGCAGCTAAACGGAAGATGGGTTGAAAAAAGGGACTCCGGTTATTTTAGGGCTTCAAGTGATTAAGGGTAATTATTCAGGCCACAGGATGAGAGAACTCAATAGGACAGAGTTGGCCTAATCTTCAAAGCGTTCCCTGATTCACTCAATGAATCATCTGACAGGAGGGGGGGGGCTGCATTTAGAGGAGGAAAACAAGAGAGAAACCGGGAGAGAGTGTGAAAAGGACAATAAGTGTGAGAGAAAGACAAGGAAGAGCAGAGAAATGTTTTAATCTAATGCATGTACCACAGTGGGGTTCAGACGTGTGAGACCACTTGTAAAAACTTGTGCACTTTTTAAAATTATTTTATATTTTAGTATTTGTTTTATTTAATAGAAATTATATCATCAGCATAACAAATTCGAGTGTCACATGATCCTTCAGAAGTCATTCTAATATGCTGATTTGATGCTCAAGAAACATTTCTTGTTATTATCAATGTTGAAAGCAGTTGTGCAGCTCAATAATTTTGTGGACTCTTTTGTGTAGATTCTTTTCAGGATTCTCCGATGAATAGAAAGTTTAAAAGAACAGCATTTGTTTGAAAAAGTTTTTTTTTTATTCTTCACTGTCTAATCAATTGAATGTCTTTGTTGAATAAATATATTAATTTCGTAAAACACAAAAGTTTAGGGACAATAAGTCCCTTTTGTTTATTTATTCTCATGGACAGCACAGGATGCTGCTCACCTTGTGTAAGTGAGGTGTCTGACGCCCTGCGGCCCTCTCGGAAGCTGATGGGAGAGCGGTTGTGTGTCTCTCTCCTCTGGGTGCTCAGCGCTTGCATGGTGGGGTTAGCGGGACGAGCGCTGATGAAGGGCGGAGTCAGGCGGGTGACGGGTGTGTTTGCCAGGACCACGTCGTTAAGAGAGGGTGCATCCTCCAGCAGACTGTAGTCACTGTGCACAGAGCCCATGTCATACTCTGTGTCCACGCTACCCAGAGAGGGGTTATGACCCATGCTGAACAGTTTACCTGGGTAAAGAGAATGAGATGACACTCATTTATAATCTTAAAGTCCCCCTGTGGTGAAAATAAAGCTTTTAATGTTGTTTATATGTCCATGTGGTGTTTTAATATGCTCTAAGACAAACCATGTGCAAATGCATAAGTCAACACCATAGCTGAGTATTTTCTCCTTAAAACTGCAGTGAACCAAAGACAGTCTCAAAAACGCGGTCTGAAATCGCTGGCGTTTCTGACGTCACAAACTACCTTGTAACCAATCACGTCAACGAGTGGATTTCTGAGCTGGTGTGAGTGAGTGGAGGCAGGGCTAATTTGCATATTCATAGAACCGTGTTTACTAAATGAGGCAAGGGTGTAGTTACATTCAAGCTATTGTAAAACATGAAGATTTTTAATGTTTAAATATGTAATTTTTGTGATCAATTATGAGTTTTAAGGGATAAAATTATTGACTACAGGGGGACTTCAACAGTTTTGAAGTAGTTGATTATTCTGAATTCATTGTCATTTTTATTCAAATTGATTTATTGACAATAAAGTGGGGTTTGAACCTATAACCATGTGGTTACCCTTAAGCCACACCCACCTCCACTGGTCACGATTCCTGGCTGGTTGGTGACCTCAGACAGCGTGTGTCTGCGCTGACCAAAGCGGGCCGTCTGATAGGCATTGAAGACATGGGTATGATCATCCTCAGTGTCCAGCTCCTCCGTCTCGATGCCCTCGTCTATAGACATCTCCATCATGTTGCTGGGAGACGAGGCGCTGGATTTGCGAACGGCCACGGGGGGCAAGGGGTCCAGCATGCAGCCGTTGACCTGGAAAACAATGTAAAGATCTCTAAATAAAATGTGGTGAACAGTATTTGAATGATGCTACTGTGCTTGAGGAAATTCCCACAGCCATGTTGCAACATCTAACGCCTGGTACACATTGTACGATTTTGGGCTGTCCCTGATGAAAGACGACCAATCGTGGTGATTTCTGTGATCGTGGCTCCTAAACGGTGGTCCTACATCGTACAGTGACGATGTTGCAACCAAAGATTGCCTGCGATAATTTTCTAACACTGTCAGAAATGTAGCATTATCATCTCTCAGTGTGTTTGCTGCTGCAACCTACGTCTACTGACTAGCCAATAAAAATGCGACATGAAATGGTTCTATACTAACTTGTGTCGTTGTGCCTACAATTCAATAGGTGTCATCATTGTACAGTCTACATACAAGTCGTACCCAAGTTTATTACATCCATGTCACATAATGTGAAATCCCACAGTCTGTAGCAGGCATTATGGAAAGCCTTCCCTGAAGACTTAATATTGCAAATGGCAGGTAAACATTTTTTTTAATGAAAAATAAAGTGTAAACTGTGAAATATATTAAGCCACATTGTGAGACATAAAGTTGTTTCTTTATTACTCTGAAGTGCAAGTGTAGTATTTTCAACACTAAACCGACTTGCGCTGAATAATGTCACTATTATCTTGCTAGAACGGTTTTACAGCAGAATTTGAATCTCATATTTGATTAAATTTGCATTAGTTATTTTATATTCCTGTTTATCACTGTAAATCTGCTTTGAAACCATTTTTTTGTATCAAGCGCTATAAAAATAAAGGTGACTTGACTAGTATATATGCAATTTCTATATTTATTTCCTGAACTTTTCAGGATGTTTCATTCTCTTACTTTGCATGAATTCTCACTTACACTGGTGTTGTAGATAAGACATTTCACCCACATGCCTCCAGCACTGTATTTCCCATAAACTAGTTCTAATCTCCCATCAGCCCTAACAAGTCACCCACAGTCCTGAGGCACATTTCCACTCAGTCAGCACCATGCACATGTACTTTTACGTGCTGTACGATGACAGGGAGATCTTGATGAACACATTCCTTAATGATTTGGGGACTGACTGAGAGTAAACAAAAGCTCTGCAGTCTCTCCCTTTTTGCCTCTTTTTATTTCTCCCTCTCTTTCACTCCTGCAGTTCGTTCAAAACGAATGAGTGAGCTGAAGAGGAGGGGGTGGAAGTCTGGAATGCAGGGACAGGAAGTGTGTTTTGGCTGAGAGGGCCGTCAGAGCCTCATGCAGACAGAGTACACTGAGAGAGACATGCCATCAAACACACACACTCAACCAACATGGATCATCTGGATGAGTTGAGTTTCCTGCAGCATGCTGGGCCAGGAATGCTGTTATCCCAACACACGGTTAAAGAACAGCCACAGATCCTCTTTTTATTCTTTATTCTTTTTGCATTTCAGCCCATCTTTGTGCCCGGCCCCTCTGTTATTCACACACAAACAGTGTGATCATTCGGACTCTGAACAAATTATGTAATCCCAGCCGTCCCCTCCCCACCAGTGGTTGTGTTGTACTCTCTGAGATCAAGCTTCAGATTTGATGATCTCGTACTGGAGAGAGTGCCACAATTCCCCCTCTGTCATTTTTTCAATGCTAAAATATTGAATTATATCTCATGTGGAGAAAGCGGAGACTATAATAAATAAGCCATTTGTAGGTTGATTTCTCCAAAAAGTGTTAACACGATCGCTGTTTGACTATCTCAAGTAGTAAGTTTGCGTGGGGGCTATCTATTTGTTCAGCCAATGGCACAGAGGGACATGTTTAAGGAAACCTGTGTGGAAACGTACATTATTTTATGCAATTATGTTTTGTAATCTTTCAACACAATGTTGAAAAAACGACTTCTGTTTTTTTGCTGATGTCACAAAAAGTTCTCCCATCCATCCTCCATTCATATGGAGTCACTAAGATTTTTTTATGACCTGAACAATTCTTGAACAGGGTTAATATCATTAACTAAAACTGAAAAAAAAAAAAAAAAAAAAAAATTTACTTGAAACAAAAATGTTACCTGCAATAAAATAAAATATAAAAAACAACTTATTTCCAAGGCAAAAATTATCATGTTCATTTAGTTTAACTTAAAGTAACTAAAAAAACATAAAATAAACTAAAACTAATAAATAAAAAAGGAATAAAACAATAAAATAAAAAACAATAACACAACAAAATTACTAAAATTTAATTTAAACAATAAGAGGATTTTTTTTTGTTAAAGAGAGGAATTAGCTAATGCAATGTTCAGTATGAAAGCCATGAACGCTCAATTACTCCACATTTCCGAAGATGGTAAAATACCGAAACACACAAAACCAGACAGTCTGTGGTGTGCAAGTGTATGAGAGTGAAAGAGAGAGAGAAGAAAGAGTGGAATGACTAAGCCGGAGCGAATGGACAGCTGTCACGTCCAATGTGTGTCACTGCCAGAGACGTCTACAGTCTGACCCGCTTATGTAAGCCAAACAGCTGTGGACGGCCTCAAGGGGAAACACTCACAGTGACACCTCACCATCAGATACATAGACAAAAATGACTAAGGCTACTAAAAACCATCAAAGTAAACAGCTTTTCCCTCATCGACACAAAATGCAATAAAAACAGTGCAAGTGTAAGTGAAAAGAGTCTTTAAGAGAGCAGATTATTCCTCCTCAAAGAGACAGATAAAAACGAAGACAGCGTAACTAGGTCTCGAGTAAGTGAAGTAGATACGAGTGGCAGAGCTGGCCGGCTCCTGTGCTGTTATTCCTGTTCTGTATGCCAAGCTGGCAGCCGATCTGGCCGTCTGTCAGGATGGTTCTGAACAAAAGGCTCCTCGGGGAGCGGGCGTGATGAGAAGGCCTGAGCAAACAGCCAGGCCCACTGCCTGACCTTGGAAGGACTAACGTTGCTTAACAGCAATGTAGGGAAGGAGTGTAAGAGCACTCAGCGTGCAGCAGTCAGGTTCAACTCTGTAACAACAGCTGTTTGTATCAGTGTCTCAACAGCCCTGCAGCTCGCTGCACATCAATGTAGGAAGAATGTCTCAGAAGAATGGGCTTATGGGAGATTTACATTACAAATGTTCAAATGCATATATAGTAGACATAGATCAATATTTATTTATTTATCTTATAGATACATATCTTATATCTTATCTAAATCTATCTATCTTAGTTGGGGACACTTAGTATTCAACAATGTTATTGATCTTGTTGATCTGACTGTACTGACGCTGCTGTGTGAGAAGTGAACAGAGCTGGATGATGACATAACTGTTTTCTGCAGAACTGCTTTGTAGATGAAATGAACTAATTTAATAATTGATGATCTTTACAATGGAACTGAATCAACACTGAACTGACTTCAGCTGAACAAAAGCCGAAATACATCATTTTCCTGTTATCACTGTAAAGCTGCTTTGAAATAATCTGTATTATATAAAGTGCTATATAAATAAAGGTGACTATATCTACCTACCTACCTATTTTAAACATTTGCTACGCTTCAGTGAAAACTCTAGTTTTCATAGAAAAATCAATGCCTAAACGAGCAACAGAGAGAAACACAAGCTTCCTTCCTCTATACTTGAACATCTAATCCATTTCTCACTCACTTTGGGAGTCCCAACCTCCTCCTCCATGAGGCTGTGCTCAGTAGCACAGGTGGATTGTGGGAATGTGAAGGAGTCTGCAGAGGCTTGAGGCATAGCTGGGGATCGCAGGAGACGCATGTTCTGAGGCAGGAGGCTCACCTGAGGAGCAGCACTGCTCGCCTGCGGTGCAGAGAAAAAGATCCGGAAACAGTCAACAGCTTGGCCAACATCATACTTGCACTGCTGTTAACATTTGAATTTTTAGAGGCAATTTGAAGAGTTTTACCTTGACGACGGTCTGCTCTGCAATCGTACTGGGACGTCTCTGGCGGGCGTCGAGTCGGGGCTCAACTGGGAAACTGCAGCGGTGGGCCTTTAGCCTCTCAACCAGCAAGTAGTAGATAGCAGCAAAATGATTGTAACTCTTATTCTGAAGAGACTGCAGAACATATGGAGAAATGATTAAAAAGAAGTGCCATTAGTCAAACGTGTATGAACATTAAGGACACAATTTCATTTTTTCAAATCAGTGTAATTTCTCACCTCTACGGTCTTGTGCTGGTCGATGCCCAGGCTGTGCATCAACCTGAGCACCTGTTCACTGTATTCTCCCACACCAGCCTCCCCCTCTACGGTCTGCTGATATAACATCGGCCGCTGCACAGGCACCTCCATCAACATCCACTTGTGCTCCTTTATTTGTCCTATAGACAGGCGTTTAGAGGGGTCTAACACCAACATCCGCCTGATCAGATGCTCACAGTCTGCACATAAGAGGAAAAGAAAAAGATAAACATGACACGTCCTGTACCCAGGAACTGATGGGGAACTTTTTTTAAATAAAGTTTGGGGTCAGTAAGATTTTTTTAAAAGAGATTAATACAATAATAAAAACGCATTTGAATGATCAAAAGTGATAGTGATTTATATTGAAAAGAAATGCTTTTCTTTTTGACGTTCTTTCATAAAAAATGAACATGACACGAACGGTGGTGTATGTTGGAGGGGGAAAAGTCTTGGCGGAAGAACTGTTTATTCCGATAACAGTTATAAGTAAATTATTATTATTATTGGTCAAGTATTATCATAATTGGGGGAGCAGTGAGAAAGTTCTGTGCTTGTCTCAGCAGCAGCTCTGTACAATCTCAACCTGAAAAGGTCACAGTGTGTTTGCTTCACAGTAAACACTGCTGCATCTGAGACATACACTCAGCAATGGTGACAGCCTGTACCCTCCACTGCTTAGGACAAGATTTGTCTACAGTCCCTGCCGAAAACTGCCCAACAAATGCTGCACTGTCAGACCAACACAAACCTTAATTACATTATCTCATTCGAGAATGCACAAGGTCTTCTTGTCTGTCCCTGTGTCCTTTGACTATTGACCACGTCTGACTCAGCTGGGCTGAATGAAACTGACGTCACAGGGCTGGTGGTGATGCAGGCGTGCTGTTGCTCATTGCTGACTATTTTTTTTCGAGACTTGTTCATCCTGTTAATCTGTCACATTTATGGTTGCTGGAGAGCCTGTGAGACACGAGTGCAAACAGAGGGAGTCGCACGGCTAACACTCCTTGTGCTAAAACGCAGTGGGATGTCCACTTGCTGGAAACATCCTCCTCCAGACGGCTCCCTCACTTCACCAGGGGGAATCAGAGAATCTTATTACTATATTCATGTAGAAATCATAAGCATAAATACAACTGTCAAGAACTCTGGCTATACCTTGATTGTAGGATGAATGGTTATTCAGATGCAAACTGATCTGAGATGTTACACCATCATCTTCACTGACCATTCAATTGAAACTAGACTTTTATACTGATATTAATAGATATTAATCACTGCTTGCTTTAAAGACAAAACATAAGACAAATTTTATGAATTGAAAATTTAAATTCAGTCATCATTTACTCGGGAACCGGGACTGTCTAGCACCAAAAAGCATCCAAAGTAGTCGATTTGACTCGGGCACTAAACAGCAAGTTTTCTGAAACTAAACAATAGCTTCGTAGAAGGAATAGACAAAATGCAAGTTTTCATTCACTGAAAATCTCAACAGATTATTGGGAGAAAGGGACATTCACATTAATGTGTATACACCTGGGTCCAGAACAAGACATCTACAAAGAATAGTTTTATATCACACCATAGGCCCGCGTACTGGCGTTCAGTCACTTAAAGGTATGGTCTGCAATTTCGGAGAGGCTAGCAATAGCAAGCTAGCTTTGAAAGCATAAGATCCCACCCTCCCTTCAGAGCGCTTTCTAAAGCCACGCCTCCTTCAAAACACATGAACACACCCTGCCAGAACAGTCCGCAAAGAGAGAGTAATGGCGTTAAATTGCCTCATGTCTCAAAGTACATAACATTACAATAATAATGACCGTAAACAACTTAGAGCTCTGACATTGATAGTGTTGCCACAGAAATGCATAATTCCGAGTACGAGGACGTGAACAGCTCCAAGTACGAACATCACAGGTTGCTAGGGGTGTAACGGTACATGTATTCGTACCGGACCGTTTCGGTACAGGACTTTCGGTACGGTGCACATGTGCACCGAATGCAATCTTTCACGTAAATTAGGCTAGTTTTGTGTGCGGAACATGCGTCAATTCCGAGTTTCCACACGAACATATTAAGTGTCGGAAGTCTCCGCGTTGCACTGATTAAATCTGATTAATCGTTTTTGTGATTCAAATACATGTAAAATATTACCATAACATCGGTCTTCCTGTGTGCGGAAATTTGTTTATGTTGCTGTGACAACGAAACACGTGCAAGCGCGCCTGTGTTAAGAGTGCTGATGCGCTCAAAAAAAAAAAAAAAGAGCGCTGCTGCACTCATCTGTGGACATTTCCGAATGCCTTTCTGTTAAAAGCGGGCTTTCCAAACAAACAAACGTACATGTGTCATTAGTATGAGAAAATGTATGTATCACCACATACATGGCACACTTGCTTTAGCCCAGCCTCTCGCTAGCTAGCGTCATGGCCAATATTGGTTTGAGAGTATTTTATTTAGTGGAGAACTTTGCAGCAGTATTTTATTTCTTATTCTTTTTATTTTATATATTTTTTATTTATTAGTCTAACGTTATATTTTATTAAAAAGTGTGTTTAAAAAAAGTGTAAACAAATTGTTAAAAAAAGTTTATAATAAACAACCAGCAGTTTGTTTTGCATTTCTATCCCTTACTGTACCCAAAATGAACCGAACCGTGACTTTAAAACCAAGGTACGTACCGAACCGTGATTTTTGCGTACCGTTACACCCCTACAGGTTGCCATCTCATAACTACGGTTATGACATAGCGTGAACATGGCATAAGCTCGTTTTTTTTGGTTTTCATTTTAGTTATTAATATTAACCCTGGAGTAAATTCACGTATCTTTCGTGAGAGATATGAGGCTGGTGCGGCGCACAGCGCTCATTATCAATAACGCCACCAGCCTCGCAACAGTCTCTCACGCCTCTCGGCCCCGCCCTTCTTGCCACAAATAATAATAATCTTAAAAAAAAAAAAAAATGTAATACTTTTTCAAATGTACAACTTGTGATAGAAATTCTAAAATTCTCTCTAGTGACACCTCACTAAACACATTATCTTAATTTATAGTAAAAGTATCTTCCTCAATCATACTTTTATTTCACCTCAAAGCATCAAAGGGCAGAGAACTTGTCCTACATGTCCTAGAAGATACTGCCATTACTGTGCAAGTTCCCGAATGTTCCATCTCATCTTGAGTTCTCATTAAAGCTACCAGGATAATTCTGGAAAAGTACTTTTCCTTCACTGAGAAATAAGCCAAAGTTCCCTGTATAGCACACCAGGCTCCCATAATCTTTCCCAATGGTGCGTGTGCTGTATTCACTGTGTGACGTAGTGTGAAGCATGTAGTGTGTGGTGTGTGCAAGCAGTCTTGGCTGAGAGCAGACTGAGGTGGGGTGAAATCCTGTGTGATGAGAGCATTTGAAAACAAAATGTAAAGGAAACCCACACACTGTTCTCATTTTGGGGAGTAACAGTTTCACTTGGGGACCCGCAAGGACATGAGTTTTTAACATTCTCAACGTGGCTTAATTGTTTAAATGTCTTGAACAAAGTCAACTGACTCCCTACTACCGGCCCCCCTCCCCCCAAATCAGGGGCCATCCTGGCAAGACCGGTAGGTTAACATGTGTTCGTTCTTTCTCGGGTTACCTGATCCGTGCTTAATCACAGCGAGCAAAGCTTTTGAAAAATGAACAAATGTGACATTATGACTCTTACGTCAAAAGCGGAACACCCCTCCCTCTCCCAGAGTCTGGCCTGAACTGGCTCACTGCCGTCAGGATAGTCTGAACTATCTTGCGTCTCAACCTTTGCCCTATCACTTTATCTCTCTCTCTTTTCTTGCTCTCCTTTCTTTTTTCTCAAACACAATCCTGCCCTTCACGGCCTGCGTTATTCTGCCTAAAAAAAAGAGTGGAGCGAACGTTGACTGCTTTGATTTTACTCTGCGTAGGAGAACAAATCAAGTTTAAGGAAGCCCTGTATAACTAAAAGACGTGTTTTCCGGACTATAAGTCGCTCCGTAGTATAAGTCGCATCAGTCAAAAAAATGTGTCATGAAGAGGAAAAAAACATATATAAGTCGCACTGGACTATAAGTCGCATTTATTTAGAAATTTATTTCACAAAATCCAAGACCAAGAACAGACATTTAATCTGGAAAGGCAAGTTATTCATCTACACAATAGCACACGGAACAACAGGCTGAATAGGTGTCCGGCATGGTTAAAAAACACAATGGTGGAACCAGTGATAAAAATATATATATATATATATATTAGGGCTGTCAAACGATTAAAATATTTAATCGCGATTAATCGCATGAATTTCATAGTTAACTCGCGATTAATCGCACATTTTTATCTATTTTAAATGTCTCTTGATTTCTTTTTGTCCCATTATATTTTCTCATTTTAATGCTCTTATCAACATAGAAAAAGTGGATCGGCTTGCTTTGTGCAAATGTTTTTTATTGAAAACAACATTGGCATATACTGTGTTCAATTTCACACTAACATTCTCACTTGGAGCAAATAATCTCTCACACAATGTAACACTGTCCATCAATAAAAGGGTGAAAGAAATACTGACGAGGTGACGTTACTGATATTGACAGGTGGGCGTAGAAACGCATCAGCTGTGTGTGTGTGTGTGTGTGCTTGGCCATCAAGTGGTATTTCAGACTGGACGTGCTGCGATGATAGCTCAGTTCACAATGACAAAACACAGATCACTTTGGTCTTGTCAATTGAACCATTTCGCAACTTTTTAAAATTAAACTTTCCATTCAGAATCTTATTGGCATCCATTTCGGCGTCTCGCGCTCATCATTCATCCACTCAAAACGTAACGTTAAAGAGGGTCGCACACCGGACGAGAGGCGCAGCGCCTCGTATTTAAAATTCGAACACATTATTCTCTATGAGTGTACACACACCGGCGGCGCCATTCTGCGTTTTTATTGCTGGCCATAAACTGAGAAAGTGCGCGTCCGATGTGCGATACGAGTTGTCCTAGACGCGGCTCGGCGCTGCGCGTCTCGTCCACTCTTTGGCCGGTTCGCATTGCAAGCCCAAGTGTGTGCGGCATGCCTGTTGTTTTGTTTCTGGTCTAGCTAGATCCGGTGTGGTGTTGTAGTTTTAATAACGTTACTAGTTGTTGCAAAAGCATGTGAAAAAAATACAAAGTTTGCTAGGCGTTAATCTCGCGATAAAAAAATTGACGCCGTTAAAATGGGTTTGCGTTAACGCCGTTAATAACGCGTTTAACGGCCAGCCCTAATATATATATAAAATTTAATAAACTTGTCAGTAGGTATGCTTGATAATCAGTACCATATTAGTGATATTAAATAAGTTTTTTTAATAGATTTATTAATTGCTAATTTAAATGTACCATATTTTTACATTACATTTTTACACTACTATTCAAAAAATGTTGGCGAATAGGATTTTCTTTTTTTAAAAGAAATAAATACTTTTATTTACTTTTATTCAGCAAGGACACATCGGCCCTGTCCCAAATGGCGCACTTGATGTGGACTTTCGGTCTCGTGGACTTAAATTGCGCGTGCTCGCTGAGTCTACGAGTCCGTAGGCCGTCCCATTCATCATTTTAACGCTCTGAAGTGTGCTCAGCAGCGCCCCCTTTGTACCCTTGAAGCGGTCTTCAGTGAAGCCCGCATAGATGCAGGCTTCAAGCACTTTAACTACCCAGGAATCCTTGCGAATTTGCGAAAGGCCAATCAGACAACGAATGGGAGGAGCTTTGACTCATGTTAACATGGATGAGAAGAAAATATTTAAGTGTAAATATCATTATTTTTATAACCTATGTGTACATTTTGCCAGTTATTACCTACAGTTTATACAAACATTATGGTCATCAACCAGTGGTTGATGTCTCAAACATAAATATATATTTAATATAAACATAAATAGCGCACTGAATAATAGGCTACGATCGCATTATGCTTAATTAAATAAATATAACCGAATGTCAGGGCTTTACTGAGTCATATGTAAATGTAGACTAGAAATATAATATTTAAACAACAACCGGACCGTCTTCCTATTTCCGGCGTGGCGATCGAGTCTGTCCCAAAAATACCTCTCAATGCGCCCTCGTGGACTCGCACCAAGGGCCCTATAGGTCTGCACTACATGACGTCACCAAAGTGTGGACTCTGAGGAAGTCCACAAGTCCGGAGTGTGCCATTTGGGACAGGGCCAATAAAGCTGCAGTCCGTAGTTTTTCCTCTTTGTCGCCATCTCTGTTCGAAATCTGCAATTGCAGTTATTTGCGGAATCATCAACTTTACGTGGGTTGTGCCTCGGCACGGCACAGTGCGGATGAATCTAATGTTTTGAGGAGAATGTGCTGCTGTCAGTCACCGCGCCGGTGTGGATACTGTCATTCGGAATCACAGATTCTACTTTTTGGAAGTATGGCCAACATTAGAATTTTCACCGTAAAATGTCATCTGAACAAGTAAGTAACATTCACTTTTGTTCTGACCAACTAAAGGGAAAAAAACGCATTGCAGTAAATCGATCTGATTAAATCTAACGATCGCTTATCATATCCCGTCAAACCGTGCTAATTATACTTTGTTCTCAAATTGTTAACAACATCAGCATTGCGTGCCTACATTTAATGCCCTTCCAAATTATTTCCTTGTTTTCGCATGGGCCCGGTTGCAGTCTCTTTTTTTCTGTAGCCACTCCGAAGTTCAAAGTCTTTTGCATTTTACAACGTGTGAATCTCTAGTTGTCACTGGTTATTGTCGTTTGAACCTTTCTGGATCCGCCATCAAATTGATAAGTTTAATTATATCATGTGCTGTGAGAAAAGGCTATAAATCTCCACCTCCAACATCCTCACACGCAATATAGCCTACTAGACGAAACTCCTTCTTTATGTGTACAGGTGTGACGTAATGACGCAAAGACATGCTCAAATTTCCAGCGAAAATTCACCAGTACCACTGGAATTAAAAACATTATTACAAGCTCACCATTTTGTATTGAGCTAAGGATTTAAAATGTATTGGATATATTTGGACAAAAACAGCAATTAATTGTTTTTTCATCAACAGAATGAAAATAATTAATCGGCTTATTGATATCGACCAGAATTGTAATATCAGTGCAACCCTACAAGTCAACCTTACTAATCAACCTTACTAATAGACTAGTCGGTTACATGATGACTAGTTTACAAGTGGACCCTCATAACTAATTTCAAAGGGATATGTTCCACTACTCAATGTCTCTGAGCAGTTAGAGCCATTCCTCTTTATCCAGTCCAGACACACACAAACTGTAGCCAAGCACTTATGGAATGTCTTAATTGACCAGGCTTGAATTTCATGAAAAAAATAAAAAATAATAAAATGCAACTGCCGCCAGAAAACCTCTCCTGGTGGCGGCTTCGTGCACTAGGAGAGCGTCTCACCTTCTGTCATGAAGTAAGGGATACGGAAACGGCCCTCCAGAACACGCTGCCGCAGGACGGGGAGAGAGGGCCCATCGAAGGGCAGGGCACCACACACCAGCACGTACAGAACCACCCCCATACTCTGCAGGAACACACACACAGCGTCAGCTCAATGGTGAAAAACAAGATTATAATGTGCAAATGTACAGGTGGCATCACTTACTTCCCCTCATGTCGTTCCAAACCTGTATGACTTTTCATTTTGTGGAACACAAAGTGAGAGTTTAACAGGAGGTATATGCTGTTCTTTTCTCATTGTATATGAAAATTTAACCTAATTAAAAAGTCATATGGGTTTGGAAACGACTTGAGGGTTAGTACATGACTTCCACTTTTTGGGTGAACTCTTCCTTTAATGGCAGTAAAAAGCGAGCACAAGAGATTTCACATGATCTGATCTCTATCTCTCTCACACGAACTGCAGGGTGTTTGGTTTACGCTTTGACGTCAGTCGAGTTCTCAAAGGTTGAATAGGTGGTAACACAAACAACTGTCAGCTGACTTACTAATCATTTACTGTCAAACACACTGCAGTGTGAACGTGCACGGATACATTGGCAGTGCAGAGTGGCATTACCCAGATGTCTAGCTGAGGTCCCTCATACTGCTGTCCCTCAAACACCTCCGGGGCTGCATATGGAGGACTCCCACACCATGTGGCCAGGGGCTTTCCCGACTGGAAGAAATTTCCAAAGCCAAAATCTGCAAAGATGAAAAAAAAAAAAAAAAGAGAACGGTAAATTAGAATGAAACTGACAGGCTTGGCTTTGCCTGTGCTCAATATTGATTGTACTATCAAGGTTCCCACACCAAGTGACCGTTGAACTTTTCTAGTTAATCATGACTGGTGTGTTTAAAAAAGCATTTAATAGAGACTAAACTCACTAAAATAGATATTTCTAGCTGATTATATATATATATATATATATATATATATATATATATATATATATATATATATATATATATATATATATAAACATTATAAATAGCTTTACTTTTGATCAATTTAATGTATCCTTACAGAAAAAAAGTACTGACCCCAAACTTTTGAATAGCACATTTCCATGACTTTTCCAGGGCTAAAAATCACAACTTTAAAATACTTAAAAAAATTAAATAAATGTATTCATTAAAATAATGCCAAATATAGTTCATGACTGGTAAGATGTTAATGGCGGTTAAACGTTCTAATTTTACCCGCTTTTGGCAAGTGTGAAAAAAAAAGGTGAATAATGGATCCTGTAAGTGTGTGGATCATTTGTCATCAATTGTCAAGAGTTGAGAAATATAATATCCTTCCAACTGCATACCATACTTTCTGTGCAAAATCAGTTTACTGATGAACCAGAGGTGCAATGTTTGCCTTAAATTACCCATGCCTCTGACAATACAGACACTGCAAAAACATCCTTCTCCAATATCCTAAGCCAAAAGCACATTTCCTCCACATATCCTCAAAGCTCACAGAATTATGCTTTTGCAGCCCGCTTCTTTCTAATTTGATGACTAATATTAGTGTTGTACTTACTGAGAGGCCATTGCAAAAAAACAAAAAAAATCATTCCCACACAAACTTTGCTGTTAGAGTGTAATTTGCCTGTAGTAGTCAGACAGCATTTTTACATATATCTTTCAGATCCCATTCAAAAATAGAGTTTTGTGACTTAGCCCATGTGTGTTATGTATGAGATCATCTAGATACAAGTGATAATTAGATAAAGCATTTAAAATTTAGTCTTCCTCTTTTGAGAAACAGAGCAAAAATACCGATGACTCATTCTGCAATACACAGATTTTTGTCCAATCAAATGCCATCTAGAATGAATATATCAGTTTCTCTAATACCGCCTACAACTGACTAGAAAATACTGAATTATGTTCATGGCTGTGACAACTAATACCTAGTGCCTATTTTGTAAAAGGGACAAGCCTTTTAAAATGTTCCATCTGAACTCCCTGTTTCAAAAGGAAATACATCAACACAGAAAACTGAACTCAAACAATTTCTTGATGAAAGGAATAAAATATGATTCTGTGACCTTACACTTGGCCTAACAAGCTGTAACACTGTGTGAATGACCAGAAAATCAGACTGCATTACATAAGGTCACTTAAATTTTAAAGCGACTGAGTTGACATTATACCACACTATGTCTACCGACAAATTTGTATAACATGGTGTGCTGACAACATTCAATGAAGGAACAGAAGGATGCTGAGCCAACACACCGGCTGAGCAGCATCTGTAACAGGGCTTAGTAAATCATGCCGTGCAAACCCTGAAGACGGAAACCGTCATCACCACCTCACCCTTGCTTTAATGGGCTGGAAAAGCTTTACAAAGTGCTGTGAGATTAGATACAATGGCTACCACTGCCAGAAATATAAGACAGTGGTGCGAGATGGCCAAATATGGCTTCAAATATGGCTCTAAGACAAATCTGATACTGCTTGTGTACAATGGTCAAAATTCCTTTAAAGCATAGATCACAAGTCAGTATTGGTTTCATCCTGAATTACTAAAGCCACACTTATAATTATCCAATACAGCAAAATTGTCTTAATATGCGTGTATGTTTGTCTGTGTCTGTGTGTGTGTGTGTATATATATATATATATATATAAAAGATTACTGTATATAATTGTATTAATTATATAACCTTACATATATACAAAAAAAAAAGTGTGTAGGATGTCAAATCATCTGATTTCATTTTTTCATTTTCATTCATGATTTCATAAATTCCAGTGAGTATTGAGAGTTTGTCTAGAATCTAAGCTTCAGGGACCTCATAAAGTGAAAAAGTGACCCTTAAGGAGAGATAAAAAAGCAGCCGTGGTTACATTACACTGTGACTGTGATGTAAGAAGCCGGTATGATGAGTCCATATCAGTTGAGCTGACCCACTTCATGAGTTGAATGCTGAGCAGGAGGAATTGACGTCAATGCTCTAGGCAGTACAGCGGCAGACATTGCAGGAGTGAGCCTCTACATTCAATACAGGAATCACTCAATATCATCCGGCCCCAGAGCTTAACTCAGAACAGTGGCTAGTGCCATATTTACAGGCAGGCAGACCTGATCTTTTTGTTGCTTTAAATAAAAGCTTTTATTGAGGTCAATAGCTCTGGCTCTCATAATTTCGTTATGCAGTGGACATGCGTAACACACTGTGCATTGGATATGTGCTGGAGGTTGGTTGCGTAAAGATCTCTGGGGATCCAATCCTAACCATTTTTATCCGGTTTCCCAATCATTGGCTAACCCCAGGAAGTCTCCCACACCCACAGGTTTGCTCATTTAACACGAATTAACGGAAAAACAGTACACTCTTTTCTTGCTTCAAGCGTTGACATTTTAATCTGTCATATAATCAAAATGCAAAATCACTGTGAAATTAAATATACATACATATATATATATAGCTCTGTATATCTATACAGTATGGGGGAGGGTCTTCATGGTTAAAATATTAGAGTCTTCTGCTTCATCAAAATGTCTTTTTTTTTGTCATGATGACAGGCACAAAAATGTTTGAAGTGGAACATAAAAGGCTGATGACCTTTCTTTGAGTGACCCAGCTGCGGCCATCTTCTAAGAGGCTGACTGTGCATCAGTGTGAGGGCTAAAAGAAAAAGGACCTTTAACAAAGCCTTGTGGGACACCCCTCTGTGACTGGCCACTGCATTACTTGCTGTGCAAAACATCACAATCTACCATCATGACAGTGGAGTTTTTGCAGAAAGCAGGTTGAGGTGTCAGGAAAACTGACAGTGTTTGGTCTGTGTTGGAATATGTGTGCACATATGTGTGTGGGAAGCTCTCCGTTCACGGAGAGCCTTGGATGGCTGCGATAGTCAGCATCTGGCTCACTTTATATTACAAATTGCAAATGAACCTTGGTCTGCATGTATGGCTCAGCACAGAATGCACCCGTGTCCTCTTAACGCAAGTCACGGATTTGCCAACTTAGCAGTATCTGAGTCATCATCCTGAGCATTACAGCTTTGATTATATAAACTGTCCATCACACCCTATAATTAACTATAAACTATTAACTCACAAAAATGTAGGTGAAAATTATTTAAGTTAAAGAAAACTCCCTCCAAAAGAAGTACCAAACCATTTTGACTACAAATTTCAGCTGTTTTGTGGTGCTTCAAACTTCTATAAACAATCTTGAGTCTCATAAAATGCTACTGACACACTTTTTGTGTGATTTTTATTTGTGCATTTACTCAGTTGCACGAATAAAAAGCATTGATAAAATAAACCAAACTAAATTTAATATATTTTATTTGTCCATTTATTAGGCCTGTATTATATAAAATTATACAATATATAGTAAAAATATAATTCATTATAGCCGTAAAAAAAAACCAATTGGGTAAATACCTAATTGTTTTATATTATATTATTATTTATATATTATATACACTAAAATATAATATAATATAATATATAGCAGCTGTTTTTTGTATCAGACTAGTAATGGTCCAAAGACTAAATTTTGGATAGTGTAACTATGAACTATTACCAGCAATCTTGATGTTCATGTGTCCGTCTAGCAGCAGGTTCTCCGCCTTCAAGTCCCGGTGAACGATGTTACGATTGTGGCAGTACTCAACAGCAGACAGGATTTGCCAGAACTTGCGTCGTGCCTCTGGTTCGCTCAGCCGTCCATGCTTGGCTAGGTAGTCTAAATAAAGAGGAAGTGGGGTTCACTAAACATCACAAAATACACAATCAATTAAACATTCTGCATGGGTACTGTGGTGTAATATGGGTCATAATAAAATGTGACTGGACAAAAAAAAGCAATCATTTGAAAACCATGACCACACGTTGTACCGGGAAAGGCTCTGGTGGTGTGGTGTGGCTAGTGGCAGAGATTGATGAGCCACAATAAGGAGGCTCTGTGGTGTGTGAGTAGGGTAAACATCCCCCGGATGGTGTAATCATGTGGTCACCACACCCTAGAGTGCTGGGTCAGCCCCTGGGCCCTGGCCCGTGGCCAAACCTACAGTCCTCACACATTCCATTCCATACTCGCCCTGCTGGGATTATACTGAGGTGGGTTGGCAGAGCGACTGTGTGTACATGGCAACATGTTTAAGGCGTCATTCTCTGCATAAGTTGTTTTTCTAATTGCAAGGGAAAAAAACTATTTTCAAAAACAGACAGTCATTTATGATTGCAAAATTACCTTGCATAACCTAGTCTAAAGAGTAGAAAAGAAAAATATGGGTTACTAAAAAAAGCCACATTGTGTCCACACGTACTTTTAAATAGGCGAAGTCTATTTACTTCATAAATTTGCTGTGTGATGCATGCATTTAAAAGAATGTATTGTGTGCAAAAATATTAGCCATCTTATTGCATTTGTACAGGGTTCACGTTTTAAATAAATATATATTAATGGTATATGATATTTGTATAAAATACTTATAATATTATAATACTATTAATAATTATATAATAATAGGGAACCATTTATTTTAAAGGGGATGTAGTTACACATTACTACATGCACTGACTATAGTAATAACAGTAAATTATGCATAATTACAAGTAACTAACCCTAAACCAAACCCTAACCGTAATTCTATAGTAAGTACATGTAGTTCAGTAACTCATTCATGACCAAGTTATTTGAGGAAGTACAATGTAACTACGTCATCATAAAATAAAGTGTAACCTAATAGTACATCGAATATATTATTTACATTGTAATATTACTACAAAATAATACATTTACAGTAATACCAAATGTAAAATTCACTGAGCAAACCAATTAGATAACAGATGCAACATTCTGAAATTGTGCTCCGTTTTAAAAACATTTTTTAGGAGTATGTTGCTAATCAAAAAGCACACCTGAGATAGGAATGTCTCATATTTGTGTCAACTGGCCAGTAGGAATCTACTCGGAGATAAGGTGTACATACACTCTGCTCTATACCCCTCAATCGCCTGTAATTAACCCCACTAAAGCACAGACTGTGGACTTTGGCCAACAGAACACAATATCAGTCTGGTGCCAGCATACCAGGTACATAGGTGCTTGTTATCCATGCATTTCTCTTCTTCTGATTAGACATCAGATATAAAAGTTGCTTTCACTTTACAAGTTGTTCAACTGAAGTTCCTCTCCACTGACCCTTACAAACCAGAGCAGCAGTCACACGAAGAGGAGAAAAAGCATTTCCTCTTCCCAGCAAGATGCATTATCTGAAGGGCAGTTTTAAAACATGAACTAGCTGAACCTTGTCCTATCAGTATTGTCACTTACAGATAGGGTAAATTAGGTTCAACGTCTTTAATTCACTGAAATATAATATCTAAAATACTTGAATAATAAAAAAATTATTTAATAAACAAGGTATTTTAATAATAAAATCTAATATTTCATATAGTCTGCATATATGCATGCATATATAATAGTAACACAATTTTTTTTTTTTACTCTAAAGTGGGAGGGAGGACTCCATGGTATTTTCTAATTCTTCTTTACTTAGATTTCCATTTATTTTAAGCTTTTTAAAATCATTCTTTTGCTGTGTGACATATAGGCCCTATATATATATATATATATATATAGGAAATACATACATACATACAGTATATATATAAAAACCTATAAACCGATATTAAAAAGGATTTTTCAAAGAGTCTCTCAATTAATACAGGTCATACTAACTACATATATAATAATTAAAGAAAAAAAAATTAAAAATATGTTCAACTCAACAAATAAATACTTTAACGGATACCATGGTATTAATTTATTTTATTTTTGTAAGTGGATTCCTGCACACATAATAAAATAAACAAAACTATTTCCAACATACAGAATACATTGCTTCTGGTCTTGAAACACATGTATACTCTTTCTAGTGTGTCATAAATTATCTAGACAGGATTTATGAGTTTTCATATACAGCCATTACTAATGCTAAAACCTAAAATTGACAGACGAGGAATAGAGCCTGAGGGTAAAAGGCAGGGATTGAGATGCTGAGGGCAGACACGGGTGTCAAGACTGATCAGCTGACATGTTGAAAAAGAACCTTTTCTCCAGCTCTGTATTTTTCTAAAATATGCATGGCCTACATTTCTCCTCTCCACTTCCAAAATTCAAATCAATGTCCCTTAGCTTTCCCTCTCTCTCTCCTGCTTTGCCTGTGCGTTCTGCAGCTCCTGCTTATTCGAAGTTGACCCAGTTTCCAGGTCCCTCTAAAGCTTCGGCTCTGATCTGCGGTGCTGGTGGAGCAGACAGGCTCTCGTGGTGGGCTTCAGCACTGCTAAGCTCCACCACGGGGGACCGAACCCAGCACTTCACAACACCAAATGCTGCTCTATCTCTCTCCTCTCTTTTATCCTTGTGAAGATTATCTGATGGAAGTGAGTGCCTTTGTTAAGTTAGGATAGATTAGGTTTAGTGTGAACTAATCGGGTTCTGTTTTGTGGGATGCAAGCACACAACACTTGGTCTTAATTTAAAATAGTATCTTTCATAATTTGTGATTAACTGAAGGCTTTTAGTCTTTATAGTGGTAGAACATGCTGTAAATAAGTTGCATAATCATATTGTGCAATCAGAATCACAATAGCTGGACAACACGGCCTCTCAGTACTACCAGAGATTCATTTTAGGGTAATCTCTACAAAAACTGTCATGCAAGTATTTATCATGCTATGTTGATGACAGATAATTTTATGTGTTTTTTGTTTTTTATTTGCTTGACGTCTGCAATCTCATTTCAAGCCTCTATGGAAGTTTTGGCTGTTATCTCACCCTGTAGCACACTTGGGCAGGAACAAGTAATTTGGTTTGCCTCAGCCACGACATTCCTCTTTATATCTCTTTCAAAACAGACACTGTTGTCACATCCAACACCAGGGTCATGGTTTCCACACAACGTACACCACAACCACGAGATGGATTTAGCATCACGCTAAATGTCTGTTTGTTGTTAAGTAATAAAGCATTTTGCTAGTACAACGTGCTGATTGGTGGCTGGAAAAGCAGAATTTTCATGACAAATACATTTACAAAAAAACAACATATATCCGAAGCAAAGTAGTGTTAAGTAATTTGTCTGTCTAAAATAAAAGCAGACATGTCGCACAATGCAGAACAACAGCCAATCGGAACATATTTGATGTTGAATATACAGTTTGGGACCAATAGGATTTAGCTTTGGGTAGAGCTACTATACAGGCTATTTCCCGTAAAGTGCATCAAAACTCTAAATGCACGTAGAAAAACCTGAATACTCAGGGTAGGAACAATTTCTTGGTAGCATATCACATTCCCGTGTACTGTGTAACAGACACACTGTTATGTAAGAATAATGTGTGATGATTATGTGAGTTTTCACAGGTGGTGAACAGCAACTGCTGCTACAAAGTCAAAAGGATCAGTGGAAGTGATGTAGTCTTAGGACACTTTCAAGAATCACCAACAAGGGATTTTTAAACGGATAGTTCAACTAAAATGTTTAATTCTGTGATCATTTACATCCATGTTGTTCCAAATCCACATCACTCTCTTCTCCGTGAACAGGATTTTCCAGCCTACTCTTTTCAATATACCGGTAATAAAAGTGAATTACTAGTGGATGACAATCACTATACCAGGGATGCACCGATCATGAATTTTTCATAGCGGATTCCAATTCCAGTTGCCGATTTTTTTCTTTGTTTAGCACATTTATTTGCTGTTTACTCTATAACAGGCAAACCACAATCCAAACAAAGATGCTACATTCATGTAGCATGAGCAATTGTTTTTGATTCAAAGCAAGAACAGAATGGTCTGACTTCATATTTGTGAAATTATGCTACATTAAACATACATGCACAAAACAAAAACAGCAGACAGGTTGAATAAAAATATAAATTCACTCTCTGACAGTAGGTGGCGCTTATGGAACAACAGCTGTTTCTTATAAACACTACTTTATACAGAGGTAAAAGGAAAAGAAAATGACATCAAAACTTTCCTGAACACAGTCAGTTCCCTTAAGAGATACATTCATATAAACCCCCAATTCAGTATTTACCGGTATATTTTTCTTCCTACTGTAGATTTCAAGCATCACGAACAGTGAGCTTGTTGTATCTGGTACAGTATTTTCTCTGCTGTCGCGTCTGTGTTCTCCTCTTTGCATCCGTCTTCAGCGTGCCCCATCTCTGGCCTGTGTTAATGTCCTTTTTACAGACTTCATAATATTTGATATTCAAAATGTTTGCAATGCAGTTTGTGTGCAAGTCCGGAATAGATTATAGCGGGTCGACTGGTACGTCTACACACTAAACAATATCATAAAAGTGATCTATGTAACTCTTTCCCTGTTTTCCAAGTCTTCCAAAATCCTACAATAGTTTTGTAGGAAGAAGAGAGTAAATTTCTGTCCTAGCTTTCATTGGCATGTTCATGAGAGAAGCAGCAATGTACAATTTGTGAACAAACTGTTAATTTAAAATTATATTTTTGCCATTCTTGCTATGATAGGGCAGTAGAAGCAGTGACAGGAAGTGAGTGGAACAGTATTGGAAAAGGACCATGAGCCACTTCCCACAAGGCCATGGCCGTTTCTCAATATGCGTTCTTGTCTGTACTTGTGGACTTGTGAAACGTCATCAGTCACTGCCCAAGTACTGTTCCAATTCAAAGTTCATATCTAGCCAAGTCCAGTTCAAATCCCCGGATGTGTTCTTGATCCGCCCCTTTTACCGAGGATGCATCGAGAGGTGACTTGTGCGGACTTGAGACAGACAGGTATCCCAGAATGCATCTCGCACCAACCAGCAAGCGTCAATAGCAGAGGAAAAAAAAACCCATAATACCCCCCTCACGAAATGTAATTTTAAGAGTGTTTCAGTCCAGAATGTAGTTGTTTAAAGCTCAAATCTGTCGTTTATTTATAAAGATAGCACCTATTTGAAAAATGTATCTGACGTTTTCAGAGTTGTGAGATCCAGGCGATCACCGGGCTCATTAACCCCGCGAGAACAACCTTTCCTCTGCTAGTCCTTCTGATGTTTGCCGCTGGCTCTGATGCCTCTAGTCAAGTGGTTAAACATGAGATATAATTCGTCTTGTGTATATCTAACGGTCGATCTTTGGTCTCATTAATCTATAATTTGTTTCATGGCAAATTGTTTTGGCTGAGGACAAAGTTTTATAACTATATTAGGCTATTTAACTTTAACTTTGTAGCCTATTAGAGAGCTGACTTATGTTTGACTGAATTGTTTGCTTTATTTCTCATTGTATAGCTTACCTTTTAGGCTACTTATACTTTTATACTGGATATTATTGATCATTAATACAGGATATTATTGATCATTAAAACTGACATTTAACAAAAAGAGACAGGGTTGTGTAATTTTATTTTATACATTTTAAAATATATAGATTTTTTTTTATTTTTTTTTATATATTCTCTTCCCTGTATGTACATGTATCATTTTAAAAAAGGACACAACTCTGTTTGTTAAATGTCAGTTTTAATGATCAATAATGTTTCATATTTTTGTTTCAGACAAAAAAAGCAGGAAGAACTGTATACAATACAGTTTTATATTTCTTGTTGTTATAAATATGCAGTGAAGATAATCAATGTATACGCGTTACCTGAACCACATTTGTGTGGCCATTAATATGTTTACGATTTTTTTTTAATAAAAAGAGGAAGAGTTTTGTGACATATTTTGTTTTATTGTTGATGAAAAGAGGAAGGTTGTATTTATACCATATTTCGTTTTATTGTTGACGAAAATATACATAGAGATAACCGGAGTAGCCAGAGCGTGCTGAGTGACGCGATCAAGAACGCCGCTGTTCCATTTGCAGAATAACCAGACTTGCATCCTCTCGTCCTTGAAAGTTCGTTCTCCTGAGTCGAACTTGGCAAGTCCGAACTACCAAGGACGCAAATTCGAAGTTTGCGTACTTGGTATTGAGAAACGGCCAATGTTCTTTTCAAATCAGATCTTTTCAAAGATTCGGTTGATCTAAGTTAACTCACTGACTCAATGATTGGTAGCAACAGTTAACAGGTCACTTGGAATAGAAGATTAACAGTGAATAATGACCTAAATTTCAGTGTGTTTGTCACACAAATGATCATATGACTTTAAATATAGCAGATATGGACTGATTTTTGTTGGGCTTTTGCATCTTTTTTGAAACACTCAAAACGAAAAGGTGGACCAGTACCTTAATATTTTGCTTGAAATATTACTTTATTTTTCTTTGACCTTCAGTTTTCCTCTTAGCTTCCAGCTTGTGTGTCAGACAGAACAGAACTCCAAAGCAACGGAAAGACAGACAGCTGACCCGTCAGAATATGATCATCATCACTGACACATTTGTTGCTTGTGACCATGATGGTTATTCACACAGACTGTGTTTGTCACGCCTGAGCTAATTTCAGCCTGACCTTTGTCACTATCATCTGAAACCAAGATGTTAGTCTGAATACACACTTTCTCCATGTCAGTGATAAGTGGAATTAGGATATTTCAGTGAAATAAGAGGTAGATATGGCTGTCATCCTGAATTAACAACAAGAGCAACAACAACAACAAACACTATTGAGTAGTTATACCCATCCCAAAGTCAGCTTTGTGCAAAAAAACAACAACCAAATAAAAACTAATAAATTGTACAGATTGTAAATTCTGTAAATCATCTCATGTACTACTTTGCTAACCATCTTGAATACAACAACATTCAGCCAACAGTTTATAGATACTGTGAGTTTTAATATTTGTTTTTATAGTAACAATTATTCATAATTAGATATGCAATACATTTTTATTCTCAAATCATGCATAGTTGCACTTGTGTACTTTGCTTTCACACTTCACACCACTGAAATTTGCAAAACAGTTGTATTGTACCATTATAAATGATTGGTACCACAACATTTCTGTACCAATATACACCATGCAACTCCCAATATGAACAAACAATTTTTACAAATGAAAAAACAACAACATACAAATAATTTGTTATTTGGTCAGTGATGGCTGGCGTGTCATTAATACTAAAAAAACACTTACCAAAGATTTCCCCATTCTTGGCGTATTCCGTCACAAGATACAGCATATTCTTGGTCTCCATGACCTGCGTAAGGATGAAAAATATAATGCATGTCACATGTAAAATCCTCCATATGTCTTTGACACTATGGTAGATGGCCTACATGACTCCAAAATACACATGAAGCACTTAGAGAGTGCAAAAACCATTGAGTGATAAAACGACTGCTACATTGAGATGAAATCTGAAGTATCCCACTGAGTTCACAGTATTATAATGAAACACACATGAATCAGAGTGGGACGCTAGTTTACTCGTAGCCTCGATTCATAGTGCAGTGTCAGAGCCAGCGATGTGTGGGAGGACTCCAGAATTAGCCAAAGCAAACAAAAAGATGAATAGACCTAAATGTAGCGAAGAGAAGCGGCATGTTATAATTCAGAAACATTCAAAGAGTCCCACATAAACACTACCGTCGGCCAATTAAACAGTCAGTTAGTTTAGGGTTTACGGATACATCAGCCTCATCTGTACCAAGAGGCTTTTGTGTAAATCAGCCTTATCTGGGCTCAACTTGTAGGGGATTTTCTGCTCTTGCCATTTAAAGGCATTATAGGGTTGACTAATAAAATCAGCAACTAGGCCAGAATATGAATCATCTTTTAAACTCCTCAACTAATTCTCCTTTCCAGAAACTTGTTTTGATGGAAGCTGTGATCTCAGAGCTGTTCAGAACACAATGATCACAAAGCACGTCTTATCCCAATCAGCTGCCAAATAAGCAAATAACTGGAAATAACTCAAATGATCTCATGCGAATAGTTGATTCTACACTAGTTGGCTGTTGGTTTGTGTGACAAACCGCCAGTAGTAGTGAGTCACATTAAGTCAAGGGATGGGTCACGCTGTGGTCAAAGATAACCTCAAACAAAATTAGGGCTATCAATCAATTAGAAATAACATAATATGCCTATTCGAATGTATCGTGTGTAGATTTAGTGCAGTTTGTTTAATTAATTGCACTACATTTATGCATCAACTATTATAATAATATTCATCTATTAATAATAATTAAAGAAATCACAGTATAGAATACTACAAAATTATATATTCTTTGTCTCATTCTGTGATAAGAAGCCACATAGGATCACAGAAGTTATTTCAAACACTCGAACTGACGTTATACGGTGACTTGAGATAAAACATGGTATTTAATCTCATACATTTTTTGCGCTTTGATGCTATGCTAAGATAACATGTTATAAATGTAGAAAAATAGAATTTAATAAATATTAAGTATTTAGTATTGAGTATTTAGTGTATATTTGAATATATGAGATATTTAGTGCATTTTTTTTATTAAATGCACAACATTTACACATTAGTTATTCTATTACATTTAATAATAAAACAATATGCATGTGTGTGTGCATATAAACTGCAATATATATGCAATTTTAAATGTTAAATTGACACTGCTTAAAGTTTCAACCAACAAATCATGCTACCTAGAAAGCTACATGAATGACGCTTGAAGAATTGATGGCAGTGTGCTTGAAACGCATGTGCACTGCATATGCTCCATCTGATAGGTCCAAAGAAAAAGCTGACATGTAATGCTGCTGATGAATGACGTGTGAATAGAGGCAGATTACCACAGTAAATATGGACCATTTGCTGGTGCGTTACATGTACGGAGCAGCTGCTTGGTGTTAGGACCCTGAGCCGTGGCAGATGGGGCAGAAGGAAACCGGGGGTTAGAGATGAGATGGCAGGGCCTGCAGAGCTGCCCTCTGTTTATGATGACTGAAAGGAAATGACTAATTGACCCATGCAGTTTGAATGGAGTAACCGTTGGAAATAATGATACACTATGATTACACGGCAAGGGGCTTGGACTCGTGCCGGTACGTTCTATAATAAGGAAGCGCTATTCACATTCCCAAAAGCCAAAGTGACCTAAAGTCTTACATAATGCTGCAGTGAAGTCACATTGAGGGAGAAGTTATCTCATCATCTAAGTGTTTGTGTGACTTTGACTCAAGAGTGTGAATGATCTCCTGTTAAAAAAACAGGCTTTTTCCAGCTGGAAAACTTTAATGTTGGTCATGTGAAAGTTTACAGTGAAAAGTAGTTAGCCATTAACTTTGGACAAATGGCTGGTGGTAATCTGGCGAAATTTCCTCAGGTAAAATGAAAGAAGTGCATGATATATCATCTAGTTCCTCTTTTGTAAGTCGCATAAAAGTCGGATAAAAGCATCTGCTAAATGCATAAATGTATATGGCGGCATTTTATTGTACTATTCCCAGTCTTGTGTTAATGTCACCTGTGGTATATGTGTGAAGCCGCCTTTCCACTATCTCTGAAATTCACAAAATTGTCGCATTTCGCCCCCCCTAGAGGCAGTCGCATGGAACTTTCAAATTAGTTGTTAAACAGCCATTACCCGCTGCTTATTCACCATGGGAAAATGAACGAATAATTAATGTATGATTATCCACACAAAACAACTGACCACCAATACCTCGTAAATAATAATTTAACAATTATAAAATAATTATTTCTGAGATCATTTTTCCTAAGAAATAGGCCTAGTGTTTAAAGAATAACTTGTTCTTCACTAATCTCATAGTTTTTATTAGAATACATCACATCCGGTCTAGTTGTTGCATTCTATATAGTTAGAAAAGTTAATAAAAGTTCATCTTTATACTGTATCTAGTGTAGACAGCGTCCGTGATTATAACGGGTTCTATTTGCTTTTTGACGTGACGCTCACATCCAGTGTGGGCAAATGTCAGCCGTTAAGCGACTGAATGCCACTGGGCCCTATGGTGCGGTGATGTAAAACTATTCGTCAATATCTTGTTCTGAAGGAAGTCATATATAAATGCATTTGCCCGTGTGACATCACAAATCCCACAATCTCTAAACGAGACTTTTTTTTTTAGCTTGATTAAATCAATTAGGACTAAAGTTTTTTCTAGTCAACTAGTAGTCGCTCATTTAAGCCATTAGTCGACTAATCGCACGCTTATATTCATTTAAATACTTAAATATACAGTATACGGAGGAGAATACTAAACCATAATGAGAATTTATATAGGAATAGGCGTAATATATCATATTCCACACTCAAACGCACGCATAAAGCTTTGCAGCAAAAGTGATTATGAATGTGTCAGAAAAAATATGAAGGAGACTTTATAATTATTTATTAATAAACTAGTGTTTTCTGTGTCAGTGTTGGCTGCAAAGACGAGTATTTCTTTTCAATTTTAATTGGTTTGTTGTATGATTTGGTTCGAATTAGTTAGACATTTCAAGCTTTCTATAGATATATTTTTCATGTCTGTGAGGCAAGTAGCCTACAGTATGAGTTTTGGTTCATTTGTGACATACTCCAGTTCACGGAGACCGAGACGGCAGAAAGCGCATCCTGTATTTTTTTTCTTTATTTTACAAAGAAAATGTTTACATATTTTAAGTTGTTTCCGCTGTTGTCAGGAAAAAATGCAAGTGATCGCACCTGCGCCTCCATGCAGTAAAGCACGCTATACTTTAGCTTCTACACTCCGCACAAAAACACTTGAGCTGCTAATTTTGAAAGCTGCGTCCTCCGGAGGTTGCATTTGTCGGCCGCATACGTCATAAAGGATGTCTTATTTCACAACAGTTACAATTATAAAATTGATCGTTTTTTCAAGTGAAGCATAAATAGTTGTACTTTCTTAATAACTTTGGAATCTAGTGGTCAGTTTACTGAAATTAAGCAGCCTCAATGACATATGCAGGACGCAGCCTTCGAAATGGGACACGGCTTTTGGATTTGCACCTAATTAGCGGACATTTCATTTATCTTGGTTAACGTAAGAGCAAGCAGCCATGTAAAGTTGCTACGTACATGTTTCAAATGATAAGCCATATTTGAGGTCGATGGAGGACAGGCGAACGTTTGGATTTCCTGCCCAACATACTGTAATTACCACAAAGAACCGCCACAAGGTTTTTGTTGTTGTTGTTGTTCTGCGACTAACCGACTAATACAAAATATTTTGAGCTATGAAACTTGCAGGATGTTTTAATGATACAAAGACTCTTAAATGTCAGCAGATCAAGGCAAAATTGATTTATCATGTTATGATGACCCCTTTAAAGTGAAATCATTGGTCATTGTACCAGCTGTTGATTGTCGGTAATCATCCCAGAAATCCCATATCGGTACATCCTTCTTAAAACCTTACTATTATATCAAGTATTTTATATTTATATTTAGCAGATGCTTTTATCCAAATCAACTTAAAAATGTCAAACGTCAACTTAAATCATATAAGAGCCAACAATACTGGCAGCAAATAGCCTGGGCACGGATTACCTGGTACAATTTAATGATGTGCGGATGGTCCAGCATTTTCATGATCTGTACTTCACGATAGATCTTCTCCAGGTTAACAGCATCTAGCTGGGTCTTGTCAATGATCTTTATAGCCACCTGTTGAATTAAGGGGACAAAGACACACTTTCATTGGTACGGAGCCTAATGCCTCAAGCTACTCAGTAAAATTCATTAGTATTGTTACTGTTTGCAGAGCAAGTTGATCCAGTCTTCACAAGCCCCAGCGCAGATCAAAGGCACAATACACGCGAGCAAAGCTAATACACACCTAAAGTGTCTGGTTAACGGCTTAACTACTGAAGTAGGTTAATGATCCAAATGATCATTTTCCCACAGGCTTCTCATCTTTTGCCAGACAAATGGGAGAAGAACACAAGTAATTCACCATTTCTTAACCCCTCATACTTGAATCCCTTTTGACTGTATAGTAATAATAATGTTCAGGAAAGTAGTACACATAAGCAGAGACACCAGAACATATTCCACAGTTAAAGACTTTGACCTTTGTTTTATATTAGTACAGTGATAAACATTTTTGTTTTGAAGATTTACGGTACCGTGGTGCTTTAGCATGTTTCCTGCTGTTAGTAAAGGTAATATTTATAATGCCAAAGTAAAGCTCAACAATAAGGATTCTTATGTATATATATATATAAACAAACTAAATTACATTAATGTAATATACAATAATTTAGCAATTAAGCTCATTAACATTTAAAAAGATGGCACATGGTGCCAAAAAATTAATATAATTTATAAAACTGATGCTTTCTTTCAGACAATTTCAGAAAGGCGTCATCTATGTTATCTATGTCATCGTCAGCTACATTATCTTAGTGAGATCGAAAACAGCAGAACTTGCAAAACAACAATCAGTATTTCACAGAAATCCAAATGTTTACGTTTGCAAGGCATTAAAACATATGTAAGAAAATTGGAATGTACTGAACATTTGACAGTTCTGTCCACTGAAAGATAATGGTAACGGACTGAAAACATTACAGCACATCACCCCCTATGAATCAGCTGTCATATGCGAATGTGGTTAGTCATTCTCATTGGCAGTAACAGTGATCCAACTGTCCGTTGAAATCATGAACAATGCAGGCAAGAGGCAATACTGGAGCAGAAACACAAAGCGGTAGACACATGGTACCAGAGCATGTGTATTCTGAACAGAGCTCAGAGGGAGAACAGAGAAATCACAAAACACCAGAGAGGCTGATGAGAAGCTATGGGAGCCGAGACAGTGCCGTCCCCACAGAAATGAAGACGCCTCAGGGCAGCCACTGCAGAGATGCATCAACTCTGTACAACATAATCCTGTTACATATCTTAATTCCCTCACATTCTGCTCCAATGCTCAACTCTACATCTGCAGACTTGCAGACAGTCGGAAAACCACAGCTCTCAGAGCAAGCGTAAATTACAGCTTGACGCACCTAACACCCTTAACCAAAACTTTACTGCAAAGCAACACATTCACAGTGACACAATGCCAACAGAGGTCATGAACCTTGTATTTCTAAAAATCATTTGATAAAGACTGCATCAAAGAGTAAACATTTCAGAGCTTAGTGTAACTAGGAAAATGTTAAATAATTGTTTTAAATAATTTTCTTGACATGTCCCTGATTTACGTGACCCTGTGTCATGCATTTGGTGCTCAGCAGGGTATCTTTACAAGGAATGCGAGACAAACATCAGCTCAGGTTTTGTGATGAGACGACATCCATTATCATAAAATCACCCATGTTGCTTATGCAACCACTGCACAACAGCATGGCCCTTAAAAGGGCACTAAACCAGCATCATTTCTTGCTATTGTACACAGGCTTTGGCTTTGTCTTTCTTTGACAACTAGTTTCAGACACAATTAAAGCTGACAATGCTTGAATACTCTGCATATTTCCATTGAGGCATTAGGCTGCTGGACGTGCATTTATCAGTGCATGCAAAGCTGCACAAAGGCTTCATCTAATTGTAGACTGTAACATACTTTGGATCATAAAAAAAAAACTAAAATATTACTGAGAATGACATAAATGCACTAGAAACTTTGTTTAAATGTTATTAACATTTATATCATCTAGATATAGGTTTGATGATGATTTTATTTTATAATGAAAAACAAATAATAATTCATTTTAATTAACTGAAATGTTTTACATAAATGTTGACAAAATGTTTCAAATGCATTTAAAAACAAAAATCAGCCCAGATGAAGTTATAAAACATTCCAGGTGGTTCCTTTAGCAAAACAATGCTGATACCGCTTCAGACAAACAGGTTGTTTGTTTGTTACCCAAAGATTATAAGTTCTCACATAACTAGTGTCAACAATAAAATAATATTATCAAGCCAGTGTGAGAAAAGCTTCAGAGACTGTAACTTTGTATCCAGTTAGTTTTGCAATGCATACACTGGGTTAGTTCATATATTTAGGTTAGCTCATATATTCCCAACTCACCTCTGTCTTGGTTATACGATGTCTTGCTAGTTTTACAACAGCGAAATTCCCCTTTCCAAGAGTCCGCTCGATATCGTAGAAGCCCACTCGGACAGGACCCCTGAGCACTGGCTTTTGGTGACAGTCAGCCATGACCATGCTGTTTGTGAAACACTAGGGTTTGGGGTGAGAAGATAGAGACCTGCCACTTGAGCCTCAAGATAACGAGGTCGGCAGAGGCTAGCGCGTGTAGAAATGCCAGTGTGCCGGCGAACGGTGCTCGCTGACGGTCCGCTCCAGTCTTACCAGGAGAAGCAGAGAGTTTCGGAGCGCGGCGAAGTGTCACGCCACCTCCTCCAATACAATAGAGCTCTAATATTTCATCTGTGTTTGCGAGAGTACACGAGTTGACTGGCAGGAGGCATCATGTTCTCTGGTTGACGTGCATTGACGTCAGAGCCTATGGGGGTATTTGTACAGGGGGCGGGGCTTCGAAGCGCTTCCACACTCCAGTGCCAATTCGTTTCCAAGACGACCAGACCCACCTCTTACGTCAACGGCCAGAGCGTCGCTCTGTTTGCTCGAGCTCTGGCTGTGAGTGTGAGCAACTTTGATAAAGTCTCTCGAGTACTTCAGTTCAGTCGAGGAATGAGAGCCGAGGGGGGACGTGCTTGGTATTTGAAGGCTGTGCGCGTTGTTTTTCTCTCTTTATTGTAAGTGTCCAGTCAGGGCAGGGGTTTCAATATTTTAGGTGTCGCTAACCCCGAATGTGACGATCCTCGTGCGAGGGAGTTCTATGAATACTTAAAAATCAATATTATAAATAAGTCAAAATGACATAGTTAGGAAAATATTTGGTTTCTGTTTAGTTAAAACATTTTCTACTCATTGTGCTGTAGTAGCCTACTGTAAAATGTATTATTTATTTACCTATTTAAATATTATCTATAATATTAGATTATTATTAGGATATTAGCCTACTATTAATTTAAAGCTAACATATCATTCATTTTAATCTTATTTATATATAAAAAAAGATATAGGCCTATTCTAAACATTTCCACGAACCCCCTTTAAAGTAGAACCCCACGAACCGGCCTTAAAGGGTTTAGTTCACCCAAAAATGAAAATTCTGTCATTAATTACTCGCCCTTTTCCAATTACTCACGTTTCAAACCTGTAAGACTTTCGTTCATCTCCGGAACACAAATTAACATCTTTTTGGTGAAATCTGAGAGCTTTCTGTTGGCTACATCAGCTACCATTTGATGCTTCAAAACGTTCATAAAGAAATCGTAAAACTAATCCATATGAGTTCAGCGGTTTGGTCCAAATTTTCTGAAGAGACACGACCGCTTTAAATGATGAACGGGTTGAATTTAGGCTTTTATTCACAAATAAACATTCATCAAACTCACACATCAGTTGTGGTAAATGAAAGCTCAAGCATTGCTTGACGTGCAAGAACCAATGAGGTTCATTCTCTAGTTCTCGTGCATCAAAAGCTAGTTCGGTTGAGCTTGTTTATGTTCGCTGATCAATGTTTAAATGTGAATAAAAGCCTAAACTAAATCTGTTCATCAAATAAAGCAATCAAGTCTTTTCAGAAAATGTGGACTAAACCGCTCAACCCATATGAACTAGTTTTACAATCTCTTTTAACTTTTTGAAGAGTTGCGTCAAAAAGAGCTTCATTTGTGTCCCGAAGATGAAGGAAAGTCTTACGGATTTGGAACGTAGGCTAATTAATGACAGAATTTTTATTTTTAGTTGAACTATCCCTTTAAATAATCACATTTTGAAAGTGACATGACATCTAGGACAAGTCAAGGGTTTGGAACACGGCCCTGTAGACATCAAAGCAGTCGTAGCCTACCAAATATTTGTTCAATTACATCATCATAAAGCAGATTTTCGTTACAAACTTTAAATGTGTCTAGAATTAGATGAGCGAGAGGGATATATGTAGGCTACTGCACTGAACATTTTATACAACAGTTCAATAAACAGGTTAATATCAAGAGTATTTAAGGGTTAAAAAAAGCACTACAGACAGCGTACGATTTGTATTGGAAATTTTATTTGAAACAAATATGTATCAACTCTGCAAATGATTCAGCCTATCATATGGTGACATCTCCTGGACACGTGCTATACTGCAGTAGGCTACTAATAAAATACTTCACTGCTCCTGCAGCTCTGACGTCGGAGAATTCAGCAGAATAATAATGCATTTTCAAATAGGGTCAGACCTTTTGATCAATCCATTTCCATGTATTTTGTAATCATTACGATTTTATAGAGATTTAGTTAATGAAATATTTTACAATTTAAGCATAACTAGAAAAAAAGGTATATCCACTATAGAAATAATACTCTCCTTTTCCATGCCAGATTTTCCATTAGTGTGGAAACCATGTAGATTAACCCCAAACATCTAGTATTCTGTTTAAGAAAAAGTCAAAATAATGTGACAGAGTTGTTATTATTATTATTATAAGGAATGGACAGAGGCAACATATAATCATTTACAATCCAAATACAGCAAACACTCATTTATCTTTTTTCTCACAATTTCATACATACCCAAAAGAAAAATACATAATCAATATGTTACAATAATGTTTTATGCATACAAATCCTTTAGTTATTTCCTTTAATTCAATTTTTTTTGTATACAATGGAGCTAACAAAGCAACATAGCCTTCAAAAACAAGGGAACAACAGTAGATATCCGTTAGAGAGTCCATTTTCAGAGACATGGAAGGATGTTTTTGAGATGGGCTGAGAGGTCAGCGTGTTTTGTGGATTTCCAAAAGGGAAGGTCCTGTTCCAGGATACCAGCTCCCACAGAGGAAGCTCTCACAAGCCGATGACACCTTTATGCTTCTTTGTATAGTCAGTTATGGGAATTTGAGCTTCACTGTACTGTACACCCCTGCATTAGACCCCATGGCTTCCCAATCCTTCACACTAGGTCCCAGAGTGCACATCAAAGAGCAAGGCATACAGACTGGAGATGAGATCAAACATGGGGCCACACTAGTGGGAGAGGGGTTAGTATATACTGTATAGTATTTTAGTATCCATATATGTCATTGTCCACCCATCCGGCCTCTCCCGCCGAGGGGCTCCGGCAGGTCTCGTAGATGTCATTAGTGACAAAACCACACCGCGCGGGGCGGCTCGGAACGTTCTCGTAGTCCTCACACTGACTGTTTGTGGATGTCCCGCTAAATGTTCTGTCGATTTCAGAGCTCATGTACTCCAGGTGAGCCCCAGGCTGGTTGAATTTGTTGGTGTGTTCATAACTACTTTGACTTTTTGGAGCTACTGGACGCACCCACTGTCCTGGCACGGCATAGATTTCATTCTGTTCTTTTCTCCTTCAAAGACAGTCACAAAATTATATGGCATGGAGACAGACAAAATAGTTCATGAAGACAATCAAAGTATGAATTGATGAAAATGTTTGCACTGCATTACACACCTCCTTGACATGACTCTGAAACAGAACACCCCCGACACCACCAATATCAACAGCAGCATCACAGGTAAAATGGCCAGGAGGATGTAGTAAATATTAATCGTGTCATCTGAAATAGAAACTAAGAAAGGGTATAGTTATTGGATGGTAAAAATATCATTATTAATCAAATATGATAAAATAATAATAATAAAAAGACATAATTATATATATATATATATATATATATATATATAGAGAGAGAGAGAGAGAGAGAGAGAGAGAGAGAGAGAGGCCTATATTTATATATATAGGCCTATAGTGAATATAATTATTTTTCTTTAAGAAAATTGGGATCATGAATTGTAAGCGTTTTTGCTGTATTTATTGCTGTATTACCAGATGACTCTGAGAGTTCAGTTTTTATCCTGTCATTGTCCACAGTAATGGGCGGGTGCTTTGGCACCAGAGTCAGGTCATCAATACCTAAAAGCAAGAATGACAGCGAATGAGGAATAAGCACTTATAATATTTGGTCTTAAAGGGATAGTTCACCCAAAAATTAAAATTCTGTTTTCAAAATAAAAATAAATAAAAAAATGTTAGTAAGCAAACAGTTGATCGGCCCCAATGAATTTAAAGGGTTAGATCAGGATTTTAGACATGAATCTCTATAGCTTCCCCATAAGCAGTGTGGTGCATTGACCATGACTTACCCCCGACAGCGTCCTGTGAGCCGAGCTCCGGTCCAGTTTTGGTCAAGATGAAATTAGTCCGGCAAGTTTGCTGGGGTCACGGCAATAAAGCTTTTTTCTTCTCAAATCAATATGTGTTCAAAAGAGTGATATATTTAAAGCACAAAACCGCTGTCTATGGAGAGGTCAGACCTCGTAATGGCTTAGCACTATTTTCTTCCCCGTCATATCACTGCGCGCTGCCGCTACCTACAGCCAGCTGCGAGCCGCGCACGTGTAACTTTGTTTACAACTCGTAACGAGAAAGATAAAATGTCAGACTACAGCAGCGACGATGACAACATTGACTTCGACACACAGCCAAAAGGTTATCTTTACGAACCTGAATACACAGATGACAAGTTACGCCAGATGGAGTTAGAATATGGAGTTAGTGATATGTGTGAGGAGAAAGCGCCACATCTTTGTTTGTACAGTCCGGATAGTCACAAGTCCGCACCATTTTGTACAAAGCTTGTACAAACTGATCGCTCTTGGTGAGTAGCTATGTTAGCTCGTTCGTGTAGCTGTTCTGAGCACGTAAACACTGCTGTAAACACTGCCGAACAACTGAAAAAGTGGTGTGCGCCTGCGCAGCTCGCAGCTGGCTGTAGGTAGCGGCAGCGCGCAGTGACATGACGGGGAAGAAAATAGTGCTAAGCCATTACGAGGTCTGACCTCTCCATAGACAGCGGTTTTGTGCTTTAAATATATCACTCTTTTGAACACATATTGATTTGAGAAGAAAAAAGCTTTATTGCCGTGACCCCAGCAAACTTGCCGGACTAATTTCATCTTGACCAAAACTGGACCGGAGCTCGGCTCACAGGACGCTGTCGGGGGTAAGTCATGGTCAATGCACCACACTGCTTATGGGGAAGCTATAGAGATTCATGTCTAAAATCCTGATCTAACCCTTTAATAGTATGGAATTTAAAAAATACTATGGAAGTTTAGTCAATGGGGCCCAACAACTGTTTGGTTACCCATATTTAGCAAAATATCTTCTTTTGTTTTCAGCAGAAATAAGAAATGCATACAGATTTGGAACAACTTGAGGCTGAGTAATTGATGACAGAATTATTGGGTGAACTATCCCTTTAAAGATGATGACTAACCTATTATGTTTGTGAAAGTATAATTCCACTTCCACCTCTAGAGGTCATCATAATAATTATTATCCATACAAAGTTGGAATGTCTTTTTAAAGGAAGAATTCAACAACAACAAAAAATCATATTCTGTCCTTTTATTGTGTCCACATTTACACACTCTTATGTCGTTTTAAACCTATATAATTTTCTTTACTCCATGGAGCACCAAAGCATTTTAGCAGAATGTTAACGCTGCTCTTTTCTTTTTTCAATTAAAGTGAACAGGTGAGTAAATATATTTTAGTATTTTTTTATATACTATTATAGCATTTATTAATATTTTGAATTATTTTAGAATTTATTTTATTATTACGTTTTTGTAAGTTTGTTATGTCCTTTTGTCATTTTTATTCATTTTTGTTTTTAAATAAATATTTTTTATTAGTTAATAAATAAATATAATAAATAAATATTATTTTATTTCAGTTTTAGTCATTTTAGAACCAGTAGCACTGGTAAAATTATGAGAGAATATAATTTTTTTTGAGGAACTATCCCATTAATCTAATTTTATCTGAGATTAAAGGTACTATAAAAATGCTAATATCTGACAGCAATTTAGACACTCTCTCTTATGAATATACTGTATATTATAAGTAAAATATAATATCACCATTGTTGTGTCAGAAAAAAAAGTTTCAAACACACCAGATAACACTTATGGATTTGTTTACCTGTATGTGTGGTGATATTTCCTGCTGGAGTGGGGACAGGATGCTTCTCTAAACACATACAGGAGTTTACATTTGAAGTCCTTTTACATAATATGTTTACACCAAAAGATGCCTGACTGATATTTGTTCGCTATTAAACATCTTAATGTGACAGCTAACCTCAACATAAGCAAAAGCTTACCGTCTGAGTACTTGCAGATGAAATTATTCCTGGAATTGCAATTGTAGTCCGTCCACTTGAACAGGTTGCGTTTCTTCTGGACAGCAGAAGACGAGGGCCGGTACAATAACGCCACACACTGATCAAGGCCACAAGAGGGCTCCGTCACCAGCCAGTTTCTAAACACACCACACATTCACTGAAAATTTTTACATTTTTTCACTTAAAGATACAATATGTCATTTTTTTCACAGATAGGGGTCGCTAACCTCTTACAATAACAAAGGCGTAGGTTGATGATGCAAAATTTCCTGCGGAATTATTGAGCTTGTCGTCCAGCCGATGGATCTAATAATGTTAATGGATGAGTGAATACATTGATGTTTTTATCATGACTGTGGTATGAAGCAGGGCGCGATTGCTAATGAGAGACAGAGCGAGTCCCGAGAGTCATGCGAGCCTCGCGGATATAAAGGAATAAGAACTATAACTTGAATTAAACCGAACTACCCGCAAGTGCTGAATTACTACTCACACGGGTCAGTTTATTTGACGAATGAAACTTGTGAGGTAACGCAGCGCTGTTTCACTTGGTCTACACTATCACACTAAACTGCAGTTGAGTGTGTTGAAAGTTATTCGATGTGTATAATGTTATTCTATGTATTAGTTTGTCTGTATGAGACTAGCAGTAAGATAGATCAACATTAGAATAACATACTGATCATATTCTAACATTTCATCATGTTGAACTATAACATGGATTAGTTTTATGTACATTTGCTCACCTGTCTAATAAATGTAAAAGCTCTGTCAAATCAAAGTTTGTCACGGACGTGGAGCTCTCGGCATCTCGAAAATGCCATACTGATATTGATCTTGGTTTAAGTTCTAATTTTTTCCCCAAAGTCTGCTTGCCATGGTCCATAATGTTTGAACGAAACAACAACAGCCTTTACTTTAAGTTTTTAATCTAATATGTATATATATTTTTTTATCTTTATTTAAATTACCGAATACAATTTTGGTAGTTTGGAGTTTTAGTAAACAATAACAGCACTGATATATAGAGCACTTTTATGAATCTGTTATGCCCATTTTGAAGCTTGAAAGCTTCAGTCCCCATCTATTGTAATTGCAACCAGAGCAAAATTCAAAATATCTCCTTTAGTGAAGAAATACATGACATGAGGATGAGAAAAAGATGACAAAATCTATAAAACCAAACATACAGGGGGGGATCATCAAAAAAATGCAGGATGTTACTTACCTAAATGTGGCCTGACTGTAATCCAGCCAGTAATACTGTGCTGAACAATCAACATTATATTGTGGGCTCCTTCGTAGCCCAATCCAGAAGTCTCCATCCGAGGCCCTGAGCTCCTGAACAATCCTCTCCACCAGACGCTGCTCATTCTCGGTCTCAATACTGAGCAGCTCCCCATCATCCTCCCTGCATTTCTCTCTGGCTGCCTCAAAGCTCGCTCTGAGCCTGCTGTCCTGGAAGCTTGTGATCTTATAGCAGGGCTTCTCTGTCCCTCTCCGGCATATCCTGTGTTCTGCAAACCACATCACCAAAAACACTGATGAGAGTGTTGAACCTAAAGCACTGTTATGGAAACATTGTGGGAACCGTTATAGGAAAGTTGGCGCAGGGAATTCAGTGAGCTAAGTGAGGAAGAAACCAGGAGAACTTCCACATTTAGGCTACTGTCAGGCGGAAAATCCTCTCAAGCAAAGTCATGTGTGCGACAGCCATCAGCCATATCCTCTCTGACTAAAAAACAGCTGTGACCCGAATTTATCCGAAAACTGAACATAAACACACCACTTTTACATAAAAAGAAAACTCAATGAAGCTAGTTAAACGTTTTGTTGTATTATCAGATGTTTATATTCGTTAAATGGTTCTGCAAAACGCTTCAGAAATCTTTATTTGAAAACACTGCGGTTCGTTAACCGAAACTATCGTATTATTTGACTGTCAGTGTTGCATAGGCTATTGTTCACTCGAACTGGACACTAAGGTTTATTTTAACGCATAAGAGGCAACCGAAATCTAATCTAGTCCTATCGTTAGAATATCACTGTGCATGAACCGACATTTTATATTAAGCACAAACTCACCACCGAACGCGCTTGATGCGCAGCTGGGATGGAAACAAACTGCCAAAACAGTTCCGATCAGTTTCATGAACTCCATCTCTACATAGTTTCAAAAGGCGTGTGATTGCCACGAAACGACTGTTTCTAGATCCTGGTAAAACGTCCCGCTGTCAGACGAAACAAACACAGGCAAAGTTTTCGCTCGACTCAAGAAAGGCTGCTCGAGTCTCCGAATGAATGCGCTTGCCAGCAGAAACTGTTGTAGCTGTTTTTGTGCTGACACTCTTTGTGTAGCTAAATGTAAACAGTGTTCCGAAGAAATTTTCCACGATATCGTTTCTTGTTTGTAAGCTAATTTTTAAAAAATAAATAAGCTAATAATACATTAGTGAAATGTAACAGTAGGCTTAATTTTTTAAATGTAGGCTATACTTTTTGTTTCGATGCTTTAAACTTTTAGTCACCATTACATAAAAAATGACCATATTTTGTGCAATATTGCAATAGTATAATAAATTATTTATGCACATTATTATTGTATTACTTCAGGTGCCCTTATAATCTTCAATCAAACTAACTTCCCTTCCCTCTAGCAGTGACATCACATCTCTTCGCTGATGACGTGTTTACTGGCGTGAGGGCGGGGCAACCTGTCACTCACATGAGATCACAGCAATAGCAAACCACAACCATCCAATCAATCAATTCCCCATGGACAAAATCGAGAAGCCGTTTTACACCACAATAGGTAAGAAAAGACTAGCAAATTCCAAACATGCAAACAAAAATGATTGTGCTTTTATATAATGGATAGTAGCCCTACCAGAGTTTTATTTTTGGGGGGTTAGACCCCAAAATAAAAATATGCAAAATTATTGTTTTTTTCTATTTATTTATTTATTTTGTTTGTGTTTAGTGCTTTTGTATGTTAAATATGTTGCAGGAGATAAGTGATAAGTAACCGTGTTCTTCATCTTTTAGCACAATTTCCTACTTTTCCTATATGTATCACACATAAGCATCAATCACTGTAGTTTCTAATTCACATAAAATCAGTTCAGAGACATGTGCAGAGGGACCAGTGTTGTTTGGCTCACAAGCAAACTGACAGAGGAAGTAAGATGGGTGACTGGTTTGTGCGAGTCAAAGGAGCTCAGTCACTGCCAGCTCACAGTCAGACACACACTATCCCCAGGAATAGGAAGCCAGTCAGGAAAGAAAGCACACAGTTTTTCAACAGGCTGTTTCCTCTTCATCTTAGCGGGTTTTTCATTTCCAGACATTTTCCCCTTGACCTGACAAAGAAAATAAATTCATTATACAGAGCTTAAGTTGGGAAATATAAACTGTAAAACCTATTCTGGTGTTCGTGACAAGAGGCCCAGTTGCAACTTGGGTTAAATTCACGGAAGAGGAAAACTCCTACTGTGTAGTAGGCTAATCATGTATGCAGTGAAATCTGGTATTATGAACAGATCCTGCAGATGTCATGAGGTTTTGGAGAAGTAAGGGTGAGGCCATTAGACCAGTGGCATTGCATGTGCAGTTTGTTTGTGCTGATCTCTGGCAGGCTGCCCGGACTCATTGCCCCTCCTCTGTCATGTCTCTTTTTTTAGGCTCAAGTCACATCTTTTGAGAACCACTAACCACTGAATTTAGGCTTGAGATTGTATTGAAAGCGTTTGAAAACAGCAAGATTGTGAGTGTGTTGTTGCTTTAATTGTTATATTTACATTATTGAGTGTTTCAATTATTTACATTGTTATTTCTATCTTGTATTGTGTAACTTATATTTTAGACTTACATTTCATGCCAGTTAATTTGTTTTTTGCTCCACCACAAACAAAGCCACAGCACAATGCCTGTGCATTGTTTCTGAATGAATAATTTGTAAGTTAACGATGACTAACTCGTAAAGACGGAGGCTAAATTCGGAATAGCAGAATACTCACCATTTAAAGATATTGGAGAAATAAGAAGTATGCTAGTGCGCTGTTCCAGTGCCGTAGATCGGGTATAAAGGGGCCCTAGTGCGGGTTGTTGCTGTGGGCCCCCTCGGTTGAAATCACAGCTACCGCCCTGTGCTATTCTTAATGAATGATTCAATGACTCATTCATAAAGAGTTAGGCCGTGTGTCCACCAAAGCGTTTTTAGCCAGCTGAAAACACTAGACGATCTCTGCTGAAAACGCCTAGCTATGGGCGCTTGGGAGCGTTTAGGCAGCGCAGCATTTTTTTCAGTTGAGACACTTTGCTTGTTATGATACGGAATATCCGCGAAAGTGTTACTACTAGTATCTCATTTCACACATATTTAGTTTCTGTGTTGATTCTATATTAAAATGACGATACAATGTAACGTATTTTCTCTGGCTCTTGTTTCAAATCATTTTGTTCCGTTATTATGCTTTTTTGTTGTCATCTGTTGACGTTGTACAAGCAGAATGTGGCGGTTGGTCAGTGTGGTATTAGTCCCGCCCCTCCTCCACTGTGATTGGACGGTTGGGTAAAAAGTGACAGTGATGAGCGCTGTGTTTTACCCAAAGTTGAACATTCTTCAACTCTCGACCTGTAAAAAACGCAGAACGCTCAGCGCTTCAGTGTGAAAAGCTGGCTCAGCGCCTCGTTATGCTCATGCCGTTTTAAAAACGCGGCGCTCCCATTGAAAACATAATGAAAAAACACGCCAGCCGCGTGAAAAAACAACGGGCTTTGGTGGACACACGGCCTTAGGCTGCTTCTGAAATCACATACTCTTTAAGTTGGTACTTATTTTGAATAAGCCAAAATAAGTTTTTGGCTAAAATAGAATGTTATATAGTATGTATGAGTGTGTGTAGTGTGAATGGAATCCAGACGTATAGCCTACACATTCGCCATGTTGTCGTTATCACGTGACTTACCAGCGCCAGTTACGTTGCTTCACCGCCATTCACAAATCTTCTCCCATGGCCTCATGGCAGGGGCGGACTGGCCATCTGTGTGATCTGGAGAATCACAGAACGGCCGGTACTCCAGGACGGCCGGCGGGCCGGCCCACCACCCGCCACGCACGCAGTCATCACCTGTTTTTTTCGGTTAACGCGGCCGCGGGTAAAAAACGGAAAGAAAAGGGCGGGGCTGAGAAGGCGAGATACATTTTTTTTGCGGAATATAGATACTGAAACCGCTAAATGTCGCAAACTAACTGAAATATTTAGCAGCACAGCCAGCAGCAGTAAATATTAGCAGCAGTGAAGAAGTGAGCCAGACAGCTGTGCAGCAACATGCCACCAGTGATGATGAGGGACAGAGAGGAGAGCTGTTCCACAGGTAGATCCAGGGCAAGTAAGTGTGGAACATGAGAATATAAAGAGAGTTACTTGCTAGGGATGATGTTAGGAAGTTATATTCAGGTTGCTACATTTTTAATGATTACAGACAGTAGGCTAGTTAAAACAGCAAAACTTCAACATTTTAGCTGTAAAATACCACATGCAGTAGCTAATATTAAGAAATATGTTATGCTTTTACTTTTAAAAATGTTGGTAACGTTACAATGCTTACAAACTTTGAAGATTTTGAATACAGAAGTTACATTTGTAATGGTGTATTTTCATTTAGATGTGGTATTATTATTTGTGCAGTAAGATTAATTAGTGCATAAATTAATTAAGATTATTAAGTAATAAATTCATTTTAAGACAGCATGGAATAGATAATATAATATGCTGTTATAACAGCATATTATCTAATCTATTCCATGCTATCTTGGAATAAAACCTTTTTTTTTGTTGTTGTTTTTTTATCCATTCCATCATTTGTTTATTCAGGTTGAGCTTAGACCAAGAGCAGAGAAAGACACCCACTCCAGCTCAACTTTAAATTACTTTAAGCACCCCAAGTCAGAGAGTCACAGCCTAGAGGTTTTTTACACAGGACTGCAGTGTGTTGAGACCTCCATTTATATGTAGTATTCGAGCCACAATTAAAGTCTTGTGACACTCATGCCAGGCGTTATTGTTGTTGTTGACGAGTTTCCGCACGCCGATTGCTTTGGGCCGGGCCTAGTCAAAGTCCAGGGCTGTTTTTTAGTCCCAGTCCGTCCCTGCCTCATGGGATAGTAAATTGTCCATCGTATGCATACTTCAGAATCTCGCTGGAAGTAGTAGTTCATCCGGGTACTTTTTGCTTACTCTTTTCTGTGTACTGTGAATTCTGACATACTTCTTTTGTCACATACTGTTTTTTCGTCTAGTATATACTATATAGTAGGGAAGCATTAGATTTCAGATGCAGCCAAAGTAACCGGTGTTGTCGGCACTACATTGGTACTCCGGTAGGCTTATGATATATCAGCACTGCTGTGTCCAAAAGCTTTTAAGTTTTTGCGCCTGAAGGTATATCTCTCAAAATTAATTTTGCACTGGCTTCTGAGAAAGAATAATGCAAATTGATCAACAACAAAATAGAGAGAGCTTTGGTGATGATAACTAAGCTAATATTTAATTACTATCATTCTAATTTCACGCTAGAAATGACATCAAAAATGAAGAAAGTTGGTCACGTTTGCACACACTTGTGCAACTGACCACTTGTGCAATTGTTGTTTAGGTATGTTCAGCTTGTGTCACCTTGTGTGGATGGCTGTTGCCGTATATTTATTGCACATGCATATAGAATGGACATTAAAGTTTATCTCACTGAATGCAATGCATTTTCTATAACTGGATTCAGGAAAGTATTTATTGCAGCAGGCAGATAGGCCTACGCATACTTAACAAGTACAGACTGACTCTTGTAATAACCGAGTTTAAAAGCACCAGATCTACTGCCACTACTTTCTATGTCCTCATAGACAGATATAGTTTGAGAATAGATTGAAAGACAATATCTGTTAAGAATTGTTTTGAGATCGGACGCTCATTTATTATTTGGGTTATATTGTTCTGTCTGCTTGTTTTGTGCTCGAACCATTAGCAATAGTAAGATAATAATATTTTTGGTATTAAAGCAGAACGGACCTAACACAAATTATGTTTATTATGATTATTAGGCTACTATTATTATCTGGTATTAAGATGGCTGTCAATATCATTTTCTCATCAAAATATTTGTGTTGTTGTTGTTTTTAAACTTTTGAACCAGCAGGTGGTAGTGTTGTACTAGTATTGTTCTGTTTTTCTGAACCGGCTCCACTGTTTCTTAGGGTCTGTTCTGATGTTAGGTAAGCTATTCACAATTGTCACCCTTTAAAGGGAATCGTCTTCTTCTTTTTTCAGTAGTAAAATGTCCCATGTGATTATTAATATCATGATGAAAGAAGCAGAACACTAACAACAGTAGGAAATACATTTCCAAGCAATGTGATTGTACAGTTGTCTTACAGGGCTTTAGGCCATTAATCATGAAGGAGTCATAAATCATGATTTGACAACAGAGTTCAGTTCTTTCCAAAATGGTCTTCCCTCACTGTACGTGAATTCCCAGTATATATTTTTACAGAATCAAACAACAAGGGATGTTAAATTAGAATCTAATAACCACTATTTTGTTCTCCAAAAAAATATGATTCAATTACAATATTAGTATGCACATGAGATAGGACACAACACACAATAACAAATTGCTTTGTTTGGTTCTCCTTCTGTTCTTCTAATTATTTAATTTAATTTTTTTAATGAATTGTGTGGCTAAAATGTTTATTCTGCAGTTACAGGATCAGAATGTGAAGTTGTGGAAAATTCTTATTTATAGAGAGATGTTGCCATGCAAATGTATGAATTTTGGCTTATTAATAAATACCGGTAATACAATGTCACTGTGCAGGTGGTATGACTTCTTGAACAAGTATGGTTCTCATACTTCATACTTTGCATTTTACCTCCTCTCTGAATCAGATAGTGACCACTGCAGTCCTATGAATTCATCTAAACTGTGAATAAAATTGAAGAACACAGGGATTTAGATTTATATCACTGTTAAGTTGTTTTGTCCAGTGGAGAACTGGAAATCATCAAGGTGTGACACATTGAAGAATAATGTGTGAAATATGTTCTCTGACCAAGGGGCTTTTTGGCACAAACAAGTGTACCTGCTTCATTCAAAGTCCTTTGTCAGATATCACCATCACTCCGTCAAAAACGACCCTCTAGCCTTTAGCAGGGGTGTCTTGAGCTAGTCTTGAGATCGCTGCTCTCAGAATACAATAGATGATGCTTGCATGCGAGCCAGACGAACAAAAGCTATTTTTGGCGTCCTGTGTTTCATACCTTGTGGCAAATTATCACATTTCTCATATTCATAATGTTCTATTCCCAGGAGATGATGCAACATTTCATGTTTCAAATGATTTATACATAAAAGACTCTTAATTTATTTTATAAAGCTTTGAGATTCAATACTGTAACAGAAATATTTTCCCAGATGGATAAAATAATACAAATTATTTTGAATAAATCATTAAAAAGTATTTAAAATAAAACCCATCTGAATGCAAGAATACAAAACTGTTTTTACTGCTCGTTCACACAGACAACACACACATTTAAAAAGTTTGAAGATATGTTTTTTCATGTTAATTTACAATATAACAATAACATCAGTCTCACAATAACCCTGTAATAATTTGTATAGAGTATACGTTGTTTAAAATATTTTACTCCTAAATGTAAAATGCCAATCAACAAACACTATTTAAAATTAATATATTGGCCAAAGGGATTACATTTTTAGATTGTGTGCTATTCAAGACTTTATTTCTTTAAAAGAAAATATAAGTGAACAGATTAACTGAATGCATTTCATGTTATATACATACAAATGACAGATGTCAATATCCTTTGCAGCTTATACAAAATAAATCATAAAACCAATTCTAATTGCAACAGTACAGTGGGTGAAAAAATAAAAATAAAACGTGTAAAAGTAAGATACTTTATTGTTATTGAAGTACAACAACATTTGGCAGCTCTCAGAAGCAAGAAACATTTACCCATAAATATTAACATACACATTAAATGACATAAAAGCCCCTGATGGCATATTGCACATTATATTAAAAACGATATAAATATAAACTTATTAACATCTACATATTATGTTAAAGGTCATCATCACAGTTTTATTAGAATTCATTTATATGGACTTATCTGAAAAGTGTCTATAATATGTCAAATCCCGCTGTCACTGTCATTGTTAACCAGAGCCAGAGGATTAATGTTATAATCTGTGAAGCAGGAACTGTACGGTAATGTAGTATGAGGGATAAGACACTCCCTGCACCTATTGAATCACGCCTGGGGTCTACCGCTATATAAGAAGCATCATCTCATCACCTTTTTCAAATCGTGTCCGTTCAACTCCCTGGGAGTTAAACAGGTATGCTTTACACTGATATACACTGCTTTTTCCCCTAAATTACTATAAATTACAATTACCTTCACTGTTATTGTAACTGTTACAGAGGTTAAGGTTGTGATGTTGGATGACTTTTGGTCACGTTGTGCCTTTGCTCTACAGCAGGAATGATGCTGTGCCTCTGCTTATGTGCACTGGCTCTCGTCCTGCAGCCAGTTCACTCGGCCTATAACTGCTCCTCGGTGTATAACAGGGTTCCAGGTGAGTCTGTGACCTTTCAGATTTTGCGACAGCCCTCCATCTCTGCAGTTTGCTTGACAATAAGACCTCCCTTTTTGTTTAGACAACAGTGATCTGGTGGTACACTGTGGCACCAGCATGATCACTCTGGAGGTAAACCTGTGCACCACTGAGTGGGCAGGCTTTGACCCCGATGGCCTGGCTCTGAACGGGGAGCGCAATAACGCCCAGTGCAAGGGCACCATTGACACCACTGCGAACCCACCTGTCATCCGCTATCTGCTGGCAGTCAACCACAGCCAGGAGAACCCATGTAGACAGTCTCTGCAGGTGCAAAGAAAAACAAAACAATATTTGTTATCTTTCTCGATGGTTAAGCTTGAAAACATAATTTTCCTCCTTTTTTTAACCACAGTTGCTGTGGCAAATACAAACTAAAACATGAATAAAAGCTGTATATAGCAAAAAAAAAAAAAAAAATTTAATGTTTGTAATAATGTAATAAATGTTTTTTAGGAAAATGTGTAAAAAATATATATTTTAAACCATTTTTATACCACTTGCTTAGTGATTAAATTGTGTAAGAAAATACTACATTTAATTCAGATAAAAATAATAATAATTTAATATTATACAAAAATAGTAAGATGTAAAAAAATGGAATATTATAAAATGTAGCTAATATATAAAATATGTATTAGAGTAAAAAATATGTAAAAAGTTAATGAAGTAAGTAGTTAAAATGTTTTAGATGTATATTGTTTTTGTGTAGCATTTTATTGAAAGAATTTATAAGGTCATGAGACATTATATTGTAATTATAAAAAATGTGAAATGTACAATGAATAGGTGACAAAAGCTGAATACATACAAATTACAATGTAAAAAGAGATCAGAATTTAAATTAGTTTTTTTTTAAAGTAAAGCATAAAATATATATATTTTTTAAGCATTTGTAAAATAGTTTTATATATAAGGTCATTAAAGCTATACAGACATAATAGTTATTTTAAATAATGACTTTTTTTAAATAATTATATTTAATAATGTGAAATGTACAAAAATACTGTAAATGTATCAAAAATATATTTTTAAACATGTATTATAATTATTAAAAGTATATATATATACATAATACAATGAATTGAATTTCCCCTTGTGCGTTTTTAGATTGTGGATGAGGTGCCCAGCTCCTCAGGTCCATTCAGCATGTTCTCCAGCATTCAGGCCGTCATTATCACAGGATATATTGATACGCCCAGCTCGGCAGAGGGCATCATCAGTTACTCCACAGACCTCTACTATCACTTCTCTTGCCGTTATCCACTGGAATACCTCATCAACAACACTCAGATCGTAGCGTGAGCATTAAGACATTCACCCTCCACTGCATACTTCACCAACTGCAGAGTGACAACAAGAGGATTGACTTGATTTATATATATATATTTCATGCAGGTCATCAGTGTCAGTGGCCACTAGTGACAACAATGGAACTTTCATTGACACTCTCAGCATGAGCGTCTTCAATGTAAGTGTAGATTTTTTTGTTAAGATTCTTTACTCTGAATGCAAAATATGCCACATTTTTAAAGATGTTTTTGATTATTTTCATGTCAGAACACAAATTATACCAGCCCTTTGGTGGTTCCGCCTACTGGATTAGATCTGCGCACTAAAGTCTATGTTGAAGTAAAGGCTGTCAATCTCACTGGAAAGTAAGAAATCTGCAGTTTCACTGACAGTGTTTCTCAAGGGTTTTATTGAGGAATGAAAAATTGTTTTCTGCCTTTCTTTAGTTTTTATCTGTTGTTGGACCACTGTTTTGCAACCCCATCTCCCTATAATCACACCAACAACAACCAGTACAACTTTTTCACAGGGTGAGTTTCTCCTGATTAAGAATTCAAGGTAACACTTTACAATAAGGTTCCATTTGTTAACATCAATTTGAGTTAAAGTCAGCATGAAACGGAAGTTGCTATCATCTTCTCTTCCCTATTGTGAAATATGTCCTGATGAAATGGTTTCTCAAACAAGAAAAAATGTAGGGCGGGACTTGATTGAATTGATTGGATCGTTGGTTGTTGTTTGCTATTGCTGTGCCCTCGCGCCAGTGCGACTACATCAATGTCTCTCTATTGTTTCATCACAGATGCGTTGTAGAGAATCGAACAACGGTGCTTTATAATGGATTTTCCAAGTTTTCCCGGTTTTCATTTGAAGCCTTCCGCTTCGTGGAGCACCGGAATCAAGAAAAGTCTACTATATACCTGCACTGTATACTGCGACTGTGCGAGCCAAACAAGTGCCAAGAATTACTTCATGTAGGAGTCTTTTACCGTTCGATTTGAATAGAGTACCACTACTGTTAATGTCAGCCGATTAACATTTATTTGACTTATGCAGTCTTGCAACTCTAACAAAACACGACGGCGAAGGGCCCAAGAACCTTACGGATCACAAGCCAAAGAATCTGCCACGGTGTCCGTGGGTCCTCTGTACACCACAGCCCTGAGTGAGTCGGTCACGTTCACACATGAATCCAGATTGAGAAGCCAGCTTGTCGTCAAACACACTGAATTCCAAATGAGAGCCATGCCTAACTGTTTCTTTTTGATCCTGTAGAGAATGATGTTCCCACTGCATCGGCCTATGGTAGGAGACTCTTTTTGAAAACTTTATTTCAAACAAAATATTGCACTTTGATGTGTCTGGAATTCAGATGAAAGTACTTACAAATGAATAAAAGCTAGAAGGTAACAGCACAGCTTGTTTTCTCTTGTGAATCAGGAGGCAGTGAGCCATTGAACAGGGACAATATGAACGTGGCTGGAGTGGTGGTGGGGGTCATTTTCGCCACCGGCGGTGCTGTGTTGATGGTCATGGCTGGATGGTTTGTGCTGAAGAAGTTTTTCTGGGCCGGTGGTCTGCCTCGGGCTTTCCACTAAGAGATCCATCAACTCGCCATCTGTTTCGCGTTGAATGAAGCTTAATTTGATATGCCCGATAAGACGTCTGATCACATCACGGCATCTGCACAAACCAGCAAAGAACCACTTTGCATAATGCCTATTTAGCATATTTTAATCTATTTAGACAGCACTGTGTAGAGCAGTCACCATGCGCTTGGAAGAAAATGCTAATGCTTAATTGTTTCATGTAAATGCAAATACTGCATCGGTTCATGTGTTTTAGATGTTCATTATCTGAGTTATACTGTAAAAGGTATGTGGGTATTATTGAGAGGAACAAACTGTGGATGTAATCGTTTTGTAATGTTTTGATCAAACTTTGCTTCTTATACACATTGCTTGTATATTAGCCCAGGGGTTTTCAAACTTTTTAAAGGACCCTCTTCCTAAAAAAGTAAAGGCAGCTATTTTGTCATGTATAAAGACCTGTTTATATTGAGTGAAGCAATGTTGTTTTCTGAATTAAATAATTGGCTTTTAATTTGAATATTAAAAGTAAATCAATTATTAAAATATTATGTGGAAGTATTTGTTACACTCTAAAAAATGCTGGGTTGTTTCAACCCAATTTTGGGTAAAATATGGACAAACCCAGCCGTTGGGTAAAATTTTTACATTACATTTTCAACCCAACATTTGGGTTTGTCCATATTTTACCCAAAATTGGGTTGAAACAACCCAGCATTTTTTAGAGTTTTCTACCTACCTATATTTAGATGTATGAAATTAATAATAAATATTTTCAATTAAATTCAGATGTATTTGCAAAGCAATTTTTTATATTTTGTGTTAAAAAATATATTTGATACATAAGTTAACTTTTTTATAAGTTTAATATAGTTTTCTTTTACAGTTTCTTTGTGTATAATTCCTCAAATTTTCTACAGAATCCTTTGCGGTCCCGAACCACAGTTTGAAAACCCCTGTATTAGCCAATGACTTGCTGCTTCTCTGTAATTTTATATGATATGAAAATTGTCTAGATGTGATGTATATAGAAAGGAATAATTGTATTAATATACTGTAGTTGAGGCAATAATCAATGAACAACATTCATTTCAAATTTGTACAAATAGTTTTTATTTACATGCTTCTATGAAACAGTATATCCACACATTACACAACATATCTTTAGTAAAATGAAGAAAGGCATTCTTTTCTGTCTTTCACTTCAATGGATTGCGCAGAACATAATATAAGGTTCATTTTGAAAACTGTACAAACAACAATATTGTTCTACAAAAGTTACAAGTCACAATGTACAATCCAAACATAATAGCGGTTATTTACATTACAGTTGTATTTCTGACAGGACTGGAGGTGTGTTTAATTGAGAGTGTGTACAATGTCTTGTAACAGGGCTGTGAGTCTAGTGGAGAAATCCTCCTGTATGGACTCTATGTTTGTATGATGGAAACCAGATGACTCACCATGATTCTGGTTTTCTTGGAGAGCGATCATCTGTAGGTCTAAGTTAGAAATAAACTGTTGATTCCGAGCTGAGGAATTCTGGCAGAACTGTTCCACTTTTGAAGCCATCACAACCCTTGGAGGCTGTGCTGAGGCCAGATGGCCTGCCAATGCTATCTTCAGTGCTGCCACCTTCCCTTGTACCTCTAAACTGAAGGTACACAACTCCTGTCCCAGTCTGGCGGTGACTTCCTCCCAAAGTTCCTTTCCGCTGCTGTCTCTTTCCTCCTCTACCGCCTCAAATGCTTTTGTTTTAAAGTCCTCAAAGGCTACTGTCCTTTTCTGGTGGCTTTCATCCAGAGCTTGTGTGATCCTCTGCACTGCCTCCTGGTAGAGTGTGGCTTCCTCTGGGTTCAGTTCCTGGAGGTTCAGATTGAGTTTCTCACAGAGTTCCTGAGTATTCGACTGGAGGGCGGTCTGGAGCTGCTTAGTGAAGGGGGCCAGGAACTCCTTGACATTGGCCATGGTGTGTTTTGGGTGGCTGGGGTAAGGAGAGAGTCTCTCCCTCAACTCCGCAAGCTCCTGCTTTAGACGAGCCCTCAGCCGCTCAGACTCCATGCTCAGCTTGTGTCTCAGTTCAGCTGCCATGGGGCTGTAAGAGTCCTGGGAGTAAAGGTCACTGCTCACCACATGGTTCTTCCACATACCACTGCAAAACAGGATCAGGGGTCAATGACTTACAAGAGCCTCCATGATAAAGAACTCTTTGTATTCATGTTGATAAAAATAAAAAAAGACATTAAAGAAAAACTCTGTGGTATAACCATCAAGTAAAACATAAATTATATTTATTTACACCTTAAAAACATATAAGAGTACACATCTTAATAATTACTTTAAATTTATTTATTTATTTTTTTTCAATATAAAAAGCATTTTTTTATATAATAATTCATAAATATCAGTATTACGTTTTTGGTCTGTTACATGACATGAAAACTATATTTTCATGTCATGTATGTATGAAATAATAATATATTTTCTATACAAGAATATAAGTATGTTTAATGAGGCTTTTTTTTTTTTCATTAGAATATCACAACAATTATATCGCCCTGACATTTTGACTATACTGTATGTCCCTGCCCCAAAAAAGATTTAATTAGCACAAATTTGTTTTAATTTTTAATATCTGAAATCAAATTAATTTTTCATGGACGAATGGTATTCAAGGCATGGCATATGAATTCGGTTTTTAATAAATTAATGTAGACAAAATATCTTATGAGAGTAGACTTACTTTGAGTCTTTGCCAACATTTTTCTTGTCAGTGGCCTGATTGTCTCTCTGTAAACTAAATGCTTCTCGACTGATCTCATCGTTGAGTGGAAAAGCTGAAAAGGAGGAGAGTCACATTAGATCAATGTAATAAAAGATCAAAATAACCATTTTAGATCAAATTGAATTTGATAATAGAAATTGGAGAGGCAACAAACCTGTTGTGGTAGCAAAGGCCAAAGCCAACGTAACAAACTGCAGATTCATTTTTTTAATTGGTTATTCTCTGTTTGAAATAGAAAAAAAAGAGTTATGCAATCAGATACATTTGTTAAAATGTTATTGGCAATCCATATATTAAACAGGACAACTTAAACGCCATTAAGTTATTAATCTATGCAAGTGGATATCTGGCTCTTACCTGTTCTTAATTCTTAATGCCTTTAATTCTTCCACAGAGTCCACATTTAAAGCAGTTCCTTATCAGAGGGTTTTTCACCTGTGTCAACACAAACCACGTGGAGGGTCAGTTTGATAACGATGGGCGTCAGGAATCCTATAGGTATGTTGCTGATCGTCTCTTCAAAGCTACTCTTTTCCAACAACGCAGATTCAGAGTAGCCACTGTGATGTCACACCAAGGCCAATTTTGACGTCATTTTCAAGGTCAATATTGTAATATGTTTACTACTAACCAGAAGTGTTTGGTCAGCTCTTACTTAGTCAACAGGGTTGAAAACTTAGATACATGACCTCTATTTAGATTACAAAAGCGCATATTAACATTACGATATGGACTTCATACTTGATACTCTGTCCCAGGACTTATGTTGCCGGTGAAGTTCACTCAGTGAACTGACCTGCATGAAATTTGGCTTAGTTTTATCAGTCGTGTTGAGCCCTACTTGGCTTTCCAACAGAAATGACATAGAAATAAGTCACAAAGAATGAGCCCTCCAGCCTGTGCTTGCTTCATTATCTCTGACTCAGCAAGAGAGTCAGAACAAAGGTGCTGTTTGTTTTTACTTTACTGAATGGGTCCTCTTAGATTTGCTTTGAGTCTACATGGCCAAAGTGATAAACAAAGCCAATAGCAAGATACTTTGAACATTTGATTATTTCAGTTTAGACCTGGCCTACTTTCTGGCAGCTGCATGTATAAGCGAGTATTAGACAAGCACAAGGAATTGTACCATAAAAAATTGCACCATTTTAGTTACCAAACGTGCTATTCCGGGTAATGTGTTGTTGTACAAATCTCATAGCACTACGTCATTGTAACTTGCCCCATTGATTTTACACCAGTGCAGTCTGAGCAATAACATGATTATGTTATATAATCGTTCAATTCTGGTGACTTTGGGAGCAGCATTTTTACATTTTGTTAAACTGGATCTATAACTTACTGCATTAATTCACAAATTTAGCGACCATTGGCGTCGAAAAGGCACCATTTACAGTGTTTGTTTAAATTGTTCATTGATAAATATTCCAGTTCTTCCAGCGCTGTGTTGTGATCTGTCTTAAGGTTTCCCGTTACTGCTTTACTGAGTGAGAAACGGCTTTAAGCGATTCAGTTCGTGAGTGAACTTTTCGAATATAGTCTTCGTTGAAAATGAATAGAGCTGTGATTGACTAATTCATTCGCGCTTCAGTTCAGAATTCTAAACAGTCGAAAGGAATGAACTAACAAACACTCAACATGTAGTAAAATTAGCCAATCAGGTAAAATGTTTCTCGGCCAATCCATTTTCAGACAAGGATTTACCCATAGGATTTACCACAGCAGTATTTTATGGTGGTATTTTATACCATAGACATGTATAGAAAGGCTAGATGGCTCAAGGCGGAGTCAGCTGTGTCGTCACTTGGCGGCCATCTTAGGTCAGGAGACTGCGCTGCTGCTCCCTGCTGCTGTGGACGGAAGGTGAGTGACATACGGCAACTAAAATGCTCGTAACTTGCTGAATTCTTGACGGATTTACAAACGGTTTGGTTTATTACAAACCTTATTAACGTGGCTATGATTTGTGCTGATGCCGATGTTTAAATTGTAGCTTAATAAACTCCGTGGCTATAATTTTTCACAAGTATGCAGTTAAATAGCCGCATCCCTGACGTTTATGACACACCAAGCCGTTTGAAAATCGGTTGAAAATTGAGCAAAATATAGTTATTTCAGCACTACATGCACAATAGACTTTAATGTTATAACTGGACGAGCGGTCCTGTCCTAAGATGGCCGCCGTGTGACGTCGTCGGGTCCCATTGGCTCTCAGCGCCGGTAAGCCATCTAGCCCATGATCTAGCCTTTCTATACATGTCTATGTTTTATACTGTCTATGTGGGCTCTGTAACATCCTGACTGTATGTCCAAAAAGGGACACCGTAGCCCTCGGGCAAGTCTCGCGAGAGTCGCGAGACTAGTGTGTGTAATGGAAGAATAATAATAAAAAGCGCACAGTTCGAAGGGTCCGTGTCTGTTCCAGTTATTATATGTCAAATATGATTTAGCCAGTGAGCAAACATTACATGGTGTCAGAGTAGAGGCTATAATACTCACGTCCGACAGAAACATGGATAGTTTCGGCGTCCCAGCACCCAAGATGGATTGGGAGTCAGCTAACTTACCAGAAGCGTGGCGACGTTTCAAGCAGCATGCGGAGCTAATATTCTCCGGAACTCTACGGGAAAAAAGCGAACAGGACAAATGCAGCTATCTCCTCTTATGGATCGGGGAAAAAGGGCGCGACATTATCAAAACATGGACGCTAACAGACGAAGACGCGAAGAAACTGCAAACATACTACGATAAGTACACCGCGTATCTCACACCAAAGTCTAACCCGATATACGCAAGATATCGTTTCCACGAGAAAACGCAAGGTGATGGGGAAACTTTCGAACACTTTGTCACGGAATTGAAGCTGTTAGTAAAGGACTGTGGATACCCCAACAGTGACGAGATGGTGCGAGACCGCATTGTTTTCGCTACAAATTCACCGCGAGTGCGGGAGAAGTTGCTCAGCCACGGCGCGGAGCTAACGCTAGATCAAGCCATCGACATCGCGCGATCACATGAACTAGCACAAGCCCAACTCAAAGAGATGGTGGGAAGCAAATACCCCAACAACGACGCTGTACACGCCATAGCCCGAAGACCGGAACACAGACAAACGCGCACGAGTTACAAAGCCAGGCCGAGAGAGCCCGCCACAGCTCAAAGAGAATGTGATAGATGTGGCGGCCTGCATACCACCAAAGAAGGCGCCTGTCCAGCAAAAGGAAAGCAATGCATGAAGTGCAAAAAATTCAATCACTTTGCAAAAGTCTGTAAGTCAAAACTACACACAAACACACACTCAAGAAAAGTGATTCACACTATGGATGAAGACACTGAAGATGAGGAGGTAGAACTTTTTATTGACGGACTTACAAGTGAAAACACAGGAAAATGTAACGAACAAGCTTATGCTGAAATTGAAATCGGGACTCAGAAAGTTAAATTCAAAATTGACACTGGCGCACAGACCAATGCAATTCCCGTACACACATTTGAAAGACTGTTTAGAGATACTGCCATAAAACCAACCACCCAAAAATCTCCGGCTATGGTGGTGAGTTCCTGAAAGTGAAGGGCACCTGTCGTCTAAAGTGCAAGTATAAAAACACCTCCATCGTGCTCGAATTCTACATAGTAGACACCAAAGCACCCCCCATCCTAGGGATGAGAGCTATAGACCTCAAGTTAATCAAACTGATACTGGCTGTGGCCGAGGAAGAAGCGAAACCATGTACAGACACAGACAGCCTTCTTAAAGAATACACAGACGTCTTCCAGGGCATAGGAGAGTTTCCAGGGGAGTGCAACCTCCATGTCGACCCACACGCCACACCAGTAGTATACCCACCACGAAGAGTACCGATCGCTCTGCGAGACAGACTGAAAAAAGAGCTCGACAAGATGGAAGAGAACAACGTCATTTGCAAAGTGACAGAACCCACAGAATGGGTTAACGCCCTCGTAGTCGTCGAAAAACCACAGACTGGCAAGCTGAGAGTCTGCCTGGACCCCAGAGACCTCAACAAGGCAATAAAAAGGCCCCACTACCCCTTGCCGACTCTAGAAGATGTCACCACAAAGCTCGCCGGAGCGCAGTACTTCAGCGTCCTCGACGCCAGATCAGGCTATTGGGCCATAAAGCTAAGTACAACGTCTTCCCTATTAACAACATTTAATACCCCCTTTGGCAGATACAGGTTCCTGAGGCTGCCGTTCGGAATCAATTCAGCCCAAGACGAATTCCAAAGGCGCGTCGACGAGACATATGAAGGCCTCACAGGTGTAGCTGCCATTGTCGACGACATACTGGTCTTCGGTAAGACAAAGCTTGAACACGATAACAACCTCAGGGCCATGCTGAAGCGCACAAGAGAAAGAGGGGTAAAGCTAAATCCCGACAAATGCCAAATAAGTGTATCAGAGGTCAGCTACTTTGGTCACACGCTCTCGCGAGAAGGCGTCAAGCCAGACCCGGCAAAGGTGAAAGCGATACGAGAAATGCAGCCACCCACAAGCAAAGGGGAGTTGGAAACCATCCTCGGGATGATTAACTATTTGGCCAGATTCGCACCACGCCTCTCCGAGATAAACGCACCACTACGCCAACTGCTGAAGCAGGACAGTGAATTTATGTGGGACAAAAACCACGACAAAGCATTCACGCAGACGAAAAAATTGATAACAGATCACCCTGTGCTTGCGTACTTTGACCCACAAAAAGAACTAAGACTCCAAGTAGATGCCTCAAAATGTGGCCTCGGCGCTGTAATGCTTCAAGACGAAAAACCCATCGCCTATGCTTCCAAGTCACTCAACAGCACCGAAGTGAATTACGGCCAAATAGAAAAGGAACTGTATGCAGTTTTATTCGGCTGTAAGCGTTTTCACGAATACATGTATGGCCGGAGTGTGATTGTAGAATCTGACCACAAACCTCTGGAAGCAATCCTCCGAAAACCGCTGGCCGCAGCACCACCGCGGCTACAGAGGATGATACTACAGCTACAGAAATATAACATTCACATCATCCACCGGCCCGGAAAGGACATCCCAGTGGCCGACACCCTGTCCCGGAAATCCATCGAGCACCAAGACAGCAGCCTTATGGAAAGCATGGAAGCACAGGTACATACACTCATAAGTACTGTTCCAGTGAGTGACAGCAAGCTACTGGAGATCAAGGACGCAACAGCACAAGATGCACAGCTTACTACACTCAGAAAAGCCACACAGAACGGATGGCCTGACGAAAGGAGGAAATGCCCGCTCAGCATCCAGGAATATTGGAACCACCGAGATGAGATTTCTGAGATGGAAGGAATACTTTTCAAAGGTGAGAAAATCATAGTTCCCCAGAGCCTCAGAGGAGGCATGCTCCAGCGCATACACGCAGGACACATGGGTGTGGAGAAAAGCAAGCATAGAGCACGAGACCTCCTGTTTTGGCCCGGAATGGGAAAACAAATAGAAGCAATAGTAGAACAGTGCTGTATATGCCAGGAACGACGTGATGCTAACCACAAAGAACCCCTGTGGTCACATGACATACCCGAGAGACCATGGCAAGTGGTAGGCACAGACCTCTTCACATGGAACACTCAAACTTCATCATCATTGTAGACTACTACAGTAGATTCTTTGAAATGGAGCAACTCACGAGCTGCACCTCACTTGCAGTAATCGCCAAACTCAAGTCCGCGTTCGCCCGTCACGGCATCGCAGAGACAGTCATCAGCGACAACGGACCATGCTACAGCTCTGAGGAGTTCCGCTGCTTCGCAAACGCGTGGAACTTCACCCACACCACCACAAGTCCACGCTACCCACAGAGCAACGGCCTTGCTGAAAAGACTGTCCAGACAGCAAAGCGCATCCTGGACAAGGCAAAAGCTGGAAACACAGACCCCTACCTCGCTCTGCTGGAGTACAGGAACACTCCAGTGGACAACCTCCAGTCACCGGCCCAGCTTCTGATGAGCCGACGACTACGTTCCATACTCCCAGCGACCAGTAGACATCTACAGCCACAGGTAGCACCCCAGAAAGCTGTCCAAGACAGACGGAAGGCGTGCCAACACCGCCAACAAGCATACTTCAACAGAGGCACCAAGCCATTGTCTCACCTACCTGCTGGCACACCTATTCGCTTCCGTCAGGAGGATGGTTCCTGGAGACCTGCAACGGTAACACAACATGCACACACACATAGGAGCTACCACATCCAGACAAAAGATGGACAAACTCTACGACGCAACCGTTGGCACCTCCGCGAAAGCAGAGATGATCCAGACACTAAAGACACACAGCATGCAGAAACACACACCAATAACACACAGCCACCACAACCTGAACCTGTGGACCACCCGCAACCAACAAACCAACAAAAGCCCAATTACACAACAAGGTTTGGCCGCATCTCCAAGCCAAGACAAGTCCTTGACTTATAATGTAAAGGGTGTAGGCGGATCGCTGCCCTAAAAAAAAAAAAAAAAAAAATTGTAGTTAAAATGTTGTTTCTGTCTCTTGAAAAAAAAAAAAAAGGGAGAAACCGAGAGAAAATGTGTTTACAAACCTGTTACTTACCCGATACCTCGGACACACTGTGAAATCAGTTTGACTGCCTGTTATATCTTTTCACAACTAGTTCACTTTCAAGTTACTTGAATCATACAAAAATCAAAAACATTGTTTCTGACTAGAAAACCAATGACTTATCTACATCCACGTCTTATGTCATTCAAATGCTACCCGTACTTGTTTACATTACAGCAATGACACTAATGATGACCACAGACTGTACTTGTCAGACTGCTTATATATGCATTAAGCACAATTGTTATGTTCACGGAATTCATGTTGTGTGTTCAGGTAATGCCATTTGTTTCTTAAGAAGGGAGATGTAACATCCTGACTGTATGTCCAAAAAGGGACACCGTAGCCCTCGGGCAAGTCTCGCGAGAGTCGCGAGACTAGTGTGTGTAATGGAAGAATAATAATAAAAAGCGCACAGTTCGAAGGGTCCGTGTCTGTTCCAGTTATTATATGTCAAATATGATTTAGCCAGTGAGCAAACATTACAGGCTCAACCCCCAGGAAATAGAGCATATAGATGGTTTTCCGTTTCTCGAATTACCCATTATCCTCTGCGGCGCGCCGCCATGTTGTGTGTCAAAGCTGTCATACGAATGTTTACCGCCTTTTCATTTACCCAAGTATTTTTGACTCTTGTGTTGAGATAACGATGACAAATTCCTCCAAACCTGGCGACAAGGTGAAGGTTATTTACAGGGACACATTAGACTGCGACCATTTTTGGAGAATGTGCGAGTTGAAATTTTATGTGGTCGCATTTGTGCGAATGCATGGTCATGTAACGTTACTACTCAGTTAAATGAATTCTCCTGCATTGAACTTGTTTTAGCCCCCGCCAAAGTCTTATTTGATCGGTGAGTAATGTAGATGAACTGCTGCGCTTGTGACAGGGCGCATGTTTAACTGAGAGAACTAGCAGAAAGAGAAAGAGAGCCGGTTGCGCGCGCGCACTCCCTCTCTCTTCGTAGCCAGGCGAAAGTGTAAACACAGACGTTTGTCACAGACGTGGAGCTCTCGGCATCTCGAAACCGCCACGCCGATATTGAGCGTCGTTTTAGTTCTCCTTTATTATCCCAAAGTCTGCTTGCCATGGTCCATAAAGTTTAAACGAAACAAGAACAGCTTGCCACTGCCGCCAAACGTTACGCACTACGCAGTTGTCCACTTCTGTCGCCATGGTTACGTCCCCTTATATACTGTCTATGGTTACGTCATGGCTATGGCAGTACGAGCGGAAACCGAGGATAGCGCGGATATTGCGTCATTGAAAGGCGATTTTTTTTTCCCGGGATGGGCCATTATTTAAAATTGGAATTTGAAATAAAAATAAAATGAAATAAAAAATCTTTGGAGACTTTTGGGATAGGCCTATTGTAAGTACACAACTGCAGGAAATATATCACACTGTGCAATTGATTTTTGGATATTTTATTACAAATAAATATAACAATATAACAAATGTGCAAAAGGATGTTTTGTGGAATTGGGTATCAGTTACTAAATAATTGTAATTTGTATGTCTTTATTTATTAGTATTAGTTTTTATCAGACATTTTGCACTTGCAACACTAAAACTACCTTGTCATTTGAGTCCATACTTAAGTCACCATGAGGTCAAAGTCCACACAAACTCTGCCTAAGTAATTCAGGGTCAAAGTTCATTGATTTCGAAGCACTATAAAAATTATGAGGTCATTATAGCATGTGTTATAGTGTTGTGTACAGAGTCGTGCTTTTTAAAATGTAAAATGTTATGACAGTCTGTTTACATAATATTATATTTTATTCTATTCAGTTGCACAGTTCAAAGATTGTCACAATTTTAGCTTATGTAAGCGTTTTGTGTTAATTCACCCTTGTGTAGTGATAAAGGGCCTGGATCCTGCAGATTCAACTTTAACCCAGATAAAGCAATTGGTTTACTAGGCTGACCATGGCCTTCTCAACTATGCGGTGCATCAAAGGAATGAAGCCAAGGGATGTGAAAAACAAGGTTTGTTGTTTTAGTGACCCATTGTTTGTTTGAATACAGAGTGCCTGCAATGTTCACTTCTCCTGCCAAACTATTCGAGAAAGTGCACAGTAGTAGAAACTGTCTGATAGGACTCGGATTTTTCTCATAAACCTGCAACTTGTGAATGATATAATGTTTTTTTGATGTGCTGAAAGACATTTAAAGCACAGCCCAAATTAATCAGTTTCATGGTTTCACTGTGGCCTGTAATCTAAACTGGCAGCATCAGGTTGCATCTTTCTACCTATTGGCATGTGTGATACTTTATCTCTAGACGGTTCATGAATCATTCAGCATGGCAGGGAAAGAGCTTCCTGTATGCCTTCGGGCTGTCTCTGAGCCCTGGACAGCATAATGAAATGATGTGCTCTTTCAGGGTTTGCATCTGCTGGCCTTCCCTACTTTGCTGGTTCTTCACCCTAAGACTGAGCCCTGCTGATGGATCAAACATTACTCTAAGACTTCCTGAAAGATCTTCCTGCAAACCAGGTAACTTGCACATTTCTGGGACATGACAAGGTGAAAGTTCATCAAGTGGGTGTCTAGTCCCAGAGGTTATTTGTTTATTTATTAACTTTAATGAACATCACATTATCTGTCTTAAATTCTTTATCATGCTTTGATCAACGTGTTTTGGCTACTTTTTAAATACCATTTATGTATATGTTTTATTATTATTAATAATAATATTTGATCCTGGTTAAACTTTAAAAATGCATTATAAAAATTATTACTGAAATTACGATGATCAAATGACTAAAAATAGTGAAATAATTATAAATAATTTAATTTCCCTAAAATTAGTTTAAAAAAAAGTTTGCTTACTTGTTCACCAAAATTAAATATTAGATATGTATGAAGAAAATCAAGGTAAATATCACTTTTTAACAGAATATTTTTTATTGTAAGCCATTTCCATCCGGGCTGTAATTATGTGAAATTATGAAAAAAGTGTACAAATGTTATTTTGTTTTTTATTTAGGATACAATACTAGTTATGAAATTAATCAAGACAAATACGTGATTGTATCCCAAATTATTTTACATGTCATTTCCACCACGGTAGACAATGTCAGAAGACAAAATAAACTAGTTAGAGTGAAAATGTGTTTTAAGAACTCCCTGGGTCCAATTTACATAGTTGAAGAAAACCTTAAATATGAAATGTAAGAGTTTGGTTGTTGGAGCAACCAAGATTATTGGTGGGAGAACCTTCTACTTTTATGCACTGTGAAGGCTTTTACTGCCCGGAGGGAGATGAGGGTCCAGTTCCATGTCCCAGAGGAACATTTGGACCAAGTTTCTGGGCCACAACCATAAACGGCTGTATCAGCTGCCCAGCACATCACTATGGACCTAGAGAAGGCATGAGCAGTTGCCTGCCTTGTGGGCCATGGTCACAGCAGCCTCTGCCTGGACAGGACAGCTGTACGTGTCTGCGAGAGGGTCAAATCTTCCAGGTAAGAACTTATTGCATTGTTTACATAAGTTCCCAAGCATTTCTAGCTAATTGCATCCCTGTAGGGAAACAATCTGCAGACCTCTGCTCAGACAGAAGCTCATGTTTCAGCCCAGTGGGAATCTAGTTACCACTCTCACTGACTGCTGAATGATCTTTTCATCAGTTACTACCCACTAGGGAAATGAGTCAGGATTTGTTGTCTCTAACGGCTGACATCTTCCCAATCCTGAATGTAGGCCAGTGACGGACAGTGTCCTTGTAGTTTGGGATACACAGAGAAAGGAGAAGCCTGTGTGTTGAAGGTCTATGAGATCTGCAAGGACGGAAGAGCACGTAACCAGCATGGAGAATGTCTGGACCACAAGCAATGGAAGCATTATTGCTCCCAGCAGGTGAGCGTCCACTTAAATTGAGGTACTATTGAGAAATGTGTACTACAGTCATGCTGTTTGCACAAAGATGATGACATATTTGCTTATTCGGTCATTAGCATTGAAAATTTTATGAATGGTGCGTGACGACATTCTTATTTTCTCATGAAGGGCATCCAATATTGGATGTTTTCTTAGTGTTGCATGGTTGACCAGTGGCCTCTAAAGTAAAATTCCTTTCTCTATGAACTCTTACTATGCACATAAGGCGGCTCACATGTACCACTGAACGTGACATGTGACTTTTCCCTTAGGGCTCTTGGAGCCCGTTGATCAGTAGGTCATATGTTGTTCCTGCTTTGCAGGTGTGTCCATCTCCTGAGCTGTACGAGGGCTACGATGGCTCCCTGGGTCTGTGTGTGTGCAGAGGTCTGTCCAGGCCTGAGCCAGACAGGGTTGAGTGTGTGGGCTGGTGCCGGAACACCCCGAGTCCAGTTCTGCTGCTGGTTTGCACTGGAAGCCTTTACCTGCTCTACACAGAGTCGAATCAACAGGTCAGGCCTGTAGTCCATCTACATCGTGATTTGGTGTTAGTAAGGAGGCCCAAAACATGATGACAACTCATAGTAGTGTCTAGTCTTGGGGGTAAAGGGCCTTTCACACCAATGACCATATCTATAACTACAACGATAAAGATAGTTAAAAAAATCTATAAAATTCTAAATATAAAAGAATAGCAGACTCCACACCACAACAATAACGATATCGCACAGAGAAACAATAGTTGTAATCGCTTTCCGAATGATTTTTTTGGAAGCCAATCAGAATCCATCCTGATTTAAAGAGCTTGAGCATTTAAAGTGAAATATTTTAGAATTTAATATCTAGATTTTTTTAAAGCTTTTTATATTTTTCCATTTCCATTTTAATTTGAGTAAAATTGAGCTTTCGTCATTTTTATTATTTTTAGTCTTTTAAAAAATATGTTTTTATATATTTCTTTTTTTCTTCTTTTTTTCATTTTAGTTTAAGTAATTTTAGCACTTCAACTTATTTTATTTACCAATTTTATTTGAAAGTTTTTCATCTAATATTTACATATTATGTCAGATTTATTCCAATGAATGAAAATGATTTTTGATCATTTAAGTTATTGTGATGTTTATGATATTATGAAGTTTAACGGCTTGTGGAACAAGAACAAATGTAGGGCGGGACTTGATTTCGTCCTTAGGAATTGATTGGATTGTAGAAAGTTGGACGTTGCTAACTAAATGGAGGCAGATCTGAATGCCAGTTTGCAGTTAGTTGTGGAATATATTTAGTCCCACTCTCCGCCGAGACATGCGTCATAAAGATTATGAGTTCACATGAATTTTAAAACAATAATGTTGTGCATTGATAAATCATTCATAATAAACACTACAACATTCTGTAAAAATTAAGAATTGCTCATTTTGATTTCATGGTGACTTTTACAATAACAACACTGCTGTGGCTGGGTATAAACTTATGCAACAACAACAAAAAGTAACTTAATACATTGCTTCTCATAAAAAGTAACAATAATTAAGTAACATAATTTAAAATATAAATGTAATAATTTTTACTAAGAAAAAATTTATTCAAATATTTAGATTATATTTTATAAAGAGTAACACAATGGAAACATCAAAAGTACTGTCATAGTATAATATGACTGTGTATAGATCCTCAACAACAAGCGAAAAGTTGATCTAGTTTTTTTTATTCATTCAAGTATCATAATCCATAGAATGATTAACAGCAAAAAAGGAAGGAAACACAGGATGACTGGATAACTTTAACACAGTACACAATGTGAGGGACTTGCACAGGACATTGAGAGTGTAATACAGCCCTAAATACACAAGTGAGAGCTCAGCACAAACAGCGGTAAGATAACACTCTGACCTATTTGCCATTAAACTATCCTTGTGTTTTCGTAAAAGGTGAGCATGTCGGGAAGCATGCTGGAGACCGTCCTGAAGCACTGGGACTCCCGTGGGAGCTTGGAATGCAACGTGCAGCTCAATTTCTCTAGGCCTGTGTACACGGTGCAAACAGGGGGTGAGTGGCCAGAGACAAGGGCAGGAAGCACAGAGGGTTTCGTGACTACGGTTTATCAGCAGTCTGCTGTTTGTTTGCTGTTGTGCAGAAGCGGGCTTCTTTGGTCTGCTCAATGCTGTTCCCGTCGAGGTCCGGAGGTTGATTCTGGCACACAGCCAGGAAACCAACAGCCATTTTGAGCCACTAGATACAGACCCAGGTATCTAATACATCAATATGTGTATATTCCAGATACCATATTGGACATCTAATGAGATTTGTTTTGTTAGGAAACATCAAAGACAAAGAGGAAGATTGGGACTCTCACTGGTCCAGCAAATCATCAGCGTTCGGTACATCCGACATGCGGCCTGGAGGAGTCTTGAACCCAACAGCATGTCTACATCCTGGGGATATTCTTCTCTTTACTGTGACCCAGCAGCACTACCCTCAGTATGATGTGTAAGTACATGCTGACATGTGATTCATGTGCTGCCCATTCATTTTGACTGTCCCAGATTGTCACAGAGGGAATCCTGCTTTCTTCACAGGGACAGCTTGTACAACACTAATTCTGCGTTTGACTGGGGACCCTTCAGATTACTGGCACAGGACCAAGAACTGGCAAGATCTGCCCACTCCCTTTTCTCCATAAGTCTCCATGAGCCTGGGGTGTATGCCTACAAACTCAGCAGCCACCAACATAGGCACATGGTATTGTGATTTGTTTTTATGTTGTGGCCGAATAACCATATCCAATATTAAAATTCTATACTATTCACTCTAAATAACTTTAAGAATAAAATGATAAAACCTGACATCAATTGTTTAAATGCTACAAGTGAATTTTAGTATCACAATTAACTTGGGCTAATTTCAAAGTTAGCATTTTACAGTATGTACACACAATTATTTTTTACTCTTTAATGAGTGCATACTTTGGCAAAATTAGAACTTTCCATAAATAAAATACTGTAAAAAAAAAAAAAAAAAGTAATATTTTTGAAAAATTATTACAATTTAAAATAATGGTTTTCTATGTTAGTATATTTTAAAATGTAATGTATTCCTTTGATGGCAAATCTGAATTTTCATCAGCCATTAATCCAGTCTTCAGTGTCACATAATCCTCCAGAAATCATTCTAATATGGTGCTCATGAAACATTTAAAAAAAAGAGAACTGAAAACAGTTTAATAATTTTGTAAAACCATGATGTTTTTTCAGGATTCTTTGATGAATAGAAAGTTCAAAAGAACAGCATTTAGCAGTGTAAAATACTCTACTTACTCCAACTTTTGATCAATTAATGCATCCTTGCTGTATTATTATTTTAAAAAAACATCTTAATGACCTCAAACTTGACTTGAATGGTAGTTTATATAAATTCAATGATAGCATGATAAATAATTTCCAAGACCAATCTGTTAGTTCAGTTGTAATCATGGCTTGATATTAACACCTGATGAATATTGTTGGTGTTACAGGGCTTGAATTTCGGCGCAGGATTGCACGTATTGCGCATCATTTTACTTATTCCCGCAGATTTTATGCTCACACTCAAAATGCGTGCACATAGAGCAGCCTCGGCGCTTGAACAAAATATTACAAAATAATGTCAAAAGACCAGTCTTGGTGAGTATTCACGTAAACGCAGTCAGTTATGCTGAGAAAGAAAACGCATGTGTAACAGTAGCCTACAATTATCCGTGTGTCAGGTCTTAAAGTGACAGCACCCTAATATATCTACTGCCAAATAATGAGATAATATTAGAAATATCTTTATGGCAGTTTTTCCACATAGTATCGATGGTAAAATTGTGGCCTGTGAAAATGGTCAGTAACTTAGGAAAACCACTAGCCACAGTAGCTGGTGGGCTAAAAGTTAATGTCAAGACCTGGTTGTAATCAAATAAATCAACCTCCATGTGTATTTATTGGTAGATGTTGTTGTCTGGTCCTTTCAGTATGTGAGGGTAGTTCCTGCAGGTGGAGATTGTTATGACACTGGAACCTTCTTCCCATCTGACCCACATCATTTGACTCGCATGGGCATCGCGCAGAGGCGCCAACTGTTGCTCCGCCCCGACTGGCTGATGATCGGTGGGCTTTTAGCTGGAGCTGTGGTAGTCCTGTGCTTGTGTGTGACAATATTGGTAAGTGATAAGGGAGGCTTAAATAAAAACGTTGAGGTTAACAAAGCTTGATTTATTGAAGCGACTGGGCACTGTGTCCTCACAGATCCTGTTCAGGGAGTACGGCTGGCCTGAGAAACTGCCAGCTCAGGCCAGGTACCGTCATCTGCAGCTCAGGTTCAACATGGATGACTATTCATCGAAGGGCTCCAGGGTGGTGGCTGTGAAAAAAACACACCGAAACCTGCAGGTGGGGTTGACAGAGGATTCAGTGCAGAGAGGTAACCTACTATAGACACAAGTAAACCTTTTTTTAGTACTGCCAGGGGCTACACATGCCACATTCTCACACAAATAGACCTGTCACCTCGATCACCTCTGAGCCTGTACATCCCAGGATCCTTGTCCACAATGCCTCGTGCACAGCCAATATCATATTATGAGTTGAAAGATTACAGACTTCACATAATCTAACAAACATTGCAAACTACAATTAGGAACTATGTAAAGTGAACAATAACCTAGAGTACAGTTCATTGTTAAAGTAAATTAGATTAAAAAAAAATAACTTTTTTGAGAGAAGTCTCATGTTCACCAAGGCTGCATTTATTTGATCAAAAATACAGTATATTTATTAATATTGTGAAATATTATTACAATTTAAAGTAACGGTTTCCTATTTTTGTATTTTTCAAAATGTCTTTGGTGTCCCATGATCCTTCAGAAATCATTCTAATATGCTGATTTGCTGCTCAAGAAACATTTCTTATTATTATCAATGTTCTTTGATAATAGAAAATTTAAAAGAACAGCATTTATTTGAAATGTATATATTTTTAACACTATATATGTATTTACTGTAGTTTATGATCAATGTAATGCATCCTTGCTGAATAAAAGTCTTCATAAAAAAAAAAAAAAAAAAAAAAAAAATCTTACTGACCCCATATTTCTGATCAGTAATTTAGAACCTCGTTGTAAAATGTTACCCAAACATAGATTTGAAATATTCTGATTAGATAAAAACATATTTTCATTATTATTAGATGCATTCTTACATTTTTTTATATTATAATTTCCCCCCCAAGTACAAACATGCAATTTGGTAGCAGGTAATAACACATTTTATATTAATGTGATATAATAAAATATACAATTGTTGTACTTGAAATTTAGAAATTAAAAAAGAAAGTAATGTGTGCCCAACAACCAGAAAAAAGGAAATGTTTTATCAATGAAAGTCACCTTTCCCCCCTTTAGATTCCATGTTAGAAAATGAACAAACATGACACATATTGATTTCTGAACATGGAACATTCCATTGAACAAGGAATCCCCATATGCTTCACAATAAAGGAGAAAACAATTACCCCAAGATGTCAAAATCTCTTTTATTTGCTCCAAGTAGCATTTGAATATCCATTGACAAGATTCGTTACCTGCTCAAGATAACATGATATCAGGCTACATTTGTGAAGGGAGTAGTAAACTGACTCATTTTACCCTGATAGTGCAAGGTTTTAGGATATCCCTGCTGTTCTGGCAGAACTATATCTCTGTTTGACAACCACTAAACGTACTATACAGCATCGTACACATTTACCAAAGATTACTCTTTGCTTTCAAAACAATAATTGTTAAAAGACTTATGACACATTTGGCTTTCCTATGGTATTATATCAGCTCCGTCCAGTGTTAGAATTGATTGTGCAATCCCACAGATTGTGCTTGCATTGTCCACAGCGGTGGCTCTGGTATCGAATGAGTTCTGGGACTACGAAGAGCAAGTGGATCTCGAAGCCTTCAGTTCCAGCACCTTCTACGACATCCTACTCAAGCACAGCGTGTCTGTCACAGTACGCCTCGGACAGCTCAGAGGAGAGGTGAGACTCCATGGGAACAAAGTCTTTATTCCCACCCCCCAGAGCTTCAAATATCACCCTCGTAAAGTTCAAACATATTTATAACACATTTTGAATAGCATCACCGAGACGCTCGGTTGCAATTAACAGTCTCTCTTGTTTCACTGCTCAGCATGATACTATGTTTAGGATAAGGAAGTGAATTGTTACTTCCCTGGGGTGAAAAGTGTGTGGGTTAAGTTGTAAAATGAGTTGTAAGTATAGCGTTCCTTTGTAAGCTTGTTTCATTGAAGGAAACGTGCACCCTGTCTAGGTGAAGCAGCTCTACCAGGGGGTGCTGGGGAAGCTGAGAGAGCTCCACCCTGGCTGGAGGATGTTTGGAGGGAAAACTGAAGGTTTGGAGAGGCAGGTGGAGCAGGAGATGCTGCGACGAAGAGCGCTGGGGAATCAGCTGACACAGCTATTGGACAGTCAGCTGCAGATCCTGCGGGTGGAGATGAGAGCGCAGCAGGACATGCAGAAGACCTTCAGAGCGCGAGTGAGGGAGAGCGCCAGGCTTCTTAGACTGCTGGCTGAGGGTCAGACCTCGCTCTGGGATAAACACATCAAGCAACAGTATGTCATGGAGAGGCAGATATGCATCTGTCTGTTTTTATCTCTGCTTGAAAAAAACAACCCTCTTTAAACAAAAATGTGGTTCATAAATGCTTTTCAGTTGATTCAAATATAAGCCTATTGTCAAATGGATGATGTACCCAATGATTAGATAATCACAGTAAATGACATATACGTCCAAAAGTTTGGGATCAGTAAGATTTTTTTCAAAGAAATTAATACTTTTGAGCAAGAATTTGTAAAATTGATCAAAATTGACAAGACTTATGTTACAAAATATTTCCAAATACATGTTATCTATATTTTTGAACACCAAATCAGCATATTAGAGTTGTTTCTGATGGGTCATGTGACTCTGAGTCTGAGGTGGCTGCTGAAAATTCAGCTTTGCCATCACAGGAATAAATTGCATTTTAAAATATATTCAAATAGAAAAGTTATTTTAAATGGAAATATTTCACAATATAAAAATTCTGTATTTTTGATCAAATATACAGTCAAAACTAAAAATATCCAGACACCAGATATAATCTTTTATATGTTTTATGGGTGCAGGACACTATAGTTAATGTAAGTGAGGATAGCTAAATAAATTGTGACATATTATACCCAAAAAAATCTTCATACAGTGGACTAACAGTAAAATGTATAAAATTTGGGACCAAAAATGATTCAGACACTTTGACCTGACCATGTTTCCTTAAGTGTTTTTTCTTTAATTGCTAATGCGACCTTTCTACGCCACAGACTGAACAAAATTTGCTTGGTAATTGGTTGACCTAAATTGGTATTATCTAATTGTGTACTTAAATGTAACAGCTGACAGCTATTCAACCTAATTCATTTGTGAGACAGTCTAACAGAAGGATGGCCAAAACCAGTGAAATATCAACTGATTTGATAACTCTTGTCGTCTTTTATTACCATTTTCTAAACTATAGTGAATAAACTGTGATAATGTGAGAAATGTTACCTGAATAAACTTTGGTTTGACTGTACAGTATGTAGCCTGGATGAGCATAGGGGAAAAAAATCTTATCAACCCCAAACTTTGTACGGTATGTATTTATTTATTTACAGATCACTGTGAAGATAAATTATATCACTGGCCTACTTTCACAGTAACCCATTTCACAATTAATTTGTCAGCCAGCTTAGGTAAAGGGCTATTCACATACAGTAGGGCACTTTCTTGTATTACTTCTTCTGTCATGTGTTTTCAGTTGTCTGTGTACACACAGGCATCTCAAGAAGACCCCTCTCAAGACAAATCTTTTGGGTATTAAATTCGGATTAATCTGTTAAATTTGTGTTACTTTGTAATTTCAATTCAAAACCAACCGTGCACTTACAATAAATTGTTTTTTTTAAAACAACATTTCCCCATAATAAATGGTGGAGAATCCCTCCGTCTCATCTTCGTCCCAGCCCTCTTATCACATTTCCAGATCTATAATCACAAAGCGAAAGGGAAGCTTAAAGCTTTGTTTGTTCTGCACACAATTGTGATCGTTTTTCAGATCGGATCTTTAGGATCGATTGTCCAGTGACTACTGTGATGGCATTGGACCTGTATTTTAGGATGTTCTGTCTATATCCGATATATCTGCCTGACTTCAGCACCATTTATACGTTATCATGATATGAAGAGAGTTCAAAGAAAGTAGGTTTCATTGAAGATAGAGAGGACTGGAAACTAGACATTTAGCCTCAGTTCATGTCTATGACCTCAGTGTTGAACTCATGAGGCACATCAGATAACATAAGCATCAGAGACTGCAGCAAGGTGTCCTTGAATCCATGAACTGCAAAACACTGCCAGGCCACCACAAAACCAGTGTTTGTCTGACTTCTTACCTCTGGATCTACCCAGCCTCTGCACAACCCTTCAATTCCCTCAGCACCGCCTTCTGTTTTCACAGTACATATCACACGGGCACTTCAAAGCCCAAATCCTCTCATGCCTGTGTGTTGGCATTCCTTAACCTTAATTTTTGCTAAAAGTATTATAGTATAGTATTGCATATGGTATACAATAATAAAACCATAATAAAAATAAGCTTTATTTTATTATGATTTTACAGTTTAAGTAAATTAATTACAAAATGTGTAAATTATATAGGCTACTTTTACGAGAAATTACTTTTAAGCCTTGGTATGTAAGTAAAATGGTATTTTCATATCATATCAATCCTCACTTATGAAGTGAAATATTATGACAACTGACTAGTGAGGACATTTTACTTGTTTTACTTTACTATTAACCAAAACGTGTTTTTTTATTTATCTAGTGTTAAATCACATTTGATTTTGTTTAGGGGGAGATGTTGGGTTAGGCGATATAAGATATTAATAACCTGATAAAAAAAAAAAAAATCAGTGGAAGTCTATGGAATGTCCTCTCTAATGTAGTGAAATTAATCGTATGTGTGTGTGTGTGTGTGTGTGTGTGTAAACAACTGAATACAATATTTGAAATAATACTTATATTACTTCCTTAGAATCTTTCTTCATGAGTTTCCTTGGGTATATGTTGTGCATTGCAGTGTTGTGGAGCGAGTAGCTGTGCTGGCTGATGAGATGACTGAGATGGTATCAGTGGAGAGCCAGAGGCTGGGAGCCTGGGTTGTGCTTAAAGAGGGCACTGGAGCACAACCGTTATGCCCTGCTACTGGATCGGTCCTCAATAGGGAAGACGCCATTGGTAAGAGTATTTACAGATTGTAACCATATAATTCAGACCTAATGTTATTGTATATGGTGAGAAGGCTTTTAGTCAGTGACTGTGCAATCACGCCCCCTAGTGGAATTATAGCAGAAAATAGTCAGCTACACCACTAGGTGGAAGTATTTTACAACATAGCACACGTTTGGCTGGTCAAATCCTGACAAATATCCTCTGAGGCTCAACTTGGCATGTATGTGGCATGACTGATTGATTAAAGTCTGTGGAAACACAGAAAGATTGCACTCCTTTTCCCTCCACAGCTCCTGACGGATCTGTTAGGGCTTGTGATGCCGTTCATGTAGACCCCCTCACAGGCCTCATTCAACCCAACTCTAATGCCCATATGTTACTGGCCAGCGGGCACAGCATGCCAGTGCCCCCAGACTTCTTCCTGCACCCCCAGACCGGCAAACTACTGCCTGTGGCGGGAAATGTGGGCTTTGATCCTGCTTCCTCCACCCTTGTCTTTACAGCCGATGCTTGTGTGGGTGAGTCACTTAATATGCTTATAAGCATGTTTAAACAAATATTCTGTGTTCAGTACAAGTTAAGATCAGTCAGTTGATTATCAAAAAAAACCCAGACTTGTTTACTTTAAAGAAACCAGGAGACAGTGAGGCTCTTGAATGTAAATACAAAGGGACATACAAGCAAAAATGCGATGCTTATTAATTTACAAAAGTAATTGCATATATATATATACAGTATATATATATATATATATATTAGGCTATTTGAGGTGTAGAGTTGTTCTTGTCATTTAATGGTCATTTTAGGTGTTATGTTGCTTAGGTGTTAAATATAACATTTAAAATATTTTATTCATTAGTTGTTATGTTTATTAATTATATTTTTTATTTATAATATTTAGATGTATAAAAGTTTTTTTTTGTAAGTTTAACATTAACAGTAGTCTGATTAAAACTTTTTTTTTACTGCTTTTTGCTAAATCAAGTTTACGGTGAGGCATTTGCAATGGTTTCCTCTTCTTAGGTGAGGTGGGAAAATGGGAATCACCCCTGCTCCCTTTCATTCCTTACCCTCCATCCCGGCATGCTGAAATCCATGCTGCTTCCAAACTACGGGGGCTTCGTTCAGGCCAAAGGCTGGTGCTTGGAGGACCCATGTGTGACTATGAGACTGGTGTTCTGGTGCCTATTCTGGCAGTCACCATCCATCCACAAACAGGACTGGTTTATCCTTTGGGCGGCGTGCACATGTGTCCCATCTCACGCCTGCGGCTGCCCATTCAAATTGGCTCTCCCATGCTGGACCCACGTACAGGCAACCTGGTGCTCATCACGGGGGTCAGTCTTGATCCCCACACAGGTCCGTTTTCTGTATGTTGAAAAAACCTCAGCACGTTTAAACAGCCTGATTGATGATTGTGTCTGTTCAGGGGCTGTACTTCCTGTTGGGGGGCTTCTCATGTGCGAGTCCTTCATCGAGCCCTTGAGCGGCCGGATGGTGCGGGTTGGTGGAGGCAGCATGCGAGGAGGAAAGGTGGTGCCTCATGCTGGGGGTTTCCAGGCTCTGTTGGACAGCCAGGCTCTGGGCGCCTGCTTGCGGGTGGCAGAGCTCATACAAGGTTGCTGTGATGAGTGGAGCTCAACAGCCGCAGATCTACAAGGTGACCTCGATAGACTCTCGGCAGGAACATCTGAGCTGGAACAGGCCTGGAAAAGCAGCCAACATTGTATGTTGCAGCTGCTGAGTCGTCTGGAAGCCGTACAGGAACAGGCCAGGGGTGTGGCGGAGAATGGCGGTACTGTGGGTGGGTAGGAGCTGTTTACTACAAAAGATTTGTACAAAACCTGTATATACAGTATTGTTCAAAATAATAGCAGTACAATGTGACTAACCAGAATAATCAAGGTTTTTAGTATATTTTTTATTGCTACGTGGCAAACAAGTTACCAGTGGGTTCAGTAGATTCTCAGAAAACAAACAAGACCCAGCATTCATGATATGCACGCTCTTAAGGCTGTGCAATTGGGCAATTAGTTGAAAGGGGTGTGTTCAAAAAAATAGCAGTGTCTACCTTTGACTGTACAAACTCAAAACTATTTTGTACAAACATTTTTTTTTTCTGGGATTTAGCAATCCTGTGAATCACTTAACTAATATTTAGTTGTATGACCACAGTTTTTTAAAACTGCTTGACATCTGTGTGGCATGGAGTCAACCAACTTGTGGCACATCTCAGCTGTTATTCCACTCCATGATTCTTTAACAACATTCCACAATTCATTCACATTTCTTGGTTTTGCTTCAGAAACAGCATTTTTGATATCACCCCACAAGTTCTCAATTGGATTAAGGTCTGGAGATTGGGCTGGCCACTCCATAACATTAATTTTGTTGGTTTGGAACCAAGACTTTGCCCGTTTACTAGTGTGTTTTGGGTCATTGTCTTGTTGAAACAACCATTTCAAGGGCATGTCCTCTTCAGCATAGGGCAACATGACCTCTTCAAGTATTTTAACATATGCAAACTGATCCATGATCCCTGGTATGCGATAAATAGGCCCAACACCATAGTAGGAGAAACATGCCCATATCATGATGCTTGCACCTCCATGCTTCACTGTCTTCACTGTGTACTGTGGCTTGAATTCAGAGTTTGGGGGTCGTCTCACAAACTGCCTGTGGCCCTTGGACCCAAAAATAACAATTTTACTCTCATCAGTCCACAAAATGTTCCTCCATTTCTCTTTAGGCCAGTTGATGTGTTCTTTGGCAAATTGTAACCTCTTCTGCACATGCCTTTTTTTTAACAGAGGGACTTTGCGGGGGATTCTTGAAAATAGATTAGCTTCACACAGACGTCTTCTAACTGTCACAGTACTTACAGGTAACTCCAGACTGTCTTTGATCATCCTGGAGGTGATCATTGGCTGAGCCTTTGCCATTCTGGTTATTCTTCTATCCATTTTGATGGTTGTCTTCCGTTTTCTTCCACGTCTCTCTGGTTTTGCTCTCCATTTTAAGGCATTGGAGATCATTTTAGCTGAACAGCCTATCATTTTTTGCACCTCTTTATAGGTTTTCCCGTCTCCAATCAACTTTTTAATCAAAGTACGCTGTTCTTCTGAACAATGTCTTGAACGACCCATTTTCCTCAGCTTTCAAATGCATGTTCAACAAGTGTTGGCTTCATCCTTAAATAGGGGCCACCTGATTCACACCTGTTTCTTCACAAAATTGATGACCTCAGTGATTGAATGCCACACTGCTATTTTTTTGAACACACCCCTTTCAACTAATTCAACTAATTGCCCAATTGCACAGCCTTAAGAGCGTGCATATCATGAATGCTGGGTCTCATTTGTTTTCTGAGAATCTACTGAACCTACTGGTAACTAGTTTGCCACGTAGCAATAAAAAATATACTAAAAACCTTGATTATTCTGGTTAGTCACATTGTACTGCTATTATTTTGAACAATACTGTAAATATAAAGGTTTGGTCAGTACAAAAATGTTCCATTCTACCAAATGGTTACAGTTGATACTTCATGATCACAAATCATGATCGATTTACCCTGCACTGAGCCCTGCCTTAAAATAATTAATAAATAGTTATAGATAACCATTTGTTGTCTGCATCTCAGACTAGGGTTTACTCTTTTCTAATTTTTATGGAGAATCTGTGTATTTGGGTAGTGTTAAACACAATTTAGTGGAAATTATCCAAAAATGTTACGTCCAAAGTAACTTCACAGAGTTCACAGTACCAAGATGTTAGAAGTATTATAAATATTTGTAACTTCCTTTATACTAATACAATCTGTTTTAATCTCTAATTTTTGTTCTTATCTGTTGACTGTGAGTGTGTGCTGGAGTGTTTTCCTTCATTGTGATTTGCAGTCTTTGGAGTTTTAAATCAAGTTAATGCGTAACTGAACAATATCTTTAAAGTAAAATGGCAAATAAAAATACTTTGTCACAATGTATTCCAGTCCATGTAATAATAATATCCAATAGATTCTTACCACTTTATGAGCAAGTTTGACTGAAAACCATGCTGTTCACAGAAATCTCCAGTTCGTTCTTAACCAAGGGAGCAGAGCTTAGTGAAGGGTCATTTAATATGGGATGGGATCTCATTCGAACAGTGCAAGAGATGATTACAGTGGTGTTTAATAACGGTCAATAACTTTAAGTTATGTAAAGAAGTGTTATTAATATTATGAGATGCACTACCATTCAAAAGCCTCTTATTCAAGATATATTAAGGCTGAAATTATTTGATAAAAAAATACAGTAAAATAGGTAACTGTTTTCTATTTTAATATATTTTAAAAGGTTATTTATTACTGTGATAGAAAAGCTGAACCTTTATTTAAAGGAACACTTCACCCATTTGCATTAGACTTTGTATCTTTAGAAACCCAGTCACATTTTCGAATGGTCATGGTTTATTCCCTTATTTTCCCCTGAGATGGGAGAAATAAGGATTTAAGTGTTCCACTTCCTGCTTTTTATGACGCAAAAATCGTCATTTTGCGTCATAAAAAGCAGGAAGTCAAATTTCTTTGAATAAGGGTAAGACTACAAACACTAGCTCATCATTTATCCAGTAGAAGGCGCTGTTCCGCATGTTTTCAACCCGCCCATACAGGGATCTCACTCACAGAATGTACATAGTGTCAGCCATTCTTTATTTGGAAGCTAAGCTAAAAGTTTCTTATTCTGTGGAGAAAGCTGAGTAGTAGCGGTGACCATCCTCTTTTTCCCGGACATGTCCGGCCGTCGAGATGGTCCAAAATGTCCGGGATTCGGCTTTTGCTTTCTGCAGTCGCATTCATAGTTTACATGCACACCTTTTGTTTCAATCTAACTGAATTCATTCCGATTGGTGAATCTGAATGTAGTGTTTACATGAACGCTAAACAAGTGATCGTTTGATGTGCGTTTTAACATTGCTAGGAAAATTCCCGCTCCTCCGTGAGAGATACGAGACGAGACCGGTGCGTCTTACAGGCGCCGGCGCCGCTCATCAGTAATCACGCCACCGGGCTCGCATCGTTCTCCGCGGCTGTTCCTGCTCGTCACAGTAAACATGAGGAATGGCGACTGAAGAACGCAAAAGCCGAATCCTGGACATTTTGGGCGACATCAAAATACTGGGCAGACTCACGGAGACTCACTAGTAGCATAGCCTTGTTGTTTACTGCGATCTCTTACCGGTAGGCGTGGCCTCCTAGGGCAGCGAAGCAAGTGCATTCTGGGAGTTGTTGTCTTTCATCCCCATAAGCCAAAAATACATTTTCTGGCTTTTCTCAGTCTAGAAGGCTCCAAATTCAAAAATAATTTCACATTTCTTCTACATAAATTACCCATTTTAAATACACATTCATCTTTCCAGAGGTGAAGTGTTCCTTTAAATTGTTTTTTTTTTTTTGCATTTTATTTATTTTTATAAAATATTTTTTTGTATCATTTATATATATATATATATATTCTACTGAATTTCTTCAAATTGTTTAACTGTGCCTTCTTGCTGCTTGTGCTCTATTAGGGGAGATCAAGCTGCCTGGCATTGAGCTCTCCTTGCCAGCTCTACCCGGGTTGGAGTATCCTGACCCCGGAGGCTCGGGTTTGCATGTCCCAGTTCTCGGAGCGCAGTTGGACTGGGTGTCAGGCTGCATGGTGCCTCTGGCAGGAACCATGGAGGATGCAGATGGAAAAGGTAATGGAGGTTACTAGGAATGTCCAAATCCTGTTACATTAATCTCTAGGTGTTAACCTATTACGACTCTTAGGGATGGTTCCCATACGTTTTGGATCGCAGACGGTGGACCCAGTGACAGGGGTGCTGGCTCCAGTTGTTGGAGCCAATCTGGATGTTTGGAAGCGAACTGTGATTCCTGTAACTGTGTCCCAGATTCTGACTTTAGGAGAAAACCCAGACAGTGTAATGGTGAGCGAACTCGAACTAAATCACAGCCACATAAAAGCTCATTTGGCTTGGGGGTGTTTATATGTTTGCAAAATGTATTTGTTTGCCTCAGGTGGAAACCCTCCAGAAGGAGAGCAGCGCACGGGGCAATTACTGCCGTGAACAGACACTGAAGGAAGAAGAGATGGTGGGAGATTTTGACACAGCCATTAAACGCTATCTATCCACGTCCATACACGAGCCTGACTGTGTGAGTTGACTCCACAGAGATGGCACTGCACTCTGTGGCCTATTTAAAATGCAAGTCTTTTGACCAAGTGTCTGTTTTTATTTCTGTGAGTGTCAGAGTGATAGAAAGCGTTTCCACCATCCTTGCATCCTAAATGAGATGCTGCGCATGTTCGTGTGTGTGTGTGTGAAACAGATAGACTGGATGGACACCGACAGGCAGCTAAGGGAGACTGCCGCTGAGGTCCAGGAAAGCGCTCAGTGTGAGGCCCAGAGAAAAGCTCTCCAGAACTCAGAGTTATCTCTGCTTCTACCAGCCCATGTGTTACATGCTCTCACAGGAGGTCAGTCCTCACGCTCATACTCCCACTGTGAGCGCAAACGGTCATGCTTTAAAGATTCAAGTCTCTTATGCTCACTAAGGCTGTATTTATTTGATGAAAAATACAGTAAAACACTAATATTGTGAAATACAATTTAAAATAACTGTTTTTCATTTTATTATATTTTAAAATGTAATTAATTTCTGTGATTGCAAAGCTGAATTTTCAGCATCATTACTCCAGTCTTCATTGTCTGTCACATGATCCTTCAGAAGTCATTCTAATATGCTGATTTGGTGCTCAAGAAATATTTCTTAATATTTAAAACAGTTTTTGTGGAAATTGTGATAAATATTTTTGATGGGTAAATAGTTGAAAATCATTTTTTTGAGATAGAAATATATATATATATATATATATATATATATAAAACATTATAAAATGTATTTACTGTCACTTTTAAAAAAAATCTATGCAAAGTGTAACAAATTTTTTGCTAAATGTATTAATTTCTTTAAAAAAAAAAAAAAAAACTTAATAACCCCAAACTTTTGAACGGTAGTGCATAATATATAGACGAATAACAAACTTGACTACTTACTTAAAATCTGTGTTAAAGAGATTCACTCAACAATGACAGTTCTGTTTTTATTTACTCGCCTTCATGTTGCCCTAATATGTCTGTCTTGCTTAAGTGGAATAAATTGAATAATTATAAGAATCGTCTTTACATGAGTCTTTTCCATACAGTGACAGGTCACATGACTATGGCTGCTCAAATCAACCCCTTTCAAAATATATGTAAAAGTTGTCTAAACTTCCTGTGCAGTATGTTCCAAGTCCTCTGGAGTCATACAATAAAGTATATTTTAGATTTAGAGGTAATTAATAACTGATAATCTTCCCCTCTAGTAAGAAGTTAACTCAAGAATCAAATCATTGAACCAGTGAGTCGAACTCTGATTTTTGAGCAAATCCATCTAATTTGTTCATCAGTTGTGAAAAAATTGTTCAGTCCCAATATTGAACAAGGATCAGGATCACAAATCAGTTCATGATTCCTTCACTTATTCGGTTTTTGAGTTCAACCCACTGATTCAGTGATCTGTTCGCAGTGGTTCTCGAGTGAAGTAACATAACTTTTAGAATGACTTCAGAAGAATTGAAAAAGTAGCCAAAAAGTTATAAATTGCCTTAAGAGTTTGTTGGCTATAGATGTCAGCTGTCACTTTTTGGAAAACCATATTTGATAAAAGGTTTCCTCTCTGCGTGAACTCTTCCTTTAAGGAGACGAGGAGGAGTGGGAGCAGCAGTGTTACTGGCACACCGGGCTTAAAGCCGTGCTGAACCGTGCGAGTGTGTCCATGGAGAGATTGCGGACGGACCGGGATCAGCCATCCGAGCAGGAAACGCAGCATCTGGTCAGCTTGTTTTCACATTGAAACTCTCACCCTCAAACAGACACATACAAATCTGCTGAGCTCATTACTACGTTGTTAAACAGTTGAATGAGCAGATCAATACATTGGAAGCTTAATATTCTTCGTGCGACTATTGGTGTGATTGTCAATACTCTGGCTTTGCACTGTCCATTTTCCAGTTTAATGGAGTCTGCTCTAGGATATATAACACAATGTCTCGTGATTATCACAGGGTGAGAAACTGAGGGAGCAGGAACTGTGGGAGCAATTAATGCAGAGACAAGCAGAGCTGGACGCTGTGCTTTCGTCTCTCCACAGTGCTCGTCTGGTCTGCCAGCTGCGTGCTGACACCGCGCAGGTAACACGTGCCGGAGGCTAGATGTGTAATGCATGCTCGTGGCACTGACCGATAATTGTGTAGCGATGTCCTTGGTTTATCCTGAGAGCTGTTTTGTATACACACTGCTTGGCCCCCCAAAAAAGTCGCTGTTTGGATTTAAATAGGCAAATGTTTAAGAGTCTATAATTGGATCATTATTGGAGTGATTATTGTGTTTCTAGCATTCTATTATGTTTGGCAACAGTTCTTCTAACCCTAATTGATGGAGTGTGTTGCTTTTCATTTCTTAATCCACCATGTAGGAAGAGACATCATGGCCATATTTCAGGATGACAATGTCAAGATTAATCAGGCTCAAATTGTGGAAGAATGGTTTGGAAGAAAAAAAGATATTGACCAAAAATGTATGCAACTCTTGATGGAAATAAATGTTGTGATGTTATTTACATCAAGAGTTGCATCGATTTTTGTGCAAGGTCTTGTACTGACAATGCAAGAGTCAAGCACTCTGTAAAGTCTACTCCAGCACATCCCAAAGACTTTCAATGAATTTAAGGTATGGGCTCAGAGCTTCCTGTCAACCATTCTTTCACAACTTGACATTGTCATTCTGGGAATATGGCCATGATGGTTCTTCCTACATGGTTGTTTAAGAAATGAAAAGCAACAAACTCCATCAATTAGGGTTAGAAGAAACATAATAATCACAGCAATAATGATCCAATCATAGACTTGTTTGCTCATGTAAGCATTTGCATATTTAAATCCAAACAGCGACAATGCTTTAGAGACTTTATTCCATCTGTTCCCCTGACAGTCTACTAAATTGATTTTCTTCCTCCAGTCTTTGGTGTCTGGCACATTCTGGTTTAAAGATTTTGGTGTGCTGAAGCCCAAGGGTGTCAGGAACCCTCTGAAAGTAATAGCCATGACTCAGCAGAAAATCCTTCCTCGGCTTGAACGACTTATTCAGCTGTTGGAGGAAAGCAAAGCACTTGGCCAGTATACCAGCACACAGCCACAACAGAGCTCTGGTACAATATCCTCATTTATGCCTTATTATAGAAACGTTAAGCATGTTTTTGTCTCAGTTGTGAAACCTATCTCAAAAGGGAAACGGGCGTTTGGCCGGGACAGCGCTTCCAGAGCGTGGACCGAATCTGTGTCTGTTATGAAAGGTATATTTGAATGCACAGAATAAATAGCAAGATTCTGGTTGTCAAGAATGTATAATTTCACCGCTGTGTTTGTGTCTCCTGCTACGCCAGGTGTCTCGACTCAATCCCTTAAAGATCAAATGAAGACTCCGTCTGCCAGTGAACAGAATGCCACGGTGCCCTCTCTTTCTCTGTCAAACCCATCTTACACTCAGAAAAGCCAGGAAAAAACACATCTAAACCGCAGCCAGGGTGAGGTTGTCTTAAGTCATAGATGTTACCGGCATCCTCATTTCAGATCGCGACATGATGTTCTCTCTTGTTTCATTCAGATGTCCAATCTCTCCAGGAACCTGGTCTGTCCGCATACATCAGTATCCCAAAGCTAGCAGGTCAGAGCGTTTTACTGGAGCACTTTGAGTGAAACTTGCAGTTTGTGTTTAAGAAAAGTTTCTTTGACCTTGAAGTTTTAACAAGAGGAGAACATGAGCAAAATCGTGATTTGTTACATTGTTTTAGCACATGACTCAAGTAGTTATTTAGGCTATTAGTGTATTTGCTTAGGAAGGTAACACAAAAATACTTAAAGTATAAACCAGTATTTATATTGTCTATACTTGCTCACACTTACAGTTTTACGTTTGTTAACATCCCTAACTCTAAGTATTAAACTTCAGCACATAACTGCACCAATTGTTAGTGTTGTAAAGTCAGAGTCCGGTTATGTCCGTGCTTCATTACCACATCACTGCCATTTATTCTATAGACATGAATTACACCTCAAATAGTGGTGTTTATTGAGGAGAGGTGTGCTATTACTTTTTTTGAGGTTTCAGACCAATTTTAAACCCGCTTTGTATTGTTACAGTGTCTGTAGTTTTTGTACATAAACAATGTTCGTTCTCCGTGTTACCTGAATTGAGAAATTCCCTTATTTTTGTATCTGCCCGCAGTCGGATCGACAGAGGGTTATTAACAGAACTGTTTTTGTTGGAGTAGGTTTTATCACTAAAAATTGCATCATACTTTGTCTACAGTTTAAACAACTTAATGTTAAAAATGGAACACTATAGCAATTCAATTCATGTATCTTTTTTTCATTCATTTGTTTTTTTTATATCGTCACCTTCCTAAAATAATTGCCTAAGTCCTTTTCATTTTCAAATGACTTGGGCAATTATTTTAGGAAGGTGACGATATTGAAAGTAGAATAAAGAGAAAATCTTTTTTTTTGCTTTCAGGGGTAGAAAATGATTAAACATCTTGAATATTTGATCTGTGGCGTGAATGAAAAGCGTTAGATCTCTGGTTTGCCAATCAGCGGAAAGGGGCGTTTCAAGCTAAATTATTTTTATTTTTTGGGGGAAAGGTGCCATTTTCTACTTTCTACTTTCAATATATAATTTTAAAAAAACGAATGATACACGGATTCAACAACTTTCTTATCTGTACGTGATGGCACACTGTGTTCGCAGTCATCCTGTTTGAAATTAAGTCTGCAAACACAGCGGTATTTCAGATTTTTTGTTGCTGTGTTCTCTCCATATTTACGTTTTTTTGCAGCCTTTAGCCTGGAAACAGAAAATAATCCACTACTGTTAAACATTTATTCTTTCATTCTTACCATTATGACTAAAAGTTTGTTAAGAAGTATTTCCTATTAAAGCAAGCTTAGGCACTATTTGACTCTAGTCAAGCATATCCATAGCAGACTTGTAGTAGACTTGAACGGCAACATGCCCTGTACATTATGAGTGTGGAAGTTTTCCTACCTGTTTGGCATGGTCAGATAGCACCAATTTCTGTCAGGACCACTATCGTCAAATACGATTGACAATTAGCATACAGTTTGGATTGGCAGTATTGGTCTGGGCAAGAACTCCCTGCGCATCCAAGCAGACTAGCATGGATAAGAGCAGAGAGAGCAGCAATAACCCCCCTCAGGGTAAACAGAACAGAACCAACATAAATGTATTGCAGATATCATGAATTCATTTTAATGTACAACATAATTAGAGAATTTTAGTCTGATTCAAGGGTAATCAGAATGCCAAATCCTGACTGGGCGAGAGGAGGAGCTGGGGATGGAGGAGGGTAATTCGCTCCTGAGAAATGCGATAGCTGCTGATAATACTGACAAGCTTATATATGTATACAGATAGATAGGAGTCGTATTCCTAGTGGTAGACGTGGATCAGCTGAGAGTCAGCTGATGCAAGCTTGACTAACGTGAACTGGCAGAACTGAGACTATGCTTGATTTCATGTAAAATAAATACAATTTCACCTTTCTATTGCACAGAGAGCCAGGTTTTATTTAAAGTCTATTTTGCCAGCAGTGAGGTTCGATCAATTTTGAATGAGGGCGAAAGATTTCCCCATGCAGATTTCAAACTAGTTCAAGTAAGTCACATGGATTTGCCATGTGTTATCCAACAGAAAGCTGCTTTCTGTTTAAGCTGTGCTTCGTACATCCGCTACACTATTGACAATAGACAACTCACTTTTTTGCCTCAAAATTCTCTAATGTGATCGCACTGCAGTCAATTAAATGGCCAAAAAAATTCATAAACTTAACTTACACCTAAAGGAAGAGTCGAGTCATGTAGTGTCCAGAGTATAAAGTGACTTGGGAAACAAAAAGTAATTATTTTCCTGTTCTGTATTTGTTTTACGGTGTTGCAGGGGATGAGTGGTCCAGACTAGTAGCGCTATCTCCTCTCTTCCAGCTGATGAAGGAAGTGGAGCAGCAGCTCAGGGATAGTGCCAGAGATAGAGGCCTGCTGAAGATCCAGCCCTCGGGTCAGGCTCTAATTATCACCACTGAAACGTGCAATCTGAACTCATCACAACTGCAAAGTCATTAGTGTAGCAACAGATGACTTAAAGCCATGAGAGCCATCAACATGTCAGTCGAAATATAACTTGAGCTTTATTTTAGCATCTTCTTAAAGGTTAAAGGGATGTGAGAATGTAATTAACAACTTTATTTTGTGTTAAAATTCGCAAAGATGCAGAGTGAGCAACGTGTGACACATTAAATGGTGTGTGTTGGTACATGCATTCAGGTGCAGGCCGGTCGTTCATGGATTTCATGGATGCCCAGTGGGAGTGCGAAGGAGAGCTGATTCTAGTGAGCTCTGACACACTCAACCCACGAGAGCTTCTACTCTACCAGCATGGACAGTTTCTCCTCCAGCACCTTCACTTATATAAAATGGTCTGGATCTGTCTGTCTTTCTCTCGCTTGCTTTTACAGTATGTGTGATTCTCATAGGCTGTGTTGGGGAGTAACTAACAAAATGTTACTAACTTACATTTTTTTAAGTGACATGACAAAAACAGTAGGTATTTTTACGTTGTTGGGTTGCACATGCAGCTTATTTTTTGATTTTTTTCAGGTAGATAATTTAACTGAACCAGTAAAAAAAAACAAAAAAAACATTTGAGTCACCACATGGTTAGTTATGAAATTTTACAAATTCATTTTCTATAGCGATAATCAAAATAATATTTATTAAAGTAAATGAGAGGTCTCTTTTTAATGTTTTGAATGAAGTCTATGCCCACTAAGGCATAAATAAATAAAAACAGTAATATTGTGAACTATTGTTAAAAAATTTCTATTTGAATATATTTAAAATGTGATGGCAAAGCTGAATTTTCAACATCATTACTCCAGTCTTCAGTCATGATCCTTCAGAAATACAAATATGCTGATTTGCTGCTCAAGAAACATTTCTTATTATTATCAATGCTGAAACTTGTTGCGTTACTTAATATCTTTGTGGAAACACATTTTTTTCATAATTATTTGATTAACAGTATTTATTTGAAACTTTTTTAACAGTATATGCCTTTACTGTCACTTTTGTCAATCTTTTAAATGATTGCGCGGTGGTTTCATGCAAACAGCCTAAACAAATTGTTTGTTCACAGCTTTGTTTTCTTCATTCTAGATACCAGCAGTAACACTTCAACTGGCTTCTAGTCTTCCTTTCAACAACTACAATAACAATGCTTTCCGCAACTCTTTCTATTATCAGGTATTTCTAAAATGATGATGTACATATTGAACCAGCGAAATCTAGAACATATGGAAAGTTATTAATAATATACCACACTTTGAGAAGTGATAATTAGCACCACTTTCCATGTGATATAATTGGTTTCCCAGCTAGTTTGGTTGCCGTAAGGTTAAATGCCCTTATTTGTCAGTCACCAAGTGAGCTATAATTTATTCATGTTAAGCACACTTAGAGCTCTGTCATACAAACCCCTGTGCACTTAGCACTCCCCATGTCTTCAGGAGGGAGAGAAGACTCTGTTTGTTCGCCATCTGAGGTTGCAGTCAGTGGGTGGCCTTTCTCTGCTGCTCATGCACTGTGCCGCACATATTTCCACCAGTCAGATGAGAACAGACTCCGATCCTGCCTTCCAAAGGGCCTTTTTCAAGGTGCCATATACAACCGCCCCACACCTGCACAGCTTAAACAAGACAAGAAGGAATGTGCCAATGACCTCATGTCCTGTCCCCATTTCCAGGTTTTACAGGTGGGCCTAAGTGAGCTGTTTCACGCCAGACTGGGACAAACTGATAGTCCAGACGACAAGAGGACGAAAGATTTGGCGTCAGATGCAGCTCTCGATGGTCTTCTGCTGGAAAGAGTGCAGAAGCCAAGTCCTGGGATTTTCATAGAGGATGTAAGTTTGATTTATTTTGCCATATTCGCCCCTTACGTTCTCAGTAGCTGTTGCCAAGTAATTCACTGGGATGTAGCAGATGCCGTAGGATAGGACTGATCTTGAATGTGTGCTGTTTTCTGGGCAGGAGGTTTTGGGGCATTTGCACAAATACAGAGAGGCTTCAGTGTTCCGCCAGGTCGAGAGTCTCCTGAAAGAGTCTCCTAAGAGCCTGGAGATCAACCACATCAACACCGACCCGTCAGTCAGTGACGGCCCAGACAGCCAAGATGCCGCTCCTGCATGAACTGGCATTTTAACTTTGAACAGCACTGTCTTTCTGACAGCGATAAATCCAGCTTGTCATATACTGCAGGACATCTCTCGGCCTTATCGTCTTGGACGGTAACAGCCCTTGGACCAAGTTCGAGCACCTAGTTTTGCTTCAGGAGCATCGAGTGGTGACCCAACACAACTATAGCTGTAACTGAAAACTTGCCTAAACTAAAAAATGATCTGAAAATCAAACATTGATATGGTTAATATTACCATAAATTGCACAGGTCCAACAACATGACAATGTTACACAATTAGACATGGTTGGCATCTACCTAACCTGACTAGATTCTGCCAAATTATGCAAATTTACATACAGTTTGTTTGGACACACAAGCTTTGATAACCAGGGTGCAATTTGTTAAAAATTGGGAGAGGGATATTTGAGTGAGAATATCATTGTGACATTTTTATGAAGAAATAAATGTAGAAATACAATTCATATAGGCCTAAATAATTCAAATAAATTCAGAAACAATAAACAGGAAAAATACAGGAAGTAAGAGTTTAAAGTGAATTTGCTAAAATAAAATAAATTAGCCTATATTTTTAACAAAATATGCAACTTTATATTTATAGTATACCTATAATTATAACACATTTCCAATAGCAGTAGAAGACAACCATGTTGGTGTTTCCATGCCTATCTAAAACATTTAAATATATATAGATAGGTATTAATTACGGCAGTCTGAAAAGACAAAAGATGTCACATTTAAGTAACACTATCACTCAGCCGGTGTAATAAAATATTAAAATACAACCTTTCAGCAAAAAAAATGTTTTATTCAATGCCAAGATAATAGTGTTATAAATACATTTTGAAAGATGAAAATATTAAAAACCTGGCTACATTTATGACTTCAATAACTTGAAATTACTTCAAAATTATGATAAAATGGTCCATACACAATTATATGATTTTTTCCATTCAATTTATCTTTGTTTAGAACGGTCATTTCCCCACTGTCCGTGACCATATCAAAACAGACCTGCAAGCAATTTTAGGGTCATGACCCACCAGATGAGACCAGTATTAGATTGACTAAAATAAAAAGAAAGAAAAGCATAATGCAGCATTTCAAAATAATGGCCTAAGCTTCGAGTTAAAAATAGATTTAACTTTGCAAAATGCTCAGGGCAGAATTGCATTGATGAAAGTTTAAAGCAGCTGCAACAAATAAACAATTTCTGTCTTGTTCTGTTTACTATAATAAGTACAAGACATTAGCACTTCTTGGATGTCTCAGAATGCAGCTTCACAATCTTGTTTACCAACTACTTATATGCATTTATGCCATTGTACTCATGTTTTGTCTTGCACTGTCTTTGATTGCATTTCATTTATTTATTGTGGCGCTTTTCTGCTATCTACATTTAATACAGCTGCTATTTTGTGACTGAATGTCCCTCTAGGGATCAATAAAGTAGCCTATGTTTTAAAGTAACAACTAGAAAAAGAAAAGCACAATAAAACATTTTTATCTGCGTAAGTATGCCTGTTTTTTGAATTACATCTCAGTCGTTGCTTATATTCATGAATAACGTTACGTGAAGCACCTTCATCTGCCCTAAACCCTAAAACATAAAGTATCTGTATCTGTAGCCATACAACATTCAACATTCATTTTATGTTCTGACAGAGTGTGTGGTTGCCATTGTACACGGGAAAGGGTGTTTTTTTTATGTTCCTTAACATTCGTTATATAACAAAACAAAACAAAAAGTTTAAATTGATATCGTCACAGATATGTTGACCGCTTAATGTAGTTATAACTATCTACCAGCAGGAGCAAAGTACTGTTCATTTGCACATGGCTGCTGTTGCTATGCTTACGGATACACTTCCGTAAACAAAACTCACTGCCTCACTTCTTTTCCCTTTTGTTTTGTGAACTCGTTTTGAAGCATGACTTTGCAAGATAGCGACGATATCGAACGGTTTTTGAGGAATGTTGACCAGATAGGTAAGTGCTATTTGTTTACAACCCATCTTCACTGATGATGATGATGATGATAGCGACGCGACTCTTCCGTTATAACGGAATGTAACGTTAATTATACAACGTCACGTTAAGTCATTGTAGACGGGACGGGACTCTTTCAGTAAAGGTGGAATCAACATAACATGAAATAAATGTAATTCGTTTTTTTTATTGAATTTTGTTGATATCTGATTGCAGATGAGTTGGTAAAGGAATTAAATTCCAACGATATGTCGTGTCAAGAGAAAGCACTTGGAAAGGCAGATCAATTCATCTCATCTTTGGAGCAGGTGGAACAATGTAAAACCACAATCAATAAGACGGTTATTAACAAACATCCCTCATCTGAAAATTTGCCCCCGGTAGGCCTACAGTATAACTTGGTCTGTATTAAAAATGTAATACAATTACCAATGTGAATAAAAACACCCTTTATTGCATTTTAAATACATACAGACTCGTGATGAATAATAATTGACTTATTTCATGCTTTGTATTCATACCTACTATTTGAAAAAACATGTTTTTTTGTTTGTTTGTTTTTTTGTTTTGTTTTTTCTAAACAGTTACACTGCTTTTCCCCTTCTTTTCAGAACACCCAGTATGAACCAAGTCAAAATCCAGGTAGGTTATGTGTATTTGAGTCTCATCTGTTCTGTGTTCGGCAGTTGACAAGACTTCACTGTCTCTGTTGAATAATTTGGTTTCAGGTATAAAACTTGAATGTATGCCCTTGAAGTCTTGTAAATGATTCATAAATCAATACAAACTTGCTAACCTTCATCTTCACTTCTTGTCTTTTTATTATAAATCTTGCAACGGTTTGTTGTACCCTTCGATTCGTCAGAGAATTTCTTGAGGACATTAGAGAAAGATGCCGAAGAGAGACGTCATAGAAGAAAGATGAAAGAGGAAAAAGCCAACGGTGTGTATACTGAAGCCTGAGAGCGAAATGGGCAGTTTTTGGGCAGTTTGCAACGTCTATATTTCCTTTGTCCTCGTTTGACCCGCAGCGTTAAGGGAGCAGGGGAATGAGGCTTTCACTCAAGGTGACTACGAAACGGCTGTCAGGTTTTATACCGAAGGCTTGGAGCAGCTGCGTGACATGCAGGCTCTCTATACAAACAGAGCTCAGGTACTTTTACATTTCAGAACAAGTTCTTCTACAATAATCAGATGAGCCGTATCATAACTGATATTCCCGTGAGACCTCTCCTCTTGTGATTTTTTTGTCTCACATTCATGTATTATGTAGGCCTTTATCAAGTTGAAGAGATATAAGGAGGCCATAAGTGACTGTGAGTGGGCTCTGAGGGTGAGTAAATCAGTAGGAAAGAGGTCAGAGAAATGACCCCTCATTTTTCAGTGTCAGCCGAAGCGGAGAGTTTTTCACTCTACCTTGTCTGGTGAGAACAGCAGGCTCCATAGAGCGGTTTCTATTGAACTGGATAGTTGCTTAGTATTAGAAAATTGGGTTGAAGTTCCTTCTGGGCTGTGCCGAATAGTCTTTGCTTTTGGAAAACTTTTAGAAAGTTAAGTAAGAACTAGCTATATCTATATATTATTATACAAATAATTAAAAAGTAGTGCTGTCAAATCAATTAATTGCGGTTAATCGATTAATAGTGAATTTTAATCAATTAATTAAACATAAAAATGTATAAAATATTTGTATACACACACACACGCGCGCACACACACACACACACACACACACACACACACACACACACACACACACACACACACACACACACACACATATATATATATATATATTGACACTTTATATATTTATGTTAGATGTGATTAATCGCAATTAATCGATTTGACAGCTCTTTTTAAAAGTAATTAAAATACACAATTCATAAATTCTTACGTTTTTCAGAGGATTGCATCTGGTCACACAGTAATTAAGATCGAAAAAAATATAGAAAAAAATCTCTTTTCCTAAAAGATGAAGCTACTTAAGGTTTTCTTTCACATATTTCATTCCTTTGAAGAGGATGATTTTTAATGCCCCCTAAAAGATATCAAAATGAGTTTTAATTATAAGAAATGAAAAACATGTTCATTATAGAACAAAATAAATTTGTATTTACATTTTTTTTAAAATAAAATAATAGTCTAGGACAGAAATGTCACATTACTGACTCTAGTTTATTACTTCAATGCATCTTCTGTTGTTTTCAAGGGGCTAATTGAAATGTTAAACTTTTCATTCACAGTGCAATGAGAAGTGTATTAAAGCGTATATACACATGGGAAAATCTCACCTAGCACTCAAGGATTTCCCACAGGTATGCATCGTACGGTTCAATAGAAGTCCTTCTGTCCTTTCAAGCCTAAAGCTGGATTACACTTATATTTCTCACCTTATTTGACACCTGTCCTTTTATCACGCTTTTTTTTTTTTTTTTTTTGCTTCACTTTCAGTCCAGGATTAGCTATCGAAAGATTTTGGAGATAGAGCCACAGCGGGAGACCATGGTCAAAGGTATGATCCAAAAAATGCTGTGAAGATCTGAGGCAAGGGAATGCCAAGTCAATATTTTGGACTTCAGATCCATTCTTTAGCAGCAGAAGTTGTTATTAGCTTTTAGCATCTGCCTGAATATGTCGTTTCTGTCAAGCATCTCTCAGCAGTACCAGAATGAACTGCGTTCATTTGTAGTTTTTACACGAGTCTCTTTCTACATTTTCTTGTAGAAAGCGTCACATGCTTACGCCAGCAGTTTTTAGAACATTAGTTTGCTCATTTACATTCATTTTGAACTTTTCCAGAGGAGTAATGGCATTATGGATTTCCATTCTATGCATTTTAATAGAGTATTTCCACATGATTTTGCGAAATAAAAAAGATATATGTTCATGGAGCAGTCACAATACATTACATTGCAATAGCTTATCTGAGACAAGTGGATTTGGAAGAGAAGGTGGCTCTCCAGGAAAAGGCAGCTTGGGAAGAGCTACAAGCGGGAACGGGGCAGGCCACGGCAGTATCAGAGCTGCTGAAGAAGCTCGATAGACCCAATGAGATCAATCTTTACTACTGTGGTGGATTGGAGCTGCTCTCACAGGCTATTAAAGACTGTAAGTTCACATGATTAATTCAAAGTCCCGCTGTTGTTTCTTGTTTATTTCATTAATTATCACTAAACTCCAGCAGTTTTTTTGGTATAGGACGAACACATTTTTACTGCATTGTTGAACCTCAGATTTGTTTGAAATATGCCTTCAGTTTACCCAGTGTTGTTCCAGCAACCAGGGCGATATTTCTTGCACTGGGGATCGATGCGGAGAGGAGAGGAGTGAGGAATTTTGTGCGGAGGGCTCATTGATTCTGCTCTGCGGTTCATTTGCAGTTCATGATGAGGAAACTAATCCTCATGATCAGCCACAGAGGACGGACACAGTCCTATCACAAGCACACGCGCAAGCCTTTTAGACTTTGTTAGTGAACGCGTGAATTACCTGTCAGTTTTTGTCTGCTCGGTTCTGGTCTTGTGTCAAAATATCACTGCACAGATCAGATATTTAGATTGTAGACAAAGTATACTATATATAAGGGAAACCAGGGCTACTTGTCACTCCTCACAAAAGTGAATATTTTTCTATTATATTTAAGTTACATTTGAAACTCAATTTATATACATAAACAATACAAAAACAATACAAACAGCAGATGTTTTTTAAATAGCCAAAGAAAAATTACAGTTCATTTATAAAAAAAAAATAAAAAAAAATTCAGTTAAAATTTACCATAATTATAGTTGACTCTTGAAGAGATTCATTATTTTTTTAAAGACGTTTCTTATGCTCACCAAAGCCGCATTTATTAGATCAAAAATGCAGTAAAAGTGCAGTTTGTGAAATATTATTACAATTTAAAATAACTATTTTCTATTTGAACATATTTTCTAATATAATGTATTCCTGTGATGGCAAAGCTAAATTTTCAGGATCATTACTCCTTCAGTCTTCAGTGTCACATAATCCTTCAGAAATCATTTTTGGTGCTCAAGAAACACATTTTTTTATTATTATCAATATTCAAAAGAGTTGTGCTGCTTCATTGTTTGTGGCAAACATGATAATTTTTTTCAGGACTGCATGCATGTTTGTGTTATACTTCATAATAAGTTACCTTATCAAGTTTACATTATAAAAACTACAAGCTAAATCCTACTTGACATACTGCAGTTCTTTCCAACAGAAATACTCGATTTAAAGCTATTTAAAGTGTCAGAAGTGTTCCGCAAGGGTAAAATATGGGCCTGCGCAATGTGAAGCATAATCTTGAAAGTTCTCCAAGTTTGAAAGCTTTGTGCCAATGTTTTGTTCAGGTGAGATACCTGAATGGCTCTTTGTGAACTAATTTCTAGTATTTCCTCAGAATGAACACTGCTTTTGTGTAGATAAGGCAGCGCTCTCTTATTCTTGATGAGCTTTTGTTTATTCTCCTTGTACGCTCGTTTGCCCTTGAACGGAGCATATTGTGTGTCTGGGGCTGGCTACTGTGATTTAGTGTTGATATATGGCTCTCACTACACACCTACTAACACTGACCTTATCTGGTGTCCCTCACAGGTACTGGGCAGACATTATTCAGATTAAACAATGGCTTCAGTATCATTAATGGCAATAACATTGTAAGAAGGTAAGGTTGCTAAAGAAGTGAACCTGACAGTTTTGATCAGAATGTACTTTTAACATTTGAAAATGACTGTGTGATGCTATCTAGAAGTTGTATTTTAATTCATTGAATTTTAGGCTTTGTGCATAGTACTCACTGTAGTATTATAAAGTGTGCATGCATAATCGCCATATGATTGATTGCATCTTCATCATTTATCAAGCAGCTTTCTCTCCCCTTATCGGTTGTCTTGCACCAACCAAATATGCTATTAAAATTAATTGACTAATTTGAATACATTTAAACAACAGATGTGTAATCTGGTTCTGCTGTGCGATCATGTCTTGTGTTGGAATTTAACTTTCCACACCAGAATGAAATGGAAAGGGTTTATCCGTGTTTGACAATGATTGATTGGTTTGTTTGTGAGATTCGCTGTGTTCGCTTCATACAGTTTGCACACGTGTGGTCTCTAATCTATAGAACATGTTTGTTCAAAGGGATAGTTAAGCCTCCCAAAAAAAGGATTATGCCATTTATTTCACCAGTCTCATGTTGTTCCTAGTGTTGGGTGTAACGCATTACAAGTAACGTGAGTTACATAATCAGTTTTTTTTAAAGTAACGAGTAAAGTAAAAAAATGTACAACAAAATATCCGAGTTACATTTTCTTTAATGGTTACTTTGTTTCCCATTTATTGACTGACACCTCTCAGTCCCCATGTTGAGAGGAATCACGAGTAAGTGCAGAGGTGTGCGCTGTCTGAACATGATGGTTATTGTAGTTCTAGACTAAATGTGAGCATGCATTTACAAAAACTCAGATTCAGTATTCCTAAAAATGAATAAAAACACTAATATTTATGTTTTATTTTATTTCAGCTTTATTTCAATTAACAAATAGCTAAAATGTAAAACGTCTTTTCCATGCATTTACAATGAAACAGGACATCCATTCAAAAAGGAAGCTTTTTTGGGGGGGTGAACTATCCCTTTAACTCCATTTGGTCTCCAGTGCGTGACTGAAGTGTGTTTACTGTATTACAGTTTTTCCCTTTCTGTTTTTAGCTGCCTCTCGCAGAATTCAAAAGATCCATATGCAGTGGACCTATGCATGTCCGTAGTCAAACTATGGAGGACAGTTTGCAGTGGAAACGGTAAGATAAGCCTTGAAAATGAAAGGTGCTATTGCTGAGGGGAAAATAGCAATCCCATTTGCACATTCCTTTTTTATCCTTTTAAACGGTCTCTCTCTGGAAAATGGAAAATGTATCGACACCACTTGGTCTGGTTCTGCTTCTCCCCTAGTACTTTTAAAGTAATGAGGATTCGTGAAATGTCTGAATTCAAGTCAATATCAATTTATCCTGTTCTTGCCTGCTAGCAGTGAAATTGTTATTGCCTCCCACATTAAAAGTCTCTTTAGTAAGTACTTTGTGCCCTTCAGTGGTAATCTCATTAACTGGTCATTTAAATTTGCATTTGTCTTTATTAAACCCTCTCCATAATTGTGCTCCTTCCAGAGCAGAACCAACAGCTGTTGATGGAGTGTCCTGTTACTAGACAACACATGGTCCAGATGTTGGCATCACCGGAATGTGAAGTACAGAGGGAAAGCCTGGAATTGCTCAGCTTGTACTCACAAACTCAGCACGGAAGGGACTTGCTCATCGACAACCTTCATTTATGCCGGTACGTACAATATTTTTGGTGTCATATTGAATGTATTGCAATGCAGTCTACAAAATGATGTGCCATGAATGAATTACTTACAACATAACACATATGAGGTCAAATGAGCCATTTAGACAGGACGAATTATGTGAAACAAAATGGATTGGCGTGCCACACTGCTAAGAAATACTGTGATGGTTTTAGATCAGGGGTAAAGATAAAAATACATTCTCAGAGAACATAATTAAAGCTACAATATGTAATCTTTTTTCGCCGCTAGGTCGCTCACCTCTTACAATAACAAAGGCGTAGGTTTATGACGCAGTGACAAGCTGAATGATGGGACTTGCTGTCAAGCTGATGGATCTAATAATGTTAATGGATGAGTGAAAACATTCATGTTTTTTACCATTACAGTGAAATGAAGCAGGTCGCGATTGCTAATAATAGAGAGATATCACACGCGAGTCCCGCGGATATAAAGTTAAAAGGATATTTAATTCTACCGAACTACCCGCAAGTGCTGAATTAATACTCACACGGGTCAGTTTATTTGATGAATTAAACTTGAGAGGTAACGCAGCGCTGTTTCACTTGGTCTAACGTAACACTATCATAATAAACAGCATTTGAGTGTGTTGAAAGTTAAAATGTTATTTTATGTGTTAGTTTTAGTGTTGTCAAAAATATCGATATTTCGATAAATATCGATACTGAAATATCTGAACGGTACCAATACTAATTTCCCGAAGTATCGATACTAGTCGAGCGGTCACTTTCACTTCTCTCCAAAGGCGCGTTGACAAACACCACACGTGACGCACTCGTCTCATTTGCTCTGGTTAAATAGCAAAAGTGAAGTGAATGGAAAGATGGCGAGAGCGGCGTCCCCGCGACCGGCTTTGGTTGATTGATAAAGAACACCGCGAGCGGGCATGTCGTAGAATAGCGCGGACACACGTAAAAACTCACCGCGAGCGGGCATGACGGAGTCGGAGTATAGCGTGGACGCGCGCTTCACACTGCGAGCGGGCTGTGGGCACCCAAAGATTGTTTGACTATCAATAATCCCTCACATCACTCATTTTTTAAAATTATTTTATAGGTGAAATCAGACTTAAGGAACAGGCTCCAGGGGTACCATTTAGCAAACATAGGCTACGCTCAGCATCAGGGGTGTTTGTTGTTTGGACAGACCTTTCCCCACTGCTAAAAAAATCCTAAAGGAAACACTGTAACTCTTCTCATTTTAACTTTTCTGAAACATTAACCAAGATGGCCAACAATACTAATTGTTGTTGATATGAGTCTGTGTTGTCTCGTTTTTTCACCGTAATTCTTAAAGTTAACATAATCTGACTGAGGAATCTAAGACAAGTATTTAAATATTTTAACTGTGGTCAAATGTAAATTAACTTGTGCCTATTTAACTTTATTCAGAAAATTATTATTTAATTCTGCAATTTGCCTTCATTAGCGATTATCATCAATTTGATTACACAGATATTAATTAAACTAAACAGCTAGACAATGACATCTCTGAATTCAATAATGAAATGCCTTTAACTGAAAATTGAATGTTTAATCTTATTATTATACATTACTGACACTCTATCCTCCAATTTGATACTGTTAAGTGCTTTTTTGTTACAGTAGGCTATATTTTAATCTTTGATAACAGTAGGTTATACAAATACAACGGGTCATGTTACCCCTGGTCCAATTAAAAAATATTAAAAGATAGAACTGTAAAATATACCTCATTGTCATGATCTAGACTTGTTATATTTAGCTTTAAAAAAAAAAAAAAAACCCCCTTAATATTGTGGCAGTTTTTTTCTCTGTGGTATCGAAAATGGTATCGAATATCGATATTTTTCAAGGTATCGTATCGAAGTTAGAAATTCTAGTATCGTGACAACACTAGTTAGTTTGTTTGCTATATGAAACTAGCAGCTTACTAGTAAGCTAGATCAACATTAGAATAACATAAAGATCATATTTTAACATTTCATCATGTTGAGCTATATAACATTGATTAGTTTTATGTATATTTGCTCACCTGTCTAATAAAGTATGTGCAAGAGCGGTGTCGCTGTCACGTCGTGACTCGTGAAGCTCTGTCAAGTCCAAGTTTGTCACGGACGTGGAGCTCTCGGCATCTCGAAAACGCCACGCCGATATTGAGCCTTATTTTAGTTCTCCTTAATTGTCCCAAAGTCTGCTTGCCATGGTCCATAATGTTTAAACGAAATAAGAACAGCGTGCCGCTAAACGTTACGCACTACGCAGTTGTCCGCATCTGTCACCATGGTTACGTCATGGCTATGGCAGTACGAGGGGAAATCGAGGATAGCGCGGATATTGCGTCATTGACAGGCAACATTTTTTTCCGGGATGGGCCATTATTTAAAATAGAAATTTCTCTGAAATAAAAAATCTTTGGTGATTTTTGGGATATTGTAAGTACACAACTGCAGGAAATATATCACACTGTGCAAGTGATTTTTGGATATTTTATTATAAAATTCTTACATATTGTACCTTTAATAAGTAATAAATCACATCATTAATTACTGAGCATTTAGGTGCTAGTTTAATGACACCATGTTTATACTGATACATTTTTTATCTCTCAAAAGTAATGTTTTTTTCCTCTTAAGTTCTGTTCGAATACAAATTGTTTTTGTTTATTTAAAGAGCATAATGAATTAATTATATCAAAAAGTGCACATTATATGTTTAAAATTAATATTTGTATTGCTTTTACTAATAATTGTTTTAATCCACTTTGATTTCAATTTCATCTTCTGTTTTTTCTACAAACCAGAGCAGGAGATAGATTTAAGTGTGGTGTTGCTACGCTATCTGTGATTCATCTCATTAGCTAGCATGCAGAATGCCTCCTACTGTTACAGCATGTTTTATTAAAGTCCTTTTAATGAGCCCATAACGAATGCGATCTGTCTCCTGTAGAACGGCTGAGAACCTGATGAGCTGTGTTTGCCGTGAAACGAGCTACGCGACGGCGCTGACAGTTCTGGAGAACTTGGCTGCAGAAAATAAGTATGCACAATCAATATACTCGCCCTTACCATATGAATGCCTGTGAGAGAAACAGCGAAACTGACTCTTTTTACAGAATCTTGGGCACGACCCACCTGAGAGTCTAGTAGATTCCCATACATCATAGTCGCTTGCACGTATTAAATCGAGACGCATTCAAATTCATTCAGCTCAACAGCCCAGGTCCCTTGAGAACGCAAAGTGAACACATTTAAGACAAAACAATCCATCACATTCACAAATCCCTCCATTTATCTCTGTGAGAGAGTGACGTTTCTAGTCATTCACCACCTTACAGATAGAGAAAGGTGCTCCCGGTGACCAGGAGATGGAATTAAGCAGCCACTTCATGCACAAAAGAAAATGAGAATGGCGTAACACTTTGATAGATAGTCAATGAAAAGTGTTCAGTGAATTCAAGCCCGCTCTCTTGTTTCTAGATAAGGATGGTTAGCCATATTGGTCTCGTGTTGTACGTGGGACGTCACCAACGTGAGATTTGCAACCATAGATCTGCTTGGATCAGTGCCCACCACATTATAACGCATTTATATCTTCTGCCCCCACGGCTCGTTGCGCATTGCAACAAGAGGGTTATCTGAGGATTTTAGTCAGTTAAGCTTTATTCTTGTTAAGTAGCTAATTTCTTTATTTAATACTTTTTTTGTTTTTTTATCTTTTTCAGATTTAAGATTCAGTCAAGGGAGATCTTCACAGCAGTTTTTGCCCTTCCTCTTGAACATCTGCTGGTGATGTATTATGAAACATCATTCATAATCATCCTCTATATAATTATACTATTCTAAATCATAATATCATATTCTAATGCTTTATTGTCTGATTTACCAGACATTTTGGCACTGGATTGATTGTACATCGCTGCCTTTACAACTAGAAGACATATGACTATATACTTTGTAGGACTTGTTATAACATACAGTCACATAATTACTAAAGAAACCTTTTCTTATTGGTCAAAGACCCTTTATGCATCTTAGCATTGAAATGTCTTTCGTCTGACTCTGTATTATGCCATCCAAAACCCTCTTCCTAAAGGTTGAATCCACATGCTAAGGAGTGTATAGCTGTACAAAGATATTATTTTACCATACTGCAGCATGCAAATATGCTACATGCAACATAGATTACAGTCCATGTAGACATCCAATTACTGATATTATGATTAGTTTTAGTACTCATCATATGAATACTAGTATGATTAGAGCTGTTTCTTGTGTCTTATTATAAAGGTACTTTATAATACTTATCCTGTTATACTGAAAAACTTCCGGTCACACTTTAGTTTAGGGTCCAATTCTCACTATTAACTAACTATTAACTATGACTTTTGGCTCAATAAACTCACAATTGCTGCTTATTAATAACTAGTAAGGTAGTTGTTAAATTTAGGTATTGGGTAGGATTAAGGGATGTAGAATATGGTCATGCAGAACAAGGCATTAAAATGTGCTTCATAAGTAGTAATAAACAGCCAATATTTAGTAATATGCATGCTAATAAGTAACTAGTTAATAGTGAGAATGGGACCCTAAAACTAAAATGTTACCAAACTTTCTTCTTTCTTAATTTTAATATGCTGATTTCACCAAGAAACATTTATTTACTGTCAGTGTTGATCTTTCCTGAATAAAAGTATTTTTAAAAAATCATCCAAATTTTTTAAATAAAATAGTCCAAAATTTGGCTAATACTGTTTTTCCCATGTAGTCAAATATCATGACAGCTGACTACAAGATCCTGGCTTCTGTGATTTCTGTGATCGGGAGCATGGCTCTGGATGACGTCATCCATAAAAATCTGGCAGGACGTGAAGAATTTTGGAGATGCTCTCTTCAAGCAATGGTAATCTTGGAGATGATAACCCTTTACATCACGACCAAGCTCCCAAATACTCCGTCCTTGAACATTGCTGAATTATGTATGACGTCTCGCACTGGGAATTTTGATTCAAAGGGTTTGTTTTTAAGCTCCTTTTGCTATCTTGCTACATGAGCTGTGAAACCGCCATTTCCCACTGACGCTAAAACTGAGAAAAGGACATGAATTTAATTTCCGCCACTGTCAAGATAAAGCTCTGTTTTGGTTGCAGGAGCGGTGCGTCGCCTGTGAATGTAGAAGTGTCCTCTATCCCCTCCTGGGTTTGATGATCAACTTAGCCTCAAATCCCTCTCAAGTTGTCCAGGTAAAGCAGGAAGTTTAATATTCTGGGCTTTTGGCCAGCCCTCATCCAACACATCAAGCTTTTGTAGCCAAAGGGCCTTGGCTAGGCCGAATGTTCTTCTAGTGCCTTTACTCTCCATATGTTGCAATCATGTCTGAAACAGCAAAGAAAAATTGGAGAGAATGCTTTTTTGGCTCTCTTTCAACACACAGGAGCACGCTGTTCTGGCCAGCAGCAGGTGCTTGGACCTGCTGAGCGATTCCTCTGGAGGCGTCATCACAGTGAGTTGAATTCATTTTACCAAGGCCAAAGCGAGCTTCAGCCCACCCCCTGATGATGGGAGCCGCCAGAACGTTTGAACTGTAGATTTCTGCTCATCAATTATTAAAATGTTCATCCTGCAGTTGTGGAACCCTGCGCATTCGCATCTCTAGAGGATCGCTACAAAACATTTACACATATGGGTTCCACAAGATCAAAAATGGAGTTTAAATATATGGATGTCCTTAGATGGCTCACATCCCCAAGAGAAGGATTTCGCATACACGGAAGCATTTACATAGTGATTACCGTTGCAGCCCTAGGCCCTATTGGGGACTATTTTCTCTGACTATGTAAATCAGGTTCCAGGTTGTTTGCTTGGGTTTTGCTGCCTTGGCGCTTCATATCTATCCAGTCAGGCTGTTTCTCTGAGTACAGTTGAGGTGAAAGTGTTTATTATGGATTTGACTGAGTTTTACTGCTGTGATAGAGTTTGAACTGCAAATTTTGACAAGCCGCCTTGAAATACATCGGAGTACAGCCTTATCCTGTTGAAATGTCATATCTGTCCTAATGATGGGAGTTGTGGCATTGAACATATTGTTTTGTCTTCGGCTTCAGAGAGCTGCAGGTTTGCTGAGCGTTCTCCTCCCGATGTCTTCTGATGCCACTCAGGAAGTCGTGCGGAATGGAATAGTGAAGAAGTTGCTGAAGATTCTGAAGGTAGAGCCTATATACAGGCTTTAGTAGTTGAAATAGTGTCTCTAATAAAGTTAAATGGAATGAGATATAATATATTGGAGATGGTAGAGATTATGCCCCTTGCATTAAATTGGCAATTTACATGAAATTATTACCGAAAAGACCTTCAGAGCCCAGCATAGGACCAGTGGATAATAAATGATTACCGACTTAAATCAGCCCAAAAGCCCAATTCCAAAATTACCCAAATTGTATTTAAATAATTAGGTTTAACCCTTTAAAACCATGTATCACATCTATCTATCTTTCATTCTTTCTTCTTTCTTTCTTTCTTTCTTTCTTTCTTTCTTTCTTTCTACAGGTGAAACTCGAAAAATTAGAATATAGTGCAAAAGTTAATTTATTTCAGTAATTCAACTTAAAAGGTGAAACTAATATATTATATAGACTCATCAAAGTGAGATATTTCAAGCCTTTATTTGTTATAATTTTGATTATGAAATTATGATTATACCAGCTTATGAAAACCCCAAATTCAAAATTAGAATATTGTGAAAAGATATTGTGATAATCATCAAAAATATAACAACTAAAATATAACAATTTATAAAAAATAACAAAATATAACATTTTTAATACATTTTCAAATTAGATCAATATAAATGTTTCAAAGAACATAACACAAAGAATGAAACCTAAATGCAATGCATATTTTAATATTAATTATTTTTTTCAAAATATTTTTTTAAATAGCAGGCATTACAGGATTAAACAGTTTAACTTTGCGGGCTGCCTCCGTTACACATTTTTGTATTCTGGTGACCAGCTGTATTGTTTTTGTTTTTTAGTTTTTTACATTTGCAGTGGCAATTGTAGAGATTTAACTGAAACTTGCTTGTGTGTCTGTCCGGTCAGGTTGGAGGAGAGATGAGCTCCAGATACTCCATTAAAGCCCTGACAGTCTGTACTGCCTCAATCCCACAGGCTTGTGAGGAGCTGGTTAAGCTTGACAAACGTGAGTTCTGAGGGCCATGGAGGCAGAGGATTGGATTCAATAAGATGTCTTAAGCTCTATGGCCTTACGGTGACTTTGTGTGCTACACACATTTATTCATTCAGGGCTGCACACTTTGAGAAAACTCCTGGGCGGGATTGACGAGTTGGTGGTGGGGAACGCAGCTTTGTGTATGGGGCATTGCTTAGAAGTGGATGGAGCTGCCAGTGGCCTCCTGGGTACAGACTGCGTGCCGTTGCTGCTACGCTACGCCGCTGGAGATGCCAAAAGAGCAGCCGTTCGGCAGAACGCAGCCATCACCCTTGGGAAGCTGTGCAAAATAGAGCCCAGGTATAATTAAGTCTGACTTGGCTTTTGCAGTCACCTGCATTATATTGATTAACATTCATGCTGATGTTCTTATATACAGCAGTGATACTCTGGGAAACATCAAGGTGAAAAGATAATGCCTCTTCATAATTAACTTCAACAAGATGATGAACTTTCTGAATGAATAATGAATTAAAAATGTCAGCGCATAAGCAAGGCATCCTAATTGATGCGATTCAGATATAAACATGTTTGTTTGTTGCATTTGACATTTTGTTTATATTCTAGTCTCATTGTACGGCTGTTAACAAGCACTTTTACAGAGTTTCTTTTAAACATTTACCGATTGCACCTTTATACTTTTATTGACCTATAACTATCAAGTTTTTCCACCTCATCTTTAATTTATGAAGGGTTCATAAGCTCAGACGTGAGAAAAGCAGCTCTGTTAGTTAAGTGTTTTTGAGGCGTCTTATTCTCCCAGTCAGCATCTAACAAGGACAGTCCTCCAAAGAGGAGTCAGAATCTTATGGCATTCAACTTTGATGAGCTTTCAACTTCTCAGAGGTAATGCTGCCCCGAGCATGAGTCTTTAAAGTGAGATTTCAAACCTTTGAGATCAGAGTGCAGCCTAAAAAAGACATTCTAGACAGAAAACAGTGGAGGGTACAGACACTGCCAAAAATATTACACATAACCGATGAACCTACTTTATATGCAGAGCAAACTGGCTGACGTTTTCATACTACTTTGCATTTCACATTCGTAGCTCTGGTTTTTGTATTTGGTTGTTCAGAATACATTGTGTGGTCAAAATGAGAAAAAAACGAGTTCTGTTGGTTTGATAAATCTCTGTTTTGATTTTTTTTTCAGGCACATGGAGAAACTCAGGGAGCTTCATGGTTTAGAAATCCTTCATTCCTGTGTGAGATTGATCACGTGAGCCACTACCCACATTCGGTTCCTCAATAATTGACCCCATAACTCAGGACACGGATGCAAACGCACACACACATACAGATGAATGTTGTCCTTTGGTTCGCAGCTTAAGATGCTCATCTTAAGTGAGGCCACAAATTACTGTCATGCCTTAAGGCCTATCTTGATTATACAGCTGTTTCCTGTGTTCATTTTAATTAGAGAGAATTCACATTGACATGTGATTCTGTTATCTGCTGTTGTAGAGAACATGTTGCCCCGGGACGATATTCGAAACGTTTCAATATCCCTTCATCCCAAATGACTCACTTGGGAAGTGTGTTGCCTTGATTACAGTTTGTTCCCTGTTTGTTGATAAATGGATTAATGCTAGCTTTCATGTGTTGAATAAAGAGATTAATAAAACTGCATTTGAAGATTATTATGGTTAATGCCTGCTCATCTTTGCAGACTTGATGGCTTTAGAAAGCATTTGATGTAGTAATTAGAAAAAGTAAAATTGTTACAATTCAAATAGGTTTAGCAGAAATGAGTCTGACAGTGTAATCCAGGGTTTGGGACATGATCTGACAAACAGACCGCAATATGGAACCTTAACACTTAAGGTTTGTCCCAGAGCATATTTTAGATTTTGTTTCAGATGGAGCACCACTATGCTTAAATATGCTTAAAAACTTGTGTTAAACTAACTACATTAAATTAAAGGGGTAGTTCGCCAAAACATGTAAATACTGTCATCATTTACTCCTCATGTTGTTCCAAATCTGTATCACTGACTTTCTTTTGTGGAACACAAAAGAAGCCAACGTTGATGGCAATTGACTTCAAACTAAATAGTTTTTTGCAAGCCTATCACTAATGATTTTTTAGATAGTATTTAGTATTTTAATAATAGTCATTACAATAGTATTTTACCAGTTCCCAGTTTTATTTTTGAAGGCTCTTAAAATTTTGTCCTTGGGACCCCATTCCATTGGCTGAAACAGCTTTGTTTATGGAAATTCTGTTTTGTGCCTATATTACCAAATGAAACCCCTTCCTTTTGGTTTTCTTAAAAGCTTAAATTTAATCTGGTCATCATTTAAAGCTACCGTAAATTTTCTTTTAAAATTTGGACTAAACAACTCAATTCATATGGATTAGTTTTACGATCTCTTTATGAACTTTTTGAAGAGTCAAAGTGGTAGTTGCGTAGCTGTCAATGGAGGGACAGAAATCTCTCATCTTTCATTAAAATATCTTCATCTGTTTTTCCGAGGATGAACGAAAGTTGTACAGGTTTGGAACGACATGAGGGTGAGTGAATTATGACAGAATTTTCTTTTGTGTGTGTGTGTGTACTTACCCTTTAATGTTTTCGTTGTTGCATTTCTTAAACCTAACAAATAATTTTGGTCATCGTTAAAATAGTTTAAATAGTCTCCTGGAAAAAAGGTGGGAACGACTGCTCTACACTGTATTTGAGTCTTATCTGAATCTGTTTAATAATGGATGACTCGGATACTAGCTTATCATAGCAGCTCACGCAAGCTGAAAAATTATACACAGTCAAACACGATGAGGATGATGAGGGATTCTACTGACGCAGAAATCCGTTTCATTTTCTCAGCTTGCTTTTGTTCACGTGTCAGTAATCTAATCTACTTATAAATGACAAGAGAGAAAGGTAAAGCTCACAGTAGGCTCCTTCAGAGTGTGGTGTGTGCTCTGTTGGGACAGTATCCTATGTTGTGCATCTCAATGTAGTTTCATTATAATGTAATGTATGTGTAGCTTAAAAGAAACCAAGAGAGAAGATTAAGCATGGGGATTGGTTACATATTTTTCCTTTTTGGACTCACAGGTATGTACACTAAGTTTGTCTTCAATAACTGCTGTGATCAGCACAGTAAATGTCAAGTTAGAGACATGATTTTTAAAGATATTATAGTTTAGAAAATATAGTTGTAGCTTACAAACTATAAAATTGACTCATTTTTGTAATCTTATAAAATTAGTAATATATTTATTCGGACTAAATATGTGTGTGTATATATATATATATGCATAATTACAATTTAAAAATTGTTTACATTTTATTTTCAAAAAATAAGTTATTATAAAAATTCATAAAATTATTTTAAAAGTAATGATACATTTTGTAATATATAATTTTATATATAGTAGTAGAATTTTTATATAATTAAAAATATATAATTATAATTGTGAGGCTTACCCATTATTATACCCACCAATTATGTATAAAAACATATAAAAAAATTGCCTCTAATATATTTAATTGCGATATAAGAGCACTATTGATTAGATTCAAAGTACATTTTTCAATTCAATACAGTGTTATGGACCCGTTTTTACTGTATGTGTTCAGTTCTGCTTCTACATTTTCCTGTCCAGCGGTTGCAACTATTCAGAGATCACTTAATTTCCCAAAACATTTAACACATTTCTGTCTAATAAATAACACTGAATTATTCATTAGATACGGCAAATGCTGCAATTGTTTGTACTGTTACGGAACAATCCTTATGCATGCAACTGTATCTATATTTTTTCGTGTATTCGGTCATAAAATTTTAATGCCTCTCGAATTGTTTATGCTACTGTATAGGTATTTATGTGTATTTTATGAGCCATCTCACAAGCAAAATTGCAACTCTGCTACTTTTCAGTGAGTGCTAAGGAGGAGGACCTGCAAGGCTTTCAGTCCCTGCAAACCGAGAGCACAACCTTCATAATAACTATGCCATCAGAAGAGCAAAACAGCTCCAGTGACAACAGTGGAAAAGTTTCCACCGAAAGCCCTGCTCACCTGACTGTGCCTGTAATCAGTTCTCCAGGGACAGATTTGTTCCATACACCACATGAGAGGCAGCACTCAAGTACAGTAAATGCAACCACAACCACTGATAAAGATGCAATTACCTCAAATGGGCCAAGCTTTGTCTTAGCTTATGGTACAGGTTCACATTCCACGAGTAAGGATGGCACTGCAGTGAAGCCGTTTCAGTCCAAAGGAGACCTCTCATTGATCTCCAATGATGAGGGAAGGCTTCATCCCTCAGTTGAGGCTGAATTTGAGTCAATGATGAATGACACCATGATGCCTGCTGCTCATCTGTCCAGAGGCAGGGAAAAGATCTCAGCTTTTTTTCACGCTTCACTGGAAAGCAAGAATCAAAGAGTCTTGGAGTCTATTACTCCTTCGCCCGCAAATGACATTCCCATGGTATCAGCCTCTGATCCAGCAGTAATTGATAACCTTGGGGAGTCAAACGAGAGTGTGGAAAGACAGGGCGAAAACAAGAATGAAAATTGGACTCTGGAGTCGTTTAGGGCTGATAATCCTCTGAATCGTTCTGAAGAGGCTTCTTTAAATAAGAATCATTCGACCATTATGCATTTTACAGTTTTGCAGGGCTTAGGGCTTTTAACCACTGAGCTTGGTCAAAATCCCAAAAATGGATCTGAGCATGAGCCAAAAGAACAGAATAATCTGCTTTCACCAAGCTCAGTGATCCTTGATACTCCATTACAAGTGAAATCAACCAGCCAAGTAATAGTTAATAAAATGATAGAAAGCAGCAAAAAATCCAGCACCAATGGACCAAAACCCTTCGGGGTGTCACTAAAGCACCCAGACTCAATGTTTTTATTCTCTGCTTCAAAGCTGACCCCTACAAAGATTCCAGACGCAACCACGCTGAATTATTTTTCAAACATGGAAACAGCTGCTGGCGAAATGCACACGACAAAACAATTTGTGGCCTCGCGGTTGATATCTGACTCCGTGCATAGAATTGTCTCAGCGAGGGATGGACTAGAAAGCAAATCAATTTCTTACACCAAATCAAGTAAAGAGCGTCAAATTAAACCAACGCTCCAAACCTCACCAAACAGTTTCGTTCATCGCCTGAATAAAAGTGACCTTTCTTTGGTCGCTCAAAACTCTTCTCTACTCAAAACGTCAGATCTTTGTACCAAAGGAGCCAGAACATCTAATATCTCTGTGACAGAGAAACGTAGCAAAATGGATCATTTTCCAGTTCATCTGAGTGAATTGATAACCTTTAGTACTGCCTCATTTACCAACGCTGAGGAAGCAACTATAGCAAATAAGCGAATGTTCATGAAACAGACTCAAAGTTCACTTGCCGCTCTCCGAACCATTTCAACTCAAGAAGACACTTCAAAACACCTCAATCAGTTTGATGAATTATCTACTGCAGTGCCTCTTCCACCTTTGACAAAGCTTGAGAATGTGTTTCATGTCTTCAAAGTGAACGATCATCAGCCTCAACAGCCTCTAAATCTTTTACCCACTGAGAGATTAAAGCCTTTTGTATCAGTTCAAGCTCATGAATCGATTCCACCTTCATTTACATCTGCAACTGTGAAGAGATTTACGAATATGGAAAACTTATCTAAATTCGAATCTACTAACCAAAACCAACAGTACGGTGGGTCACAAAAAGTCCCATTCATCATATCCGAGAGGCCAAAAATGAACTCAAGTACATTGGACACAGGACACGAAACCGTAAATGCAACCACAATCAACGAAAATTTGTCACATTTTAGGGTCCCACTTTCTAACAGCAACATATCCACAACAAAGACCTTCATTACAACAACTATGTTTTTAAAACCACGGGTATCTTTTGCCAACATCTCCCATTTCGCTCGTGCAGTTCCACAAAATAAGTCCTTTCTGCTGCCAACACCTTTTGGTAAGTCACAAGATACTGTGACAACAGATGCCAAAGTTCTCTTAAAACTTTTGTCCATTTCTAAGAAAAGTAATAGCAACGACGCCTTTTTAAATCACTCGTCGACAACTGGAAAGATTGCTTTGCCGTTAGACGACACACAACAAGATCTTAAAAACCCAAGAGGGACTGTGATGCTGTTTTTCGGCAGCTACACAGTTAGCAGTATCCCATCAGTCCAGCAGCTTATTGAAGCTCACCCTGGAGAGATATTTCTCACAGAAACGCCGCAAACACAATCTGTACCTCAGATTGAGTCGTACTTAAAAAAGAGAGATGACATGGTTAAACCAACAACTCTGAAACCCCATGATCAGAACAGTCGTTCAGTTGAAGGCACGAATCAAACCTTGTTGACGCCAATTCCGCACAAGATTGTTTTACACCCAATTCACACATCTGTTTCCTCCAATGTTCACTTGATTACAGAGTTTAAACAATATTTGACCCTCTCTGCTTCACCTTCAGTGTCTATTGGGCCAGCAATAGCGCATAAAAGTGGACAAGACAACCACAAAAATTCACTTTTGTCTCATCACATGTTTGTAAATTTATCAGATGTTAAGGAGCATCCTCAGAACATGACATCCAGCCAAATTTCTGGCATCAGTTGGCACACAACAGCTGCAGCACGTCCAGAAGGGGCCCTGAACACATCACTTGAATCATCCAATGGAACGGCTTTTCCTTTGTTTCCTTTTCAAATGCAGAATGTGTTCCATAAAGAGCATTTGACTTTAACTGAGGACCAGACCGATTTTTCCTCAACAGTAAATCAGCATTCACAAACGACACAATCAAATTTTCCATCTGACGAAATGTCCAGTTCAGCCGCAACAGATGATGTACAAAAACACATTCGGACTGTGCTGTCTGCTGTTACCGGGGGAAAGTTCTCTCCTCTTGTCCACACGGATTTGAGTTTCTCAAGTACAGAGAAACAATTGCTCCCCAATGGTTCATTATCCTCCAGGGTAGGGAGTGAAGATATCTCACATGCCACCACTCCATTTGCTGAAAGTGACTCAGGGAGATCTACTGATTTTGTGTCAGACCTACCTGTAATAAACAGGAAGAGGACGGTTATATCATCCGATTCTCTCAGTGGGTAATGACTCTTCAATCACTTTTAATATGAAACAAACAATTTTATTAGCATTTGTGCTAAGCTAGATCAATAAGCAGATAAGTACTGTATGTAGATTGATTTGATTGATTTGATTGATTGATTGATTGATTGATTGATTGATTGATTGATTGATTGATTGATTGATTGATTGATTGTCATAACTGATTGATTATCTAATTGATTGGACTATTTTGTTTGCTGGAATTAATGAGACACAAAATGGCAAACACAACCACAATGAAAAAATCATGTCACATTTTAGTGTCCCACTTGCATCAGTATTATCTGGTGAACTACTTTTGTTTGTTTGTTTATTTAAGAAAATGACTTTAGTTGTTTTATTTTGTATTTATTTGATTAAAATTTTCCATAGAAGTATGGCTGCTGTTGTTGTGGACGGAACGATACAGAATAAACTTTAGCTCCACAAGTACAGATGCAATCTATAGAGATGCGAGCATGGTGATAAACTGTAGTCAACATGATTAATTTTCACTGCACTCAATTGGATTTTGACCGTCTGATTGTCTTCTTCCAGTCAGGCGCAAATCTCTGATGATATCTGCGGCACTGGCAACTACACAGCAGAGATGAGTCTGAACTTGGAGAGAGATATCATGCCCGGAGATCTCATCCCTGCCCTAGGAAACCTGCGTGTCGTCATCAGCCTCAAAACAAATAACAGCCAGGTCAACCTAGAGATAAAATCCTGCTGCCTCTCGCCTACTGGCAGACTAGATGAATTTAACACCACCTGCTGCATTTTTTCCAGGTAATGTGCTCCTCTCAGGTTATTTTAGATTAACTCAAATCACATGGTGCCCTTGAACCAGGCCACATTTCACATTATGGTACCAAATCAGCTACGTGGTCCGAGCATGGCTGGATTATACGGATCCCATCTCCCTCGTTTTTATGTGAAGGTTTAATACATCAGCATTAGTTCCTGTTTATATGACTCAGCTACGTTTTAACTGGTCACCTTATCACAGGGGGACAGCATTATAACGAATGGCTAAGAAACATTCCCTCAAACTGTTTAACTTGAGAAAGCTATAAATATCCTGGACGAAGCATGTCCTATATCGAGCTGAAAGTTGTGTGGTTAGAGCAGTACAGTAAACTGCTGATGCTGTTTCCCTACTGGTGTGTGAAGTATTCACTTTCTGTGAGTGTCTCGGCTCTGTTGCCAATAGCACACTGACACTAATATCCAGAGATAGCACAGTGTGTACTTTTAGTAGAGTCGTTTACTAAACCTTTTATCAAAACAATCATCTTTGAGGTAAATTATTTCTAAATTCTATATTTTGGAAGTACATAATGTGCTTTTGTTTAGCAAAATTGTCTCTCAATCAGGGAGACATTGGAGGTAGGATTTCCTCAAATAAAAGGGATATGGAAATAATGTACAGCGCATAAAGTATAACAAAAGTGTATAAACCACTCATTTTTGTAAATTGCTCTGGGGGAACATCAACAACAGCTGATAAAGGTTCAGAGGGAGGAAGCCAGGGGATGCTTTCCATTTTGCATACCTCTGCACTATGCCGTTTATAGTACATAAGTACAAGTAGTGTTCTATCACTGACATATACAGTACAGCGAGGCTTAGTGCAAGAATCTTAAACACTGAGACAGGCACACTGTAAAAAGTGATCATTTGACTTCAATTAAAAAAGTGAGGAAAGCCATCACCTTAAAATTATTACGTAAATAAACTTCATGCGTAACTGAAAAAAATAAGTTATGTGTTCACATAACTTATTTTTTTCAATCACGCATGAAGTTTATTTTTATCCGGCGAGGGGCGGGAACTTAATTCTATAAATCTGGTGTTGATCGGATCCGGATGGAGGCAGATCTAAATGCGAGCTTTCAGTCGATTAACAGGAAGGGGCATGCTTTATGGAGGGGCATGGAGGACCAAATAATTGGAGAAGTCCGGCATACATCACCAGAGAGAAGTCTGTCATTTCACTGCAAGATCCAGTTATGACATTTTTACTTTGAGCTCTTTTTTTTTTATGTTGATGAATGCATGAATGGAATCGTTCACAATAACATCGATAAGACGAATATCAGAACTATCAAAAATCTACATACAGCACTCCATCCACAGGATTTAATTGTCATGCTTTCACCTCTGTTTGCATCACTCGTCAAGTTCATTATTTTAGCAATGTGCGTGCCATCAGAGCTAATGCGTCTCTTTGATTTGTTCTCCCTCAGGCTGCCTATAGAGCCTCATGGCATTAGACTGCTTCCTAGCGTCCTGTCAAAGAGGGCTAGCTTCACCATCAGTCTTTTCCAGATGATCAATTACTCCACCGCTTACCTGCACTGTGACCTGAGTGTGTGCTTGAGGAACCATTCTGAGTGCGAGAGGGTGAGTCTCAACCCGGCCTCACAGATGAAAACTTGGGGATCATTTATCACTGTTGAAGAGGTCTCAATATTTCTCCTGAAAAATGTTCTACTTTTCATTACTCTCCCTCTTTTGATGACAGCATCTGCAGTTTCTAAATAAATGATCCTCTGCAGCTTGTTACTCTGTCACTGCAAGACAGAAAGTGAAGTGGTCGGCAGTTCGTAGGCTAACAGAATAACTCGCCGAGTCTGTAAACAAGTTTAAAGTATGCAGAAGTTCAGGGGAATTTATTTCTGCGCCGTATAATGGCTTGATTTCAGGATGATGACATTATTGGTTATCCATTTCACATCTCAGCAGTGTGTGCAGCGTCGAAATGCACGGCTCGGGGAGGAATCGAGGGCCATCTTCAGCAGCACGGGAAACCGCATTTCTTTCGGCCCGGTTTTGAAAGGAGCAGACAATTCATCAGCCTCTGAAACAGCAGGTAACGTACTGTATTACCAAGTTGTTCTGGTGGAGTAATAAAACAAACTAATGGGAAGATATTTCAGCCGAACTGTCTGATTTGGTTTGTTAATGCCGTACAGATGACACTGAAGCCGTGGTGGTGATTATCAGCTCAGTGGCCGGCTGTTTGCTGGCGTGTTTGGCTCTCTTGCTTGTCTGGATTGGGAACAGACGTTGTTTGCAAAGGTCTGCCTACTGCTGGTCCAGGGGCCTTTGTGAATGCTAACAGAACAGAGCGCACTGCAAGCCAGCCAACCGGACTAAAATCTGCATCGGGCACTCAATCATTATCTGACAGTTTTTGAATTGCTCATCATTATGTTTAGATGTTGCACTGGGAAACTAATGAAACTTTTAACATTGTTAAAAGTAACCCAAATTTCTTCTGGATATTCATTTGTTCTGCCTCGTAGTGTCAAGCTTTGAGTATTACAATAGATGTTAAAAATACAAGCCAATTAGCCATTTCAATGTGAATACTTTTGTCACACAGCTATTTAAAGAGATAAACTCGCCCTCATGTCATTTCAGAACCTTAAAAGTCCAGTCACATTTACCTTTGTTCTGCAAATTCAGTAATGTGAATGCATGTGAATGGGTCAAAAGGTTTCCCCACACAAATTTCGCAAGATTGTCCAACAGAATGCTGATTGGTTTGAAAGAGACTTTGGACCTTTGAAATTTGACCGCATCTTAACACAAAATATATTTTGAAGAATATATATAAACATCTGTCAAGTCCTACACATGATTGGAACCCATTGACTTTCATTGTATGGATAAAAAACAAAATATATAAAAAACTATTCTCAAAATATCTTTTTTTTATGTGCATGTGTGTTCTGCAGAAGAAAGGTTTTGAATGACGTGAGGGTGAATTGTCCCTCTAACCCTTTCTTAGCCGTTTTGACATTTACCCTTCTTTAATGCAGGATGTGCCGATGTCAAAGATATACATGAATGCTTCCCGTTATGTATCGCTACCCCAGCGCTCACAAAAGTTAGATATGTTGTTCAGCTGCTTATTAGATTTCACTCCATGTGTTTCCTTCTCAAGTAATCGCCGTTGGATGAAAAAAGAAGCAATTAAGTAGTAACAAGCAGACATTGCCTTTGAGATGCATCTCTGTGTAAATCCCACCGTCAGGCTGGGACAACCTAGGGGCGAATCAGATTTACTGTCTTTGAAGATCACTTAATAAAAAACATAATAGCTTCTTGTAATTGAAAGTACAATCGAAATGGGCCCGACAGGAAACGAAGCGAATATGTCACAGAACTGGAAAGAAACACGCTTCGATATTAAATCTTTGAAAGTGCAGAACTAGGCCATTAGAAACACTTGTGGTTGTTTAATGCGTAATTACTCCCTCAATAATTAAGGTAATTAGCTTATTGATTGCATTACCTTTAGTGGTAAAGGATGATTTATAACAGTTTCAATTGCTTTGCACAATGTACACTGAAAATTACAGACGACTTCATACCATTATTTCAAAGTAGAACATTATGGCATGTCTTGACTGTGAATCCTGGTCCTTGCATCAATATATACCCAAGAAGAAAATCAACAGATTCTATATTCATGTTGAAACGTGGTGGCTGGCTTTGTGCACCTTTTAAAGGATGAAGTGTCTCTTCGAGTGGAGGACAAAGCCTGAATCGCAGCGGCTGCATGCCAAGTCTCTTCTTTCGAAGCCTTACAAGAACGCTGAAGAGGCATGGCATCGTCCCCTCGGTTCAAAAGTGCTGCTCGCCGCTTGATTTTTAATTACCGTTATTAATATTGTTACTTTCTTTTTGAAAACCTGCCATTAAAGGTTAATTTGCATCACACTTTGACTTAGAATAACATTCACCTCACAGGTTTTTGCTAATGTGCCAAGAAATTCAAGAGGCAGTGCTTGAGAGATTAATGAACAGTGGGAAAACTTCCAGAGAACAATAGTAATTATAATGAAAATGTGACATGCATTTTTTTGCACTAAATTGTGTGTTTAAGTTGTGTTGATAAAGCTGTGTTGAGCTGTAAGATAATTAATCATAAAACCTTCAATTATATATTTAGCATCAAATATCTTTGGACATGTCACTTAATTATATTAAATAAACTGCCCTTCCCTAACAACAAACCACAAACATGCCTTATGAGGCAATCCCTCCTGTAAAAACATGAAGCTGGTATATCCAGTTCCCAGGTGTCCCGCATAAATCTCTTAACCTCACCTGTGTAACTCATTCAAAACTGGTTTTGTTGCATTTCTATTCTAATAATCAGTGCTGACTCCTCCCACCAAAACCAGCAGTCCTTTTAGTTTAATATGCATTTCCTTGACCTGGTTTCTGTGTGCCAAGAAGACATGTTGAAGGACAGCGTCTTCACTTCCTGAGTCCGGAAAACAAAATGACAGAAGATAATTCCAGTGTAAAGGACTCTTTCAGAGATGGCAGCCTGGAGAGATTTACTCATTTTAAAAAAGACGACTTTGAAAATGACTGGGAGAAAGTGGTTGAGCGCAAGTTTGGTCGAGTCTATAAGGTGAAGCTTAAAGTCTGGCGAGAAACGTGTGCCCTAAAGACTACAACCAATGATGATTACAGGTACAATTACACGTGAGAGTAGAAAAAGATATATTGTTATTTACAAGTAGTTGGCAGTTACCATAATGACAAAGTATTTTAAACTGACAGTTTTATTGAAAGCTAACTACAGTATATATAAATATGTATACATTAAACTGTATGTTATATATATTGTCTGTATTTTTGTAGTTCTCATATTTGTATTTTGTATTGTTTTTTTTATTGTCTGCTCTTTATATAAAATATTTGCATATATTATTTTACATTTTATGACCCAATAGGAACATGATAGAGATGTCCAAAATTGGAAGAATGAAGTTCAATTATTTAATCTCCATTTATGGAATAAGCAAAGATCCGCCTGCTTTAGTGATGGAATATATGAGAAAGGGATCCTTGGATAACCTTCTCAGCAGTCATTTCTTAACGTGGCCCAAGAAGTTCCAAATGATCCATGAGATGACGATGGGCATGAATTTTCTGCACAGCATGAAACCACCCATCCTTCATTTAAACTTGAAACCAGCTAACATTCTTCTTGATGATCATCTTCACGTAAAGGTGAGTCTGATACTATGTCATGTTTTAAAATGTATCTGAAGTCATTTCTGGTAAAAAAAAGAAAAAAAGAGAGACTCTACAAGAAAGAGAGCTGGTTTGGCTAACTCTTTAAAAAAAGGTTGTATATTAAGATAACATTAGTTACAGCTTTTATTATTCTTGGTTAATGTTACTTTATACATATATGCAATATGTTACGTTATATACATAGTGTTGTTGCAGTTTTAGGATATATTTTCTCTTTAAAGATTTCAGATTTTGGCCTCATTAAATGGGAGGAGTTCTCTTGTAAGACTGAGTTTATTGAACACCTGACAGCTCGAGGGAACATAAACTATGTGCCTCCAGAGACCTTTACCCAGAATCCTGAACCTCCCGGAACGATGTATGATGTGTACAGGTGAGAGTTCATAACTTAAAGAACATTACGGCGTGTGCATTAATTGATCATTTGACAATGAGTTATGATATGCCCTTAAATAATCATCTAACCATTCTCACTTTGCAGCATTTCTATTATTATGTGGGAAATTCTCACTCAACAGCGCTCGTATCAAGGTAAATATTGTTCCTAATTTTGGCACTTTCCACTGATTTTCACACAAATTGTAATTTTGCATTTGTCATACAACCCAAGTCATTGTAAGAACATATAGCGTTGATAGCAGGATTGCAAGAGAAAATCATATAAAATGAATCCAAAACAAAACCGCTCATACAATATTTATTTTTACCACCTGAGGTTGATAGTCAACATTTCTGAAGCACCTTTCACCTACCATTTATTGAAGAAAATGAGTTTCAGGCATCATTTGTACTGAATTCATAGCATATGCCTTTTACACTCTGTTTGTTTTGAGAGCGCTTGAAGCACAAGCTGTGTTTGTATTGTTAAACTCATTATTTAGAGTTAATATAACACTCCAAGCAATTTGTTCTATTTTGCTTGCCACAGGTCTGACTATGACAGAAATATTAATCAAAGTGTCATCTGGCAAAAGGCCTGGTATAGAGAAGATCCCTGAAGTCAAGCCCCCTGAGTGCGAGGACATGATCGGTGTCATGCAGCAATGCTGGCACCAAGACTGCAGCCGGCGACCTGCTTTCTGTGGTAACAAACCTCGTTTTTTCCCCTTGTTTCTGTTTAATGAAGAATAGCGCTCGATTACAAACAGACAAAATGCATTCCCGAAGCCTCAGTGGAAGTTTGCTCGGTTGTCTCTCTGGTCTTATTCCTTCTGAAATAACAATGAGCAATGAACCAACATTGTTGCACCTCTCATCAACCTCCCTGTTCCTCTGCGATTGTATCTTCATCAGGTCACCTTCAGTAAAAAGTCTAATTAAATTAGTGATAATGCTTATGAATTTTAATATTCAATGTTTGTGTTCGAGCATTTGTTTAATTAATAAGCTTCTGCTCATTTTGTTGCAGTGTTGTATTGTATAATGAGCTGAATATGATTAATCGTGTACATTAGATTACTAAAAGTGCAGTGTGATTAGACCAGTTATGACCCCTGCACTACAATGTTATCTCGCATTTTACACTGCCAATTAAGATGCTCCACAAGAATAGCTAAAAGGCTGTCAATCATTGGCTGGCCATTTGCACATTTTTTCCCAAATGATCACTCTTACTGTATGTGGAAAGCCCTAAAAAAAGGCAAGAGCAAAAATGTTTCCCAAAGTAACAGCTGCATCATCTCCATTTTCCTGCAGAGATTGTTCGGGTAACTGAAGTCCTCAGTGAAGTCTTGAAAATACCAGAGACGGTTTCAGGGGGTGAGATAAGAAAGCGTCTGCCTGAACAGGTATTGAATGTAAGTGACTCCTCTAGTGCATGTTTAGACCACACTACACCATCAACACATAAGGTGTATTATACATAAAGATTATCTAGCAAGACTGCATCCTGCATCATCTCTGGTAACAAACATCAGTTTTGTTTTTGTTTCTGTTTAATGAAGACTATAGTAGTGCTTGATTATAAGCGCTTTAGTCTGACTGAAATCGTATCATTCCGGTTTCTGCAAAGTCGAACTAACAGACCTAAATAATGCGATAGCAGCTAGGCTTTGTCCAGCATATATACGTTAATCGTACTTCAGTGTGCCTTAGTGTTGTGTATATTTTCAGTAATTACATTTTTTTTTAGAGATTATGGGCCAGATTTACTAAACAGGGCAAATTAGTGTGAGCGCAATTCCAAAAAAGTACCAATGGGAGTGGAAAGGTCTATGCGTGATGTACTGACAACGCGCAAATTAAAAAACACAGACACAGTTGGATCATTTCCATAATGACCAATGCAATCTACCAAGAGCAGCGCAACTTAGCGTCTGGTTTAAGACATGCTTTTTTGGGGGGAGGTAAATAATGGTGCAAATACCAGTAAATTGACTAGTGCAAACCTTAGTAAATCACCTTGCAGGATTCATTTAAATACTCTCCTCCCATAAATTTTGCGTCTGAAAGGGTAATTCTTACAAATGCATATGCAATAAGGTCAGGCGCAAAATAACTGTCCAAGCCTTTTTAGCGCTAATATTTCACTGCGTGACTTTAGTAAATCCTGACAGTAGTTTTTAACGCCAAAAGAGGGTTTGCACTTGCGCAAATCTGGCTCAAAGACTATAGCTCAAGTACGCAAAAGAAAGCACTGTATAGTTCAATTATAACTGCGCATGTAAACGTACTTACTGCTATATCGATCAGCACAACAAAAACTGCACACATTTTTTTTAAATCCATGATAACAACTATACATTTGCTAGTCACACAAGATGTAACATGATTTTAATTTGGCTTTCTCTCCATTAGCCAAAGAAAACAGCTGACGCTGTTTCAGGCAAGTATTTTGTTCTCACAATCAATGTCTTTCTTACTTTCTGTACAAACTGTACAAACGCACTCTTACTGTATGTAAAACTGTCCACCATCTCATTTTGTTCCAATTTATTACAGATGATTCTAGCATTCACTCTCTACTTATGAGAAAAGACTTTGAGAGCTTTAGGAATGTTCTGCGAAAAGAGCACGTATCGACGCTCTTCCAAGACAACAACACTCTTCTTCATCACACCGTTGCAAGCGGGGACAAAGAAAGCGTGCGGATGGTCCTGGATCTAGGAGCCTCTGTGAACTGCCAGAGTGTAAAAGGCTACACCCCACTCATTGTTGCAGTTCTCCACAAGTTTTACGACATCTACAGCTTGCTGATAGAGCGCGGGGCTGACGTCAACCTCAGCGATGGCGACCAGTGGACTGCCCTGCATTTTGCCGTACAGACTGGCGATGACAGAGCCGCTCGCCTTTTGTTGGAATATAAGGCGAGAGCCGATGCCAAGGAGAAGGACGGCTGGACGCCTCTGCATCTAGCTGCTCAGAATGGCCACGAGAACATTGTGAGAATCTTGTTCCCGCGCCTGGATGGCGTGCATGAGCAGGAGCACCAGTCTGGCCGTACGCCACTTCACGTGGCTTGCATTTACGGCCATTTAGAGATCGTCAAGCTCTTGCTCAAAAAGGGAGCTGATGTCAACAAACAGGATAACCTTCAGTCCAGTTCCCTACACTTAGCGGCAGATGAGGGGCACTTCAGGGTGGCCCGTTTGCTGGTTAATAGTGGGGCTGATCTGAAAACAGTCGATAAGCAAAGCTACAGCCCCCTTCATTTTGCCGCTCTGAAGGGTCACACGGGTATCTGCAGACTCCTGTTAAATAACGGACTCGACCCCAACATCAGAACCTATCAAAATTGGACAGCCATGCACCTGGCAGCCTTGAAAGGCCATCCGGAGACTATCCTTGTGTTGGAAGAGCACCATGGCTTAGTCAACGTCCAAGGGAAAGACGGCTGGACGCCTCTGCACCTTGCCTGCCATCATGGACAGGAGGGGGTGGTGACGGTGCTGCTAACAGCAGGTGCTGACCCTAACCTGGCCGAGGATAACGGCTGGACGCCCCTCCACATAGCCTGTAACAGTAGCTGCTTCCCTAGTGTGCTGCTGCTGATATCCCACAAAGCCAATGTGAACGCACAGAATAACAGCCAGTCAACTCCATTGCATTTAGCCGTCCAGCTCAGCAACATCCCCATCATCAAAGCCCTACTGATGAATAATGCACAGCGGGGTATAAAGGACTCGAAAGGATGTACCGCTTTAACCTTGGCTCAGCGGTGCAACAATACAGAAGCTGTGGAGCTACTGGACAGCTAGCACACTGGTTGAGACTCTGGCGGAGAGCGAGCCGTGTTCGGTGACAGATAACTCTACCATTAGAGGGAGTCCAGCATTGATTTCTGCTATCGATTTCCTTCCTCCTGCAAAGCCTGTTCTTATAAACACTCTCGCTGTTGTTTTGATTTAGAATCCTAGAATTTAACGCCTTTGTTTGGGTTTGGTTTGGAGCTCAGGTGTGTTCTGGGAATGGAAGTGTTATGAATGAAGGATTTTGACTAGCAGCATGTAGTGAAAGTCAACAAAATCATAATTGCGTCAGTTTATTTATTGTGAATAATTAATCAGAGCATTTTATTCTTACAAAATCAGTTGTTTGTTTGTTTGTTTGTTTGTAATATTTCATCAAAACATAACAACTTGCTCCATCCCTGAAACTGGGACACAGGTTATTGAATAACGTTAAAGGGCTAGTTAAAGGGACAGAAAATTCTGTCATCATTTACAGTCCCTTGTGTTGTTCCAAACCTGTAGGATTTATTTTCTTCTGCGGAAAACAAAATAAAATATTTTGAAGAATGTTGATGAAAGTGACTTCCATAGCGTGAAAATAAATAAATATATATATATATATCTTCTCTTATGTTCCACAGAAGAAAGAAAATCATACATGATTGTAACATAAGGGAAAGAAATTTCTGAATGAACTATCCCTTTAATAAGCATGGCATGTTGGCAAATGACATGTTACATTCACAGACAAAGGCCAAAAAAACCTGTTTTACAACATGCTTATCACTTCCCAGCAGGCTTCCGCTCACGTTCAACAGCTTTGTCCTAAATACAAAGGGCAAACAAAAATAAAAAATTCTACGTTATTATATTGGTGCATTTCAGTCATGAGTTGCCACCAGTTCACACATAATAAATAAATATATATATATATATATATATACTGTAGTATGTGCGAACTGGTGTCAACTGACTTTTCCTCAAGTGAATATGTTAATAAAACATCAATGCCTTGTGACGGAATCAGAACACATACAGACCATTTTCACAGCCTGTGGTTTGCTCTGCAGCCTCTCAACTGTAATGTACATGACACTTTAAATATATCATTAATGTCAGAATAATAACTAAAGCTTTGAGAACATCTGCAGCATGAATTGATGCAACACTCATTGATATGCAGTAATATGAAAATAAATGATATTTTTTATGTAACAACATGTTGTCAGGCGTTTTTTTTCTCTTGGAGAGAGATTTTGCATTAGTTTTGAAAATGGATAGATAAGATAATTTCAAGTTATGTACAGTATCTAATTCCAAGTGAGTAAAATAATAATTTATAAATAATTCTGCTCAGTATTGTGTGTGTGTGTGTGTGTGTGTGTGTGTGTGTGTGTGTGTGTGTGTGTGTGTGTGTGTGTGTGTGTGTGTGTGTGTGTGTGTGTGTGTGTGTGTGTGTGTGTGTGTGTGTATGTGTGTGTGTACACAAAGACAAAACAAATGCAGATTAAGAGAGGGCTTCTCACTGTGTGATTTACACTTGTCAGATATCCTCAATTTAATGTAATTAAATAGTTGTTAGTGTTTAGATCCTGAGAGGAATTTGTGCGGGGACATTTTTCTTCAAAGCTTCAAAACGTTCATATTACCAAAGCTCAAAATATCCCCTGTGGACTATTGCTAATGCAACAAAGAGCATCATATGCGGATTAGGTTTAAATCTCCACAGCAAATTTGATAAAAAATGAATTTATACACAAGGCTGCACATCCAGAGAAATGTGCTGAAAAATAGAGTAGCATCTCAAAGAGAAGATTTCTAGTGAAGTGTGACCAATTATTGCTCTGTCTGACTTTCATTTCATTACTTTTGGGTCCTTCAGGCATGTGCATAGCTCTACTAATGAGTGTTGATTACGTTTCACCCAGCATGCACTGAAACCCACTTCCAGAGAAGGACACCATGGCCTCAGTGTCAACACATTATCTGTTGCCATAATAATTATTTTGTTTACATTATAATTGCTACAGTAAGGCACACTGTGTGTCTTTTTCCACCCCATTAATTATGGTTTTGTGGATTTCAGTCCATGTATGTTATATGTTTAAGTTATTTACTATTATTCATGTAGTAAGCATAAACTGAATATGTCATGAATTGTTTAAAAAAAGACAATAAAAGACTGAAAGGAATCATTTGGCATTGGAAAGCCAAAAATTACCATTATATTTATTATTTTGTGGAAACTTCAATAAATTCAATGCCAAAGGAAAATATACACTTGCTTCATATTTTATTAAAGAGCCTTTTTGTTGCCAAGAACCGGGCAGTTCAGAACATTTTTATTGATCACAAGAGATCCAAAAGAAGTTTTTTCTTCTACCTAATACCATCCGTCATCCAAAAAAACCTCTGAATCACCTATTTGGGAGTCTGTTAGTGGTGAACAAAGGTGCTGACGCAGGGTTCATTCCCAAATGTTGTGATTGTGTGAAATAATGGTTTACAGATTATTCGCCATGTCGATTGAAACTGGCTTTGTGAACGCCTTGCAGAAGATAGAGAACTTCTGCATATTCAGAATTCCTCAGAGATGTGCATATTGTCAGATTCTGTGCCACTGTTGTTTATTCAACATTGAAGTATGATAGAATGAGGTTAATGTCAAATTTAATGACAAAGCCATGTTAATAATATGGGAGTTTTAGAGGGAGTTTGTCATTGTGACATCAACATGGATAACTCCTCCTTACCTTAAACTGAACCTTGACAAGACTCCTGTACAAGACCTTAATCACTCACTTCCTGATGTTTGGAACACCAAGGAGTTTCCCCTAGACAACCAATTGTCCTTCACTGATCTTGTCACATGCTGGACAAAATAATGACAATCACTTTTTATCCAAGTGAGATCTATTATCAATTCAATAAATTGTTGTGACTCAATCTGAACTGGTTGCATCTGTCTGAGTGTATACAACATTTGGTGGAATTCCTCTGAATCTAAAAATTCTTCCATTCAGGTCTGTCCATCAGCTGCTCGTATTTGCCACAATCAAGTTATTGCTTTTGACATTTATCACATCCAGAGCGCTGGCTTACTGTCAGAAGTGTCATGCCCAACCCAATTTGCTCTCTCTGGTGTGTATTTTAAATGCAACTTCAAACAAAATGTCAAAAAGAAATGTCTTTCTAAAATGTCATAAATCACCCTGTCACATGGACAATCGCCATGTACTTTCTGTTTGCTTTAGTTTAAGCTGAATAATTTGTCCTTTGCCCAACCTCATTCTGTACGAAATAAATAGGCCTAACTTTTGTTTGGAGCACAATAAGAGTTAGCAAACTTTCTATTTTAGACACAACAGAAATGATCACTAGCTGTCAGGTGTAATTTTAGTGGTCATAACTTTATATCATTTAACATAATTTTAAGTTAAAATTCGAGATTGGCATGATATGGCAATGTTAATGTATTTGGTCTTGGCGTAATAGAGCAAGTACCGAGACTTGCTACTGCCAATACATTTACAGACATCGCTGTGAGCATGACAAGCTGCTGCCGCTGCACATGTAACATGAATTAACCCACAATATATACATGTGGAGCTGGGGAAGGGGGAAGGTTCTGAAAGCGCGCTACAGACCGTCAACAGCAAACAATGCCAAGTATTTGAATTTGAGCAGCAAGCTCATTGGCCGCTGATGCAACAGCAACCAATCAGCTGTGCCACGTAGATAACGAAGACCTGTCAGCCTGCCCCATTTCATGAGTTTCATGCCAGAACTATGTAATTGTTTTCATCCAGAACAGGTGAAAATGGACCTTCATCTATCCCAAAACTTTTTTGTGATTTGTATATCTTTTTTTAATGTTTTTTTTTAAAACTTGCTCAATCAAACTTTAAATAACAAATAGATGTTTTTCCACAGTTGAAACACTGACTGGACATGAGAGATAAAACATTTCAGTAAGTTGTGTTTTTTTTTCTTCCAACATACCAACAACAGATGATTATTCATTTTTATTTTGTGCTGAAACTTAGTAAAGCGGAAGAGAACGATTGGGGCTTCCACAGCGATCTGTCACGCCACATTAAAGAGCGTCAACGACATTTATTGTTAGACTTTTGCGGTAAAATTAACACGATTTGAAAGCTGAGACGTTTGATCAAATATAACAAAGCCGTCGAAAATTTAAGTTTAGTGCTTAGTGTTTCTCCACGGCTCATACCGTACCGACTCAAAATGATCACATTTCTGTGTGCATCAAAACATTTTTTTTTTTAAATAAATGACTCTATTACGCTATTATAGGACTTTAACATTGTAATCAGTTTTTAGCAGAGAAGGGTATATGACCCCCCTCTTGACCATACAGTTGATCATGTCACAAAATCACAACTCAACACATTTAATGAATAGCTACAATAATTTTGTCATTATATCTGAATATTAACATTTGTGAGATTTAGGGACTGTATCATGCTGAATATCAATTTCCCCTATTTGTTAATGACGATTTGTGTACACATTAAAACAGACTACTAAAGTAGTGAGGACATCACATTTTGTGCAATGACAACTAGCACATTAGCACATTTTCCCTTAACTCATTGGCTGATGCATCATCAGTTAAACTTATATCTCTATATGTTACAATTTAAAAGTAAATGGACATTATTCTTAAGGGGGCATCTTCCCATCTTACCCTACTGAAGTAATTACATTTAACCTACTTTCCTGTTAAGTGCTTTAGTAGAAATGTGTTTACTTAGAAATGAATGTAAACGTGGTCGCTCTAGTCGATCAAAAATCCCTTCAAATCATAACAAGGTTTTACTTTGAGCCGAAGGGATAGGAAAGCCTCGGTTCAATGCTATTTCCTCAAATAATTACATAATTGTGTGGACAAATGACTTCTATTTGCAATTCCTGACAGCATTGCCCTGTTAAATGAATCAGTGCTGTGTGGTTTGACTGGGTGGTGTGTGTGGCGTATGGTCCAGTAGGCAGCAGGAGCACTCTTATTAACACATCAGAAAAACAAACACAGCACCTGCCTGTGGCTCAGCTGGTCCAGCTTAATTCTCTTTAGTTGGGCTCATAGGAGTGGGGGTTACCGTGCCAAGCAAGTGATTATAGCTTCAGCGCTTTGGGAGCCATCACACTCCCTCCCTCCTTCTCTCTCGCTCTCTCTCCCTCTCTCCCTCCCTCTCTCCCTCCCTCCCTCTCTCCATCCCTCTCTCTCTCTCTCTCTCTCTCTCTCTCTCTCTCTCTCTCTCTCTCTCTCTCTCTCTCTCTCTCTCTCTCTCTCTCTCTCTCTTCTCTTTTTGCCTTCAGAACTCATTCTCAGCCCAACATCTACAGCAGCCCAAAGATTTAAGCCCAAAAGAGACAAATTATGCTGTACAAGCTTGAATTGGTAAAGTGAATGACTACTAGTCTGTACATTTTAACCCTTGTGCATCAATATAAAAAAGTTTCTCTGAGGTCCATATAAAAAAACTGTCAAAAAAAATTGAGGTTTTGGAGCACAGATGTAAGTTTGGTCTCATTTTAAAGAAAACCCTTGGGTGGGTTATGGAGGTTTAAGTTATAAAAAATGTATGATAATATGAAAATGATTATGATAATTATTTTATATAAAAAATATACTTAATAAAACATGTTGAACTAAAAATACTGCTAGAAAATAAAAGCCATAAATATAAACAAGAGTTTTCCTCTTGAGTACCACTCTTCCCCCTCCACCACCCCCCTCTCACACACACACAAACCACACACTCTGACATCCATACAACAAGTCCACACAATTATAGCTGCATAATTTATCTAATTGGCTCTATAATATGCAGAAGCAGAAAACAGGAAAAAAGTGAGTATTTGCTTTATAGGCCAAGCCTGAGAATATGGCACCATCTGGAAAAAAATAATAAAGATTTTAATTTTGAAGCCTTGCCAACAGAATGAAAGCCTATTAACAACGATTGCATAATTTATAGTTAATGGCCCTGGGATTAAAAATTGCAGTTTTAATGGGTTTCAATGGGGACATGTTTGTCCTTAAGGTCCTAAGTGTAACTATTTTGTGTACCTAGTTTAAAATAGATTTATTAAAGGAAAAAGGGGTTACATAGTAAAATTCCAATAAGAATACACACGTGTGCCAATTTTTTTGCAGTTGGCATTAACATGGGCAAAATTGTCAAAAAAAACAAAACAAAACTGAAAAAGACAAAAATGTACATAAGGACACAAGGGTTACATTTTCAGTTGTTTTAGAATAGCTTCAAATGATTCGTAAATGTTTCCCTTCCTCCCTTGTCACTTTCTGTCACCTTTCACATTTCCAAAATGACTTAATTTCCCATCCACATGACCCCTTTCTTGTTAAGAGCCGACAGCAATCAAGGGCTGTTGAATGCCTCGTCTAATGATGAAACCTGTCTTTGCATTTGTTCTCCATTGACTCGCAAGAAAAGTAGACCTGATTGCAGGGTATCAAAGGAGCAATTTAGTTAATTAGAAACTGTCCAGATTCATGACGTTTTCTTACACGGAATGGCGTAGTTTTCTTCCAGGAATATTTAGAGCAATTTACCAAGCTGGCGCTTTTTTCCACATGTAATTTAGCCAGCTAATGAGGCTTGAAGAATTGTAAGTTCTTAATCTATGTCTATTGAAAAGTCAAGTGTGGAGTTTACTTTCCTCAAGTGTTTCTCATTTGTCAGAGCAAAATCATTATTCACAGACTTCGTATACAGCACGTCCACATCCATCCGCCTTTGTGATTGGAATTCAAGCAAGTGCTGAAAAATGTTCTTGGCAGATTTTATTTAGAAATGTGCAATGAATGATTAGTGCCCTGCACCCCGTCGTTGAGGGTCAAGCACCACAGATTTAATCTCATCTTAAGGCCTTTAATGCATGTCTATACGGATGACCCTGGGAGTTCTGACAGTGATTTGTTTTTCACAATCAATGCAGGATGATGATTTATGTCCCTTTATCTTACACACTGAAGTTAACTTTCTGATACATTTATTGTTATGTTATAAGATTACACTTAATGCCAACGTATTAGTAAATAATTTAACTTTTTTATAATGAAGATTTGAGTGGAGAATCGTTATTGAAAAACTCTGGCTACACAGTTTTCCTCTGCTAGATGCCATTCAGAAGGCTTTGTGGAGGCATTTGAAAGAATGCAATGGATATGTTTCTCTTTCTGCTGTATTTCGACGTCACGGCTCAGGGTGGTTGTGGGCTGATTAAGGGCTTTGGACTTTAACATTGTTTCCAGGGATTTTGAATTCAAAATGCACATCTGAAGTTCTGAACCACTCGAAGTTTAGCAGTGTAGTGGTGTGTGTGAGTGTGTGTGTGTGTGTGTAACCGACAAAAAGCAGTGTGTTGATCATCAGCTGTGTCCACAGATGGCTGCCATGGGGCTAATGTCATTGTGTTGTCCACAGAACATGCGTTCATATCAAACGTTCAGTGCCACATCATTTGAGTCAACCCTCAGGCCAGAGAGGAACTTCGTTTAAGCTCCAGTGTTCTTTTTCTCCATAAAGTTCACAGGAAAGTCTTTCCCCAAAGTTCTCGCAAGGTTTACAATAATGAACAAACAAAGATTTTGATATCGGATAGCAGATTTTGTAGCTTCGTATCACTAAAACATCTGTCATGATACGGTAAACCGCCAGTGCACAATTACTTTATTCATATAAGCCTATATAACTGTGCAACATACATCTCATGAGAACATGCATTACATTGCAACGGCAGGCCCATCACATTCAAGGTGTGTCATATAAAGCATGAAAAGCCACGTATATAAACATAATAAATAGTCAAATGGAACCGTAAATTAAATTTACACTCATTTTGCTGACACATTTGGCTGATGCTCTCGTCAATCCACACAAACCAATCATCAGGGACTGCATGCAGTTCATCCTTATTCTCCCCTTTTACTCCGTCTTATCTTCCACCAAGACAAAAAAGGAACCGAAATGGTTAATGCTTCCATCAGGAAGGTTGACAAACGACGGTCAAGGTTGTTATGTTTGAAATTCTCAGCATTTTACTGAAATTATATACTTTGCCTCTTTTTTTTTAAAATGTTAAATCCACTTTGCTATAGGCATGACACAAATTCTTTGATATTTGTACAGAAATTACAGTATGACCTGGCTGAATGTATTAAGGTTTATGCCTGCTGTTAGTTGCTGAGAGAACATCTCACAAACATATTATAAATGTGGGACATAACATAACAAGAAATGAATTACAACCTCCATGCAATGCATGGCCTATTAGCTACTACAAAGCATCTGTTTGTATCACAGTACTGCATTTCCTACTATGATTTAAAATGTCATCCTACGGTAGCTGCATTTAGTTTCTGAGCAAATAATCAAATAAAAAAATAATACTGACAAACAGATAAGCAAAGGCATTGCTTGAAGTTGTATTCCAAACAAGAGTCTTTTTCTGTGCTGAAGATACTGCTTAAAAAGCCCCATCTCCCCCAGGGATTTTATATGCATTTTTCTTTTCTTTTTTGGGGCGATATGATCTTGGAACAAAATCATTTTTATAATACAGACAATTTATATACATTCCTTTAGTTTTAATCTCAGTGAAAATGCAAGCGATGTCGCCCCCAGGCCATAGTCCGCATGGGATCTGATTTTGATTCTTTGAATAAAGTTTTACAGTGTGCTCCACTGCAGATGAGGTATTATTTCCATCCCTTCTCCTCCATTGAAGCGAGTTCTCTCTCAACAGTGTAGAATCTTAATAAACGCTTTGCGAAACTCAATGTTGAAAGTGGTGTATATGATGGGATTGACTGCACTGTTCACGTAGCCCAACCACGTAAAGGCAGTGTAGAGTTCAGGAGGGACATTCCAGTAAGTGTTCACAATGTGTGTGATGAAGAACGGCAGCCAGCAGATGATAAATACACCTGAAAATAAAGAAAAAAAGATGTTGAAGAAAATATTTGGGTGGGCAATGTTAAGAAACTGTGCTTTATATATAAACCGTTTCATTCAGGGGTTTTGTAGAGGCACGTTTTTTAATGTCATGTAATATTGTGCAGCTCACTAAAACAAATGGAAGATGAAATGCCATGTCTTACTTAATGTTAAATGAAAACAAACAGTGTTGTTAAACCTGAAGTGTCTAATGTTTGCACCATTAACTTTGTATCACCAAACCAAACAGCAAAAATTAAAACAGAACACTTAATCCGTCTGCTATTGGTCAGGCAATCAGATAGTACCAACCCCAGAGTCACACCATTGGCTGAAACGGTGTCACTTTCGGTTACGCTTTATTTTAAGGTGACCTAGTTACATTGTACTTAATTAAGTACTGAGTAATATTACTTAACTACATGTACAGTTATGGTTATGTTTAGGGTTACTGTAATTATGAATAATTTACTGTTATTACTATAGAAAGTACATAGTAACGTCACCTTAAAATAAAGTGTTACTGCACTTTCTCCCATTCATAAGTAATACGAGTGCATCGTCTTTCTATATAAAGTCTTTGGTGATGATCGAATGAACAGCAATGTTTTCAAAGTGCCACAGAGCCAAAATGTTTACACTTTACAAGCAAATCAACCCACAAATGTTTTAATGGGGGCCTATTTTGGAAGATTTATTTTCATATTGTTATTTATGTGTCCGCAGTGTGTGTAGTGTGTATTGTGGTACAAATCCATTCATAAATCGGAAACAGATGCTGCTTTCGAAAACAAATACTTCCCTACTATACAGAATAGTATGCGATAAACAACAGGCAAAGAGTCCCAGGATGACCTACTACTTCTGCCGAGATTCTGAAGTGCACATTTGATGGACACTTTACTATCCCGTGAGGCCACTAAAGAGGATTTATGACTGTAGGTCACGTGACAATAACAACATGGCAGATATATTGTGTCCTGATTTCATACATACCCATATTCATATAAAGCATATGTTTTTAACGGTCATGAAGTCAATTCAAATTCAAACAGTGTGTGATTTCGGACACAGCGAATGTCTCAAAATGAGCCGTTCAGGAAATTACTCCAATGTCACCTCACATTGGAACAAGCCCCGCTCATGTACAATGTCACCGCGATAGAGATGATAATCAAAACCAAACAGGTGTTTTGTTAGTTTTTGGCAGATTATCCGAGGCACGAGCTGTTATGGCACAGCACTATTCTAGAAAGCGGGTGGGGAGCAGCAGCTCTTTTGCATTTACAGATTACAGCATGTTTTTGCTTACACTCAAATATGGGCATTGACAACATGGTATAATAAATGTATAATAAATGATCTGTGTTGTTTTGAGCTGAAACTTCACAGATACATTCCTGGGGACACTTATATCATGTAAAAAGGGGCATAATAGGTCCCCTTGAAAGTATTTTAACACCAAATAACATCACACACTTACCAAGGACAATAGCTAACATCTGAGTGGCCTTCTTCTCCTTCTGCTGGGAGATTTTACGTTTGTTAAGAGTTTTGACCGATGTCTGTGTTTTGCCAGTGGGGGAGACCTGGATCTCAAATGCTTTGGCCACTTTTGTGATATTGCTGGTGTTGCCATTTCTTTCAGGTTTGACACCAGCTTCAGGCGATGGGGGAGATATGTCAGTCTCTCTTACATTAGAGCTAACCAGCCTGCTGTGTTGTTGACCTGCAGCAGACTGATCCTGCTTCTTCTGTTTCGGAGGGTTTAAGTTTGTCATCTCATCCATTTGGATGTCGTCCCCATTGTTCACCACCTCCTTTATGAAGATCTAACAAAAAAAGAGGTGAAAAATAAGTCATTTTGGCTAAATGTAGCTAAAGTGCACTTGATCAAGCCTTGATATAAAAAGAAATGAATCCCCATCAAAACAAAAATGGTTTACTCTATCAAACAGTTCATTTCATAACATCTTGTTTATTGTTTCAGTCAATATAACTTCATATAAAGTTAACCGTGGGCGCAGAGATTAACATTTAATATTTGCTGGCACGTTGTCATTTCTCAAATGTCATCTGTCATCAATACTTCTGGTGGATACAACAAGCAGCAGCGATATACAAATCCTGTGAGCGATATTTTGAAAGCAAGAGTAAAATTGGCTGTACCACGTTTTTGTTGTTCACAGGAAAATTCCCGCTGGACTTGACGATCACAGTGCACAGTTTCACATCATCAGGGTGAGTGCATTTCTGAAACACACGGGAGAAACGCCAGACTGTTTTGACAGATTTAGACCAGAAAGGAATTAGTTGCCCAGCCCCAGGTTCCGTATTAAATGTATTTGCAATTATAAAAATCGGAGGAACGTGCAACTGCAAGGTTAATTCCATTCGGTTACAGTGATATTTTTTTGTGAGTGCAAATGTCAGCTTATAGATCATGTTTATAGGTAATGCGCAGGAAACGTTCCCAAATCCTTTAACATTTTAAATTACCTGCTCGACATAAGGATGATTGCTAAAGCTTTGCATTCTCAGTCTACAAAGCATTCGTTTTGGATGCAGATGTGGCAAATCTAAAGATCATTTTAGGTCTAAACCCAAAAGTTCAGTGTTCTGAAAACTAGAAACTTGCTAGATGGATGCGGATGAGTTTTGCACTTCAAAATGAAAGCATTCCTGAAAAAAACATGATGTTGATCTAAAGCCTGTTTTCACATCAGAATGCTTTGGAGGAGTCACAACAAACCACTGATAGGAGATGCGATGTTTACTTATGTCTTCAGGACACAGCATGAGAACTCCCTAAACACAAATGGCTCTCAATAATGCACTGATGCCCTTGAAGAAGCTTAGGATGGGTAGATAAGCTATCAGTTTCTTTGAATAATGCTATATTGAGTTTATTCAGCTGCGGCATGCGCTCCATGGAGAAGCCTGGATGTCACTGCACTGTGTAACACAATGCAAAGACTAGCAATGTATTATAATAACAGTGTTATGAAGCAGTGGTCATTTCCTGCATTGATTTGCAGTATGTCGACAGAATCAATACAAGCAGAAAAAAAGGAAAAGGTCATTCTAGACAAGCTATGATCACAGATGCACAACCTGAAATATGTACTTCTATTCATTACCATCCAACTGCTCCTTTCTGATACACTGCTAATGGGAATTGCAGTGCTGATGAATTACTATGAAATTCATTCGACACTGCAGTTTTTTAACATTCCCAATTCACTAAACTATACTGGAGTGCTAAGTAAGTAGAAACTTTCACAACTCGTCATCAAGCAGCTGTTCTCACCTTTAAAGTCGAGCTCATATCCACGTCCGTTACTGGGCATGTGCGTTTAGTGTTGACACGTTTCCGTCTCTTTCGCAGTACCACGTAGATCTGCACGTATACTAGCAGCGTTATTATGAAGGGAACGTAGAAGGATACGATGGAGGAGTACACTACAAAGGCAGGGTTTGCGATAACACACAGAGCATCATCGTGGGTGTCTGTAACAGAAAATACAATGAAAATGAGCTAGTTAAGAAGATGCCAAGTTTTATCTATATATTCATCATTGAGTTTTTCAAGCAATCGTTACATTTGTTTCAACACATATATATATATATATATATATATATATATATATATATATATATATATATATATATATATTGTCTGCCACATGATAGCTAGCACAGATGTCTGGGTCAATGGTTTTGAAAAATATTTTATACAACTTTCAAAAAAAGGTTAATTTTAATTGCCTTTAACACACTGGTGCTCTGTAGAAGTTCTCTCTATGATATAATGCCCTGTTTAATGAACTTTTTTTTTTTTTGCATGTTGGTGACACCACAGGACTTTGATTTGGGTACAACAATTATTCAAATATTAATAATCATTAATAAACATAATGCGTGTATCTAACAGTGCAGAGTAAAGCGCCCGACTTATCTTGCAGTGTGATTTGTTTTGTTCATGCCCACGAGTACCTGACCCCCATCCTCCCACTACAAGCAGTCAAGCAGAAAAATTCTGATTATATTACTTCCTCTAATATAACTTTCAAATGAAGCCGTGACCTAACTTATTTTAGCTGCCCTTAACACCAGTGTGCATGCAAGATAATGACACTAATACTCTGTAAATTCAGCTCTTTAAGTGCAAGCTGTTACATTGTACCATAATAATATTTCTAAGCAGAAGCCAATTTTTCAAGTTTAAGACAAGGTGATCCACTTGCACAGAGTTTAGCTATCATGTTCCTTATGGTTATTAATTCACATGTAGAATATAAAATGCTGCAAAGCGGACAGTTACGCACAGTAGGATATAAACTTACAGATATAAAACAGCATATTGGCATCTAAGGATTCTTTTTAAAATGTCTATTCAATCATTTACTCATCTTCTACAAGAATTTAATGTCTTTATATCATTTTAAGACATTTCTCAGCAGATACATAAAATTAATTACACTGATTAATTCATCAGATATGATCAATTCGATTACAAAGTTTAATTGTACACTACTGTTAAAAAGTTTAGGGACGGTAAGGTTATTTTAATGCTTTTGAAAGAAGTCTCTTATGCTCACCAAGGCTGCATTTATTTGATCAAAAAATATATTATAAACAGTTATGTTGTGAAATAGTTTTACAGTTTAAATGTATTTAAATTACAGTTTCATTTTAAATGTCATTTATTTCTGTAATGTCACAGCTTCAGTGTCATTATCATGAATGTTGGAATCAGTTGTGCTGCTTGATATTTTTGTGGAAACTGATACATTTTTCAGGATTCTTTGAGCAAACGAATGTTCAAAAATACAGCGTTTTTTGAAATAGAAAGCTTTTGAAAGATTATAAAACTGTGTTTGATGCATCCTTACAGAATACATTTTTTTATTTCTTTAAAAAAAAATCCCATATTTACCAGTACTATTGAGTCCAAACAGCAGTGGACATGATATAGCAAAAGACAGAATCCAAACGACAGAAATCATGACTGTGACCCTCCTCTTGGAGCTGTAGCGTGTGTTATATAACATAGGCATGGCTACAGCTGTGTACCTGTGGGAGATACCAGACAAAAATGGATTCATTGTTGTTTTAATATATGATATATTCATATTCTTACATGTCTCTGGACATGATTTTCCTAATATATCTGTAATCATGTGACTATTATTATTGGTTATTCCCATGACCTCTGAACTCCCTTCTATTCTTTCTCTCTAATATCGGATTACTTACTGTATAAATAGAGACGTTTGGTATGAACCGCTATTGATCTAACAAGTATTCCTTACTATTCTGAGCTCATGTAAGTGACGATGTACAATTAAGTTCTCATTGTTTGTCTATATATAACAACCTCAGCCACAAATGCAGTTTATTTTCAGGTGTGTAAAAGCTGAGGTTGGTCTCCCTGAGCAACCAAATTATGTCTTGGTCAGCATTAGACGACTCTTATAATGGCAGTGGACCTACCTGTCGATACTGATGGCACATAGATTGAGTATGCTTGCTGTACACATCATCACGTCCAGGGTGACAAAGATGTCACAATGGATCGTGCTGAACCGCCACTCTCCCACCACCTAGGAGGACAGACGTGCAGCTTATTTTTAGAACAATACATCGGAATGCAAACCTGTAAATGTGCAATAGTTAATTACCTGCCAGAAGCACTGCATATTACTTATACAGTATCTTTAGATTATAAATATCCATGGTTCCACCACAGTCACTAGCTATACTCGCCTGAAAGTCTGGGAGTCAGTTTGCAACAGCTTCAGCCACTATAATAATGTTTAAAGCAATAAAATATTGGCATTTTCTCTGGTTTAATCGATAAAACTGGCAGAGAGAAGCAATATAGCACAGGTCAGCCTCATCCACAGTTTGCATCTCCTGAGTTGGCTGGCAGAGCTTTCTGAGCCTCCTCTGATTAATGCGTGTCCTCAGGCAAGCCGAGGGACTCAGAAAGCTCTTGATGGTCTCAGGTCCCTGCCTCTGGAGTTTGCATCGCTGTCACTGATTAAAGAATTATTTGACACCTCTAATGAAAGCGGCTGTGAGTTGCCGGAATCAGTTCATCACCATATCTCTAAACTCAGATGAAATGAGCCTCACCGCTATCATTCTCAGACATCGCTAGTGATCAAAACATGGCCTTGCACTAATATAGGGAGGGAGAGGGGTCCGCTCAATAAGCATGGAGTCGGGAGAGAAATAGAAACTTTTTAAATTGCTGTGCACATATAGAGTTGTGTGGCATTCAGACATGAACTGAGAATGCATTTCAATTCCAATTTAGTTTCGGAATTTAAGGAGAAAAGATTTAATAGAGTAGCCTATAATGTATTCGGCATCCAGCATCGCCGTGACCCTATAAAGGACATGTGGTTTGGAGAATGGATGGATGGAAATGCTATTAACAAATGGATGTCAGAATGCCAGATGTATGTTTTTATTAGAATTCGTCGAGAATGTCTGCCAGTTACATCGTTATGCTGGTAGGTGGTGACAAATAACTCTTTTTATGAGTGAGTCATTGAATCAATTTAAACGATTCATTAAACACCACTGATTCATTCAGAAATTAAACTCTAATGAGATGCACAGCGGTTGATTCTGCCATTCAAATTAATTTGAATTACTATTCAAATTCATATTAAAAAGTTAGTTCATCAAAGTTAGTATTTTAATTATGTCATTAATTACTCACCCTCATGTCATTCCAAACCCTTAAGACCTTTGTTCATCTTCAGAACACAAATGAAGATCTTTTTGATGAGATCCGTGAGCTTTCTGACCCCTCCATAGACAGCAATGCAATTTCCACTTTCAAGGCCCAGGAAGGTAGTAAAGACATTGTTAAAATGACTACAGTGGTTCAACCTTAAGATTATGAAGCAACGAGAATACTTTTTGTGCACAAAAAAACAGACAAATCAGTCTCCTAAGCTATTTACATTGTAAACACAGTGCAGCGCTTCCAGGTTCTACGTCAGAACGCCGACCCCAATTGGGGGTGTTCACGTGACGCTGTTCCCGTGAGCACCACGACACATGCGTGTGATGCTGGCGCAGGAAGCGATGCACTGTGGTTACAACGTACACAGCGTGAACCACTTGAGTCACATGGACTATTTTAACGATGTCTTTACTACCTTTCTGGGCCTTGAAAGTGGTCGTTGCATTGCTGTCTATGGAGGGGTCAGAAACCTCTCGGATTTCATCAAACATATCTTCATTTGTGTTCCGAAGATGAGCGAAGGTCTTACGGGATTGGAGCGACATGAGGGTGAGTTATTAATGACAGTATTTTAATTTTTGGGGGTAAACTGACCCTTTAATGAACGGAAAGGGGGACATTTCTTAAACTGCATTTGGCCCAACCCTACAGCTAAGCTAAAGCACTCAATTCGATTGGTAATTTCTTGCTAGCATAGGTTCTTTTTCATGACACATTTTCATCATGTTCTGAAGACATTTTAAAGTTGTTTACGAAAAACAGCTTTTGCAATGATGATCTCATCTGTCCTAATAATAATATTGAGGACTTTCATTTAGGAACGCACCAACAGCAATTTTTATTTAGCCAATGATCAGAAATTTCATTTCATCCATCTCACAGTAGCGCTCCTTAATGTTCTGTTCACACGTATAAATGATTCAAGCTAAATAAATTATGAACTTCATTTATTAACTGAGAATACAGTTACTCAGTGCTGCCCTTTAAGAGAAAAACAACACATCACAAGATATCAAAAGGCTAATTTGATACAGGGAGTTATAATAAGGCTGTATATTGAACATGCTACATATGTAGTGTCACATTTTTTCAACCCATTGTTCAGAGCTCAATTTAAAATCACACAATCAACCTGCTTGCATTTATCTCAGAAGAACACGAGTCAAGATTATGATCTTTATGCACATTTCAACCTATGGATTTTGCTTGCAATCTGATAGCTTTGCTAATATGTTTGGCTCAATGACATAGCACAAGGGAGGCTTCTCTTGGTTGAAAATAACTACTAACCCGTGGCTAGGATCAGACATCCTAGAATTAGACATGTGCTAGTGGCTACTGCAAATTGATTGGCTAAAATGAGGTTTAAGACAATGGTGCCTGCAGCTCTTCTTAGTTCATTCTTGCCCAGATTGACATAATGAGTTATGAAGAAGATGGCGAAATAAATTACAATCTAATCAATTGAAAATAATTGAATAATCTGTACTTGCATTATGGTTCATGGTTCAAATCATTTTAGCATTCCCAACATGGAAGGATCCGATCACGCTGAAACCTACCTCGAGGTAAACCACCCATGGCATCACGAGTGTGGCAACTAGCAGATCAGCCACAGCCAGGCTGACTATCAGGTAGTTGGTGGTGGTCTGCAGGGCTTTCTCCCTAGAGACGGCTATACACACCAGCACGTTGCCGAAGACAATGACGAAAATGAGCAGCGTGAGAAGCATGGCGTAATAATTGTACTGATGCCGCCCCCCTTCTTCCGTGACATTGAAGTCCCGGGATCCATTTTCAAAGAAGCTCTCATTATAGGCATACTCCGTGAAGACTTCCATCAGATGGTTGAAGCCAAGCTGAGACTCTAGAACCGAAGACAAGAAACTTTTTTTTATAAAAGAAATCCAGCATTTTATTTTCTTAAGTCACATGTTTTGTATCCCGGGGTGCGTCTTATCACATCAACCAGATTGCACAGCATGTCTCACTAAGTTTTGGCATGAAAAATCTATTTCTTATTGGAACACCTGAGCAGAAGCTTTCACTAGAAAGCTCAGGGCTGTGGCCTTGCGCTGTGTTGTACACTGTGTATAGTCTATCCTTTATTTATGGGTGATAGTTCGCTTAGCTGCCCTGAAAAGCCTGTGTTTGAACTCTAGATGTGACTTGACTAACTAGGACAGAAGTCTCCTCCCTCCCCACTGTTTCCCTTGAACAATGTCCAAGAATACATACAGAAACATAAGCAGTATCAGCTCAATTATAAGCGGACACAGGGAGGTGAGAGCGTTTCATTAAATATCACAACAAAGGGGCTTGTAGTTTATACAGTCTCTGCAAATTGAGAAGAAAAAGGAAACCGCACAATGAGCAGTTGTTATTTGTTCCATATTTAGCACATTTTGCAGAATTCGTGAGAGCTCAGCACGAAATATATTATAGCCCATAACGAGGAAATGGATTAAATTAATTAGCATTTCATGGCAATTTAACCTATAGTGGCCATCTCAATGACTTGTCTCCTTAAGTTATTTTGTATGTTATTAATTATGACTTTGAGATGGAAGGGACAAGGTGCAGCTTAAATAGACAGTTTAGGGGATTTAAAAAAAAATGTCAATGGGGTCCTTTCACTGTATGGACAAACAAGATTTTTCTCCTCGAAATATCTTTTTATCTGTGTTCCACAGATAAAAGAAAGTCACACAGGTTTCGAACGTCATCATATTTTTTATCATATCAAAGTTTATATAAGTGCCTGGCTACATATTAAAATGTGACAAATTCAATTTTGAACACATCACACCTGTCAATTTGCACTGCCTTGACTCATGTTACATAAATCAGAAAGATATGTAAGAGAAAAGACAGAGGCAAGAACGCTTGAACCTTGCCGCACCCTGAATGTAACATCCCTCAGGGTCTCGTCAGCAGTTGTGCAATGCAAATGAACAAATGCTATAGGCAGAACTGCAATAGCAATATGTTGTCACTTAAACCGTTCAATATGATAGTTAAAAAAAGCATTTTGTTGAGGGGAAAAAACCCATTCAAAAACACCACAATCACAGACGTAACCCACTCTTGTGTGAAGGGACCACCCCTTATTGGTTTTTCCACATAATTGCCTCTTTAGGTTTCTCAGTGTCAGTTTTGATCATGAAAGCTGTCTCAGAGTTGACACTCCCTGCAGAGCAAGAAATTATGTTTTTTCATGCTTTCTCATATCAGCCATTGGACTTTCATAATAATGTGCGATTGTGTTTGTTTGTTGGGTTTTGAATGGGATTTTTGGGATGGGAGTTTAGATTTATCTTTAGATAAGTGTTCATTAACAACTGAATCAAACCTAAAAGAAAGCCTCACACACTTCACTATAAGCTAAAGTCCCTGCAGCTGTATTAATTTTGTTCATTAGAATAAAATTGTTTACAGGAGGAACTTCTACATATGTATTTAGATTAACATTTTAACATTTGATACTGTGTACTTATTGTGAACATAGATGTCTATCTATCAATCTATCTATCTACCTATATAGAGATATTAATAGATATTATACTATACTATTTTAAATATTTTTATATATAAAAAAAAATATATATATATATATACTGCATATGGTAAGACGTTTGATTACTTTAACATAAATGCATTCATAGTGCAGTTAGTGTTTAGTATAGACAGTAGTTTAAGATAATATAATTGTCCCAAACATAAAAACTACACAAATTTAACGATTCTAAGTTCAGATTAATTGAAAACAACAGTGACAATGTCTATATTAAACATGGGTTAGATCCCTATTTTCTCTCCCTTACCCTCTTATTCCCCCTCTCTCTCTCTCTCTGTCGCTCTCTGTAACAAACACCCGCGAACACATCATCGCACACACAGAGAAATTACAGCAATTTAGTCTCTTTGAAAAAAAAGGTTGAATTAATTGGAGAAGATAACAACCCTATTTTACCCATAGTCGTCTGAAACAAAGGCTTGTTTTTCCACACGCAGTGGAGTAAAGTTTGTCTGAAAGTGTCAGCATCAGCGAATATCTGTTAATTAGCAGCTCAACTGTTTCCTAATTATTCATGAGCAGAAATAACTAGTTCACAGACAAGAGAAGATGCCGTGCTGTACCTTCAAACCGCAGCTTTCATCCAAAGAGCGGAAGTATTCCGTTTCTTATATTTTAAATCCACTTTTCTCCATCGGATACACTTGTCCATCCGAGCGACTGTAACTGTATTTCTCTTCTGTCTCAATTACAGCTCCACGGGTGGATACAACCACTGTAAACCGGCGAGCGCGAACACTACTTCCACGGGGTAATTTCATTTTGGTGCTTAAAAGGAGGTGAACATGATGTAAATATGCCTTTCCTGGTTTTGTGGAGGTTTTAAACTGCACTTAGCAGGAGCAACCCATATCCGTTTGAGAGTCCAAGCGGAGTGTGAGCAATGCGCGTGTGAGCGCAGCATCCGAGCGCGCGCTTTACGCACGCGGTAACCTTCAGCATCCACTGAGGGACAATCTCAGTCCCTCCAACAGAGATTGAGAAGGTTGGAAAACGAGGCGGGGCTGTTACATAAACATCAGTGAGAATAAAATACAAGCGTTGCATTCTGTAATCACAATCTTTTTCTTTTCAAAACCCTGTAACTGATCTTATAGTAGGCCAACTGATTTCTTTCTTTCTTTCAAGAAATTAATAACGATTCATCTTTAAACTGGAAACTATCTATTAGTGTATAGTTCCTTATATGTTTTATATTTTGGGTTTGATAAAAAATTATTTTGGAATTAAAATGATTAAAATAAAGGTGGTGATTTTGATTTATTTAGCTTTTTCTTTTTCATCCCCAACCTTGGGCAAAAAAATTGACCAAGCCAAAAATGGCACAAATATTTAGTGGTCTTTTAATGGTCTTAATCATTTTAATCACAAATCACTGGTCAGGAAATTAGCAAGAATTGCACAAATACTGTAGATAAAGTAAATTAGCACGGAATAGCCTTCCCCTTTGTTTTATTTAAATGTTTAAGCCGTGTAAACTTGCAGACAGCTTTTTACAGGACGAAGAGTCGGCGTTGTTCCACTCAATGTTAATGGCTTCAAACAATTATTGATTTGTTGAAATTGTGTCCCAGTTCGTTTAAGTTTAATGTGAGACCAAATATTAATTATAGGGTTCAAATCAGGATTCTGAGCAGGCCAAAACATGAGCCTGATGGACATGAGTCACTTCTTGGTTGTCTTTGCAGTTTGGGCAGGAGAATTGTCTTGTTGAAAAATAGCATCTGATCATTCCTCTTTAGATAACAACTTTTCATTTATGGGAAGCAAGCCATTCTGCAATGTTCTCCTGTACTCCAAAGCATTAAATTACTTTTCTCAGTGAAGTAGCTCACCGATACCAGCAGCTAAAAAGGCTCCCCACACAATGACAGCTCTTCTTTCATGCTTCGCTGTGATAAAGATGCATCTATTATTATATTTCTCAGCAGATTTTTTTTTTAAGACACCGCTCTGGAGCATCACCATGCAACTCGTGTTTCATTGCAATTCATCACAACTTTCCATTTTCTGCCAAAAACATTATTCTGTCTTTGATGTTTTTCTGACAGCAATGGCTTTTTAAGTAGTGCATTTGCTTACATTTTCCTGTGGTTGAGACCATTTAAAAGCTTAGTGTTTAGCCAATGCGGGCTTGGCCTAGACTGTATGTCAATACATGTCTTTTCATCTCTTAAAGTGCCCCTGTGGTGAAAATGTTGTTTATGTGTCTATGTGGTGTTTTAATATGCTTTAAGACAAACCATGCGCAAATTCATGTCAACTTCATTGCTGAGTATTTTCTCCTTAAAACTTCAGTGAAAAAAAAACGTGTTTTGAAATCGCTGTGTTTCTGACGTCACAAACTACCTTATAACCAATCACGTCAACGTGCTGGCTTTAGCATATCATTAACAGCGAACTAGCAGGGGAGTCTTTTTTGCTGTATTTTGCTGTATTTTACGATGTTATGATGAACTACATGCCTGTCTCCTCCACTGACGTTCTGAGTTGTTCAAAGCGTTTCGGATAATAGTTAGAAGGCAGCTGTCTGACACTGAGATGGCGAACGGGAACATGGTTTGTTTGTGTGACACATTATTAGCTGTTTATAGTCAAGCAAAAGGCTAATCATATTAATTACCGTTGTGTGTCCGACGTTGTAAAGAGCGATACCATTGTGCAGCGTTTACTACAGTAAGTTGGCAGAGTGAATCTGTGAGCTGGCGTGAGTGAATAGAGGTGGGGCTAATTAGCATATTCCTGGGTACGCATATATTAAATGAAGCTATTTTAAGGCATGAGGAATTTTTTTCCACAGGAAAAAAAAGTTTAAATATGTAATTTTGGTGATCAAGGTTGAGTTTTAAGGATACAATTATTGACAACAGGGGGACTTTAAAAGTCACCTTTAAAAATCCCCACGTAATCAAAATAGTCAATTCTTATTTTTTATGGAATATTGCAGTGTTCATAATATATATATATATATATATATATATATATATATATATATATATATATATATATATATATATTTAATTCATGTGCCCTATTAAATCAAGAACATTAACTTCCCCTTTCAACAACATCACTTCTCTGATGATGTAAGGACTGGGCAGTAAAGCCTTCCCTCCAGCAGCCTGTCAATTATTATCAATGCGGCAATTATCAAAAGACCACAATTCAAAAATCATGCTGACTTTAAATTGCCTTTATCTGTTATTGCTCAATCCCCTGATTACAAACAGTTGTGACACATTTTCAAAAACTATTATATGGTTCAGCCAGATATGAGCAAGCATCACTGGTACCCACAGAAGATTATTTGTGCTCCTTGTCTTGGGGTAAGGATTGAATTCAATGCCCTCAAATGCTCTTCAAGACTGGACACAAAACACAAGCCCACACTTCCCCTACAGCAACAGAAAGCTGCTTTGAGGATTGGATCAGAGTGCACAGACTTTAGACATGGTCCGTGTGGAGTTCACAGAAAAATGGATTTGGTGCCATGTGTGGTTGGGCTGTGAGACTATAGGCCAATGGAATGAAACCGTGTCGAGGTTATAAGTGCAAAAACTGTGTGCAAGACTGATACAGCTTTAACACCATATACTGTAGGAACTTCAAATATATACATTAATGAATGGAGATGGATTTATAATCACATTTTCAGATTTATAGCATTTCATATATGTGTACTACATTGCCAGAGCCTCACTAGTCAGTCAGAGGATAAGCTATTACTCTCCTTAAAGAAGGATGATAAGATGTGGGTGAATCAAAAAACCCTGTTGCCTTAGAAACTGGGGACAACAATTGCCCTTCGGTTTTTTGATATTTCCCAGAAAGTAGCACCTTTGAAATGAAAAATCTGTCATCATTTACTCACCCTTATGTCTTTCCAAACCTGACTTCCTTTCTTCTGTTGACCTGACATTTGTTGTACAGTGGTTCTCAAACATATCTCCTAATGGATTCTGCAGAAGAAAGCAAATAGCATGTAGGTGAGCAAATGATGACAGAATGGCCTTTTTTTGGGTGAACTATCCCTTTAAGCACAATCCAAAAATAAAACATACTGTAGTTGAAAACAGTTCAAGCAGCACTGTGGTTACAGTATACCAAAGCTCTAAGTTATACCAAAGCCCTAGATCTTAAACTATTCAGAAGTGGCTTACAGTTCTCAAGTTGAAAAGTTCAGTGCTCAAAGCCTGGTAGAAAATGTAGGAGTCAGCATTTATTTGGCTCTAAAAGTCCAATGTGAAAGTGACTTCTGGTCTCTGCTGTCGACACGCACATGGGGATTCAGACCAAAAATCTGTCAGTTATTCAAGTAAACAGAGTAGAAAGAAAACCCTTCTTTTGATTGACTTACTTGGAATTCTATGCATTAATTCATGTTGTAAATGAAAGGAGGTTTGTCATAAGGGCAAAGTGTCAGAAGTGTGTGTATGGATGAAATGAATAGTTTAATGAAAAATGCTTACCCTAGTTTCCTGGTATTTACCCTACTTTGATGTGTGTTTTAAGCTAGTCCCTTGTCCCTGTTCACTTTCATTTTAAGCAATAGAGTAGCTTAGACATTTTTCAAAATATTTTATTTTGTATTCCAAAGAAGAAAGTAAGTGAAACAACATAATGAAACAACATTTAATCTCTTTAAATCCTCATAATAACTCTAATTGGATGACAGTTCATATACACTACAGAAGTGATTAGATAATACTTATAACATTGGATCGTGATTGGTTGATTTTTTGTGGTGGTTTGATGTTCATATATATATACACGAAAAGTCAGCAGGATGTGCAGAGAGCTCCATCACGAATGTTAAGGGGTGATTTTTAAAGGTCAGCTTGTTTAAAAACTTTCCAATGGATTGTTTTTGGGACTGGAGATCTGAAAATGCCATTCCACGATGATGATAAATCGCCACGCTTAACGCAAAGTCACAAAACTTTTAGAGACTAATGTCCTTTAAAGTGAGGGTGAGGGACGGCCTTACATTTCCCAAACAATTTGCTTCCATCCCTCAGGAGATTACTGTACAGTCTGATCAGGAACATTTTCTTCACTTTAAGGGCTGTATCATAACAATAAAAACTTCTCTATTTAAATAACTGACCTTGGGTTCCAGCAAATTGTGGGAGAGAGAGCCACATTATAACCCAACTCAGACTGTGTGGCCTCTATTAACTCCTGCTGATGAGCAGACTTATATAGAATGCAAAACAAATCACGCCGACTTTCATAGCAGCTGCTATGAAATGTGATTTTAAACTCTATGCAGAATTATTGACGGGCAGCGAGCGCTATGAAAAGACACCTTTAATACGCAGACTTGTGTTGATTCTAAAGTTCTCAGAGAACAGATGGTAGAAAAAGTATTTTTTTGACTCGGTGGTTGTAAAGACTTGACAATGGCTCATGCAGACACTGAGAGCCGTCTGTTTGGCAGGTTGATGCAATGAGCTTTTGGCCAAGACATCTTTGTAAAAGGTGCACAGAAGCATGATTGCTTTTCCCACCTGTCTTTGAGCAAACTCTCCGTCTAGTTCATCTATGAATGGAACTTCTAAGCACCCTTTTCCAGTTCAGTGCCTAACATTACACCAGAAAAGCACTTTAAATAAATCTAATTCATTACATATTCATATATTTACTTATCAACATATAAAAAAATCTAATCTCAAATAATATTATGACTACAAACGTCTTGTCTCATTCTAGCTGCACCTGCTAGTGGCACGTGAGGGCTTGCCTGCATCTGCCCCGCCGTCTCGTGACACAGTTCAGTAGTTGTGGTGTTTAGTATAGGGACCCCTAGTGTCTAATTCATTCGACACTACGTTGAAGTGAGTGAAAGAAAGGGAACGCCTCGGTTACTGTTGTAACCCCCGTTCCCTGATGAAGGTAATGATATGTTGTGTCGAATGAGTTAGACACTAGGGTGCCACAAGCAGGTGCAGCTAAGCTAATTCACAACCTTCCAACGCCCAGGGTTAATAGGTTTCTCTATTTCAGTGGGACCTCCTCTGTTGGAAGACATCACTCCTGCTCCAGGGCCTGCGTGAGGAGTCTAGTCTGGGAGGTCAGTCTAGTCTGAGGCGCGGTCGGTGCAGCCTTCGCAGGGGGCAGACCTTATTAACGAGCAGGTGGGGCCTGAAACTTTGGGGGTCTGACTTTCCTGGAAGCGGACCCACACCAAGGCAGGATATGTTTGATGGCCTCCGTCTGCTTTTTCACTGCCAAGAACTGCTGTGCCAAGTCCTCGACAGTGTCGCAGAAGAGGCCACCTTGGGAGATAGGGGCGTTGAGAAAGATCACTTTCTCTGCATTCCATATCTCTGCAAGGTTTAGCCTGACCCAGGGCCTGCGGCGTAACCTTCGTAGCCTGAAGGGCATAGTTGGTTGCACAGTTCCTGCATCACTTCTGGGTCAGGAATACCCTCTTGCAGATCTTTAATGCTTTGGCCTGGAAGACTTACAGGATGGCCATTGCATGCAGGGCAGAGGCCGCCTGGTCAGTGGCGTTGTAAGCCCTTGGCACGAGTGATGAGGTAAACTTTCAAGCCTCGGATGGAAGCCTCAGACGATTTCTCCAGGTGGCGGCGTTTTGCGTGTACAAGTGCACCGCAATCACGCGCTTTACCTGTGGAACCTCTGTGTACCCCCAAACTGCCCTGCCGTTGAGGGTAGTGAGATCAGAGGAGCCAGCAAATCTTGACCGGGCAGAAAACGGTGCCTTCCAAGATTTCATAATTGATATCAGCTTCACTTCCCAGAAGAAAGGTACTGGGGCAGAGCATGGCTGTGCATCACGCTCTGACCCTAGGAACCAATCGTCCAACTGCGAGCGTTTGGGACATGGTGGAGGAGTTCACTCCAGCCCAATGCTTGTGGCTGACCGGGCAAGCATGGCTGCCAACTCCACGTCAACTTCAGACTGGGCCAACACGCCGGATGGTGAATGCCCAGATGAGTCCTCCACCTCGGAAGGCATAAGCCCACCCTCCGATGCAAGCATCGCATCCTTCCTCACAAGCTCTGAATGAGATATTAAGCTCACCCCAACCAGAAACTCAACCAAGGGATACGAGTGTGCTGAGGAATGGGAGGCCCGCAGGGATTATCCCATGTGGAAACTCTCCCATTGTAACCCTCATTGTCCTGAGCGTTTGCAGCAAAGGCCTTGTAGAAGAGGAGGTAGAAGGACCAAGACGGGAAGCAGCTGAGGTGACTCAGCCTTTTGTAAAAATACGACGATCACTACGTTCCCCTGTAAACGCTGTCTGACATCGCTTGCTAAATATATAAATATACAGTGAATCTATCACTTTCAGCCAACAGAAGCATTAAGGCGAGACACGGCAGGCAAAAACATAGTTTTTTTTTCACTGGTCAATTTTGAGATTTTGGTATATTTGTCTTCAATAGCATGTCTTCTTTCAGACTTGTGGTGAAAAAAAGTCCAAAATACACATTTAGGTCTTTATTTTACTAAACTTTGTCTATTTGCGTCTGTAGATTTCTCTGAAATTCAACAAAAGTTGGCGTTCTAAATCAACGCGCTGCTCCGCGATCTCTGTGTTCTTCCTTTAATCACGCACACGTCTGAAAAGCTCTCTCTCTTCTGTACAATGCTGTCGGATCCAAATATGGTCATTTCCTTTTAATCAGCAACCAATCGTGAAAGTATAATGGGCATTTAACACTAAAAGCGAAATCTCATTGGCTGATGTCAATTTCTGACAACGTGATTGGTTCAGATGCATCACGTGACACGCTCTGACATTTAGATGTGTGTTTTTGACTGTTTTTCTGCTCAGTTAAAGGCCATAAAAGCTGTGTTTATAAGTTTTGATGTGATTTAGGTGGTTTGTATTGTTGTTGCTAATGATTTGATAAGATATTGTGTCAGTAAATAGTTGTTTCCACTAAAAAATTATGATTTTTTTACATTACAAATCTTTAAATGCCTTTTTCTCAAAGTGAGTTTTTTGTCATTCTCCAGTAGAAACATCTCAGCCTATGTAGCACCTATGTACACCAAACTTTCCAGTTATACACTTAGCAGTATTCTGAAGATATGTTCAGAGGGATTTGTTAATAAATCATTCCTGGCCTGATTTATGTGACTTTTTAATAAAAAAAATATGACGAAAATCGATTTTTTAAGGCTATGGACAGTATATTTTGATTTCCTAGGTAATGAAAGCATATATGCTGAAATCCCTCTGAACATCATTTTTCATCTTGTGTGTAATCAAAATGAAAAAAGAATTTTGCACCTGGCTTTATCATATGTTCAGATCTATCTACCGAAAATATATGCAAAATTGCGCATATTTAATGTGATAATGCCTAATTTGCATAATTAAACATACAAATTTCAAAAACTTGTAATACATTTTTTTTATGAACTTGTGTAAGTAATCAACTGAGGAAGTTTCATGGTGATATCTATTATTTTAAAATTGTACCCTATTCACCTGTAGTGTCTCGCCTTAAATACATTGCTAAACAATCCTGTTTTGATTGGCATCATTTTCGTTTACTATACTGTTCTTTTCAATACCTTTAGGCTGATGTGGCAATAAATCATGCTTATTTCAGTCTCTAATGTTTTGTGATGATAATACATAAAATTTTAAATACATTTAGCCTGTTTTGCTGAAATAATTGACTCTTGACATAAAGATAAATAAAAAATGATTCTATAACTCCAAGGTGACAAATGAATGTTTTAGCTGAGTCTCCAAACAGTATTACTCGTCTTCATTAAAAAACTGGTCACCACTAAAGGTTAAGGTCCGACAGTGCTGTGGTGACTTTCAGTATTTAGCTAAACAGAAGGATTGCTACATTATCGCAGGAAATTATTCATCATAATGAATGCTCATACCGCCGTTATAAGTCACCCACTTCCATCAGTAAGTGCATCTGGGACACTTCCCATAAAAAATTAATGAATGATGCTATATGTATCTACATGCATCCAGTTCATGGGTTCATTAATTTACATTAAGTGTGAGCAGTTTAGATCCTTATTGCCTATTTGCAAAGAAAGGTTATAAGAAGAGATTTGATGAAGGCATAGGCTGATATAACATAAATCTTGTTCCTGTCGATTAATCATTCTGCTGACAGAACAGAATAAAATGGGGGTACTGATAGAATGATGAGATTAGAAGCAGAATTAAGTAGGCAAAAATTGATTTTGTTTTATTTTTTTCTTGTCTTTTCGTATTCACTGATTTAGCTGGTGATGGACTATCTGATAGCTGAGGGAATTTATATTCTATTTTAATGTGAATCGAGTTATCTATTAAAAGTTTATAATCAATTCAAATTAAATCAAATTGCATTAAAGATTACTTTTACCTTGAGAATTTTTTTTATTAATTATCAACTTGTATCCTTCAAAACGTCACTCTTGTGCTCATTGTGTTTTGAATGGTGCCATATTAAATATACAGTACTATATTATACAACTTGTTTAAGATTATTCTATAGCTAAACCTTTAGAGTTCAAATAAAATATATATATCACAAATATCTATAATAATGTAGCCACACACACACACGCACGCACACATACACACACACGCACGCACACATACACACACACACACACACACACACACACAGTCACGTTAGTTTGGACTCATTATGTTTCGTCATTGTCTGCCTTTGTCACTCATTTGTTGTCAAGGCCACGGATTATGTTCAGCTGTGCACTCATCAATCACTATCATTATCACCTGTATATATATATGTTGTGTTCTGTTTCAGTTCAGTGTCCGGTATCGTCTATTGTGGAAATGTTGTGTGTAGCTCTGTTCGTTAGGGTTACCCATTGGATCTATTAAATATCACCTTATATTGCCTTCATATTTATACAAACTGCCCCGTGACACAACCATAGTGATTTTATATAGAGATATATAGGCTAAATGGCAGAAAGTGACTGTCTTTTATGAGTCAGTCATTTAAATCATTCACTCAACCAACTTATTCCAAAACACAGATTCATTCAGAACGAATCACTACAATGTTGGTTGTAGATGTGCAAAATTCAATGGCTGGTTCATAAAAAAGTGCAGTAAGCAATTTCTGAGAAACGCTGCTGAAAGTGAATCAGATCAAGCACCACAATACTCTTGTAGCCAGTCAGCAGTACACTGTAAACAATTATTGTTGGTTTAACTTAAAAAAGAAAGTTATCTGGTTGCCTTAAAAATTTTAGTTAATTGAAATTAAACAATTGAGTTAATGCAATGAAGGAGATTGGTTGAATCAAAAGAAACTCTTTTGAAACAATATTATGTTATCTGAACTACATTAATTATCTAAGTTGATTTGACAAAAGATAAAAAGTTGTGATCACAAATAATGGAAATCATTTTTTTACAGTAGGGGGCGTAAATACACTCATGATGGTGGAAGAGAGAGAGGGAACAAGAGGGAGATTTAAATAAAGACTGTAGAAAGTGAAATGGCTGAGACTGAGAGACATTACAAAAGAGAAACGCTCAGAGGAATATCACTGGAAAAAAGAAGGGTTATGATATGATTTATGATAGTTATAAGGACCTGCGTTAATATTAGAAAAGCATTCCAGTGCTGGAGAAACCCAAGCGGGAAGGCCTGGAATCAGGCGCAGAGGTTGCATTGTTTCTGCTGCATACGCGAGTAATGTTGGCTTTGCTATGTTTCACAGAACTGAGATATGCTGTTATTGTAATGTTAGTAACAGGACAGTTTTGAGTGTCATTGTTTGTCTTGAGCATGTGTGCTGCTGGCGACTAACAACAAACTCTTGCTTGAATACTGTATGCTCTTCCTTGTTGCATTATTTTGCTTTGCTTCAGCTATGATAAAGAGACATCCACTCTTGCATTTCGTGTTTGTGCATTTTGGGGGTGGAGCAATGAAGGGAGGGGTGTGTTTGTTTGGGTTAATATCTAATATCAGCAGTCTTTCTCAAAAATCGCCTACTGCACCTTTAAGTTAAAAGTTCAACTTTGAAAAAAATGCATCTTTCGACCGTGCTTTTTTCTTTTATTCCATTGTCTATCATCTCACATTTTAAAGACAAAATGACATTTTGTGAGAGCAGCCCTTTAACTTGAACTTACCGTGTCTGCATGATGTGAATGGAATATGAGTTTATGGTGCAGCCATTCACACAAAAAAATGCTTTTGCATTTAAAAGCACAAAACATGGGCTAAATGTGCAACTGTCAAAGACATCTGTCCATAGCGCATGTTTACCTATAGAAAGACAATGGATAAGCATCACAGTAGAATGCAAAAATACACAAGTGGTGTTTCTTTTTTTGAGACTGCCTTGATGGTTTGATACAGTACATGCTTTTCTCAAATACACCTGCGACTTTAAACGATCAATCAATCAATCAATCAATCAATCAATCAATCAATCAATCAATCAATCAATCAATCAATCAATCAATCAATCAATCAATAATAAAGTTATTCATTAACCAAATCCATTCATATTCCTTATATGTGCTTTCATCCCCAGACTAAACAGCATTAATTTGATAAGGATGGCTTTCAGAGTGAGATCATGGCTGAGTTTTTTGATAAGAGAACATCTGCCAGGCATCCCAGATCTCCCTCATCACATCCAGGTCTTTGACCCAGAACGTGGTGATCTGGCTCTGACCGTGCATCTGCCTTTCTAAGCCTGTTAAGCTGTGCTGTGCTGTCAAGGCTGTGAGCCTGCTGCTGCTAAACGATAAGTAAGAGTTAGATAAAAACTGTGCCGAGGAAACACTTACGAGTCTTATCCTTCTTTTCACTGATATGCAAGAATGAAGGCAGCAAAGCACTTGAAAAACAAAGATGGGGGATGGGCTGATCAAGAAAATGCAAAGCATGTATAAGATTGATTATTTCCTCTTATTAGTTTGAGACTTTTTTTTATCTAGATCAACCTGAATGTCTTATTTTGTCCTATTGATAGAGGCACATTAATGCATGCAAATGGGGTGAGTGTGATAAAGCAGGCTCAAAGTGATGTTTCTGTTCTGACATTGACAATTTATCTGAGTAAGTCTGAAAACTCCATCTCTGCCACAATGTAAAATTCAACCTGCTCCTAGAATGTCATTATAAAATTCACAACTGACTGACTCACTATTCCCCTCCACCGGTTGGGTATGGGTGACTGACAGGTGTTGTCATCCATTTTTATAACAAATCAGACAGACTGCTCTATTGAATAACACTTCCCATACATTAAATTATTTTCTCTTTCTCAGCGCCCCGCAGAGCGTTTAATGGTTTGTGTGTCAGCAGGAGAACTGCTGACATAGATGTTTAGTTTTTGACAGAATAAGAGAAACTTTCAAGGTTGCTTTTGAAAAACAACAACATCTGAATGTTACTCATGTGAGATTAATCATACACTGCTCGGTTTCCTGAAAAAAAATATTTACTTGTCATGAGGAATAACATTTTCCTACAAATTTTGATAAGAAGTCACTGTACTACAAGCTCTCCAGCATTTACCATTTGCACTGCAAAAAAAGGACTAATTTTCAAATGTGCCATATGAGACAGTTTACAACCCCTACACTCCCCGGTTCAACAGAGATCATCTCCATTCAGATCAAGGCCACGTAAAGGCCATTTCCATCTAAGGAGAAATGAATAAGCCTCAGGCTGAAGGAAATGCAAATTCATGCCTGTCAGCAATAAAATAAAAATAAAAATTAAGACAACTGTTCTGTTTATCTCTGTCAGAGAGATCTTCTACTTCCACCTCCAGCGGAGCTTCGACCGGATCCCAAGGGAGTCTGGAGATATTGAGTCCGAGTGGACCATGTTCTCCACCTCCATTGTCGACACGGCCGCTCGGAGCTGTGGCCGCAAGGTCTCCGGTGCCTGTCGAGGCGGCAATCCCCGAACCCGGTGGTGGACACTGGAAGTAAGGGATGCCGTCAAGCTGAAGAAGGAGTCCTATCGGGCCTGGCTGGCTTGTGGGACTCCTGAGACAGCTGACGAGTACCGACAGGCCAAGCGGACTGCAGCCCGGGTGGTTGTGGAGGCAAAAAATCGGGCCTGGGAGGAGTTCGGTGAGGCCATGGAGAAGGACTACTGGTTGGCCTCGAAGAGATTCTGGCAAACCGTCGGGTGCCTCAGGAGAGGGAAGCAGTGCCCTACCAACACTGTTTACAGTAGAGGTGGGCAGCTGTTGACCTCCACTGGGGATGTCGTCGGAAGGAGGAGAACTCGAAGTGGGACCGGAGGGTCTGTTCCAACTACAGGGGAATCACACTTCTCAGCCTCCCTGGGAAAGTCTATGCCAGGGTACTGGAGAGGAGAATTCAGCCAACAGTAGAACCTCGGATTCAGGAGGAACAATGCGGTTTTCGTCCCGGTCGTGGAACTCTGGACCAGCTCTATACCCTCTCCAGGGTGCTGGAGGGCTCATGGGACTTTGCCCAAACAATCCACATGTGCTTTGTTGATTTGGAGAAGGCATTCGACTGTGTCCCTCGCGTTGTCCTGTGGAGGGTGCTCTGGGAGTATGGGGTCCGGAGACCTCTGCTAAGGGCCTTGGTTCGCATTGCCGGCAGTAAGTCAGACTTGTTCTCGGTGCATGTTGGACTCCGGCAGGGCTGCCCTTTGTCACCAGTTCTGTTCTTAATTTTTATGGACAGAATTTCTAGGCGCAGCCAGGGGCCGGAGGGTGTCCGGTTTGGGGAACACACGATTTCGTCTCTGCTTTATGCAGATGATGTTGTCGTGTTGGCCCAATCAGACCAGGACCTTCAGCATGCAATGGGACGGTTTGCAGCCGAGTGTGAAGCGGCTGGGATGAGAATCAGCACCTCCAAATCCGAGGTGCTGATTCTCATCCCAGTCTCAGTCAGAAAAGGGTGGCTTGCCCACTTCAGGTTGGTGGAGAGTTCCTGTCTCAAGTGGAGGAGTTCAAGTATCTTGGGGCCTTGTTCACGAGTGAGGGAAGGATGGGACAGGAGATTGACAGACGGATCGGTGCAGCTTCTGCAGTAATGCCGTCGATGTACTGGTCTGTCGTGGTGAAGAAGGTTTACCGGTCAATTTACGTTCCTACTCTCACCTATGGTCATGAGCTGTGGGTCATGACCGAAAGGACAAGATCCCAGATACAGGCGGCCGAAATTAGCTTTCTCCGCAGGGTGGCTGGGCGCTCCCTTAGAGATAGGGTGAGGAGCTCAGTCACTCGAGAGGAGCTCAGAGTTGAGCCGCTGCTCCTCCACATAGAGAGGGGTCAGCTGAGGTGGCTCGGGCATCTGTTCCGGATGCCTCCTGGACGCCATTCCGGGAAGGTGTTCTGGGCGCGTCCCACCGGGAGGATAAGCGGAAGTAGATGTATTTATGTATGTGCTGTTTATCTAAAGTAATTTTTGCTTATTGGTATGGTTGAATTGGATCATCGAAGGTCAGCAGGAAAAACATTGGCTAATAAAGTTAGATTAAATACATAAAGTATATTTGTATTATTTCACTTCTAATTATTGTTTGTGTAATATTCTGAGTTATGACTGAATCTTAATCTGTTTTTGTGCAAGTGAAAAGTAAATGCTCACATTTAGTCTAGAACTACAATAACCATCATGTTTACACAGCACACACAACACCTCTGATCCTCACTACTGATTTCTATCTACATGGGGACTGAGAGGTGTCAGTCAATAAATGGGAAAACAAAGTAACTTGCTTTACTTAGTTGAAAAAGTAACAGATATTTTGTTGTAAATTTAAAAGTAATGCATTACTTTACTTGAAAATGTAATCTGATTACGTAACTTACATTACTTGTAATGCGTTACCCCTAACACTACACAAAAGCATTGAAATATTTTTTTTTTTTTTCTCCCATCTCATATTTTTCCCATCACCATGGGGCTCCGTATAATTCAGACAGAGACATTCAAGCAGATACATTCAAGCTTTTATTAATTGCATGGACAAAGTGCTTTAGGAGGCATCCATAAAATAATTATTTCTTACCTATTGTCATTTGGAGTTTTTTTCCAGACCAATTTTAAAAGAGACATTTAAAAGCAAGATTGCAAAAAGGAGGCTACTGAATAAAGACTTTTCATAAAATAAACCTTGAATTTATTTTTATATTTAGAGGGGGATGGGGGGTCCAGTTAATGATACTGGTACTCAACCTGCTTTCACACACATCGGTGAAGTCTGGCAGGAGTGTGCCAGTGGGATACTGGCAGATGGGAGTGAGAGGGCAGAGTTTGGGATCACCATGACCTTCAGCGTTGTGAAAGCGGGGCGTGTTCAACACTTAATGTCCCAGCATGTGTAATTGGGAGGCAGATGAAGGCGCCGTGTGCCGTGATGTATTCATCAAATGCTGTTTGAGTTGATTCACACTTTTCATAGTTCAATGAACCCAGTAATTATTGAATAGTGAAATGAACTGCTGTGAAGAGCAGGGCAGAAAGCATCAACTCAGCTGTGTCGGAGAAAGGCCAGGCAGTTAAAATCTTGTTTAACATATTTGGGTTCAAGAAGGACTAAAGTATTTACAGTAAGTGATGCACATTTTCAGGTCTGGGGATCAGTTATGTGTCGTGACATTATTGTTGATGATGTGGCATGATGACATGAAGACACTTTTGAAGTATTACACAGTGTAATTGTCTAAAGGGGTCATTACATGGACTTATGTTGCTTGAGGTTCACTTATTATATAATATAAATGAAGTTTACACACACACACACACACACACACACACACACACACACACACACACACACACACACTCAACCCCCATTCTAAACCCTGTGTCCTGTTGTCGACAGACTCAATTGCGTGGAGTATGTCAGAAACTGAACGCGCGTCTGTGTATCCAGTGTAGACAGCATCAGTGATTAAAATGAGTTCTATTTGCTTTTGACATGATATGACGGGAAGTGACGCTCGCATCTGTTGTAGGCAAATGGTGCGATGATTTGTTCTTGCTCTTGAGGAAATCATATGCAAATGTAATTGCCCGTGTGACGTCACAAATCTCACAATATCCAAATGAGCTGTTTTAGAGCTTGATTTAATAAATGCTTTTGTTTATAATGAGGAGGATATTTGAAACTACAAAACTTGCAGGATGTTTTAATGGTACAACGACCTCTTATATGTCAAAAGAGCAAGGCAAATATGATTTCTCATGTCATTACCCATAGGTCTACAATACATAGAGAAAGCTATCCATTTATCTGCAGTAGCCCCATCCAGAAGTATGCAAAATGTGAAATCAGCCCCTGATGAAATATGTTATAACACAAATACATATTTGCAAATAAAATGTTGCTTGCCAAAATTAGCACTTCATCAGAAATTGCAATATTGAATGGCCGCCAGTGGAGAGAGACGCAATTACAACATCTACCAGTAGAGGGTAACCAGCCCGCTTGACCCCTTAAACTGCTGTATAACATTTCAGTATCATTTTATGTCCGCATATGCATGACTGTAACTCATATACTCTGGGGATTGTTGTAATTCCTCCAAATGCACAAGTTAGCAACAAATTGAGTGTACATTTTGGGCTAGGATATCCAGTGTGATGATTTTTAGAGCACTTTGGTCTAATTAGAGGTATTTGAGCACAAGGTGACTGACTGAATGTTTAATGGAACCAAAGGTCACATCCTCAGACGGAATCTTATCTCATAATACCTTGCTGAAGCAATTACAGGACTTCAGCTCTGAAACAGGAATAACCTTTCCTCAGAGGGTGCTTGATCCTTGTTCACTTTTTGGAAATATATTAAATAATCCAATGCAATTTCAATGCCTCACTGAATACACATACTGTATGGGACAATCTTGATTTATCGTATGCTGTCAGATTTTTCCAAGACAAGGCAAGTTTTGTGGAAACTGAATGCCACTTTTGGTTATTATACAATGATTTCTGTCCTTGATTAATTCTATCTGTTCCTGTCCCAGTGCTACAAATAGAGCTCAGGCGCATGATTGAGTTCATATACTGAGCAGGGAAAATCGCCTGCTCTGCTAAACCTGCTACTGGGCGACTGTAAAAAGCTGGGATGGAAAGGTTAAAACCAGTGTTGAACCATTGCTCGGGAAGCTTAAGAATAGTTTCCTCCCTGCCAATATCCAAAACTTCTTAGTTCTGCACCACAAGGGAATCGGAGGCAAAGCAAAAGGATCCCTGCCAAGTGTTTAAATTGCTTGTACTCCTTTGAATGGATTGAAATCCAACATTTTCATGTTAGTCAAAGTTAATCTCTCAACACTGATCCTTTAAAAGAGAAAACTGGTTTCACATTCACTAGTCACAGTGAGTGTCTCTTAAACTGACTCATTTTGGTTTATGTATTTAGTGAGATTCAGAGGCACTTATAATATATGTAGTTGGGTTTTTTTCTGTCTCTCCAAGGATTCGTTTTTTTGTGGCGTGAATGTGGCAAAAAGTTCCAGAGGAGAGAATGTTATTTTGTTGAAATGCTAATAATTCGACTAATTTACATATTTTATTTTCTCCTTCTTTAGTCATTTATTTGGCGTTTGGATGGCTATGCATTGTGATTCTAGAGCCATATGCTAGAAAACACTGTCTGAGAGCAAAACCATGTGGATAAAAATGATAAATCTAAATTGTCAAGACACCTTATTGTGACAAATGATGTTTTCTGAGTCATCAGTGCAATAATCATAAAAACACTCAACAGGTGATTTACAAAAGCAAACAATATTTCAGTTCTGTCAGAAAAAATGCAACATCAGGCCATGAGAATGAAAACAAACATGGCTTATCATGTTATTTTGTGCTTTTATCCTTCCTTACATGACTGGGGACATTAAGGTTTGGTGACACCAAAAGGGTGAAGATAAATCACAAAGCAAAAACAAACATATATAGGGTTACGTTACTTTTATAGAGCAGGGGGGAAAGTCTGCCTCATGCAGTGGGAGGTTCAAGCATGAAAAGTGACACCCAATTTACTGCCAGAAATGAGCAATTAATTGTATTATTTCTACAAGAGGATAACATGATTGCACACGAATGAAATGTGCACAGATAATGTTTACTGTAATTGCCCTATTATGCTGAACCAAGTTCAAAACCTGCTGTGCTGTAAACAGATTCAGCTTGTGCCATGAAAAGCCAATAGTTGATACCTGTCATCCAAAAGATAAAAACTTCAGTCATCAGCAGATGGAACAATCCGTCCCAGCCTCTCCGCTGTCATTGATTATGCTGTGAGGATAAGACTCAGTCTGTCACAGAGTGTTCACAGCCCCAAAAAAAGAGCCGATGTCCTCGAGAGTTAGTGGTCCTTACACAAACTGATGTAAAAGGCTTAAGATAAGCTGAGAAGTAATAATGCGCGCTCTTGGTTTGGGCATCTTGTCCCCTTAAAAACACATTTTTCACAATTTTGCATGCTATTTGGATGACAACCCCAATAAATGAGAGCACTGCACAGAGCAAAGACACGCTAAAGCCATCTAGTGTTTGACAGATGTGATCATTATTAACTAATATCTTCCTCTTCACAGCTAACATGCTCATATATTTGATTAGTAATTGAGTATTTTTCATGTGCACATACACTGTATATATAAGCAACTGCTTTAATCCCACTGCAGTTTTGAAAGCTGTTCTTATATGAAGCTAGTAAGCTATGTATATATATATATATATATATATATATATATATATATATATATATATATATATATATATATATATATATATATATATATATATATATGCTGTTCTTTTGAAATTTATATTAATCAAATAATTTTTTCACAAAAAAATTCAGGAAGGGTTCCACCAAAAATATGAAGCAGCAGCACTTTTTTTAGCATCATAACTCAGTCTTCAGTGTCACATGATCCTTCCTAAATCATTCTAATATGCTGGTTTGCTGCTCAATAAACATTTCTTATTATTATCAATGTTGAAAAAAGTGCTGCAATTTATTGATAATAATAAGAAATGTTTCTTGAGCAGCAAATCAGCATATTAGAATGATTTCTGAAGGATCATGTGACACTGAAGATTATGATATATATTATAAAAAAAAATTAAAAAATTAAAAAAAATCTGCTTTGTCATCACAGAAATAAATTACATTTTAAATTATATTAAAGCAACACTAAGGAAGATTTTTTTTACCTTAAAATAATGTTTCCAAAATTGTTTCAGTGGTTCATCAAGTCGTAACAGGGTGAAAGGCATATGCCTCCGCTTTGCTGTCCTGTGCTATAACCACACTATGTAAGTTTGCCAGACCGGGTCGCGTTTCTGTAGTTCTATTGAGACATAAGAAAACTACAAATTTGACTTGCTTTACGTCAAGCGTTGCAATAGTCATTATTTAGTTTTTCTTCGTTTCTGATGTTGCAATACATCATACTTTCATAAAATCATGCATCATACTCTACCTTGTCTGTGGACATCGTTCATTCCAAAGCCGGTGCTGGATAAACAGCGAGCGTGAGTGCGACAGTAGGCTGCGGTAGGCTCAATTATTAACGGCAGCGGTAATGGACAATTCCGCTTCAAACCTGTAGGGCGACCGCAGAGGAAAAGTTCCTTGGTGTTGCTTTAAAATGGAAAGCTTATTCTTCATTGTAATTAAAATCTCACAATATTACTGTTTTTACTGTATTTTTGATCCAATACATAGCCTTAGTGAGTATAAGAGACTTTTCTCAAAAACGTTAAAAAAATATTACCGACCCCAAACTTTTTAACAGTATGTGTATACATATTCACACTATATACACTGTTAAATCTAAAATCTAAATCCTGATAAATCTAATATCAGGATATCTGAGTTGGATTTGTTAGATTAAGATTCTTGGGGACCACTACTTGTCTCTGCGTGAAGTATAATAAAATAATCATCAAAGAAGGAACCTTTAGAACTTTCGCTCCTGCTGTGATATCAGCTGCTTGTCTGTGAAACTGAAGGCGTAACTGTCTGAAATTTTCATAACCTTTTATGGATTTTAATTGGTCCCTTCAGTTTGGACGAATTTGCTTCAGCTGCATTTGAATCATAAAACTTGCATTGTGGAATGGGCCGCATACTGACCACTGCCTCCACTGAATGATCTTAATGAAATGTACCTTAGCAGCAATTAATGGAAATTTGTAATTAAGAGCTATATCAGGGTCCCTCAAGGAGAGCTTCTTATTTTTAATCATTGCACTTAATGAAATTCTGGCATGATAATAAATTATGCACATGCTCCTGCTGTCTCCATTGCTGTGTGGTTTAGTGGGAGAAGGGTGTTCTTATGATTTTGAACGTGGCTGATGAAATTCCCAACAATTTTGTTATTCGTTGTTGTAAGTTAGTCTGTAATGATGGAAAAGTCTTTGCCTTGTTTGTCCAAATCGTCTGTTATATATCCATACAAAGATGGTTCGTGCAATTGCTGTGATACTGGTGACACCAAACTGCTAAAATAATGACTGTTTTCAAACAGGCTTTTTTAACTTCTACCTTTTTACCGTCGCTTTAAAACCGCATTTCAAGTTCCAATTCAAAAAAGTTTATTATCTATCTATTATTATCTATGCCTATCAAGGCAAAGACTTTCCCTATCTTTTATTATCTATGTGTGTATATGATGTCCATTCGCTTGCATTATGGATTCACCTTGATTGATCATTTCCCTAAAAATCTTCATTCGTGTTTATCTGAATAAGAAATATCATATAAATCGGGGGTGGCGTAAGGGTGAGTAAATGATGAGCAAAAAAAAATTTGTATTATGAGGTGAACTATCCCTTTAAGTGTGAGCTAAAATCACTGTGCTGGTTATGTTTCACAGCTTTCGTAACTATAGTGTATACAAAGATTCATTTTAAAAAAAGGGAAGCATCTTGCGCTTCACGGCTACAGAGCTGAAGAGCTGCTACATCTGTGTGTCTGATTTAGCACTACACTGATGTCCAGGTGTTCATTACACTAACAATAGAGCACATACGTCACCATGTGCTGTAGTCCACGCTGATTCTGCGACACTCATTACCAATGCGGCCTGGGTTGTTAATGCTCTTTTTGTTTAAGGCAACACTGGCCTGGATTTTAAATACAGATGAAATAAATTAGAGAACGGCAGAGTCTGACATGTTGATATGAGTGTGTGTGTGTGTGTGTGTGTGTGTGTGTGTGTGTGTGTGTGTGTGTGTGTGTGTGTGTGTGTGTGTGTGTGTGTGTGTGTGTGTGTGTGTGTGTGTGGTTTTTAAACTCACTTCCTTCAGCTGATTCCTGCTTTCTAACGTTTTGAGCCAGTGCTTTTACTATTGCTTTGCAACAAAACCATTTACATACACAATTACTGTGCAGACCAACCAATTCCAAAGATATTCCAGAGTCACAAACTCCTTCAGGCGTCCACAGAAACAGAGCAACATTGCTCAGAACATTGTTGTTTTCCCACTCTGAGATGTTAGTATGCGGAACATCCTCATATAGGGGTGAAAGCAGGTGAAAGTGCCACAAATAGAAAAATTCGCCACTGTGGCTGGCTTAAGCAAGCCGCTCACGATGCCCCTCATTTAAAAAAAAAAAAAACTGAGTTTCACAACAAAGCCTGAAAATTATCTTTGTGCACAAGCAGAGGACAGTATGAGAGACCGTTACTAAACTATCTGTGAAATTGATAGAGTGTGGAACAGTAATGGCAGAGCATCCTAGAGGAACATCCGAGTGAAAAGCATTTCTAAAAGGATCTGACAGATTCCATATTAACTAATGCAATTCTGTGGAAGGAGGTTTAAAGTGATAACGTTTCTCCGAGCACCGGGACAAGTCCTCCTGTGGACTTGTCCTTAATTAAATAAAGCAAGAACTCCGTCGTCTCTCACAGCAATATTCTTATTAGCGTAGATTTAAATTAAATGAATTCACTGAGGCTGTAAACTGAATTCAGCTTTCTCTCAGAACAGTCTGTTTGCGTGAGAAGCAGAGATGTGTTTTAGTGATGAATGTCTTATTTTACGTTTTATGGTTTGCGATGACAACATGCTGGGCACGGGTGCATGACTGCAATTACTGTAATTTAAGCTTATGTAAAAGTGAGGCCCAAGGGCAGTCACCATGATGTTGAGCTCCAATTACTCTGAAGTCTAGAAGCCCATTGCCTTGCTGCGGAAAACCTGACATTGACCACAGGCTCGTCTGTAATTCACTTTTTATTGTAGCTATAAATTGACAGGGAAAAGTGTTTCATATTTAGATTAAGTTTCTTTTGCTGTTAATTAATTATAATTTTTACATTTGATTTTGAAGTACCTGTAGGGGAAGACCGAAAGTAATGAAAGTAACTTTTGTTTGAGCATCGGTAACTCAGTGGTTGTTTGTGCTAGATCTCTTAAACGTTGATACATTATGCCCAGTGGCCTTTATCCATCATGGCCTCCTAACCATCCTCATATACTGATTGGCTTCATCACTGTCTCCTCTCCACCAGTAAGCTGGTGTGTGGTGGGTGTTCTGGTATGGCTGCTGTCGCATCATCCAAGTGGATGCTGCACATTGGTGGTGGTTGAGGAAATTCCCCCTCTTCTATGTAAAGCGCTTTGAGGTCTCAGAAAAAGCGCTATATAAATTTAACGAATAATACATGGTAGCAACATTTTTCTCCTACAAATAAAACTCACTTGGACATGTACTAGCCTACACAATCACAGATTATGTGAGTTCATGTCAAACACAAAGATTTCCGTTGTTAGAACCTTCCGCACTACTGGGGTGATTTGTAACACAGGCTGGGAAGGAATAGATGCAACAATGAGAGAATTAGGATGCACACAATCTAAATTTATGCAAGAATGGAATTGAAGAACAAAGAATAATTTGTTTTGAATAATGTGAACAATTTAGTTTTTGTCATTTTTGAAATTGTATTTCTATACGACTTTAAATCTAGCACTAAAACAACTGCGGTGTGTGTTCGTGTCTGTACTGTATTCCTGCCTCATTCAGTCACAGAATATGTTGCCATCCACCTAATTTTATGTGAATGTTGCAATATTACTGCTGGAAATGGCAAGTAAAATAGTGAACAAAATGTGCTCAATGAGGCCGGTAATGTTTTTATCCGATAAGAAGACGTGGATAAACTATGAAGGAAACATATTTAGCCTACCACAAAAAAAAAAAAAATCACGTGATTTTGTCTAACAGCTGATGTGATTGATAACTGGAATCATCATAAGGGGTTGTAACATTAATGAACTGTTAAAACTATCCCCACCCCAAACAGCCATAAGCTAACTGTATTAGCAAGTTAGCATGAATGAAAGGCATCAAATTAAACTAGAGAAATAGCTACTTTAGATTATGCAAGTGAAATAACTCTACAAAACAATAAGTGTTTGGTAAAAAAGAATAATCTTAATTGTTTTTACTTTCTTTCCTGAAAATCTGTTTGTTTGTTTTTTGGTCATAAAATCAAGTGTTGCTCACACTAAATGTGACGAGTGTATTATATTGATGACATCACCACTCCACATCTCTTTTCTGACCTCAGAAAAACTGACCTCAGTGTGTGTGTGTGTGTGTGTGTGTGTGTGTGTGTGTGTGTTGCATATTTCTAAGCCTGAAAGTCATAGGCTAACCATTTGTTATTCTTGTAGCAAACTCTTTTCTTTCATGGTGACCTCACTGTCGATAAAATGTACATCATTTTTTTTCCTATCACAGTTTATTGTGCGACAAACAGTCCAAAAAGTTATTGAGGTGATTGAGGGTCGAATAAAACCTGAGTGAACTCACTGAGGTGTGTCGGTTTTTCCTCTGGCCTGCTGTGCTGCATCAGGTCATCTACGCCCCTCCTTTGATTTTTTGGGTCTTCTCAACTTTAAGGAATAGATTTCTGCCTCTTTCTTATTCTCTACCATTATTCAATCTTACAGATCTCCGAGTTGAAAATACATTCCACCGCGCAGGCTACTAAAATGAGTTCAGTGGGGATTTGCGCTTTGTAAGGAATGTTCTGAGAGCACTTTAATCAGCGCGACTCTATTTGCCTTTCTTCTGCCCCTAATCTCTGAACTTTGAGAGGCAATTACCAGACAAAACAAAGAATCATTTTTAATTTAAGAGGCGCACACTCAGAAGCACAGCATTGTCATAAGAAGTCCCAGAAACATAAAAGGATGTTGACACAGGGAGACGGATCAAAATGTAAAACCTCTGAGGTAAGAGATGCCAGCTGCCTTCAGCACCTGAAAATGAACCTAAATCAATTTGTTTTCAGATGTTGTCTGCTGGGACCACTTTACAAATGTCAGCCACAGGAGTTGGTCTCTGTATGTGTGGAATAAGTCTATTGGATGGATTTTTGTCCATGAGAGTGATATTCTAGGACCATCACCTCACATAGCAAAAGCTGTCGCTGTAGATCCATCCAATAACCGTGTCGTTTAACACTACACGTCATTCATTGAGTGAAGTCGCTTACCCGCAATGTTTTACAGTGGTAGGCTATTGTTTGTCGTTATCAAAATAAAAGCACTGCACTCTTGTGGTCAAAGAACTCATAGCAGAAACATGTAGGCCTATAGTTGTCACTTGTCAGTTTATAAAGTGCCCAAGTGTTTTGGACACTTTGCAACAGTAGAAAATTGAGCTTTAAATAGCCTACCAATAGGGAAAACAATCTGTGTGCTGTTCAAATGTACATTTTTGTTTTAAAATAGCCTACATTTAGGTTAATTGAGAGACAATTCATATTTCCACCATACATTAACGTGATCCTGGGATGAAACTGCAACGATAGCCTATAACATAACCCAAATAAAGTCAAGTCTCCTTTATTTATATAGCGCTTTACACAATTCATAATATGAAAATACACATTTTATTTGACTTGTAGCCTATAATTAAATTAGTCAGAAATACATATTTTGTTATATTTTAAGAAAAATATTGTCTCCCAACGTCTCGCCCCTTAAAGTCCCCATGAAATCAAAACTGAGTTGTTGTTGTTTTTTTTGTTTTAGTTTTTTGCTTTAATATGAATATGTTTAGCCTTATTGTTATATATAAGCTAGTGTGCTCCAAAACACAACATTCGCATTTAGAAAATATAAGCATTCAAAACTTAGCCTACAGTAGGCTATCTCACTTCCGCATATGGATCAATGATTTTGATGACATCACTCTGCACTTCAGCTTCTCATCAGATCTTCGGTCCAATAAAACGCTCTCTAGCGTACACTTCCCTACATTATAAATAGACTATGAAGCTGCGGCTAAAATCGGTCACTTGTTGTGTATAGTGCACTATATAGGCCTATGGGATAGGGAACGATTCAGAGAGTGTAGGCTATATGCTATCCATTGGGGCGAATGAAGTCTGCTCCAGTCCATACAGGATAGCACAGAGCGGAACATATATGCGCGAGTCGGCGCGGTATTAATTTAGTTGAATATCTGAAAATGTCACGTGTCACTCTGTGGTGTCTATGGTTTTACGCTCGTAATATTGTACATATTTTTTGTAATCAACATTTTTATATTTAGTATTTCAAAAATGTCCCGTGAACCGTCATGGTCTTTCAACTTTAGTGATGGCAGCCCCCATTTTAGATATTAATTTGTCTATGTTGTAGCCTACTGAAACTTTTTTTAAATTTTACAAAAAATAATTTGTATACCAAGCATCATTCCCAATGTCGTTTTATAAAACCAAGACAGTATTTTTGAAGGAAACTCCCTTACTTGGCAACATGTAAATAAAACATAATAATAATACTTTTAATAAATTCTGCCTCAAGCTTGCAACTCCAATTGAAGACTGTCCCAAGCATACTCATGCAGCACATTGAATTGAACTGCATTAAATTTTAATTACAAAATGAATAATTATGAAAAACGTCCACTTGAGTGAACTGCAATTGCACTGTATGAACTACAGAGGGAGACAAAGACCAAATGTTGACAATACAACACGCCCTATTTGTTCAATAACGTCATCATTACATATTCTATGTATATTATGTAATTGTAGACTATTTGTTCACTGTGTATGTGTGATTATATAGACCGGCTAGGCAAATACTTTAAACATGATCAGTGCTATAAGACAATGTTCTCAATTTTCAAATAATGTATTATCCTAAAAAAAAAAAATATTTTTACACTATACATATGATTTGTTTGTGCATCTATGACATAGTTTGAGAAGTGTGATTGTCTATGGTTTTTAAAATCTAATATGGTTTTAATTTAAAATAAATATTTTGGCACCCAGATGCCATGTGTTAAGGCTGGGGGAGAAATGTCTCTAAATAATAAGTAGTCAGATATTTGTTTTTAAATGCATTGCATGGTTTAATATACATGACAAGCTTTGACAAGTGATGAGCAACTCCATATGTAGAGCAAGTGCAATGTTTGTGGGGTGGTAAATTACCTATATAAAACAATGCAAAAGTTAAAAGTGAGTCAAGCCTGCACCACTGGAAATAAAAATATAAAACATTTAAAATACAAATCTATATATTCATAACAGCAACAGTGGAAAAAAGGAAATACAAACACATGAATAGATTTGTTACTACTTCCAGCTATGTCAACAGTCAATCTGAAAAGAGTTTGTAGAATTATAAAGCAAATGTTTAAGGTACGGTATATATTGTACTGTATATCCCATCACTGCTGCTGAACACCACTGAACAATAGCAAAAGGTTGCAATGTGTGGCTTCAGTACAAACTGCCATTGTTGACAAAGCATCCAATGGAATAATGTAATGACGCATTGATTGTTAAATCTTAATCCCGTAAACTTGCTTTAGTGCTGCAAGAATGTCTGCAATAACCAATGTAAACGCAGATGACAGCATGTGTTCAGTCACACAAAGAGCATTCGCTGCTGTACACAGTATGTCCTCATTACTGCTGTTTACCTGACAGTTTCACTTATTATTGATTGCAAAGTGGCAAATCTGAGTGACTATAAAGTTATTTTCTGAAATAAAACACTATAAAAAAACAAAATACTAAAATGAGATTCTTTGAATAGAAAACACGACAATAAAAAAACAAGTCTAATTGGAATCCAGACTTATCTTCATCTATTTCTATCAAAAGAGTAAGAGCAGCGTATACCAAAGAGGGAAAGGCTCACATGGGCATTCTCACGATAATGATTGACATTTAAGAAAAGTGCGTGTATAGGCAGTATGATAGCTCTTCAGCTCTGGCCTGCTGTATTTGTGTCTCTACTAAGGCAAAAGTCGAGGACAGACACAGACATACAGATCTTCATCAGTCTGAGATTAGATGTGAGTTATTGCCGACTTCCACTGAGACAGTGGGAGATAATGGACCAGTCGAGAGTTTGTTCCACACATCACATTATCTAGACGAGAGGGGTTTGATTTGGCAGGTCTCCTGGTTTCTCAAAGCAGCTTTCAGAGTGTTAGAACGATATCAGTGCCTGTTCTCCATTTTAAACCGGTTTCTATCAAGACTGGTCACAGGCGGTACCTGAAACAGAAAGCAATGTCCAGATTTGGTTAGAGTGTATGTAACACGAACCCTATATATAAATTGCAGTTGTGTTCCATGTCATGATGATGATAACATTGCCTTTTTTGCGATATCAAAAAAGTTAACATCATCATGGAACTCTCAAAACAACATCATTATGGAACACATGGAACACATCCCCAAAAAGGCAGCTATTAAATGTATATATATATATTAGGGCTGTGAAACAATTAATCGTGTGTAAGTGTGTATTTACAAATACAAAATAATTATACACAGTACACACAAATTTATTATGCGAACACAAACTTTTATTTTGGATGCGATTAATCGTTTCACAGCCCTAATATATATATATATATATCATGATTTGATTAGTATGGAAATGCAGATGTTTATTCATGTGGAACACAACTGCACATTTGTATTACTAATAATATATATATATATATATATATATATATATATATATATATATATATTATTAGTAAAAAAAAATTGCAGTTTTGTTCCACATGAATAAACATCTGCATTTCCATACTAATCAAATCATATTTCTATAACAAAGAGACCAAAAGTCATCCTCAAATTACAAATATCAGATGACATTGCAGGATGGATCCATGTCATGTCACAACTATCTATGCATTCTCATATTCCAACACAATTTAAACAATGTAAAATCATTGATCAAGGAGTTTACACAGAGAACAATCCCTCAGCATTACCGCTGCTGTACTTTACCTCTCATTGAATTATGTTGAGAGATCAGACTAGGTTAGTATTTACTAGACAGATATGGCAGTGAACAGAGGAGTGGTGTGAGCTTGAGTGGATGAGAATGGGAATGGAGATCCAGTGATGTTAAGAGGGGATGTGGACAAGGAAAGAGAGAAACAGACCGTGATGGTGGAGGGGTTCTAGTCAGCTACTCGGGATGAGTGGGGAATTATTTATGATGTTTCTAGTTTAGAGGTAAAATCAAAAATACCGTAAAGGTGTGAGACTTTTATTCCGTTACAGCAGGGCCCGGGTTTTCTTTATTTTCAGAGGGAATGGCTAAGTAGTCTGTCCTGTAGACACATGGGTACAAAAGAAAAAGGCAAAAACTAAGAGTTGACGGTGCACTTCTGCACCACCGTAGGTCCCTTCAGCAAACCAGCAGTCAGGACAATTACCAACATAAAAATTACTTCTTTTTTTTTCTCTTCACTCATCATCATGTTGCTCCAAACGTGTATGGTGTTTTTCGAAAAATCATTATGCAGCTCTTGCACAGTAAAGTGTTTACATGTATTTATTAGGAGCAATTTAATGTGTAAGGGAAACCTTGTGTATTTAGGTCGATTCACTGATGTTAAATCATTTAAAAAAAAATAGAAAATATTATAATAGAATATATTTAGTGCTGTCAAATCGATTAATCACGATTAATTGCACCTAACAAGTTTGTGTTTGTATAATATGTGTGTGTTCATATATACTGTATTATATATATATATATATATATGTATACACACACATATATATTATATTAATGCAAACTTTTATGTTAGATGTGATTAATGCATTTGACAGCACTAAATACAATATCATATTTTGTGAAACAAAATAATTTAATGTACTGTAGATGCTACCAAATGAAGCATATTTTTGGTTAACATTTATTTTTCAGTGTGCCATATAACAACAGTTCACAGTGTCCAGGTGCTCCAAAAAGAACAAATAGACCCTTAAACATATAATAAAATTCATAATTTAAGTCCAAATGTAAGTCAACTATTCCTATAATACTCAGTGACTCTGATTGAATATTCAATGATGCTGATGTTTGGGGTTCTCCATGTTTTCTTCTGCTGGCAGAGTGAGGACATGTCTGACAAACAAATCAACAAGAAATGACTGGCAACAAAGTAAACTTATGGTAAAGAAAGAGCAGGAAGAGATCAAATGACAGTCAGAGATAAATGAGTATCAGTTTGGAATCTGATGTGCCACCACTTTTCCCCATCTACCCTACATGACTGATGGAATTAGGTCGTACTAATGCACCCTTTTAAAAGCACTTATGCACACATTACCCATATGTGTGTGTGTTATGGTCTATCAAGTATCCAAACAACTCAGTAATCTCCAGAATACAGCGTTAAATTCATCACTAATGATTGAACTTTCAAATTAGTCAATAACGAATGATAATGTCATGTCTGAGTAAGAAAATGTTTTATTCAGCTGTCGAACAGGCCGTACTTACGCCTACATTTCCATTATGCTTGGAGTGCATTGAATAATGAAGTAAACTATTGAGACTGGAAGTAACATTTTGATGGACTTAAATGGAGCCTTTTCTCAGAAGAAGAGACATAGGCTGCATTTACACTGCAAGTCTTAATGCACAAATCCGATCTTTTGACCACATCCGATTTTTTGGCCCGCCTGTTTACATTCACTTTAGACAGCACTGGAATCCGATATCTGTGTTTACATTAATTCCCGCCCAAAATGATTTTCGGTGATCGTTTTACTATGCACATGGTATACGCTTGTGTTGAATGGCCGTGCTATTAAAATTATTTATATAATTAATGTCGGGTGGTCATGATTATTTGCCAGCATAAACAATATAACAGCTAATATAACATGACGCATTCATTTTTTGCAGCGCAAAATGATATGGAAAAGCTATAGTTATCTACAGCTCAGATCTAGAATTCTGAAGTGAAATAAAGTAGCCCTGTATTTTTATTTATTTTTTGAAGAATTCAAATTAATTAACCAGAGAGAGAGATAGTGACCTAATAGTGAAGCTTGTTGGTTTAATTACAGCGAAGTTATCACCTCAATGCTGATAAATATAATGTAGCTTTCAGTAGTGAAGCTGTTTTGTTTATAAAAGTCACGGGCAGAGGTTGAAATTCAGCTTCTGAATGTTTCTGTGTTCGGCAATTTCTTTTCTTTACAAAGATAACTATAAAGTTCCCACCTCAATAAAAAGCTGTGAGCGAGCGCATACAGGCACGTCTACCTCCTAATAGAACAATAAAAAGCTATCTTTGTGAATAAACGTGTCATCCTCGCCTTGTGGTGGCTTTGGATTCAAAGGGGAATCGGAAATGCGTGTGTTTAGATGAAAGTCGGATGTCCAGATATAGGATATGTATCTGATTTAAAACCACATTTGGAACTGGCTCAGATCGGATGTGGATAAATCGGATCTTGTGCGGATTTTTTGTGCCAGTGTAAACGCAGCCTGATTGTGGCTGAATGTTATGTTTATTGATATATTTAATATATTCATATATCTCAAATCTGACTACGCATACGTATCTATAAAATGTTTTGTTGAAAATAACAACGCGTAAAACAGACAGACAGAGTTAAGCTAATGTATGTTTCTGTCGGTGGATACGTAATTTGGCTTTCCAAATACCAGTGCCGTATGCTCTAATATGACCAGTCATTTATGCCGTCATCACCCGGGTGTTAATAGTTTGCGAGCGCAATGAGACCTAAACAGCACACGTTTCTATCGGTGTTTAAATGAAACTAATTTAAGCCTTGCAAATTTAAACATTCAAAAGCACGAAGATGCGAAAGAGAAGATTTGTGTGTGTGGTATCCGAAGTGCGCACAAGGAAGTCATGCCGTCATCACCCGGGTGTTAATAGTTTGCGAGCGCAATGAGACCTAAACAGCACACGTTTCTATCGGTGTTTAAATGAAACTAATTTAAGCCTTGCAAATTTAAACATTCAAAAGCACGAAGATGCGAAAGAGAAGATTTGTGTGTGTGGTATCCGAAGTGCGCACAAGGAAGTCATGCCGTCATCACCCGGGTGTTAATAGTTTGCGAGCGCAATGAGACCTAAACAGCACACGTTTCTATCGGTGTTTAAATGAAACTAATTTAAGCCTTGCAAATTTAAACATTCAAAAGCACGAAGATGCGAAAGAGAAGATTTGTGTGTGTGGTATCCGAAGTGCGCACAAGGAAGTCCTGTGCTTGAATGGACAAATTCACACAAACATTTTGTCAACTTGCCCTTATTGGCGAGCATCCTAGCAATTATGTCTTAAGGCGAGACACTACAGGTGAATAGGGTAAAAATTGTAACTTACAGATATCACCATGAAACTTTACCAGTTGATTACTCACATGAATAGGAGAAAAACATGTATTGCATGTTTTCTGTAATTTTATGTTTAAATATGCTAATAATCAGGCTAATGATCTAATTAAATATGCGCTAATTTGCATATATTTTGAAGTGACAAATCTGACCATTGAAAAAAACAAGGTTCAAAATTATTTTTGCATTTTGTTGACATATTCAATAAAAAAAATATATTACCAGAGGGGATTATGAATATCTCCTTTTGTTACCCTTTAAATCAGAAAATACTGCCAATAGCCTTACATTTTTTATTTCCGCCCTATTTTTAGGCATAAAATGTCATATAAATCAGGCCAAGAATGATATATCAACAAATCCCTCTGGACAAACCTTCACAATATAGTTATGAATACGACTGTAAAGTTTGGTATATGTAGGTGCTACAGAAGTGGAAAATCGTCACTAGGAGTGTGAGAAAAAAACTCATTTTGAGAAAAAGGCCTTTAAAGATTTGTATGGCAAAATTCCACTAATTTCTATTGAAAGCCATAAATTACGGACAAAATATACTTTAGGTCCAAGTAAAATCCATTTATCACACTGTTTAACATCCAAAACTCATTATTGCTTCATCCATCACTGATCATAACATCCAAAACATGAGAACACTTATAAATACGAATATAACTTTGGATCCGTGCATTATTTCTTAAAGTGACAGCAGCCTAATATTCCTTCTGTCTGTGTTTTTAATGTTAATCAAACAACAAAAGTCAAGGAAATAATAACAGCTCTTGACTGAATAGCTTTTTGAATAGCTTAACATCTTTATTTCATTTATACAGTGAAGATTATATGCAATGTTGTTTTACATTTGGTTACTTCATTCAATTTCTGTACCTGAAAACTGCTGTTAGATTCCTGAAAAAACTGAAAGACTATGTTTATTTTATTTGTATCTTTGCTCTATTGTATTTATTTGTGCGGTTGCTTGTAGTTTGATTATTTGTTCTTATGTCCTTTATTTTTATTTGACTTTCCCCCTGAACATAGCACATACCGAACCGTACAGAAACGGTGACCCTAAATCCGTTACACCCACTCACATGTATATGTTTTTGTGAACTTGTATTTTAGGTTATAGTGTTAAGTTCACATGAAAATGTAATACTCACGCAGAGTCCTGTGCCTGTTCATCAGATCTGGAGATCTTCCTATAGCAGTAGACCATCTCCACCAGTAACCACAATGTGAGAAACACCAGGAGCACATACATCATGATCTCGGAGTACAGCGCTGCAGTGTCTCGACTCGCTGAGAAAATGAAATTATGTTATCAGATGGAATTTTGTGTAATTGGTTGAGCAATCAGAAGAGGCTTGCCAGACAGATACTGTGCCAATAAGGATGTTTGTGATGAATTCAGTCTCACTCTCAAGTGTACTGGGAATGAGAACAAAAGTGCAGAACGCATAATTGGGCAAGTCACTGCTTTAATGCACTAGGATAGTTTTCAAAGCTATTTTAGGTCACCAGGAACTATAGTGGTTAGTAAAAACAAAGTGTAATACGTCACCTCAGAGATGAGCAGGCATGCTTTGCATCCAGGTGATACAAGTGTGCGCAACTGGTTTCATATAACAATTTTAACCAATTGTGTGTTTTTATCAGTTTTTTTATTGTTATATGAACACAAGCACAAGACTACAACAGCATGCATATAATAACTGTAATCAGAAATGAATTGACTGCTGGCAAGAATTCATCAAAATAATTTATGAAACTTGCTAAATAAAATTGATTTTATTTGTTAAATCTGATTTTTAAGTGAGTAAGTAGGTAGAAATAGATGGATACATATTCCTGCATGTCCTTTAGAAGACACATTACAGTAAATAATTCACATGCAATTGCAAACACAAAACCACACAATAATACAAACATGCTCGGATACATCATGTCAACTTTCCCTTGGAGGACAGTGAGACTCAAAAGTTATATTTCATACTATAAGGCCTGTAAAAAGTCTATAAAAAGACCAACATAGAGTGACTTTGTGATCAGAGGTTCTCAGCTTCATCTTTCAGAGCAGAAGCCCACCCACTATGATCTGATTATATTCAGAATGTATACACAAACTGTTTTGCATTTTAAAAAAAATTTTTTTTAAGTTGAGAATCACTGTGTATACATAGACAGTAGTGCAGCGCATGTGACATGTTTTAGAGAGAAATAATTTACTAAATCTTGCATGATTTTTGCATGATTTAAAAAAAAAGGATGTGTATATGTATAGGAGTTTATTATGTATGTCTCATGCACTGCGGTGAATAGATCTTAAATGGCATGGAATGTAAAAGCAGAGTTGTACTGTAAGTTTGTGGTTCTGGAAGGCTGGTTGCAATTCAAAATATCCTCAAAACCCATCACTTAAATACAACGTTGTATGTTTCTATCTGCGAACCGAGACACTCACAGATAGAGATGCATTGGGGTTGCATGATTAAATATAGACAAATATACGTTAGGTAAAGTATATTCGATTGAAGTGAGAGGAAGTGCTCTGCATTCAGCAATCTCAGGCATCCAGAGAATAGCATACAAACCAGAATATTTACATTACCCCTTAAAACAGATAGAGAGGTAAGTGGTTGCTTAGATAAAGCCTGAAAACAACTTCCTGCCTTCCAATAAGTAAGCTTAAATAACAATAAAAAAAAGAACAGAGCACACAATTACTAGAACAACAAACATGTCAGGACATCGTATTAAAGGAACGACTCTAGTCTGTACTGAGCTCAGTAGTGTGACAATCAGCGGCTGGAGTGCCCGCGTGAGCCACTGGGGGGCACTCCTTCTCTGTTTCACTCATTTTTATGTTTTACTCTGGACTGATTAATGTTGATTTTATGCACCTGTGTTTTATTATCTTGTTTAGCGCACCTGTCTTAAGCCTGAGTGGCCCGTTGCACCAGTGCTCAGTATTGTTTGTGTCTTACTGCATTACCCAGCGTTTTCCGAGTTCCTTTGTATTTTCTAGTTTCACGGTTCCTGGATTCTTTGCCTGTATCTGGTTTTCCCGTTTGCCTTCTCCCTGCATTGTACTTCTGATATTGGACTGCTTACCTGGTTTTGACCCCTGCCTGTTTCCTTGTACCTGTCTCTGGATTCTCCTCTAATTAAAGCCTGCATTTGGATCACCACTGTCTGTTTCCACGAGCAGTTCATGACAGAATACTGAGCCACAACTGATCCAGCGGCTGAGAGAGACACGGACCTCGTCATGGATCCCACAGCGCAGATCGTAAGCCTCCGTCAAGGGGAACGTCCTCTCAAGGTTTTTGTGACCGATTTTTTGAAGCTCTCTCGTCAGTCCTATTTAGATGATTTCTGTTTAATGATGTTCTTTCGGGGAGGACTGTCTGAACCGCTTGGCTCTACGATACCGTTTCCAAGTTCAAGCTGGACTCTAACCCAATATATTGACCTGGCCCTTTCCATGGGCGGTTCGCTTTTTACTGTGGATTTTTTGGAACTTTTGCTTCACAGAAAGCCCGACGATTCGCCATTGTACACTGAATCCACGCATCAATTGTCTCCCGGTGAAGCAGCGCTTCGTAAGGGGTCCGCCGTATCCACGCAACATGTGAATCCCGACGTTCGGACACTTCACGTGAGCTCAGTTGTATTCCTGCCTCAAGGGTTTTCTACTGAGTCTGAGCGCGTGCCAACCGAACCCACGCTTCACGTCAGCCCAGCCGAGACCGCGCTCGATGAACCAGAGCTTCACGTCAGCCTCGACGAACCGAGTGAGCCGAGTGAATCGAGTGAGCCGAGTGAGCCGAGCGAGCCGAGTGAGCCGAGTGAGTCAACTGAGTCAAGTGCATCCTGTGAGTCAACTGAGTCAAGTGCATCCTGTGAGTCAACTGAGTCAAGTGCATCCTGTGAGTCAACTGAGTCAAGTGCATCCTGTGAGTCAACTGAGTCAAGTGCATCCTGTGAGTCAACTGAGTCAAGTGCATCCTGTGAGTCAACTGAGTCAAGTGCATCCTGTGAGTCAACTGAGTCAAGTGCATCCTGTGAGTCAACTGAGTCAAGTGCATCCTGTGAGTCAACTGAGTCAAGTGCATCCTGTGAGTCAACTGAGTCAAGTGCATCCTGTGAGTCAACTGAGTCAAGTGCATCCTGTGAGTCAACTGAGTCAAGTGCATCCTGTAATGAATCAAGCCCAGTGAAGCGCCGTCGCAGAAGGAGAAGGAGGACTCGTTGGGCTCGCCAGGCTCCGGAGGGCGTTCCCAGACTCCTCGCCCTGCCGGCCCCGCCTCTGCGCCTCGCCCTGCCGGCCCCGCCTCTGCGCCTCGCCCTGCCGGCCCCGCCTCTGCGCCTCGCCCTGCCGGCCCCGCCTCTGCGCCTCGCCCTGCCGGCCCCGCCTCTGCGCCTCGCCCTGCCGGCCCCGCCTCTGCGCCTCGCCCTGCCGGCTCCGCCTCTTCGCCTCGTTTTACCTGCGCCTCTTCCTGTGGCGGTTTCCAGCCTGGAGGCTTTAGCCTTAGACTTCCCCAAGTATTTTTTGGGGGGGGGCCATAGGTACCCTGTGAGGGCCATGGAGGCGGCGCCTACATGGACCTCTACACGTCGACCTTCGGCTGAGCTCTTGTCACTGGTCCTGTCCAGCCCTGTGCTCCCTACGTCTTGGTCCTGTGTTAAGTGTGCTCCGCCCTGGTCCCCTGTTAAGTGTACTCTGCCCTGGTCCTGTGTTAAGTGTGCTCCGCCCTGGTCCCCTGTTAAGTGTACTCTGCCCTGGTCCTGTGTTAAGTGTGCTCCACCCTGTCTCCCTTCTGAGTGTGCTCCGCCCTGGCCGTCGGCACGCCCTGCTCCGCCCTGGTCGCCCACGCTCCACGGCCCAGGCCCGGTCTGCCTGTGTCCTGGTCCCGTTCCCCTGCACGGGCCTGGCCCTCCATCCCATCCCCCGTTGACCTCCCCCCGGAGCTCTTTGGAGCGTCTGGAAGCCGCTCCTTAGAGGGGGGGTTATGTGACAATCAGCGGCTGGAGTGCCCGCGTGAGCCACTGGGGGGCACTCCTTCTCTGTTTCACTCATTTTTATGTTTTACTCTGGACTGATTAATGTTGATTTTATGCACCTGTGTTTTATTATCTTGTTTAGCGCACCTGTCTTAAGCCTGAGTGGCCCGTTGCACCAGTGCTCAGTATTGTTTGTGTCTTACTGCATTACCCAGCGTTTTCCGAGTTCCTTTGTATTTTCTAGTTTCACGGTTCCTGGATTCTTTGCCTGTATCTGGTTTTCCCGTTTGCCTTCTCCCTGCATTGTACTTCTGATATTGGACTGCTTACCTGGTTTTGACCCCTGCCTGTTTCCTTGTACCTGTCTCTGGATTCTCCTCTAATTAAAGCCTGCATTTGGATCACCACTGTCTGTTTCCACGAGCAGTTCATGACAAGTAGTATCTGAGCTCAGTAGTATCTGATTTTCAAGTTACAGCATGTTGGAAATGGCTTACAGTGCAGCCATCCAAATCAAACTGTAGAGATGAGGTAATCAGATCAATTATTGCTAGACAAGGTGATTCCAGTGTGAGAAATGTCTAGCGGTGTGTACGCTCACTTACCTTTCTTTTTCACCACCAGATCGATTTCGGTTGTCTTGGTGGCAGAATGCTTGAATGAATCGAACTCAAAGAAGCGGGACACCTTACATTCGTATTTGCCAGTGTCATTTAAAGTGACGTTTTTGATACTAATGGAGAGGTCCTGCAGGTCCTTGCTGCCGCTCCACGTCAGACGGCTCTTCCACTGCACATCTACGCCCTCTGGCTCCTGCGGCAGGCGGTCATACAGATAGATCTGTATTGGAGAGATGATTATGTGTTAGATATATTCATTTATTAAATACAACATGTATAAAAAAAAAAAAGAGGTGACCCTTGAGAAGTGACCTCACAAGCATATTTTCGTTATCTGGACCGGTGTAGGACCACTCCACTTTGGTCTCGGCAGAGATCTCCTCTCGTTTCATGCAGTAGATGCAGGTTAACTTCATCGCACGCCCTACAATGGCCTCTGAGTTGGATGGCACTTCCACACACACCAGTCGGACCTCCTGCACTGCAGAAAGCACAGAGAGTATTACTACATACACACATGCAAACTTCATAAAACTATCTGTCGGTCGGTCGGTCTGTCTGTCTATTTATCTAGCTAGCCATCGCTCCAAAGATGGAAAAGAAAGAAAGATCGTATCTAACTATCTATCTATCTGACCCGTATTTACTATACAATCCCCTAAAAAAGGCCTCGTCGACATGACAGCCATCAGCACAGATCCTCAGCAGAGACCACAAGAACCAGACAGGTCCTCCGCACAGACCCTATGGTCCACTTGGGCTACATACTGGCGTGATGAATCGATCTTCAAGCCAAAGAATATTTGAATGCTACTGATCATCATGAATCATAGTCACACCGTGTTCATTTGTTGGCCAGAGGAGAACTGCCCCCCCCTACTGAGCCTGGTTTCTCCCAAGGTTTTTTTCTCTCCACTCTGTCACCTGATGGAGTTATATATAGTTACAATAGTATTGATCTTATTGTTCTGACTGTACTGACGCTGCTGTATGAGAACTGAACAGAGCTGGACGATGACATCACTGTTTTCTACCGATCTGCTTTAAAGATGAAATTACCTAATTTAATAATTTATTATCTTTACAACGAAACTGACTTCAGCTGAACAACAGCCGAAATACATAATTTTCCTGTTATCACTGTAAAGCTGCTTTACATCTATCTATCCATCCATCCATCCATCCATCCATCCATCCATCCATCCATCCATCCATCTATCTATCTATCTATCTATCTTTCAACAACATGTAGGACATACAATCATGCTTTTAATAGCAATTGGAGTGAAAAAATTAACACCTTTCCAAAAATGTATCTTCAACCTGCATATATTTTATGGAGGTCAATTAAATCTGAGGCAGAGTTTTCTCAAGGGAGCACTAGAGAACGAAAAAAACGAGACAGAGAGATTATTATCCATTACAAGCTACAATTTCAGAAAGAGCTCACAGCACGTTCTTCTCCCGATCAGACAAAAACATACTTTAAAGTGCACCGATTGCTGCAGACACATGTTCAGTATTGACCGCAGAGAACAACCCATTAAGCAGGGGCCGGGCCGAGGCCTCAATGATGTGAAGATTGTTCTGGAGGGTTCACTCGACTGTGAACATAACCTCTCTGCTGCCATTGTTGAAATGGAGACCATCTTACATAACTCACAGCCTCTAGCACAAGCTGTCAACACTGATCGTGCCTTTTCTGTTTGACGGGTCATATGGGCCAATGAAAAACACTAAATGTAGTTGTCCAGCCCACAAGCATACTGTAGATGATGTATAATAATAACTAGTTGTGACATACTTGGGCACTAGTCAAAGAATGTGAACTTGGTGGTAGATGAAATACAATTCAAAATCTATTTCAGAACTTAATATTCTGATGACACCAGACTGCCACAGTCTGTGAAGAGAGGCTGTCTGAGTCATTGCCACTTATGTTACTGTTTACAGCTGAATCAATGCCATCTCTGTATGCAGGGATTGTACTTGTATTTTATATGTAAATGTGTGGCTCATAATGTTCAAGCACCTCATATATCTCAAACACGGTCTATACTAATGCTCTGTTGTTTATTTAACTGGTTTAAATGGTTTCTGTATCCTATGAGATACAGTCATTTAAGAGGCTGGGGGGAGCGAGGTAATGAGAATAATTTCTGATTAAAAAAATATTGAACAGGGTGTCCCTACAAATACTCAAGTGGATTGACAAAAACATATTTATGTAAAAGCAATATAATAGCATGCTGTAAACACACATTGATATCTTTTACATGTACATGGGAGATACAAACTGTAAAATAAAAAACAAAACATGCAATAAAAAATAAAACATTGGGAATAAATTTATCTTCAGAGGTCTATTTATGTTTCTGTATTGCATATATGACAACCACACTAGTTAGAAATTGCTTACAGGACAAAACCTAGTATTCAGTTTCTATATATAATATATAGCTATATATAACTATAATAAAAACTTTTATTATCTCAAACTATAAACTATTATCTCACTAGTATTTTCTTTCTTTATTTTTTATTTTTAAATGACAAAAATCTGTCTGTTACAAAAATACGTTCGAATTAGACATTTAAAATATCAAAACACTTACCAGCAAATAGGAACAGCAATAGCAAATGCAAAACAAGCCTCGTGTGAGTTGCCATGCTGGGAGTTGTAATAACAGGGCGGTGTCTCAGATTGAGTCTTCCTGTTAGTACAGAGAGAGAGAAAAAAAAGAAAAGTCGACACTGAAACTTAATTTTAAAGAGGTTAAACGCTTATATATGACTGAATGAATATGGGGTTCAGCACCACGGACAGCGCCCAACCGCGCGCGATTGTCAGATACTCACTATTTAAAGCAGATGTTTACATCGCTGACACAGAGATAGGTCTGTACAGATGATACACTATGACTTTAATAACAAGCTGTGAATGAAACAACTCGGAGGAGCTGAGGTGTACGGGACGGAAAGAATGTTTTCATGCTTTTCAAGAAAAAGTTTGAGGTTTCTTACCGAGATACAAACATCCGTAAACGTATTAAGCTAGAAGCGGACGCTGCTGCTCCATGACAATGCTCGTGAAACTAAAGACCTGTGGATCTTGATTCCTGTAGAAAATGCGCGCGAAGTAAAGAAATCCAGCGCCTCCAAAACGAGCTTCTAGAAGATGTCAGTAACAGAGAAGGATTACTGATTCCTTAATGTGTTCCCTTTTGCATCCACATGAGCAGTACAGATGCTCCATCGTCAAAGCACCGACCGCAGCTGTAGAATAAGAGACGCCTGCTTTGTTTTCTTACTAAGTAACCACTTACTCATGACAGACATGCTCTGTGCGCATGCGCCGCTTGATCCACTTTCAAATTGGCGTCGTTGCTTAGTAAATTGCAAACGTCTTTTAGAACAGAAAAAAACTTTTTTCGCTGATAAAAAACATGATTTTAAAGGTCCTTTTTCATAAATAAGTTGAAATTGTCACGTATTTTAAATGTTATAATAATTGTATAATATATTTTTTTCACAATTGTTTACATTAGGCCTACATACATTTATTACAAACCAAACAATGGTTTCACATTTTTGCATGTTAACGTTAGCTCTTGTGTAAATTGTTGTCATTTAGACTAATTGTTTTATGGTTTAATTTAGCTATAAAGCCTATACACTATAGAAATGATGAAACAAATATTATTGGAGTATTTCTTTACTTACTACTAAAGACTATTTCAGTCTTTCTACTTCAAAAGTCCACGTTTAATTCAATGTGTTAACTTACTTGGCGCTTCTTTCTTATTATATTGTAAAATGTAACTTATTAGCAATTTCTAAGTGAAAATTGTTTCTACACCAATTTCTTTTCAGAGTGTTTAATAGCAAGTTTAAATGTGACAACTTGCCCCATACAGTGTGACATGTATTTCCCCACTTTTTTATATATATATATTTTGTTTTAGTATCTTAAAATCAGTGCCATTGTTTTGTCTCAAGATGCACACCAGTAATATTTTTTTTCTAAGACACATTTATAAAAGCTACTTAAATGTCCTAATTAAACTAAGGCCTAATCCTGGCTTAATATAAACCCTGTCTGTGAAACCAGACCATAGTGTTCAATAAACTTAAACTGTGTTCCAGGCAATATCAGTGGAAATGTTCAGTATTTTTTTCATAGCCAAAACCGTGTCTGCACAAAAATGAACCTTCAAGAATTAACCTAGATTGTTCTATTCAAGGCCCGATGCCTAATGTGTGATTTGTTCATATGTGGCAGTGGAGTCCTCATGTGCAACAGAACGTGACAGATGTGAAGCCGAAGCTTCGTCAGAGCCCACACATTTAACACACATCAGTGAGTCGTACACCAGCATCCATCGTTCAGTCATCAGCTCCTGTCTTCTCTCCCCTCATAAACAACATCCATCAACCCCAAGTGAGAACAGCACATCATGAGCTGCATCTGTAGGCTACTAGGCTTCTATTGTATTCGCTCGAGAACAGCAGCATCATTCAAACCCACACACTGGTCCTACTTAACCTACGCGTGGTCGGGGAAGCGGCTTCAGTGCAATTACTGCAATTATTACACGCATACCGAATCTATAACCTTTCCAGCTTTCAGTCATCACATGGATGACGAGTTCTGAAGAAATTGACAAATGCAAAATGGCATTTTGAGCTGAAATGTGCCATATGGTGAAATAGGCGCACAAAATCAAACCGCTTGTAGACTGCATGGCTATTAAGTTAAAACACTTTCAGTCACATGACTGACAGCACATATATATATATATAGGTCAAACGCTTGATGAAAAAAATCTGAGATAAACGTGTTGCACTCCAGTAATCCATACAGTCTGAAACGCATATGCAAATGCTATGTTTATGCTCACGACGGCTTAGCCATCAGTGTAGCTACAGTGTACATTTATGCCCATCTTGCTTTTCTACACACAAAAGGACTCGTTACGGTACCGTCGGGCAGGATCATTTGTTGGGATTAGATCCCTGTTTGAATATTAACACAAGCATAAGAAATGCGTCTAATCTTACAATTAGAATGTCGACGATTTTAATCTGGACAAAGTAGTAATGTATGGGAACCCAGTGAAGCTTAGTACAAAGGTCAGAGTTAAGGATTACAGATTTCATCATTGGGATTATGGCTGCTTTATTATGTTGACCTCACAGGAAGACAAAGAGCACATGATTCACAGTCCTAGAACTACACAACCACCAGTGTTTCCACCAGTCGTGCCAAATGCTTTCCAGTCTATTCGGACAAACAGGAAATTAATTGTGGAAGGGATTGAAATGAATCTCTCTTAGGGTGGTGTGTTTGTACAGAGCTCTAATACAATGGCAGGAGTGCATTGCTTAAAGAGGGAGATTTTGCCAGTAGGCTTGGTCTCAGCACAGGCTAAAAATGGCAGGCCTGTGGTGGTTGCTATACCCACGAAACAGGGAAACCATGGCAACAGCAACGCAAAACGACAGCATGGAGAGAGCAGGCCAGTGTAATGCTTTCATCCAGCAGTGGAGGATAAAACCCTGTGTGTCTGTTTTTTAGCTTCAGTAAATGAATAGTTTACATTATTACGGTGGCCCAGTAGTGCACAACTCAACGAAATTTAGAAAAAGCAAACAGAAGTTCACAACACAACAAAATGAATCCACAACACAACGGAAATGAGCCACAACACAATGGAAATGTTGTGCTGTGGCTCATTTCCATTGTGTTGTGGATTCATTTGTGTTGTGGCTTAATTTCGTTTTGTTGTGAACTTATGTTTGTGTAGTAATCCGTTTAGAAATAAATGAGAGTGAGAGAGATACAACTAGTGTTATTCCAGTGTAATAATAATAACCCCATATAGCACCTTTAAATGTACATCTCAAAGCGCTGAACAAAAACAATTAAAACAGCAAAGATACAACACACAAAAATACATAAATACAAAGAGAATAAACATAAAAGACTATAAATCAATTAAAAGCTAACCTAAAAAAATGAGTTTTAAGCTGAGATTTTAAAATACCAAAAGATTTTGCTTGCTCGATCACTGGTCCTCTCTGTGTTTGAGGATACGCCACGGTCATGAATTCAGAAAATGCAACTGAAGTGTTCAGTGCAAACTCATAATTAAAGTAATTGAAATAAAAAATATACAGTATTTATATACACGTCACATATACTGTATATAAATTGAAATAGACATATATAAATACAAAATAACCCGACATCAATACACACAAAGTCATAAACCAATCCACCAATTTAGTTTCACTTCACACTCAGATAAAAGTAACAGGTCACATAATAGTTTTGCAATGCATATTTTCTCTAAGAAATGCATATATTCCATAAACACGTGCCATATATATATATAATATTTCGTTTACAGTCTTTGTTGGCTGATTAACAGATTCTCTGAGTTCAAGTCTGATGAGCTAGTGCCTCAAACTACAGTCCAAGAATCAAGGCACTAAAGAATGTTCATTGAGAATGGAAAAGTCCATAAGGAAACAAAGTTCAAGCGCGAAAATGACTCCTATCCAGGCCGATGCCTCCCAAAAAAAAATGCTCCAAGGAAAGTTTCAAAGTGTTCATTTCATTAGTTTGCTAGGCCATTAAACAGTCCATGTTCTCTTGGCTTTTAACAGTCCATGTTCTCTCAGCCTACAGGTTATGTCAGTGAAGGCAGTCAGCGAAGGCATGATGGCAATGTGTGTCATTACAGTCCTGCAATGCCATCTGAGACCTGTTTAAGTGAAAGTTCATTCAGTTTCTTTCCTTGACTGGATAACAGATGGGGGCTGTGGGGGCTGAGGGAGAGAAGTAAATTGACATTGGTACCCAAGAATTCATATTTGGGGTCCATGTGTGTATGGGGTGTGGGTTAAAGTAATTTCTTGCATTTTTCACACTTTAGCATGCGGAGTTCCTAAGTTTTCATATGTGAATCTCTTTGGTGGCCGTCGCTGTCGAGCTCCAGATGGTTCCTGGATTTCTCTGCACAGGTAAGTGTTGATCAAGTAAACGTTGCTCTTCAGCAGGTGCGTTTTGTTCAGGCAATATCGTTCAGGTAACTGTTGTTCTTCAGTAGGTGTTTTTTGTTCTTTAGTGGGTGAGTCGACATGCGCTAGTACATCTTGTTCCGATTCAGCTAGATGTGGCAACACAGTCGAGTTAAGCATTTGTTCTGACTGTTCTCATGATTTTTCACAGGTAACAGTTGTGATGTGGTTTCCACTTCTATCTGGTTATGACTATCTTGTTGGGCCCCAAACTGGTAGGACTTCACTTGGACATACTCATCGTCACTTTCACTGTCGTTCTAGCTCATGTTCCTCCCTTCTCTTGGAAGGTGAAGCTGTGTGTTTTTGTTGGTGTTTTCGCTTCGGTGTAGTGTTTTGAGTCTGTCACCAGAGGTAAGTGATCACAAGGGAGAAGATGATTGATGCAACACTCTTGCTCTGCCTTTGCCCTGTTCTGGTTTTACTTCATAGATTGGAGTATCCTCCGCAGCCTGGCGGATGACAATATGGACTTCATCCTCCCAGTAATTTCGAAGTTTTCCTTCTAGTCATGTTTTTCACGAGAACTCTGCTGCCAGGATATATGACTTTTTAAATTTCACTGTGTTGTGCACTACTGGGCCACTGTACATTATAGATAAATAAATTATAATATAATATAATAAATTATATAGTTATATAAATATAATAAATATTTGATATTTATATTTGAAAATGTTTTAAACTCGAGACCACATTTAAAATCTGCAGTTCAAAATTTAAAACGTACAACAAAAAACAGTTAAGTTAAGATTTTTTTTTACATTTTTAAGAATTTAAAACTAAATTAAGAATAAACTATAAATAGTTTGTCTAAACTATAAAACATTCTCTTTATTAACTTCAGCACATGAATATTTTATATATATAAAAAAAAAAAAAAAAATTGGAAATAAGACAAATTTGAATAAAACATAATAACATTTTTTAAATGTGATATACTGTAATATGATAATATCATTTGTAATTAATACATTATATTAAATTTGAATAATAATAATACAAAATAGACATTTTCACTAATAGTTCATTTGAGTTCGCCTTGTAGAAGGAAAAAAACCCTGTCTTTTGAAGCTCATAGTGGGCGTAGATCAGTCCCAGGACAGAGCATAATGACCTGCATGATTCTCAGAAAAGCTCTGCATGCTGAGTAGGTCAAGAAACAGAGAGGCCATTCTGCCAGTCTGCATACATTGAAAGTCACAGCAGTCTCGTTGTTTGCTGCTGAAGTGTACAACAACAGGGTGTTTTTTCAGCTGTTTAAGAACAAGTTCCTGACAAAGATGACGTTTCATCCAAACTGTGCTATTCCAACCATCTTGCTGTTGCAAAGAGAGACTATGTCCTATTATGACATCTTATGCTTGCAGGTTTAAATGCTATATCAAAAACTGTCATATTGTAAATGATTTCCAACAGGGAACACTTGCCACATCCTACATTTACATCCTACTCCATGACATATCTGTTTGAAACCATCTCCCATGAGGAAACACTCCAGCTTTTACCAATACTGCTGAACCTCCTCTCAATACAAACCTACACAATATTTCTTTCTGACCTTCTCCCATCAATCTCACCTCATCAATCCATTCTTGACAAATGCTGCATCAGATTTGAACACAAACCCCACAGATATTAGTAAGCACTAATATCTGGTTACTGGATTATTTTGTTGAGAATATCATTTTAAGATTAAGCCATACACATATTATCAAAATTACAACAGATTAAAAACGAATTTCACGCTTTTATGTTTGGGTCTATATGTAAGTGCAGAGTGAATATTTTTCTCAATGGCTCTGGGTTAGTGTAAAGTAAGGTTAGCTGTAACTCAATCCAAGTAACTTAAGCAATTAAAGGGGTCATGACATGAGAAACCAAATTTGCCTTGATCTTTTGGTATATAAGAGGTCTTTGTACCATTAAAACGTCCTGCAAGTTTCATAGCTTAAGACGTCCTCCCCATTATAAACGAATCATTTATTTAATCAAGCTCTAAATACAGCTCGTTCTGGATCCATGGTAAGAAGTGACGTCACGGTACGAAGTGACGTACCAGCGTTTGCATACGACCGCCTCCGGCACAAGACAACTACGCTTAAAGCGCAAGGCAACTACGCTCATTTCGTATCATTGTCGCGCCCGCGCGCCGCGCGCCTCACTAGTGTTCAGTCGACGGACAGCGTACAGGGAACTGTACAGGGAAATTACGATGCCACGCAGATGTGCTGTTCCTGGCTGTGGACAAACAACATCTTTGAATATGCTGCGAAAGATCCAGACGTCAGGGAAAATGGAAGCACTTTATTTTTTGCAGACGTCTCAGTCACGGCAGTGTTAGTTTAAGCGTTTGTTCTGTACATGTGAAGGATGACTGTTTTGAGCTTTGCCAGAAAACTGTTGCTCAAAGATAAGTCCGTGCCGACTGTTCTGGGCTCAACATCGACGACGCAAACTGTAAGTAATGTATTTAAAACTTTAAACTACTTTTTAAATACGCTGAAAGATCCAGTCGTCAGGGAAAAAAATGGATGCACTTTATTTTTTGCGGACGTCCCAGTCACGGCAGTGTTCTATACATTTAAGGATGACTGTTTTGAGGAAAAAATCCCAATATGATGCTTGGCTTTGCCAGAAAACTGTTGCTCAAAGATAAGTCCGTGCCGAATATTCTGGGCTCAACAACGACGACGCAAACTTACTTTTTACCATGGCTAATATAAACACATTTGTATAAGAGAATCTTGAAAATATGTCGCCTTTCTAGTAGGCCTACATGTGATAGAAAATTAAAAATGTTGCCTTTATCAATGCTGCATCTTCAAATATGGCCTGTGCATGCATTTTTGTCCGTGGTACACCCTATCATTTCATTGGAATTAGTTAAATAATGTTAAACTGTTAGCAAATTAGGCTATATGATAATTATGCAACAATAATCTGTTTTCAAGTGTCTCGGGTTAATTTTTTTTTATTAATTCAAAATAGTTTCACTTTACATGTGGACACGGGCTGAATAGTTTCACTTTCCATGTGGACACGGGCTGATCCAGTCTTCGTTGTTGTGGTGATCGTTCATTTTCCTCTGATTCCTCATCTTGATTCCGGCTCAAACATAATAAGGTTTTATCATTGCAAGAGCCATCGCTTCGCATGCATCACCCGCTATTAAACAGTTGCGCCGAATCCGCACAGGTTCTGGCTGGGGGCGTTAATAATTGATGCATAGGCACTGACGTTAGCCAATCATAACAGTGGGCGTTAACACTGAACTCTTAAAGGGGAAACACCCCCAAAACAGACTGTTTGAATCAGAGGATGAGAAACAGGGTGGGAAAAGGTCATAAATCACTAAATTTTAAAAGTTTTTGGTAAAAAAAACTATAGTAATACTATATTTGCACCTAAGGGAACATAATAATGAAATATAAAAAACCATGTCATGACCCCTTTAACTAACAAAACACTTGTAACTTCTGTTACAGCTATTGAGACATCAATTAAGCATGGCTGATACAAATGAAGGTTTTCAAATAAAATATTTTTTATTAAACAATGACAGACAACAAAAATGTGTGAGTGTGTGTGAACAAGAAAAACAAAAACCAGGGACAGGTGATCCATGAAACAGACAGGACTGGTGATGGCCATAACAATCCTAGAGGTCCAGCATTGTTCTCACAAGCCGCTTCACTCAAGACAACAAATGAAAAGTTAGTATATCCCAAAAATTAAATAAAAAAAAAGTTGCTATAAAGGTGGTAGCGATTCATTACCGAACTAATTAGATGCTACCTTCACAGCTGGCGAAGTCACGCTAACTAGCAAGCAGGTTATAGAAAATTCACGTCATAGAAAATTGGTTGACAACCAAGATAAAATATAAATAATTACGCTGTGCATGTACAAATGAAGTAAGGAATAATTGACGACAGGCCGTTGAATTATTATAAAAATAATGCACACCCGAGGTGGTAATGCGGTCACGACGCGAAGCGGAGTGGCCGTTACACCTCGGGTGTGCATTATTTTTATAATAATTCAACGGTCTGGAGTCAATTATTCCGCTTATACTACAGTTACCACACCTCGAAATATTGTTCAGATGATGTATTTCAAGACGTTTGTAAAGTTTTTGTCATTAAAACGCTCTTGTATGTAGGACTAATTCCTTGCGCATCTAAACCCATGCTCCGTTGCTAATTCCAAAACGTCATTTTAGAGTTAGTAACGGAGGTTTGAGCCGCTGATAGCAGAGTAATGCTGGACACACACGTAACGACTAGAAACATTCTCTGACTGTGAATGCAGCAGATTTTAAACACCGCTGTGAACCGACTGAACGCGCTGAAAACGCGTGCATGATTAGTCATGACTCATAAGTATCAAATTACATTCATAACCGGCCTTAGAGAGAAGCATGTGCGTCAATATTATTATTTATTTATTAATTCAATTCGTTTTAATTAATTCGTTCATTCTTTTTTTCTAGTGACAGTAGACTAGAAGACTAATAAATGAAACACAAAGCCCTTTTAACAAGTATAGGCCTATCAATTTTATTTATTTGTTATATTATCTTCAATAATTACGAAAACCCGTGCAACAGGACTATCAATTTATTTAAATATTCAGTTTAATTTTTTATTGATTATATAGGACATTGAAAATTGCAGATCAAGCGCATGGGCTGCAGTTTCTCTTGTTATGAATTGTATCCTATTGTCCGTTATTACAGTTGACTACGCGAAGTGATATGGAACTGTAATGAGGTCAAGACCTGCCTGGAACTACTTTAGCCGTGCGGTTCCCTGAATATAATTGCACACCTCAGAACGTTCGTCAACCAATCAGATTCAAGCATTCAACGGCCCTGTAGTATAAGACCAGTATAAGCATCGCAAAGGGCCTCTAAAACAATATAGACAGTTGACAATTCAAAAGAGGTCGATATTTCAGCAAGTTACCTCTCGAACAACTCGACGCGCTGCAATGTAAGTGAATGGGGTTCAACCATACAGTATATGGGTTCAACGCCCAAATGACAGTGTTTGGAACTAATCTGATCTTCACATTCCGGAAGTAGGCGGTTAAAAGCACCGCCATTTTTTACAACGGAGGTCTATGGGAGTTTCGCAACTCTTTCTCTCTATGGCTCTGGTCAAACCTACTTCATCAGAAAAAGAACCATTCCAGACCGGAAGTAACTTTTCAGACTGTGATTAAAGATAACCACGGCAAACAATTTTTTTCTGTGTATTAACTTGCACGGATGAATTGTTCACCACAAGACATATCCGCTAACAAAGTAAATAGGGTCAATTTTGGTTTTATGCCGACTTTAAAGAGTTATAAGCCATGAATCAAGCCAATCAGCTACGAGGTCTATCACAACACTACACATTTTGATTTGAAGCAAAACTATTTTTGAAAATCAGACAAAAAGACAAAACACTTAGCCTAGAAATCAAGACGCACCCTAGCGGCAGCAAAATGTATTTTGCAGCCAGGGCAGGCTAGCAACTCTCCATAGACCTTCTAGCTGCAAAAACCTAAATTGGGTCAGGCCAATCACGTCGTGTATAGGCGGGGGCAGGCTTAACATATGACGACAGAGTTGCGACGCCTGCCACTTGAAAACAAAGAATGGCGGCTGCGGATGGAGAACAGCAGTCTTTCGAATCGGCTTTGGCCGCGACTCTGGAGGACTTGGAGTTAAGTTTTTCTTTAAGAAAAGAGCAAAGAACGGCACTTAAGTCATTCTTAAAAGAGGAAGAAGTGTTCGGAGTTTTGCTGGACTGGATCTTTGCCCCTCTGACTACGTCACCTTCTTCGTTGCTCTGGTTGGTTGTAGCGCTATCCTATTGCGTGCAGAGGGATTTTGAGAGACAACCGTTTATCCCGCCCCTCGGATTAAGCCGCGTCTATGGAGAGTTGCCAGACTAAAGATCTTGATGTAAGTCTGGCTTGCCAGGCTACAAAACACTAACAGCATAATTCAATTGAAAAAAGATGGAGAAATATAAAACTACTCATTTAGAAATGTTGATTTTATATATAAAAACTATATATTTTAAGTTTATTGTAAAACATGCATATAAATATAAACATTTAAGTATTTTGAGAGCATAGGGAGATCGACTCAATTACGTAATTCGCAACGCTTCTTGGAAGTGGGCGGAGCTAAGGAGCTATTTTGGCGCGTGTTGTTTTTTTGACTCTGAGTGGTGTAATTTTCTGTATAGCAGCATGGGTAATGCAATTTTTCAACAGGAATTCTGCTGTTAAACATGATTATTTAAATAAAAAAAAGCTGAAATAATGCAGGTTGATGGGTTCAGAGGAAGAAAATACCATGGATTAACAACCTTGCAGCTCATAGTAGGTCTGTCTTTAAAGGCTTTAAAGTTAGTATTTAAAATCTATTTCCTAATGGTATTTTTACTTCCATAACACGACTGTTAGCATTCTATAAAAAAAAAGTCAAATATGGCAGCCCCATTCTATGAAATAATTGCTTTGTTTTCTGAGGACTTCAATTTTATCAGTCTAGCTTTACAGTAGAAATGTTATCCAAAGTTTATTCTATGAAATAAGCTTGAGAAAAATATACCTAACTTATATCATACAGTTCATCAGTTTTGATGTAGACAGATAAGTATAAGACAGATAAATATTTAGCCTACTAAGACGCATTACCAACAGATATTTCTAGAAGATCGAATACAAATGGACAATTTACTTTTAAAAGATTTATATGCCTTTATTTGAATAATAAATGACAACACTTACGGCAGGATGGTCGCTTAATGGACATATCAACAATAGATCTTCAGCCCTTTAACAGTGGACAATATTTCTGCCAGTAAAACAGTGGTTTCCATAATAAGCTCCACTGCACCGTGGACTCGAGATCTGACTATGAGTTCATTACTCAAGTGGAGTGCTCTCAGGTATTGCAGCTGTCCATTTAATGAAGAGAGCCAGGACAGGAATAGGCATGATCACAGCTACCTCCTCCAGAAATACAGCACGACAACCTGTTCATTAATAATGTATATTAAACAAACAGAGCAAAAGCAACAATATTTGCATTTCCTGCTTCCCAAGCAGCAAAAGAATAGTGTTAAAGTTTTTGTTATAGTTATTAAGGTTAACCCAAAAAGATTGATATGCACAAAATAAACAGCAAAAACAAAAACACTGACAATTATAGTTATTGTCACTACAATGATAATAATATTAATCATAAAGACAATGACCATTAGGATTGTTTTTGTTGATATTAGTTGTAATGATAAGTGATGTTTTTGCTACCACTACAACTACCGGTAATATTAATATAAAAACAACAATTACAACCCCAATTCCAGAAAAGTTTTACAAAATGTCCCAGCTTTTCTGGATTTGGGGTTGTGCTACAGTATAATTATCATTATACTGCAAAAAAATGATATACACTGATATAAAACATTGTAGCAGTGTCAATAGAGGATTTAAAAACTTTAAATGCTAAGCTTCTCAAAAGAATACAGTTTAACACTAAAAATGCATGGCCCATCTAGGAATACATGTAAACATCTACAAAATAAGGTTTGAATGTGAGAATAATAAGATGTATGAGTGCCTTGCAATCACGGTATCTACTTCAGCAGCAGTACACTGAGGCTGACAGGTATGTGAAGTGGAAAGTCTGCTCTGGATGCCACGTGGATACACTGTGTGGATACACACAATCTAAGTGATAAAGGCAGACGGCAAACAGCCAATGGAAGTTTCTTGAGCGTATCAGCTCAAGGACAGAGAGTTGTAACACCGATAGAGCGAGATGATAGCTACTGCTTTCCCTTCCCAATCTGTTCACAGTCTGTTCCCCTAGAGGAATAGAGTTTAGCCCGGCTCAGAGCACGAGCACGCATGAACTGTTAGATTACAGACTGGAAAAGCAGAGAACGAAACAGAGATAAAGAAGAGAGTGTGTTTAATTAGTAACATTTTACATGTTTCTTGGACCGACTCTTAAGAAATGGGAAACTTTTTTGCATAAATGTACTGAAACAAGACTTGGGTTTCATTTAGATTTAGATTTTAGGGCTAACAATCATGTTCAAAAATGAAGATAAACAATTTAAAAACACCTACACTTACGTAAAGTCAATAAGATATTTTTTAAAGAAATTAGTACTTTTATTCAGCAAGGATGCATTAAATTGATCAAAAGTCATAGTAAAGACATTTGCAATGTTACAAATGATTTCTATTTTAAATAAATACTGTTTTTTTCAGCTGACTCTCAGCTGATCCACGTCTACCTATAGGAATATGACGGCTATCACTGTATACATATATAAGCTCGTCAGTATTATCAGCAGCTATCGCGTTTCTCAGGAGTGAATTACCCTCCTACATCCCCAGCTCCTCCTCTCGCCAGTCAGGATTTGGCATTCTGATTCCCCTCTGAATCAGACTAAATTCTCGAAAAATGTTGTACATTAAAATATTGAATTAATAATCTGCAATACATTCATGCTGGTTCTGTTGTATGTATATACATACCGCCAATCCTAACTGTATGCTAATAAATATTAAGCAGCACAACTGTTTTCAACATTGATAATAATAATAAATGTTTCTTGAGCAGAAAATCATCATATTAGAATGATTTCTAAAGGATCATGTGACACTAATATATTCTCATTTTAATATTTAACAGTATTACGGTTTTTACTGTATTACTGATCAAATAAATGCAGCCTTTGTGAGCATAAGAGACTTCCTTCCAAAACATTTATAATAAAATCTCATCGACCTCACACTTCTGAAAGGTCCAAAGTGATTGTCGCTGGTACAGTAACCTGTTATATTAGGAATGGCTCCTCACGCAGTCACACGCTTTTCCTCATCTTTGTCCATGTGCTTGCTCTGCTTTTTCTTGTTGCTGGACTTCCCTGCGGCAGGTGTCTGTTTCTCTGGTTTGCGTCTGCTGGGTGTCTGGCTGTCTTTCTGAGCGAGCACTTTGCTGTGATCTGCTCTGTCTTCATTAGGACTCAGTTTAGACAGTCTGTCTCTCATCTCCTTCAGCCTCTGATCCACCGGACACTTCTGCAGCTCCAGCATTATCTGCTGCTCCTGAAAGCATGGGGAGTGTGAGAGACAGACAGAAGTGAGAAATACATGTTACAACGTAAATGCATTTGGCACTCCCTCCCAGTTGTGGGGGTTCTAGGGGTCTCCACTGGCTGTTACCTGTAGCGGTTTGTCAAACTTGGACTCGTTCCTCTCCGGTGGGCTACGTATGAGCATTGCCCTGTGGAGTTCAGAGGAGAGCTGCTGGTAAACTTCATTAAGTCTGCTTATTTCTCTCTCCACACACAGCACCTGAAGCACAGGTAGAGGAAATAGGGACATTTCCATAGTTGTACACTCTTCAGAATAAATAAAACATAAGATGTAAAAGTGCATTCACTCACTGGGACTTGAGTCTTTAGTACAGTTTGCCCTCGTCCTGCAACAATATACACAAAAGACCCAACATATTTACTATGCTAAGAATGTTTTCAGTAAAGAGTTCTCATAAAACAAGTAATCCCTCACCATCTCCATGTCTGTCTTTCAGAGTTGGTTTTAGTTCCTGCAGGAGCTGTTCCAACTTGAAGTATTTATATACTTGAAGTCTAAAATCAATTGAGGAACTGAGTTAATGTGTCCTTAATGCTCATGTTTTAATATGTTCTTGAAGTCAAATGCACCTTAGATTTGATACTAACCTCTCTGCCAGCAGGTTCTGTGAAAAATGGGTTTCAATAGGTATTTTTTTTACACTGAAGAAGTTCTCTACTAATGTTCCAAAGGCCTCCGGAGAGTTTTCCTTGTCCATCTAACAAGTGAAAAAGTCTGTTATAGCTCTCCCTGGATTTCATATAAATATTCCAAACAGGTGCCTTACCTTTCCTTTCCTCTGGTCTTCGGTGAAAGAGTGATGAAACAACTGCACGCTTAACGCCGATATGGCCAAGTGGAAGGCTTTTATGAAGTCGAGAGATTTTGAACCTGTAAAAATGTAAATGGTAAAAGATTTTAACTTTTAATATTGCAGCTCCTTAAGTTTGGAATACATTGCTGATGTCACTGAAATGTGTAAAAAGTGATCAGTTGACTTAAAAAAAGTGAGGAAACCCATTGCCTTAAAATGCTTAAGTAAATTAAGCTATGTGTTCATATGTGAATATATATGTGCATATTTAAGTGTCTTATTTTGTCTCTTAGTATTTTTTAATAGATTTTTCACTACTGTTCAAAAGTGTAATTATACATTTAAGTACTGAGTAATAACAATTCACTACATGTACTTACTATAGGGTTAGAGTTAGGATTGGGGTTTGGTTTAGGGCTAGTCGCATGTAATTATGCATAATTTATAGTTATTACAACAGTAACTACATGTAATGTGTGTAAGAAGGACAATAAAATTAAGTGTTAACTTTTTTAAAGAAAATAATACTTTTATTCACCAAGGATGCATTAAATTAAATACCTCACAATATTACTGTATTTTTGATCAAATAAAGCTTTTTGAACGGTAGTGTTTGTCCAGTATGCTTTTGATTTCAGACTATCATTGTAAACAAGAATTCTTTCCAATGACATGTCTTCTTAAATAGTGACTTGTCTTGTTAAATACAGGTGAAAAAAAGCTTTAGAGATATTTGAGTAGACAACTCTTTATGAAAGGATAGGGCATTCTCTCTTACCTGAGGTTATGTAGGCCATAGAGTGCAAGAGAATGGAGATGAACTGGCCAGCATTTTGAAGCTTCTTCTCCAGTATGTACAGAATTTGATTGGCTGTGTCATAATAGAAGTCTTTATGGCAGTAGGCCAGCAGGTTATCACAGTGCGAGACTGGCACCGTCCTGGCCAACAGCAGCATGACAGGGGGGAAGTCACAAGCTCTGCTCAACAGACGCGCAACATGGCAGCCAAACAGGAAGACTGCGAAATGCTGGGGGGAAAGGTTGTCAAGGGCAACAGGGATCAGGTGCGATGGTTCACTCTCCGCTGGGCTGATAATTACTTAAGGAGAAGAAAGCAGAAGTAGACCATTACAAAACTCTGAAACGATAGGAGACCTTGCATACCAAACAGACATTTGTGAGGGGAAGAATTTTTTTTATATTTTTTTGCTCATTGACATGAACAGCCTATTCAAAATGCATTTCTATTTTAACCCACTGAGCAAGAATTAAGTACTGAATCTAAAAGCACAAATGTGTACTGACCGTCCTCAGTCCTGGGCGTTTGGACAAGCGTCTGGAGAGATTCATTTATCTCCTGCAGTGTTTTGGAGAGAGGCGTCAGAGACACAAACTTGGCCAGTTCCTCTTCGCTCACACAGGGGATGGTGCTCTGCTGTTGACCTGACAGACGAGAGCATGCACTTTTAGCACAGCAGCAGTCCTGGGGTGAAAGGCTGCAAACTGGTTTTTAACAAGGTCAAACCTGGATCTGAGGAAGCTGCCTCTGTATCAGCACCCACTTTAAACTCGGGCAAGTCTGAAGGGGAAAACTGTCAAATGATATAGAAACACTTATTGGGATAGTTCACCCACAAATGAACATTCTGTCACTATTGACTTATTCTTGTGTCGTTCCAAACCTGTATGACTTTCTTTCCTCCGTGGGATATAAAAGCTGTAAGCTATCATTTGTGAATGAATCATTCAAACTGGTTGTGTAAACTGAATGAACTGATTTAAAAAAACAAAAAAAAACAATCCAAAAGCAATGTTATTTTAGTATGATTGATATGCTATTGTAGTATTTATAACATTTTTCATCTAATATTTATAATTTATTCCAGCTTTATTTCAATTAACTAAATCAACACTGCCTGAAAGAAAGATTTGTTCACAAATTAAAAATTTGTGGACCACTTTTATGATAAAACTATGCTATTATCATTTTATGATCAGATCACATATTTTGGTGAGCATCATTTTTCAACATTTGTCTCAAGGATAAGTAAATAATTACAAAATTATTTTTTTTGGGTCATCTATCCCTTTAAACTTTAAAGGGATGCATTTTCACTAAATCATTACAGTTTTTTTACATTCATAGCTTATAAATTGTCTTTGTGTTGTTTTAATTGGTTTAAATGATTAACCTGAATGTATCTGGTGGGAAGTTCACTCTCTCGGATGTCTCTGTGGCTATTTATAGCTGTGCTGTCCTGTTGCTGCCAGACCTCCCCATTCATCCTGCACAGCACTCCCTCCAAAGATCTCAGCACGGCCTCCATCAGCCCCATCCACGGCTCTGGTGCAAACACAAATACTTTCACTGACCTGTGACTGTTAAGAATGCAGACACGCATGTACAGTAAGGCGTTCAAGTCCAAGCAAACTGCTGTCTCACCATGAGCAGTTTCTCTTTTCATCAGAGCTTCACTGTCTAGTATTTTTTTCAACTGGTTCAGTTTTGAGGGTTCCATATTTTCTAGTGTGTCCTAAATTCAAGATGCAAAATCTGATTAGTTATAGACACTGCTTGTGTTATTTTTTTTTTTCATTTCGATTTTAATGGATTTCTTATCTTCGGTCAGCTTCATGTTACTGTCTTACCCTCAAAGCATCAATTTGCTGGCACGTGTTCCTGTAAAACTCCTGTGTGTCTTTGCGATGCTTTGCCAGCTGGGATGCCAGATGTAAGTTCTGATCCTCTAACTTGTCATACAGCGTTTTCACATTGAACTCCTCCAGTTCCATTAGTGTAGTTCTGAAACCTTCACATGTTGGATCAACATGTGATTTCACAGAATTCACCAGAAGAGTGTTTGTATATTTGTCAGTTTTCAGACATTTCAGATGAGTGTCTGTTACCTCCTTTGCAAAGAGCAAGTTCCTCTGATTCTGCTCCCTCTCCCACCCCTCTCAGACCTAGAGGCTCAGAGCCGTCCAAACTACAACGCAACACAGCACACTCAAAATTGCACCACGTGCTCAGTATGATATTGATCGTTTTAAATGCTGCAAGTGAATTTAGCCATCACAACATAATGGACAATATGAATAATGGATGTTAGTTTTGAGATCTGCTAATGTATCACAGATATAAGACATTAAGCAGCACGTAAACATCACATCCTTTTGATTTTTCAGGCAAAAACTTATTGAGTCCTTTACATAAAAATCAGTCTACATGCTTTCATAGACAACCTAGGAAGCTGCGGGAGGTCTTTTTTAAGTTTCGTAGCTAGCTGTTCAAACATTGTCAATAAAAAAGTGATTAATATGTTAACATTCTTACATATAGCCCCTTTAATGTTAATCTATAATAACAATAATAATTTAAATGTAATCAATTGCAAATCTCAAAGTGAATATATATTTGCATAATGTAAATGAACATGTAGCGTTTCAAATGACTGATTTTAGCGTTATAAGAATTGAAATATTGGTGCATCCCTAGTATTCTTGGACGTTCTAGTGAACATGCTTGTAACAAACACCAAGAAACCTGAGCAATTAGCAGCTGACTTACCTGTCTGTATTAAAAACATATTCAATAGGAATACTGGGTTCACCCAAGCTGCGCCACTTAGGCTTTGGCCTCCCTCGAGCGATGAGGTTGGACCGATTAGGCCTCAAGACAAGAGCAGAGGCTGTCAACACTATTATCAACAACACCAGCAGAGACAAGATCCCTATGGAGAAATACCAAGCACAGTATGTTAAGCATTCCTGTTGGCAAGAAAAATGCAACTTTCTATTTCAAATGCATCATAAGCTCCTCTTGGTTCACCTGTGATGAGCCCCCAGTCTGGAAGCAGGTTTAAGCCGTGTTGTTTGACAATCCCATGTCGCACTAGCTGTGCAGGGGTCGTGGGCTGGAACGAGGCTGTGGTGGGGTTACACTCAGAGCCCTGCTCACTCACGACTACTATCAGACTCCAGTCCGGCACTGCGTTATCCAGGAACACATACTTTCCTGGCTCCATGAACACATGTGCAAATCTATTAAGACAAAATGGCATTAAGATCAGATGCAGATCTTTGTTGAAAGCTAGACAGTCCAGCGCCAGGATGCACCATTGGTGGCTGTTAATAATTCTCAGGGGGGCTTGCGGTTGATATAGTGTTCCAGGGGTTGGGGGTTGTGTCCCCTCGGTTGAAATCGCTTTCGGATTAGATCGCTTTGCGGTTTAAATTGCATTCCAGGTGTGGGTTGGAGGGGTTCAAATCATCATAGGAGGGCTAAGTCCCCCCAAACCCCGCATGAAGCCGGCCCTGAAGCTAGATGTGATATATCTATCTATTCTTACCTGCTGGAATTTAGCTGTGTGTGTATGACGAGATGCTGCAGACGTCTGAAGGACCCAAAATCCCAGCCAGGGTTACTGCTGAACAGGTGGTCCTTCTGGTATACTGGGAAGTGACTGTGGTGGCGGTCTAAATTGACAGAATGACATGAAACATGCATACATGTACACTGAAAAAAAAAAGGTTAAAGCATAAAATACCATAAATATGTTTGCAGAGATTTAGGAAACATGCTAAGTTCAAATACTTGTTTCTCTGAAAAACAATGTTACAGCCATTTATTCTATTTTGAAATGTGCGTTCCCTGTGGAAATGTGTTTTTGTTTAGGCCTATGCGATCCCGCCCCCTGCCAATTTACCCAATAGTATTTCGACACCCCGGGTTGCCAGTTGGCGGAAAACACAGCGATGGAAGCCAGCAAACAAACTGGGTCAGAGACCACAAATTCTACCCGACCTAAAAAGCCTCGGCAATAAAAACATTGCAAACTGGAAGGCTCATCACTTTGCATTTTCAATAATGCAAAATTGTATTGTGTGTCCTCAATCTGGCAACCCAAGTGAGTGTTGAGTCTTAGGAGAAGGGGAAAGAAATAACTCTCCAATATTTTGAATTTGTACTGCAGTACCCAGTTCAACCGCTAGCTGTCAATATTACATAGTGCACCTTTAACTGGTTTCGTTGAAGTCAAAAATATGATTTAATATCACTGAATCAACTTAAATTCTTAATTTTTAGTTTTTACGGGTTAAATCAGGGAGAAATAGCTCCTAATAGCTCCAATTTTTTACAAAGCCATACCAATATGGTTGATCGTGAGCTGAAAGATGAGCATGTCGTTTGGGGACAGACACGCTATGGGATTTGGAATCCGTGGAAGAGGTGCCGCTGAAACCTCATTCTGATCAGCATGTCTTCTCCTCCTGTAATCTCTTTCCAGAATTTCAACTGGTTCTGAAAGGAAATACCACAAAAAGAATTAAAGTTTTATGATCTGAACAATCTTGATGAAAGACATACAAGCTTATCGTTAAGTGTGGGTTTGGACCTGTACTTAAAGATGCTTGGGAAAATGTTTGAGTCTGTAGGTTAGATCAACACTGTGGTGAGCAAAAGCACTGTCAGCTTACCTGACATTAAAGAGTCAATGAGCACAGGGTCTTTTAAAATCCAACCAAACACTCCCTCTGGAGCAAACTGGACAAAGTGGATCCTTCCAATGTTCTTGACGTGCACATCAGGTCCTAGTACATCTTTCATATTCTGAGTGAGGAATGAAACAATGTTACATTGAGGATGAGTTGACATCAATAAGCACAGGCTCTTCTATCAATATAATGACTGATACATATTAATAATGAATCCTCTTTCTAAAACAAACAGCTGATAAAGTCCAGAACTCACCCTGCTCCAGGTTTTGCTTTCATCTGTGGCTTTGATTCTCAACAGCAGCTGTCCCTCTGTATCCAGCCTGGCAGAGAGCACCGGTAGTGTGGACATGCATGAAGAGTTACACAGCTCCTCCACTGACACGTACCTCTTACAGTGACAACTGAAGAAAAACATCACATGAACTTCTCATGATAGCGTTTTAAAAAGGGGCAGCTCATTATGTAAGGGATAATGTGCAGTTAGATGGTCTTTATCACAAAATAAACCCAGACAGGGTGGTCTTGTATTGTCATAAAGGGATTTATTTTGCGTTAATGACCAGCTGCCTGTTCTGCTTATTTAAATTAATTAAATAAACATGAAATATTGATCAAAATTTTTTTTTATTATTTATGCAACTAGCACAGCATATAATATTGGTTATCAATGACAATCGACAAATATGCAGGTATCAATCAGAATCAAGTATTACAGAGAGCAGTGTAGTAATAACTGTAGTAATAAATAAATAAATTACACTTACAATAAAGTTCAGTTCGTTAACATTAGTCAATGCATTAGGTATCAACTTAGGTATTATTGCATTAGGTTATAATAAACTAATAACAACTTTTTACAGAATTTAAAAATGTATGCAAAATAATTTAGCAAATATACTATTGGCCATTATTTTTTATCATAATACATTGTTAATTTATACAACTGTTAAAAATATGAATGTACTGTAGGCTACCATACCATTCAAAAGTTTGAGGTCAGTGAGATTTTTCTTATTCTCAGCAAGGCTGCAAGGCAGCATTTATTTGATCAGAAATACAGGAAAAAAGAAATATTATTACAAATTAAAACATCTATTTTCTTTTTAATATATGTAAAAATCTATGTAAAATGTATTCCTGAGGTGGCAAAGCTGAATTTTCAGCTGCATTCATCCAGTCTTCAGTGTCACATGAACCTTCAGAATTCATTCTAATAGGCTGATTTGGTTTGAGTTGTGCTGCTTATTATTTTTGTAGAAACTGTGATACATTTTTTCGGATTTTTTGATCAACAGAAAGAAAAAAAATCAGAAAAAAAATATTTTGTAACAATCTACAAGTCTTTACCATCATTTCTGATTAATTTAATGCATCCTTTTTTAATAAAAGTATTACTTTTTAATTTTTTTTTACTGACCTCAGACTTTTGAATGGTAGTGTATTTAGTATTTAGCATAAACATTAAAATGATTGTCAAATCAATAATAATACACAGAAGAAGACTTCATTGGAACAGTATGTGTAGCACTGTATGTGAACTTACATGCCCATCCCAACATCCAAAATCCCTCCCTGAGGTCCACACGTAACATTACAGGAGTAGGTGGATGGGACGACACATTCCAGCGTAGAGGCCAGTCTCACTTGACCTGCCCAACAGCGCTTCTTTACCTTCACAGAATGAAGAGCTCCTTACTGTCGTATCACACAGTTATATGAAAGAGACAGAGATAAAGTACACATCTTACCTCAGGCTGACAGTCCAGTTCACTGTCTGCAGTGAAGCTTTTAAAGTCCAATTGATTGTAGAAGACAAAACTGGTCTTACACAAGCATGACCCATCCGAGTGCTGAAACGCACGGTTTTTGCCTATGCAGGTACAAGAGGACGCCCCTATAAAAAGAATCAAAATAAATACATTCCATGGTCTCTGATTATTTTTTATGAGAATGAGGGGCCATTCACCCAGAACATGTTTTTGCGTTCTACGTTTTTTTTTTTTTACGTAAACGTGCAGACGTAAAATGAGTTCAACTTTTTAAAAACACGTCTCTAGATATAGTTTTTACCTACAGCAGGTAAGCATGTCTGCTTGGGCTGGTTTGACGATATTGATTTCTCGTTTTTAATCGATTTTCATTTAGTGTATGCTTTTTTCAGTTAATGTGTTTCAGTTAATCCATTTAGTCAGCTAGAACTCTAGAGAAAAGCATTTTTCTAAATAGATGCACTGTATTATATATTAATTATATTTTGTTGTCTTCATTATTTAATGTATTTTTGAATAAATCTGTCACGAAAACAAGTTTTTCTTACAAACACTATTTAAATGTATCTATCTAATTAACTGAATTAGAAACATAATAATATTATTAAAAGGTTTATATAAAAACTGCCTAATGTGCAATTTAAATGTTTACATACAACTAATTTTTGATTATTAAATAAACTTTATTTTTCAGATTTGGTTTTTGCCTAAATTAAAATATGTATTTCGATGTTAGTACAAAATGTATTTTGATGCATCAGTATTTATTTTTTCATTCCACTAACCTGCATCTTGTGTTTTTAAGGCAAAAACATGTTCAGTGTGAATGTCCCCTAAGGCTTGACAAAATATCCTTTAGTTTTCTACAACCCAGTCTGACCTGCATCTGAAGTGGAAGAACTCCCACAGGGGAAACAGGCTCTCTGGGCGTGCAAGTGATTGAAGGTGCCTGGTGGGCATTTGTGACATTCCTCAAGTGATTCTGCACTAGTGCGGTTTCCATATGATCCAGGCGGGCAGGGAACAGGCTCAGAGCTGCCTTGTGGACAAACGTACCCTACTGGACAGGATTGATCACTATAATGGTGTGAGCCTAGTAAACAGATCATTGAATTAGTTAACATAATCAATCAGTGCTGCTATTGAATTTGTTAGTCTATTTGATTGCAATTTGGGAGTTCTTCAGTGCTGACCCGGAGGGCAGTGATGTCCTGGAGGGCAGAGGAGGCACTGGAGGTGAGGGGACCAACGAGGCCTATAGGTGCCGGCCCCACACAGCACACAGCTGCTCTCCTGAGACTTCCTCAGTCCACTGGTGTTCAGCGGCATCCAGCCGTCCGGACAGGACAGCATAGCAGAGCTGTGGGCTGGACAGTAATGTGGAAAAGTACATCTGCAAAAAGAGATAATTTTGGAGATAAACTGTTTACATTTAAACTGTCTTATTTAATTACTAGTGTTTTTAAAGATGAACTTTAAATGAGCATTATATGACAGCAAACATAATCTAAATGTGAAAAATAGAGGAAAGGAGCATCACAATTACACATCCAATATCAAAAATGTCTAATATCGCCGATAACCGATATGGTTCCGATACATCGTACATTCCTAATTGGTTGGTGCTTACACTTGCTTCGGTGAGCTGTAGGTGTGAGATCCTTCAGGACAGTGGTATCCTGCAGGACACGGTCTGGGCTCTCCTGTCTGGGGTCTACAGTATGAACCAGCTCTGCAAGGGATCTCTGTCACTGAGCCTGTATGATGGATCACTTTACTATACTTTACAGTTATAATATGCGTTATATGAACTCATGTAAATGTGAATGATGCACCTACCTGCAGGACATTCATAAGAAGCTCGGCATGGGATGCCTGCTGTATTAGGCTGGCCTGTGGTGCGAGGGTCTGGGCAGTAGGTTCCAGGAGGGCAAAGCTCACAATGGCTGACAGCAGCTGCCCCGGCCTGTGCCCTCATAGTGCCGGCAGGGCAGGGCACTGGGAAACCTGTCCCACTGCACCAATGACCCGGTGGGCAAAGGAAGCTTGAGAAATCAGTGAGCCCTGAAAACAGTTAATATAGTTTACTGATGAAAGGAACAAAAAGAAAATCTAGACAATAATTTTGAACATGAAATGAAGTAGTTATACAAGGATATATGATTAGATATGGTATATTATATACATTTTGGGATCAGTGCAATTTTTTTATGCTTCAAGGCTGCATTTATTTGATAAAAATACAGTAAAAGTGTAATATTTTGAAATATATTACAATTTAAAAGTAACTGTTTTCAATTTTAATAGATTTTAAAATGGTTTTTCTTTTTTCTGTGATGGCAAACCTGAATTTAGCAGCAATTTCTCCAGTTTTCTGTACCACATAATCCTTATGAAATTATTCTAATATGCTTATTTGGTGCTCAAAAACATTTATTTTTATCATTATGTTGAAAACAGTTGTGCTTTATAATATTTTTGTTGAATTTTTTTTGATTCCTTAATGAATAGAAAGTTCAAAAGAACAGCTTTTATTTGAAATTAAAATCTATAATGTAAATGTAATTATAAATCTCTTTACTGTCACTTTGAATACATTTAATGTGTTCTTGCTGAAAGAAATTATTAATGTCTTTAATAAAAAAAAAACGAAAGGTAGTGAAAGGTAGTGTATATAAATATACGATTATATATATAGTATGTTATATATGGTGTGTTAGACCTGTGGAGTTACAAAAAGTGCCAGGTGGGCAGGTGAGACAGTCTCCCTTGCTCCCTGCCCCAGATGTGGGCCTGTATGTGAACGGGGGACATTGTCTGGGCCCGGGCCGCCCCTCAGACTCATAATCAGCTATGCCATCACAGTAATAGCCTTGTGGACACAAGCGTGGGATGGGATCACCTACAGTATAAAAGGGGCAGAAAGCAAAAGGATACTTATATTTTCATTCCAATGGATGTAGCAAGACATGTAAAACTACTTAGTATATACCAAGTATACACTACATGGACATTTGTCAGGTAATCAAACATACAGTATTTACACACAGCATTTAGCAACTGACATACCCTCTAAGCACCATTGTCTCGGAGGACAAAGCAAACAGTTATGTATAGCACTTGCTCCAGGGGTTTCTCTTATAGTGTTGGCAGGACAAGATAAAGGTTCCTCAGTACCTTCAGGGCAATAAAAGCCTGTCCAAATAAACAACACCAGGAGTAAACACACACTCTGAACACCTACAGATTAAATATCTCAGATTTATAATCATATACGATTCTTAAATCACTTTATTCATGTATTAAGACTCTTCATCGGATTCATGGAAGGGTTTTGTGGAAGCTGAATAACGTACCAGCGGGACATGGTCCAGCACACTGCGCTCCCCACACACACTGGTCTCTGTTGAGAAGAAAAGCCGCCTGAGGGGTGAACTCTGAACTGCCAGAGATGCACACAAATCCAGCAGCACACAGACCTTTGACCTGCCCAGCCCTGAGGAATAATCCGATTCAGACACAAAAACTTTTCATTCAGAAAAAATGGGATGTATGTCCACATATTACACAATCGTTTAAAACTTTGGGCTCAGTAAGATTCTTTTGGGGAAAAAATAATCCTCTTATTCAGCAAGGGATGCATTAAATTGATCACAAGTGATCATATGTGTATAATGTTGCAAAATATTTATATTATATGTACATTATGTTCTTTTGAACTTTCTATTCATAAAATAATTCTGAAAAAATTGCATCATGGTTTCCACAAATGTATTAAGCAGCACGTCTCTTTTCAACATTCATAATAAAAAAATGTTTCTTGAGCTCCAAATCTGTATATTCGAATGATTTCAGAAGGATCTTGTGACACTGAAGACTGTAATGTAATGGCTGCTGAAAATTCAGCTTTGCCATCACAGGAATAAATGTAAATAATTTTTCATATATATTAGTGGCAAGCAGGGTGGGGCAGAGAGCCGTGAGAACGGAGCGATGCCGGTGGCACGAGTGTTAATTTGCCCCCATGGCGGCAGACTCTTCTCAGGCCACACACGATGGCACTGTGGATTTCCTACAGCTGCGAGACGCTCATTAACACTCGTGCCACCGGCCTCATTCTAACGACTCTCTGACCCATCCTGCTTGCCACAATATTAAAATAGAAAACAGTTGTCGGTGCCAATAGCCTCGTGGACAGCGTGTCGACATATAGTGCCGAGTCCGAGTTCGAGTCCCGGCTTGTGGACCTTTCCCGATCCTCCATCCTCCACTCTCTCCCACCTCACTTCCTGTCCACTCTATACTATCCTATCATAATAAGGGCAAAACAAATTATCTTAAATAAAAAAAAATTTTAACAATTATTTTACAGTTTAACAATATTACTGTTTTTACTGTATTTTTAAACGAATAAATGCTTTTTGCATTTTTCCCAAAAACATTCAATAAAATCTTACCGACCTCAAATTTTTGGTGGATAAAATAAACTAGTGAGAGCTTTTAAAGTGTCTTAAAGTTAATTTTTTAATAGTTGAAGAAACACCCTTATATATATGATCTGTAGACGTACTTGCAGAACTTTCCCGGTGGACACGGCAAACACTCTCTCTCCTCCTGCAGACCCCTGACCTCAGGTGGGGTGTATGTGCCATTTGGACAAGGCTGAGGAACCATTGTGGCTGCAATTAAAAGGATCATGCACAATCGGATCATGTAAAAGTACCAATGACACCAGAGAGAGTTACAGCAGCATGGGTTACTGGTTACCTGCAGGGCAGTAGGAATGTGGCGGGCATGGCCGGGGGTCTCCAATAATTGCCTCCTCACAGTAATAGCCTGGACGGCAGGGGATGCAGTTATCCGAGCCTGGATTCGGTTGGTACTGTCCCGTGGGGCATGGCAACGCCAGGGGTGAACCCAAGGGACAATAATGACCCTGAGAAAGCAAAACCTGTCAGTCAGGCTGCAAGACTCAGATTAAAAATGGATAGAAAGTGTTAAGGAGGCCGAACTGACCTTAGGGCATAGGAAGGCGTGTGGGGTGGTGGAGGAGAAGTCTATAGGGCAGTAAAAACCAGCAGCACAGGGCCCAGTGGGAGCATTCAGGCCCTCGCTGGCACAATAATGCCCTGCTGGGCAAGGAAGACAGCTTTCTATGGAGTAACCCCCTGTGGACAGGTCAATAAATAGCTATATTATAAACACAAATCACTGTATATTAGTAAATAAAATATTAATGTGCAAAAGGCTCCATAAAATATGGGAAGGGCAACGTTCAGATGAATGTGAATAATTTGAAAAGTATATTGCTAGAGTGCATTTAAAAGAGCAACTAAAGTTGAATCTGTGCAATATTATTTTGTGCACCTTTTCTTTAAGCTACACAGCCTATTGTTTTTGCTAGCTCATTTATTTTGATGCTCTGTTGCGCTCACCCTGTTAAATTATTAATTTGCATCTAAATGCTGCTCCTTTAGTGGTTTTTCTATGCGTATAATAACTGCCCTTTGAACTGCTTTAACATGAGGCTCTAAATGTTTTATAGATTATATTCAAATAAATGTGTCAGTTTGTACACACCGGTGAGGTTACGAATGCTGCCTGCTGGGCAGGGCAGAGGCATTAGGGTCCCAGAAGGGCAAAAGTGACCACGTGGGCAGGGGCCATTCCGGAGGTAGCCAGTCGTATTCAAAGGTGCAGGATTTGGAGACCCTCCTTGGCAGAAATAACCCTGCTGGCACTGGCCTACAAACAAAACAACAATTAGTACATATGATACAGTCACTGACCAAAACCAAATTATAGGATGATATCAGACCCTGTGGTTGTGATGTTCCAGGTGAACTGCAGTAGAGGCCAGTAGGGCAGGGCACACAGGCAGCCTCTGACTGAGCCCTTGTAACCTGTCCCAGTGTGCCCACAGGGCAGGGTACAGCTGCAGCAGTGCCAACAGGGCAAAACTGACCTGATGCAACACAGGAAAGACAGCAGACTGTGAGCAAACATAATAGCATATACTGTACACTACCGTTCAAAAGTTTATTTTTATTTTAAAGAACTTAATACTTTTATTCAGTAAGGATGTATTAAATTGATCAAAAATAACATAAATAATGTTACAAAAGATTTCTATTTCAAGTAAATGCTCAAAACTTTTTATTCAATAAATATTATACAAAATCAGTATATTAGATTGATTTCTGAGGGATCATGTGATACTGAAGACTGGAGTAATGATGCTGAAAATGTAGCTTTGCCATCACAGGAATAAATTACATTTTAAAATATATTAAAATACAAAATTATTATGTATACGTAAATTGTACGAATATTTCACAATATTACAGGTTTTACTGTATTTTTGTTCAAAGAAATGCAGCTCTGGTCAACATAATTGACTCTTTTTCCAAAAACATTTAAACATCTTACTGACCACAAATTTTTGAACAGCAGTGTCTGATTTTAATTTGTAGCAGAATGGAAAGACATAATTAAATACTCATTATCCATCATAATCTCAGCACTGGGCTGGACTCACCCATGGGACATGGAGAAGGCTCCTGTGTGCCAGGGGAAGGACACATAGTGCCAGCTGGGCATGCGAGACAATGGGCAGTGCCAGGAGCACTGCTATATGTGCCAGGCTTACATGGCACTTCCAATGGAGCTCCGATGGGGCAACTGTGTCCGCTCGGACAAATATAACCCTGTAGTCCATCTACTGGTCGAGCACTACGACTGCCGTTCATACAAACATATCTGTGAGGGGACAAATAAGGCTGTCACAAACTATATTCCAAAAGAAAATCATTATTTTAAAATCATATGCCAGATTTTGGATGCCCAATGTATAATCCTCCTCCACTGATAGAAATGAGCCAATTGCAAAAGCACTTCACTGCCACTCCACTTTATCGGTTTATAATAAGTTCTTATCAAAGCCATTTTCTGACTCATTTGCACTTTACGTAACATTTGCGTAATAGAAAATATAAATTATAGTTACAGTGCATCTCAGTAATGGACAATAGATCTTTAACATGCATGAGTGTACCCGGTTGGCTCAGCTCAAGTGGGTGTGGGTGTAGGTGTACAGTTGTCAGATGACTGTGTTTAGCTCCTGAAAAGCATAGATATAAATAATTACCCAGCATCACAGAGAGTTGCTTCTGATGGATGGATCATAGCAGTCTGCTCACAGAAGTACCCAGGAGGACACGGCTGGCACTGCTCTGCCCCACTCAGCCCTGGGGAGCTGGAGAATGTTCCGGCGGGGCAGGGGAGAGGAGAGCCGATACCAGCTGGGCAATAATGGCCAGGCGGACACATGTTGTTGCCTGTAGATTCCATCTGCAAATCACACATTTGAAATGAATTTAATCCTTTGTGTAAACACAGTGTCTCTATTAAGAGACAGAACTGATTATATATACCATGTTTCCAGTGCCATCAGGGCTCGTGGCACCCGAAGGGCAGTGATATCCATCCTGGCAGTGCCCCGTAGGCTCTGAAAGGCCATGGCGAGCACAAAACATGCCTAGATAGACAGATTACATGGATTAGATCCATTTCCCCCACATGTTGTACACTACTGTTCAAAAGACTTGTGAAAGTCTCTTATGCTAACCAAGGCTGTATTTATTTGAGCAGAAATACAGTCAAATATATATATAATAAATATATAAAATATTTAAAATTACAATTACTTTTCAAAACAACTTTTTCTATGTTAATATATATTTTTTTTAATGAAATTTATTCATGTGATGTCAAAGCCGTATCCCCAGTCTTCAGTATAACATGATCGTTCAGAAATCATTCTAATATGCTGATATGGTGCTCAGGAAACATTTCTAATGATCAATGTTACAGTTGTGCTGCTTAATATGTAAAAACTATACTTTTATTCCGCAAGGATGCATTACATAGATCAAAAGTGACAGTAAAGACAATTATAGTGTTACAAAAGTTCAATTTCGTTCCCCCAAACTTTTGAAGGGTAGTGTATTTGTGCAATAAGTCTTGTTATTTTCATGTATTTTCAGTCTGACCTGCAGGACACGGTAGACAATCCTCCAAACTGGCTGTCCCAGACTGTGGCTGCACTGTTCCAGGAGGGCAGGGGAACTGAGTGCCCTGTGATGTGCCCATGGGGCAGAAATGCCCCAGTGGACATGGAAGAGGCTCTGATACTGCTTCCCCTGCATTGTAATATAATAGGATCTATTGTAATTGATTTATAAAAAAGCTCAGAGATGGTTTTAAACAAATTTTCTTGTAGATAGAAATAATGACGCACCCGGACAGTAGTAGCCTAATGGACACGGATCACAGTTTTCTCTGTGGCTGTTGCCCATGACGAAGCTGAAAGTGCCTGCAGTGCAGGCCAGGGGCTTGTGTGTGCCTGCGGGGCAATAGAAACCGGCAGGACAGAGACTCTGCTCAGGACTGCTGGAGCCCCAGTCACAGAAGTAGCCTGCAGAACATTCACCTACATGGTACAATAGAATTAGACAATAATAGCATATGACTCATGGTTGCATCATTCAACTCCAAATTCTGCCATAATATCAGTGCTTTAACTGTATTGTTATGGTTTTCAATCAGGGTTCTGTGAAACTATACCCAATTCTGCAAAGGATAAAAAAAGCTAATAATTTTATTTTAAAATGTTTGAAAGAAATAATAGAATCACTGCGCTCGACCAGATCAGGGTGCAAAGAAAAAGAAAACAAATATTTACACCCTTTATGTGTGTGAAAATTTAAATGATGATTAAAAAAAATTAGGAAAAGGGGCATGTAGCTTTGTCTTTGGCATAATAGGTACCCTTTCAAATATTGATAAAAACCTGCTCTTATTCCCAGAAGGCAGTATGCCCCAGGTGGACACATAGTGCCAGTGCTGTTGTCAGTGGGGTTGGGAACTGTTGCTTGCACAAAACAGAGGAATCCAGGGGCACAGGGCCCAGAGGGCTTGGAGAGACCATCTGAACCGCAGAAATATCCCATAGTGCACACCAGGCACTGATCTGCAATTATACAAAAATATATACTGTATAAAATAAGCATGATAGAAATGGAAAAATGCATTTAAGAATGTTCCTCACTTATTGCAGTAAAATAGAGAATACATCACCTGCTGAAATGAGGCCTAGAGAATCACTGTATGTGCCTTTGGGACATGGAACTGGGTTTCCAGGCTGAGTCTCATTGGGGCAGTAAAAGCCTTCAGGACAGACCAAAGGAGTGCTGACCCCCGTTGAGCGGCTTGTGAGGTTGATGCAGTGGAAACCAGAAGGACAGGGTTTACACTCGCTTTGCCCCCTCTGATCCTGAAACTGACCTGCGATCAAACAACAGCATATAAAAAGACAGATGACAACCATCCCTTTTGTATTTGACCTCTTCAAAAAAGTGTAGTAACTAAACTGAAATGGAGCCCTACAACGTCAATGGAGCATTACCTTGAGGTCACAGAGCAGACAGTATATCTCCAAAATAGAGTATTACAGTACCTCCAGGGCAAGGCATGCAATCATCTGTGCCCTTTCCCCCACTATCAGAGCGCTGGCTGCCCACTGGACAGGGAGTTGGCACAGCGCTACCAATCTCACAATAGTGACCGGGAGGACAAATATCGCCATAAACCGCTGATAGAGGAGCTGGAGTCGGAGATCCCTCACTGCAGTAAAACCCTGTGAGAATACAACTTGTCATATTAATAAGAATCTACAAGAAGTCCTGTGAAGGCTTAACAACTGTCTGCCGTAGATTTGTATTCAAACCTGATAAGCAGGGTCCACTGACTGAGGTCAGGCTTGGTTCTGAGCAATAAAACCCGGGTGTACAGTTTTGGCACTGACTTATGTTGGATAGTTGATGCAGATTGCTGTAAAACATTTTTTTTTTTTTTTTTTTTATAGAATGAGATTTTTTAAATTGATTTAAAAACAACATTTTCTAATTTTTTCAGTTGTTTTTATTATTTTTTCACACTGGTACCTAAATGTGCCCTTGGGACAAGGTATTGCAGCAAAACTTCCAGCTGGACAATACGATCCTGATGGACATGGTATTCCAGTCTCATTATCATTTGGGGAGGGAGTGACAGCTCCTCCAAAACACAAGAATCCAGCACTACAAGGGCCAGTTGGTGACACGTCCCCTAGACAAACAATCAAATATCAGCTCCACATATAAGACCAAGCAGGATTAGCATGTTCTCTGGGGAAAATAATCATTGTTCATGCGTCATACCTGACCCTATACAATAGGTCCCAGGGTCACATTGAGAGCATTCAGAAGACTCGGCCAATCCAGACCGGTTCCCATAACTCCCTGGAGGACATGGATGTTGACTGGATGCTCCGATTGGACAATAAAATCCAGGCTGACATGGGAATGGGTGTGTCATACCTAGTACAAGAAACACATTTTTAAGCAAAGGCATATATTTCATCTGTTAATTTACTGAAATTTTATTTGTACCGTTCTCAGGGCAGAAAAAGCGGACAGGGCACAGTTCACATCTATGCTTGCCGAGACTGGGCTGAAAGCTACCTGGGAAACATGAACTCTCCGTGATGCTGCCCTGTTAGAGCGGGAACAACATGAGTATGTAATGTAAAAGTCACACTGCCATTTTAAGATATTTAAATTAATTTAAAAAAAATTGGATTTAAATTAACAAGTCATTTTAGTAAATTCATGCCATTTCAATTTAGTTAAAATGTCGTCTTCTTTTTTTTACACTTACAGAGTTTGGGTCACTCAAAATGTCATGCAAAAGACTTCAAATACTACAGAAACCCCATATAAAAAACATAATGATCTAACCTAACATTTCATTAAATAATGAAATGATGAGAATATTTTATAATGTTATATATTTAAAAAAAAGTTCAATATGAATTTTTATTTGTACACCATATCTAGTATAACTTATTCGATTTTTAAATGTATATCAGTTTATGTTTTTTTCAGACTAAACAGGACCTAAGAAGTTAATTTTATTCTTGAAATTATTAATCATATTTTAATAATATACATTAAAAAAGGCTTGTCCCTGTATTCTGGTGCTATGGTGAGTTTTCCACTTACCCTTTCACAGAAGTGGCCTGCACCACACACATACTCTGGTGGTCTGGATGTGTTCTGTCCTCCTGGGCAGTAATGGCCCTCAGAGCACAGACCAGAGGGCTCAGTTAGGCCTCTTCGCTCACAGAAATATCCCGGTGGACATTCAAGGCAATCTTCTGCACCGGATGCACCGGCCGATCCTGGTGAGTATTGAACAATAAAACCATAAAGCTTCCAGAACAGTTCAAACCAGAAAATTGACTCGTCCTATCAGAAAATAGGTGCGGCGCTTTAAAAGCTTTTAAAAAAAAGTAAAATGTTAATAGGCAATAAAGACGGGATGTCAAACAACATCTACACATTCTTCTTAAATAAACTGCATTATGGGAATACAGAAAGATTTGTAGAATAACTATGAAGCAATGCTGGTAAATACTGAAGCTAAAATGAAGATGCATCTTGCAAAATAATGAAAATGTTCACTGATCATTCTAGCTCTAGCTTCTAGCGTCACTTACTACACATTTTGCTTTGTGGACAGGGCAGGGGTAGTGGTGTGCCTCGGGGACAGTAGTGTCCAGGAGGACAAAGCACAGCACCAGGATTTGAGGATCCTGTGGGGCAGAAGAATCCAGGCAAACAGAGGCCTACAGGAGTGTGCAGGCCGGTCTGATTACAATAAGAGCCTGAATCACAGGGCTGGGGAAGTGACGAACCCACGGGGCAATACGACCCTGTAGAAAAGATACATTGAGCTTTAGCCATCAGAACATAATCATCATGATCTTATACAGATAGAGATGGCCGATATCCATTAAAGACATAGTTCACCATGAAAAAAAGAAAATTCAGTCTTGATATACTTTGAAATAGTGATGTCTGATTTGTGAACAAATCGTCCTTTTGAGTCAGAACTGTTCAATGGATGGGTTCACAACTGGTCTGAATGATTTGTTAATGAATCGGACAACATTACTCTTTCATAAACCTTCAAGCTGGATGTGAAGTTTTCTAGTGAATAATCGCAAACTTTTTGGTCTGTTGCTCACCCAGAAAAATAACATGACATCAGAAGAGTTGGAATATTGTGCACAATAGACTACATTTTCTGGTGCATTTGCATCCTTTTTTAAAGCTTGACATCTCCAGTTCTAGTTCATTGTAACTGCATAGAAAAGCAAATTCTTTGAAATACTTCCGTTTGTGTTCAGAAAAAAGTTTGCAATCAGTAAATTATGACTTTTTTATTTTTGGGTGAACAATCCTTTTAATGCAATGTTAAAGAAGCCTTTTACTAACAAATATATCAGTGTGCATTGTGTACCTGTAGGACACAGGTCCCCTTTGAAGCCAGTACATGATTCTGTGATTTGTAGACGTAATTCTGAATAACCCTCAGACTCGGATAAATCGAATAGAGGTCTGGGATCCATGTCATCCCAGACTCCGGCACCATCTCCTTGAAAAAGTGTCAGTCAGTTTTAACAGCCTCATCCGTTACCATATAAATGATTTAGTACCATACCTAGAATCCTACCTGGAATGTGAATTGAACAGGTTATATTGTGCTTCAGAAGGCAAAGATCATACTTTTGGAGATGGGATAAAGATATGAGGTCACAAAAACAGGTCCTCTGAGAGAATGTGGCCTGAGGTACGGCAGTATCTGCACCTCCAACGCAATAATGACCTGGAGCGCAAAACCCTGCAGAAGGGCAAAATAACATATGCATCACTTCTCATCATCATTCAGCTGAATTATTTTGTGGTTTACGGTGTAATATTTATTATCTGCCAACCTGAGGGCTGAGAGGAGCCTGGTGCAATGCAGTATCTGCTTGGAGGGCAAGGGGAGCAGTCATTAGAGGAGGTGGCCCCTTTGTCCTGGAGAATAAAACCAACGGGACAGGGTAACGGAGCACTGCTCTGCTCAGGGCAGTAATATCCTGCCGGACATATATCTCCATACATCTGAGAAACTGGGGCAGGCTCTGTGGCCCCAGAAGAGCAGAAATGACCTTTTATGGAGGGAGAACCAGATGTAAAATTAAGATATACACCACCAGGACAGATTCTAATGGGAATCTCTGTGGCACTGACCCGCGGAGCAGGGTCCGGAGGGGCTGATTAGTGCGCTGGTGTTACAGTAGAATCCAGGAGGACATGGAGAGCAATCCAGCTGTGATTGCAACCCCTCAATCATATTCGCAGTGCCCGGAGGGCAGGGAAGCGGGGTGGCGCAACCCTCCATACAGTATAAACCTTGTAGAAGAAAAAGCATATAGTAATCCGCTTGGTTGAAGAATAAAAAAATATTACGTATAATAATATTATTATATTATATTAAAAATATTATTATATTATAATAAAAATATGCTGGATTTTAATTTAAAGAAAAACATCATGGTAATGAAAATTGGGAGGAAAAATTGTCCTGAAAATAATATCAATACGTAATTTCCTTTGTGAAATACATTTTACAATTTTCTTATGAATTTGGGGAGAAATATGACCCAGACATTTCTTGAAAGTCAAAAAACCTGTCAGGAAAATGTCTAGGTCATATTTCACACGTGAATCTAAATTTTGAAACTTGTTATTTGGACCATATAGATCGAAAAAAAATTTTTTTTTTACAAATTCTGTATTATTGTAATGAAAATCATAATTGATAATGAGAATAGTAAATATAACCATTAAATGTCTGCTTTTTTTATGCTTCCATTTCTTGACATACAGGGAATCTGACAACAACAACAAAAATCTCCATCTAATTGTATTTATTAATTTTTTTATTTTAGCTTGAAGAAAATTAAGCCCTTTTTTAGGACCATTAAGATTTAAAAATTTTAAATGTGCTTATTTCAAGTTTGTGTTACAGTATTGTTTCAATGTAATGTAAAAAAAATACCCTGCAGTAACGTAAAACATCAGGATAGTCAGAATAACTATACAATGTATGGTAAACCATGCGTAATTATCCTAAAAATAATACAAAGATAGGTCAAGGTAAATTATAAATGTAGGCTTAATTTTTTCTTAATAAAATACATTTACTTATTTGTTTTCTTTATGATATTAGGGTGAAGTATGACCCAGACATTCCTTAACAGGCTCAGAAAGACTCACCCATATAATATTTACCTGGTGGGCATGGTTGACAGGAAGGCTGGGACGGCCGAGGCTGATAAGTACCAGGCGAACAGATGGCAGGCTTGACGCTGCCATACGGACATGCGTGACCAGAAGGACACTGACGGTCTGAAAATACAGATCATAAAGGTAAGGGACTGGCAGCATAAAAATAAATGATGTCTAGACATATTATGGCAACAGTACTAAATAATTCAGACAGCACTAGGGCAACCCTGTAGAGATGCTGTGGCAAGTCACTAAGATAAATGGAAGGAGGAAGCAGACGCTGTGTCTCTCTCTATTTATTAAACCTGCTCAGCACTGTGTACATCCAGTACCCCAGTTTAACTGATGCCCAGAGGACAACATGGATTTCTGCTTCGTCAGTGTGGCTTCCTACCAGGTTGATGTCCTGTTACAGAACGTGCCGGACAAAAGCTGCCCTCAGGACAGCGGAGCTCTGCAGAGCTCTGACCCCAGTCTGGACAGTAGAATCCAGGGGTACATGGATGACACTCTGCCTCAGACACACCACCACGCTGGCCCAGGAATGAACCTATAATATAGAACAATCAGAGATAATTTGATTAAACGCAATTAGAGAGATACTGACAAAATACTGTTATGTTGGATGTTGATTATTCTTCTGTAAATCAAACTGGAGGTGACATAGTAACGTTTCTTAGAAACATTACAAGATTTGCTACATAGTCCAAGGAGTAGTTAAACCAAAAAAGGAAATTGCCCTTATTTACGTGCCATTGCTCTTTTTTTCAGAGGAAACAAAAGGAGATGTTTTGAATTACACTACACTGACGTGAAATGTTTTTAATGTTTTTGAAAGAAGTCTCTTGTGCTCACCAAGGCTATATTTATTTGATCAAACATCTAATAAAAACAGTAATAATTATTTATTTAGGTGAAATCAAAGCTGAATTTTCAGCAGCCATTATTTTATTCTTCAGTGTCACATGATCCTGCATAAGTTTTACTAATATGCTAATTTGGTGCATTTCTTATAATTGTCATCAATGTTGAAAAGATTGCATATTTTTGTGGAAACCTTTGATATATATTTTTTTTCAGGATTTTTTTGATGAATAGAAAGTTAAAAGAACAGCATTTATTTGAAACAGAAATAGAAATATTTTGCAACATCATAAATCTCTTAACTGTCACTTTTGATTAATTTAATGCATCCTTTCTAAGTAAAAGTATTGATTTTTTTGAACAATAGAATATGAAAGCATTAAAGCATATCGTGGTCCGTAGCCAAAAAGGACAAAAAAGCTCAATAAAACTAGTACATACTACTTGTGTGTTATATTCCAAGTCCTCTGATACTATACGATAGCATTGTGTGAGGAACAGACCAAAATAAAGGTAATTTTTTCACAGAAAATCCTCCATTTTGGAGCTCGAAAACTCCTTGTCACTATATCCTTTCCAGTATTGTATGAGAAAGAGCAGTGTGAACATTATGTTAAACATCTTTCTTTTTGTCCCACAGAAAAAAGAAAGTCAGTGAGTTAATGATGTCAGAATTTTAATTTTTAGTTCAAATTCTACCTGGTGGGCAGGGTTCAGGTCGTGCACTGCCAATCGGGCAGTAGTGCCCTGCAGGACAGACATCCCCAATGAACTGAATCTGAGAACGGACATCTTCCGCTGTACAAGCCCCAGGTTCTTCACCGTCATCTGAAACAAATTAAACTAATTACTGTTGCAATGCTTAGACTCATTACCATGATCAAACACAGCGGTAAGTGGAGAAAATGACCTGTGTTGTTGTAGTACTGAGGCGTAGGGGTGTGTGATCCTTGAATACAGTAGTATCCAGGACTACAGGACCCAGAGGGTGAACTCAGCCCTGGTTCTGCACAGTACTGTCCTGGTGTGCACGACTGACACATCACTACAGATGCTGCTCCTATTCAAACACCCACAATGTTAGTTCCATTCATCCATATTGAACAGCGCAAGCATGCTACATATGCTGGAATAAAACCTTCTAATGAGCCAAATGTGCCCAGAGGACAGGGCTCCATATGGCTGGCACCCGGTGGGCAATAGAAGCCAGCTGTGCATCTTCCTCCCGTGGAATCTCCAACTGGCTCTGAGAGCGAGGCACCCAGGTTGCAAACATAACTGCAAAATCCAAGACATTAGCATGAGAAAACAGGCCTATATTATTCAACAGGATATTTGAGTGAAATAAACTCACCCTGGAGAACAGTTGCCCATAGGGGTGTCCAGGCCAGATGTGCTGCAGTATTTACCAGGGGGGCAGGGGACACACTGATCCTTCCTGGACAGGCCTAACTGGCCATTAAAAGTGCCCACAGGGCAGGGGAAGCTCACTCCGAACTCTGAGCCTGTTCAAAATATAAACTATAGAGTACAAAAGGGTTCAGGTGTCCTCATCATGTACTCAAGAGTAATTTTGTCAGTACCTGGAGGGCAGTAATATCCCCTAGGACATGGCACAGGTATAGAGGTTCCTTCTGTTACTGTGTCTGAACCAGCACAGAAATATCCAGCCGGACACACAGAACATTCTGCCTATGGATGTGAAGTACATAAAGTATTTATCTTTAAACTTTCATTTTATGTTTATTTTTGTTATATTAAGATCACATTAAAAAGGTAACTTTTACCATGCCTTCATCACTTATTTTTATATATAGATTTCATTGTTTTATTTGCTCCAAAAATGTATAGTTTCAATCTTAAAATATGAAATCACATCGATCAATGATGATGCATTTATATATTTAAAACTATATTCATGTTTTTTTTTGTTATTATAAAAAAACTTGAAGAAAGAAGAAATGTTTCAGTAAAAAACCTGATCAAGAAAATATGAGACGTGGTGAACAAAGAAAAATCAAGGTAAATATCACTTGTAAAATTAATATTTTTACTATGCGTCATTTTAATCAAGCTGGGGTTTTTTTTATTATGTGAAAAATATTATTTAATTGTGTGCATTTGGATACATACCATGCTATAAAAATTTGCTATATAATAAATACGTAGTCTATCATTTTACTCAAACATTGCTCATTTTAATTTTACATAAACATAATTTCCACTATAGAATGCTGTTAAACACAATACATCGTTTGAGATGTGTTGGAAATCAGTTTCGTTTTAGTATTATTTAAATACTATTATCGTATTTATTAACATTATTGAATTATTTATTTTATTTTGTTTCAGTAATTTTATGTGCTTTCGTCATTTCGATTTCGATTTTAATTTATTTTCAATTCAGTTTTAGTTGTAATAATTTTACTTTTTCAACTTAAATTTACTTTATTTCAGTTAGTTGCCAAAGCAACATTTCTCATTTTCATTAAAAATTTCTAGTTTTTCATCTAATATTTATGTTTTATTTTATTTCAGCTTCATTTCAATTAATGATTTTTAATACTTTCAACAGTTTTTATTTTAGTTTAACTTAAGAACAACACTAATGGTAATGCTAAAGAGAAGCAACCTTTTTATGGTACAAATTTTAAGGTGGCATTAAACAATCCTGCCTCTCTCTCAACTGACCTGCCCCTGGAGGCTCTGGAAAGTCCCAAGGGGGCAGGGGATCTGGGTAGGTCTGCCAGGTGGACACATATGTCCAGGTGAGCAGATGTAGTCGGCAGGCTGGCTGGAATTTTGACCATGTGGGCAGTAGTAGCCTATCTGGCAAACATGAGAAGGGGAGGAGAGACCCCTACTGGAACAAGCAGATCCTACAAAGAAAAAGTCCACAAATCAGTAGAAACAAAGTGATCTAAAAGGAAGTCTGAAGTCTCCAAAAAGAGGAGCACTGACCTGGAGGGCAGGGCAGACAGTCAGACAGCTTAGTGTTCTGGCTGCTGTTGCTATAGCGGCCTGGTGGACAAGGCTCTGGGGATGAGGACCCTACGGGACAGTAGTGTCCTTGAGGACATTTACCACCTGTCCCTCCATCCACGGGTGTGGGGGACACGGCTCCTGAGAGACAAAAGTGTCCAGCTGCACACGGTCCAGACACTGCACTCTGTCCACGAGACTTGCAGAAGAAACCTACCGGGTGGAAAGTTTGTAGGAAATTTCACAGCTGAGATTTGACAGGCGCTGACAGAAGCATAAGGGGCTGCAACTGAAAATGGTATTACGCAAATGCTGTGAAGAAATAGGGCAGCGTGATCCTCTGAGAATAAGAGATACGCAACTCTGAGAAATAACTCGATAGGAGTGCAGTCGCTTGTAGAAATGGTACCTGGAGGGCAGGGAAAACAGTCTTCACGGCTGGTCATCCTTGTATATGGATTAATAGTCCCTGCTGGACAGGGGTGCTGATTTTGTAGATGGGTACCCGTAGGGCAAAAATGGCCTACTGGGCATTCAATGCCCTCAGAAGAGGAACCATAGGCAGGACAGTAGTAACTGTAAGTGAAAAGAGATATTTACTTTACAATGAATTTACTTTGATGGTAAAGTATGTCATTTTTGCGGCATTAGCTCCACCAAACAGAGTGCAAAATGAATGACAGGCTTCATGAACACTACACTGTCTGCTATTGGGCGATCAAACAAATAGCCCTGCCCCCAAACTCACAACAGTGCAACTTTGCTTTTCCAGTGGCCTTGATTAATTTTCCCATAGGGATTTTAAAAATGTCTTCATTAAAGAGTTATAAGCCATGAACCAGATCAACCAGCTACGAGGTCATTCACAACATTACAAACTTAGATTTGAAGCTTAAAAGTATTTAAAAACCTGACAAAGGTACAAGACTGTGCACTTAATGGGTTTAATGAGGGAAATAACTACAATCCCATGAAGCATTGCGAACAACACAGCTGAAATAAAAACGATGGAGAAAAATAAAGCCATGGTTGTTTTTTGCAGAATCATGGGTAATGACGTAGTTTTCACCATGAATTATAAAAGTGAAACGTGATCATTTACGTTGAAATAATGTGGGCTGATGGCTCTGCACAATCTGGGATAGTAGAAAGTCATTTAAAATTGGGGGGAAAAAAACAGATACACTTCACCTTTAAATGTTAACCATTTTTGTATGTATAAGTGTATCTACCCCTGGGGACACAGGCTGCAGCTGTCCTGTCGCTCTCTACTGCTGATGGATCCTTCTGGACAGATTTGAGGAGCGCTGGAGCCTCTAGAGCAAAAATAACCTGCGCGGGAGCGGATAACAGGATGAGGTGGGCCGGTGTGAGGGGAAGGTGGGTGTTTTTAATCTTCCCTGAATTGGGGATCTGTCATTTACCTGTCGGACACGGTCCTCCTCTGTGATCGTTGATTGGGCTGTTGGGGAGTACGGCTCCCTGTTTGCAGTAAAAACCTTCCCAGCATTCTCCGCTGGGTGAAGTCAGCCCAGATATGTCACAATAATGACCAGCAGAACATAACAAACACTCTTCCTATAAGAGAAGGGTATCCATGGACCTTATAGATGTAATAGGACAAAATGACTTGTGTGGTCTCATGCTGTTATAAATAGAGAAATTCCTCTTACCACTTTGATCAGTTTGGTTTTATTACTGAAAGTGCCCTCTGGACAAGGCTGAGGTTGAGTGGTGCCTTGTGGGCAAAAGTGACCCACAGGACAAGGTCCTCCTGCTCCTTGGGAAAAAAAAAACATCATCAAATATATTTTTATATATTTATAAAGTCTTCATATGAGGCAAAAACAAAGTGATGTTGCTTTTTCAAAAACTATTTCAGACATTTTTTATATATATATATATATAGAATAAAAAAAATAAAAAAATACTGTATTCACATCTTTCATTGAGAATTTTTTTTATGTTATAACCATAAATGATCTAAAATTCTCCAAATCCGTGGATGAAAACCCAGCTACCTGCAGACTGCGTGTGAGGTTGAGGTGAGATGTTCCCATGCACGCAGTAATATCCCTCAGAGCATTCTCCTGTGACAGAGGTGGAGTTCAGAAGAGGGCAGTAGTGTCCTCCATCACATTCCCTACACTCAGAGAGAACACCCAAACCAGAGTCAGGACTGTATGTCCCTGCTGGACAAGGCCTCCAGTCATACCCTGTTCCTTCAGGACAATAGAAACCTACAGGCAGACAACAGATAACAGCTTAAATATGATTGCTAGATTTGGATGAATTCAGTCAGCATGTTTGTGTATTGTCTCTCTCCACTGAGTGGTGCTGTTTACAAATGAATTAAGTTTATTGGACTTAGACTTAGGAGGTATATCATTTAATTGAGTTTATTTCATATACTTAGGAAGTAACCTATTGACACTACTTTCATTACTATTCTAGCAGTAACATAAAATGGATATGTTCGGAATAGCATACTACCATACTATTATTACCATCTCTGTTGTAAATAGTATAGTGTATAATATAGTAAATATTTTGTATAAAAGCAGAACTGGAACTGAAAGTAAAAGTAAAAGTAAAAGCAGCTTTGTAGAGAGAGACAGATTTATTTTAATCATTATTTGATCTTATAGCCAAGTTATTTTAACATAAAACATTAATGCACAATAACAATTATTATTTACAAATTGATAACTGGATGCCTCGCAAAGAATTAAATAAGCAATGTGATGAGGACAGAAATGTAGCACACTACCGTTTAAAACATGAACAGTTGCATAATGCATACTGTTTCACATACTTTTGTTAAACTGTAGGCAGTATATACTGTGCAGCATCCAGTAAGCAGTACACTAGTACTCCATTCCTAACATAGCCAACGAGAGACCAAAGCACCTACCAGCTGGGCACAGCAGCCGGGCTCCATCCACACAGTACCAGCCAGCTGTGCAGGGCCAGCACTGGGAGGCTTGAGTGACGGTTACAAAAGTCCCAGGATCACATGGAACAGGGTGAGTGGTTCCTGGAGGACAGTAGTGACCCACTGGACAGATGTGGCCGGAGACCCCATCAGTGGGTGTGGTTGTCTCCGCTTTCTCAGCACAATAAAACCTTTTGGGGACATATGACACCATAGGTTAAACTGGGAATCTGTGTTGCAATTGTACTGTGCATATTGTTGTGCACATACCCATCTGAGCAGAGTCCACTGGGTTCTTTCAGACCGGTAGAGGCACAGTAAAACCCTCCAGGGCATGATTGGCACTCCTCAGCACTCCTTAGTCCTGTACTATTAGACCACGTTCCCACCGGACAGGGCATAGGACTGGCAGTGCCTGTAGCAACACAGGGAGACCTTTAAAACACTTTTATGAATGAAATCAGTAAAACATCAGTAGTTCAGATATCATATCAGTATAACATGTTCATAAGTTCCTCTCATGCTGTGACATTTAATTAAACAGAATTAGATAAACAGCAAATAGTATGTGTACATGTAGATTCATTGGACACCATATTTAGCAAATCTCAAAATAAAAGTCAATTTTTCATACTGTGTATATAATGTTGTAGAATTTACTTGTAGTATTTTAAAATATGTTATTTAGTGATAACAACTGTAGCAAATTTCTCATAAGACAGGACTGATAAAGGCTCATTCTGGTAGCTGAGATTTTTAAAACACCTTTAGGACAGTAATGACCAGCTGGGCATGGGGCCCCTGTAGAGCCATCCACAGGACTGGGTGAATAGGAGCCCCCTCTGCACCAGAAACCAGCCAAACACAGTCCTACAAATAAGCATTTGAACACAGGGCTTGTAAAGCAATAATATGGGGCATTTGTTTCAGAATGTTCACTGAAATGTCATCAGTCTCACCTGTAGGTACTTCAAGTCCAACACCTGGACAGTAATGTCCTGACGGACACAACAGACAGTCACTTTGACTGTCCATGAGCTCACGGGGGTTATAGGTGCCGGCAGGGCATGGAAATTGTTTGGCAATACCAGCTCCTTCAGGACAGTAATGTCCCTTTGGACAAGGCTGCAGGACAGACATATTTGCAGCCCCAAATGTCGCATCGCAATAAAAACCTGGTGTAGGAGAAAAATAAAAAAACAGGATACAAGCTTCAGTATGAATTTCAGAAATAGAAATGTGGGAGTGTGTCACAGTTTGCTTTAGATAACTGCAGCTTGCCTGATTCACAGATTGTACAGTTCGCCTGCTTCTGCTTGTCCTGATATGTCCCAGTGGGACAAAAAATTGGGACAGGGCTTCCTGGGGGACAGTAATGACCGACCAGACATGGAAGAGCTAGGTCATCTGTCTGACCAGGCGGGCACCAGTAACCTACCGAAAAAGGACAAGGACAAGATGTAGAAATTGTTTAAACTGCACTTTACTAGTCTGAGATTAGTGCAGTGATAGTTGTTCTCACCCTCCCTGCAGGGGGCAGTAGGAGCCTGAAGGCCCACGGTAGCACAGTAGTATCCTGCTCTACAGGCCTGACACTTGTCCTTGCTTACAAGGCCCGCTGCTGAGGAGAAAGTCCCCGCTGGACATGGCTGTGGTGCACTGGAGCCATCGTCTGGGGAAAACGATAGATATTCATAACTAAAATGCATTCGAGAATCTCAACTAAGGCTGGTTTAAGTGACATAAATCTACATCTGAATAACCCAATACTTACCACAGTAAGTCCCGGGAGGGCAGATGTTTCCTGTAATGCCATCTATAGGCCTGGAGGAAGTGGCTTCTCTCGTGCAGTAATACCCAGGAGAGCACGGTCCACTCGGCAGGGCTAGACCTGTTTCAGAAGGTCAGGTTATAAGCAAACCGGTTTGCAAAAGCACACAGGTAATTCATTGCTTTGTACCTGGCGATTACGCACCGGTTGCATTGCAGAAAGCTCCTGGAGGGCAAGGTTGAGGCTCAGAAGTCCCTGATGGACAGTAAAACCCCTCCTGGCATCTGCCCCCAGTGGAGGAAGCAGGGCATAGGCAGTTAGCGTTAGTGTAGTTGTCCAGGTCAAAGGGCTGAGCGTTCCAGGCAGCAGATACACAGAACCATCCTGTGTGATGAAGTCATTGGTTACAATTCAAAATGAGTTTAATATATTGAAAATAGTCTCATTCAGGTGATGTACTAACCAGCTTTACATTTCCCAGACACAGCAGACAGACGCTCTTTCTCACAGTAGTGGCCTGGAGGACAGGGTAAGCAGCTGTCCAGGCTGTGGGTCATCGGCTCGGGGTTGTAATAGCCTCGTGGGCAGGGGAACTGGGTGGCATGTTTTGTTCCTGTAAACAAAGACCAGCACTGCATAATACTGAGGTGTGGTTTCTCTAATGAAAAGTGCATTTTGTTTAGTGAAGCAGTCAGATTTTTTTTTTTTTTTTTTCAATTGTTTTAAGGATAGGAAAAAATCTGCCAGTGTCACAAGACAAAATACACTTCAATACATGTATATGGTGTGACATTAAATATTAATATTATTTAATATTAGTTATGGTTAATATTAAAATATATACTATTTTATACTTTTTTGTCTAAATAAATTGAAAATAAAACATTTTAAAAAGGGTATCACAACATTATAATGTAAATAATGAAAAATGAGATGGCTAAAAATTTAAAAATTGAAAATTGAAATTTTAAAATTTATATTGTCAAAGGAAAATTGTAATTTGAAAATTAAAAATTGAAATTTGCTAATAGCATTTAACAGTGTTATAAATTATTAAGTGTTTTAATGTACAAATATACTAACACTACCGTTCAAAAGTTTGTGGTCTTTTTAATGTTTTTGAAAAAAGTCTCTTATGCTCACCAAGGCTGCATTTATTTGATCAAAATACAGTTGAAACATTGATATTGTTAACAATTATTACAATTTAAAATAACTGGTTCCTATTTGAATAAATGTGTAAATTATTCCTGTGATGGTAAAGTTGAATTTTCAGCATCATTACTCATAGTGTGCTATTACTCGGTGTTCAGTGTCACATGATCCTTCAGAATTAATTCTAATATGCTGATTAGCTGCTCAAAAAAACATTTATTTTTATTATCATTGGTTGAAACCAGTTGCGCTGCTTAATATTTTTGTGGAAACCATCTTATATTGGCAGGACTCTGATGAATAGAAAGGTCACAAGAATAGCATTAATTTGTTATAAATCTTTACTGAAAGTATTAATTTTGATACATTTAAATATTTAAAAAAATTTACGTTGGTGTAGATATACAATATCTGCATCCTGTGACAATATATATATACACATTATAATAAACCAATATATATACCCAGGGTGCGATTTGTGAAAAAAACAGAGGGGGGGATGTTTTAATAAAAATGTATTCATAAAAATTAATCATGAGAACATGAACTTCATCACTGCATTTGCAGGAATTGTAAAATCTTTTTTCTTATTAACTCATGAAGCAGCCTAACGCAATATTTTTACTCTAATAGCTTATCTTTCCCCATACATATGAACTGTGATCATGCAATAACGTTAACTTTACATCACGATGCTGGATGCGCGAATTAGGCTTGCATCTACCGTGCCGCGCTAAACACCGCGCCGCAGGACCTCTACATTGAAATCACTCGTGCCAAACACTCAAGAGTGAGTGAGTAATCATTTTAAAATAAAATTGACTTTAATCAAACCACGGATCCGTGATAAGTTTTGTGATCCGTCTCGCCACTAGTGTAGTAGCACTATGATCACTTTGAGGGGATGATAAATTGATCCCCACCAGGGATAAAATTAATTAAGCAGAGGTAGGGAAACATTGACCAGAAAGGGGGAAATCCCACGCAATCCCCCCCCCCCCCCCCCTCCACCCCCCTCCACCACCCCGGCAAATCGCACCCTGTATATACCAATAAAATATGAAATTGAATATGTGTTATTGTTAACAATTAAGGTATCTATCGATAAAATGTGCAACCATATTTAATACTGACCTTATCTGGTTAATTTGTTTTAACAACTAATACTATTTTACTAATATTGTTAGAATTCTTTTTTTTTTGTATTGTAAGTAATAGTTTATATAGTATTTTGTCTCTTACCATCAGGGCAGTAGAATCCAGGAGGGCAGGGGTACAGAGTGTATTTGCTGGAACTCTCTGGGCAATAGTATCCAGCGTGGCAGGAACTGCACTTAATCTGTCCTGTCAGGTTGGTATAAGTGCCCGCAGGGCAGGGAACAGGCACAGCACTGCCAGTGGGGCAGAAGTGCGCTTGAGGACAGAGACCACCTTCAGAATCAGAACCTGTACCAACCATAACACCACAGTCAACAGTAGAATACAAACAGACAATGAGCTAATGACGCTATCGAATTAACAAAAATGGTTGGATGGTCGCACCAGTGGATGACGATGCCCCGGCAGGGCAGTAGAACCCCTCTCGGCAGGGTCCAGATGGTCTACTCAAGCCCTCCGAACCGCAAAACTGCCCAGCAGGACACACAGTGCACCCCGATTTCTTAGTGACATAAAGACTATAAAGACAAAAAAAGGAATCTGTTTATCTGTTCATTCACTCATATTGGTATGGTATGACCATTTGACCCTGTAATACGGTACCTGTTTGAAAAGGTGCCAAGTGGGCAGGGTAAAGGAAGGCTGGTGCCCTCAGGACAGTAATGACCCACAGGACACGGCCCACCCACCCCTGTGCTAATATTTGAATCAGGATTCTTGAAGTTTATGCCTGCAAAAGTCAAAAGAACCATAACCACAACTGCTTAGATGCTATGATTCAAATCAACAGAATGAGGCCACTAATTATTAAAAAGCAAGATGTCGATATAACTGGACATACCTGTGAGGCAAAAATACCCAGCCTGGCAGGGACCAGTAGGTTCAACTAGTCCCCAATCTTCACAGTACATTCCTTAAAATGATAGGTGTGTATGTTGAACATAATACTACACCAATGCTATTAAAACTGCCAAAGGTGTAAGTAAAGCAGGGGCACTGCTCTCACCAGCTGAGCACAGTAAACACTGCTCTACTTGGCTTTGTCCTGCTTTAGGGCTGTATGTGCCTGGAGGGCAAGGGAGGATGTCCTCCACAGTGCCCCCCAGACAGTAATGTCCTTCTGGACACAACTGGAGCTCCTCCCCCTCCAGACACAGCCATCCAGTGGGACAGTCACTGCATTCTGCAGCACCTGCGATTAACAATATAATGATCACAACTTACTTTATTATGCTTTGAGTTGACATTGTCAATGAGTTGACATGTGTATGAACTGGCAGGGACCAGTTGAAGGCAAAGAACAGAAAAGATGAAAAGTATGTACTGCACTGGCGATGGTAAAGTATATAATTCAAAGTTTTCTGGAGACATCATAAAATTATGTCTAAGAACACAAAACTAATACAATATGATAACATAACGGGTTGTGATAACCCAAAAAGCATGCTTGGATGCATACTTCAGAAATCAAAACTCTTTTAACATACCTTTTTCAAAGTACTATGGTTTGAGGCACAGTAATCCTAATCTTGCATCCTAAATAGTATTTTTTAAGTAAAATTAGTATATCCCAGATCGTAGTATGTTGAAATAAGATACCCGGATGGTCTACTTTTTCTGGTTTCAATCCAAAGTGCAGATCCATGAATAACGGCTAATATTGCCCACAATCCATTGCGTATTTGATGAGGATTCGATTAGAAATACAAACATGAGTTTTAAAAAAGTGTTAAAAACTACAAAGATGGCAGATGTACGAGTCTGACAGTTAAGTAGAGAGGTTTAGATAAAGGTGTTTGAGTGATTTTAATAATCAGTATCTAACCTGACTTAAAGATATTTATTGATTGTTCTCCACATTATATTGCACATGCAACAACACTGAACTTTTATAAAAAAATACCTTTTTTTTATTATCTTTTAAATGTATCATTATGCAAACACATTAGGAGTTCTCCTCATGAAAGACCCACGACTGAGAGATCAACATGTTATTACATTTCTCTCCTATACGGTAGGAAATTCAATAAAATTGAATGTGGAGGATTTTAACTGTGACAAGATGGTTGACAGGGCAGTTTAAACTGTGACAGAATGCGTGTAACCAAGCGACAGAGTGGTACCAAAGCTTGCCTGTATACTGCTACACACTCAAAACTATGTACTTTTTCTTCACAAAAACAGTACATACTTTTAGTATAAGTAGGTGAATTGGGACGCAGCATATGTTTTTTGTACTATAATTTCATGAAATTGATTATACCCCACCAGAGAAGAAAGGAACCAATTATAGAACTCAAGTAATTCTGGAAACTATTAACTCAAAAAGCATGCATGGATGGATACAAACCTCAAAAATCAAAGCTATTTTGACACAACTTTTGATGTACTATGATTTTAAAACACATTGATTGATCCCAATCTTCTGTTATAGTACATAGAATGCATAATATGTTAATTGGAAAATACAAACTTTCGCAAATTATACTAAAATTAAAGGAATGTTTGATGTTTTAAGCCTCACAGATCTCTGGTTATAAACTCTGGATATTCAGGTTCACAAAATGTATAAAAGTATACCTGTGGTATTTGAATGTGTTCCATCAGGGCAGTGTAGAGGCGATGTACAACCCTGTGGACAGTAATACCGTGCCGGACACCTGTTTCCTGTTGCCCCATCGTCAGGCATGGCCGTTTTAGCACCACCTGCACAATAAAACCCTATATGACAGAACAGTGGAGAACTCGGTTTTAAAAACAAAAGTCAATAATATGGTGGGATTATGATATGAGATTATGAATTTGTACCTGGAGCACATATTCCGGTTGGCTGAATGAGGCCAGAGCGGTTGCAGAAGAATCCAGAAGGGCAGAGCCAACAGGAAGACACAGTCTGGGACCCCAGTGCATTACTCCAGGTTCCAGGAGGACAGGGGTACTCATGAGGGTGTCTGGTGCCTGCTGGACAGTAATAACCCATGGGGCAAATGTCACCATACCTGGAGCTAATCTGTAAGAAAAAAAAAGATTGGATCATTGAGCTCGATATGAATCCCACTGATTAACATGTGTGACAGACAGTATGTTGTTACCGGAGTGGCAATGTGGGATCCACCAGTGCAGTAAAAACCGGGCTCACATGGTCCTTGAGGAGCAGTTAGTCCAGGAGAGTGGCAGTACTGACCAGCATCACATGGGCCGCAGTGCTGCAGATCCTCCGCTCCTGAACTTGCAGTGTATGTACCCTTCATATAATGAAAAAAAGGAATACTCCATCACAGGAATAAATTACAATTAAAATGCATTAAAATAGAAAACAGTTATTTTACAATTTAATAATATTTCACAATATTACTGTATTTTTAATCAAATAAATGTAGCCTTGTTGAGCATAAAAGACTTTCAAAAGCATTATAAAATCTTATAAAAACTGAATATATTGTATATTAGATGGAATATGAGGCTTCATACTCACAGGAGGGCATAGGTGAGCAATTAAGGAGCCAGCAGGGCAGAAGTGTCCAGGTGGGCACAGGGGCTGCTGGGATAGGCCTGTCCTGTTGCAAAGTCTTCCAGATTGGCACTCAATGCAAGAGTTGTAGCCTCTTCCCTGATTGAAAAGAAGTAAAACTCGATTAAATTATAATGTTACTTGGTGTAAATTCTCTATCGCCGTGGCTTACTGGTTGGAAAGTTCCCATTGCGCACGGTTCAGCCCTCACAGCTCCTTCCAAAGAGTAGTGTCCCTCCTCAGCTTCATGTTGGACTGGTGTGGCTGAACCTCCACTGCAAAAATACCCCGCAGAACATGGACCAGAAGGGGATGTAGAGTTTGTTCCTAAACAATAATAACTGAGAGAGCAACAAAAAATCCATAAGAACTAGAATTCAAGATTTAAGAAGATAGTTTCAAGGGATAGTTCGCCAAAATTTTTTTAATTCTGTCAATTTAATTGATTAAATTTAATCCGTTCCAAACCTGTGTGACTTTCTGTCTTGTGTGGAGCATAAAAGAAGATATTTTGAGAAATGTTTTAATAAGGTCCAGTGTTGTTCGGTTACCAACGTTCTTCAAAATCTCTTCTTTTGCGTTCCGCAGAAAAAAAGCATTCGGGTTTGGAACGAATTGAGAAAGTAAATAGTGACAGACATGTTTTTTTGGTTGAACTATCCCTTTAAGAAAGAGAATTGAATGTTTATTTATAACGTGCACAGTTTTGCAGTTGTACCCTGGAGGACAGCGGACGCACTGCTCTGCATGTTGGAGACCAGTGCTGTTACTGTAAGTTCCCGAAGGGCACGGCTGTGGGTGAACTGAGCTCGGTGGGCAGAAACTTCCAGCAGGACACACACCCCCTTTTTGGCCATCAGGAGGAATCTGTCAAGGCAAAAAAAGAAAGATTGATTATTAAATGAATCAAAAGCAAATAAAATTAACGTTTTTTTTTGGGGGGGGGGGTTATAATCTTACTGGACTTCTAGATCCCTGTCTACAATAGAATCCTCCTTCACAGTCCCCCGTGGGCTCAGATTTGCCAGGTCCTGTGCAGTATTTCCCACCACTACATGGGGTGCACTGTGATGCTTTACTCAGTGCTGGCCGGGATCCATACATGCCCTCTTCACATGGCTCTGGGACTGAGCTGCCCTCAGTACAGTAGAAACCCTGAATATTAAAGCAAATGCACTTTAGATACATACAGTACAAGCTGAATTTTCAGCATCATCACTCCAGTCTTCAGTGTCACATGATCCTTTAGAAATCAGTCTAATATGCTGATTTGGTGCTCAAGAAACGTTTCTTACATTATAAATGTTCAAAACAGTTGTACTGCTTAATAATTTTGGGGAAACCATGTTTTTTCCCCAGTATTTTTAATTGAATAAAAATGTCATCTTTTTAATAAAAAGAACAGCATTTAATAATTTATTGTACATGATAAATGTTACTGTCACTTTTGGTCAATTTATTCATTATTTATTCATTTCAGAAGAAAAATATATATTAGACAGTAAAGTAAAAATGTTATAGCATGCCAACTTTTACATTTACCTGTGGACAGACTGTAGGAGAGTGTGTGGCCAGAGTAGGACAGTAGTGACCAGGAGGACATTCCACACAAGCTTCTCCTCCATGGCCATACAAGTCATTCCTGAAGAAGCCCGACTGACATGGAAACGAGTTTGGATGTCCGGTACCAAGAGGACAGAAGTATCCATCAGGACAGTTTCCTGTCTGATAGGAATAATATACATGTTAAAGGGATAGTTCCCACAAATCCAACTCTTTTTCCATACAATGAAAGAGGATGGGAAACCTGCACAGCCATGGTCACAATCAGTTGCATTTTATGCAAAAAAAAAAAAAAAAAAAGAGCAGCTTGGACATTCTTCTAGATAACTCCTTTTATATTCCACATAAGAAGAAGGTCAAATGGGTTTGGAACAGTGTTGGGGAAAGTTACTTTTAAAGGGGACATATCATGAAAATTTTACTTTTTCAGTTTTTAAGTACTATAATTGGGTCCTCGGTGCATCTAGCCACCCAGAAAAAAGTGACAATCCAGTAACTTTGTATTGGTAAGCCTTTCTCTGCAGGCATGTCAAAAAATAAGATTTTTGGATGAGTGAGATTATTCGCGTATGTTTTGTTATTGTATTTGTTATCTGGGCGCAGCAGCTCATTTGCATTTAAAGGGACACACACAAACGGCACGTTTTTGCTCACAGCTAAAAAGGAGCAAATTTGACAAGCTATAATAAATTATTTGCGGGGTATTTTGAGCTGAAATTTCACAGACACATTCTGGGGACACCATATATTTATATTACATTGTGTGAAAAGGGGCATAATGTGTCACCTTTAAATGTAATGCATAACTATATTGCATTACTCCCTAAAAAGTAACTAATTGCGGTAGTAACTTTTCATTTAAAGTAATCCGTTATGTTACTTTTTTTGTGTTACTTTTTTCTCACCTGGGCTGGATTTGCTTGTTTGTTTTATAATAACAAAACAAAAAAGTTATATTTTTGGCAAATATACAGGACCTTTCACATCAAAAGTGAAATGAATAAACCTCAGGCTGAAGGAAATGGAAATTCAGCTGTGCTGCTATTCTGGATTGCAGAAGAATAAGACACAGATGAAAGTTCGACACTTTTACTTCAGCAATAACATAAAAACAAAATAAAACAAAAACAAATGTAATGTTTAACTAAAGTAATTTTTGCTTATTAGTATGGGTGAATTGGATCATGGAAAGTCAGCAGCAAAGACATTGGTTAATAAAGTGAGATTAAATACATACAGTAATGCCCAGTTTCAAAGAAAAGGCTTAAGCCTAGTCCCAGACTAAAATTCATGTTTGTGTTGTCTTTAATGAAAGAAACTTACACAGAACCATAGTTTTGTCTCAAGATGCACACTAGTAATGTTTTTTTTTTCTAAGCAAAAGCTTAAAATGTCTTAATTTGTCTTAATTTAACTAAGGCCTAATCCTGGGTTAATCTTAGCCTTGTCTGTGAAACCAGACCATCATTCAATTATTCCTTTAATAGACTAAATAATCAACAAACAGGTTTCAACGGTTTATACAAAAACTACAAGGGAGCCATACAGGTTCAATAATGGGATCTTCCTGGGAATTCTCTGTGTAGCAGTATTTTCCCTCCGGACACTTTGTGCAGTCTGAAGGGTCACGTAGACCTGGCTGTCGACTGTAGGTCCCTTTGGGGCACGGAACAGGATTAGGATCCTGATTAGGACGTAAATAATAGAAAAGAAAATAATTGCTTTGTTTCGTGCCATTTATCATCTGACATGATGATCGACGATGGTTTCTGACCCTTGAAATGATACTTACAACACTTCCACCGGGACAGTAAAAGCCGATTGGGCAGAATACCGCTGAGCGCTGGGGTTCTCGATCCATGCCTTGTGAGCAGAGGAAACCCGGAGGGCAGACCATTACTCTGAGCATGGCTTCCTCACTGGTGGTCTCATCACTGCAGTAGTGACCCGGCAAACAAGGCAGACACTCCTCTGATCCCTCATCCTAAGGAAAAAGAGCAAGACAGAGAACCAGAAGAGAGGGAGATGGATAGATGAAATGATGTATTTATTTGTTACAGTAAGACAACATGCATTAGATTACAATGAGCTGTCCGGCTTACAGAATAACTTCCTGTTCCACAAACTTTTGGACTGACTGTGGCCGGATGAGGACAGAAGTAACCGGCAGGACACACAGAACAATCTTCTGCTCTCCGTCCCCCTTTTATCTGACGAAATGTTGCCCTGGACACACAGGAAAATCAAATCCACTGAAGTCTTACCCAGCTTTATTTCAGCCAAATGGGACTGTTACTCACGGTGGACAGGAAGTGGGTTTGGATGTACCCTCCTTACAGTAATAGCCTTCTGGACAGACCAGACAGTCCTCTTTTCCACCATTGCCTATCTTTGTGCTGTAGGTGCCTGGAGGGCATGGGTGCTGTGAACCATATAATGTACCTGTAGAAATACACACATACAGTATGGGTGAATTCCAAACGCCGTTGTTGCACCCTTAAAGCGAAAGCCATTTGTAGGGGCGTCCCAAACATTTTTTAACAACTAAATCCCTTCATAAAGGGCCCTTCCACAAGTGTACAATTCATTTAAAATCTAGAGATAGTGGGAGTTGGAGTTACAGAATTACAGAACAGAATTATTCAAGTAGATATTTTTGTGATACTTTACACACATTTTCAGCATGCATTTCATATTGTTTTCATATTTTTATTGTTTCATAGGTAAGAAATGTTTTTAGTACATACATATAAAGCAAATTTTGAAAAACTTCATTCTAAATGTACATGTACTTTTATATATATGCATACGTAATAACAATAATAATAATAATATTATTTTAAATATTTTGGTTAAAGTTCAGCTAAATGCTTTATTGTCTTTCTAACTTTGCATGTCCCTCTTACATCTAAAATTTTAATGAAATGCATATCATGAAAAAAAAAAAAAAAAAGACGAAACAAAAAAATCCAGTCTGCTCAGAAAGCTTTTGGATAAGTGATTGATTATTTTAATGGCTGACTATTTTAATGATTTCAAAGGTAATGATTCTTTTAATGGCTTTGGAATTAATCAAATACATTTATAGGACACTGTTCAGATAGGCCAAACTTAAAATGAATGTTTTTCCTCAAAGTGGAAGAACATTCAGATATTTCACAAAGCTTTAATACCTTCAGGGCAGTAGTGCCCAGAGTTGCATCTTCCAGATGGACCGCCCACTCCAGCTAAACAGTACCAGCCTTTTGGGCATGGCCGACACTCACGCTCCGACTCCAGTCCACTTTGATCATTCCAGGTACCAGCGGGACACTTGTGCTGAGTGGGGAACATAGTGCCCGCAGGACAGTAATGCCCAGGAAAGCAAAATAGTGGAGGCCTCTGGACACCACCCGTGCCTGTAAAGGCGAAAGTTGTTAAATAGTTAAAAATTAAAGGTAAATAAAACTTGGAAATGTATAAAGTATGTGACATCCTCCTCTGAATGCACCTCTAAGACAGGCATAACGTGCAGGACACCGCTGGCACTGGGAGAGGTCAGTGAGGTCTGTGCGGTTACTAAGGGTACCGGGAGGGCAAGCACTGGATGGGTCGTTTGGTCGAGTAGAACCTGGTGGACACACAAACCTGAAAAAACACACACACAGAGATGTTTTGGCCAGGAAAAAATAATAATAATTCAAATCCTGCTGAACAGCTTTCAACAAGCATTATCAGCCAAAGCTCCCAGCCTGACCAGACCTTTAAATCAAGTACATGCCCAGACTGGCCTGACAAGTCTGAGAAACTTTTTTATTCTCGAGTACGAAAGACACTAACCCTGGCATACAATCCACATCAGGAAACTTCAGTGCAACTTGTGTGCATGATTTGCCCGGGTAGCAAGGCCTGCAGTCTGCCAGAGCATCCTGCCCCTCCAGAGGGTTAAAGGTGCCTGGCTGACAAGGCATAGGATCACTTGTTCCTTCTGGACAATAGAAGCCCGGTGGACACTTTAAACAGTCCTTTACACCTATGATGAAAATAGAGACAAATATCAACCCAACAGCAGATTTAACTGTATGTGCTTTAATAAGATTGACGATTTTGAGAAAGAAATCTTACTCAGTGCCCCCTGATGAGGGGTGAAGGTCCCTTGTGGGCATAAGACCTCACTGAGTGTACCTGCTGGGCAGTACCTCCCACGGGCACAAAGCAAACCTGGACCTGCAGAACCTAAAATCAAAGATGGTTTAAAGTATTCTGTCCTTTAGTCAATGTCTTATAGCTTTTGAGGATAGTGTAGAAAGTTCAGTCTCAACTTTTATTTAAAACAAAAAACATACATGTGTATACACACACATACACACTATATATATATATTATAATGACTAGAGATCAGTTACTGAATACAAAGAGCACTTAAATACAATCCCTTTTAGATTAATCTAAGTTTAGCACAACAATAAACTAAATCGATATGGTGATGTGTTTTAGCATATAATGAAAAACATCACAAACAAATGTTCCATCTTCTCTGCACTCCTGACCCACATCACACACTCTCAAGCACTTATCAGTCAGGAAACAGCTGAGGGCAGGAAACGGTTCAACAACAGTCGTTCTTGAGGGTTTAGTAAAATAAAAGTTGCTAAAAGCACTCATAAAATTGAAGTAATTAGACTGTTTCTACAAAAATAGTATTTCTATGGAAACACAGATCACAGATAATATAATGACAACAAAAAGCAAAAAAAAACGTGTAGTATGCTTGTGTATAAATGTGTTTGTATAATAAATGCGTGTGTATAATAAATGCATGCATGTGTATAAACGTTATCATCTATTAGTGTGTTATGGGTTCATGCCCTAACCTGTGGGACAGTAGCGACCCTCTGCACACCTCTTGCAAGCTGCCCTACTTGTCTGACCCAGTTGTCCTCCTGCGGTTCCAGCAGGGCAAGGTGACCCGTGCGGCACACCCGTGCCCTCCTCACAGTAATACCCTTGTGGGCACAGAAACTGAGAGCTCGGCCTCCGAGAGGTGCCCTCCAAACAATAAAATCCTGGGAAGAACAAAACATTTCCAGCTATTATCAAGCATATTTCAATTATTCATTATACAACATCTAGTTCTGGTCCTCGAATTTGTTTGGCTGGGACGTTTGTCTCTTTGTATCACTCCACTTTTCTGTTTGCGTGTTCCAGACAGAATGTCAGTCTGTGTGTTAGTGGTGGGGATTTTACAGCGACTCTTTCTGCAAGTTACATCATTGCACCTAGGGGTGCACCGAAATTTCGGTCGCCGAAAATTTCGGCCGAAAATGGCATTATCGGTTTCGGGCCGAAATAAAAAAGCCAGCCGAAAATGTCAACCGAAAATGAATGTCAACCGCGCCCCTCCCATCCGCGCGCAAGCGCTTGGGTTTCACTCACGGTGGAGCTGTTATCACTCGTCACCCACCCCTCCCCTCCGTGCTCAAGCAGGTGTCACTCACGGTCGAGCTGTTTGCACGTGTCTGCAAAGATTGAGCATGTCAGCGGTATGGAAGTATTTTAAAGTTTCAGATGAGGACATCTGAGCGCCGCCGCTCCCACCACGCGCATGAGCTGAGAGGGCACCAAAAAATTGCGTAATGAAAAATCAATAATTATAATGCCGATTTTATTTCAGTATAGAAATACAGACATCCCAAGTCTCCCGGAAGTTCCGGGAGTCTCCCGCATATTGATAGCGGCTCATTGATGCCCGCGAATTAGTTAAAACCTCCAGAATCTAGAGCGAGCGCGCAGACTGTGGCAGAGAGGGAGAGAGAGCAAGAGACCGCGCGCGTGTGGCTCATGAAGCGTATGTAATATGAAATATATATAATATATAAAATATTCTAGGTTTTGTTATGTAACTGTTAGTGGTAATAAAAGTTTGATGATTATTCTATTGTTTTGTGATTTCTCATTTCAGATCCATTCAAAATTAAGCAATATAAATAAATATATATTAAAGTTTTTAAAAGAAGCCATTTTCGGTATCGGTTTCGGTTTTCGGCCAAGTGCATCCTAAATTTTCGCTATCGGTTTCGGCCCAGAATTTTCATTTCGGTGCACCCCTAATTGCACCAGTAGGTGGCGACAAGTCTTTATGAGTGAGTCACTGAATTCAACCAACCAATTCTTAAAGCTACACTGTGTAGGATTTACTCCCATCTAGCGGTGAAATTGTATATGACTACCAATTAAATATTACTTTCTAGCCCCTCCCATTCCGAGGGAGTTTTAACTCCTACGGTGGTCGTATTATTTAAAATCTGCCGGCAGTCGCGAGTAATCTTCCCCTCGCATTCGTCACAGTGCCACTGAGTGTAAAAATGTATGGAAATGTATTTTCAAGATGGAGGCGCAACAGGGCTGCCACCATTCGAGCAACTCGCTCATATGTATTCGGAATGTTAGATTCAGCTTACGAGAATACTTGATTAGTTGGTGGAAGTAATTACACACGAATAAGCACATATCATTTTGAAAGAACAAAGTGTTTTTTGCTAAGAATCAACTTAAAAATGTACACAGTGTAGCTTTAAAAACACTCAGAATCACTTAATTCATCAACGAAACAGCACAGGGAGGTTCATTGAGCTTTGACTTTGTTTGGAACTACTTTAGCTGGAGGAGCAAAAACAGAATAAATCATGTTCATATTAGTGAAATCTCGCTGGGGGAAAAAGTCCATTGTGTATTGTCAGTCGTGTGGTGAGGTATGAAGCATTGCTCACATAGAAGCCACATCAACGCAGCGATTTCACGTGAAAAACCTATTGCAAAAAAAACATGCGAAATTCTCGATCGCACAGAATCTGATTAGAATCACTGGATTGCACTCGTGAGTTTTCGTCGCAGAAGGTTAAATGTGAGCTCACCTTAAAGGTACATTCATGCAATGTTATATTGCTTAATTGTCACATTAGCAAATAGACCCACAGGTAAAATGAAAACTGTGATCACTAAAAATGAGTAAAGCTGTAGGACAATATTAGCACCTGCAGGACAGATTGCACAGTCCCTCTCTCTCTGTAGCCCCTCCTTTGGTCCATAAGTTCCTGCCGGACATTGTATCGCAATATTTGCAACACAGTAATGTCCTGCAAAAAAAAAAAAAAAAATTAACACTCAAAATTGTGGTATTGAATGTGAAAAGCATGCAGCCCAAGCTGAAATACTGCCTCACCTGCAGGACACACAACACAGTCTGATCTTTCTCCGTCTCTGTGTGTCCCAGGAGGACAGGAGATAAGCTGTCTTGACCTCTGACCAAGATGAGACTGTCCCCTTGACCAGACCGGAGTCACTGTACTCCTGTAGGCTGAGGAACCATTGCATTTTTTACACTCAGTCTGGCCCGGCATGTATGAATAATGGCCCACGGGACAAGGAAGAGGTGCGGACATCTTTTTGTACGGACAGTGGCTTCCTTAAAGAGAAAATTGAATTTACTTTAAAGGGATGTACAAGGAATTATGTGTCTGTAAGTGTGTGTGACTGTTGTGACATTGATGTGCGTGTTTATTTTGGCTTTTGCAGGAGCAAGTAAGACATCAATTGCATGTGAATTAAACATGGGAGTCCATGTTTACCTGCGGGACACAGGTGACATTGAGCACTGCACAGAGTGGAGTAGTAGCCTTCAGCACAGTCAACACACTCCGTCTGGTTGAAGTTTGGCTCTTCTCCAGGGCCACACTAACATGGTAAAACAAACAAAGAAAAACGGTTTACGGTACAAAGATGAAATGTAAGATTACAAATATGGTAATTCACATCTGTTTGTACCCACCTTCATTTGAAATCCCTCAATGCAAACAAAGCCAAAGGGGCACGGCAGGCACTGGGTAAGCCCCTCTGGAGAATACTGTCCTGAGAGACATGCTGTAAGGTTGCCTGATGCACTGTCACAGGAGAAACCAGCAGGACAAAGCTTGCATTCCACACGGTCTTCTGCGCTCACCAAACCGGGGACACAGGGCTTTAAAAGACACCAACAATTACACACACGTTGGGTTTTCATGTTTTATGGGGACATTCCATAGACATAATGATTTTTATACTGTAAAAACTGTATAATCTAACCCCAACCCATCACAGAAAACTTTTTTAGATTTTCAAAAAACATCACTTAGTAGGAGTTGTTTTCCTCATGGGGACGAAACAATTTCCAAGGACAAGGATTTTAAATATCGCCATCTTTGTAGGGACATTTTGCCCCCATAAGGTAGAGTATATACAGTGCATAATTTAAAATATGTATATATATAAAATTATAGGATACCTGGCAATCCTGGATACTGCCTTTCCCAGTATAAGGGTTAAACATGCCAGTGGGGCATTTTCTGGGTGCAGACACATTGCCAGGACAGCTGAAATGGCAGGAAAAGAAAAAAAAAGAAAAAATTTAAGGTTTAATGCAATTACACAAATTCTTATAATAACGAAAATTACACTTACAACTGCCCTGCGGGACACTCAAGGCAGATCCCTGATGAAAAATAGGTTCCCTCCGGGCATGATGTTTGTGTCTGATTACAACAGATTAAACAATCTGAACTCTCAGGTAACATGTCAGCTCCTGCATCATCAAGATATAAAAAAAATTATTACTAACTGCATCAGTTATCAATATATCCACACTCCTAACGCTTATCAATGCTTAATCGTTTTACACAGTCTGTACTGTATGTAATGAATTTCATCTCATGCTGATGATGCCTACCTGATACAAATACATTCCATCTCTGTCTGAAGCCACTCCATGTCAAGCAGAAGAAAAATAAAATAAAATATCGGTTCATGCCGATCATTTTTAAGCTCCCCGTTACATCGCAGCGGACTTCTGTCCTCAGTCGCTCTATAGCCCCTTTAAGTCTATCAGTGAATAGGGACACCTCAATAATTGAAAGTGAAATTCAAGCCATGTAACTCAATTCCAGTCAGAAGCCAATGATGCACTCACTGGGCAGAACTGTGAACTTTACTGTCTAGAATATCAGTCTGTTTTTCAAACCATGCACTGTACAGGATCTTATTTACCTTCCGATTTCTTAATGTTAGGATAATAAATATTTTATGCCTACATGCACTTACATCTGAATAAACATTCTCTCCAAAATGAATTTAAAAAGAAAGGATAAAAAGAAATGATAATTTGCAAAAAATTTACACAATGGTACTGACAATTGAAAGTGAAAGTAACAATTAAAAAAAACTCTAAAATAGACTTGTTTTTGGAAATATAATAGAATTTTGATTCAGTTTTTACTTTTGATTTTGAAATTAAATTTGACCTGAGCATTTCTTCATAATATTCACCCAACCACTGTTACAGTGCACATTTGAAAACTTAAAAACTTAAAAATAACACCAGGAACATATACATGTAAAATAGCATCCAGTGCAGTAAATGTTAAAATAGATTGTACTGTAGGTCTTTGTGGTAATGCGACGGCAGGATGTTTCCAGTTCCTTTACGTTGAAATGGAGCTTCAAACCTTTGCAGCTGCAAACTGTGTTAACCTCCAGTTTCCACTGCAAAGCATGAATGTGATCCAGTTTACAGCAGCAATCGGGTGATAAATTAATCAAACTGCCGAGAAAGTCACTTTGATTCATTAACATGGATGTTATCAAGAGTCAGGCTGTGAACTTCTTTAAATATCACTCACGCTATTTCCATTTAAATTGTTTAGATCCATGTAAAATGTTAATTAGGTAAAAACAACATCTAAGAATAACATCATCATGAATCAAAACCATTGAACCGCTCCATTTGATTGACATCCAAATTTCTTAAGACCTACCATATATTAATTTATTTACAATATATATTACCTAAATAATGTACATATTTGTTTGTTAAATGATCAAACAAAACCACAGTGCCATGTAAATCAAGCTGCAAAAGACCAAAGACATTTTGCCATGCATCATGATGTTCCAACAGCTCAGTCAACCACATTTTCGGAGGCGGTAAATTAAGCCCACCCGATGGGGAGGAGCTTCCCTTTGTTATTCACATATGCTATATACGAATGATCATTTACGCATGCAGATGCAAGCACATGCAAGATATGAACAAGTATCTTGAATGAATGCCAAAACATGTTTCTGATTCCTGTGATGCTGCTTTTACAATTAGGATTCCAAGGTAATGTCACTGGAAATGCTATATATAATTTTTATGATAATGAATAAATTATCTATCTACTGTGGTAAATCAGATATTTCCTTAAATTCTTATATATTCACTTTAATGCTAATGTGAGTGTCATTTCTAGTTGCTGTTAACTTTATGGCTCTTCACAGATCCTGTAAGAAGTACGAGTTCTGAAATCCAGCGTGAAATTAAGAACGCAAGACTCCAAGAACCGTTTACTTTAAATTGTACCTACAACTGTTCCAGTGGATTCGCTCGTGGCTACTGGAAATGGGAAGAAACTCCAGCATGTAGCGAGTGCCACTGGGATCATACAAAATTTACATTGGGAGACATGTGCTCTGTGAGCATATACACGGCGCATCTAATTATGGAGCAAACGCATTATAACTATTCTTGCTTTTCTGAAGAGAGTGACAAACCGGGCATTCCTCGGAAAACAGAGCTTCTGGTTACGCTGCAAGTTCATGGTAAGATGCGTTTGAGTTTATCGTTTATGATGAATAGCATGACTGAATTCATCCCAGGCCTTTTCTCACTGTATGTGCAATAATGCTTCATATAGATGAATCCAAAGAACAAGTAACACCTTCTAAAGGACTAGCTGGTGAGTCTGTAAGGATAGTTCTACTTACTGTGCTATTTTTAAGACTATTGGTTTGTATTATTTGTGTGTCCTTGTGTCTTACTGGTCTAGATCTAGGTCCATCTTTGAGAGTAAAGTCGCATAGGGACCAGGCGGAGTCAGAAGAGGTACTTACATCCTTTTCCACTATCGAAGTGATGGCAGGAACCTCACTCATTCTTCAATGTGTTGACATTCACATCAAACACTGTGAGGTCCAGTGGGTCAGAGAAAACAGTACCGTCCCTTTGACCCCAAAAACTGATGGTGTAATACAGTGGAGTGAAATCAAAGGAGAGGATAGTGGACGATACAGGTGCCAAACTAAAGGGACTTGCACACACCAGGCTTTCACTGTGGATATAGAGGTTAACACAATAGGTGAGTGTTTTGCACTTCCAAAACACATTTTCAGATTCACATAAAATACAGTCCATCAAGTCAGCATTTTGCCATATAGATGGATTCACCTGGGCCAAGGTCTTCGCTGCTTTTGCAGTGTCTGCAGTGGTTATCCTGACGGCCCATCTGGTGTATCTGTGCTACAGAAGAGGGTGTAAGATAATGGATTCCACTAACATAGTCCATGAAAGGTAATGCACAATTGCATATGTAAAATTAATCTTTACAAAGAAGCAAAACATATCAAATCTGGTTCACCAGCAGTGTCTGGTCTCTTGCAGGGATCCATCCAGAAATACTGTGGTGATGAGGCCAATTGCTCAAGGTCTCTCTCAATTTATAAACGTTAATATAAGAATAAAATATACATATATAATGTACACACATACATACACAACACACTACCATTCAAAAGTTTTATATAAGCTTTATAAATTAATACTTTTTTAATAAATGAAAACAGTTGTTTTAAATTGTAATAATATTTCACAATTTCACTGTTTCACTTTATTTTTGATTGAATAAATGCAGCCTTGGTGAGCAGAAGTGACTTCTTTCATAAACATTACAAAATCTTACCAACCCCAAACTTACACTCATCTGGAGAAAGTTTGAATGGCAGTATGATTCAAGAGTTAACTTCTTTTTATTTTTTTATTCCCAGACAGCCAGAGTGATCATGAAGTCCCTTACGCTGATATTGTGATATCTGTGAGGGGATCCAGCAATCCGGATCTATCTGACACCTTTACTCAGACTTCAAAAAACCAAAGACCGGTGACAAAAATATATTATAAATAAATACAATTATGTATAATCGCATGGTGCATGGGACCTTATGAGCGACAGTGTAAATGTGTTTTGCAGAGATGGAGAGATGATGCCAGAGCAGGACTACTGCATGCTTCAGCTGACAGACTACACATCCACTCTAAAGAGGTCACTAGAAAATTAAGCACAACGTCTGAATATGCTGTAATTACCTACTCCTCTGAGGCTCTTAGTTAGTTACTTCAAAAAACTGTATCTCTAATAAAAAAAGGCAAAATGTGAAAATATTGAATTAACAATTGTTGTTAACTAATTAAAAACCATTAAACTTTGAATGTTTGTGTAAACTTATTTGTGTGTCGTGCTTTTATATTCTTGAAGGAAATTATTATTGTATTACATTTGTTTTGCAAATCATCTTTTTTTTTTTTTTTTTTTTGCTTTGTTATAAAAAATTATACTGATGATGTGCACAGATCAAGTCATGTTTAATAAATACTAAAATATATAATTTTATAATTTTGATTTGATGGTGACTTCAAAAGGAATGGTTAAAGTAATTTATAGTTTAAATTGCAATTACACAAATGTGTTTTTTTCTCTAATAGTACAAAAAAAAGTTAAAACCCGTCTTAAATCAAAATCCTTTTTGTGAATTCCAGTGGGAACGTGCCCCAAACATACATACATAGAGACAGGAAGAAGTACTTTAAACCAGTATTGATTATTGAGTGTATTAAACCAGTATTATTATTGCAGAGATGGGGTTTGGGGCTGGGTCTGTGGGTTTCTGGGGGATGAGCCTGAGGGAAGAACAGGAGACAAGGGAAGGAGAATGCAGAAGACAAAAGGTAGGTAAAATAAAAAAGTGAACCCCCAGAAAAAGTCCCACGGACCCAGCCCCAAACCCCATCTCTGCAATAATAATTAATAAAGGCCGGTTTAAAGTAGCTACTTCTTCCTGCCTCTATTATGCTCATGGTTAGCCAAAATGGGTTTCATTCAGACTTTAAGTATTTATTTACTGTTATATGTCAACAAGATTTAACAAGACATTTTTACCATTTTAATCTGTTGTGTATTTATGCAAATTAGCAATTAGATTATGCTCCGTTTGCCATTGTTAACATTTTTTTTTTTTTTTTTTTTGTCTTGATGCATGTAAACTCAGTAATTTTCATGGTGATATATCTAAAGGTTAAAATGTTCACCCTATTCACGTGAGAAAAATAATGAATCGTTTGAATAGGCTATATTTGAGTGTTTTTCGACACTTTCCCCTAATGGGATTCTTCGGTGCTTTTTATTCCTTACTCGGGATATATTGAGGATATTTGAGTTTGCAATTTGTTCAACCTTTTTTCATAAAATGATTGGACTATACGGATTCAGCGGGGTTAGGACAATGAAAGGTGTTTGTTAGCCTATATGGTCAAAAACATTGTCATATTAACTTTACTGTTAACGTCTATTGTTTTGATACTGTTGGAAAATGTCTTTACCTGCAGACAGTTCGTTGCTGCAAACGCAGTCAGGTGTTGAATTTCATGAACTTCATCGATGAACGACAGAATGCATTTGTTTTGGTTTTAATTGATTGTAGGGAAATATCAACTTCAACCTTTGTTTTTGTTCTTTGTAAGAAACCGCTTCCAACGGTGTTGGGAACTATTTGAATGATTCAGACTGAATTGTGAATCGATTTAGAAGAACATTTAATTGACTCGCGATTCACGAATCGAGCATGCAAGAGCAGACAGACATAAGTTAGCTGAAATATTGTGAGGAATATTATACTATTGTAATCCTGAGGAATTGACCTGATCAAAATCACCTACCCATAGCTAAATGAAGGCTACCGAATACCCAGCAATTCGATTCTTAAATTATACTGAAAGCTTTTTAATGTTTTGTTTATTGGCAATATACATATTTATTTGGTTTTCTATAAGTGTTGTTATTGTTGTTGTTCATTCCTAAAATGTTATATTGCGTGTTTAAATATCTATATTAGTATACTACTCATATTTAGATTTTTTTTTTTTACATAAATAGTAGGTTAAATAATAAGTAGCTTGAATCCATTGACTGTAAAAAAAAAAATAGCTTGAATCTGAATCGTTTTGACCCTCTCCGCTTTCGGTAGTTGGAAACACGTGGCACGTGCTGGTTGCATAGCAACGGTTGACAACATTCAGCTCGTTTTAACCGGTAAGATACATCACACCAGTCCACCTTGCAAAATGATTAAATATATAATTATTGTGACTATCAATTTAACCAAACTAGAAAATGTGGGTTTGACAGAACAGTTGTTAGGATGTGTCGTTCATTTTACTGATAAAAAAAACGCCTGTTTGTCTTTCATCTTGATGACTTTTAGCATGACACAATGCCAATATGTGTGACGTTATGTTATGCAGTAAAACTACACATCTTGATGAGATTAAACTAAATAATTGCATTAAATAATTTTTGGGGAAATTAGTTGTAAATTAGCCTGTTAACACCATTAATTGTCAATGAATGTGTCTTTTCCCTATTTTTTTAACTTATTCATCAGACTTGAGGTGCTGTAAAGATGTCTGTTCCCTTCTCCAACACAAACCTGCGGATCCCTAAAGGTTTTGGGAATTTATTGGAGGGTCTTGCCAGAGAAGTTTTGAGAGACCAGCCTGGAGACATCCCTACCTTTGCTGCTCTCTACTTCACAGAGCTTCTTAAAGCCAGAGAAGGTGACTGAGATGGTTTCCTTTAATCCTGATGTTTAATAGTGTTTGATGATATATGAGTTACTCATATACAGTATGAGTTAGTCATTGTTGGCTTATACAGTATGTCTTTATCCAAGGCAGAAATCATTCTGTTTGCAATGGCTACTACTATATACTGGTAGTCAATGCATGCTTGAACATAAATAATATTTTGTTCCAGAAAGTGGCCTCGATCCAGCAGAGTGGGGTGCAAAGATGGAAGATAGGTTCTACAATAATCACTCGTTTAAGGTATCTAAAAAATAAGACAAAACTCTGAACCTTTAGATTATTTCACAGTTATTCCTTTTAACATGCATGTGTTGTTTGTTCTTTTCAAAACAGGGCACATCAATACAAGGAAACTCCATTTTACCTAAAATAAATACAAGGTGTGTGGATGAGAAAATGTGATTTCACTCTTTCACTCTCCCTTAGTTATCCAGATGAGAGAAGAATCAAAATGAAGACAGACTGAAGTGAAGACAGAGTGAGATTTTAGATTAAAATGTAGACAATAAAACTTGTTTTGGTTTGATTTCCTTGTACATTCTTGCAGTGCAGCAGCTTTAAAACAATATAACAGGATGAAGCTCTTCGGGTGGCTCTCCTTCTCTGAGGTAGAACTTCGATCATTTGATCAAGCCGAGGGCGGCTTTCGGACGATTGATTGTAGTGTCAGAGTACAGATATGCATCTGGGTTGTAAATAAGGATTAATTTATTACTCATGTTGTACTTGTTTGTGCTTTTATTTACTTGTATTATTAATCACTGTTGCATATAAAATTACCTTCTTACATGTCAATTTTCAGAAACAACACTGGCCTTTCTGAAACTTTTGGAAACAATGAAACCCATCATTCTGCATTAAAAGACCTCAACACTAATCATTCAGAGGATACTGAAGTAAAGCAAAAATATGAGTTAGAAAAGAAGCTCGATGAGGAATCCAGTGAGAGGGAACACCGACCTGCTGCAGATATTCCCTATGTGGGAACAGCAGATGTTGATATATGTGCTCAAGAGCTGAACGACGCAAGCGGGATTCCAGAACAAACATCAGACGTACTGAAAGATGAAGAGGTCGTAAAAGAAGCTGTAGATATTGATATCTGCAGATCCGAACTTGAGCCTACACCTCTGACTGCCTTTGGTGGTCTAGCAAATGTGGATGTGTGTGCTGAAGAGATAAGCCACCCATCTGAATCTACTGAGATCAACAGAGACCTGGGAAGTCCAAATCCATCGCCTCCGAATGGAGAGCAGTCGGAATCACAAGATGAATCTTTTGTTGAAACGCCTTCACATATTGAGCAAGATGTAGGCAAACCACCAAATGAAATGTCTGATGTTGATGACGACGATGATGATGATGGCCATATTGAAGATGCTGAACAGGGAGTCTCAGAAATGGTTGATACTTCCTTAGAAGACACTGACTCTGAGAAAAAGAGCACTGAGCAGATTTATGTAGAGGATTCAGCAAAAAGTACAATTGAAAAAGATGTTACTGAAAGTGCAGCTGAAGCAGGGCAGGAATCAGAGGAACATAATGAAGAAAATGATGACTTACCAGACAATGAAGATCAGGAAGAGACCAATCATGAGTACAGCAGTGTAGCTGATTCCACATCTGATATCAATAGTAAATCACTGATGGAAATGAAAGACGCATATATTGACTACGGTGATGAAACAAATGACAGTAAAAGTGAAGTCATAGATGTTCTAGATGAAGCTGACCATCAGGTTCCTACTCATACAGGTGAGCATGAAGCTGAGAACAGCACTGATGAACAGAGTACATCTAAATATATTGATGCAATTGAGGAAGACCTTTTAGAAACCCCAAAGCCAGTTTCCCAACTAAACAACAGTGAATCGGAAGTAACAGAGGATATGATAAGCAATGACATTTTAAACACTGATGTAATGGAAGCTTCTGAGAAGGATCTAAACACAGAGAATGTAAATGAAGGGAGTGATCTTGACAGTGATGCTGAAGAGATGGATCCAGACATTTCAAACATACCTCAGCAAAATATGGTGAAAACTGAGGATGAGGAGGATGATGGAACCCATGATACTGAACCAAAGAAAGCTGAAGAAGCTGAGCCCTGGCCTTTAGAGAGAGAAACAGAGGTTATCGGTGAAGAACATCCTATAGAGTTACAAGAACAGACTGAGAATGATGCAGATCAGGAGGATCAGTTGGAGGAGCAAAGAGATAAAAGCCAGGAATCAACACTTGAAAGTGAGAACCAGGATAATCTTGACAGCAGTGAACCAAAGGTAAAAAAATGTTCTTATTTTCTTTCACTCCCTTCCCATTTGATAAACAAAAAGAATGGTATTTGTATAAAAAATATGGGTTGCATAATTTATATTTTATGTTGGGATAGAAGCCTCATCCTAAGACTGGCCAGATTTATCACATTTTATTTTGAATTACGTTTTTGGCGTAAAACATTTGAGAGATACAACATTGTGCCTCGATCTGTGCCTCGATCCAGCGCACCCCTTAGCTTTACAGCTGTGTGCTTTCGCTCCTCCCTAAATGTTTAGTAGTTTACAGTAGGCTGTGGAAGTGCACTACAACATCAATGATCTTATTTGTTTTGATCTAATTTATTTTTATTTTATTTATTATTTTATTTAATTTTTACATTTATTTATTTTATTTGTTTTTCTGGTTTTCTATATTTAAAGTTCAAGGAAAGCCACTTTCAATAAGACTTTAATAATACAATAAAACTCTTTTTTTTTTTCAATAAATGCAGGATGTTTACAAAATCACTAAGTAATAGTATTAAATAAACATGATCTTAAAGAGTAAGTTCACCCAAAATAAAAATGTAAATTATCTCATAATTTACTCACCCTCAAGCCATCCTAGGAGTATATGACTTTCTTCTTTCAGCCAAACCCAATCACAGTTATATTAAAAGAAATATCTAGGCTCTTACCAGCTTTGTAATGGCATCGAATTGCACCCGAGTTTTTTAAGGCTCCAAAAAGCGCATACATCAATCCATACTACTCCAGCGGGTTAATAAATGCTTTCTGAAGTGAAGCAATGGGTTTTTGTAAGAAAAATATCCATATTTAAAACTTTATAAACGAATCACTGGCTTTCGGCAAAGGCTTGGATTACTTTTGGATTTCTGGATTACTTTTATGCTATGATATAACTCAGATTGTGTTTGGCTGAAAGAAGTCATATACACCTAGGATGGCTTGAGAGTGAATAAAGTATGGGATAAATGTCATTTTTTGGTGAACTATTCCTTTAATATTTACCAAAATAATCATGATTATGATTTTTGCCACAATCAAACAGTCCTACGTCATCCTTACCTTGGATGCAGACTGTTCCTTTTATTGTCCCAAGTTAATAAGTAAAAATAAAATCTTCAAGGACATGTCTGATCAACAGCATGGCTCTGTTCCTCTCCGGAGAACAGTGATTGAAGATGTCCTGAAATACTCCAGCTGGTGAGTACAAGACCGCAAGAGTCAAAAAAAGCTTAAACTATACATACATCTTACATCATATAAACACTATGCATAAACCTAAAGAAATGTTTGCAACATTTCATAAAGAGATGTTCAAAAAGAAGTTTAGATATTTTACCAAGAGGTCAGAACAAAATCCACATGCTTATTTAAAGGGGTTCGAAGGAGACAGATTTGGTGGTGTTTCCATGGAAACATTTTACCGACCATTTATCTGAGGGAGAAACTGATCTAGCCTAGATTTTGGAGTTGTGTGATATGTTCCCAAAGAAACATAATACTGTATGCACCCAATTAGCTGCTTCACTTTTCAATCCTCGGTCCAAAGTGCAGTGTTTCAAGTTCTGTAGGGGTTAATTAGAGACACGCACTAAAGCAAAGCTCTCTTCCTCTCACTCCAATGTAGGTCATCTAACCTGACCTATATCAACTCTTGTCCAATGACTCTATATGCTGTAGGAGGGGCAAGGGAATCATGTTTCTATTTTCAGGAACAATATTCATGGCTATCATCAATCTCTGGCACGACTGTAAAGTCACCTCATCTTCTTCTAGGAAACTCTGTTTTAACACTTCCATGCTCTGTGAAACGACTTTATTATCTCCCAGCCTTACGCATCCAACAGATGCCAAGAAAAGAGAAGTGATATCATTACAGCACCGAGCTGCATGTTCTCTGTTTAATCTTGGTAGGGTAGGAGGCAGGAGATGGAGCACTGTTCTAGAGAAATAAAGGGCAATGGATTTACTGTCTGTTTGTCTTACTCTACAGTATATTGCCACAGGGTGGAGGAGGCACGGACTGTGTGGGACTGACTGAGATGTGGAGGGATGCTTCTAGTATTTTCTTAGTTTATGATGATAGCCTTCAGCAATATTTTGTACTGTGCATATTAGAAGTAATGTAGGCTAATATAATTAGTTTAGGCCATGGTGTGTCCCTTTTCTATCTCAGTTTTCTCCACTGCGAGGCTAAACCAAGAATCTCTGATCCTTTTGGTAGCAGGTGACAGGAAAGTGAGAATAATGGCGCTATAAACGTCAACATTACACAAAATATTTGCAACAAGTAAAGACCGACCGACCTGTCAGTGGTGTCAAAATGATAATGCTCGCACGCTCCCTCGCTCTCAAGCGCGCGTACGCGTTCGCGCGCGCTCTCTCTCTCTCTCTCTCTCTCTCTCTCTCTCTCTCTCATCCCACCCCAAGATACTGAATTATAAGGATAGTTGGAGGAGAGGAGTATTCGACCAAGGTATTTTGCCTTGTGAGGAGGTTTACGCTCTGTTGCGCTTGCACGAGACGAAAACACGTTTATCAGCGTCTGTAATTGCGCGTCATGGATTGTCATGTCGTAAGTACTGACAACTTGAATTATTTTTTTGTGTGTGTGAAAAGTACTTAATAAATATTAAACATCCTTTTTATAAACTGAACCAGTTTGATAATGAATGAGTGGTACGTGGAAACATCCTTTAACTTTTTCTATGCTTGTTTAGGCAATATAACGTTAAACTTATTTTGCAGATACGTGTTTGTTTTGGAACTTTATAAATGGCTGTAAATTTCATGTCCAGTAAATTTATGAACGGTTTGTGGGTTTATGTCTTTATGCATATTTTGTGCTCATTGTCATTTCACACTTTTTAACCGTTTACATTTCATGTCTTGAAAAGTATAAGGTTTACAGCATAAACTATACAGATTTATGCATTAAGGTTCAAAAGATCCCAAAATTAACTCTGTGTTGTTATTATTATGGTGGCGCTATTAGCTATCCAGATTTATTTATTTATTTCAATTTATTTTATTTCCAATGGATATATTGGATTTGCCATTGGAAATAAAGAAAAATTGCCAAGTAGTTATTTTGTTTAAGTAGTCGGTATCACCAATAGTAATCAAAACTATGTTGAACTTTCAATTAAACATGGTTGCCTAAAGCTATAAAGAACGTAGGGTGTGGCTATAATCTCATAATGGAGTAAGTCATTTTAATGAATTTTAGTAGGCTAAATGTATGTATAATTGTTCTTGTTTTGTATGCCATGTTTGGTCGTGATCACATTTGCATATTTTGCATATTGCATATGTGTCTGTCAACAACTGTTTTCAGCAGCTATTAACAAGGTTAACTGGCCAATTGTCACAAAACTTTATTAATCCTATATTTAAGCATGCAAAGTTATCCTGTTTAGACAGAAAGTGTATTAAAAAGTGGCATTATTATAATAGTGAGAAACAAAATGAATGTAGTTATTGTGCATGGATTGGTGTCAACAATTAACAAATTTGTGAGCTCATGGGCTTAAGAGGTCCTTGCTGAGACCTCAATAATTTCTGCTTGCTGTTTATGCATGACAAATCGTTCATCATATAATTTAAATGGACTGGTATAGACATGGGAAAGGCTTGTGACTGCACAGTTTCATTAGAGGTGATCCATGGGTAAGCACACAGTCTCTGAGGAAGCAGTAAAATGAACAGATGCTTATTTATAGGGGATTGTGGAACGCCTCTGCCTTTGGCCATGTATGAGCATTTTGGCAAAATTCTTGGTTAATATGAAAAAAGGCTGATTCTTAGTTCAAAAGTGGGTGGACAGGGTTTTACAATGGACTTCTGCTCATCTTCTTCACACAAGCTGTTTAAAGACTGCCAACCAGCCTCTGCTGAGCCATTTTACATATGCTATGTTGGTTGTTGTGGGTGAAAGCATGTGGTTTCACAGCTTCAGGAAGACATAAAGAGACAAATAACATCACATCCCACACCACGCTCTTTAATGATGTGTGATGACATGCTTCACAGAGCGCATGAAACTGGTCACAGTTGGTCTTTGCATCAAGGTGGTTTGGTTTTATTACATTTCTGTTCATTTTATTTTCATTAAGTACAGGTAATAGGTTTCTCACACTTTTAAAAATAAAGGTTATTTTGATAATCCAACATGATCATTCAGTTGGTGGTTGTAGATGTGCAAAAGAAGCTGGCCATAAAAAAGTTTCTGTAGAGCTGATGGATAGTGATTCATTGCAAGGGGGCTTAAATGGGCAAGAGATACATCATGCTAAACCCACTAGGGTGGTATATAAGATCTCAGTGGATTCTGAATCATTTCATGAAAGAGCAAAATCAATATGCAATACGTCCCTCCTAAATTATTGTTCATCCCTGGTAGGAAGAATGCAGTCAGCCACAAGAGGAAGAGGACATCATGGACATCCCATTGGATGACCCAGAGGCCAATAAGGCGGCCGCCAAAATCCAGGCTGGCTTCCGTGGTCATATGACCCGGAAGAAGATGAAACCTGGGGAAAAGCCCAATGAGGAGGTGAGCAGCAGTGGTGAGGCCCTCAACGGCAGCCAAGGGGACTCAGGTCAGTCACTGTCCCCAACAGTCAAAGAGCCATGATGACTCAACACCATCCCACATGGTGCAGAGGTCGCCAGCTATCTTGATCCAACTCAGCTTGGCAAGACATTTAAAAACTCTCACAGATCCTTGCAGAATCTGGCTTTGAGATCTGAAGTAAACAATTAGAGCTTTGAACTTTAATGAGAGTTAAAGAGTATGTTGATTACCCTTTTTCTGTCATCTGTATCAAAGATTTAGAATAAAAAAAGACCACTATAGCATATGGACAGAAAAAAAAACATCAAATCAAAAATGCAACAAAATGAAAAATCCATCAGTTATGTTTAATGAGTCATATCTTTATACTCAGTAAACATAAGACATGAACAAGTGTGCTTTTTAATTACCCTCTGAGTGCTTTGGATAATAATTTTCTTAATCAAGTAATTATTAATGACCACATCTATCATTTTAGCCGATTTTTAAAAGATTGCGGCCGTTTCACCGATTGACAGAGCCAATGGAGTCCACAGAGTCACTCTGTATTCTCTATTATCTCAGTTTGTTGAGACACAAATCTTTCAAATCGAATTTCTTTTGTGGGTGGCTTAAGCCTCCACAATTCCAGGACTCAATATTAAAGCCTTGCGCAGATTTATCCCCCTTTCAATTTTCTTTCGGCTAATGTGTTTTGTTCTGCACAAAAAGTTCCCCTCCGCTCAGTATGTATGCAAATGTTTCTTGATTGGTTGATCCCCAGAGGTGTGTTGAGATTCTAATTTAAAGCAACAAATAGGCCAGCGTGGATGGAAAGACCGTTACCGTTCTCACACCACAGCTTCCATCTGAACTACCTTCATCTGCGTCATCCTTTGAGGAGGAACCAAGCAAATCTGGTCATATGATGTAAAAAGTGGGGCAAGCAATGAGAATGAAGGTGTCCTTCCAAAGCTCCAGCCGGGCCCAAATATCTCTCCTTCAGCTGTGCCGCTCCACTCTACCCCACCTCTGTGCCGAATTTAGGCTTTTCCCGAGCAACATCAACCCAGTTCTCGGTTGCTAAGCATTTTATGTATGGAAGTGTTATTTATATCCTCAGGTGCATCTGCATCGCCAAAATGAGGCGGTGCTCTGTTTTACTCCGACAAAAAGACCAACTCATATTCTGGCTAAATCAAACAATAAGTAAAGCTTTGTCACATATATTTGATGAGGAATGCCAAGCTATCAAGCACTGCAAAACTCAGTAGTTTTGTCTTGTCTTCCAGTACAGATATCTAAACATTCTTAAATCGAGATGCATTTACTTGAGAAGCAAAATGACTTAAGATATTAAATCTTCCTTTCTTCTCAAAATTAACTGAGTTTGTGTTATTAAAACAAGAAAAAATATATTTTAAGATCTGTTCACTGAAAGGTTCTTCTATGCCATCACCCCTCTTTTGGAACCTTTATTTTTTAGAGTGTATTCTTTTAGATATTTGTAATGAAAAACTACACAAAAAATATTGCATATGATGTTACATCAGCCCTGTTACTTCATAGTTGACTAGACAGCTGTTAGTTGGCAAACTGAAATATTCAAGTACTGCAAACCTAATAAAAGTGTGTGTTTTGCAAGCAGGGGGAACAGACGGAGTAGAGACAGATGCCACATCTGGTCCAGAGCAATGAAGACCTTTCTCAAAGTGGATGGCTTATAGGACGCTTTCTCCAGGGATTTTTTTTTTTTGTCGACAAAATAGTGAAATTAGGCTGGATATGTCTGATGTGTGAACTCTTTCTCTATTTTCTGCTTCTAATCCAGTCTGGGTGAATTTCTGCTCCAGCATGATTTTGCATCCCACAAAAGGCATCTGTATACTGTATATCTGATATTTGTACGAGAATTTAACACAGGCTTCTTCAGTCAGACAGTCAAGTAGACTTAAAATAATGCATCATGATTGAGTTTTGTCATATTTTGTTACTTGATATTCCTTTTCTGTGGTAGTATGTTTATGATTGCCTTGATTTGACCATGTAGCCACTATCACGATAAGATGTTAAATTTGTTTATTGTCATGAAATGGAATGTTATCAGTTGTGTTGACTGTTTGTTTGGTTTGCACCCTGTAATATGTTGAAATCAGAGCTTCCAAAGCAGCATATGGCATGGCTAGATCGACTTATTTATTTCAATTTACTTTAATTTGTAAAATGATTTATTCTTTCTTTAAGGTAGTGCATATCATTAGAAGTATAGAAATTGAGTTAACAGCTTAATGAGTGATAGCTAAGATCACCTTGCATGTTGACATCAGCATCGAGCTCTGTATCAGTTGAAAAGCGAATAAAAGCTCAGAAATGTGTGTTGCATGCATTGCAAATGATTTGCAGTCAGAGGCTGATCGTTAATCTTTTGAAGAGTCTGATAACAAACAGGCAGTTATATATAAGCAGCAGAAATTGAAATATTAACCTACGCATCAGTCTCATTAGTCCTGCTGGAGCATCTCGCTGGAGGGTTCACAGCTGGAAGGCTGTGCTAATGAGACCTGGACAGTCATTTATCAAGGTCAATGTGCCACATGCCCAATCAAATCAGCATTTAGGCTTATATAATAGCATTAACATTACAGTATTTCTGATAAATGTGCATGTAGCAAAGCTATAACTAAAGAACTCTCAAAGAAATATTGTTTGTTAACATCATTTGATATAATACAGTAAGTAAACCATATGTTGTGATTATATTCAAGACTAAAGGCCATCTCGATAAAATGTTTAGTTACAAGAATATTTATTATACACATTTTCTTTAAAGCATTATTTTATTAAGAAAATAATACAAAAAGGTCTTGTTCAAAAAAGGTTAATAATGAATCAGTTTCAGATTGAATCAGAATCAGTGAATATGCAAGTTGGTCAGTTTCTCTCAGGAATTGTGCATTTCTATACTTTGGTTTTAAAGAATCAATCATACAATATTATCGTGTGCCGGGGGTTTTTCAGTGAATAATCTTATTTTTTTTTTGGTCTGTTATTTTTATTTTTATTCTTATTTCAGTTTTAGTCATTTTAGTACTTCAACTTAAACATATTGTATTTCAGTTAGTTTAGAAGGCAACTTTACATGCAAGATTAGATTTTATTTAGAATTTTCAGTTTAGTTTTATTTCAATCAACAACAACAAATTGTTTTTTTATATATATATCTATATATATAGTTAACGATAACAACCCTGCTATGTGCACATTCTGTTGCTTCATGGGAAAAAGAGCCCACTTTAAAAATGCATATAAAGATACAGAATGTGAATGTGCTTTTATATACTTTTTGAAGCTTGAAATCTCCAGTAGGCTATATATATAGATTGTAAGTTTGTAAAAAAAATATATCTTATTTTGTGTCACACAGAACTAACTCATACAGGTATAAAACGACATAAGTGTGAGTAAATGACCAAATTAGAATTTTAGATGAACAATTCCTTTAAGAATAAGAGGTTTGACAACATAAATAGTGAATCTATTTCTCCATGACAATATTAATTACTCAGCCATTACATAAAGAGCAGCACTTAATTAGACTGATCATGCGCTTCATAATTAAAGACATATTGCACTCCGTTAATCTTTTTAAATGTGTCTCAGCTGATGTACTGTGGACATTTATCACACACAACGAATCACATTCTCCATACTGAAGTGACTTCCTAATTCCTGCTTTGAATGTTTTAAAGGGGACCTGTTATGCCCCCCCTTTACAAGATGTAGGCTAATATAAGTCTCAGGTGTCCCCAGAATGTGTCTGAAGTTTCACCTCAAAATACCCCACAGATCATTTATTATACCATGTTGTAAATACCATGTACATTTTTGAATGGGAAGGAAACACATGCTGTTTTCGTACATGTACTTAACTGTTTTCGTAATTAACTGCTGTTCCCCACCTTTCTAGAAGAGATCTGAGCCTTTACAGCTCGTTCAAACGAACAAAAAATCGGTTTGGTTTTGATTATCATCTTTATCGTGGTCACACTCACGTGACAATGCAGTTCTTCTTTATCATCATGAAAGCTTTATTTGCATGCGTTTTAAAGCCATATCAGTCTAACTTCTGATCTATGGTTTTCTAAAGCAAGCTCACAGAAAGCTAGATGTCAGACAGCACGTCCCGTAAGTTCTTTTTCATGTCTTATTGCTCTTAAACTGTCAAATACACACCAGGTTATGTAAAAAAAAAAAAAAAAAAAAAAAAAAAAAAACCACATATCCAGTTATGTCTGTGAACATAAACAGCAAGTAAAGAAATCGCATGTGTAGCTTAGGGCTGTGCAAAAATATCGATACAGCTATAAATGTACGTTGTCCATCATATACATATGGCCAATGTCTCAGAAGTATGCGGGAGCGAGCATGGCGGAAAATATGAGCTTGCAGAGCCGACGTTTGGGTTCACTTTGGTTTAGGGGTGTGCGATATCACGATTTTTGATCGTGGACATTTAAAATGCCTCCACGATCTGCTTTTGAAGAAATATCTTAGTATCGTGTTACAGTGTATTCTATCAGTTCAGTTCTGGCGCCTCCCAACAACGCGATGTAGTACATTCACATCACATGTTAAGGCAGAGGTAGAGTTTGTTACAAAAGTTCATTATTTGCATGTGCTTTAAAACCTTTCCGGTTAAACATTTAATTCGCATGATTACCTCAGCTGGTAAACAGCAAGTTGTATTTTCAGCTCTATTATAAAAATAAAAATAAATGTATAGGCCTAAGTATTGCAATATATCGCAATATGTATCATATAGCAATATATCCTAGCGTGTTCGTGACGCACATGTATTGCGATATGTATCGAATTGTGAGGCCCTTGCCGATACCCAGCCATAGTAGCCTATATTAGATTGTGTATTAAAGTGAAAGCGGCTTAATATACAGTACCTTCTTTAGCTATATTTCTTATAGAATATATTTCTTATTTAAATGCTGCTGTTAAATGCTCTGGAGATAAACATGACGAACTGTGTACTGCTCACTGCTTATGATTTATGGGGATTAAAAAAGGAGTGGGTGGATTTTTTCTATTATATGGTGGTTGTGTACAGTACACACACTGCGAACACACATTTATGTTCAAACACCATGTAAAAGTGAATTTTGCATAATAGGTCCCCTCCCCTTTAATATTTTACAGTGAATGATTACATTTGATTGTGTGGCCTAACTTTATGAAGTTGATTTCCTCAAATCAAGTGGTTTTCGATCAGTTATCGTATAGGCTACTGACTTTTAACATTTCTAAACTTGGATAGGGAGGAGGAAAAACTGGACAAGATGTCCTCCGCACAGCAACAAAGACCAGCCATAATTGTCATTTCTTTGTGTGGCTCAACTTTTCTTCTTCCCCGGGTGAGAAATGAGCGCCTGAACTCAGTCGCCCACATTCCCTCCTCCGCGCGCAGGCCTCAGCTTTATGGGGCTCCAATGTAACCTCCCCAGAATTAATTCTGTCACTGGCTCCAGGTCTTACAGTCTCCTAACAGCATTTTTACAGGTTGCCTATGGCAACACAAAGTGCCATAAGACAGTTCTCTCTCAGACTGCTGCTGTGTGTCCCATGATTCCTGCCCTCAACAGACTGCTGCTGACAACACCGACCTGACAGCTGCCATACCGCCAAAAACATTCAGCTAACCCAAACAACACACACATATTATGTATTTATAGCCTGTGAAAGATCGAATTACACTTGCAAATGTGTGCGTGTGTTTTAACACAAAAATGGAGAGTGGATTTGCATAATTGTTAAAGTCTACTGTTTTGCCTCACAAAAACATGCTCAGTTAGCATTAGCACCGGCTGGCTGCTACATCTGTAGAATCTCATAGCATATCAGTTGTGGATAGATGTTGAAATTAGACTACTCTCCACATCTGAAAAATCTGTTTTAATCTCAACACTCTTTTAACTGTTCCGTTTTTGTGCTTAATTTTGTATTTCACATTAGCAATACATCAAAACCTCCAGTAGAGGGAGCCTGTGTATAACAAGTTTACCATGCAGCAACAAACGCAAATCAACGCTTAATGTATTGCTGTAGCCTATCTCTTATATGCATTTTTAAAAAGTGGGCTCTTTTTTCCCAAAGCAACAGAATGTGCACATAGCAGTGTTGTTATTGCTAACTATTAAAAATATAATTTTTTTATTTAAACTAAACTGAAAATTATCCCCTGGTTTCACAGACAAGGCTTAAACCTATTCCTGGACTAAAATCCATGTTTGAGCTGGTTTAACTGAAAGCAACTTGCACTGATATATTTTAAAATATGTCACTGCCATTGTTTTGTCTCAAGATGCACACTAGTAATGTTTTTTTTCTTTTTCTAAGGCACATTTATGAAAGCTACTGAAATGTCCTAATTGAACTAAAGCCTAATCCTGGCTTAAAGCCCCGTCTGTGAAACCAGGCCTATAAATATTAGATAAAATATAATATTAAAGGTAAAGTTGCCTTCCAAACTAACTGAAATACAATAGGTTTAAGTTGAAAACGTAAACTGAAATAAGAATAATAAAAATACAAAAGCACATACAATTACTAAAAGAAACTAAAATTAAAACTGAAAATATAAAAAATAAAAGCTAATTAATATATAGCGTAATCGTATATAAATTATATTAAAAAAACACTTTTTGATTAATCTTAACAGGAAATTATAGTTACAGACATAGTTAAAACTTAAAAATTAAATGAGTAATAATTAAAACTTTTGTCATCATTTACTGACCCTTATGCACAAAATTAGATGTTTTGAAAAAGGTTAATGCTGTTTTGTTTTTTGTTTTTCATATAACAAAAGTATATGGTCCAGGAGCGGCACAAATATCTCATTAAAATTTGCAAATGTTTTACGAGTGAATCCAAAGTTTCTCGGGGGGACTTATAAGTTATTTTCTCGTTAAATGTTCTCATGTCTCATGAAGTCCAGTGCATGTGCACTATAGCTTCAAGAGGATATTCTCCAGCGGAGACGTGTGCGAGGATCTTTCATGCTTTTAGTGCACTATTGACCTTGGATGTTCCCACTGACTCTACTTGACAGATTCCCTCACAAGATGAGAGAGTCCGGGAAAGACTTTTATCCTCTAGAGGACAAAGGCTAATTCCAAGCTTTGTGCGAGTATGTTTGTGTCTCAGAGCCCTACTAAAGCTTTGATCACCAAGAACAGAGGAGGCCCTTGAGGATAACAGACTGTATGTTTCCTTAAAAAGCTTTTTTGTTCTGACATTCTTTTCCATTTGCATACATAATCTGCTCCTTTTTTTGCTACGTGGGAGGCTAACATTTCACATACCCAGTTTGGATCATCAATTTTAGCTCTCTAAACTTGCTGTCTTGGTTTGGCATATATTATCAGAAACGCCATCTGTTGTTATTTAAATGTTTTCATTGTGTGCTAAACAATAGCTGTGTTTGCTACTAGCATCACTATTGCTCATAATCGACATTCAAGCTCCTTTTTAAATTTTAAGCCTTCATACTAAAGCCTTTAATTTTTTACTAGGTAGGCTATAGGTTTTCTGCTACACTCATTGTGAATGTGACCACCGCAGCTGCTGACCTCTGCAAGACATGACATCAGCTCCCAGACAGACATGTGATGGCTAGGCCACAATTCCTGGCACATTTTTTCTTTTCAGCAGTGGAAATAATGTATTGTTACAACGAAGAGTTAAACCACTAACAAATAAATAAATAAATATAATTATTGTTAAATTGTTGGAAAATGTAATTAAATTTTCCCAAAATAAAAATTCTGCAATTACTCACCATGTCGGTCCAAACCTTATATACTGTCTATGGTCCAAACCGGTCCAAACCTGATGCCCTTCCACTTACAGTCATTTTCAAGGCACAGAAAGGTAAACATCAAAGTAATTAATGATGTGGCTGATGTGATTTAACAATTTTATGAAGCGACGCAAGTGCTTAGTTTGCGAAAAAAAAAGAAAAAAAAATGTACCACTTTATTACCAATATTAATCTCTGTTCACGTGTCAACACAACACGCATGCGTCGTGATGCTTGCTCTGCTCTCGTTGTGTTGACGCGAGAGTAGAGTAGACGTTGTTGAGTGAGAGCGCTTTGGAGATTAATATTTAGTAAATAAAGTGGTAAATTATTTTTTTGTGCGCAAACAAAACACATTTATGATTTTACTTTTATGATGTCTTAACTACCTTTCTGGGTCTTGAAAGTGACAGTTGCGTAGCTGTCAATGGAGGGACAGAAAGCTCTCATTTGGAAGGACATCAGGGTAATTACAGAATTTTCATTTTTTGAGTGAACTAACCCTTTAAAATATACTTTAATTTAATATTGCAACATAATATTATAATATTTTATTGCTCCAATTATTTAATTATTAATATAAATAAATTTGAAACTTGCAATCTAGATCCATTTTGAAATGTCTATAGGAATTGTTTTAAACAAAACCATCCAACTCTTGTGCATAAAGGCCTTTTCGCTGAAGACTGATGCCTTAGCAACCTGTAGGTCCTCTTTTCATCCGTTATGGCCTGGTGGGTCAAAGATATATGGGGCTTACAATGTGCTCATGTGGGAGGGCCTGGTTAGGGATTGGTGAAGTAGAGGTTTTTTTTTTTCAAGTGCTCAACCTAAGCACTTGTCCTTGAGTAGTTGTATAGCAGCTTTAAAAAAGTTCTCCTTTCATTCATTTTGTAAATTATTCGTCAAGTGCCTGAATTAGTCCTCCTTGAACGCTCATTAAAATTAGGTACTGGAGACCATATCTTTGTTAAATTTTATATTGACTGATTGACTTAAAGGGGTGGTTCAGGATTTTGGACATCGGACCTCATTTTCAAGTTAGCCTGGTTGTTATTCATCAGTGGAGACAGTTTTCAAAAAAAATCATCCAGTCCTTCCAGTTGCTTATGTGACGGTCCTCTATGCACCAGTCTCGTTGTGTATGTGGAGCATCTGCACAAGGGAAAACCAAAACGAATCAGGAATGGCATGACATCGCAGACAGAGAATAGAACAGCCCTTCACACAGCAATTATCAAAAGTTCTGCTCTTTTTTATTAAACTGGTTCAAATGTGATCGTATAGTGATCGTATAGTTTTTTAACAAAAATAAAAATATACATGTTTCACAATTCTTTGTCTTTTCCACAGTAAAATGTGAAATAAAATAAAATAAATAAAATCTCCAGCTTCTAAATCACTTCTGCTATATGGAAACACAGTATATAAAACAGCAAATTGTTTTCAACAGGAATATTGCTGTTATAACATACATTTTTCATTCAACAAAAATAAACATCAAATTCAATATATTACCTGCACAAGGGAAAACCAAAACGAATCAGGAATGGCATGACATCGCAGACAGAGAATAGAACAGCCCTTCACTACACACAGTAAATCAGACGAGGAATAGCATTAGCAGCAGCCATGCAACATGTGCTACATTTAACATTCAACTTCTAAAACTAATGCCTCACTCGACGTCAAACAAACAGCAATCATATCTTAGTTACATCAAAACAAAAATACAGTGAAATAAAACATTGTGTAATGAGAATTAAAGCACTTAGGCTATTATTGTCTCTGCAGCGTTTAACATGCGACTTACCACAGCAGTTATCAAAAGTTCTGCTGTGGATTACCCAGAATTCGCTATTTTCAGCACCGCGGCGCAATACCAAGTGATGCCAGCAGATGGCCCCATTTATGCAGGAATTTAACAACTATATACAACCCGTTACATACACCCCCCTAAATTTCTGCTAAATCAGGGAAGCGCAACCAAAACAGAAGAAGAAAAAAAAATATATATATATGAATTACATTGAGCGTTACTGCCTTATAGTCAGTTACAAAACTCCTCCTACAGAGATATGCAAGGCTAGGGTGGTACCAAAACCTAAACCTTGACATAGACACAAGAGATGCCGTTTACACCTCTCCCAATTGACACAGCTCAAAAACTGGAGTATCTGTCTACACTCAGGAACAGAATTACTCAAACGGCACATTATAAAGTCTCAGGCTACACTGCAAAAACATGTCTCATAAGAGTAACAAAAGAACTCACTGAAGATCCTGAATCTTCCACAACCTGGTCATTCATCTCACAAATTAATCTCTTTGGAGGTTTAATGGTCCTACCAATCCTAGTCATAGTCATGCCTCGCCTTGGCTGGTGAATTACAGGCTCAACTGATTCTGAGTCTACACTACTGGGAACATGTGAGTGTGCATCAGCTGGCGAGTCTGTGAGGAGCTGTATGGGGTGACTGATGGCAGACTGATCGTCTAGAAATGAGGACTGACTCACATCCCTGTCCCAGCCAGTACATCCATGACTGTCGTCGACAACATCATCCACATGAGGAGTAGTCTCTTCTGCATCGAATGAATTGTCTACTGCATTGGATGAACTGGGTAAGTCAACAACAACTTCACCAGGTCCAGCATTCTTTCCAGATTGCAAAATCCACTGCAATGTTTTTTCATCACTGTCAAGTAGGTCATGAGGCAGAGCATCACCATGATCAGTTCCAGCACCAACTGACAGGGAATCAGACAACAGGTCAGCATCATTGTTTCTCAACAGGAAACTAACAGGAAGGAGTAGGTTTCGGTGAACTGTTTTTTCTTTGCCAGTGATTGTGTCCTTCACACGATAGACATTGATTGCTGATCTTACTGACAACACTTCGTAAGGAATTGACTCCCATTTGTCTGCGACTTTCCGTTTCCCTCTTTCACCTCTGTTTGCCAACAAAACCCTGTCACCAACAGTCAATGGAGAACCTTTTACCTTGCGGTCGTAGAGCTTGGCATGACGAGCCTGTTCAGCTGAACTGTGCCTTTGAGCAACCTCTGCTGCCTCACTCAGGTCTCTTCTAAGGTGGGACACGAACTCTGAATGGGTAATGACAAGATCATTCTTTAGAACATGTTGAAACATTACATCAATTGGAAGTCTGGGAATCCTCCCAAACATGAGGTAAAATGGTGCAAAGCCGGTTGTTTCATGGACAGTGCAGTTATTACAGAAAGTCAGCACTCTTAATGCCTGCGGCCACTTTGCTTTGGACTTGGGGGGTAAGGCTCTGATCATGCTCCCCAAGGTCCTGTTGAAACGCTCTGTGATCCCGTTACCCATCGGGTGGTAAGGGGTAGTGTGCGATTTCTTTATCTCAGCCATATCCAACAGTTCCTTGATGAGCTTACTCTCGAAATTAGCCCCCTGGTCAGAATGCACACGCTTCGGAAAGCCATATATGCAGAAAATATCATCCCATAAACGGCGGGCCACTTGTTTTGCTGACTGGTTCTTACAAGGAAAAGCAAAGGCCATCTTGGTGAAATGATCCGTCGCTACGAGAACATCAACAGACTTATTATCTCCCTGCTCTGCCGACCAGAAATCAATGCAAATCAATTCCATGGGCTCTGTGGTGTGAATGTTCTCCAAAGGAGCACAAGCATTAGGCTCCGGCGTCTTACCAACAATGCAACGTTTGCAATTTCTGACATAATGCACAATATCATGCGCCATACCTGTCCAAAAAAAACGGTGTCTGGCCAGGGAGAGTGTACGCGAGCGTCCTTGGTGACCTGCGGCATCGTGTATGCCATGAAGAACTTGTTGTTTTAAGCAATCTGGTACAATGAACTGATAGAGCTTGTTGTTCATGTTGTGATCTCTTTTCACTTTAAATAGCATTCCATCTTGCAATGTGAGTTTGTTCCAGTGCTTGAGCAGCTTGATTACACTACGAGGCTCCTTTACACGCTCACGTTTGTCAGGTCTCTTGTGTCTCCGGACATAGTAAACCACTCTACTCACGGTGCTGTCCTGCTCCTGCATAGTCAGAAGAGTGCTTTTAGGCAGAGCAGTGGCACAATCCTCCTTCTCCAAATGAGGGATGACTCCCGTCCCCAGTACACGGCTTGTCCCACCAGAGCAGTGTGCATCCAAGAGGGCGGAGATTTCCTGAGATGTTAACTTGCCCTGGGAAAGTGGGTGGGAGAGATCAGAGCTTGGTTCAACATCTGTGTTCACGAGTTGACAGTTGTTTGTGTATCTGAAAGCATCTTGAACTGTTTCATCCATCACACCATTCAGTTGATTTAACAAAGCATGGTTTGGCTCTGTCACAAGGCGATGACTGACACTTGACTGGACAAAGGGCTCTCTGCTGAGTGCATCTGCTACTACGTTCTTAGCTCCTGGCACATACTTCAGATCGAAACTATAGGATGCCAGCTTCGCTACCCAACGCTGTTCACATGCATCAAGCCTTGGTTTGGTGAGTATGTATGTGAGAGGGTTGTTGTCAGTCCAAGCTGTAAAATGACGACCTTTCAACCAGTAATGGAATTTGTCACATACTGCCCATTTTAAGGCTAAAAACTCAAGCCTGTGAGCGGGGTAGTTCATCTGGGAGCGTGAAAGCGTCTTACTCGCAAAAGCCACTGGCCTCGCCATGTCACTGCCTCTGGGGATCTGAGAGAGTACTGCTCCCAACCCATCGAAAGACGCATCCACGGCTAATATGAAATGGTCATCAAAATCAGGGTGAGCTAATGTTACACTTGTAAGCAAGTCATGCTTTAAAGTCTCAAATGCACATTTACATCCTTCAGTCCAGTCTGATTGTGTGAGTTTAACATTTACAACTTTCTTTTTAGGATATCTCCCTCTCTTTTTAAAGCACTGCGTGTCTGGCTGGGAGATGAGCTTGAAGAGGGGCTTAGCCTTGGCTGAACATTGCTCAATGAAATGTTGATAATACAACACCATACCCAGAAATGATCTGATTTTCTTAGGACAAGGAGTAACGCCATCGGAGTCCATTAAATCAGACACTTGCACATTAGTGATGGCCTGAACTTTCTCAGGGTCAGTACAAATTCCATCTTCACCTACAATGTGGCCCAGGAATTTCACAGACCTTCTCAGAAAATGACATTTCTTTGGCGAGAGCTTCAAATTCTGAGTCTTCAACCTGGAAAACACCATCTCCAGCCGTTCGAGTGCAAGCTGCTCTGTGGGAGCAAAGACCAAAAGATCGTCAAGGTAACACAACAGACTGGTGAAGTTCTTGTCACCGAAAATCGACATCATCATCCGCATAAATGTAGCGGGACTGTTTGTGAGGCCTTGGGGCATGCGATTGTATTCGTGGAGTCCGAATGGAGATGAGAATGCTGTATACTTTTTGTCTCCCTCATGTAGTGGCACATTGTAGAAACCGGATGTCAGGTCCATAGTGGAGAAGAAAGCATTTCCACCTAGAGCAGCAAGTGCATCTGACTGGTGTGGGAGAGGATGAGCATCTTTTACTGTCCTGGCGTTGAGCCATCTGAAATCATTGCAGATCCTGAGGTCGCCATTTTTCTTCCACACAAGTACTAAAGGTGATGCGTACTCACTGTTAGACTTTCTTATTATGCCACTCTCCTCCATGTCATTCAGGGCTGTCCGTAGCTTCTCATAGTGACTTGGTGGTATCCTGCGATAAGGTAGACGAAACGGTTTGTCGTCAACCAGACGGATCCTGTGAACAAAATCTTTTGCCAGACCACAGTCCATCTTATTCTTCGAGAATATAGACTCATATGCTGTGATGATGTTGATTAGTTTGTTCTTCCACTCGAGAGACACTTCACATGCACTTAGGTCTAAATCGTTCAATCCCAAGTCCCTCAGAATGTTGGTCAACTCCTCTTCTGACTGTAGAGGTTGCTCGGGGAGGTGACAGGACTGGGCACTTGACTGGACGTTACACTGGACACTTTCAACCTCTGGGAAATCCTCTACTGCAATACATGGGGATACATCAGCGATTTTTGCATTCCTTCTCAGTGTCACAGGGCGATTAGTGGGGTTAACTAGTTTAACTGGAACTAAGCCATCACCAAATAATGGTGCTATGACTCGGCCGACCAAGATCTGTTTAGGCCTGGAGTTAGACTGAGTGGGCTCTATGACTACGGTACTACCCACAGACACCATGGCCTTGCTAGGGAGTTTACCCCAAACTAGATATTCACTCTGTGGCTGCAATGTTACACTACCTGTAAGTTTGGCAGTACCCACTTTGTCTGGCACACTATCACCTTTCCACCTATCTGTGTTAGCGAGTAATGACAAAAACTGAAAGGATTCATTCATCCCATCTCCGCTTGGCATGGTCATCAACTTCCAGTAACCGTCGGTGGTCCTCAGTAAAGTCAACAGCGATTTGATGGCATTGCTACCAAGAATCAGTTCTTCTGTCTGACCTGGCACAACCAAAACAGGGATCATCATTTTACATCCATAAACGGAGACTGTGACATCATATATCCCTTTGGGGGTAACTCTGTGACCTCCACATCCAACAACAACGATATTATCAGCTGAAGTCTTTATCAAGTTAGGATTGGCTTTCAACAGGTTAGCTTCAGCTGCTTTGCTTATGGTGCATGCCATAGAGCCGCTGTCAATCAGTGCTTTCAGTGTAGGGCCATTTTCTACAGACACAGGAGTATAGAACAGACTGTCAGTCATAGGGACGTGCTGTAAGGATTGAAAAATAACAGTCTTGTCAGAAGGGGCAATACTTTTTTGTACCTCATATACAGACTCATAATCCTCAGTATCACAAATGGGAGGCTGACTAATTAGATCTACACTGCCCTCCCCCTCGCGCAGATCTGTTAGTTTCCCTGATTGGACGGAGGTAGAGTAGCCCGTGACACAGGACAGTTGCGTCGGGAATGGCCGGGTGACAGGCACTGAAAACACAGGCGATGCTCACGGCAGTGGGCTAGGGCAGAGTGAGCTTCATCGTTACAGATAGCGCAAGGTAAGGCATCTAAGCCATCAATTCTTGGGAGTCTGGCATTACGTCGACCTGAGTTAGGCTGTCGTACGAATGAATTGCGCAGTAAAACTTTCTCCAGCATGTCGATCACTCTCTCTAGATTAGCCTGGTCTGTAGATCCACACCGCTGTAATCCAGAGTCATGGCAAGCGACAGAGGCTGCATTAACATCAACTTTGCAAACATTTGCCTTATCAGTCCTAACACAACATGTCGAACTAGCAGGTTTGAAGCTGGACTCTGATTTATGGGCATTTAACACAGCTTGCACTTCATGGGCTGACCACTTGTCAATGGACTTGGATCGAAAGGTCAGAGCCAAATCTTTACTGGGACAATGGCGGATGAACATGTGTGCAATCTCTGTTCCTGGATTATCAAATGATTTGCCTTGCTCCTTCAGACATTCAGAGGCTACATCTGCTGCTTTGTTTAGCCTCAACCAGTAATCGTAAGGCTCCTCATTGTCATTAGGCAAAGTGGTATAAAAGTCAGAGAGGGGAACTGGTGAGTACTGACTGCAACTGAAATGCTTCCGTAGCAGACTGTAAATAGCATTGGGACTGGCTTGGGTGTCAGACTCGCTGTTCCTAATCCAAAATTTGACAACGTCTTTTGCTCTGCCCCGCAAATGAACAAGTATCTCCTCAACATGTTCAGCAGTATTCATGTTTCCCTTCTTAACAAAGGCCCTCATCAGGTCTTCCCACTCCTCTATGTCAACTGAGTCAGATCCGTCCCCTCTGAAGGAAAGAGGCTCTTTGACATTCCTGTGTGTGACCAAGTGAGCCTGAGATATATCCACAGTGTTGGAGGGTCGGGTCAGAGTGGTACTGCCAGTATGCGGGTTGCTGTGTGTGTCTGATTTCAGGCTAGGTGGATTAAGACGAGATATAATACTGTCGGCTATCTGCTCCCCAATCATTAGAGCAATTGAGCCTACTTGATCGAACAAGTCGGGGGCAACATGTTCAGAGTGTGGTGTTGAACTAGTGACTGGTTGCCTATGTGGGTTACGCATATCAGTAATGTCAGGGGGATCAATTGAAAAGTCAACCCTATTCACTCCTAACGCAACGTTACTGCCAACAACAGGACTACCAAGAAAGGAAGCAGGTATCTGCAGTACACCCCTCCCCCTACCAACAGAAGCTGGAGTACGAGTCGGCGAATCAAGTCCTGATGCGCTCATTATGACACTTCAAAACAATAAGATCAGGAAAAAAAAATAAACAGATCAACTAACAAGAGAAAACTGACCCAAAATAATCAAAATTATTAAAAAAAATCAGAGCATTTAGAGTCCTTTTTTATGTGCAAAGGATAACATAAAGATGTCCTCTTCAGGAAACTACGGTCCACGATGTCCGAACGAAGCCACAGCTACAGCGGTCCGTCAATGGCAGGCAGACGTCCACTCACTCGCGGTTACGGCACCAATGTGACGGTCCTCTATGCACCAGTCTCGTTGTGTATGTGGAGCATCTGCACAAGGGAAAACCAAAACGAATCAGGAATGGCATGACATCGCAGACAGAGAATAGAACAGCCCTTCACACAGCAATTATCAAAAGTTCTGCTCTTTTTTATTAAACTGGTTCAAATGTGATCGTATAGTGATCGTATAGTTTTTTAACAAAAATAAAAATATACATGTTTCACAATTCTTTGTCTTTTCCACAGTAAAATGTGAAATAAAATAAAATAAATAAAATCTCCAGCTTCTAAATCACTTCTGCTATATGGAAACACAGTATATAAAACAGCAAATTGTTTTCAACAGGAATATTGCTGTTATAACATACATTTTTCATTCAACAAAAATAAACATCAAATTCAATATATTACCTGCACAAGGGAAAACCAAAACGAATCAGGAATGGCATGACATCGCAGACAGAGAATAGAACAGCCCTTCACTACACACAGTAAATCAGACGAGGAATAGCATTAGCAGCAGCCATGCAACATGTGCTACATTTAACATTCAACTTCTAAAACTAATGCCTCACTCGACGTCAAACAAACAGCAATCATATCTTAGTTACATCAAAACAAAAATACAGTGAAATAAAACATTGTGTAATGAGAATTAAAGCACTTAGGCTATTATTGTCTCTGCAGCGTTTAACATGCGACTTACCACAGCAGTTATCAAAAGTTCTGCTGTGGATTACCCAGAATTCGCTATTTTCAGCACCGCGGCGCAATACCAAGTGATGCCAGCAGATGGCCCCATTTATGCAGGAATTTAACAACTATATACAACCCGTTACACATAGTTTGCCGATGCTAGGCTAGCGCGAGTCAACGGTATCTGTGCTAGCTTGCCATTAAAAGCAGTTTTACCCACTCCAAAGTACACCAAAAGCAAATAAATTATAACGCCAGACTGTCGATGTAAATGTCTATTGAGAGAATAATGTTAGAAATCAAAGTACCGGTCCGGTACTCTTACATCTCAATGATCGCATTACATTTACAGGAACTAGTTTCTCAGCAGCGGCGGAATTTTACTTTGCTCCGGTTAGTAGTACTGCGCCGAAAAGTAAACACAGAACAGAAGCGCGCGCACTACAGACGGGACGTCTAGCTAGCTAGTAACGTTAGTAGCCTTGAACAACGATATTGAAAAACATTCGATTATAAACTAAGGAATTGACAACATGGTGATTCGTTGTGCATTTCGAAATTGTAAAAATAAACCAAATAGATGGTCATGCAAAAAGTTTCCACAAATTTCCATTGAGAGATCCAGAAAGGAACCAACTGTGGCTTCTTTCTGCTGGCTTGGACAACGAGACACCGGCAGAGACTATTAAAGTTGCAAATTTGTAGTGATTATTTTAGACCAGACGACTTTGAAAAACCCCATAATCGAAACGTTCATAAGTCACTGACAAGGAATGCAGTTCCAGCCGTCTTTCCATATGCACCAACAGCAGATGAACAGGTAATAACTTTTGTTAGGCTACTATAGAGCTCGGGATCGTTTCGTCACGTCGCAATGCATTGTGGGAATCACGGTACGGAAGTAGATGTACTGTATAGTAGGGAGTAGGTAATTCAAATTGTAACGTTGGTCATTTGATAATATTAGGTTTAATTTAGGTTATTTTAAGGAAAATGGTTCAGTATTGCTGTATTGTGACCTGCTGTAATCGGTCTCACGGTCGACGGCAAATAAATCATGTTAGTTTTCACCATTTTCGAACTTGGAAAAAAACGCAATGAGACTTGGTGTCTGAAAATACAAAGAGGCGTCGGATGGCTTGGGTCGCCACTGTACGGAGGAAAACCATCACCTTTAAAGCAATAAAAACTATTTAATTTGAAACTATTTAAAGTATGATGTAATTAAAGTATTTATTTTGGTGAACGGTGGGTTGTGTCTGAGGTGAATGTTATTATACTGGATTACAGAACTACCGGACGTAAACAGTGGATTATTGCAAGTATGATATGCGAGTAATTACTCCTGAAGTGTAACAAACCCGCATAGACAAGCTTCATAGCTCAGAATCTAACAAGTGTGTGTGTGTGTGTCAGTGTCACCACTGATGCTTGGTTAACGTTAGCGTTGCCTTAGTGCGAACGATTGTTTTCTCTGCGTTTACTTAGATCTGCAGATCTTGCACCCATCCATTTGTGAACGGCAGATGAGCCTCCATTGTCTTGAAGTTTTTTAATTGATCGGAGGTGTAAGCGCTCACTCCACAGACCAGGTAGGAGAAAATATCAGGGAAACTGAGGCTTGCTAAACTTTCATAATAGTTCATATAGGAATCGATTCCGCCTATATACTCTTTTTTTTTTTTTTTAAGTAGCGTTGTTTGGCTTCATTATTACGTTTGTCAGTATACGGTATAGTATAGCCAACTTTTTTTGTTTGTCACGGTCCATACTCTTTCTCGGTGCCAGTGGAGACCGGCCGGCTACGCTATTACGCTATTACCTTATTCCAAACGTGACCTCTAAAATGGCCGCCGCTACCCACAATGCACCATTCCATAACGTCTACGCCCGAGCTCTATAGCTATCTATTAAGCTAGTCCCTTCTCATAACTTATAGAATGACAATGACAGCGTTAGTGGAGATAACGTTACAGTTCAATTTCTGCCCTTTTAGTATCTATCTCGATTAGTTCTTCGTCTGTGTATTCCGGCTCATACATGTACGGTTCGTTGAATAAAACACATTCCTCGTCTCCAAAGTCTGAAACATTGGCATGGCTTTCAAACGTGGCCATAGTCCTATGTTGATTTCTTAGTGAAATATACTCTGCTTATGTAGTGATGAGTGTCAGCGGCAGGTAAATACACTTGCGTCATGTGGAGACTCTCTCGGTTGCCTAGGTAACTTAATATCACTCCGCCGCTGCTGTAGACTGCTAATAAATACAGGGAACAAAGTGTAACTATTGCAATGCAATGAAAGGGTAGTTTGATTTCTAACATTATTCTCTCAACAGACATTTACATCGACAGTCTGCCGTTATAATTTATTTGCTTTTGGTGTACTTTGGAGTGGGTAAAACTGTTTTTAATGGCAGGCTAGCTTATACCGTTGACTCGCGCTAGCCTAGCATCGGCGAACTATGCAACTGGAAGGACTGGATGAAATTTTTTGAAAACTGTCTCCACTGATGAATAACAACCAGGCTAACTTGAAAATGAGGTCCGATGTCCAAAATCCTGAACCACCCCTTTAATGGCTGCCACTGAAACGTCTATACTGAATTATCTACCAATGAGTTAGACTTAACAGTTTCTTTTATTTAAATTTTAAAATCTGATCATAGCTATATTTATTTTATATTAAGTGGACACTGTATCTTTTTTATACTCCCCATATAGCCTACTTTTAAATGTATAAACAGGAATAGAAATCTAAAAAAAAGGCTGTCAATAAAATAAACTGTTACGTTCTTCTCCTAGCGGCTATTTTGAAACCCCCTGGTCTAAGAGCCCCAATTTCATTCGCAACTACATTTTTACAAAATATGAAATTGCATCTTGTTTTGACCGCCACTGTGGATGTATCATATCATGTCACACAAATACGCTCTAATACTTGACTGCTCACGTAACAGATATAACTACAAAAAACACATGTCTCCAACCATCTCACACTCATCCTAGTGTCTTTACTGAGGAGACAAGCACACACATGCACAAATGCACACACACAAAGGGGCCCTGAAAATAATCACTGTGGAGATTGAAGCTTATAAAGCGAGCAAAGCACACACACACACACACACAAACACACACACACACACAGAGCTGTTGTTCAGGCTGGGGTCCTGAGAGTGGGGTTCAGAGCAGCCAGTGTCCCGTCTGGCAGGAAGCACTCTGCATTCTCAGCGACGTGCCTTGAGTGGACAAATCATGCTGATTGTGTGGGAGAGAAACCCAAGATGAAGGCAGAGAGGGAGGCATCATGCAAAAAGACAGCCGTTCCTTCACTGTTTCTTCTCATATGGCTTCTCATCTTTTCCGTGGCAGGTAAGACAACATCATGACTTTTCTACGGTTCATGTTGAGGGAAAACTTTCTAAAGAGGAAGAAGAAGAAAAAGTGTTCGCTGTTGTCAGTTTCACTTTTCAGTGTGTGTTTTGTTTGTGGGTGGCTGGGTGACACATATCGCAAATAGAGCGATCAGTCAAGTTTAATTAGGGCACTCAATGAAACTATATTTGAAATGTGTGTTTTGTTTTTTTAGAAACATTGTCTAAAAAGTACGAATGTAATAGTAAGAAAATTAAAACACTAATTGAATTATTATGCTATTACACAAATGCTCAAAAATGCATATTGCAAAAAATATATATTTGAATGATCACATCACAGACCTGTTTTTTGCATTTTGGCACAACAACAAAAATCATGCTATCTTTCATCTCCATCCATGCATTTGATTCTTTTTAAATTACGCATTTGTGCAAAAAGTACAAACAGCAAGTTCAGAACAATCACAATGGCATGAGTCAGTTGGCATTAGCTTGATGAAATCTAATTTTTTAAATCAGGTAAATATGTGCCAGGAAAGGGGCCGATGGCAAGAACATGTCCTAACTAAAGCCTAGTCTTCCTCAGAGGGCTTTGATTAGCAGAATCACTGGGCCTCACTGTCTACATCCCCCCCATCCACAAAAGAGAATGTCTCTTGCACAGCTGCCTCTGATTGGAGGAGAGCGAGCCCACAATCCAGACCTTTGTTAGCTCATCCTGGCAAGACCTCAGCACTGAGAATTGTTACCACAGCGATTGAGCCATGCCACGCTGACTCGCGCTGCCCTGGCAAAGCGGGCAAGGACATGTTGGCTCACACAGAAGCAATAAGCACAAAGATGTTTACCAGCAGGTATCTCACTGGAGAGTTCAGGCAATGTGTTTTTGCACTTCATGCTGCAGAAAAGAAAAAGAAATGCAGCTGAAAATAAGATGTTTTATAGATATTATAAATTAATTTTAGAAATATTTGTATAGAAGTATTTGATAAAATTGTATTTAAATTATATATACCGGTATATATCTGAATCTGATATATATGATATATAATTAATTATATTATAATATATAATAAATACTTCTATAAAATATGATTTAAAATGTATTCATATTTAAACCCTTGAGGTATCATTTCAAATGTATTAAACTATCATAAAATATTAAGTATCTTAATTTTAGACACAACTTAACTTCCACAACTCATATATACACAATTCAAGATAATAGACTTAAAATAATGTTTAGAAGTTAGTCAGAAAGACTAATTTTATTATTAATAATGCTATTAATAAAGTAAGCATACATAAATCAAATGTAGGCCTGTATTAATTTGTCAGAAATGTTCATCCAAAGTCACTTACAGTGCATTCAGGGTAATTTATCAGTATGTGGGGTAAACTGGGGCAAGTTGTCATTGTTGTACAGTTCATTTAACACACACTGGCCTTTTGCGACAACGATAGCTTTGGTTCCACTCTAATGTGTCTGTTTGTGGGTGTATTTTTCTGTATAGGTGGGGTGAACATCAGCAGCCCGTCTCCTATAGTGCGAGGAACACTCGGAGGCTCAGCCCTTCTCTCTGTGATCTACACCAGCACCAGCTCTGACCAGCCCGTTATTAAGTGGCAGCTGAAGAGAGACAAACCCGTCACTGTGGTCCAGTCCATTGGCACAGACATCATTGGGAACCTCAGGCCCGAGTACCGTGGTCGAATCCTCCTGTACGAGAACGGCTCCCTGCTCCTGCATCACCTGCAGCTGTCTGATGAGGGTGTGTATGAGGTGGAGATCTCCATCACTGATGATACCTTCACTGGGGAGCGATGCGTCAACCTAACCGTGGATGGTAAGACAGGCGTGGACATTTCATCTACAGTATGTGAAGAGCCACTTTCCTTATTCATGTTGTCCTGTTCTATCACAGTTCCAGTGTCCAGGCCTTTTGTTCACATGGTGGCCTCATCCGTCCTGGAGCTGACTGAGTTCTTCATACTCAACTGCACTCACGATAGTGGCACCAAACCCACTTATAGCTGGCTGAAGGGCGGGAAATCGTTGGCCAATGACTCGCGTCTGCTCCTGTCACATGACCAGAAGATCCTGACCATCTCCCGTGTTGTGATGTCAGATGATGACATCTACAGCTGCAGGGTGGAAAACCCCATTAGCAGTATGAAGAGCCTGACGGTCAAAGTCACCGTTTACAGTAGGTGTTGAGACTCCAATGTCACCTTCGTGCATGAACTACTATACATTTTGTGTAACACTTTATTTTACAGTGTCCTTGTTACATATGTTACATGTACTTACCATAGTAATATCAGTAAATGATGCACAATTACATGCAATTAACCCTCAACTAAACCCTAACACTATAGTAAGTACATGTAGTTAAATAATATTACTCAGTACTTAAATATATAATTACAATGTAACAATGACACCTTAAAATAAAGTGTAAACAAATTTTGCTATGTTCCATAAAAAAACACAAACAACTTGTAAAGGATTATAGAAAAAAAATCATGGAAAGATCAAGAGCTGCATGAAATGTGTCAAAATTACACTGTGTAGTGTAGTCCACCAAAGAGAGAGATGAAGAATAAACAAGATATCAGAGAATTTAATGAGGACAGAAAAAAACAACAGCTACACATTAAACACTGATGACGATGAACACAGAACTGGGAAAACTAAGGGCTTATATACACTGTGAATGATAATTAACAAAACAAGGAACAGGTGTGAAACTACTTAGCAATAGTTACAAACAAGGATGGGAACAGTGAAAATAAAACCAAAACAGAACATCACCTTTACAACATGATTTTTTACATTAATTATAAGCATTAGATACAGTATGTGAACAATCTTTAAAGAAGTGCAGCCAAGAAGTGCACACATATTAGCCGGACATACCTGCTTAGTAAGGAAAAATATATATAATATATAAATATATTTTAAAAAGACATAAACAAATATATAGAGGCGTTATCTCTTTCTCATCCTGTTCCAAAAATGTTCTATGGACCGCAAAGGAAAAACTTTGGGGAATCTTTTTGTAGCTCTTTTCCATACAACAATAGTTCACAGAGACCACAAGTGTCAAACTCCACATGGAACAAAAAAATAAATAAATAATTGAATAAATAAAATGGTCCATATGTCTTGTGCACTATTCCAAGTCTTGCGAAGCAGTGTTGATATTGTTAACAAAAACTAAAAGTATAGTTTTCAGTAATTGAAATAAAGCTGAAATAAAATAAAGTATAAATAGAAAATGTATAGATAGAAATGTTTCCTTAACAATTAACTGAAATAAATAAGTTTACGTTTAAGTACTAAAATTGCAAAAACTAAAACTGAAATAAATGTAATAAATCTTTATTGAAATATTACAATGAAAGGCAAAATCACAATAACTAAATAATTCTAGTTTAAGTTTTAGTCATTTTGTTCAATTAAATGAAAACAGAATATAAATAATCTATTTCAAAATATAAATACTACAGTAGTATATAAATCATACAAAAATAACACAAACTACTAAAGTCACATCACTTTAGTATTGTTTTTGACAGTCTGACATTCATAGTCACCACGAAAAAGAGCAGCAAATTGAAAAAAAAAATGAAAAAACAACAGACAAATAGCAGCATATAACTTTGGAACAACATGAGTGTATGTAAATCATTAATTTTGGATGAACTGTCTGTTAATTCTGGCTGGTTGTGAGTGTTTATGAAAAGGCGAACAAGAGTTTTGCTCCACTGGAGCCCAGCTGATCCTTTCCTCCATCTACATCTGAGCTCAGCGGGGTCCTGCATTCCCTCTGCACAGTCTACCCTTTAAAAAAGCCCCCAAGTTGCCCCATTCATTCTTGCACTTGGTATTCCTGGCAACCTGTGCAATCAATCTTCCATTTGAGGTCTCCTTAATTTGGACCTGGTCTACTGAGTAGTTTGTGTTTCAGAGCACTGTTTTGTTTTTTTAGAGAGAGAGAGAGGGAGAGGGAGAGAGGTAGAGGGAGGAAAGATGTACTATGTCAACCTGTATTCTCCTTTTAAATTTTGCAGGACGGAGTTCTCTATATATCATCCTCTCCATGGGAGGGATTTTCTTACTCATCACCTTGGTGACTGTTTGCGCCTGTTGGAAACCCTCCAAAAAGTACCAGCTCTATTATCCCTGTATCCATTCTCTTTGATAAATCTAAAGCAAGCCACAATAAATCTCAGCAGCTCGTATACTGTAAGAAAAGTCTTTGTGCTTCAAATGTTAGGAGGCCAAAGTTCCACAGTTCAGATGAAAACAAAGAGCAAAGCAACTGATTAAATTGGAAAGAACTCGTCTTATAGGTTTCTGTTTGTGCACTAAATTAATATGATATGATATTTGATATTTCTACCACAGTCAGATATGTTGCTAACAAAAATACATTGTTATTCTTTCTACAGAAAAAGGCAACAGCTTGCCCGACAGAGCAGACACAATTTAGCAGAGCAGAGTAACGACAATCATGAAGGTAATTTCGTTAATTGTTGCATAATAACTCAAGATAAATCTCTTATTTTAATATTTTAAAGGTGCACTCAGTAATTTTTCCCTCATTAAAAAAAATATTACTTATATTAGTATTTTTTTTTTTAATGACCTAATTTGTTATATTTAGAGTATGTATTTATTATTTATTTACAGTATAATATTTTTAATTGTCTTTTATTTGTATATTTTAATTTTTACTTTACAAGTTTTAAATTAGCTTTACCTAATTTTACTTTAGGTTTTAGAAATTTAGTTTTGAGCTATTGTTATTTGTATTCGTTAAAAAAAAGAAAAAAAAATATAGCTTTAATGTATTTTAAAATTTAGTTTTAGTCATTTTAGTACTTTTATAAAATTTACATTAATTGCCAAGGTTGCCAAGGCAACAATTACGTTTTTTTTATTTTTATTTTTTTATTTAATATTCATATTTCATTTCATTTTTATTTTATTTTTTATTCATTTTTATTTCCAAAAACAATGTTATTAGTTTTAGTTTTAGTTAAAAGTAGCAACACTGGTCACATATAGAGTACCCTAATATCAGTGGCCTAATAAAATAAAAGTTTTATTTTGAAATGTGGGTCGCCTCATGGAGGCAGCCATTTTGAGATCACATAACAGCAGAATAATACTACTCTGTTTATCTCTGTAACCTCCGTAATTGGACATAAATTAATCGTGATTGACTATAAATATATTAGTTACATAAAATATTTGTTTTATGCTGCATCCACACTAGGTGTCAGTCCAAGTCCACTTTCATATCAAACAGAGCAACATAAAAACATTACTGAGTGCACTTTTACACTTATTTTTTAAAATCAGAATTATTTGCTTTTTTAAATTATTAAAAAATATATTTGTATTAAATCTTAAATGCTCTCTTTACTGTAGTTGATATCGTGCCTGCTAGAAATTACCATACCCGTCGGAACCCAGGACTATATGTCCTCAAAGAAACGGTAAGTCATTATTATTATTATTAATAATTGTATTATTGCTGTTGTTGTTGTTTTAATTTTTTCATTATTTTTACTTTTTTATTATTATTTCCAGGATTTCCCTGAGGGAACAGATGAGTCTTCCTGTAATTATATCAACCCAACTGATCCCCTCAACCCACCTTGTTATCCCAACATGGCTCCACCTTCTGCACACTCTCAAGATGCTTATATGCATTCAGGAAGAAGATACCCCCGTACGCCCGTCCCCTCTCCTCCATCAACCCCTCATCCGACTCTCACTCCCCCCCTTTCCTGTCCCCAATACCAGGGCAGCTTAACACGCAAGCCCCGCCCTCCAAGACTAAGCCCCTCCCCTCCGCATGCAGAAGAACTTCCAGTTCAACCAGAAAACATTATGCACGACCACAGCCTTCCCCGATGAGCAGGACGGATGGATAGTTTTAAATGTAAAATATTAAGGATAATATCAGATTATGAGATTATGTATGTGGGTATGAGTATTTTAATTAGTCATTATTATTAATTATCATATGTACATTTAGTATTTCATGCTTTCCAAAAGCTTTAGATGAATTAATTGTGTACAAGACCAAAACTTAAATCAGTAGTTATAATGTAAAAACTGATTACATGGATGTACTGGATTTAAAAAATATATATATACTAATAGAACAATTTGCTTCTTTTTTTCCATTTTTTGTTTGGCTGTGGTTTAAAGAAATGGCTTAAACTAAACTAAACCAAAATAAAATACGATAAATAGAAAAATATAGCGTTTAATTTCAGCTATAATTGTTGCTGATTATGCATTATGATCTGTTAGGGGTTGCTGTAAATATGATTTCTTTATGGCAGTATTACAATTATTTTTGAAAATAAACAGAAAACAAAAGTAATTCTCTCAACTAATATCACATTCTTTCTGAATGTCTAAAACAACATATAAGGACATAAAGGCATGGTTTCTTCTTGAGACAAAACAATGGCACTGGCATATTTTAAGATATGTCAGTGCAAATTGCTTTCAGTTAAAACAGCTCAAACATGCATTTTTAGTCTGGGATTAAAATGAAACCATGGGGAAAGACACCAGCCTTTATGTACACATTGTCAATTTACACGTTTCAACCACCAGAGGCTCCCACATCACTATCAATCAATAACATCTGCGTCAGCCTAGACAACAGATAGCACTCTTCAACCTTTCTCTCCTTGTTTTTTTTTATGTAGAATAGAAATCGTTTTTAATTGAGTCACTTAATCTTGATTTACCGAGTAGCCTACACCAATTTTGACATTTTCTCCTCAATGACAAAACAGTTTTACTCAGGTTTTGTTAGCTAAATACAATTTAAAAGTAATTTAATTTAAATTTAATAATTTAAACAAATATGTTGAATTAGTCAGCTACATTTTTGGGTGGACTAACCCTTTAATGTTTAATCAACATGTTTAGAAACGCTGGTGACGTCTTGAGATAGACAGCGCGCCACACGAGTGACACGACACGAGAGTTCGAGTGAAGGTTGTAGGCTGGCCGAAATCACTTTTACTTTTAAGTCTTTTACTCTCTAGGACATCATATACTCTCTTGAGTAAGTAATTACTCAAATACTTGTACTATTTGTACTCTGTCACATAGTATGTGATTTCAGCCAAAATGAATCTCGGACATGAACATTTGTTTAGCTTAACCTATTTAAAGTGCTAAATTTGGTACAATTTATTTCTAAAAAGTGTAAACCAGTGTGTTTACCTTTACCTCTGTTACCCTTTACAGCCCAGTTTTCTAAATTCTCTGTAATATTTGTAATTAGGTGCCAAATATTCATTCTTTTTAGACTTTAATGGTAGAACCAGGCTACAATATCTTACCTTCCTTTGATGGAAGTTGGCAATGGCAACCCTATTTACCACTGTCCAGCATTAGATGGACAGGTGAGCAAAGATATAGCCTACAGTGGGCCTATTTAGATGTAACAATTTGATTGTATTTGTAACTACGTTTTTTGGGGGGGGGATCATAAAAATGAAATTGATGGTTATAACAAAATATCATATATTTATTGTGTATGCCTGAAGTTACATTTATATGGGATTACTGGTTTTGGTGACATTTTATAAAGTGATGAGTGTGTTGTGTTATATCTTTTAGTTTGCTGTCACCAATGGAACATGTGCATTTGATCAAATTTACACTAGGGCATTTTACATTCACTCTGGCTTCGATTTAAATATAGGATGTTGACAAATTTGAGAAACCATGAATACAATACAGCCAAATATAATAGTGAGCAACATATGAGTTAATAGCTACTGCATTGTTCATTTGTTGAGCACGTCTAACATGCAGTTAGACAACTAGTCACACTGTCAAACATTAGCTGTGTGATCAGTCAACAAGTCAGATGTCAGGCTTTGTAATGCTTAAGACTTTCTTTTTACAATAGTTGTCTTGAAAAAAAAAACAGAAAGTAGAATAGCTCCATAAATAGCACATTCACATTGTTTTCAAACGCATCAGGATGAGTATGAATGTGCAGCGGTTATCTTTTATGAGATACAGTAGCTGTCTGGTTAAGGATGATGTTATTAATATCTGAGTAATATTCAATAAACTCCACCAAAGCACTTAACTAATTTATTTGAATGATTGGCATTAGATTTGCTTCATCTTACACTCAAGGGTTAGCAGTTCTAGCACTCTTCTTTTGCGTATGAACGCTAGTACTTGACGTGGTGAAAACTGTTGTGTGTAAGTGGTGATTATGCAGAATGGTGCAATCAAAAGGCTCATGGGAACATTCTGGAGTAGATACTCTAATCAGACCAGAAAAAAACCCCAAATTAGAATGTCTGATTTTAAATGCAGTAGGTTTTTAAAAATATTTCCATTTACTCTTTAAACTTTTCTATACTTAGTAAAGAATATTGTGAAATCATGTGCTTAATACCAACAGGACTGACTTCAACATCATTAGGCAGCCGGCCTTTGGAGGAAAAATGCTTTCCTCTGCTCAATTATTAGTCGTTCGTCATGTTTTGTGTGGATTTTGAGTCAGTACAGTGTGGTTTTGTTTTTCTCAGATAATGCGAATCCTTCAAGAAGACTTTCCAGCAGTTCCAAACACAGTGAGCGGGTGAAACATTAAGGATGCTGAAAAGCAAAAGGAGAAGATGAAAGGACCCTAATGGAGGAGTTTTCCATATTCCAGCCCAGATCTGCCCCGGACACACATCCATAAACTGAACAACCGTAAAGCCTTTTATTATTAGGATAATGCCTTCCCCTTAGATCCTTTATTATTGAAATATGACTGGACTCCTCTCCTTTGTCCCATGATTAGCAGAGAGTTCATGCATTTCTGATTACCTGAGGTGTGATTTTCTTTCTCACCTAGTTGCGTAAGCTTTTAAATTTATGCCTTTTTGCGCAGGTCCCTTTTAACCTGCCTTTGGTAAAAGTTAGACATGAACTAACCCTAACCATAGGCCAAATGGTTTGGAAAAACAATTTTGATTTCTTATCAACCACATTAGCCCTATCCATTCTCCTGGCCTGATCAAAATCGTGCCCCTGTGTCAGCAGTGAAACAGCCCCTCTCGGCGGCCCAGGCTGTTAATCTGTTTCCGCTGTGGAGTGTAGCCAATGGCACATGAGACTCAGAGAATTAAGACGTAGGAAGCTTTTTTGTCCCCTCGGGGATGAGATCAAAGAGCAAGGAGGCTGAGAACAGGTTTGCGCTTGTCTCTACTGTTCACACTTCCATCCCTAGTTTGTTAGGGCTGTTAATGATCCAGCCACACATGCCAACAACATCACTTCTTCATTGCAAACCTGACTGAGCCAGAAATGTTCATTGGGTTATGCGTGGTAAAAATGTCTGTGTTTCAAGTGATTACATACAAGCCCTTTGTCCTTTCCTCAGCTGACCAGAACATATGTTGCTCTGAGTGGACACAGGAGGCTGTAGAGCACATTACGATGACAGAAATGTTATTGTATTTACCCCCAGTTACGTCTGCACATTCTCCATTTTATAGTAATTGCTACAGCTTGACCTCAAAGATCTCAGTTTTCTATAAGCGTTTCCAATTTAAAGACTCATGAATCTCATCATGTTCAATGATTTTACACAATGGGCCATCATTTTTTCAGACGTAAATAGGCAATAGACTTTGGGGTGGGCTGCTAAATTAAGCGAGATGGACAATGAAAAGACTAAATTAAATGATTACAACAGACATCAAGGGGGTTGGGCACTTTTTCGCCGTAGTAACTGTTCCCCCTGACAACAGTGAGAGTGACAATTATATTCAGGTCCTTCAATGCTCCCAGGTTTCTCTTGCTCACTTGCTGTATTTGGCTCCATTGAGCACCTGGGACGTCTGGGAACGCTGCCTGCACGCAGAGAGAAGCGGGAGCTGCTGACGGCGCACAGGCAAGACTGCTATTTTCTGACTCAAACATTCTATCTGCAATCCTATACGAATAGAACATTTAATTACGCACAGATTAAGTTGCATGGTCAGAAATAAACGTGGCCTGCCGTACTTCAAGAAAGTTTCCAAGAATGTCTCAGGTGACTCTGTTTGCCATGATAATTGAGGTGTAGTGTAAATTTAAAGTTGTATTTATGCACTGATGTGCACTATAGTTGAATTTTAACTTTTAGTCAAAGAAACCGATGTTGATTTATGAGAATATTAAATGGCTTTTAATTGGATAATTCACCCAAAAATTAAAATCCTGTCTTCATTTACTCATCCTCATGTTGCTCCAAACCGATCTTCTTTCTTCTGTTGCTTTTTTTTGCAACTACAAAACAATATTGCACCCAATTGACTCATTGTATGAATAAAACAAAAACAAAAGTTTTAATTGTTTGATGCTTGGTTAAGCAAAGTGTCACACTGCTTTTTGACCCTGTAGCTCCTCACTAGAGGATGGTTAACACAATATGAAGGGTTTACTGATGCTTCGATCACTGTTTATTTGTTTGGTTGAAAGTACTAGACTAGGGTTAAAGACTTAAAAGACTCTACTGTAGATGTGAAAGTCATTCTTTATATGTTTATTTGCAGAGGACATTTCGTTGTGGAACTTTTGAGAGCTGGTCTTTGTGGTTCTGCTCCTGGTTAGGGGTACCAGGACAGGTGGACAGTTCATTCGGTCAGCATGGGGTCTGGCTCCTCCTACACTTCCAAAACCATCTATTTGGATGTAGATGGCAAAATGCAGAAGGTGAGTGTCTTCAGTTTTTTAAGGAACTCATATTTATCTGAATTTAAACTCAAGGATGCAAGTTAGTGGTCATGAGATTATGGATTACTGGTGGCTGACCAATATGGGGTCTTCACTGATCTTAGTCCTGAAATGCTGACTGACTCTAACCCTTTAAACAAGATGTTTAGCCGTTTATCATGGTACTAGTTCATCTGTTAAGGGGAGTACTGGGAGATCAGTGTGCACAGGTTAAAAATAAAGCTGAAGAGCTGTTACGCAGGTGTGACTGACATTTTTTACTTTAAGTCCAATTTACAGAGTGTTTTCTACATATGAAACTCACAGATGCTCAATTATACTCTGAAGTACTCTCATTATTTATCCATGATTGATTAAAAATGTTTTACATATTCCAGAAACTCATTAAGATTATTTTTGTCACAAAATGCAGGAGGTTTGTACAGTATGAAAAGGGAATATGGCAGAACATGCATTTTTCAAATTCAGCACTTCATCTTGAAGCTCATACAACCTCCTAAGAGCTCAGATAGACCAAGTGGACATTGAGAACATTGAGAGAATGGCATGGTTTACTGTAGTACAGGATCTTTTGGGGATCTGAGCCTGTCTACCACAACTGACTCTTTCACAATGTGTTATTAGTCATTTTTAAATTTCTGTTCAATAATAGATTCATTTAAATGAACCTATCAGTATTAAAAAAAAAACATTTTCAGTTATTTTTAGATGAATGTTTACACTACAGTTCAAAACTTTAGGGTCAGTAAGATTTTTTTTAAATGTTTTTGAAATGAGTCTCTTATGCTCACAGAGGCTGCATTTATTTGTTCAAAAAGAGATTACTCAAGTCTTCAGTGTCATATGAACCTTCAGAAATCAAAGTGTAAAGCGTAAAGGTCTAGAGGAGATGCATGTCAGATTACTAAGATGTTTTTGGCAATGAAAGAACCAGAGAAAGAGGAGACTTACGCCGAAGTCTCAGTTTAATCTCATGCTGGCTATTAAGATGTTAAAGATTTTTTTCTTTCCAATGGAAAGATACCACACTTTTATTTTAAGTTATTTGCTTTAAAATCCCACAAATCTTTCAATGATATTTCACAATTTTTATTTCAGGATACATATTTGAGTTGGGTTGCAGTGTTTCTCATTGTAGTACAGGTATGATGACAAATACAGACATAATATTGCTAACACACCCTTATTTGTCCCTCAGGTGCTTTTCAGTCGTCACTGCAGCCCATGTGATATCAAAGAACTGCTGTGTTCCTCCTCCAACATCCCCAGGTCTGTATATCACTGATATCACCACTAATCAACACCGCAATCCATTTTGCAAACCTACAGTAGTTGAGAATGAAGTTCTCTGTAGTGGACAACATGTTCAGTGGTTAACATCATAAATCCATCTAATTTCACTTTTTATTTCTTCTCTGTAGGAACACTGCTATAATGATGGTGAACCCTGAAGGTGCTTTCGTGTCTATCGATCCCACAATGCCCACCAACACCCCCAAGTAAAATGCAGCCTGGCCCTTGCTGTTTGTATAACCAGTTATGATAATGTTCAGTTTGATCTGTCAGTTAATGAGCCCATTTTGTCCTTTTAGCTCCCTGTACAAAGTCATTGCTTTGTCTACCGGCCAGCTGGGAGGTAACGTGCATCATTTTTCACTATTTGTCACACTGTTTGACTCTTACTCGTATCCTAGATCTACATTCACTCATTATATTGTTTCAAGCCAAGCTTTGTTCTGCCCTGATTTATAGCCTGTGTAATTAACTCCACAGAAAAGGAAGATATGTTTCAGAATGTGATCTCTCAGGTAGCAGAGCAGTTCAGCAGGTAACGGACATGTTTGTTTTCCCATGGACTGGAGATCAATCTCTGTTACCATAATGTTTCTGTACTAAAACCAGCCAAAACTTTTTGTTCTTCTCTCTACAGAGCGTTCAGGATCAACGAACTGAAAACGGAATTGACCAACAGACTGGCTATGCTGGAGAAAAGAGTAGAACGTATGTAATGACAATGTTACGGTTTGCTGTTTGCCTTGTTTTTTTATCTGGTTTTATTGTTGCTCAGATTTAGAGTTAAGTCTGGAATACACTACGTGAGTTTTAACATCTAAACAGGTTTTAAAACACTAAGGGCCAGATTTACTAAGAGCTTGCGCAGCGCAAACCCTCTTTTGGCGTTAAGAAACTACTATCGGGATTTACTAAAGACACACAGACGACACAGTGAAAAATTTGCGCTGAAAACGCATGAACAGGTTTATTTTTGCGGCTTACCTTATTGCATATGCATTTGTAGGAGTTTCTAAATGAGTATTTAAATTAATCATGCAAAGTGATTTACTAAGGTTTGCACTAGTCAATTTACTGGCATTTGCACCATTATTTACCGCCCAAAAAAAAGCATGAAAGTTGCGCTGCTCTTGGTAGATTGCAATGGTCATTATTGAAATGATCTGGCTGTGTCTGTGTTCTTTAATTTGCAGTAGTTCACGCACAGAACTTTCCACTCCCATCGGTACTTTTTTGGAAATGCTAATTTCCATGCTAATTTGTTCAGTTTAGTAAATCTGGCCCTGAGAATCTTTTACTTGCCGACTTTGTAAACTGTGCATCATACTCTAAACGACTGAGGATCACTTTCAAGTCATTCCGAACACAATAAACTCACACAGAAGCATGCATAGAAATATATACATAGATGCCTCATTAGCGGCTGTTTCTCCGTGAATATTCGAGGGCAAGTTGGCTGAGTGTCTGCAACTATAGTTAGATCCATGTATGGATATCAATATCTGGAATAGACTTCAGCAGATGATTTTGCTTAAGGAACACAATACAACAAGACGAAGGCGAATTTAAATTTCTGCGGTTTCACAACCACAAGCTGTGCGACTTTGTGGCATCATTGATTCTTACTGTGAGTGACGACATCCTGGCCGTTCCAAGAAGTGGTCAAATGTGGCATACGTATCTGCAGTATGATAAAAACACTCAGAGCACCCTATAAACTGCATAGCAATGCACAAAAAAGCTTTGCTACAAAAACTCAGAACACCATAGCAACACAATTAAAAAACACTCTTCTTATTATTTTGATTTTCTATTCAGTGGAGGGTTTGAAGGTCGTGGAGATTGAAAGGTGCAAAAATGACCTGAAGAAACTGAGAGATGAGATGACATCCAGAGCAGGAGGACGGTAAGTGAAAGAAAACATTTTCCAAAGAAAATCAAAGCAAGCGTGACAATCTATCTGCTTATCCATCTAGAGCCGCCATCATGCGGCTGTTTTCAAAACTAGAAACACAAATGTATCTAAATGACTAATCCACCATTCTCCTTTTAGAGTGAATTGTCCATGCAAATACAATTTTTCAGACGAAGGAATGAAATTAACTCCTAGACGTGACGTCCCCAGCTACCCAAAGGTGCTTTAAAGTTTTATGAAGTGCTTTGATTGAATAATGGGCCCTGCGGGAGAACATTTTGTCTCTCTCTATGTGTATTAATCTCTATTTGTCTTGATTTCCTCAGTACACGCTTTCTCAGGAGACCATTGAAGCGCTGAAGAAACCAACCTTCGATGTTTGGCACTGGGAGCACAATGAAGTAAGTCTAACTTGGTGAGATATACAGTGCATTTAGAGATGAAATGAAGCATACATGCTCTTTTTCACGGTTTACCGTTTATTCATCAGATGTTGAGCTGCCTGGAGTACATGTACCATGACTTAGGCGTTGTGAAGGAGTTTAATATGAACCCGATTACTCTCAAACGCTGGCTGGTAAGAAAATTAGTATAATTGTAGAAATTAAAAATGTTTCCACTGAATTTTCCAGTTTAACAGCTCTGATGTTCCCCTTCTTTTTAAATATGTTCTCAGCTGGGCATTCAGGAAAATTACCGTAGCAACCCGTTCCATAATTTCCGCCATTGTTTCTGCGTGAGTCAGATGATGTATGGCATGATCCACCTCTGCAACCTTCAGGTGAGAACGTTACGTAAGTAGCAATTAGTACAGCAATTACTGTGGAAGAGTAAAAGTGGAAACCTGTGTGTGTGTGTGTGGCCCACAGGAAAAGCTCACACTGACAGATCTGGGCATTTTAATGACTGCTGCCGTGTGTCACGACCTAGACCACCCTGGATACAACAACACGTAAGATCTTCGCTTCTGTGTAATTATGCTCTCGAGTCAGTTCTCATAAAAAACATACAGGTGCACCCAGGTATTTGCCTGCACGTTCGTGATGACAATTTTACAGTCCTATATCTGTGCTGTTTATCTTAGTAACCATTTCACATGAGATAATCGAGCCTAGCACATTAATTTCTTATGCAGGTATCAAATCAATGCTCGCACTGAGTTGGCAGTGCGCTACAATGACATCTCGCCTCTAGAGAATCACCATTGCGCTGTGGCCTTCCAGATACTCTCATTGCCGGAGTGTAACATATTTGCCAACGTGGACCCAGAGGCCTTTAAACAGATCCGACAGGTATAGCATTAAAATATCAGCTCCCATTTAAGGAATCTAAGGGTCAGTTCACACAGAACGCATTTTTGCATTTCAAAATGTGAGACAGGGCAGTGAAATGAAGAGAGAAAAAGTCTCAAGATCATTTTTTATTTAAAAATCTTTTAACTTGATCTCTGTGTTTTTAGAACACCGGAAGATTAGTGCTGTCACAATATCAGGTTTTTACTACATGATTATCGTAGTAAAAACAATTTGCAATAATGACAGCGCAAAATTGATCAAACATTTTGAAAAAAGGAAATAAATAATATTATCGGTCAAATTCATCTTTAACTTTGTTTATTTTGTTTTTTCTATTTTTTGGCCAATGATTCGCACTCAAAATAGTGTTAGGGAGGTGGTAATAATTGTAACCAAAACTGTACATAAGCATACAAAAATAACTTCCTGTTGATCTGATCCTACTGCAGAAGACTTTTTCCGGGCGGCTAGAGTGTCTCGCTTTCCTCTCGGATCCTCCAACATGATTTTGTGTGGCAGTAGCAGCTATACTGTGTTGTTGTCTTCTTTTTTAAATGTTTTGATGGTATCATATTGTTAAGGTGCACTACTGCCACCTACTATGATAGATTGTCAACCAGATAGTTACTGCCGTCGATTATCGTATGTGTAGTATTAACACAATATGAAAATATATATTTTTAAATATAATTCTTATCGTCAATATCGATATATTGCGACACCTCTACGTGCAAAAGACGTGAGCACAACCATCAAAGACTGTCTAGCACCTGTTAAAAGCACATAGAAAACACAATGGAAAAGCATTGGAACACAAAAACACATTCTGCGTGAATGGCCCCAAGGTCATTGGTTTGCAGTAAACATTCTTATATTTTAAAGTAATTACTATATATATATACTGTGTGTGTGTGTTTATTATATGACAATGTATTGGCAGGCTATCATCACACTGATTCTGGCCACGGATATGGCCAGGCATGGCGAGATTCTGGACTCGTTCAAGCACAAAGTGGACAGTTTTGACTTCACCAATGAGGAGCATGTGACTTGTGTATGTACCGTACACCCTCCCTGCCAAAAACACATCTTAAACCAGTCTTTATATGGTCGGTTTAAGAGGGGTTTGGGGCACATTTAAGCTGTTTAGACTTTAGAGACATGCTTGTCAAAAAGCTACACCAGCATAACGGCAGTTTGGCAAGACTGGTACACCCGTATTTAAAAAGCTAAGACCAGCCTAGACCTGCTAAGACCAGAAGAAACATGTGTTTTTCAGCAGGGATATGGCATGAATTTGACACGTAAAGTTTGACAAGTAAAGTAAAGATTTGTTGTTTGTCATGTCACATGTTCAGCTGAAGATGGTCCTTATCAAATGTTGTGACATCTCCAATGAAGTCCGGCCTACAGAGGTGGCAGAGCCGTGGGTGGATTGTCTGCTGGAGGAATACTTCATGCAGGTTTGCTGACTCTCCATCTTGTGTTGTAATTGCTCTACAGTGACAGGTGGGTTTGTTGATGCTGTCTTGTCTTTGTTCAGAGTGATAGAGAGAAATCTGAGGGGCTTCCTGTGGCAGCCTTCATGGACAGAGAAAAAGTCACCAAGCCCACAGCCCAGATTGGCTTCATTAAATTTGTCCTCATCCCCATGTTTGAAACTGTCATGAATGTAAGTTAAATAAGTAATCTTTGGTGTTTATTCAAATGTTACTTTTACTTTTACACCATTCACTCACCCTCTTGTGTTCCTCTCAGCTGTTCCCTCAGATTGAAGAGATTATGGTGCAGCCTCTCAGAGACTCGCGGGACCACTATGAGGAGCTGAAGCAAATTGATGACGCCATGACCGAGGTAAACGCTGCTCAGCTCATAGTCACAGTTTGTCATTTATTGAATGTAATTCAAATGTAATTTATTCCTTATACTCCAGTCTTCATAGTGTCTTGATCCTTCAGAAATCATTCTAATATGCTGATTTGGTGCTTAAGAAACGTTTCTTATTGTTATCAAAGTTGAAAACATAATATGTTTGTATTTAATTATTTCATATTTTCAGGATTCTTTGAATCAATCAAAAATTCAAAAGAAAAGCATTTTTTATGGACATTATAACAAATGTCTCTACTGGCACTTTTGATCAATTTAATGCAGTATTTGGTTCTTTAAAAAAACAACTTTTGAACAGTGGGCAGTGTGTGTGTTTATAGATTATAGATTATATTATAAATCTGAGATCATCTGATTCTCATCTTGCTAACATAAAGGTGTGTTTTTTGTTCAATGAGGCACAGAAGAAAAAAACAGAAAATATGTCATTAAGAGGGAAGAAGAAATAAGCACTTCTGTGATTGTAATGATACTGTGTAAGTATTTGATATAGTTTTGATGTATTTGACTTGATACCGTACATTATACACTGAGTGCAGTGTTTTGTCCTTTCCTTATGCCAGAAAGTCATTCATTTTACTATTATGTGCTTTAAGTTTCTTCCCTTTACTTGTATCTTACTGGTATTTTCCTAATCTTTACTTTTTATAGTGGCATTTGTTGCTATGTTTGATGTGTTTGCGTGTGTAATTTCAGGAGACCCGTCTGCACTGTGTGGACAGAGTTCCGGTGTGAGGATCTGTGAGACACTGGGCTGGTGTTGACGACGGCTGGTTTGAATCCACTGAATCTAAAAGGTCACCTGATCGACTCATGAAATCACGAGTCGCTTCCTTTTACCAACAGACTACTAGACCAGTCTGATTCTTTCTTTTTGTCATCAATCAGTTAAAAAGCCTTTTCGGCTGATATGGGCATAGATTCATCACTTCAGTTTTGATCATGTTTTTTGTTCTATTTACAGTGTTCAACAACAAAAACATGCATTTCTATTGCATGTACGTGTATGTAGTCATCTGAACGTCTTGTGGTCCCAAAGCAATTAAGATACCAGATTACTGCATGACGTATAACTATAACTAGTGCCTTTTAAAACTGTTTTGGTGATTCTAAAAGGTCAGCATGATATGATACTGTTCCTTTATCAACTATTTCTCTCCTGGGTTCCTTTTACAACATATCCGTTCACATTTTAGGTGGTTTTGTGGTGAGCACAATACCACGGTAAACCATAATATCAGATTTTAAGGATACCCGAGAACTCCTTTTGCAGTGTTTTGGTTGAGTTTCCAAACTAGATGTGGTTTGCATTGTTCTTTTGGTTATTGAGGTTTGAAATCAATGCATTTCCACTAGAACCTCCGCATAAATGATAGGGTTAAACAGAAAATGCTTTCTTTTTTCTACTGAACACAAAATAAGATGTTTTGAGAAATGCCTCACAAAATGGGGTCCAGTGTTTTTTTGGACCCCCTATTGACTCTTTGTATGGACAAAAATAGTTGAACATTCTTCTAATTGTCTTCTTTTGTGTTCTGCAGAAGAGAAATGTCATACAGATTTCTAACGGCATGAGGGAGAGTAAATTGCAGATTTTTTTTATTTTAAACACCAGAAGTCATACCTTCTAACCACACTCAGTATTTCTACCCTGTGGCCCTATGTTTTCACCGTTCTCTGTATCCTATTTACTCTGGTTTGCTTCTAATACTTCCTCAAAATAAGACAATAAAGTCTGTGGGAGTTCTGCCTCCTGGCTGTTCTTTTCTCCTTTTATCAACGTGGTAATAAAAACTCTCGCCAGGAGGTCACATGTGTTTGCTATTATGACAAGGTTAGGCCTGTACGCATCATATCATTCATATGTTTCGCTGTCAGTGTTTGGCGTCTTCCTCTATAGATCAGCAGATTTTGATTGATGAAAATCACGGCACATTTCCTTCGCTAAGGGCTGCGTAACTTGTTGAAACAGGACTGGGGTGCAAAAGTTTATCATTGCAAGCTATCAATTAAAGCAAATTTTAAGAGGTGAATGGAAAGTGGTATGTAAATAGGCTTGGTTTTGAGTCGCGTGACCCAAAATGTACAGTAGGGCTAAAGCACATGCACAAATTACAGAGTGCAGTTCATCTGTCATTGTTCCTGGTGCACAGACTGGAACATGTACGTCTGAACCTGTTTTTAAAGTCACGCTTTTTCCATCCCGACTGGAGACGCTGGATATGTTTGTGCCTTTGGCTTGTTTTCATGATAAATGGCATCATTTGATATGAATTTCTTCCTCTTGTTGCCTCTATTAGATAATGAGCCTCAATTTAAGCTTTCAATTATCCATCTACTGGCATGTCTTGCTTTGTCTCCACTCGACTGTGACATATTGAGTTCACAGATTATCAAAGCCTGTTTCATCACCCACATCAGAGAAATGAAAAAAAAAACGTATTTAAATCAAAACAACGCTCATTCTGATTCCAATGCATCCAGGCACACCCTTGTTTTTAGATAGATGTGAGATATATTTATACTTTGATTGCATTTTTTAACTGCTCTTGAGTGGAAGAGGCGTTCTTTATGTCTCTGACATGTTTCAAAAAGTCCCAACATTACTTTTATCCTTCCCATACTAATTAAGAATCAACAAAACGGTTTAAAATAATCTCAAGTTGTTTTGTACCCAGAAGGCACAGACTGACCTATTAAGATGTGTTTTTTGTGTTCTGACACTTTCAGGTGCTGTGTCGCCTGTGCTTTACTGACTGTTCACAGGGTGGCAATATTTCTCTAAAGAGCTCTTTTGTGCTTTCCACTCAGACGACTAAAAGAAGAGCAATTAGATGACAAAAGAAAAATTCTCAAGAGTGGAAACTGAAAACGATAAAGGAAGTCACACCCAGACATATAAAAGCCTGGTTTTTGGTCATATAATAAGCCTACCTGTCGTCACCTTCCTAAAATAATTGCCCAAGTCATTTGACTTGACAAATGACTTAGGCAATTCTTTTACAGTAGGAAGGTGACGCTGTACTGTGTTGGTATTGTAGAATTTGGCCCTATTTTCTACATTTACTGTCTTTTTTGACAGATCACTTTGAACTTTTTACTATCTTTATATATTTGCAACATTTTAATTTACACCTGAAATGTACACTTCCTCAGAAGTATGAAGCAGTACAGCTGTTTTCAACGTTGATGATAAGAAATGTTTCTTGAGCACCACATCAGCATTAGAATGATTTCTGAAGGGTCATGACACTGAAAAATAAATGTATTTTTTTAAAAACACTAAACCATCTCCAAACTTTTGAATGGAACTATGTACATTATTTAAACAATTCTTGGAGTCTGTTTTTAAATGTTGAAGAGAAATATATGTTGGTGCCTGGTGCACATCAATTCTACACATTCACATCAATAAAACACAAGCACAATTGAAACCAGGACATGTTATCTGTGTGAAGAACGCCCCCCTGGGTAATTTGACTCGAGTAAAATTCACTCTGTACTCTGTACTCCGTATCAGTATCATTTATCAGTTCAGCGTCAAACTTGAAGCCATGTTTGTCAGTGAGAGTGTTTTGGAGATAAGTTCCCTGGAACGTTTTTCCAAGAGCGATTAAATCTGCTTTGTGTCACTGCGGTCGATGTGGTGTAAACTGTAAAGTCAAATTAAAAGTGATTTGGATTCTCTTTTAAGGGCCACGCTGTTTTGCTTTCCTTTATTGTCATTAGTTTCCAAAACCCTCTTGCTAATTAGGGGTATTTCCACCAATGAATCCCGTTTGAAGTTTTATGTTTTTCAGGATAGTGTGACAACAACTATGTGTCATATTTCAAAAAGTTATTTTAAATGGAATAATTTTATGTCAAAAAGTTTATTTGTCACATGTGCAACAATTCAGAAGTTGTTTATATATATATATTAAAACTAGCAATAAATCAAAATAAAATATAATTGCATACATTTGCAAAAATAAAAGATTTAAAAACTAAACGTGGAATGTCTATTTGTAATTTAGAAGCATAACTCAGTAATGGAGTAATGGACAGCAGTGGAGCTTTAATGACATTCCTCATCCAGACTCTATTAAACTTCAAAGCTGCAGAACTCTTCCCTCTTACTGTATTTCCTCTCCAGATACTGTCTTTGTCTAAACACATATGTCTCCACCGGTCTGCGTCTCCTCTCTGTGTTTTCTTAGAGGGGCCCAGAGCTAAGGGTCAGTGTTTGGGCTGTCAGGGGCCTCTTCTTTGGGGGGGTGTCTAGATTTCAGTTCACCACAGATGCATGAATCATTTTCCTTTAGTGGAAGAAACGGTGCAGAGCAGAATGTTTCATTTCCTTTGTTCCCAAACTTTTTCACCGTCTTGAGACCCACCAAAAGCTTACTGAAATATAATGGGGAAAATGCATTTATTCTCTTTTAGTTCACTTTTTTATTTTTAATGCAGTAAATATGTATTAACATGATGGAACTTACAGCAAGTGAGTCATATAATGATTCAGTGAGCGCCATTCAGTGAAGTGTTTTTCAGAAGGATTCATCAGACTGATTCAAACCATTAACTCGGAAAGAGTTCAGTAAGTTGATTCACTAACTGTTTTGGCAGATTATGTCAGTTAATTTAGTGGAGGCTTCGTCGGAAGGAGTCGTCAGACTTATTCAAACCGGTAAGTTTGAGGATAATTTTTTTAAAGAACCTGCTCATAGGAGTCATTTGTTTGTGAGTTGGTAACTTGGGTGGGACCCACTTATTCCAAAAAAAAACACAAAAAATTAATTTAGGCTGTTCACATTAACACCTTTTTATTCACCATGAATTTAGGCTGTTCACATTAACACCTTTTTATTCACCTTGAACTAATGCAATGACATGGAACTAGCAGCCTGATTCACATGCTGGTTCATAAGCTCTCCTGGCAGATTCAGTGAGTTCGTTCAGTGAAGGATTCATGGAAAGGATTCAACAGAATGATCCCTGAGTTTGTGAGTCATTTGTAAGGATTTATTTAAAAAGCTGCTAATTTGGGTGGGACATAGGCTACTTGTTCCTACATGACCCACAGCTTAAACGCCACTGTTCTAAACTGAATAACTATGTAATTATTTTATCTAATAAAAATGTATTAAAGATAAGAATATCAGAAGGCAAAATGAGAATTCTCTTCCTGTGAGGTCTGCACGGCTTCAGGGGCATTCCTTAGATAAAGTCAAAGCGCAATCTCCTCGACAGACAGCTTTTACAGGACACCTCACACTTTCCAGACAGGGAACACCTGTAGTCCTGTAGTGCTCATCAGGTCATTTGCAGTCTAAACGGTGAAGCGTTCAGGATAGGCTAGCCTACTACAAAAAAAACAACTGTCCATTTGTGAACCAGACGGATATCTCAAGATTCATCAACAACCCGACGGTTAAGTCCGGATAATATGCGGCGATAAATATTTTGTTTAAAAAGGAGAGAGAAAAACAACATGCCTCAGGGGAGATGGAACAGACAAGCTAGTTTCCTTGAAAAGTCTGGAGGACTCCTCACAGGATCGACCCATTAGCCTCCCTTTGCATGAGATCATACTGCTCATAACATCACAAAATACACTGTGTCCATAATTTATGCCTGAAGAATCCTGCAAAGCAGCCACACATGCCTCGGCCATGATTTAGGAGAGCAAAGTTTATATTTTGGCAATAATGTCCTTGGAGAATTGCCTTATCTCAGCATTTGACTGCTACATTTTTTCACCCCTATCAACCTCTACTGTTCTGTATTTTGAAGATGTTACTGTTTGAAGTGACTTCAGTAGACCATTCATCAGACTATTCAAAACAACTGGGTATAAAGCTGATTTGGGATGAATTTGACATCTTAGTATTATCTTAAAAACAATTGCACAATGATTGGTGTGTTTCTCAAGACAGCATTGTAGTCTCTGGCTAGTATTTATTCTTTTCCCCTACATTACAGTATTTCTCTACTGTGATGAAACATTTATTTTGCTTGCACATGTCCCACAAGAGTTCATAACTTTTTATTTACAAGGTTCCAAAGGTTTTATTTGTCTGCTACCATAGACACTTTAATTGGTGGTTCTTTAAATAAACCAAAAATAAAGGCTTTCATTGTCATTTTGCACCAGAAAAAAAACAACAACCATAGGCCTACTTCTGTTGAAATGGACTTTCTTGTTTTTATATGAATGTAAAAATAGTATTTACTTTTAAAATATTTATCCTACATAATAATCAAAACCCACAGTTGAGATGTTATTGAAGGTTAAACCCTGAACTTATTTTGATGAGTTGTGTAAAAGCACAGCCTATGTCATCAATTATTGATAATAATTTTTTGCTCTTGTTTGGGCCAATTTGACCCCAAAAGCACATTAGAAGAAAAATAAATAACTAATACTATATATTCTGTTAACAGGAACAATATGATTAGTGTGATTGTGCTAATATTTGTATATAACATGCCTTGGGACCTCAAACAAAACTTGAGGGTTAAAAGAGTAAAAGAAAAACTCAAGTTGTCTGGGAGAGATTGTGCCAGATGTGTTTACCTCTCTCTATTCTGCATTTATCTCCAGCAGGCATCTTGATTGCAGTTTGGCAGCAGATCAACAGCTGTATGTTGGCTTTGCTTTAAGACAGCACAAGGACTGCGATTATCCACGCCTACTCTGAACATAGTAGTGATTTTTAACCCTAACACTCTTTACTGATGTGCTAAAAAAAAGTCCTCCCAAGATCCATTGCATCGGAACACACACCGTACAGGTTTTTATTCGGCACATTGTTATCACTGTTCTTTATTGCTTGGTAATAAAAAATAAGTGTGGAAACAAAGAGGGTTGAGGGTTGCTGAGTATAATCACCCACTGTAAAATAATATAGGTATGGAAAGAATGGGAAAATCTGTGTGATTTTCCAAAGGAGGATTTGCCAGGATTGTTGCAACCTAACGTGGAAATGCCATACTTTTTCCATCCATTTAATAAAACGCACCTTCTCTTGCCACAAATAGCCGGGGGTCTTGTGTCTCCAAAGGACTCAACAGCACCTGATCATGACCCGTGATCCTGCAGCACCCAAACCGCACCACTGGAAGAATTTTCCGAGGAATACATGGTAAATTGATGGTTGCAGCAATGACTTCACATGCCGCAGATGACTATTCCTTCAAACTCAGCAGGGAGTTCTTATTTATAACCAGAGTGTCAGTAGATATAATCATTTACAGACCAACGTGATAGAGCGCCAGCCAGATGTGTACGCACAGGCCTGCGACATCCAGTTCTGTAATTATGAAAAGACGAAGTCTCACTCATGGTATTGTAAAGACAGGCTTGGAGTGGAGCACCAGCCATTCCATTATGCAGTTTAAATGTGGATATTCTTTCATCTTTCATTTCGATCTGAGCTACTTCTGAGGTTCCTAATGCTTTCCTAGGATGAGCCCAAACTTGTTTGTTTGTTTTGTCATCTAAAGACCCTCTTCTTGCTTCCCACACTTTGGGAATTTCCACAAAGAAGACTGTGTGGAAAGACAGTTTCCATTAGGAGAGGAGTTAAATAATCACACTAGCTGCTCGAATGCTCTCTCTTCAAACAAGCTTTGGAACGTAACACAGGCTTTGCTGGAACAGTCCCATCTGGAAGCCACTCGTTTGGGTCAAGAGACAAATAAGAGCTGGGGGAGGGGCCTGTCACGTAGGTGAACCTTTGGGGTGTCCAAACAGACTAATAAATTCACCGCTATTTGTTTACCACAAGCGAGTGAATGTATGGCTGTCTTGTATAGTTTATTGTATAATCTGTTTAATTAAATTTGATTTAATGTTTAATTTCCAGCTGTTAGTGCAATTATTTTTTAAAGTTTTTAAATAAATTATAATAATAATGGTTAATATTTATACTATATACAAAAATGTATTGATTATTTATATTATATGTAAAAAACACGCTGCTAGAAGAATATATTAAAACTCCTGCATAGCAGGTGGTGCTGGGGAGGAAGAAGGGCAAACAGAAGTTTTCATTACCGCGCAGCAGGGCGATCACAGGGTACGAAATATATGGTTACTTGGATTAGGAAGTATGTCTGGTTGACTAATGCCACGACGTTAAAAGGACCAATCAGTGCTCAGAGTTTCATGACTCAACTATGTTTATGTATAAACAAATACTACCGTTCAAAAGTTTAGGTTCAGTAAGATTTTTTAATGTTTTTGAAAGAAGTATTTACTGTTTTACAATAGAAGTAAAATATGAAATTAATTATTTATTAACTATTTAATTAATTAAATAATAAAAATATTTAAATCTTTTATGTTGGGGTCCCACTGAAAACTGTAAGATTTTTACTTTAGCTCTAATATCCTTAATGCTCCTGAGCTTTGAAACCCAGCAAAAGTCCTTGGGATAGAGTTTCATCTCTGTTTTGAAGGCCTAACACAGTTGTCACGGTTTGCTGAAGCAGGGAATGTGACGTGCACGTGCGGTGCAGATGTTGGATTCTTGGTGGAGATGAAAGTGTGGTGGCATTGGATTGGCATTCTGTGCCCACTCAGACCTCCCTGAGCTGTTTACTCACACACCCACACGACGGATCCAATCCTCATTATAGTATGACACAATGAGAGTGGGTCTACAGACATTGCTTATGGATTGAGTCCTGTTCTCCATTTGTGCTTTTACTCCAAGGGGGTGAAGTGCTTTCTCTCACAGAAGCACACATGTAAGGGGATACCCCTCCATCCAGGATCCACAGACCAAAGCTGTGCAGACAGATATTTCCACCATATGGAAGTCACTCAAACCAAGCCAAAAGGACTTTTTAATATATATAAATCCCTGTTGCTCTGAAATAATGATCAAGCTCCAGAATTCAAATCTCATCCATATTGTATGCAGCTTGTGGAACGAGCCGTCATACAAACATTCTTTTTCCGTTTTTCTGCCAAGTTCTGTAAACGGAGTTCTTGAATCGTGTTAATTTGGTGATTTCACATATAATCCAATGAAACGTTATTCAAAGAACATGATTTATCATCAGGGGACATCTTTTTTCTTTTCTTTTTTTAAAATCTGAAACAGATTTGCTGATGTTTGAAACAGGAGTAGGATGTGTTTTTGACAGCTGAAGAGCTCAATGTCCGTACTTTCATTATATCTTACTACCACCAGGAAGAGGATTTGAATGCTTAATTGTAGAATTAATCAAGTTTAAAACACAATTCATTGTCACAGTTGTAGTCATTTGCAAACAGGGCTCAACAAGGATGTCCGAAATCTTACTGTTTTAAAGCTTATGACACTATTTGCTCTCCGTATGGCACTTGTTAACCTTAAATCTTCCTGAACCAGTGCAAAATCTCCTTTGTGGTGTAAATCCTCTGTGAGGAATTCTGCATTAGCACTCTTCAGACACATGTTTAACCCAAATACCACACAAGCCTTATAGGAAAACTTTCTCGGGATATTTTCTTAAGACAAACATTTCTTTGTTGTTGCTTTGAAAGAAGAGGAAATAAATGGCAGAATGCTTTATTTTTATATTGTTTGCTATGTTATTGTGTCATTGCAACACCTCATTGTGAATGTTTAGAGGAATTCAGTTTGAATGAATGCACCTGCAGACCTTTCATTCTTTACAGGCTCATTAGACAGAGCATATCCGTTGAGAGGCAGTCTGGGGGGAAACATACAAGATGTCTTTATGTGAAGGGTTACCTGGTTGTCACCTCATTATGCCTACAGACCTGTATAACATACATGTGTATGTGTGAGCTCTAAATCTTTGAATAGGGACGAATGCACACAGGGGATGATGATTCTAAGGTGGCATAGATGACGATTACAATGGAACAAAAACAGTGCTAGACTCGTCGGTGCATGTCCTACTCATCGTATTTCTGTCATTGCTCTACGTATTGAGACAACAAACCTCACACTCACTCACTATCACACACACCAAATGCCTGGCACGCAACAGCATTTCATTGGCACAATATTGGGGAACTATACTTGAAACTGCTGAAACTACTATACTATACTATACTATACTATACTATACTATACTATACTATACTATACTATACTATACTATACTATACTATACTATACTATACTGTGAAACTGCAGCTTCGGAAGTTACTCATAATTCAAAGCAGCACAGTGAAGCTTTTGAAAAATGTAAAAAGTGATAACTTTACAAACAAACTATAATCACTGGCTTATGGTACAAACTCAAGCTCCTCTTCTCTTATATCAAAATCCTCTGACATTTCTTTTTAAGAATTCTCGTTTTTTAGACTTCTAATTCGTGACCGGTGTTTTGATTTGCTCTATCCTCTGCGCTTCTGCGCTCATCAATACATCACGCGTCGGGTTTAGAGGTCACTCTTCCGCCAGTAGATTCACGTATATGACTGTTACTGGAAGCCAGTGATTACAAATAAGGATATTTGTCTTACAAAAAAGCATCGCTTCACTTCAGAAATCCTTTATTAACCCCCTGGAGCCGTATGGATTACTTTTATTATGATGGATGGATGCACTTTTTTGGGCTTAAAAATCTCCGGTACCATTCACTCCCATTATAAAGCTTGGAAGACCTAGGATATTTTTTTCATATATATAGCTCTGATTATGTTTGGCTGAAAGAAGAAAGTCATACAAATGGCTTGAGGGTGAGTAAATTATGGGATAATTTTCATTATTGGGTGAACTTACTTTTTAAGTTTTGTTTACGAAACATCACAAGTCACGGTACTGGAAAAGCTCTTTACTGAAAAAGCTACATAGCTAAACTACTGTCATACTGCTAAAACATTTTTTTAAAGAAGTGAATAAAAGGAACAAAAGAAACATCCAAAACAAGACATATTTTGAATTGTCCTATTTTTTTTATTAGTCCATGCAATACAGTGAATAATGGCCTGTTCCATGCAGTGCTGTGTGTGTGTGTGTGTGTGTGTGTGTGTGTGTGTGTGTGTGTGTGTGTGTGTGTGTGTGTGTGTGTGTGTGTGCATGCGTGTTTGTGTGTGTGTGTGCCTCTGAGAGCTAAATTAGTGAATGTCTTGTTAATGATTTACATAAGTATATATATAAACTATAACCTAACCACAGAACTCCAAATTATACTTTGCACTACGAAACTTGGAAAGACTGTACAGTAGATGCATGGTTTCCTTTCTAAAGAAAGTTTTTTTTTTTACTACGTAAAGCAAAAAAATGTTTTCTGTCTGGTGATACAAAGATGTCAGGATAATTCTCATTTAAAATAGCACTAACCATTTTTTTTTACAGCCAATGTTGATGCAAACATACAAAACAAAGTGAAGTAACAGCTGGTCAAACGGCAGTGACTAATATCCGTTCTCTCTCTTTTACCTCCTCCAAAGCTGTAAATGCTTTAGTTTAGCCAGTCACAAAAGGACATGTTTACCTGAACTTCACTCCAATACATCACCTGTATTGACCAGTGTCCTGACCCAGCTGACAGTGTTTACTCAAGACCACAGGCTGTCTATTTGCTTTCTCCTCCGGTGAAGCTCTCCAGCGCATGTGCCCAGAGGTGATGTGCTCCCTGAGGAGGTCACATACTTGGGCCACCCAGCAAGAAACACATCACCTGGAAATAAGAGCTCTGATGAGCCACAGCTGGAGGATCTTCTGCTCAAGAGGTAATTCACGGTGTAATATGCCACTTCTAACCGTGAACATTTCCAGGTCTGGTGTATGGAAAACATTAGGCCCTACTCTAGTTCCGCTTCAGATCGTCACCGTCAAATAAAAATTCACCATACTTCTCTCTGGTGACGTATGCAGGAATGCTATAAGAATATAATCATAACAACATTTGCACAAATTTGCATATATTTGTTTAGTGAATAAAAAGTGTTTTTTTTTTCCTCCTCAAAATATGCTTCATATTCTCATATTATAGGCCTACTATGTGGGCCATAAAGGCTTGATGTATCAAATATGATACAAAATAGAAAACACATACAAACTTTTTTGAGATTTTGTATAGCCTAAATAAACTGTTCTATTTCTGACAATTATTACATCAAGCTTTATAGTATTAAATACAGCGAAGGTGAACCCATATTGTGTTTGTACTGATTTTCTTCTTCTTCTTCCTTATTTTTGTATTGTAGGCTATATGTAAAAGTTTGTCAAAGAACGTAAATTGCAGAGACCCCAAAATTGAGTGGATGTTCCCAATTGTGCACCCCTCAGGCGCACAGACACACACCCGTCTGACTGGTGCTATAATAAATCCATAAAGTTGAAAAATGGTATGCATCTTATTTGGTGGAAGTCCTAACTTAGATACTTTAAAACAAACATGGCCACCAGCAGTCAATCAAATGTCAGCAGCTAATAACAGCAAATCTGAATGGCCTACTGTTACAAAAATGTATTCTTTGTACATGTGTGAAATTGAATATATGTACCAAATTTTGTTAAAATCGGCCTCAAGGTGGCGCTATAATAAGCTACTTTACATTTGAGCTATGAACTCCGCAATTGTGTGACCGAATCAAAATTCTTGTCTTCTGAATTTCTTGCTTTAAGCCACAATAATAGCAAATCAAATTTGTATGATTAAACTTTATGCCATTTTATTGTGTTTAAAAAACAACAACAACTTTTTCGAACTCCTAGGCCATTTGTCAGAGCGACACGCATCAGCTTTAGACCATGCTGCTAAAAAGCTATCAAAAGAATGTTGATTAGCAGATTCTATTTTTTTTTACATGTGTCTGATATGACTCATATGTAGCCTATTTCGTGTGTGCACAAAGTCCAAACTTCTCAAAACTTTGCAAATAAAGAAAACAAGTCATTCTGAGCAAACATGCTTTGTTTCATGAATGTCTGATGCTCGGGAGGCCAGCACATTCTAAATAGGCTATCTATATTTTTATTTTATTTTTTTAAAGTTGCCTTTTTGAAATCTTAAACTTTAAGAACCATATAGTCTAACATTAATACTGACACATGATAACTCTCTTGTAACTCCATTATTAAATCAGATTAAGAAACAAATGAAACTGAGTGTGATTAATATTGTATTAGGCTACCTTTAATAAGCATAGTTGGACTAATATTGTCACATAGGCTAAAATAATATAATGCAAACGTACATAAATATACAAGCATTATTTGTTAATGAATATGATGTGTAAATCACCTACATTACAGAAAGAGTTAAGTGCTAGAAATATATCTGAGGAGTTGTGTATTATTCAGACGGTTATTTGAGAGGGCGCTACGCCTTTAAGAGTTTTCGAGCGCTGCCTGCGAAACTTTGGGAGCCCGTTGGACTGCTGCACTTTGGATAATGAAGGAAGTGACGAATCCGCAAGGACTAGGAGAGAGAGGAAAAAACTCCAGAGGAGAAAAACAGAAACTAAGATTGAAGTCAGCGTGAAGCACAGTGTACTGAATGAACGCGAGCGTCAGTGGCACGAGTCGGCAAGAGCTCACGAATCAAAGTTCCCTCAGTGAGAGGCGCGAGACGAGACGAGTGCAAACACCAGATGGATCCGTGTGTGACGCGGCTCTCTTAAATGTTTATTTACCAAACGTGAAAAGTCTCTAGACCTGTTTTTAAAAGACTTTATGAATTCATTTGTACATCCAGCTTCCAAAAAATATGGATGAAGTTGTGAAAGTGGAGCGGCTGTGATGTTTTGAGGAGATAGCTGAGTCTATCTGAAGACTTGTGGAATGAGTCGAACCGCATCAGCGACTGTAATTCCTGTGGATTCTCCTTCTGAGCCCGGAGTTTGACTTTTAGGATTATCTGGCATGTTTGCGAGGTGGATTTCACCGGGTTCAGTTCGGTTTACTGTGTTGGTTTTGCTGCTGACTCTGACAGTAACTCTCGGGTCTGCTTCTGAGCTGAAGGTGAAGGTTCGTTTGGCCGATGGACAGATCACAGATGAACTTCTGGAGGCGGACAGTGAAAAAGACTCCATCACTGTGGAGTTTAAACAAGGAGATGGGACTCTTATAACTTTTGTGGCCGATTTCAAACAGGTAAGTTGAAAACTATGGCCAGGAAAAATTTATGTTTGTTTAATAGGATTGGCACATAATGTTACTGAAGTGTGCTGGAATGCATTATATTGCTTGACTTTTTTCATGAACCCGCCCCCCCTTTCACAGTAATTTAGGTGAATTATTTTAGCATGTCTGAATATCAATTCATTACATTTGAGGACTTTAACAGGCCTAATTCTTATTAGTCTTATTTCATATTAAGGAACACTCTGAAGGACAAATGCTCTCACTTTCAGACAAACTTGATAAACAAACAAAAAACAAAAAAATGCTATGTTCAATATATACGGTATGTTCAATATATAGGCTACATGTTCAATATAAAATACTTGAAAAAAAATGTAAGAAGTTGTGAATGTGATTTTGGAGTTCCACAACACTATACATTTACATTTGATTAGTTGACTTGATTTTTAATCCAAAGCAAATTACAGTACATTCAAGGTATCTGCTCAACCTATTAGATTTGAATGATTTTACTTACATTTCTAGCTTTACTAGAAACATTTTTAGTAAATGATTACATTTATTTAGTTAGTTAGCTGGCACTTTAATCCAAAGAAAATGACAGTACATTCAATGTGCCTGCTCAAAAGTTTTGGATCATTTTACCTACATTTCTAGCCTTTACTATATTTGTCATTTACCAGATCATCTACAGCGATGAAGCCTCAAATAGGCCTACTGGTTATTCAACTTAATTTGTTTTAATAATTAAAAAGTAATTTGAGAAGTGGTTACTTTTCCTTCCTCGTGCCATTAAAGTCCGTGTCTCTGTGTTAAATCATCCACATTAGTGATGAACTTCTGACCTGAGGTCAGATTCTTTCACTGGTGATCATACCATCAGGATTAGCAGTGGCACTGTCACTGCCCTCATCGGCCTCAGTTCAGTCACGTCAGCAGCCCTCTGCCCCTCACGTCCCCTGATCCTCCACAGATGTGGTCAGTGTGGGGGTTTGGATCACATTTGGGAAGGCTTGAACTTTTCCTTTCCTCTTTTTATCAGGTCCACTGGCGGGCCTGTCTCCATTCTTCTCACATGTGGTTCTCATCTTGTGTTTCCCCTGTATCTCAGGGATTTATGGAAAGTTGAATGAACGAGGACTTCCAGCTGCCTTACTGGATTTACTGCACTGAAAGGGCTTTAACAGGGATGAGGAAGACAAATATTAATTTATATTACTAAATGAAGTATGGTTATCCTGGTACCCGCCTAATCAGGTGCTAAGTGAACCCTTTGGATTTTATTTCCCTTTGGTTTTTCTTTTTCTTTTCTTTTCTTTTCTCTTACTTAGGCATTTGATGGCAGATTTGGCGTAGCATAGCTCTAAATATCTTTCATTCATCAGAGTGAATGCTGCTTTGGTTTAGTTTTCTTTGTTGTGGAATTTACAATTTTGTTCTCCTCGACTCACTGGATGGAAATGGTGCTTTATTCGCAACTTTGGATGGAAACATAGCTAATGTTTTAATCGTTTGATTATGGACTATAAATCTGGCTATGTGAGACTATTATCCTAACCTGAACAGTGTATAATAAAAAAAAGTTAATAATAAGCATCCGTTTCATGTGTCATTTAACGTTACCGCCACATCCTTTTGATTTTCCTGTCAAAAACGTCAAAATTAATCTGCAGGCTTTCGTAGACAATTTAGGAAGTCGGGGGAGGTCTCGTTTTCTTATGTTTCGTTTCAAGCTGTTCACACATTGGCAATGAAAAAACAATTAATACATGAAAATCCTTACAAATAGCCCCTTTAATGGACCTGAGCTAATATGAACTAACAATAAACAGTTGCATTTTTACTGGAGTCCCCCTGTAATTTCTCACCTTTGAACACCAAAATGACATATTTAAACGTTTTTGTTTCCTTGAAAAAAATTTCTTCATGCCTTAAAATAGCTTGAATGTAACTCTACACCCTTGCCTCATATAGAAATATGCAAATTAACCCCGCCTCCACTCACTCTCACCAGCTCAGAGATCCACTCGTTGACGCAATTTCAAACCGTGTTTTTGAGACTGTTTTTGGTTCACTGCAGTTTTAAGGAGAAAATACTCAGCAATGGTGATGACAAATGCATTTGCACATGGTTTGTCTTAAAGCACATTAAAAACACCACATTAAAAATGTATTAATTCTGCAACAAATATATTGTTAATTTTTAGTTAATGTTAGTTTATGCATTAACCATTTACTAAGGTGACCTTTACGTATACATTTATTTTTATTTATTTTTATTTTTATTGTTTTAAAATGTCTTTTTTATTTACAATACATTATTAAAGGGTACTTTTTTCTCACAACTGCAAGTTTGTGTCCCGCAATTCTGATATAAACTCGCAATTGCGAGTTACAAAGTCCAATTCTGAGGGGAAAAAAGACTGGCTTTTTTTCCTTTCAGAATTGCAAGTTTTACATGTTATAAAGTCAGACTTTATTTCTCTTTACTTTTTAACAAGCAATTGTTAACTATATCACACAATTCTGAGAAAAAAAAAAGGTAATTGAGAAGAAAATGTCAGATCTGCAAGTTTATATCATGCAATTCTGATAAAAAAAGTCAGAGTTGTGAGATAAAAAGTCGCAATTACCTTTTCTTTTTCTTTTTTTCAGTGGCGGAAACAAGCTTCCATACTACAGTTTACCCATCTTACCCATATATAACAGCGTGTTGTTTTGTTACTGTTACTGTTCAGTTCAAGTTTCAATGGAAATCCGATGAGATGGGATTATCATGCAAATCTTGAAGAAAAAATTTCAGTGGTTGTGGCCTTTTTTTAAGCATACATTTTCATAATTTGAAAAAACAGATATATCTGTGTAACAGACTGGCCTTTTTTCCAGTTTGTGTGGAAAAAGTGTGGGCTGTATGATTTTTTTTTTTTTTTTTGTACAAAATGAATTGTTCTCCTTCGACTGTTTCGGGATTAGAGTAACAAATCACAATACAGCGGCGACTGCTTGGTGGAAGAGATACTGCGTGTGATCACATGAATCTTTCATCTCTAACTCAAGCTTTTCTCTTAAACTGTTCCGTTGTCTTTCTAGCTGGATTATGTTTCTCAGTGCTCTGCCTCTGCCCATCGGCAGCATATGCAGTGATAAAGATGAATTCATCTCAGCTCGCATCCGCTGCCAACCAAGGAGCCGAGCGGTCTGCTTTTATGCTCATCTCCCTATTGGGATATCTGTGACCTGCTTGGACACAAGCCATCCCTCCTCTTCACTTTGAAATGTTATCGGCTCATAACGTTTGAGCCAGCTGTAAACTTTATTGTATTAGATTCAACTTTGGGGAAATCATTTCTTTACATAACGTGTTGTGTTGCCTCTGGTTTTAGCAACTCCTCATAAGTTCAGTGGAATTTTGAAGTTGTTTCACTTTTTGAATTTGTCATTTTGTCACTTGTGGGAACTTGTCTGCCTCTTATGTCCTAGCTTCTCAATCAGTGATGTATCAGTGAGTGTGTTTGGATGACATCCAGGTGTGTGAACATGCCGACTTGAACCTAGCCAGTCCAACCTGTTTCAAAATGCCCCACTAATTCTGAGACATGTGACAGGGATATGACCTTAACTTATGCACAGGCTTGTTGAAGCACAGGCTTGAACAACCACTCTTATGATGATGACACAATATATGTTTAATAGATTAATGTCAATTAAATGACAGACCACACCCGTTGTGCAAAACTTTGCTGTTTTTCTGCTGTCATTACAATAAAGGAACTAATACTACATGACTGCAATGTAAATATTGCATTGCAATGTGCTGGATCTAGAGGTGATTTCATGTATTATAATGAAACGGCACATTTCACCTTTAAAATTACGTGTAAAATTAGTTTTTCACCACACTGCTTACAAAACAGGAAACCGTGTGGTGTCTCTAACTAGTTACAGTTCAGTTCACATTTTCATGTTCAAGTGTGTCAGCAACAGGCAGGACATCTCTGGCAGCCCCTTGGCTTCAAGCTGATGTCTTTATTCAAGCCAGAATAAGGCCGATGTTGACCCTTTGAGTGCAGTTGAGAAAGAAAGAAGAGGCTTCATTTACCCACAGACACTGTTATGTGCTGAACTGTCCAATTCAGTTGATCCAGAGCACTTTGGAGCAGTGTCAGTGTTCAAATATTTTGAGCACTGAGAAACTGAAATATGCTGATGTTTGAACCTTAATTTTCTTGCACTTTCAAGTACAGCTGTCTTCTTTTAGCACAGCAGTCTTTTACTGCGTTGCAATTTGCTAAAACTCTTGATTGCACAGATTGCATTTTAAAAAATCCCTGTGTGAGCTCAAATTGACTGTCTTCATGTTTCATAAATTGTCACGAGCATATTGCATACCATCAGTTTGATTGCTGAAGATTGCTTTCTTTGTACCTTAGCAGCATATATAGGCCTAGTATATGTAATCAAGGTGGTAATTTCTTCCTTAGTCACTGCACTGGTTTGAATGATACACAAGTTTACAAGTTTTTGCCAGTGGCGGAAGAATTCAAACCATAAATATGTTTACATTTATAATTTGAATATATATATATATTATTTGAATATAATATATTTAAAATTGTCGCAATGACAATTAATTAAACCTTTTTCTTTTTTTTTTCACTAAAACATGAGTATGTGATTTTTATTCCTCATATTTCCATTTTGGTGGCATAGGCCTATTGCAAGCAGTATTCCATATTTTCCATTTGAGGAAAAAGAGAATGTGAGCATCGCAATGTTTTACCATTCATATCACTTTGTTTTGAATCCCTACTGAAGCATCAATCATTATTTTATCATGTAATGTTGTAATTCCTATAGTAACTGTGCGTCTGCCTTATTTAAAGCCAACGTTTTTATTTGCATTAGGCATGTTTGGACCCTGAATGTATTTGAAGATCATTTTAATACTCCTCATAATTCATATACTACCGGAATTAGTTTAGCATAGTTAAACATGTCTTTTATCATTCAGGATTAGCTGTTTCCTTAAAGCCCCTCAAAAGTGACATGTCTTAACAACAGCCACAAGACTTTGATCCTATATGATCTGTTTGAGTTGCTTTATGAATCAAGCCTTGGGTTGCATCAGTCCTTGCTAAGTCCAACTTCCCGGTGAAAGACATTGTATAACCTAGGGTTGCATTGTTGTTTTCTTAATGAGGCATATCTCAATGGAAATGAGATGTACTTCCCCTTATAGTTTACAGGAACAGCGTGAATCATCCCTGCTGCGTTTGGGTCTTGTCTTTTCTTCTCCCACGCTCTGACGTCTCCCTCTGGGTCTTGTGCAATACCTTTGGCTTGGTATGGGGTGTTGAAATATTGGCGTAACTGTTGTAAAGGGGCATCAGCTTTAAGATCTTGATTTATTATTGAACACACATTGCCTAAGCTTTTGTTCTAAATCCAGATGTTTTGTTTGTTTTAAGATGGTTGTGGAAGAAGTTAACAGCCCATAGGGGGTAACGCCATGATCTTGACTAGAGCAGATGAACATATATCAGTGAGTGTGAAGCACATTAAGACAGCTGAAACAGGGTAAAGACGTCCCTGCTGTCCCGCAAGAGCTCAAGTTAGCCACATGCCAAATAGGAGTCAAAGGTCACATGGAGACAACCCAGTGGAAGCCATGGTCTTTCATTCAGCCAAGTGCCTCTATTTTTGCCATGCTGTTTGGTTTTTGGTGTCATATTCAGAGGAAATCTACTTTAAGATGTTACCAAAACAGAATTGCTTGGTTCCTCCTTTGTTGACTTTTATTTACTGCGATGCATGTTGTGTTTTTGTTCTTAAGTGTGTAAGACATCAAATTCCTCTTGTATTTTAACCACCACAACTCAGGCATTTCTCCCACGCTCTGTCTTTTGTCCGGGGTTGCTGTTCATCAGAGCGAAAGGTTAAATGCTGGCATGCACCTGTGCCTTTTCACCAGCCTTCTTAAAAAAACCAATTAAACATCTCTGCCGTCACATAAGGAGCCGTAATCCAGTTAAACCGAAATTCTAGACAATAGCGTTTCTCCTTGAAGAGGAACAACATTTACCATAAACATTTAGCATATCTGTTTCTTCTGGATCATGTCTGCGTGCCTTGTTATGTTTGTATTAATCTTGAATCTTTCCCTTAGCAGTTTCTTTAACTGCTCGGGGTGTTATATGTAATACTTGATAACCGTTGAATCGTTGATGTCTTGCCAATCTGGAATTTTGTTTCATAAGGGAAATTTCAAAGCATGCGTACCTGCTTTCTGACTCAGCCTTGATTACTTCAGTCTAGTGACTTGGCTTAAGGGAAATGCCACCCAAAAACATGAAAATCTTCTGTGGAACAAAAAAGAAGATTGGGAAAACAATGGGGTCCACAACAACATCTTTTGTGTTTGAAAGATGACTTAATTTTTACATTAAGTCATACAGGTTTGGAACGACATGAGGGTGAGTAGGCTAAATGACTACGGCCAGGAAGGCCGGAAACATACTTTATGCAGATCAATGCTTGGCGAGCAGCATGCAGTTGTACGTACTTATGTGGTAGTAAAAAGTTATCAAGGGAGTTTTAAAGTTACCTTCAAATGCCTTTGCCATTAATACAGATGTGTTGTTACTCAGGTAGCAGCTATAAACATGTCAACAGAAAAATGTGTGCTGTTGTATCTCCTGTTGAAAAGAAGAGCGTTTATCACTCTCCATAATGGCACATTATGAATTGCGTTAAGACAGATTTTCAAATAAATGAAAGGTGAAATCTTGCATTCATATACATTTGATAAAAATCACATGTCAAGTTATAATATAAATTACATCTGCATATGCAAGTCAAATTGGATGACTACAGGGACAAGATCACTCATTAAACAGTTAATCTATTGCTGAAATTATGGGGGGGGGGGAAAGATCAGTAAAGAGTTGAAAATTATTAAAAATACTAAAATCAGGAATGTCAGAATCAGAATCCGTAGTTTGTGCATAAAAATTTCTTTAAAACCAAAACATGTGACGTGTTCTCTAACCCGGTGAAGGTTTTCTGTTGGATTGGTCTTTATTGTCTTTACCATGCAGTGTGAAGTATTCCACTGATCATTCCGATTCAATATCAGTGATTGAAGAACAAATTTATACTCGTGTGCTTATCGTCTCTGACAGACAGCAAGTTGAAGTTGCTCAGGCTGCCATTTTCTCCCTCTTCTCAAGAAAGTGATGGCACACTCAAAACATATGGTAGTGTGGGTTTTCCAGGAAATGGAACCTTTAATTGTCAAGTGATCCTGATGTGCTCTGAAGACCTTAATTGGTTGCTTCAGGTGTGTTTGATTAGGGTTGGAGATGAACTGTGCAGGACAGTCGATCGCCAGGAGCAGGATTGGGCACCCCTGCCGTAGCCCAAGATGCTAAACAGGGCAAAGCCTGGTCAGTACTTGGATGGGAGACCTCCTGGGAAAACCAGGTTGCTTCTGGAAGAGGTGTTAGTGAGGCCAGCAGGGGGCGTGGGTCCTCCTAACGCCCCAGTATAGTGATGGGGACACTATTCTGTCAAAAAGCACCGTCCTTCAGATGAGACGTTAAAATCGAGGTCCTGAAAATCCCTCTGTGGTCATTAAAAATCCCAGAATGTCCTTCGCAAAAAAAGAGTAGGGGTGTAACTCCTGGCCAAATTTGCCCACTGGCCTCTTGTCATTCATCATGGCCTCCTAATCACCTGTCAAAATGTGTTGACTTCTGAAAATCTAATGAATTTTTACCAGGAAACGAACGAGTGGTTTTGATGCACAAAGTTGTTTTGTCTTTTATAACAAAATTATTTTATTTAAACCCATCTTGCAAATCCTGTTGTAAATAATAGTAAAACATCACTTTTTAAAACTGTTGTTCCATTATTACCCCTAAGCAGATTTTGACTCGTGGTTATGCAGATGTTAATAATGCATGGAATGTGAAACCTTGAAGTAGATACCCTCTTGTTTTGCACAACATTTAGTTTTCTCATTTCTCGTGTGTAATTCGTGTTTATGTTTTGTGCAGTTCAAAGTTTTTAATGACAATGTGCATTGTATTGCAAACTGGGATCTTAAGCAATTCCACTTAAGGCCTCCTGGGTCGACATTATTAATGCCAGTTGTTATAATAGAAAGCACTTGCAAACATCTTTATAGTGGCAGAACAAATATAATTTAATTGACATGGTTTTTAAAATCATTCATCAATGTCTCTGCATAGTAGTGTGGCAGAATGAACAAACATGTATTTTATCTCTTCTGTCATAGTTGCTCGTCTCTAGAGAGGAATTTAGAGGGTGTTTTATGTATAAGAGACACAAACTAACAGAGTTAGAAGGCGAATGTTATATAAACGACTACAAATTCAGATCCAGGCAGCAATAAGTTACAAGTTCCAAAACAAAAGCAGAAGTGACGAGTCTTGTAGTGTCCACTTGGCTTTAGTTATGGGATAGTTCACCCAATCACATAAATTCATTATACTCCTGTCTTTCCAAACCTGTTTGACTTTATTCTGTTAAACACAAAGGAAGTATTTCTGAACAAATCTTCGGTTTATCCAACCTTTCATCTGCGATTTTATTGTTCTTAACGTTCTATGTCTGACGTGAATTTTATGGCACAAGCGCAACATTCGGAACTGACTGTGAAAGCCGCGCCAAGCTTTGTGATGATGCCGCTGTCAGACGTCAACAACATAGTCCAAACAAACACGCCGTGATCCTGCAGCAGGACCAGGAGCAGAAGCTAATGTTTGCTTTGACTTCAGAGATATATTTCTCCAGGACTGTCAAAATAAACTCTTCTGCACCAAGATTTATTGTTTAGTCTCTAATCTGGTCATTTGGCGGACCTGCGCAAGGTTGGAGGGTGAACGAATGAAAAACTGAGCTGAGGATCTACCTGGCTGAAGTATTTACTCACTAGCCCGGCTTAGACATGTTCCTGCATGGAGGGGGTCAAACGGAGAATTGTAACAGGACCCTGGAGGAAAGCGAAAGAGATATTCGCCTCAGATAAGAGGAAATTGCCGAGCAATGAAGATAAAGGATAGTTGTAAAGTGAAAGCAATGACTGAGCCACTGATATCAGGTCAGCTTGCCTCAGCAGATGTGAGTGGTTTACCTGGGCAGTGTCAGTTTGCAGGGTTTCTCCCTGTTGTCATCAAGGTGTTTGCAAAGCAGTGACGCCAACATTTCCCTGTAATTAAATTGAGTGCCTAAAGCAGTCACCCCCCCGCCACCCCCCTCACCCCACCAACCCCTCTCTCTGTTCCTTAAAGCAAACCGCCTTTCTGACGGCTGGAGGTCCTTCTAGTGCCGAAGCTTAAAATAACAACTGCCTGCTCACTCCCCCCCTCTTGTGTTTGCTGATTGTTCTGTCACCCATGCGGTAATTCCACCAGGTCTGCCTCCTCCGTCAGTTTAATTGCGTTCCTGCTGCTTCGTCCTTTGAAGAACTTCCATGCATGCAGCATGTATAGAAAAAACATTTTTTTGGATGTCTGTCTTTACATGTACTGATTCACAGATTGGGATCTGTGTACTTTTTCATTTTGTATTGTGTTCATGTAATGTAGCGTCTATTGTGAACATAAATAAGAGATGCTAATAGTACTTGATGTTTCTTTTCCTAGGAAGGTCTTAGTCCATATTAAAGAAGATTTGATAAAGGGAAAAATAATGAAAATACACTACCGATTTTTAAAAATGTTTTTGAAAAATGTCTCATGCTAAAATATTTGCTTTGATTAAAAAATACAGTGAAAAATGTAATATTCTGAAATATTTGTAAAAAATTTACATGGCCCCCCTAGTGTTACTGGCCCCAAATAATCTTGTTTTTTTTTTGTCAATTTGTAAAGTGATTTTATTTATACATCTTTTATATATATATATATATATATATATATATATATATATATATATATATATATATATATATATATATATATATATATTGATAATTGATGTCTTTTTATTTTTAAATGGCACTTCTAGTCTAAAAAACAGGTCATTTGTTATCAAATGTTTTACCAAGTTCATGCAAGAAAAACAAACATATTTCATTTGGATTGGAAAGAAGTCACAAAGGCTACTAGAAGTCTACATCTGAAAATGGCATTTTAGTTTCAAAACACTCTCAGTCCACACTATCGTTTTCAAGCGTTTTCCAAAAGTTTCTTATTCACACTGAAATGTCAGAAAAGCTAAATTCACCTTATTGCTCATGTGTAAAACCTTAAAAGCCCACTGAGATGATACAGATGGAACCGACATAATCAAGTTCTTACGCTATTCTAATAGCAGGATCATTTTATTTAGCAAAATATCTTACCATTCATTGATGCGCTCAGGTCGCACTCAATCACCATTTTATATGTTTGGTCTAAAATCCAACTGCTCTCGTTTTGCCGCAGGACAGCAATTGCGAGTACAATTTTCAGCTTTGCAGGACTGTGATATGAAGAGTGTACAAAGTAACACATATCTTTAGCTAAAGTGTGAAAGTGAATGGCACATAACGGGTACAATACTGTGTATAAACATCTATCGGTACAATATGAATCACATGACTAAACGTGTCATCGTTTTTGGAAGCTTACGTCTTAGCAGTCTGCACATCAACTTCATACTTGTCCAATTGGGAGAGATTCTTCGAAATATGTCTCTGTGTGGACAGAAGGCCAAAACGGAGAGAAAAAGATTGGTTTTCAAACGAAAAAGTATAAGTGTGGACAAGGCCATAGTTTGTCTGCGGAACTGAATTTATACCTCCTCAGGGAAAACTATACAAATAAAAGAGCATTGTCATTCAAATATAATATTAGAGGTGGTGAAGGGTTCTTGGAATGTGAATGAATTTTCCACAGGCTCAGTGAGACTGCAGCTCCATGAGTTTGGGGGTTGACCAACTCTGGAAACCAGATGGAAGGTTCTAGAAAGGGGATGAGATGAGAGCTCCAGAACAAACAAAGACAGCTTTGGCTTGTTTATTTTGATTGTCTGAGAAAACCTCCTACTTTGCGAATGAAACCCTGAAAGCTTGCTCCCTTCTGTCGGCTGGATGCTCGAGGCCTTACTGTGAAAAACAAAGAGGAGGAGGGAGTGAGGAGAATGTGTGTGTCTTCTGCTGGCAGAGTCATGAGGATGCCTGAGCAAGGAGAAGCTGATGAATGGGTACACAGGTCTGTGGCCTTGCTCTCCGCTCTGGGGTTTCCCATAATGCCTTTACATGGAAGTCTTTATGAGCACGGGGCGCTGCCAGATATTTGGTCTGGTTGCTAACAGCAACTCAGTGATGTGCTGAAATATACAGTGTCTCTCTGTTGTTCTGGGCTGAATCACTATAAAATGTTGTAATGAAGATCTGACTGTAAGCTAGAAGGTCGACAGCTGACTTTTTAAATGCTGAAAAGCAAGAATTTAAGAGCCAAAAATGAATAAAATCTATGGGTATTTGATAGGGATCCACAATAATGGTAACAGTCGGCATGAAGCGGAAGATGCAATAATCTTTTCTTTCCTATTGTTATGTATATCCGAGGGAAACGGCTTCATGGACAAGAAAAAATGTATGGATGGTTGTGGTTTGCTATTGCTGTGATCTCATATGAGTGACAGGTTTTCCCGCCCTCACGCCAGTAAACACGTCATCTGAGAAGAGATGAGATGCAAGAGGGAGGGGAAGTTATTTTCATTAAAGATTACAAGGGCAATTCTATTTTTAAAAAATTATGTGCATGGACAAATCGTTTATAATAAACAGTGCAGTATTCCATAAAAAATAAGAATTGTCAATTTTGATTTTGTGGTGAACTGTGAACATTGGATAACTTTCCTGAGGCAAATGCAACATTAAGTGAGCTTGTTCACAAGCTGTTTTATTGACGTCTTTTCACGGTTTAAACACTGATTGTGCGGTTACTTGTGATATGACTAATTTCAGTAAGTTGTACTATATTTTTCAACATAACTTTTGATGTTCATGCATGCATGTTCTTTCATGCTATGACATATTAAAGTGAAGGAAAAGTCTCGTGCTCCACGCTGCCGCTTGAACTGAGGCACTAGTGATCTGTCATGTCATATTTTTTTTAAGTGTCAAAATGCTATTTATTGTTTGAATTTTGGGATAAAATGGACAGAATTTGAAAGATGAGACTTTTGTTTCTTATCAGAGGTAACAAAGCTGTTTGTGATGTATTGGATGGGAGGCGCGTTACAAATCATGTTTGATGTAGGGAAAAACGGTGGAACTGGCAACCCTGGCTTGAACTACGGGTGATTCATAGGGTCAAATAGAGCCTGCTTTTTAACAGTGATATTTTTTAACCGTTAATGTGTTATTGCATTTACTTGCTGATGGCCAATAGTGATAATACTTGCTTTTATCGGCTGATACATCGGTGCATCTCTAATAATTCGAACTGTTGCAAAGCACAAATTAATAAAACACAATCCCATATGCAAGGTTATTTTACCTTATCTCTCTACATTATGAAAGCTATAACAATTAAATTCCTAATGTTAATTATATTAATTCCAAATTATGTCAATTTTTTTAATATTAAAATATTTCATATTTGTAACCCAGAGGTTGAGTAAGTGCATTTATTCAGCAACCACAATCACAAACAATATAGTCGAGATTCATGTTTGGATCTATCACAAATAACACCGATAATTATGCTTGAATAATCGAGAGAAGCAGAAATCCTGATCACAATTTATATGATTAATCCTGCAGCCCTTGCATTTGTTGCCATACAAGTCTCCAACTCAAAGACGTCAATATTTGTAGTTATTATATTACACATTTCTGCACAATTTAATGATGACTGCATATGTTTCTTCTCAGGATGTGAAGATCTTCCGGGCGCTGATCCTGGGGGAACTGGAGAGAGGGCAGAGCCAATACCAGGCGCTCTGCTTCATCACACGGCTCAACCACAATGAGATCATCCCCAGCGAGTCCATGGCCAGACTGCGACAGGTCAGGCTCCCTCTGTGGCTGATGACGGGGCAGGGAGAAGTCAGGGAGTGGGGAGCAAATCCGGGGTGTTAGAGTTGAGCTCATGGGTTAACTGTTGCGTAGGAGTGTGATGTTTTAAATTTGAGATCTCAGAGGAAAAAGGCTGTAAAAGGCCTTTGATGAGTTGCTCCTGGGAGGGTGTCCAAGGTCCTAAATGTGTGAAAATGAATGAAAGGTGTGATAAAAGACTGGAAACATCTAGCTTTAAAGAATGACAGTAGTAATACTAAAAGTCTTTTTTATATTTTGCAGAAAAATCCCCAGGCCATCCGCACAGCGGAAGAGAAGAGAAGCACGGAGATGCTGAGCATGAACGTAGCGGTCAATTTGACACGGACGTGGCAACTGAGTGCCCACATCCACAACATGTGCAGCGTGGCCCGGGAGGCGGTGTACACACGCGAGGCTGATGTCAGACACTGGCTGGACAGAGGCAAGCACGCTTACTGCATCCCTTAATTACACCCTAGCAAACCCAGCACGATTAAATACAACGCTGACATTGTGTTCTTCTCATATTAACCCTCTAAAGCCTAATCTAATGTATTAAATAATAGTCAGCAAAATCCATTTACCTTGAACTGCATATTGTACCTTTAGGCAAAATATGTAAAATTATATACACACACACACACACACACACACTGTATATATAAAATAATTATAATAAAAAATTGCAGATCATAGATCATGTTCAGTTGACACATTAGGCTTTAATGTTGAATTATTGATCAAACAAAAATGTATGGTAACACTTTACAATAAGGTCCGATTAGTTAACATTAGCCAATGCATTAACTAATAATAATTCACTATAAACAAAACAAAATTTGTTACAGTTTAAATTAATATAAATGTTAATTAATAAAAATACAAAGGTTCATTGCTAGTTAATGTTAGCTCAGTTCCATTAAAGGTTGTATCAGCGATTTCAGGCCCAAAAATAAATGATCACATTCATCTAATCTTTCCTAACGATCCGCTAGCTGCCCGCCCCAAAAGCAGGCCGTCAAAAAAACGCGTCTCTGTAGGCAGCCTAGGCTCTGAGATCTGTACACAAAAACAATTGGTTTCACCAACCACTCAAAACCAAAATAAATAGTGTTCCAACCAATCACCGACAGGGCTGGGTGTTCAGAGGTTTTGCGCACAGAGACGCGTTTTTTTGACGGCCTGCTTATGGGGCGGGCAGCTAGCGGATCGTTAGGAAAGATTAGATGAATGTGATCATTTATTTTTGGGCCTGAAATCGCTGATACAACCTTTAAAACTTGTACACAGGTAGTTTTACTTTATTTTACTAAGGTATTAGTAAATGTTGAAATTAGCCCAAAGATTACCATAAAGTTATTTACAATCTTTAAAGAATTTCTATTAATTAAATTCCGCATTTTATTGCCAGCAAGTTATCTTGTATATATGTATATGTACTATATACGTTATACTGTATATATATGCCTATAAATATAATTTCATTGTTTACATGTTTTGGTAACATATTTACATTATTTGGTTAATTATTTGATTGGGTAGTTTCAAACTTGTATGAATTTGTTTCTTCTGCTGAACACAAAGGAAGATATTTTGAAGAATGTCAGTAACCAAACAGTTAACTGGACCCATTGACTTTTTTTTCCTATTATGGAAGTCAATGGGTCCAGTTAACTGTTTGGTTACTGACATTCTTCAAAATATCTTCCTTTGTGTTCAGCAGAAGAAAGAAATTCATACAAGTTTAAAACAACTTGAGGGTGAGTAAATGATGACAGAATTTTTATTTTGAAGTGAACTATCCCTATAACTATAATAAATGTTTTTTTCCGATTCTTCAGGCGCAGAGGGTTCCATGTTCGAGCCTCAAGCAGTGGAGGTGCCAGGTCTGCAGAGCTGCGGGACAGTGAAGGACCTGTGGCAGCCTTGCTCCTGTAGCTACAACCTCAGACTGGAATGGTACCCCTGCCTGCTGAAGTACTGTCGTAACAGGGACGTCTCCGGCAGGGGCAGCCCGTATAAATGTGGCATCAAAAGCTGCAGCAAAGGCTACCAATTTACTTACTACGTACCGCACAAACAGCTGTGCCTGTGGGAGGAAGAGACCTAGAAACACACATGCTTCTACAAAAACATATTTAATGTGACCTTCACCACAGGTTTTGTTCACCTCCGAGCCTTCAGACTCGTGCCTACTGCACAGAGCAGTTTGACAAAGAAGTTATGCTGGATGGGTGTGGATGGAGTGTGATTTTGAGCAGCCCTAGTGCTCTAATTTTGTTTTTCCAGAGCAGTTGGCCACATCTTTGAGCTGTCGACTGCATTCAAGCTGGTCAGTAGTTTTAAAGCTCTTCCTGCTCTTGCCAGCACTGTGGAATGAGTATTTTTGAGTCTTTACATGCAGACCCAAGTGATCAACCTGTGAATAAGTCCATGTATAACAAGATGTAATCTTAAAATTAGCTGGATCTCGTCAGGTTGCCAATTTTAATTGTTTTCTGAAGCTGGTATTATTTATTTTACAGTGGGAAATGACTGAAGACACTTAAGCACAGCGCACATGTTCAGAGAAAATGCCTTTTTTCTCTCTTTTTTTTTTAACGTTTTTTTTTTTTTAGTTCTGTATTTTGACTGTTAGCACTGTATCAGATATGCTTTGATTTAATGTTGGTACAGACAGAAAACGCTGTCGAGTCATTCTCCAATTGATTCAAACAGATTCAATCATGTGAATTTTCTCACCTCAAGTCTTAATGCTGGCAACCATTTGGGAGTGTGTGTTTTCATCTTCATAAGGATGGACTTCTAAGCATTGCGCGACAGTATCATTTAAGGTCCTGTTGGATCAATATTAACTTATAGTTTGAAGTATGGATGCAAGTTGGGAGCAGTCGACACTGCAAAAGTTACATAGAAAACCAAAGTAAGTGTATGAACAGTTCTGATGAAACAGAGGGAGAGAAAAACTGATGAAAATCCTGCTTAGATCGTTGCTACTGTGCATCAACACTGCCATCTTGTGGTTATCCAACATTACTGTCACTCAGGCGCCTCCTATCAGTATGACCTCAGTACATCAGCAGAGCCTGTGAAACCATCACAAATATGGATTCACATCCTTTTGTGTGATATCAAATGTCCTAGAAGGTACTTCAACAATCAATAGGACCAAATCCACTGACTAAGCTCTAATCATGAAGAAGAGAAACTGTTGTTTTCATATTTCACTACATTCACCTCCAACTCACGACTTGCCTCTCTTACTATGCGAATGTTTAACATACACATTTGACTCGGTTGTAGTTCATGGTACTAAAATGTTTATACTGATTTATTTAATTTTTTTGTTTTTTTTCAAAGAGTTATTAGTGTTATGTCAAGTGTTGTTTGAGATTACACCTCCCCAACCGACAGCTATTGTCTGGGATACAAGTGCCTTGTTGATTCAGTGTTTACTGATTATTTTTGATGATAAATCTGTTATGAATAAAGCATCAAAACTATTTTCCTATGAATATGGACATAATATGAAGTAATTTTAAATAAAAGCTCCTTCAGCAAAGTGTCATATAACCTGTCACTTTCTTACTGTTGTTTTTAAACGCATTCAGAGTTGACTGCATAATGCTTTGATTTCTGAAGGATCATGTGACGCCGAAGTATTATTTAATGAGATGGTGTTATTGAATACAGTGTTAATTATTCACTGACACAATGAAAGCAGACACCATATAGATTACAATTGTCTAGGTTGTCTTTAGGCTATAACTTGCTCTGGTCAACTAGCCTACAGCTTTTAAAAGGAAAAAAGTAGGCTATCACTGATATATTTTCTAAAGATAATTTGTTAGTTTTGTTTGGTTTTACTTAGAGCTCAGCATATTTCCTGATTTGAATTATGCACTTGTTATGAGTTGCACTCACCGATCTGTGTAATGATAATCTGTATGATCAGTGGTTGCACTATATCATTTTTAATGTCTGTTTTTGCAGATTTAGTATTTTAGTTGTTAAATTATTTATATACAGTGTAATTTATTATAAATAGGTTTAAGACATTTTGTAGTGCCTTTGAAAATGAAAAACTGAGGCCTCTAATATTATAAAGGAATAGTTCACACTATTTTTTTTAATTCTGTCATCATTTACTCACCCTCGGGTTGTTCTAAACATGTATGAAGTTATTTCTTCTGCTGAACACACATGCTTTTTTCCTCTTTGTACTATGGAAGTCAATACAAACATTTTGCAAAATATTTTCCTTTATGTTCAACACAAGAAAGAACCTTAATGCCGGTTTAGAAACGCTTTAAGAGTGATTCAATGGATGAACTATCCCTTTAAGCTAAAAGTAACGTTAACCATATAGTTACCGCCAAAAAATACTTCTAAAGTTCTACTACAGACATTGTTATAACTTATAATCGTCAAACTGTGAAAATTTGCTATCAGCAGCAGGCATTTCGTAAAAATGAAAATAGCAGAAACAGTGTTTTATCAAATCCAATGCTGTACGGCGTTTTGCTTCGGGTTGTTGGGCAAACTTCAGTTTTTTCCCCCTCCGTTTGGCACAAAATACCATTAGGCCTATTTGGTAGTCATCCAGTGTGTGAAATGTTGACTACAAACAATGAGGTTTCCGTCGTCAACGGATCTTCGCGTTCCATACCAACAGAGGTCGCCCTGCTGTATGGATGTGCCTTACTCTTTGTTGTCATCCTCGCTGTTGTCCAGTCGCTGAGTGACTGGGTGGCTGAAATGTGCCTTTTGTTTGTGTGGTGATCTGCGTACCATCTCCACGAAGACGATGCCGGAGCTGAACACTGAGATACCTCAATGCCTCGTGTCGGGTCCGCTGCTGCTCTTCAGTACGTGATGCTGAAGCGGGAGGCACGGAGGAAGACAGCATCCATGCTGAGCACTCAATAACTGCCCGGCCTGTCAATGAACATGCTATTGAGGTGACTATTTTAAGAGGTATATACATTTTTCCTGTTTTAAAAACAGATTTAATTTCATGGCTACACGTTTAACCTGCTCTTAATTTAATTAACCTAATCCAACACACAGCTCAGAAGATTATTTTAAGATTGGGTCCATATCTACTGCGAGCAAAGAATCTTAAAGGGATAGTTCACTCAAAAATGAAAATTCTGTCATCAGTTACTCGCCCTTAAGTTGTTCCAAACCTGTATGAGTTTCTTTCTTCTGCTGAAAACAAAATATATTTAGAAGAATATGTTTGTGGGGCACCATTGACTTCCATAGTATGGAGAAGAAAAAAATACTATGGACGTCAATAGGGCCTAACAACTGTTTGGTTACAAACGTTCTTCAAAATATCTTCATTTGTGTTCAGAACAAAGACATTCATACAGGTCTGGAACAACTTGAGGGAGAGTAAATGATAATAGAATAAAAAAATTTAGGTGAACTGTCCCTTTAAGATATCTCTGTGATGATTATTCCAATTTACTCTTAAATTTATGAACTTTATTAATTAATTAATTTGTTTTACATTTGAAAAGTGCAATTCAATTAGAAATTTCTATTTATTGAACTGACTTTTTGATACCATAACTCTAGGGATGGGAAATGTAAGGAATTTAACTATTCTGTTAACTATTCTTCTATTACGTTTGAGGAAAACATTTGGAAATTAGAAAAGTATGTTGCTAAATGGTCAGATAATTTTATATTTCAACACTCAACAGATAGGGGAGACTGGGCAGTGTTGTAACATGGGGTCAAGTAGTAACACTGTCAGTTTGACAAGTTAGAAAAGATCTGTGGTGATGACATCAATATCATACACTCCCGTCACCTTTTCGAGCTCACAGGAGAAGTGGCATGTGATGTGACTGTGAGCAACACTGTAGATTTCATAAAAATAATAAAAACAGATTTTCAGGAAGGAAAGTTAAAAGAAATGTAGCCTTAGCCTAGCCTAGCAACCATTATAGATAAAAATGTTGAACTTACATAACATAAATGAGCCATTTCTCTAGTTTAATTTGATGTTTTGCGTTCATGCTAAAGCTAAATTATGGCTGTTTGGGGCAGGGATAGTTGTAACAGTTCATTTAAAATGTATCCATCAGGTATCAATCCATCAGGAGTCCACGTATCAATCACATCCTCTGTTAAGGCAAAGTCATGTGAGGTTTTTTTGTTGCGCATCAAGAGATTTATGTGGTAAATATGTTTTCATTGTAGTCAATGCGCATGTCTTCTTATCAGATTATCAGATTAAACATTATCCGCCTCAATTGAGTGCATGTTTTTTTTTTGCACATTTTTAGAATTTATGCTCATCTTGGCATTTCAATCCAGCAGTTTTTATGTGATATCTCAAAAGTGGATGGCAACATAGCCAGTGACTGAATGTGATAATACAGTACAGACACGAACACACACACACAGCAGTTGTTTTTGTGTTAAATTGAAAGTCCAAAAGAAATACAATATGTTTTTTGTATTCCAACTTTATTCAAAAGTGATTGTTCTTTGTTCTTCAATAACATTCTTGCATTAATTTAGATTATGTGCATACTATGCCAGCAAATCATCTCTCATTGTTACATCTATTCCCAGCCTGTGTCACAAATCACCCCAGTAGAGCGGGAGGGTGTAACAACAGAACTCTTTGTGTTTGACATGAACTCACATAATCTGTGATTGTGTAGTACACGTCCAAGTGAGTTTTATTTGTATGCATCAAATTTTGAGAGATCTAGCACAAACAACAACCACAACCTGTTACTGATGCTCAAACAAAAACTGTTACTACCATCCCTGATCTTCCCCTGCAAGAAATCAGAAATACATCTTATTTTACTTTTTTATTTAGAAGCGGTATTAATGCAGTGTAATAATTATTCCTAATTATCATATAAAAAAAGAATAAACACAAAATTGCTAACACTTTATTTGAATGTGTCCCTGTTACAGTGTAATTATACATTTAAGTACTGAGTAATAATAACAATTAACTAAATGTACTTGCTATAGGGTTAGGGTAGGTTGCATGTAATTATGCCAAATAGTTATTACTATAGTAAAATACATGTAACGTGTAACAAGGGCACATTCAAATAAAGTGTTAACCACATACCGGTATTTCAATAATTATTTTATGTTGATTTATCTATTTTTATGTTTTTTAATTCACTAAAAGCAACCAGCTAATATGATTAAATGAAAAGGAGCAATTTATAAATGTATTTTTAATAAATAAATAAAAAGATAACTATAACGATAAAGATCACACTAAAAAGTGTTCTAAGTATATAAAGAATCCACACCATAACTAACAATTACAACATAGAGAAACAATATCATTGGAATCACTTTCAGAATGTTTTTCCAGCTGATGAACTATAAAACATTGACTGCCAATCAGAATCCATCCTGCTTTAAAGAGCTTGAGACTTTAAAGTGGCAGATGACAAAACTGCAGTTCACTTCTTAGATGAAACGGAACGTTATCGTGCATTGGTGTGGATGCTAACATAGTTATTGTTGTAGCCTAGTTATCTTTAAAGTTACCATTCTTGTTGCGAACGAGGCTTAAGAACCCTTTCTCATTTCTCAAACCTATACATACATATCAATATCCTGATAAAACAACTTAATATTGACATAGTTCAACTGCTTCACATCCGAGGTTTGGACAACATTGGATAAAGAGCTGTGGATAAGGTTGCCACAGTTACTTTTGGTCTAGTTTTGACACACCCAGATACAAGCCAAACTCTAGTATTTCTCAACTGCTAATGTGAAATCCACTGATACCCCTTCAGACATACTCGAGTGGCTTTAGCGCTTATTCCACATCAGAATCAAAGGGAAAGTGCCATTTTTATACAGTCACTTAAGTGTTGTGGTGCTTCAAGTAAGTACTTTCATGAATGCATGCATCCAATCTAACATGATGTGTTTTCTGAATGTGACAGCTCATTGTATTTGATTAGGTTCACAGAATAAAGATGTCGCCGTTGATGCTGGCAGTCGGAGTGTGCTTAGCTGGGTGGATTGCTCTTTATGCTTTGCTGTGCTATGCAAATGGCACTTGTGGCTATGAATGGAACTGTCGGCTAGTTACACTATTCCATGGCATCCTTGCAGTCTGTATAACTGCTTACATTGGATACATAGATGGACCGTGGCCTTTCACCAACCCAGGCAAGATGTACCACATGTTAATATATTTAATAGGGGTGTGCGGCTGTTTAATGCAGCTCAGAGGTGGCATAAATGCATTTATACTGCAATTACAATTGTATTAATCATTTGAATATTAAAATATATGTTTAAAAAACGAATTATACTTTAAGTATGACACTAAAATTATCAATAGGTGCTACAATTCACTCGCTACGTCTGCAATCGCATACTAAATAGATACAGAATTTGATAAAGAACTTACTTTTCGACCGTTAAAGTCGGTAGTAGCGAAGATCTTTTCTTCTTCCTTATTGTGATGTATATCCGAGTGAAACAGCTTATCGAACAAGAAAAAATTTGGAGCGGGACTTAATTTGTCCATGGGGAATTGATTTGATGGTTCTGGTTTGCTATTGGTTGATCTCATGTGAGTGACAGGTTGTCCCGCCCTCACGCCAGTAAACACTTCATCAGAGAACAGGAGAGATGTCACTGCAAGAGGGAGGGGAAGTTATTTTGATTAAAGATTACTTTATTTAAAAACTAATAATGTCAGTTATTTTATTACTATTCACCTACTGTTGAATTGGGACATACTACTCTTTTCACATAGGGAAGTAGGTATATTCGTTTTTAATGAGTGAGCCATTGAATCATTAAGGCAACCGATTCGTTCAAATGGCTGACTCATTACAAAACAAAGCAATTAACTGTTAATGAATGGGTCATTGAATCATTTACTTAACCGATTTGTTCAAAAACACAGATTCAGTAACAAAATAGCTTGGAGATGCGCAGCAGTTCTGCTGTGGCTTGTTTGAAACTATTTTCGTTGGTGAATTAGAACAAAAACAGACAATTTTGTTTATAAAATGTGACTCACTTAATATTAGCATTTTGTTTATTGAATTATTAAATAAATTCAGTATCACATGTGCAGTCGAGATGATATTCGGCTTGTTTTTGTTTGATTGCACATTGTTAAAACAACAATTACGATATTAGGAAAGAAAAAACATATCGCACACCCCTAATATATCATGTTTTTATTAGCATTGCCGTATTGTCTTTTTTTTTCATGGCAAATTCTCATATTTTCCTATATATCATCTGCAGGTACAAAGAACACCGCTCTGCAGATCAGCGCTATGGTGATCAGTCTGGGCTACTTTATCTTTGACATGGCCTGGTGTGTGTACTTCCGCACCGAGGGCCTGGTGATGCTCGCTCACCACACCATGAGCATCCTGGGTATTCTGCTCACTCTCTGGCTGGGGGAGTCGGGCATCGAGGGTTGTGCCGTGCTGTTTGGCAGCGAGATCACGAACCCCCTCCTCCAGACGCGTTGGTTCTTGAAACACTCTGGCCGCTACAACAGCTTACTGGGAGACGTGGTGGATCTTCTGTTCGTTCTGCTGTTTGTACTCATGCGCATTTTCATCGGCGGCAACATGCTGTACTGTGAGCTGATCTCTCCGAATCCCAAGTTCATCATTAAGTGTGGCGGCGTGGCCATGTATGCGCTGTCCTGGGTGTTCATGGCTGACATCGGGCCTTTCGCATACCGCAAATCCCTGGTCAAGTACCAGCGCTGGGTGAATCGTCACAGGATGGCAGAGGTCAACGGGCAGGACGTGAAGAGAGACCGAAAGATCTCTTAGATGCAGCCAGCAGATTGGCCTCTCATTTCTAACTCTGGAGAAAAGAATGAGAATCAGCGTTACAGCTAATAAATCTCTGCCGCTAATAGATGTTTACATATTTTTAAAAAAGGATATCAGCCATTATTCTGGCTGGTAATATACACATGGGAAAACCCATGCTGTATCAGAGCCTTTAAAAGTTTTTTATTTGCTATGATTAACTCAAAATTCTTACAATCAAATCTAATGTGATATATTTGTACTCATAAGGAATTAAGTGTTTAAACTGTTAAGTACTGGAAATATTTGATATTTTTGTAATTAGGAACTACTTGTGATACATTTTAATTAGTTATGCACATTCTTGCCCATTAAACTTTTAGTATGTGCAATGTTCAGAAATGATCATGAAACTACTAAATGTTTCTGGAAGACTACTGAATGCTTTGTTTGTGATTAACGACTCGAATGTAAAAGTAAATCCAAAAAGTCTTGTTATTGAAATGTAACCATTTTCAAATTGTGAAGTTGAGTGATGACGTATAGTGAATTGATCACACCAGTTGATAAAATCAATAAACATCATCATCATCTTTGCCATAAATCAGTTTTACTTATTAATGTATTTTGGGTGTTGTCTCATTCCACATGTCAGATTGAATATCATAACTAAGGCTACGTTCACACTGCGAGACTTAAATTATGTTGTAATTGTGTGTAATTGTTTCATAGATACAGAAGTTCAGATTGGTGGATAGTTTTAGCACTGTAATAGACCTTAGTGGCAAGAATCGTAATTCTGACTGACAAGACATTTCTTTTTGTGCAGATCTACTAACTTGAAAAATACATTAAGAGGCCATACAGAAATTAATTAATGCTGAATTAAAAATCATTGAGATATTTATGGGGTTTAAAAACAAAAATGCCTAGGTGGTTTCACTGCCTAGAGATTGTAAAAACAAAAACAAAAAGTCTAATTAAAACACTTTGGTTTTTGGAAAAAAGAAATGTTGGCCTAAGTGATTTGTCATGATGTTTTATTATTTATTTTAAAAAGCAGTAAAGCAGTTTAGTTTTATAACAATATTATTTTTTCAACCTTTTTTATTAAAGTGATTTTTGTTTTGTTTAGGTAGTCTTAGCAACTCTAAGAAATCATCTTGAGATTCATGACTTATGGGAAATAAGTACATTTACGTGTATTTTAAACAGTGTCTTCTTCTTTGTATTAGTATATCTTACATAGAGTAATTATACTAAACAAAATCCATAATGCAGGTCCAACTCAAGTAAGTAAAGCGTCCATAACGCGTTGCAATTTTGCAAACGTCCACCATGTGGCAAAGTGACATAAGAATTTCGCACTCTTGGGCTTGCCGTTAATTTAATTTAACCATTCACAGTGACTGGCTCACATTTTCCAACGGAATAATAAACTCATTCAGCCAGCTGTAAATCTGAAAATTCAAGACCTTTCCTAAAAATCCATAATATCACGGAAAATGGACGAAAAGTGAACGCCTTGTCCGAGTCACATACAAATGTTCCATTCAAAATATAGCTACGGTTTAACGTCTTTATAAACAAAATACAAAAACGTCTACACTCAAAGCCATCTAAAACTACATTAAGTCATTTATCTGTCACAGACTCTTCTTTTTTAAGCATTTAATTAGAGTTTGATTGAATCTCCGCGAAGAAGCAACTTTGAATCACCATAATCACCCTCATAACACTGACTGTTTTTCAAATTCTAGTGAGCTTGACTACTTGTACAACATTGTTGTGTACGTTTCGACTCAGCTCAGCAGAGTGAGCGCGCGCGACCGGTTGAATCGGAAATGCTGTCCATGCAGGCTCACTCACTCTCTCATTAGGGGTTGTTTGAGACACAGCCCCGCGGGAGACACGGCAGCAGCAGCACATCTCAACTTTCCCCAGTTTGATGGATCGGAACGGAACCTACAACCTCTAACCGATTTTTAACGTGGACCAATGCTTTCATACGAGCTGGGTATCGTTTCTAATAGAATGCGGGGATACCCATGCGAACTTTATCGAGTGGTTTTGTTTATTTTGATGCTGAAGTGATTTCGTCGCCGCTCCATAGAAACTCTCCGCGAGTGACACGTGTATGAGCGCGTGCATTTTTCCCCTGTCTGGATGACCGTGGAATCGGTGTGGTTGCACCCGGCTGTTTGTTATTGTTGTTGGGAAAATACCGCGTCTCAGTTTTGGAGTGGACGTTATTAGGCTGCTGTTAGCTTTAGCATAGCAAAGGCCTTGTCTGCAGTCTCGTTTTGCAGTACGAGTATCAAACTGGTGTTGTGTTGGCTGTGGACAGACATACACACACATTCAGCATTCAAACTCCAAAGTGTTTTAATTTCCAAAGCAGTACAACTTCAAGCAGTAGGAAGTGTTTCGACTTCATCTGGAAGCTGCTGCTGAATACGAAGGTAAATGTAAATGTACAGCTGGGCAATAACGACAAATCACCAATTTTGTTATTTTGGTTAAATTATTAAGTTGATCTGTAGCAGCTACAAGTCTCCTGACTTGTTATACTTATAGCCTAACGTTACTGTTAAACCCAGAGAGATAATACGTTTTGTTATGTAGAACATATTTTGTGTGTTTTATTTATATTAATTGCAAGTATATTAGATGTAACGTTAGAGTTAATGTTGTTTTTATAAACCGTATTTTTTTTGTTTATTTGTAAACAGCACCACCTCTGGATGAACCAAATGTTATTTTAGTTACTGAGTTACCAAACAATTTGAGTTTGGTGTTGGAACATATCATGCATAAGTGCTTTATGTGCTAATTTTTTACTTTTAAAGTTTTTAAAACGTATTACATGATTTTATGTTGTCTATTATAGAATGTCATCTTAAGTGTATGGACTTTTGGGTGGGTTTTGAATATATGATTGTCTAGAATAATTTGGATTGAATTGCAGTTTTGGTGAACTGCATGGAATCTTTTATAATACATTTTCCGTTTTTTTCTAAATAGAGAACCTCCTGGTCAACACACCAGAATACGGATGCAACAGCCTCATGCAACATCAGAAATCGATGCTTCTCCTGATGCATCTGAAAATGACTATAGGATATAGGACGAATAACAGCTAAAAACAAAAGCCCAATGAGTGACACACGGTCCACAGTCATTGACAGGTATGTATGAGTTATGTTCGTGTTATGTGGACCAACTTGCTTCTGGTCTGATCCTACCATGTACATAAAGGTACAATATGTAAGAATTTTGTATCAAAGTATCCTAAAGCCACTTGCACAGTGTGTGGAAGTGTGTACTTTCATTATCCTAAATGTTTCCAAGAATTTGTAAATTCAGAGAAATTAAAATTTTTAAAAAGTGCCCGTCTCTGTTCACTTGTCGCCTGTCAATGACGTAATATCCGCATTATCCCTGGTTCTGCTTGTACTGCCATAGTAACCATGGCGACAGACGTGGACACCTGTGTAGTGCGTAACGCCTAGCGGCACGCTGTTGTTATTTCGTTCAAACATTATGGAATATGGCAAGCAGACTTTGGGACAAAAGGAGAACTAAAACAAGGATCAATATCAGCGTGGCGTTTTCGAAATGCCGAGATCATCCATCCATCCATAAACATTATTAGATCCATCAGCATGACAGCAAATCCTAACCTATGTCATCAACCTATGCCTTTGTTATTGTTAGAGGTTAGCGACACCTAGTGGTGAACAAATTACATATTGTAAGCTTTAAGTGGACTTCTTTGTTTTTATGAAATCTCTGAATAATGAACTGTGTTGGTCAGCATTGAGCTTTTATTGGGTTTAGTCTTGTATTTATGTGTATGTGATGTAGGTCATCAAGCCTGTTTCTTGACCAGGTTTGTGCTTTACTTGGAATTTTGAGAAGTCAGTTTCCATTGGCAAGTCAATGAATATATGAGAATTTGGAAGCACTCAAACATGTTATTAGGTTTGCTGGTGTGCAGTATAAATTAGGGCTGCACGATATTGGAAAAAAATTACATTGCGATATTTTTTTCCCCAACGATATATATTGCGATATTGAGAGCCATAACTCCAGTCTAAAGACAATAATTACCATTCCATGATATTAATAATTTCACTAATAAGCAAGCTTCATTGCAAGTGACAAAAAGGTCACTTAATATTTTATTCCAAAATTAGAACATTTCTGTAAACACAAAGCAGAACACATTTTTAAATAAAACAGCAGCTTTACACCAACCCCCTGATTGGTTTACAACAATATAACTTAAATATATTTTTTATAAAACAACTTAAGCATTTTGGTTCACAATCTTTTAAGTCAACTTTTCTTAGCCAAAGTAAAACAGTGTTGGTGTTGGTCATCATAATCATATGAAATAAACAAAATGATATAAAACTTTAATATATTTTGTATTAAATCTTCTAAACAGATTAGAGAACATGTTTCTGTAAACAGAAAAGCCGAACACATTTAAACAGCAGCTTTACCGCCTCTGTCAGCGTCACCACTCCCACCACGCGCATCAAGAGCTGAGGGAGCACCAAAAAAATAGCCTAATGAAAAATCAATAAATCTAATGCCGATATTATTATAGATACAGACCTCCCAAGTCTACCGGAAGTTCCGGGAGTCTCCCGCATATTGATAGCGGCTCACTAATGGCCCGCGAATTAGTTAAAATCTCCGGAATCTAGAGCGAGCGCGCCCGCGAGACAGAGACTGTGCTCAAAACCGCGCAGCGCGTGTACGGCAGAGAGGCAGAGAGGGAGAGAAAGCAATTAAGAGACCGCGCGCGTGCCTCATGAAGCGCGTAATATCTCCCGCTGGTGCTGCTGTGCTACTACCCTTCACATCGCATGTTCCGACGATGTGACTATCGCTCACTCGCACATCGCGATGTCGATGTTAAAATCGAATATCGTTCAGCCCTAGTATAAATACATTCACGGACATGTTGCATCTGCCATGTTGACATTGTTTTTTGACCCGTTTGTCTTTTGACCTATCAGCAGTGAATATTCAAGTTAACAAATTTAATTTAACCACAACCACCATACAATGAAAAAAATCCATTCACTCCTCTTTTTTTTTTAATCCTCAAAAAGTCTAAACACTCTCAATATTAATCAAGCCGTTTGGATTTTCTGAGCAATATGATGTCATATTGCTCATGCTCCGCCCACGACCACTGACTTGAACCGGCGCTGCACAAACCGTTCGGTGTATGACACCAAAGTACCGCCAGAGCGATTCAAAAGCATAAGGAGCCGTCTGCTCTCTAATCGCTGTCGCGGTACTTTGATGTCATACACCGATCAGTCTGTGTAGCGCCGAGTCAAGTCGAACAAGCCTTGTGTCTTGTGTGGACACCCCCCACGGAAGAGAGGGGAGGAGTGAGCAGTTGCTCATTATCATTTAAAGAGACATGCAGCGAAACGGGTCGCTGTGAACAGAGCTGTTTTTGAGGAGGTAAAAGGTGTTGTTTTACACAACCATTGAGGAATTTTAACCAAAGTATGTTACAAACTTTACACGAAAACCCTAAAGAATCATACCAACTTGTGCAAAATGGGCATCCGATGACCCCTTTAGTTATAGTAATTTTGTTATGTGGTTTTGTCATTTTTATTTATTTGTAAAAAATATATTTGTTTTGCTTCCCCCCCCACCTGATCTCATTTTAGAGGCCAAATTTTTAGTTAGTGGCAGGGTTGATCATTTCATATAGACAAGAAGAAAAGTTACGAGAAAACCATTGTAACATTGTATTGTATTATTTCCTTCAATCATTTCATTACTGCAAAACTCACAACTGGTTCAAAGCGTTATGCACTACTTGCTTATTGCATTTTAGACTATTATACAAATCAAGGGAGAAGTCTTGTCTAACTTCATCATACTGTTATTTGCTATTGATTATATTCAGACTTTTTTATATAAGTGTTTAGTGGAAACCAAGCCATGGGAAAGTTCAATAAATGTATCAATAACCTCTATTTGTCCAGTACTCGTATACTATTCACTCATGATGGCTGAAAAAAGTCAGTCAGAGAGTGTTTTCTAATGGTAAACTTGGCCATTCAAGCAGCTCTCACAAGTCTTTGCCACTGACGTCACTGTGAACAGCAGACTGGTTGTCTGTCTGGTCATCTCCATGATGACAGATGTGCTTTCAGTGTTGCAGGGATTGAAACATGAGTGATAGAAGTTAACTCTGAGGGAGAGGCTCGCTTGTATGGTTTTGTTGATATGCCTTTCCATCTAGTAGAGTACAAATATCAGGATTGAAGATGATTGGTTTTCCTCTCATCTGTTATCACTGCAGGTGATTCATTGTACAGCACAATGTATGTGGCTATAGCCTTGACCATTTGGTGGCAGAAAATCAGTGGTAACAAGTGGAGGGAAACAGTCGAGATCCACGGAATAAGAGGAAAAATGTCCTCTTGTGCCTTTCAGAATGTAAAAAAAAAAGATGGTCTTCATTTTTATAGAATACCATCGTCAAGCTAAACGCAGACGTTTATGGTTGCAATCCATTAAATGAACGGCCTGGACTGATAAAACCTGCGCCAATTACTCTACTATAAAAATTGTATGTAAGCGATAGATCTATATAATATTCACATATGCAGTTCATAGGGAACATAATGTATTAGCCCGTTTCTTCTTCTCACAATTCTCACTATAACTCAGTTGTAAGTTTATATCACAATTCTGAGAAAAAAAGTCAGAATATCAAGTTTATAACTTGTGATTCTGATTTCTCTTATCAGAATTGAAATTCTTTTTTATATTTTTGTTCTGTGGCTTCCATAGACTGCTACTGCAGCTACTTTCTGCCACCAGGTAGGCTCCGCCCACAAAACATGTCATAGCTGTTTGCAAATATATATAATACCCAAGTGGTCTATGCATCTTTTGTTTCCTTCAGCCTTGTGCTGTTGTTTTAATCCTAAGGTCATGCCAGTTCAAAGTCATTTGTTGTTTCTTTGTGTCTTGACATCATTTGCTTTCACCCATACACTGCAGAATGACATGGAAGCCATAACAGGATATCCTGTAAGCAGATTGGTTAACAGCATTTCAAGTCTGTGAACCGATTGTCTTACCTAGACATTGTCTCGTATAGCATTTAGAATTGAAGCGGTACTTTATTGTAAATCAGCTTGCCATAGTAAAGCTGTACAGCACAATGAAGCTTGCCCTCAAGTTTTTAATGTAAAAAAATAAATAAACCGATTGAAATGATTAGCATTCATTCATTTGGAATAGCAATCTTGACAACCTTTTATAATAGGTAAACATTTGATATTTCATATCATATAATATAGATGGCAATGGTAATGTATATTATCATTTTGGGAGGAAAAACAAAACAAAAAAGTAAATAAAATGTATATATATATATATATATATATATATATATATATATATATATATATATATATATATATATATATATATAATATTTTTTTTTGTAAGTTTTACAGTCCCCAGCCGTTAAAAACATTACAAATGATGATTATATTGAATTAAACACTGCTGACATTTTGTGACAGAATAAGTTTTGTTCCTCTTTTTCACACACGGATTATCGTTGAAACGTGTTTCCTGTTCATCAGTGATAAGCAGAGAGCAGTTTAATATCCAAGCTGCTTTAAATAGCCGTGCTGCTGAGCTGTGATGCATTGCTTCACTAATTATATTTTGACACTTGAGTATTTTAAACTGTACCATCATTAATACTTATGTTCGTTATGACTGCTGTAGAGCTGTGAATTTGTGATTTTTGCATGAAGAGAAAGAAAGACTTGGGCATTGCAAAATTATCTTTGGACAATAAACAATCAGCCCAGTTTTCAGTTGTACTGTGCTCGCTGGCTGCATGCAACAATGATCATACAACAGAACATTCTGTTCAATTTTCCTAATAAACCTCTCGGTTGCGGTGGTTCTTTTTAATGAACGAGGAACCAATCAGACTAATTGAGCACAGACCTCTTCAGTCTGAATCATTAACTAAATTGGACAGAAAAACGCATACCTGTACACATTACATAGAAAACAAGTGTTAGGTCTATTGGTTTGCATTTACACTATAAGACTTAATGCACATCTATTTTTGACATACAGTGTCAGATTGTTTTGTCTCATCTGTTGCTGTTTATATCAGTGCCGATCATTGCAGTTTTGGATTCAACCATGCATTTAAATACAGTTGTAAATCCAGAAACTGCAGTGTACTGAACAGCACGAAAAACAAGCGCTGTTCAGCGGATTCTGATAAACTTGATCACTTCTGTGATCTTTGCACGCTCAACAGATATGTCTGTGATTATCTAATGATCAACGCTTCAAAAACAAGTTATAAATGGCAACGTATATAAATATCCTAGCAACGTAGTAGCAAATATAGTTGGTTATATCTTAAGTGACCGTAAACAGTTGAGAAAGACAATGCTTGTGTATTAGTATACAGGATTCAGGGATTATGTCTTAGTGACAGCAGTCTAATATTCCAGAAATCTGTGTTATTAATGTTAATCAAACAACAAAAGATAAGGAAATCACTCACTGCTCTTGACTGATATCTTTTGTCATTTTAATAATGATTCATCTTTATTTAATTTATACAGTGAAGATTATATGCAATGTTGTTTTACATTTGATTACTTTAGTCAATGTATGTACCTTATTTACATTTATGTAGATGCCTAAATAACCTGAAAATATGAAGTGTGTAATATATATATATATATATATATATATATATATATATATAGGCTATTATATATATATATATATATATATATATATTAGGCTTTTTATTGTGCTTTCGCCCCTCCTTAAAAGCCTAAACTTAACGTCCAAATCAGTCAAATCATGTAACATCATCATGAATGGTTGTCGAAAAATGCAGTCTACTGCGGGACATGCTTCATTTTAAAAAGAGTTAATAAAAGTGCATTTAACGGCGAAAGAGACTGATGCTCACATGCTTTCTGTGGACACGCTGCGAAACGAAACTGAACGAGGACGACCAAAGTATACATGCGGTTTCAGGCAGTCAAATATACACAAAAATATGTCAGTGTGCACTGTGCATTGTTTTAAAGTTTAACTCAGGGTTTAATTACTATTTTACAACTGATTGTTTAATGCATTATTGTGTTGTAAATTATGCAGATAAGCCCATAAGCTTGTTTAAGTCTGGATATTCTCGATAGTACATCTGAAAATTGGAAAGATCACTATTCAGATCGTGATTGTTTGTTATAAGATCGTATGTGTGTGTATGCACAGTGTGTGTATATATATATATATTTATTATATATATATATATTTACGATTATTCGGATCCAAAATAAAAGTTTGTTTACATAATAAGTGTGTACTGTGTATAAATATTTTGTATATATAAATACACACACATTCATTCATGAATATATTTAAGAAAAATGTGTTTTTATAAATAAAATATTTATAATTTATATATAATATAAATTATATATAAATCTATATACAGTATATACATGCAAATATTTCTTAAATATATACAAGCATGTGTGTGTATTTAAATATATAAAATAATTATACACCGTACACACACATTTATTATGTAAGCTCAAAGTTTTATTTTGGATGTGATTAATTGTTTAACAGCCCTAATATATATATATATATATATATATATATATATATATATATATATATGTAAGACATTTACAGGGCTCCCTTAAATCTCAGTTTTTCAGTCCATTATTTCTAAGCGCAGAACCGGTTGGCCCACTCTAGGTTTAGATCATAGTGTCAACACAAGGGTTGTGTTCTCCTGACACACGCCCAGTTCTTTCTGCTTTCTGCAATACATTGATTCACAGTCAGGTTTTATGAAGCAGTTTGCTGATGTTTTTGAGCACAATATTGTTGCGTGCTCATTCTTGTGGCCTGAGTGGCTGACAGACGCTCTCACTGGAGTGTAAATGAAGAGTGGAGTGGGCCGGCCTCACACCCTGCTGCCACTTTGGCATGCACACAACAGCAACTCCTCCTCCTCTCCGGTGCTCTTTCTGCACCAGATCTATCTCAGTAAAGATCACCAGCCCCTGCTGAGACACAACAATGTCTGACACCCCCGTTCTTCCCCCTTCCCCTCTGTTCTCCCCTGCCCCCTCCAGCTCAAGACAAATGGGCCTTTCACTACAACACGGGGCCACACCTATACTCACCTTTACCTTGGGTGAAGCAGCTGAAAGTCTCAGAAACACACCTAGTTACTCCGTTGTCAGACGTAAATATGAGCACGTAAGCTTAGCTGCAGGTGAGTCATCTGTCTTGTCAAAGTGCTCATTGTGATTTTGGCTGTGCTGCCTTGTCTTACACCCTTCTGAGCTGAAATGAGGGAATTGGTTTCTTTTAGTCTTGATGGATTGCATGGAAATCCTGAAGTTTGCAGATTGACAAAGATGTTTGAGTACTTGAAGTCGGATTTGGACAAGTATACTAGTTTTGCCCAATGGAAACTCATAAAAAAATGCAGAAAATCATAGTTGAGAGGAAGGCTAGTCTCTGCGGGGTAGATATTCTGGTTTCTCTGGCAGAAAATCTCAGTTGACAGTCGTGAAGCCCAGACCGCACTGTGAAATCAACTGAAAGTCTATGAATAGAAGTAACTCAGTAATCACAGTCTCACGGCATGAAGATAGCCATGAATGCACATTTTGTTATAAAATACCTTTGAGAGTAACGTATATTGCGTCAACTGGCAAGAAATGTTTCACATGGCCATTAAAGTAATTATTAATAAGTATGGGCAAGTTATCCCTAAGGTTCAGGTATGGTGTTTTTTTTATTTGTTTTCAACACCCAATTACAGTCAACACCCTTGAAATTTAAGTAAGGTTTTTTTTTTTTTTTTTTTTAAGCTCAAAACCACATCTGGTTGTTGTTGTCTTCAGTTAAAGATCATATCCCAGCTGAATGATGAGAGGAATGGCCTGATGATGGGTCTTGTTTCGAATGAGCTGTTAGCTTACAAATTAGCATAACTACTTTGATAGTGATATCATGTGCTGCAAATACTTTGCAACCCACAAGGTTCAAATGTCATAAAAGAAAGCAAATATTTTGTCACTTTGGGCAGATATTTAGAGTGTTTGCACATAATTATTGAGTGGACACATGAAAAAAAAAGAAAAAAAAAAAGATGAGTGCTGCTATTGTGGCAGCTTCTGCTAACTTTATGCAGTAGACGTAGTACTTTGGAAAGTCAGGGGCACATTATTTCTATATGCAACTTATTTTGACCAAGAACTGTCCCCTTAAAACCAAGGGTTTTGGGGTCTGAGTAAAAAAAATAGATCCTCTATTCTCCAAAGTATTTTTTGGGACTGTCAGTTAACATGGTAACTTGACATATTCGTTAAATATGGTTAGATTAATCATGGGATCAATTGTGATTAGTTTAACAGTAAAAACAAATGTGCAAACTACAATTTCAATTCTTCATAATGACTTTTTATCTTCATTTATGTTTATATTTTATATTTATGGTTATATACTAGGTTATAGTTAAATGTATAATACATCAAACCACCAAAGGTTTGTTTTCTTTGTAATGTTTCATAATGTGCCACTGACATGAATGCTACCACAATAATAGTCCAATGTGCAAAAATTGTCTTCACATGGTCTTCCATTGTTGGCATACAGATACTTGAAACAGTATTTATTCCACAAGCAAATATGCTACCTTGGCTATGGCTTCAAAATATTGAATATCTTTAAAGATTCAATGATATTAACTATATAAACTTTGCCAAATCAATTCTAATTACTGGTAAACAATCTTTGTTTCCTTTTGATATAAACCTTGATAAAAAAAATATAAACTTGTAATTAAACTACCGGTATATACCCTAACTCCTGAATGAAGTGAAATGGCCAGCCAATCAGATACAGTACAACATCCTTTAGATGTTCCAGGAAAGGGAGACTGACCCTATATTAGTGTTTTTGTTATCTTAACAGATGTCAATACAGAGTTAGTCAAATGAGTTTTTCCGAGCAGTATAGCAAACTGCAGCCGAGTTTGGAGAGCTCTTTCACAGGGTTTGTTTGAACATAGATTCTCCTATACGACAGTGAATGGGAAATGTGGAGCTGCAGCCAAAAGCCCCCGGGCTGCTGAGAAGGGGAGGGACATTGACCGGGGGGTTGCAGTGTCGTGATGTTCATGTTAATGCTTATGAGCGCTTGTCGATACCAAAACGTAGTAAAAGTTCAAGTCTGTACAATGGTATGATGCAAGAAGAGATTTGTGGCTGCTCACATGCATGAAATTGAAGCAACATAACCATTTTCGAAATGAACATCTAATAATCTCTATTCCCTATGCCATATTGTTAAGTCTGATATATTCCTTTTCCCTTTGCAGTCTTGGCTTATGCAATCTCTGGCCTTCTGTGCCAAGGGGAGACCAGACTGCTGTGCTGTATTTTCTCCGGTGCATTAAGCTGTGACTGAAAAGTGTGGGGAGAGAGAGACGACTGCCTCTCTGCAGAAAGCGATTGGATATGATTTATTCGCCTGTCCTTTTCTCCCTCACGCTGTGTGGATGCTTAAATCTTATGTAGTTTCTGGGGCAGCGTGGAAAGGCGGGCACACTGGGCCGAGATTAATCCTGTGTGCTGCGTGCTTCACTGCTGTGAGATGGCATGACAGTTGGCTGCAGGATTAACATGGCTCTGATGCACTAAAATATGAATTTTCTTTTCAGACATTCAGGAGTATTAAAGGAAAATACAGGCTAAATATAAATTAAAGGGATTGTCCAGCCAAAATTTTTAATTCTGTCATTTACTCGCCCTCATTTTGTTCCAATACAGAATCATTTTTTATCTTTTGTGGAATACAAAAGATGATATTTTGAAAAATGTACCTCACTGGAAAATATTTTATTTTATCTTATTTATTTTATCTTATTTTATTATATTGAGTGATACATGTTGCCTGTAGCAAGGACCGTTCTAAACTATTTTTATGTATCTATTTAGTGCTAAAGTTTTCATAACCCTGCCTGGAGCAAAGACCATTTTCCAAATGAATGAATTAAAAAAAATATATTTATTTTATTTACTTTAGTTATTATTTATTTAATCCTGGGAAAGTCTGTTTTCACTTTAGTACTGCTTCTTCATGAGCATAACACATCAAATCACTGTTGCCCCACTAACATACTCTAGCCAACAAAGGGTTTGCTGCTAGAATCAAGAATTTCTAATATATAATAAATCTGAATGGATAGGCTATGTAGTCAGAGGCTTGGGATAATTAATGCTGATTAATGGTGTCTGCAGTGTCTTGTTTGGGGTGCTTGGCATAAACGCTGCCAACTTGGCTGGCCGAAACTCTCGAAGTAGCAGAGCATGAAGCCTCTTTAGCAGCTTCTTCTAATTAGCAGGCTGTCAATCTTTAGTTTTTGACAGAGTAGGACCTGTGTCGATTGTTATCTTTTGTTTTGGGAGGTATGGATCGTTATGAGTTCTGACTGGCTTTCGGCGTCAGCTTGTCCTCTTGACCTTGGTGGCAACTGAGTGCGTTGTGAACTTGGCTCACTCTCTGCTTTCCCACCTCCTCCTGCAATATCAAAGAATTTAAACGGACAATCTAGCGTGAAGAAATGCACATCCTCCAGCCCTGTCAGGACGGGTGATTGAGTTTATTGGAGCAGAAAAGGAAAATCTCCCCAGGCCGCTGCCGCTCAGCTCCCCCGTTCCTCATTGTGATGTCACCTGGGGGAGGGGCCGGTCATTTCAGAGGCCCAACTCGACCCATGTCATCTGACATTACCCCAAATGACACTTCCACATTCACTTACCTATTCATTTCATTTCTTTTCACTTTTGCTCTCACTTCCCATTATTACCCTGACTGCATCTGTGTGTGTGAATGCTCACAAGCACACACATACTCACTCTGCTCTTGTTTGATCATGTCATTATTCAGTCATCGCTGTTTAATGGGTTTTAACAGCTGATGTTTGGAGCAAATGTGGGCTCCTGTTAGAGCCAGTTGGTGCGCTTAGGGCAATAAAGACTTTACCTCTTCTTTCCATTCGCAAAGCATTTGTCCTCTTATTTGCTTAGATGCTTCCTGGATGTGGTTGTTCACTTTGGTTCATTATGGCCATAGATGTAGCCTTTATTTGTTAAATGACTTTATTGTTATTCTGTGAAGAGACATCTGCAATGTTTATTTTTCTGTTTGCTTCCACTTCACTTATTTCCACTGACTCCAGCTGCCAAAATTTGACAGATCTGCAAATGAGACCTCATCGTTTCGTGCCTTATAGTTAAGGCAAGTTCCCCATTTGGCATTTTAAGGAGAAGTGAAAGGCTATAGTGTACATTTACTATGTGTATCCATGTGATTTCCTGGCAGAAAGCAATGCATAAGGATGTAGTGTAAAGACACTCAGTACCCAATTTGCAACAATTATTAGTTTAACACTAAGGTGTCAACACTTCGGAAAAAAATATTAAATAAATTAGTCGTTACACTACATCCTTATGAATCGCTTTCTGCCAGGACTTTTACGTGCTTTTCCCAAATCACTGAAGTGACGTCGACTATCATCTTCCAGCTCTCTTCCATCAGCCTCTGTCTGCCCCTTGTGTCAGGTCACTGGTCTGACGCACACAGACAATTTTCTGAAACGCATACATGACCATTTGGAGGAGTGCAGCCGTATTCATGGGGTGATGTCATGAGTTGGAGCACAGAGGTCCTCCAGACCGCACTGGATAAAGACAGCATGTGCTTTTTCTTCTGCACAGTCACTTCTCTCTCTCTCTCCCTCCCCCCCTCTCTCTCTCTCTGTCTCTCTCTCATTTTCCTCCAGCGCTCTATCTATCCAGCAATAATATCATCCTCGAGCTCTCTTCATCCCCTATCTTCCTGCCAGCCTGCCCACCACGACCTGAGCATGACACCACCACATGCATACACATAATGCTTGCACTCAAGAAATCTGTGAGATAAAAGTGCGGAAAAGAAGGGACGACATAGCCCATTATTCCTTTAAGTGGTTTCTGACAAACACGCCTTTCAGAGTTGAGTAATTGGGGTGTCCCTCATCTAGGCCTTTCTGGTTTCATGTGGATCGTTTTTCCATTATTACACAAAACCTCATTTGAGCAGAGACCCCACCCCCTCCATCCCTCTTCCCCTGCCATTCTTGCACTTCCTTTACCCTTTCAACTCGGCTCCATTGCCACCACCTCCTTCTCCAGGAGTGAAGATGGCCTCCCTTGCATCACTGCTGTGACTCCTACATTACAACTAAGCCTGACTCTACAGAGGCTAGACCAGTTGGAGACAAACTGAAAAATTCCAGTGTTAAAACTTTTACGCATATGCATTACTATAACAGATGTGGTCGTAAGCACAAATACACAAATGGCAGTATTCTTATGTGTACCATCAGCATGCATGATACATCATGGAGAGAATAACATGTAAAAGGTACGATTATTGGCTGCTTTGGTTGTTTGGATATACTTTTCCATTCCTCCTCTTTGGCGGGAGGTTTTTAGCTGAGCAGACCATGGAACGTTTTACAGGCATTTTCATAAATGGCCCATTCAGTTCCCTCAAACTGCTCTCAAAAGGATCCTGTGTTGCTACAGAGAGCTCTGATACAAGCAAGAACAGTGTGCTACACCACTGCCCCTGCTCAAAGACTTAAGCACTATACAATTGTTTTGACCGTTTTCATAGGGATAATTCACCTGGAAATGAAAATTGTCACTAATACACATTCATGTTGTTCTAAAGGTCCTGTATCCCGGGGTCAAAAATGTTTTTTAGATGTGGCGGATGAACACGGTCATCAACACGGTACCCTACCCATGTGAACTGTAAGCCAGTACTGACAATAAATACAAAATAAATGCAAAGAAACATTTTGTAATATTAACTTAAAAAAAAAAATCACTGCACTGGATAGATCATAAAACAGTTGGAGTAAATGTGGAAATTGTGACCCCTATGGGGAGTGGGAACAGGATTGCTTATGTTGTCCGGTGGCGGCATTCAATGTTAATTTTATTAATTGAGTTTAAATTGAAAAGTCAGTGATTGACAGCTGTTCTCTCATTAGACTTATCTAGTTTACCAGCGGTGACAAATTGCCTTGTGTAATCTACCGTCCTCATAAAGGGTGGGCTAATCTCAGCGAGTCCTTTCCATTACTTCGCTGCGGTGTTAATTTCACAGTTAGCTGACCTCTGAAGCAATCTTAGAAAAGTTAGTTAAGCATTCATACTATTATTCCCAGTGTTCAGAGCAACATTGCAAATGTCTTACACTTCACTTAAAAGGTTTAGATTCAACTCTCTCTGATACCGTCCTGTAGTTAATCGGCCGTTTGGCTGACCCGTATAATGAGTTCAAAATCGATGAGCTGTCAGGCTGACGGACAAATGTGATGTTCAGCTGACCCTCCATCAGTTTTGTGTGGATGTTTCTCATTGAGCACATTATTTTCAGTCAGTTTGGTGGTCTGCTGGGTCCACAGGTCAAGCGTGTGAACCCAGGTGAAGGAAATGGCAGCGGGCTGTTAGTACAGTGGCTCTCAGTTAGACGCAGTAAGACAGGCCTACAAAGGGCTTCTTCAGCACTGTGTCCCATCACTGGCTGGCCTACAGAACAAAGGTTTCTCACACAGCCTGTGAGCGGGAAGCAGACAGAGCACTGTTAAACACACTCGCCCCACCTCACCTTACTGCCGAGGCTACTTTTAGACATGGATTCATACTGCTGCACGCAGGCTTTTCCACTTGGTCTTCTGATAAAGAACCAGCAGGACTCATGCAGAGCCTCTTAATTGATGTGTTTAATGAATAGGGCTACATAAGCGCAGTGGGCCACATCTGTTGTCCTAGCAGGAAGTTAACAAAGCAAAAAGCACACAGCAAGATGAAACTACTCAACACTGCGAAATACAGTGCCATCAGTCAATGCATTTAAAGCTGGTCTGAATTAATGGCTGACGATATGAGTTCTTTCATGTTGTTGCTGATATCTAGAGAGCAGGGTGGCCAATATAATGCTGATAAATACATAGTACGATTTTATGGTGACATATGAGACATGCATGCACTTATTTTACAAATGGTGTATTGTTATATTTTTGTTGCAGGTGTTAAAGGGTAGTATAATGCCCTTTTCACAAGAGTGATGTCCCTAGCTAAAATGAATATGAAGTTTTAGCTAAAAATACCCCACAGATATTTTTATATAGTTATCAATTTTTGAGGGTGAGCAAAAATGCACCGTTTTTGTGTCTGTCCCCTTAAATGCAAATGAGCTACTGCTCCCGGCACAGGGGGCGGAGCTTCAACAGCTTGTGTTCTTTTACCTCACACAGACATGCACTGGAAATTTCTAAAACTTTTAGCCTTTTATGTTCAAACCGAAGTCAGAAAGATGGAGAGACTCAAGAATAAGTGACAACATGTAGACAACATTTTTGAATGGTTAGTTGGTGAATTTATGTAGCTGTAATTATCTTCTAGTCATTGATTAGCATATTAGATTAGATTAGCCTTTATTGTCTCCTGACGGAGAAATTCATCTTGGGCATTCGAGATAACAGATGCAACACAAAATACATAACACATAACATGATTTACCTACACATAATTTACCATAATTTACCTACACACCACTATGTCTTGATAATCTATAAATCGGGTTCTGGGGGCGGGGTTTATGTAAATTTTTGGGTTAGTGATGTCACTAACCCAGGAGGACTGTCGTGTAGTCCTACCAGCCGTTTGTTGTAGTCCTTAAAAAGCTATTTCTTTAAAAGATGATATATCCCTTTGTTTTTAACTTTGAGCATTGTAACTTTGCAGATGTTGTTTATGCTCAAACAGCAACATTACGCACTAACTAAAGTTAGAAAAGTGAAATCATATTCAACCACCCCTTTAATGTGTTTTATTGACCTTGTACATTGATTTCTCCTGTTTGTGTTTGCAGAACCAGTAGCATTCTCAATAGAGACCACCCTCCCGACAAAAGGCCCAAAAGCGATAAGCTGCCCGGTACCCCTACACACGAGTTTGACCCTACAGGTAAGTGACGACGGGCACTTTCGTTCTTACTTGTCTTTCACACTCACACTTTCTTTTTCTACTCGTACAGAATAGTGTTTAGCTGTACTAAGAGTGTCCTGACTGCTCGTGTGTGTGTGTGTGGTGTGGACCGAAGCACACTGCTCCTCTCACACGGTCTCTCTTTAGACTCTAAAATGGAAACAGTTTCCTCCACAGCACAGATGGAAGGCTGTGCCTGTCCACTAACTGCAGTGGAACGGCTTTAAACAGCGGCATGATTCATACTTGCTGACCATAAACGATGCACATGTTCCTGGCCTCAGTTTTGGCAGTTGAAAGATATTGTCAGTGTGTTTTTCTTTCAAGTTTTGCCTCTGTTTTTCCTCTCAGCTGCTGGTGAGAGTAGAGAAGGAAAAGCAGTCTGTGCATGGCCGTTAATGTGAGGTTTATGGTGAAGAACACTGTGATAATCGTATCGATTAAAATACGATTCACACTGTTTGGAATGAGAGATGTTTTCCTGTTCGATTGAAAGTCGCTTGTGTGTCTGAATGAGATAATGCCAGAATTTCCTCAGGGCTCTTTTCAAAGATTTCTGAGCTATTCTGAAGCAGTTTTCACGTGTGTAGTTTTATTGATTGCTTTTTGTCCTGGCATAAATGTCTCACTTTCACATATGAGTTAGAGGGAATAGTGGTGAATGGAGGAGGTGATGCATGTTTATTTTGGATGTTCTTCTGGCGTTGGACTCGCCTCATCTGAAGCATGTCTAAACCACCTTAACCACGGTGTCCTCTAGGGCTGGGCGATATAGCTAAAAATATGAAATATTTTTTCATTCTTTTTGACAATATCTGATATTGTCTGTTTCTTCTGAAAATTGGTACTTCCAGTCAGAGGAACCATAATTTCGACCAAACGGCCATAGTTGTCAAGTACGATCAAAGTGTTTAATGCAAAAAAGTAATCTATAACATTTAATAACACAAATTAATAATAAACGGTAATATTTACATACATATATTTATATTAAAACATTTTACTGCCTACTTAAATTCAAATTAGAGATGCTGTTTAAATGTCCCTGTCCTAACATTCTTATGCTCACTAATGTCAAATTTAGAGGCCAAACAAAAATATTTATTTAGTAAATAAAAATTGGAATACATCATTGTACTTTTCGCATGTTCCTTAATGTAAAATTTCCAGCAAAATGCAAAATTTGAGATCATATTGGCCCAGTTTCACAGACAGGGCTTAAATTAAGCCAGGGTTAGGCCTTAGTTCAATTAGGGTATTTAAGTAGCTTTTATTAACACGCCTTAGAAACAAAAACATTACTGGTGTGCATCTTGAGACAAAACAACGGCAGTGACATATTTTAATTAATGTCAGCGCAAGTTGCTTTAAGACAGCTCAAAAATGCATTTTAGTCTGGCACTATATAAGCCTTGTCTGTGAAACTGGGGGATTATGATATATCGCCCAACCCTAATATCTTTCCAACATTCCTTTAGGAATGTCTGAGAAGTGTGGCTCTTTTGTGTGATACATTTCAGCCCAAAGTTGTAAAGCCTTACTTAAAGAGGGAAACCATTGTTAGAAATCTTATATATCCAGTGTCAAAGAATATCACTGATTACATTTTTGTGAGAAATTTAAGTAGGTCTGGCTAATCAGATCCACAATTTGCTCTCTTGTGTTATTGGGAATAACTATGATGTATATATGTTAATATATGCGTCATTGCGTAACCACTTTTGAGAATGTTATCTCTCATTAAAGCGCTTTTCACCCCAAACTCTGTTGGTTATATTTGCATTTGTGCCGATCATTGATTTCTGGGTTAACACCCGGGGACCTTGATAGCTGAACACCTTATTAATCATTTCAGGGGGAGACACTTTGTTAATATGTAAGATTTTTGGGAATTAAGTACTGCTTATCAATAGACAATGACCCACTCCAAAACAGCCACACTTTGTGTATTTGTGCCATTGCTTTTTCATTTTTTTTTTTCATTTGAGTCCTCTCTCTGTGTCCTTTGTGATGTGCGTGTGTGTGTGTCCCATGTTGTATCATGATGTTGTGTTGCTCAGACGTGCTGGTGCAGAAGAGTGGATTTGTAGTGGCTGACAGGAGACCTGAGTCTTGTGGTAAGATGATCACACTGTTGCTGTGTTTCTGACTCTCTTTCCTCCTGATAGGGGGATTCTCCTCTCCTGCACTGTGAAGTTCAAGTGTTATCTGCATTTATTCAAGTTCAGCTTTTCCACTGAGTCGATTTTGGCCTGTGTGTGTGTTATTGGACAATATCAGATAGATAGCATTATTCTTAAAGGCTCAGATAGTCTGAATGCTCAGTTTAAAGACCTGATTTAATTCCATTCAAGGTTACTTGTATAGCACTTTTTTTCATAATACATATTGTTTCAAAGCAGCTTCTCAGAAAATCTTTGTTTCAATGATGCAATTAGGAAGTTTTCTTTGTTATTGGTTACTTCCTGATTGACTTTTACTTACAACAAATAAAAATCTTACTTAAAATGGTGCTCTTCTTTGCAATACTGTTTGAATTATCAAAAATTATTCATAAGTTAAAAAGTTATTTGTTCAAATATGCAGTAAATCTATAATATTGTGACTATAACCTTTTTTATTTTAAAATGTAATTTATTACTATGGTGGCAAAGCTGAATTTTCAGCATAATTACTCCAGTCTTTAGTGTCTTATGATCCTTAAGAAATCATTCTAATAAGCTGATTTGCTGCTCAAGAAATACATAATTTTTTATTATCAATGTTGAAAATGCTTTTTTTATGATAGAAAGTTCAGAACAGCATTAATTTGAAATAGAAGTATAATCTTTTGGAACATTATAAATGTCCCTTTTGATCAATTAAATGCATCCTTGATGAATAAAAGTATTAATTTCTTTAACAAAAATTGTACTGACACCAAACTCTTGAATGGTAGTCTTTATAACAATATATAATTATGTAAATTAAGTGAACAGTTAATTTGACATTGAAGCCATTATTTACATCTTTTGGGCAGAATGTAGTTTTGTTTAATTTAATTCTCATAAAAGAGAAACTATATGTGTTATAATGGAATCAGAAAAAAAGCTGTATTTAGAGGACAATTCAGCACTTTTTTTCCAAACTCCAAAAATTTTCAATATATATAATTAATTGATTTGATATATCATTCATTCATTTGTTTTATTTATTGACCACTCCAATGAATTTTTGGGGTTAAATCTGACAGATGCGTCCCAAAAGACAAACTTACCAAGCCAAAATAACTTTGACTTGTAGAAAACATGTTTACAGTAATGCACTTGCTACATTACATTAGTTAGCATGTAAAAGGATCACTTATCACTCTTTTCAAAGTTAAATTTCAAGTCATGACCTTGTATTTCCGGCAACTTTCACATGACACATGCAAGGATACGAGGAAGATATGGAAACTCGGCCAACATTGGAAGTTCATCTAGATTTTTTATTTATTTTTATTGAATCATTTGTGAAATGCTTCACAGAAGCTTTATATTTCTGCTTTGAACCCCTCAGTCGTCCCATAGACATCAAGTGCATTACCGAACTGTATTCATAAATGGAGGACTACATTTTTTTCCTGTAGTATTCGACAGCCTACTGCAGACACTGATGTTTTTCATATTTATCCTTTTATTTTTTATATAATTTAAGGTATTTCACAGAAGGCAACTTGAAGACATAGATGTCGTTTTTTCTCTGTGACTATTTGATCAATTTACATTGGAGTTCATATTCCTTTCTGTGATTTGAGTACTGTGGTTTTTGTATTCAAATCTGATTGGATGAGCTATCCATTTTGAAAGGAGCCCCATCTCTCATGCTAGCAGCATTAGATGGACGTGATAACCCACACTTCCCGACCGCTATCATTTCCTGTATCTTTCCATTATCCTGGGAAACGGGCTAGATTTTAATTGGACTGTGAAATTAATGCACCCAACTCTGCTCTCTGATTTTTTTATTTTTTTGCTGTTGACAAGTACTTTATGACGGTCTGCACTTACTTGCACTGTCATTTCGATCAAGTATTGGAGTCACTGTTACTGTAATCTGCTTTGATAGGCCTCTCCTGGTGAATACTTAAAAAAGGCATTGACAATACTTTAAAATCAGTTTCGTAGCTCCCTTCTTATAAAACTTTCTCTCTTGTTCTCTCTATCCCTCCCTCCCAGGGCTGGTTCAGAGATGTGTGATCATTCAGAAAGATGAGAACGGCTTTGGGCTGACCGTCAGTGGGGACAACCCTGTTTTCGTACAACTCGTCAAACAGGGTAAGACGCCTGTCTAAGACGCCTATCTTTCTTTCTCCGCCCCCATCAGGTCCTGTGGGCATCTGTCACAGAGACTCTCCCCTCCCCAGGCTGATATGACTTGGCTGTAGGTCAGAAATGGAGCTGATGTGCTCTGACCAGGGCCAATTAGAGGACACGCAAAGCATCGTAAATGAGGTTGCATACACATTGAATAAAGTAGAAGGAACTATAAACAATCCCATACTAGACCTTAGTCAGGGTCTATGGGATTTTTAAAAGGCTGTGAGGCACTGTAGTGCTATCCTTACTGTAGTGACTGTTGTTGAACAACATGGCAATTTGTCAGCTGAATAAACGTTTTTCCACAAAAATATCAGTAGACAAACTCCCTTAAACAAATTTTTTTTCAAGTTGTGAAAATTAATTGTGACAATTACAGAATGCATGCCATTATAAAGATTTTAAGTCTATCCCTCACATCACTGTTTTTATCCACATACATTTCAATATGCTGCCTACACTGAATAAGGTCTATAAGCATTGCCTGTTTTCTTGGTGGCGAAAAAAAAAAAAATTGTGCTTGTTACTCGTTGGTGTTTTTAAGTTTCAACTGAATTTTTTATTTGACTGTGTCCTAATGCACTCATAATTGCTCAGTTTTCTAAAAGCTAGTTTAGTTCATACTGTAGTGAACAAGTCTGTAAGAGAAAGTAAATGCATGAATGCACAAAATGGAGGTTTCATCATTTGCAAAATGACACTAAAAACCAATTTGTGTGCCATGTAAATGGAGCGCATAAACCACATAGCAACCCCTTTAGCACTCTGGTAGCAGCACTCTGTCAACCACCAACCACAGTAGATAATACTTTAAATTCGTAAAACTTCACAATCATCTTCTGTCATTTGGTAGATGGCGCTGCCATGCGTGCAGGTGTTCAGACGGGGGACAGGATCATTAAGGTGAGACACTTACAGAGACAAGGTTACTATATGGAGCTGCCCACCCCTTCTCTCTCTTCACCACTGCATTTCTGCATCTGTCTGTTCTGCCACCTGCTGGTCACAAAATGACCTCATGTTTGTGTCAGTGTAGGAGGAGAACTCGCATGTATATGTTTTTATAGTTGGAGTTTAATGCATTTTGAATGTTTTTCTCCTCTGCTTTAGGTGAACGGGACCTTGGTGACACAATCAAACCATGTGGAAGTGGTGAATTTAATCAAATGTGAGGATCAACCATGTGCTTAGTTAAAGATGGACACCTTATATTTCCACCGCTGACCCAAATTAATTTGTTCTTCACAGCCGGTTCTTATGTGGCCCTCACATTATTAGGCCGACCTCCCGGGTCGCCCCAGATCCCCCTCTCTGAGGTAAACTTGGGTCTTGGGTCACCGGGGTTTTTCGGGGACCCTTTTGTTACATCTCCCAACTCTTACAATGCAGCGGAACGCACCTCCTCTCCCCTTGTACCATGGGTAAGCACCCCATTCCTTCTTGTGGTCCAACAATGAAATGTTTTCAAATCTGGTATTGTTTATTTGTCAGTTTACTTCCTCATATCCCTCCTTCAATTAAATGACGTCATCTTTATTTATCATTTGCTCCTCCTTGACGTTTCTCAACCCAACCCTACATAGGAAGAGAACAGTACTTCATACAACCAAAGAATGGACAACAAGAGGATGGTGTCCAAGGAGCAACAGGATATGCAGGTCAGAACCTAAATATCAAACTCAAAATTACTGGTTTAAAGTAGATGCATAGGCTACTTTCAATTTCACAAAGTGTGCCTGTCAGTAAAGTGTTGTTACACTGCTATATTGTTGCAGTATGACTTAAGTTGATAAGAATGAGGCCTTTCCTGTTGGGAGGTAATTTAGGTTCCAGTATAGCTGATAAGTGAGAGGGCGGACCTAAGCCCCTCCCACTGTTTCGACACAGTGCAGTTTTTCTTCGTAGTGCTTGTAAACAAAGATCTGTCATTCTGATTTTTTTGGAGAGCGACATAGAAGTAGACCTTATACACTAAATATAAGCGTTGAGTGTGGAGCAGAGCAACATGTCATAGCGGTTGTTAGATTGTACTTGTCTTTTGCCTTTTACCTGGGGTGTAAGAGGTCTGATTATATAGTATATGAAAATTTCTCATTCTTTAGGGACTAATGGAGGACTACAGCAGAACTTCAACAGCCAAACCACTACGGGACATCCAGGAAGCCAAGAAGCACATTCCACATCAGCAGGGCCAGCTCAACAGGGCTACACATGTATGACATTTCTGAACAGTTTCAATGATTTTCACATTTAAAGCATCACTAACACACTATTTGAAGTTGTGGTTGACCAATATGAATATGAATAAATATATATATGGTATATGTGTGTGTGTGAAATTTAAATTTGAACTTACTAAAGTTTTTGTAAAAAAAATATTTAATGGGATCCTATTATGCTTTTTTACATTTTCAACTTTCTTTAATGTGTGACGTTTCTGTTTGAGTGTGAAAAAGGACTGCAATGTTACAAAGCACAAAGTCCACTCCAAAGGGAGTTCCAGTATTTTCCATATCAGTAAGCACTCTATCTGAACTCCCTGAGACACCTCAATTGTTGTCTAGAGTTTTCTTCCAGGAACGTACACGTCACAATATCCCTCATTTTAATAATTCCTGTCCAGGACATACGCAAAAAAGGGGCGAGACCTGGTTACTGAAAATTAGCAGTTATGGTTAGAGGTGTGACATTTCCAAAACACACTTGAAGTGGTTGACCAATCAGAACACACTTGTCCGGCCAACCAATCAGAGTATGTTTCACTTTTCGGAAGGAGGGACTTCATATAGACAGGAGCAGAGCGTTACTGACAGACCGGGAAGAGAGTTGCTGTAATAATATAAAAAATAAATATATACTGTATATATTTTTTACATTCTAGCATGAAAGTCTTCTAGTATTCTAGTAGACCACAAAAACATAATAATGCACCAGAATATAGATTCAAAAGGCTAGATGGGGATAGTTATTTACCAAATGGGAAAAGTTATTAGCCAATGTTAATCTGTCGGTATAAAAGATATATTGCTTGACCACTTTTTAGAAGACCATGAATATCATTGAATTTTTCCACATGAATGAACTATAAATCTGTGCTTTAGGAGGGTATGTGTCTCAGGAACAGTGAAGATGGCTGTTGGTTGGATGAGGATCAATATAAGGGAGATTTCAGTCCAGAGGGTTTCTCAGTCCGAGGTTCAGTACCATCTGTAAGTCTACAATGGGTATCTCAGTTGAACTTATCATGAGTGTTCTCTCTGGCCCTTGTCCCTTCTTTCCCTGTGGTGTAATTAATCGTGTATATGGTGTGATGTGCAGGTCCAGCACCCGTTCTATCTGGCCTCTCCAGAGAGCCGAAGGGCCTCCAACTGTTCCAGTCCGAAGAGCACCCCCAGAGACAGCCTCAACTCCTGCCCGTCCCCTGAGGTCGAGGACAGTTCTGACCTAGTGAGAACCATTCCTTTTGACAGACCTTACATTCTGATTTCAGATCAGCACGATTGTCACACCTCTCTGCTTCCTGCCGTAGGATTCTCGTTTCCAATCCTCCATAGGGAGCCCACCTTCCCGCCTGGCTTCGGAGATCATTGCTGCTGAAGATGATGACTTTGACACCGAGCAGGAGCAGGTATTCTCAGTTCTTTTCCCTCAGTGTAGAAACCCCGATCTTGGTCACCTCACTCTCTAAACTGATCTGATGTGTTCCAGGTGAACGGCCAGTGCAGCTGCTTCCAGAGTATCGAGCTGCTCAAGACTCGCCCTGCTCATCTTGCCGCCTTCCTGCACCATGTGATCTCCCAGTTTGACCCTGCGCCTCTGGTGAGTTCCAGCAGTAATTAGAAGTGGTTGCTAAAGCAGGCAAGACTATTGCTATCGGTCATGCTTTTCTAAGCAAACAGATTTATGGTATTACCTGACGGACAATAAAAATTGAAAAAATCCCATAGAGTTAGTTTGAAGAAGTAATTCAACCCAGATTTTTTTTCTTAAATGTTTTTAAACCAACTTTTCAAGCTACAAGTTTGTTTTACTAGCACATCCGCATCGATGAGGTTCACCACACGTGAGAATTGAGCAAATAAATGTTTTGCCATGGATTATGCTTTTCATGAATGGAGGATCCAAATCTTCTCATTCATCACAGAAAAAAGTGAAAAAAACTGGCAAGCATGACATATGCAATGTTCTATTGAAGTCATGTCACAACCTTTGATTTAACAAGCTGCATTATGAATAACGAAATAAACCACTCAAAAATTAACTTACAAAAATCTGAATTTAATCTTAGGTGCTGTCAAAATTAGCGCGTTAACGCATGCAATTAATATTTTCAGTTTAACGTGTTAAAAATATTTAACGCAATTAACGCAGCATCCGTTATTTTCTGTCATCCTTTGGCTAACATTAGCTTTAATTAGGATTAATCTAGATTTAATTTATAATTTATGCAGTTAAGACTGTAAAGTGTTTATTCAATTTCCTAAATATGGGATTTATTATAATGGGTTTATGTGAAGATTGTTTTAAGTTAACTTAAATTAGAAGTTGTTTTTTTAAAGCCTAATAAATGTTGAAATTGATAGCTTTCAAGTATACTGTAATGTTGAATGTCTATCATTAATTTTAAAAAATAATAATGATTAATAGATACATTAGTACCTTAGTATCAGTGAAACTGGCCTTCATTCATTAGAAGATGCCATCACAACAAGTATTAAAAATATACTGTCTTGAAGTGGTTTCATTTGGGGAGTAACTGTGAAACTGTTACAATATAAAAATATTAAATATTAAATATTAATATTGCGATTAATCGCAATTAATGACAGAATAAATGTGGGATTAATAAGTTAATTTTTTTTAATCGATTGAAAGCACTAGTTTTTCCTATTCAGACTACAACAAAAATATCATCAATGTTGAAACGGTGATGGTTTTATTTTCAGAATTCTTTGTTGAATGAAGTTCAAAAGAACCACATTTATTTAAAATAGCAAAGCCATTTAAAATGTCACAAAAGATTTCTGTCACTTTTGAGCAATTCAATGCATTATTGCTAAATAGTATAGTGTAGTAGTGTATATTGGTGACCAACTATCAGTAATGTTTTCAATTTGAATCAGTCACAAACAAATTCACAAATCTGTCTCGCTAGTTCTCGCTCACTGAATCCCACTTCCCTCCGCAGCTCTGCTACCTGTACGCTGACCTCTACAAACAGACCAACTCCAAAGAAATGCGGCGAATCTTCATGGACTTCTTAACGTTCTTCATAGACCGGGGGGCAGTAAGTGGAGCTTTTCACACCTCATCCCTTCTCGCTCTAACCCGTCATTGTCTGCGCTGTCTTGGTGTCATTTGGTCTCCGGGCATGTTGAGGCAAAAGCCTGGATCCACCCAGATCAACCGTGCCTTTTGTCCCGAGAGGTGTGTGGAAGGTTACTCCTTTCCCAGCACCCTCAGGGTCAGGAAGCGAACGCTCTCTCAGACAACCTTTTACCTTTCTCTGCGGTCATCGCATGTTGTTGTTCTCAAACTCAGTGCGAGTTTGTGAGTGGGTGCGAGTCTTCCCTGCAGCAAACTTTGTTCTCTTTCTGCCAGATGGACGGGTAGTTCATTTGGAAAATTGTGCTTTTTTTATTTTATTTTCAGAGCTCAGCTGTTTTGTTACCTTGTTATTTTAGTGTTTGTAGTTGTTTTGCAGGCAAAAAAAACAACTTCTTTTGTCAGAAACCCCTTTTTAATTTATTATTTTCGTTCAACAGAATTTGAAGGTCGCTGTGCCTGAATCCATCTCCACAGAGCTCGGTAAGCACAGTTAATTTTAGAAGCGTCTTAATAGAAGCACAAAACTTATTCTCACGCTCGCAGTGTTGTTTCAACAGTCGTGTTTCTGTGTTCATTCAACTTCCAACCACATAATCATTTCTCAGCTCTCTGTGGGAAACCTGCAATTGTTTAGAAGGCACAAATCCTGTTTAACATTCATGTTGACTCTCCATGTAATTATGGATTTAGCATCTGAAGCACTTGGTCACTCTGACCATGTGTCATGTTGACATTGCTTGAAGAGACAACATGTTTAGTGACGTCTACCCTCTGAATGGCTCAAATGAGCTCTTTCCTGTTGATTACTGATCATAAATGGGTGTGTTTTAATGTGTATTTGTGAGAAATGTATTTATGTATGTACCTAGCTGTAGGTTGGGGACAAACTAGTTATTGATAGGGACATGCGAGGATGTCCTCAATAGGAAAATCGATTAATAAATAACGCAAATACAGTTGTTGTTTTTTTTACATTCTAAAAATGTAACAAGTTCTCTTTTAGGGTTAGTCTAAAGCAATAATAATTAAGTTTTATATTTAAACAAACGATTTAGACTTCAAATCGTTTGTTTACATTTAAAACTTAATTATAATTGCTTTAGATTAACCCTAAAAGAGAACTTGTTACATTTTTAGAATGTAAACAAAAAAAAGTAATTTAGATAGTTTAGTAATCTTAGTAGCTTAGGTCTGATTTGTCCTTAAAAGACCGTAACGCCTGACATTGCCTAGATTATTTGACAAGCTAAGGGTCTTCACGTGAACTATAACTCAATTAACTTGCTATATAATGCTTTGATTAAAATTTAAAAATGTGAAAAGAATTCTGTGATGGTTAGGGTCTAGAGATCTTAAATCAACTTTAAAAATATTGTAATATACTGGCATAATTTGTTACATCTCAATAAACAAAGAAAATCAACTTAAAAACAGTAAATGTGTATGATTACTCTTTATTTTTCTGTATACGTTGTCAGACCGGCGGAGACCAGAGCTGATTCCTGAGGAATTACACAGGCAGTATATACAGACAATGCAGGAAAAGCTCCTTCCTGATGTTCACAGAAACTTGGAGGACTTCAGGTCAGGAATCTAGACATTCATCATCATAGCTAACCTGTGATGCCACATTGTTCTCATTCAGATTGACAGGAACACATTGACAGTAGCACCTACAAACCAACTGCATCCACTCTTACAGGCAGAAGCGCAGTATGGGTTTGACCCTGGCTGATGTAGAGCTGTCTCGTCTGGACTCTGAACAGCTTGCTCTAGAGAGGGAGCGATCATGTGCTGAAAACATCCTCTCCAAGATAGATGACATTCTGTGAGAATCTCACATCTCACACATTCTGTTAATCACTCCACATTAGGGCTGGGTGATATATTGAATAGTAATGATATATTTTCAGTGATTTTTCTGATGAAATTTAAGTATACTTTTTATTTGGGCATTAGACTAGTTTTTGATCTGTCATAGTATCGATAGGACAGCTATTAATAATGCGTTCGATTTAATCTTCAGTTGCAAAAAGTTTAAATATGAATCATCAATAACGTTTATTCATAATCATATGTTAAAATAGCAAATATTATATGTGTAAAATTCATATTTTGTTCAATTATTTACTTATGTGAAAAGAAGCCGCATAATAAGCAGGATAATTTTGCAGTGGGGTTTTGTATCAACCCAAAGAGGTTTCTTTTGGATAACAAAATGCTGACTGTACCTTTTCCTATAGCCTTGCCACACCCCCTTTTTATAACTCCAGGCCCCCAAGTTTGGGAACCACTGCTTTAGCCGTTTTATTTATATATTTCAGAGCAAATGCGTTAATGTCAAAATATATGTAGAATATTATCCAGCCCTACTCCACATACTCAAGATTGCTTCCTCAATGGCTGTCCTCCATCTTACACGCGTGTGTCTTTCAGGTTGACTTCACAACCCACAGAAGAGGAGAAATGGTGAGTTTCTTTTTTTGTCATGTTTTCCTCCGGCAAACCTCATCCATAATGATCATAATAAAGACTTTAAGGATGAGGGTTATTTGATCGTGCGTAAAGACGTTGCGTTGGATTTGTTTGTAAATTGTCAGCCTGGGGTGCCAGCGCATTGACACTTGACACAAATACAAGATGCTGCAGAACAGGGCGACTTAATGAGATTTCTGATCTTCATGCATTTCCTAGTCCTCATTTACCATAATGTAGGCAAACATATTTGAGATGCCATATGGATTCACCAAAAGCCTGTATGATTTATGAATGTACAGGACATATGTGATAAGATAGATGGGGAACGCGTGTGCATGTGAGTTTTGTGACATATGGCAGGAGGCACAATAAGATAGGAGTCATGTGGAACAGAAGGAGTTGGCCACATGGAGCCAACAGCACTCAACAGGCACAACACAACCCTCAGAGACTCGAATCTAAATTAGGAATTGAAAGACTTTGATGCTCATCGCCGTGCTCTAGTTACTAAGCTTGGACAGGGAGTGAGAAAAGAGTTAAATTCAACCCTAAAACTGAGTTGTGTCTCTTCCAGCACCGCCATACAGTATGTGATCTTCATGTACATGAAGCATCTGGGAGTTCGGGTGAAAGAGCAACGAAACCTGGAGTCCAAACGAGTTCGAATTAATTTCCTTCCTTCTAAACTGAGGGTATCAGCTCATACCGTTTCCATCTGCCCCACATTTTTTCTCATTTCAAACACATTAACTTTGTTCCAAAACCTAGTCAGCTGCCTTGCTATTTACATATGCAATTACCTTCTAAGGGAACATCCTAGCAGAAACTCATTTGACTGATGTGGAATGCTCTATGTACAATAGTTTGACATTAGTATAGTTTTGAGTTGGCATGTTGATGAAATAAACAGAAATTGATAGCATGCACACACATATTAGGTCTAAAAAATTATTGTAAAATAAAATGATATATTACTATTGTACTGTAAAATAAAATAATGTAAATAGAAAGATTGTATTTGAAGCCAGTGGAATCACATTTTACTTTTATGCATGAAAACGATCCACACAATCCATCTATGATAAATAAAAAAATCGCATCTTGGATGTATTGTTTAATTTAGCTTGTTTCGTAAACGATGTATGCAATGCTGCCTTAGAAAACGACTAAAATATGATGTCTTAAGAGGCGGTATAATTAAGTTTCCTTCGTGTCCGGAGCATGCATATAGTGCCTTGAAATGCTGCCCCTCTAGGCAGTTTACTAGGTTTTGGAACAGAACAATTATCTTATCAGTCTTTTCATGGCAAAGCCGTTACCCTGAGGTTTGTTGTTTTATCCTTCCTGAACAGAAAAGCAAAACCGAAAAGGAAGGGGAGGAGAAATTGAAAAAGCCTCGCTTCCCCATCCGGGTTCCCCCGCGGTGGCCCACTCGCATGGATTCATTACCGTGTAAGTCTAGTGAAAATTTCTACAACCCACAGCAATTTGAGACACTATTTTTTTTCTTAAGGCTTTGAACTTTTTTTGTCCATTAACTAATGGCTGGTTTGAGGAAAAATACACAGATAAATGTAATTAAACTAAAATGAGAACAGAAATATTAGGATCATATTTGTTGTGACTCTTTGTGAATATCCTTATTTTACATTCTACTTTATAATGTCATAATGCTTAAATTCACTAAAGCAAATGATTAAAGTTTTTAGTGTTTTATTTTTAATGAACTTACACAAAAAAAGTAGAAAAACTTTAATTTTAATATCTACCATTTCATATTTAATAGACATTTCTTATATCTACCGGTACATCTATTTCAAATAAATGCTGTTCTTTTGAACTTTAGCTTAAGCTGCAGAACTGTTTTTAACTGATAATAATAAAAAAATATTTCGCTGAGCACCATATCAGCGTATTAAAATGATTTGCTGAAGGATCATCTGACACTGAAGACTAGAGAATGGCTGATGAAAATTTAGGTTTGCTATCACAGGACTATATATATTACAATAATTATATATATATAAAAAAAATTATCAAATAAGTGCAGCCTTGTTGAGCATAAGTGATTTTCAAAAACATAAAATAATCTAATCGACCACAAGGTTTTGAACAGTAGTGTAGTTAATATTAGGCTCGAAAGCTTGCGATTCCTGGCCATTCCTAAACGCAGAAGACCTACCCTCATTTTGCTTTCCTTCCTCTGGGTGGTGAAAGATTCATATTGACGCTGAATCTGGTTTGGTGTGTGTTTGAGCAGCGGGGAGGGCCGGGGACAACATCAAGCAAAGGCCTCAGAAGCAGATGTCTCAGCCAGCGATGGGCGGCTCAGACCTAATAGAGGGTGGACGTCTGCGGGGCAGTCAGTCGAGTGAGGGCTCAGACCTCCTACAGAGCCCGGGGTTGATCACCTCTCCTCCCTTCAGCGCCCCTTACGGCTCACCGACAGATCCCTCTGGCAGGGACCCAGAGTTTAGTGAGTACAGCATTTCCATCTCATTCATCTTAGCGATCGTTTCTTTCATATCCTGGACATGCTGTCTGAGACTGCCTCTTCTGTGTCCTCAGATAGCCCGTCTGCGGTGGTTCCCCGGCTCAGTGATGGGGTGCAGTCTGGAGATGTGCTGGACAGCATCTACCCACCCTGTGACTACATGCCATACAACATGGACCAGCTAGATGAAGACAGAGATGGAGACAGGTGCATACTTGAAAGCTTATTTATTCTTTGTTTGATATTTATTTCTAACATAATCTCTTACATAGTACCTCTACATGCAGTCATATTCACCATTTCTCAGCAAAATTTCATGGGCGAAGTCCAGTAATTTTAGCAGATATCGGCCCAATTGGGGGTTTTGTGTAAGGGCAGTAAAGTTCCTTAGATTTTGCTCGTTGACCAAAAGAAAGCTGCTTGGTTTAAAAGTGAACAATAAGTAACGGGTGCTTCATGCATCACTACATTCTCTAATCTTTTTTTGTCTGAAAAAAGTATGATTCTTGTTTTGTTTTGGTATCTGCTGATATTGGATATTTAGTTGTGCATGCTCTTTTCCGCTATTTTAAAATTGACCAAAAATGTACAAATCACAACACTGGTACAGCCGTCCAATCTGAGCACTTAGTGCTTTTCGAAAGGAGGGGCTTCATAGAAACCAGAACTTAACAGAGCGTTACTGACAGACTGGGAAGAGAGGTGCTGTAATAATATAAAAAAACTTTTTTTATTCTTCTCGAAAACCTACTCTAGTAGACCCCAAAAAACGAAATCAAAACTTTGAAAAAGGGTGTCATTGGACCCTTTTAAATACTAATATTTAAATGAATACAACTGTTAATGATAGTATTTATCAAATCTTTGAATGATTATACATTTTTTATAATGTGCTTTCTATTATAATGTTGTGATGCTTAAATTCACTTGTAGCATTTAAAAAATATTTTTAGTATTAGTTAGTATTTAGTATTATTATTTTTTATTTGTTTTATTTGACAATGATATAGGTAATGATATTAATGGCATTTATTGGTTATTAACATGCTGTATTTCATTGATTCATGACATATTGCCCAGGATTTTAAAATCAGTGCTGTCACTTTGTGTCATTGAAGTGGTGTGTGTATACTGTTTTCCAGATTCCATGATGTGGGCACACCTAAACTGAGTAGAAGGTACTAGTCACTGTTTGATATCACCCACTTCACTCTATACAATGTATCCTAACCAGAAGCAACTTTGGTTCCTTACTAGTCACGATGAGAGCATTTTCTATTCTGACTGGATTCTGTTTTGTGCTAGGTTGTGAAATCTTATTTGTCCTAAGTGTCTACTGACATAAATGTATATTAAACATCAAATATCTATTGATTGACTGAGGTTATAGCAGACTGCACAGTATTTTCTGTTCTCAGTCTGAACTACGTTTTTCCTGTAGCGTTTTCCATAACACCTGGTTAGAATACTGTTATCATCCTTTTTGATGGGCTTCCTGTGTGTATGCCCTCTTATTGTGCACCAACTTCACATTTTGATAGAGATACACACTGAGCTTAATGAGAGAGTGAATCTATGTACCATCTCCTCCCTCCCAGGTTTGAGGAGCTGCAGAGTGAGGATGATCAGGGGAGTGATGTTTACTCTGATGTAGATCCTCCAAACTGGCAGCAGCTGGTCGGGCGTGATGTTTTAGCTGGCCTGACACCCCACGAGATCAAGAGACAAGAAGTCATTAATGGTACGATCTTGTTCGTGTTTCACTAAGCGAATCAGACAGGTGCACTTTAGATCTGTAGGTGTAATATGCACAAAGTATTCTGTTAGAGTGATGTTTTGGTACAGTTGTCATTGTGCTGTTTAAGCATTTTAAAGTAACCTTCTGATGCTCTCAGAACTCTTCTACACGGAGCGAGCCCATGTACGCATGCTGAAGGTCCTAGACAGTGTCTTCTACCAGAAGCTCACACGAGAAAACATACTGCCCCTTCCTGACATCAAAAACATATTCACCAACCTGGAGGAAATCATCCAATTGCACAGTACGTCTTCTTCCGATACGTTTTGTTCAGATAAATCACCACATGTGTCTCATCATGGCTTCTGCTCTTTTAAATATCAGTAAGGATAGCGGATCAAATGACAGCGATACGCAAGAAGAACGAGTCGTCGGTCATCGACTGCATAGGAGATGAGTTGCTGTCTTGGGTAAGGCCTCCTGTTTTGCTTGTATCCTGTGGCAGTCGTAGTAGGTCTTCTCTGTGTGATAAGACTCCAACAAATCCTCTGTCTTGCTGTTTTCTAGTTCAGTGGTGGAGAAGAGGAGAAGATCAAGCAAGCAGTGGGCACTTTCTGCAGTAACCAGCCCTTCGCCCTGGAGCTCATCAAATCCCGGCAGAAGAAGGACCAGCGTTTCACTACCTTCATGCAGGTGGGTCGAGACTCCTTGCGGGCCACAAGAGCTGCGAATTATGCAAATGTATGGAGCATTCCAGGCATACATCAGTGTTGTTTTATAATATTCTAATATTTGTTATAATTATTAGAATTGTTTTAATCTCATTAATATTATAATGATTAATTATAATATTTAACTAATAATGTTAATATCAATTATGTAATATATTATAACATGAATTAAAGAAAATCTTTTAGGAAGTACAAAATTCATGTATGTATTATTTAATTATTTAACTAAATTAAACAATTCATTTAAACATTTTTAATAGATTGTCAGTAATATGAATTTTACAACAAACAGCAAATATTATTATATAATATTAATAAATTAATGTTAATATTAATTCTATAATATTATAAATTATATGAATATGATATATTTTTTTCTTTTGAGAATGCATTAATGCATTAACTGTATTGACAGCCCTACTAATTTTAAACAAATAGCAGGTTCACTCGTTTGATGCAGCGTTACAGCAGAAGAGATGCTTTATCTATACATCTAATCTCTGAATTGTTAATAGTATCAGCTTTGCCTGACAGCCAAACATCCGTGATAACGGAAGACAAAAGACATTTTGTTTAATTGGAGCTACATTTGTAGGATATACTGTAGGATTTTCCTATCTTGAAGATAAGAGTTTATTAACCGTAGGCAAATGTAGTTGTTCAGAGTCTCTCTTGAGTGTTGAAAAGCTTGTGATTTTCTCTGCACCGTTTTCATCGTGTGGCAGAAGTGGATGCTGGGAACACAAAGAGTAAGACTTGAGATTTAACAAGCTTTCCACATATACAGCGTTTCATGAAATCAAGGGCACTAATCTCTCCATTGAGAAAACTAGTGTAAGCATTAAAACAAAGGTGTAATAAAAATGTCAACTCCGTTGTTATGCTCTTTGTGCTTTGGAGGTTTATACTAGAGAAAATACAGCTTTTATTTCAGTACTTAAAATGGTCACACTTCAGATTAAGGTCCAATTCTCACTGTTAACTAACTATTAACTATAACTTTTGCCTAATAAACTCAATCCCCTTATTTATAGTTAGTAAGGTGGTTACCGGTTAGGTACCGGTAGTATTAAGGGATGTAGAAAATGGTCATGCAGAATATGCATGTTAATAAGCAACTAGTTAATAGTCACAATTGAACCCTAGACTAAAGTGTTAGCCTACCTTTTAAAATTAAAACATTTTTCAGTTAGTTACCAATGCAACATTTCTAAAGTCCTCAATATACTCACGACAAAGTTATTTTTCGTTTAGGGGTAAAGCGAAGTTCGAAATGCATGACCAGCGATATATACTGTTACTGAACATCTGACGCCGTCCACACGGCCGAGAGCGGTGTTTAAATGAATATGTAAATATGTTCTGCTTCTGCATGCTTTCTTCTCAGTAACAAAATAAACATACAACAAAATTGAGATAACAGCAAGCATTTTTTTTATAAAAACAAATCTGATCATCTGATCATAGCAATGTGGATATCTTTGCACATGTTCTTTAATTCAGCACTCCAGTGAAGTCACGCCACTCATATTTATATGTATGTGTGTATATATATATATATATATATATATTATATGTATATATATATATATATATATATATATATATACATATACATATACATACACAAAGCACTTTATACAATAGAATGCTTAAAATCAAGCAGCTTTACCGTATTAAACATGAAAAACAGTTTCAGTGTCTCGTTTCATCAGAAGTTTAAGAAGAGAATCAGAAGAAACTTTATTTTCTACTATAAAGCAGCTCTCCAGTCTGTTCATGTTTTAACTCATGGACCTCTGACCGCGACCAACTGAACAGGCCAAATGAACCAGAAAAGTTTTCCATGTGAAATAAGGCGCACACCTACCTATAACGTAACAGCCGAAGCAAACTTTTCCGGAAAGCTGTTTCGAAGTCCCAACGCGAACTCCAAACGAATTTAGTTTTGACCTGATTTTGTTTGAAATTACGTCACATCAATTTCGATTCAAGTATATCAGGGCCTTAAGTTTTCTATAAATTAAAAATGTTCATCTAATATTTATATATTGTTCCACTTCAGCTTTATTTTAATTAAAACTATTTTAATAGCCTTAGTGAGAACTGTTTTATAGCCTTGGTTAACTATAACAACACTGGTACAGAAAATAGCATCATGAATATTTTGCCAAGCGTCTCTTGTCATCTATGGAAGAAAATAAGTTAATACAGGTTTGAAACAATAAATTGAATAAATTGATTTAATAAATGATGACCGTATATTAATTTTTGATTAAACTATGCCTCTGATGGACTACATGAAGATGTTTGGGAGTGAGGAGACGGTATATTTACACATTTCAGAGATGTCTTTATGCTCAACAAAAACATCAGTGATTCAAGTTATATATCTTGCTGACAGATCACTGGTATTGTGACTTGCAGAGGATTACTTGGGTAAAATCCACACTGAAGTGTATTATTCATGATGTTGGAGGCTCTTGATAACAAGGAAATATGCAAAAGATTAGGGAGGATTTTGTTGTGGATTTGCATGTACTGTTGTCCTCAATTTCTTGTTTGATTGTCTCTGCACCATTTGCAGGAGGCTGAAAGCAATCGCCTGTGTCGACGACTACAGCTTAAGGACATGATTCCTGCAGAGATGCAGAGGTTCACCAAGTACCCCTTACTGATGGACAACATTGCCAAGTACACAGGTATCCTCTTCCTTCGTGCACCACCGTCTCCAATAGTCTATTTGATATAAATTAAAGTAAAATTAACACTTATTTTACACAATACTTAATCAAAAAAATATTTAACAACAAAATTAACAAAGCTGTTTGATTGATCAGCCTGGCTAGTATATTACTCATCTCAATGGCTATGTTTGAGATTGACATTCATGTTTACTAACAAGAATGACTCCTGTGCACTTAACAGGCGTTTTTCTCATTCTCAAACTCTTGTTTTCTTCATTTTCCATAACCCGTGAGCGGTTGTCATTCCTAACAGCAGTGATTCACAGCAATAATTTATTCTTGATTCTTTCACCTCATGCCATAGGCATGTCAGTGATGTGACAGCTAGTTGTGGACTGGATCAACCAAACCCACTCAAAATTCAGTTGTGAGTCCTAATATTTTTTTAAGGAAGTTACTTCAGTCATTAAATGCAGCTGACCTTCTCAACACAACCATTATCAACATCGATGATTATAAGAAATCCAGAAATCAGCATATTCAAATGATTTCTGAAGGATCTGAAGGGGGGTTTGTCCTTAAGGTACATGGTCTTTTTTATTTTCCATAAAATTTTCCACGGACCCCATCACCACCTTGCGGTCTCAACACAACTGCGTTTCCTGCCTGAATGCAAAACATTAGTACATTTAACTATGCCAGCTCGTAAATCCCTATTATTATTATTATTCCAAGAGCCGGATACTTTTAAATTGTCTCTCACATTATTTGGCAGACGTGTTAAATTGTGTCTCTCTTGGCATTGTGAGAGGCAGGCAATACATGTAAAGTATAACTAGCGATTAAGGAGGGGGTGATTCTCCTTATATTCATCTGAGCTTGGCAATAGTCTCAGTGGTGGGCACTAGAGGAAATAGAGGGCACTTGGCTGGCCAGGATGTTCTTAAAGAATTTATTAGTCTCTTCTTGAAACGTGTGTGCATGTACGTTATGTATCTTTCTTACCGACAGATGAGTCAGAGGAGAAAGTCAAAGTGAGACGAGCAGCCGAATGCTGTCGACAGATTCTCAACCACGTCAACCAGTCTGTGAAGGAGTCCGAGAATAAACAGGTAAGCAGTCGAGCTACCCCCCCTCTCTCTCTCTCCTCGCTCTCTCTCGCTCTCTCTCTCTCAGCAGACAGCCCAAGGAAGGCAGATTTTGTAGCCTGAGGTCCGCTCAGAGGAAGGACTGGAATACCAAAACTTAATGAATGTCAATACTCATCTATTGGTTGAACGCATCGGAGTCCTCTTACATCAGCCCTGAAACTGCTCTTAGAGTAGAAACAGGGATCTAACTTTCTGTATACCGCTGGAGATTATTAATAAGGAAATTCATAAAAAAATCTAATCTTTTCCCACGTCTACAGTGTATTTCTAAATGATTGCAATTCTCAAGTTTTTTTGTGTCTAGAATCAGTATCATAAAAGGTCAGCCAATGTTAATTGATTATGCAGCATAAATAAATATACATTGTTTATGTCCCACAGAGACTGGAAGACTACCAGAGACGGCTGGACCTCTCTTCCCTCAAGCAGAGCGAGAACCCCATGATCTCAGAGTTTAAAGTAAGTACTAATCATACAAATTATTCTAGGATCATTCCTGGAGAACTGTATTTGAAGAAGAGATAATAGTAGGTTATTCCACCTGATTTAGTTGTTATGCAAATCAGCATTAATCACATTTCATGTGTATGAAATGTATTTTTTAGTAAAACAGCATCTTGAGGAGCTGAAATCAAGTCTTGTTAAAGTATTTATTCAGACCAAAAAAAATTGATATTTTTCTTGCCATGTCTGATCCATTTAGTATTTAAAAAAAATCTTGAAACTTTGAAATTTGTATCTATTCAATCCAAACCCCATTCATATATAGTTTGAAATCATCACTGTAACAACTTAATTTACTACTACTATTATAGCGTTTAATAATCTGTCTGAAAATATGAATCCAGTTTTAAAATGTAATTAATACGTCAGTCCACATAAGAATCAGATTTTTAAAGCAAATCTAAATGGGTTGCTGTGTGAACAAATCTAGTGAGTCCTTTCTAGTAACAACTGGGATTTTAAGGATGCTAGGTACTCATTCATTTATTGTCACACAGAACCTGGATCTCACTAAACGAAAGATGGTCCATGAGGGTCCTCTGTCCTGGAAGATTAACAAAGACAAAACTATTGGTAAGCCACTGCTCTTAAACGTCCCAAGAGCTGTTTTCTGATGATTGAATAATAACACTGGTGTCTGTTTTTGTGTCAGAGCTATATACTTTACTCCTGGAAGACATCCTGGTGCTGCTGCAGAAGCAGGACGAGCGTCTTATTCTCAGGTGTCAAAGTAAGAACCTCGCAGGAACGGCTGACACCAAACACATATTCAGTCCCATCATCAAGCTCAGCACTGTGTTGGTGCGCTCGGTGGCAACAGGTGAGCGTCTGCATTCTCATTTGTCAACATGTATATTTGAAGAATTAATCCTCATAGGTTTCCTTTATTTCCCCAAACAGATAACAGATCATTTTTTGTGATCTCCATGTCCAAAAACGGAGCTCAGATCTACGAGCTGATGGCCCAAACAGTGTCCGAGCAGAGAATGTAAGTTGTGGCCACTTCTTTCCTTCTGATGTTTCTGAAAGCCTTTTATAGAGTTTATAGAGATGAGTTTATTCTCTGTCTTTTATACCAGGTGGCAAGGGCAGATTGCTCAGAGGGCAGAAGTTATGAACGCCAAACCCCACAGCGTCATTCCTTTGCCTCAGCACGAGTGAGTCCCTCACTACTTTCTACTGATCTCAGCTTGGTTAACATTACTAAAGTGTTTGTACTTACCGGCCTGTGACCTACGGCATGAGTTGTCGCTTTACTGCCATTCCCTTGTAAAGTGTCCATTGGACTAGTGCTGATAGGCCATGATATCGTGATATCAGATACATGTACAATATATGTATACAATAACATTACGATGTCCAGCAATCAATTTAAATAGTACACATAGGGTTTAATTTGTCGTTTAATGAGATTTAATTAATGTTATTAGAATAAATACATAAATCTGAGTCATTTACATGTGTACTCTAATGGTCTAGTGGTAGAACTTTTTCCTAAGCGTGTCAGAGGTTCAGGGTTCTAATCCGCACTCGTATAGTGTTTTTTTTCTCATCAAAACCGTATATGTTCATCAGTGGTTGTATATGAAGCAGGGACACGTTTGTGTGCATTTTGTTGTGATTTCACTGGAACGAATAGAATCTCTGCAACGGATTGAAGCGCACGTCCGTATGAAGACTGCGTGATCCACAAGAGGACACTGTTATCCGCACCATTGATCGCAGCGGCAACGAGCACTTTGATCACTTGATTTAAAAAAACAACGCAATTTCAGCAATAGTTTCCCTCTTATTTATGAAATGAATGCTCTGCTAGTTAACTGGAGATGCTTTATTTATTTGTATTGGTACATCTGTGCCGCGAGATGTTTTAAAAAGTGGTGGTGACAATATCGACCCTGGCAAAAAGTGGTGGGGACATGTCCCACCCGCAAATTACCGGTACGTCTATGGGTTTGAGACTTCTTCACCGGCATAACTCTCGTGCAAAGTTTGCACATTGCTCGTGTGATATCCACTGGCTTGCCTTAAAACGGAAATATTTCCAATTGCGACGTGATTGACAAGTCTATCTTTGCTTGCAAAATGATGGACAATGACTCATATTTTGTGCCCATCATTTTCTGTGATAATAAGTAAATAATTAAATAAATGCTTAAATAAAGAAGTAAAATAATGTATATAGTAAATATGGTAAATATAGTAAAAAACTGACAATATTGTGTATCAGCAATTTCACCCAACACTACGATGTGCACTTCAAAATCTTGGCAGAAGAATTATGTAATCCGGATATTTTACTATGAATTGGAGCATACTGTTTTCATGTACTGGTTTATCACTCCTACTATATAGCAAACTTTCTTGGGTTCAAATCTTTTTGTTATAGTGGAAATTACATTAAAACATGACGTCATCATTTTTTTAACTGATACATGTTCACCTAAATATTAAAATGGTTTATGATAATTCTTTGTTTAGATTATCATAGTTATAGATATACATGGTTATATAAATGGAATTATGTACAGCATTTTTATGTTGGATTTTCATAGTTTTAAGATCTGGGACTGGGACAAGAGTAACAATAAAATCTATACACACAAGTCATATAAGAAAAGTAGTAACTATAAATGATGAAGGCATGTAGCTTACATAACCGTTCAACTGTGTTCTAGTGGCGACAGAGACGGTGTTGAGTTAAGCAAGTTCAGCAAAGCCTCTGAACGAATCTCCACAGGAAGCATCCAGTCCACAGGTAGCTGTGCATGTACAAACGCTCCTCTGATTGTAGAAGTGTTGATTGCCACCATACTCAACTCGAGCCTTCGTCATCTGTCCTCAGAGAAAGACAGTGAATTTTCACCCTCGGCAGCCCTGCGGGACTGTGTCCCGGACGCCAACCCTGGGGAAGAGGACCATGTCTCGAGAGCCGGCAGAGATGGCTCGTATCTGGACTCCGTACTCTTGAACGGCAGGGACGCAGACTCTCTATCCTGTTCATCTAAAGCAGACGAGGCCCTTAAAACCTGTAAGACTCCGTTTGAACTGCATTAGCTTACGTACATATCACTTTCTTATCATGCTTTATCTTTGGTAACTTGGAATAATTTACATAATAATGAATTGTGATTGCCAAACATCTTACCGATGCCAGATACCATGAGTTAAGGCTACTGTGAGCATTTGTTTTGGCTGCTTCTCAGCATTGAGAGGCTGTTGTCTGTGTGCCTGCCAACTCAAGAAAATGACAATTCAGCCTCTATTGATTAAAACAACTCCAGAAAAGGCTTATTTATTTTCCAAGTGTCTTTTAATTAGTTTAGTATCTAACAATAAAAGATCTTCTGTACTTGTGCTTCCCTAATGGGAATCACTTCTGCTGAAAACAACAAATATGTAAACTTCGAAAAGTTTGTTTCAGTGAAGCGTGGACTAACAATGAGCAATAAATTCTTACTGCATAGATTAACATTTTTATTAACTAACATTAACAAAAGTTAGTGTTGTTCACAGTGCATTAACTAATGTTTACACATGATACCTTATTGTAAAGTGTTACCAAAAAACACACTGAATTCTTCTGTCATCACATAGTCCCTGATAGCCCGGTGTGCCATATTACATGCTCTAATATTTTCCAATAAAGCCATAGATAGGTGGCTATCTAATCTAATCGGGAATCGTTTATTCCCTTTTTCTTTCTTTTTTTTTTTGTTAAAGGGGTAGTCCGTCCCAAAATGTTAATAGCTAAACAGTTTTGGTTCCTATTGACTTAAATAGGACATGAAGTATGGACAAAAAATACAATGAAAGTGAATGGAAACCAAAATTCTAATCTTTGTGTTATAAATGGGCTCTCAATATCACACTTGTCTTGAATGTTGTGTTAGCGTCTTCATTTCAGGTTGTAGTGTATTATTTATTAAGGTGATCATGTTTTTCAGTGGCGGCTCTGAAGCAGGTGCTGGTGACTCAGCTGATGGCTCAGGATGAGGGTGAGCGATTGGGCCGATCGGCTGGCAGTCGTCTCCTCAGGACCACCTCTCTACGCACGCCGGTGGAGCACAGCTCTGCTCGCTCCCCTAGTCGAGCTCAGGACTACACTTCTGGAGACACGGGCTTCTACGAGTGCGCAGAAGACTACGGTGAGTGTTCGACCAAATAAATGAAATTCTGGCTTGTTAGACTTGGAGACGTTATGCATTTATCATCAGTAAATGAAAAAAAAAAAGAAGTAAAATGGTGTAGTAGTGCACCTGCTCCGACATCCAGGTGACCCGGCTAATTGTAGTTGTGCTTTTTAGCAGCCTACCTGGTTCTCGAGGGGTACGGCGGCTCAGGCGAGAGCAGTACAGATGATGATATTCAGGTCGGGAGAAAGGAGCCGAGTTTGGCCCACAGCTGTGCTGCTGACTCGGGCATCAGTCTCAAGTTCTCCTCGCCCTCCTCGGGCAGCACGTCTCGCCTCAGCAGACAGGTCCTCTCACATCTTCGCTGCCTGCAGGCCAACCTCAACCACCTCAAGGTCTGTCTGCTCTCAGCCGTCTCTGAATTTAAAGCCTTCATGATGTATCAAATATTCACAATATACTCTTTATTATTTTACGATATAAAACATTGTGATCTTGATGATTTTAATACGCTTTTCAAGGCCGTTACATTTCTTATAGTCAGACTAGTTTTGTGATCCTTGTTTTGCGACTTGCTAGTTACTGGCATCAATTTTATTAAATTTTTTGTGCTTTTATTTTTTATAGTCAGTTTTTATATGATCCACCATTACTGCAATGGCAATTATTTTTGTCTAATAACTGATCTTAAATTATTAGTTTTATTCTGTTATATATAAACAAAGTATAATATATATTGTGTAATATTAAAGGTGCTTTATGGAGTTTTTCTACTAAAATGAATCCATTTTTTATTACCTGTGTGTGAAGGGGTTGTAATCTCACAATAAAATGATCCACTTGGCGGGTTTTGCTATTACCTCTGAAAGCAAGTATTCCTATTCTATGTGATGCTCCGGGTCGGATTTGCCAAGAAATCCAGTGACGTGACTGAGACCTGCATGCGCGCTCCCGAGCGTCTCGCCTCTCGCCTCGTCTACTGACTTTGCACTCAACAGCGACGACACTGCAATTTTATGACATGGAGTCTGCTAATACTAGGAAACGACTAGCACAACACAGACTCCAACACAAACTCCACATAATAATAAAAAACAAAAGAAAGCACGCGCACAAGCTCTCGATTGTAAACGTATTGGTTGCTATCTGAAACATCACCGCTAGATGCCGCTGAAAACTCCATACAGCACCTTTAATAACAACAATTTGTTAAATAGTTAAACGATAATTATGAATAGATATAAATAATCATCAATTTATTGTTGTTATTGATTTATTAAAAGTAATTACTCTCAACACTCAACAAACCTAGCCAGTTCAGATATTTCATGTGTTCTAGCTCAATCACACCTGGTGCAACTAATGAAGCCCTTGATTAATTGCATCAGGTGTGCTTGAGACGACACCTGTTTTGCAGATTTGTGCTGTGAGGGATTCTATTCAGGGGGTTGAATAATTTTGAGACTGCAGAAGTCATTAAACATTGCTCATTCATTTTGAGTAAACCCATTTAAACATTTCAATTACTTTTGTTTGATTTGTTCATTGCAAACAGGTGAAAGGCTGTAAATGTTAATAAACCTGATTTGCAACGGGGTTTGAATAATTATAATTGCAACTGTATTATTCTATATATATATTCACACACACACACACACACACACACACACAGCAAATGCTACAAATAAGTAGGATTTTAATAAATTAGTTTTTTTTTTTTTTTTTTTTTAAAGGCTGGGCTTTATTATCCAGCCCAGAGAGGACTGATGTGTGGTTGAGTTAGTAAAAATTTGACTAATATCTTTGTAATGTTTTTCAGGAGATGGAAACAAAGTATTATAATCTACTCCGCCAAAGGCCTGTTGGGTCAGCCGCAGATGCGGACGAAAGCAGAGGTACTGCCAATACATTGACCGCTAAACATTTTTTTTAAATCAAACGATCATTGGCATTGCGCTCTGTTTCAGGATTATTCCATCATTACTCTCTGACTTCTTCCTCCCACAGATAAGAAATAGAGTGGCAGAAGTTCCCGGCTCCTGTGATGACGGGGGCATCGTTTCTATCCGTAACATGCTCCGCACAAGCCTGTCTTCCTCACTGCTGAACACCTCCATCCAAAAATGAGGGGAATATTCTAACAAGGCCTCTTGCTTCTGTCAGCACTCGTCAATTAGGGAAGACGGACTGTCTCCTCTCAACCTTACCTGTCCCGAGTACATGTCCTCATTCCAGCAAACGTGGGCAGCCCAGTCCTCTCCTTTCCCCTGCAGACCTAGATAGAGAACGGAGAACTTTACCAAATTGTACAAAGCTGTGTGTTTAAAATATATATGTAAGAAACACAAGTTGAGAGAGGATTTTTTTTTAAACTAATGTATTACGTTTTTTTCTTCCTTTATTAAATCCCAAGATGTATTTATTTTTCTTTTTAGTGTTTTCCATGTTTATCGCATGCTTTTGGCTGTTGAAACTCTTAAGCCGTCTGTTGCTGTAGGCTTCAGTATGACTGAACAGGGCGAGTGCTTCAGAATTCAGACTCTTTTCTCCTCCTACAAAAATTTTTTTTGCGTGGAAGCCCAAGTCTGTGCAGTACATGAAGAGAAGTTTTTGCTCAAGGCCTCTCTCAGTTCCTCCAGCCAGCTGACATTCCTCCTAGAGCCCTGGACTCATTCATTTGCCCCAGAGACCCTCCTGCTGAGATGAAGAGTGGATGGAGCTCAGGCTCTCCTGGTCTGCAGCTAAATTATGATGACCGCAAAAAGAGAAGGATTACCATCAAAATGGAAAGTGATGCAAAACCTGGAAATAAAGATGCAATGACAAAACCTCTGTACTGATCAATTTGGCTTCATTTTTTAAATACAGGCACTGGATGAGTATTATGAGAACAGGTGCTGGAATTCTCATGAGCTAGAATGGTAATTCTAGTAGCTTGTCAATCAAAACTACATACGCATATTGTTTGAAACCAACAGTCCAGCACTCTTAAAAATAAAAGTTCCAAAATGGAGTTTTTGAAGTGATGCCATCGAGAAACCATTTTGGGTTCCCCAAAAAAACTTTCAGTGAAAAGATCTTAAAATAACCATTTTTCTTTTTAGGCACAGTAACATTAGCGAAAGCAGGCAAAATTTGGTGGACAAAAAAAGCATCCTTTGTTTCAGTTGTGTATATTTAAGTTACATTTCCCCTATTCTTGTCAGTATTGTATAGATCTAGATGACTTGTGGACATGCCTGTCATGTGTCATGAGACACAAGAGAACCAATGCCATTTCTCAAAGCTGATGTATGCCTTAGCTGGTGGAGAACTGGTCAAGCTGGTCATTATCTGGTCCAAGCTGGTGTTTCTGGTGGACCAACTTGGCATTAGCTGGTGGAGATCTGGTCAAGCTGGTCCACCAGATCAGCTAAGTTGGCCATTAGCTGATTCAAGCTGGTTGTGGTGGAGGACCAGCTTAAACGAGTGTGGACGAGCTACCAGCTTGAGTTGGTTTTTCCAGTGGGTAGTGATGCATAATTAATCTGGTTTACAAACTAACCTTGCTCAACATGACAAAATCATGTTTAAAGTTTAACAAACTTCTATTCGATGCGAAATCTCCTGCAAAATTCCAGATTGCGTGGATTCCTATTGAAATGACTGCATTTCCTTACAACAATTTGCTGAAAATGGTAAATGTGGCCACACTTTTAGTGTGAAGAACATTTGATAATCTAAATAACTTTTTTTCTAATGGAAAAGTTTCATGGATGTTAAAAAATTTAATGGAATCATAGATCCCAATAAACACCGGAAATCACTGTTTCGTTTAAAATGTTTGATGTCCAGTAGTGTTGTCCAAATATCTGTCGTGCTTGTCCTTTAATATGGGCAAATGCATCTGGAAAAAAAAGATCTTATGTCAAAGTTTTGTAGTTTTTCTCTCTCTCTCTTTCTCTCAAGACAGGGAGCTTTTTAGCATTACTAAATGGAAGGTGAACTTAATTAATGCTCTAATTATGTGTTGCCACAGATAACGATTGGACATTTTTATTTTTTGCTGTTGAAGTCGTGCAGGCCTGTCTCGTAAACCAGCAAAATGAGTTGTGTTTCCTGACAAGCGTTATCGTTATTCCTCACCAAGAGTACATAAAATGGGTACAAATTAAATTGTACTGTCATCATTCACACTTACAAAGTTTTATGATCAATACCAATTTGCTTCCGCCGGGATTCTTTACTTGTCACGCCCAGTGTGTAAATTATACACCGCCTTTTTCAGTGCGATTAAACTTCAGCACTTTGTATTAATGATTTTGGAACACGTGTGTCGCGGTTTGTCTTGTAGGCTACCGCGCAAGTTGTCTTTTGTCACCGCTAGAACGCTTGTATTTTGTATATTATTTGTGTTGGCTAAGTAAATCTGTAATAATGTGATATATTATGAGTGAACATAACTTGGTATTTAATGTAGGCTGCTGATCTAAACAGTAAGCAGCCCATTTCTTAGCTTACTGTTACTATGGTTACATCTTCAGGTGATTGCATGTAGCACTGCACTATATGAAAATACTAGGGGAGTAAATCAGATGTTTCATCACGATGCGATTCGCTTCGCCAGCGATAAGATATTTGAAACATGGCGCGATACAGTTCCGATTTGATTATTCAGGGTCTTGCGCTATCAATATTACAATATTATTTTCGTTTTACTCAACCATTTACATTCTTATAAATGCCAACAAAACATAACAGGGGCATTAATTGAGCTGAGCATAATATACATTTCGGTTAGGCTATTATAGAAAAATAACGGTCAAGAAAGTCTTTCAGTATTTTATTTTCTCTAAAATGTGCAAATATTATTCCCATTGGGACAGAACTACTACACAACAAAATCATCTGTAGCCTATGGCTATTAGAAACATTAGCGTCTATTATTTTATTTTTTTTTGTAATCTGCAACGGTAATACAAAGTTGCCCTATAGTGTTATAAATGTAGGCTACATGGCCTTTTTTTCTTCTTTTTTTTTTACTTGTGAAAAAGGTCCATTGACTCAAGTTTTCTAATACGCATATGTTATAGGCCTATCTTATAAATAAAGTATAGCCTGATATCGTTGTTTTTTTACTTGTTGCATCGATGGACATAAGGCTACAGTCATTTTATCGATATAGATCATATCAATCTGATAGTTTTATTATGAATTAAGATTAATTATAGGCTAGGCTACTGTGTTTAACTTGCTTCGGGTAATTTCGAGTCACCCCAGCTCATCCGTTTTCAGTAAAAACTGCGAGTTCTCCACTAGTAGCCTATAGGCCTTAAAACGACATTGGGGTGGTGTTCATGCGTTCATAAATACAACCATTCCGACACCGTTTGTTTAACTGTCGACAATGAACAACAGTGAAATAGTTGTATGCTGTAAACATCCAGATTAACAGCAGAACCCATATAATTCATTTATTCTGTTCTTTGCTTGAGAAACATTCAGCATCATGATATAGGCTAAATAACCAAGTATGCACCAAATCTGTTGTTGATTGTACAGTGACAGGCCAGTAGAGGGCAGATAGTGCTTGTTGTCTGTCTGGAGACTGTGAATACCCATAGGTCCTGCAGTGACATCAATGCTCTGGGTTTAACAATGCCTCTTTAGGTTAGCCATGCAGATACAGAGCAGAGCAAGTGATTAAAACAAAAACTCCTGTTAAGCTCACTCAGTCAGTCCTCCTCAGGCATTGCTCATTATCACGACACTTGTTGCAAATCGTTAAAAAAAGAACAAGAAAAAGCGGTTCCTTTAACCATGCTCTTGCATACATCAGTAGTACTCATTCAAATGAATCACAGAGCTCACTTGTAGACTCAGTCAAGTTTCCCCTCAGCACTTTTAGTGAGAAAGCAGTTGCCTTTTTGCACTGAATGTGTCCTCTGTGGTACAATGTCCTCTGCGTTTCACCCTTAAGACACTGTGCAGTTAAGTTCAGAGCCAGCAGGGTAATTGGTCTCAGTCTCCACACGCACCTGTCAATTATCTAATTGAAGAGCTTAGGGGGGGGGGGGGGGGGGCAAGAAGAAGGGCAAACTGTGGTGTCACATCACATCTCTCGCAATCTCTTGGGTCACTAGACCAACTCAAAGAGCATTCCTGTTTCCATAATCTCTGTTCCACACACTTCAGGGCAGTGTGCATGATTACAATAACTAAAACTATTGAAAATGATTGAATGACATTGATTAGTTTGGTATGGCTTTACGAAGATCTAAAAAGTGCTCAGGTTGTACAATGAAGATACTTGGGGTTCAAAAGTCTGATACCATTCGTGAAAATGCTCCTTTTTTGCATTCTAATACTAATTTGATTGAATATATATTATCAGGATAACAATTTTAGTGAGTATTAAAGTTGGCATGAAACCAAAGTTGTGATGGAAGCAAAAACTCCTGACCTTTTTCCCCCCAACCTTTTAGTGGACATGATAAATGTCTCGGATGTGATTTTATTTGATCGGTGAACAGTGAAAAGTGCAGAATCTTGATTAACATTTCCAGGTTTCAGTAGCTACATTTTCAGCGTGGTCTCAGACTCCCTCTGTGATTTATTCCCAATATTAATTATTCCCACTGGCTTGTCTTTCTGAAGACCTGCCTAAAGAGCTATTTTCGTTTTGACAACTCGCAGAAAAGATGATGATTATCTGTAGGCTACATAAGCTGTTGTTGTTTAAATATAGCCTACCACTATATATCGTTGTTGTCTTTACGCTGGGTTGAGAATTTGACATGCCAAGATAAAGTCTTTTTAATTTGCATAATTCTGCTGTATGGATTTAAACAAGGAAAATGTCGATACAGTTGACCTTACAGAGTAGCCCACCATGATCATAGTTCTGCAGTCAGAGGCACATTCGCGCGTGAGATTGATTAGCTCATTCATTACCCATGTTTTGACACATTCATTAAGGTACATAATCATAGTTATTTTCCACTTGACATGATGCGATACCCATATTGTAATATTAAAAGTAGGTAACTCATCCTAACAAAAAGCACAGTTTGTTGATAGGCAAGCACGGCAGTTTAAAGTCACCCTGAATGATTTTCAGAGTAGGCCCCGCCACGAATAAAAATGCATGCTTGTTTGCATAAACCTATTTATTGTCTTTTGAGACGTCTTAGTTGGACAAAGACGGCTTTTTTAAATAGTAAAGTGAAGACAATAAGCTATAAACCTCTTAAGCTTATGATCACGTAACATGGCAGCGAAGAGAGAAGCAAGGAGAGGTTACGAGTCCCCCGTAGGATGCCAGTGTTTGATTATGACCTCACTTCCACCCCTCGATGAGTAATGAACCTCTCCGCTCATATTGACTCGTCTAAATGGAACGTTACCCCTCGGCATTTAGTCTCACTGGAACAGCACTCAGCTGCTTTTAATTACAAAGGTGAACAAACCTGGTTTAATATAGAACGAATTAACACGCCCCCTCAATTATTATTCAAACCGCTCCGAGACGCACACACAAATTAGTGTGAGTGACATTCGTGCTACAGTAATGGATGAATGAAGTCATGCAATAATGTTTTCCACAAGACCTCAGAAATGCGATTTAGGAGTTTAATGTTAATGATGCAATACTGTACTACAACTTGCATTGCATTGATATGCAAATCAATGTTGTCATTGAAACAACTGAGTTCACTGCATACCGCAAATACGTTCACACAGTGTTCGGTGACAAACATACAGGATGACTGACATCTGATTTACTCCCCAAGTATTTTCATATAGTGCTACATACGCAATCACTTGAAAGATGTAACCATTTAAACGGTAAACAGGCGACTGATGCACAAAGCAGGTTTTTCTTCTTCTTTTTTAAAACAGTATTTTACAGCTACTGTATGAACGATTAATTGATGTCAATCGTGAAGGGTGATAGTGCAGAGAGTTTTCTTCCTGGATGAAAGGGTCTGTCTGACATGAAATGCATTTTGTGAACAAAATATTAATTTCATGAATGTAGGCTGCGAAATGGAATGTAGGCTACTAAAACATTTCTTGATCAAAATAGGCAGTTTGGGATGCAGGCAGATTCTTTCGTTAATGAAATTAGCCACCATTTAAAAACTCATAATTCCAAGAAAATAGTCTGAATTGTGAGATATAAATTGCAATTCAGAGGGGAAAAAGGTGAGATGTAAACTCAGAATTTCTAGAATTACGAGATGTTAAAAAAGTATGAATTATAAAACATTTCATTCACAATTCTGCCGACCACAAAAAAAGGTCAGAATTGCTAAATATTACCTCAGAATTGTGAGATATTAACTTGATATTGTGAGAAATAAAGTCAGTATTGTTCAAAACTGGCAATTTTGAGAAAGTCAATCTGAATTCCAAGATATTAACTCAAAATTCTGAGAATAGAATGACAAGAAATAAAGTTAGAATCTTGAGAGAAAACATTTAAATTACCTTTTTTTTATTCAAACAAGCTTCTGAAAATGCGGTTGTGAGTCCTGATGATTTAATGAATTTACTAGAATGCGGTCGTCACTGTCGTAAACTGTGAACATGACCGTATTAAGCACTCAAAAACAGGACTGACAACCGTATTCTGCTGCAGTGTGAACGTGGCCTCTAATACAGGACTATGGCAAATGTGCAAAGCAATCGATCAGCACTGACAACAGACTACCACTGAGTAAAGACTGTTGGAGTCTCAATGCGATAAGCTTCACGGCCCCTCTCCTCCCACTCTCATTGTGTTCGTATCTCCGTGTCCTGTCCACAGGGAGCGCTCCGCTCAGCTCAAGTTCATATACGGATGGTGCCCCATAAATTTCAGCAGCTTTTTCTCCTGTAGGGTGTCAACAACATTGATGTACTTATCGAGCTGTTGGTTGAGATGGAGTTGAAGGCGGGAGGGGGTTTAACCACGGTCTCATTACCATGGTGAGCAATCCGACATGTCTGCTTCATCATCCTGGACCTCCTGTGTGGATCGTTCGTCTGAGAGACAGGCATGCCAGGAATGACCCTGGTATGTTCAGGGGCCCGGTGCCCTTTCTTTGGCTGCAAAAGCAGGGAGAGAAATGAAAGACACTTCCATCTCCTCCTGAGACACTATCGGATCCCTGAAGCCTGTTTAATTATGATGGAGGCGGAGCCTGGGTGCTTTGAGTGTGAGATCAGAGAAGATGAGAGGAGTCATTCTATAGGGTCCCATGCAGCAAGGGATGTTTCAGGAACATCCTGGTCATGATTTGGCACTTTGGTCGTTTATGGAACAATACAGTCCATTCACTGACCGCTGACACAAAATTTGAAAGCATTTGTGAAAATCACAAGCTTCATTCAGATTACAACAAAGTTTCGGGTTGCACAAGGTTTTATCACTTTGCCAACTAATGTTTACAAGCTTGTGAGTGGCAAATTAGACGAGATTATAATAGCAAAAGTTTGCCATGCTAGTGGCATCAAATCATTGAAAGACATTCAGAGTTTTGTTTGAGGCAATTACACACACACACACACACACACACACACACACACACACACACACACACACACACACACACACAAAGTATGTATATTTATATGTAAATATATATTTACAAAACATATTTATAATATATCTCTGTATTTGTCATACATTAACAATATATTTAAACAATATATTAAACCACTTCTCAAGTGTTATAATTGAACTACTATTATAGTTTTTATTTTTTATATTTTCCATTTTAGTTTTAATTAAGTTATAGTGATTTTGTGGCGTGTTTTTAGTTGGGTAACAATTTATTAAAAGGTTTCATTATAGTTAACATGAGTTAACTACATTTTAATTTCAGCTGAAGACCCATAATTGCTATTGTAAAATGTTGCCATTTAAAAAAAATTATTTATGAATTTTTATTTCAGTTTAAGTTTTAGTTGTTTTAGTACATCAAGTTAAACTAAATTCAAATGAGAAATATTGACTTTGCTTTATTGAATTTGTCATGTCTCTTATACATCTCTGTTTAAGTGAGCACTTCTTGGCCAGAATAGCAGTGTCGACCAAACTATATGCCATAGGCGATCAGTAGAGTTATATCACAGGTGATTTTTATTCATAGACTGGCCAAAAGGTGAGGTTTTTGATATGACAGTGGTATTGCTAACAAATGATACATGTGTTTCTGCCACTGTTTATCCATTTGAAAAGCTTGCCCAGCAGTGAGATAAGAGGAGTTGGAATGTCTGTTTGGGAATGTTGAATTGTTTGTAGGTGACAAAAAAGGTCGGGTGATTTATTCTATCTGAAACACTGTCACAGCATTCTGATCAATACGCTCCCATGCTAATGTCAGCGTGAGGAGACAGTCCTCACTACAAGTAGCAGGTGGATAACAAAAGCCTGACTGGAATTAAAATGACTTTTGTTCTGTTGTCTGTTACCTTTGCAGGTCAAATTCAATACGGAGCCCTTCTAAAGAGGCATTCAGACATCCTGCTGTCCACTTTAATGTATCTGATAGCCTCCTGGCTTCTTGAGTAAAAGGGCATCTGTTCGCCAGAAATCTGTTTGCCTGTCTTCCGACGGAAAAGTTCATTGTGGTTTTTACGTACAATTATAAAAGGGATACAAAATCACAGGCTTAGTGAATAATGAACAGGTTCACTTGTTCCCCACATATTGTAGACAAAATGACACTGAAGTTCAACACGTAGAAGGTCCTATTTTGGGTAGTGGTGGATGTAGTTTTATTTTCAATTCTGTTAGTTTAACAAGGGATAAATTGATGGCTCCCCCATTCAAAGTGTGTCATTACAAATGCTTGCACGGTTAATTCAATCCTCTTGAGAGAGAGAGAGAGAGAAAAAGGCTGTTTACTCTGTTTAGCCCTTTAATAAAGTCTGCGTTTTTGACTGACACCTTAACCTGTTAGCCTTCAGCGCCACTTTTGAAAAATCCCCAGAAATAGCATACCCAACCTAAAAAAGATTCAATTAATTTACCCTTTGTCCTAAAAGCTCAAGTATGGTCTCATTTGAAAGCTGACACCTGCCACTTTATTGGAAATGTAGAATGAATTATTGTCATAATGAAAAAAAAATTATGAATAGCTTCAAAGTTGTGTAAGTTATTAGAAATTTATTTTTATGAAACATCTTCATGAAAATTAAATTGAAGTTGGCCCGTCAGCACTCTAGAAATGCACTCCAGCTAAAGACACATGTCTGACCATGTTATATTTAAAATTTGAAGGTGATAAGTCTAAAACTCTGTATTTTGTTAAATGTTTTTCAAGATCATCTCAAATGACTTTATTTTGAATTGACTCTAAAATGCAAACTTGTGTTTATTGTCATCTATTAGCATCTATTCAGTCTATTGTCTCTATTGTTTTGTGGTGCAAACGAGCCCCATTCAGTGTCACTCTCTCCTGCACACATTTACACCTTTCCAGCCGGCTTATGGCCATAAATATTATTTTCCTTTGTCTCCATTATAATCGCTAACGACTGGCTAATCACGGTGTTTCACCCCCTAATTTCTTTCATAATCTTCACTTCACATTTGAAACTGTATCAAATGCCTTTCTTAAATAAAGAAATATTTCAGTAAGCATTCCGATTTAGAAAAAAAATCATAAAAAATAACAGCTAGATGGCAGGTGCAACTAGAGAGCTAGCTAGCATGTTAGCTTAGCACACCATCAATACACGACAATTTATGAGATTAAAAACCTGTTTGTGCTCCAAACTTACTTTATAGTGCAAGTCGAGTGTTTTAAATAATCTTCTATGAGCTTATTTGGCTTCAGAAAAGAAAATCAGACAGAAAATATTTATATATATATATATATATATATATATATATAAAAAACCCGCCACCCCGGTGCCTTTAGGGTTCCTGTGCACAACAGGCAATAACGTAACTCCGCTTTGACTGTCGAGAAGAAGTCTGCTTTAGAGCTTGCATCAGTGTGGGATCTGCAAAAGTACACATCGAGGGCACATATCAACCACAAAGTATGAGTGAGCACCCTTCTGAAACCTAAAATGAAAAATTAGACACCCTACAGTCTCATGGACTTAACGGACACATGAAATCAGCAGCCATTGTAAGTACACAACACCGAAAATTCCTATGAAGTGTGGTATATATATTCATTGAAATTACTGTACTTTAAAACACTTGTTTAAAAGAAAAAAACACATATACATAGTATAAAACACTAGATGGCACAATATACCTATTTTTAATAGAGTCTTTCTGCCCCCCTCCCCACACACACAGACAGGGGGGGCTGTCTGTGTGTGTGCCCTCCCTCCCCTCACCACACAGACACACACAATGGGGGGGGGGGGGCTGTCTGTGTGTGTGCCCTCCCCTCTCCACACACACACACACACACTCACTCACACACACAGAATGGCAGGGGGAACTCTGTCAGAGAGAGACAAAACCACATTCAAACCAAAATATCTGACTTCCTGTTGGTCGGAGCTAATGACTGTAAATAAGAAAGTTGTCCGGCTCGATGTGCACAATATACATGCCAAGTTGTGTTACTGTAGGTAAAACTAACCCCCCACTTTTGTCAAAAGCATCTTGAAAGTAACACACTTCTTGCTGCCAGTTGTTGGCGCTATAACTTTGACTCACATTAGTTACATCCATGTGATGGGCCTCTTACAGCGAGCACAATGCTGAAGTTTCATCAAGATCAATTAATGTATGAAGACGTTATAACACATCGTGTTTCTCTTTTCTCGCCATAAATTTGTTTCCTCGCCACAGCCAAACCGTTCGAGATATCAAAAAGCCATCCGCAATTTAGCATCCTCAATGTCTTGACTTCATGCTGACCGAGTTTGGTGAAGATCAAATTAAATTTCTTGGAGGAGTATATAAAATTCCAGGGGCGTGCGTTTTCATACAACCCATAATAGCCGACTTCCTGTAGGGCTGGCGTAAAACTTAGAGCACGAAAGTTGTTCGGCCCGATGACTGGCAAAATTCCCATCAAATCACATTCAAACCAAAATATCTGACTTCCTGTTGGTCGGAGCTAATGACTGTAAATTTGAAAGTTGTCCGGCTCGGGGAGATAAATATAAATACCGATTTTTGTTACTGTAGGTAAAACTAATACCCCATTTTTGACTAAAGGTGGCGCTACTGAGCCCCTTACCACGCCCGTTTCTGAAACTTTGCACAAGTGCTGTCCTATCTATCATATGTTGCTGCCTCATTAAACCGCTGTGCTATAAATTTAAAACATGTCTCAATTTTATAGTAGGCCTAGGCTATATATAAAATAATTAATCTTTTTGATTTTTGTTATCTTGTTTTTCATGAATGTATTTTACAACAATACAAAGAGCAATGTGTAACGTTTTACCAAATTTAGTGTTACACTTATTGTCTCATATTTGTTCCCCACTAAATGTTTTTTTCATGTTCAGATTTAATACAATTATTGTGCACTTGTGATTTTTTTTTTGGCTAAATTTTACTGCTGAATTATCCACTAATCTAGTTTATAATAGCATTTTTGTCACAGATTATGATCATATTTTTTTTTATTTGTTGTTTTTCTTTATAATGAAGTTGTCTGTATTAAGTAGATTGTGTTTAACACAAAATAGTGACTATCAGTTCAACACACAGAGTTATAGAAATTCTACTTGATTAAAAATAAAAAACTGTGCTGGTATCGGATTGGTATCGGTATCGGTCGATACTCAGAATGTTTGGTATCGGATCGGATCGATTCTGAAAAAATGGTATCGTTGCATCCCTAAAGTGCCCGAGATTTTGCACACAGCAGAGACAGGGTTAAACTAAACTAGCCCCCCTCCTCACACACACACACATACACAGATCCCCCCCTCCCCTCCCCACCCCACACAGACAGACACACACACACAGAATGCCAGAGAGACAGAGAGAGACACAATTCACATTGAAACCACAATATCTGACTTTCTGTTGGTCGGAGCTAATGACTGTAAATTAGAAAGTTGTTTGGCTTGATAAGATCAATACACACGCTGAGTTTTGTAACTGTAGGTAAAACTATAACTAAGTTATAACACACTTTATGCATCCTTTTTTAATCATAAATTCGTTTCCTCGCCACGGCCAAACCGTTCGAGATATCAAAAATCCGTCCGCAATTTAGCATCCTCCATGTCTTGACTTCATGCACACCGAGTTTCGTGGTCATCGGATGAATTCTCTGGGAGAAGTGTTTCAAATGCCAGAACATGCGTTTCCATACAGCCCATAATAGCCGACTTCCTGTTGGACTGGCGTAAAACTTAGAGCACGAAAGTTGTTCGGCCCGATGAGATCTATATGTGTACCGAGTTTCATATTATTACATGCAAGCGTGTTTGAGATATGGACATGTTTTTGAATCCCATTCCAGGGGGCGCTGCCGAGCCCCCCTGCCACGCCCGGGTCCCAGCTTCAGCGCGGCTCTAATGGCCGCGGGTTCTGACATTTGTGTAAAGTTTCAAGAGTTTTTGAGCACGATAAGGCCCCCAAAAGTGCCCAAAAGGTAGTAAAATAATAATAATAATAAAGAAGAAGAAGAAGAAGAATAATAAATAAATATATAAATATATATAAATATAGCTGCAAGCAGCGATGGAGGGCCCAAGCCGGTGGCACCGCCACCCTGGTGCCTTTAGTTACACTAAAGGCACCGGGCTGGCGCTGCCACCGGCTTGGGCCCTCCATCGCTGCTTGCAGCTATATTTATATATATTATATATATATATATATATATATATATATATATATATATATATATATATATATATATATATATATATATATATATATATATATATATATATAAAGCCGCCACCCCGTTGCCTTTCGGGTTCCTGTGCACGACGGGCAATAACGTAACCCGCTTTGACTGTCGAGAGGGCAATATAGCCCTATGTATCACTCGATTTTATTTAACCAAATGTTTTTTTAACAAAATATGTTATTTATTTGATTCATCCAACCCTATACTGCACTCTTTTACTAATACTATATTATATTTCATCGTTTTCATGTCTTGCCCTCAAACATATCTGTTTAATCTGCTTATTTTTAAGTTACACATAATACATTGATTGAAAAAGAAACTCAAACTTTTTGTTTATGATAATATTATTTGATACAGAAATAAATAAGTGAGACTGTGGGAGTGAGGGGAGGGTAATGACAGCCAAAGGGAGACAGAGACAGATAACTTTTGAAACTAAAAAAATGACATCCTAACTTTGATAATGTTTAAATATACATAAAAATGCAGCATATCATTAATTGAAATTAGTGTACTTTAAAACACTTGTTTAAAATAAAAAACACATTTATACATAGTATAAAACACTAGATGGCACAATTGTTCATAGTCTTTCTGCTCCCCTCCCCACACACACAGACAGGGGGCTGTCTGTGTGTGTGCCCTCCCTCCCCTCCCCACACAGACACACACACACACACACACAGAATGGCTGGGGGAACTCTGTCAGAGAGAGACAAAACCACATTCAAACCAAAATATCTGACTTCCTGTTGGTCGGAGCTAATGACTGTAAATCAGAAAGTTGTCCGGCTCGATGTGCACAATATACATACCAAGTTTTGTGACTGTAGGTAAAACTAACCCCCCCACTTTTGTCAAAAGTGACACACTTCCTGCTGCCAGTTGGTGGCGCTATAACTTTGACTCACATTAGTTACATCCATGTGATCGCTCTCTTACAACAAACACGCTACTGAAGTTTCATCAAGATCAATTAATGTATGAAGACGTTATAACACATCGTGTTTCTCTTTTCTCGCCATAATTTCGTTTCCTCGCCACGGCCAAACTGTTCGATATATATCAAAAATCCGTCAGCAATTTAGTATCCTCAATGTATTGACGTCATGCTGACCGAGTTTGGTTGCGATTGGATGAATTTTCTAGAAAGAGTGTTTCAAATGCCAGAACATGCGTTTTCATACCACCCACAATAGCCGACTTCCTGTTGGGCTGGCGTAAAACTTAGAGCACGAAAGTTGTTCGGCCCGATTAAATCTATATGTGTACCGAGTTTCATATTATTACATGCAAGCGTGTTTGATATACGGACAAGTGTTTGAATCCCATTCCAGGGGGCGCTGTCGAGCCCCCCTGCCACGCCCGGGTACCAGCTTCAGCCCGGCCCTGATTGCCGCGGGTTCTGACCTGTGTGCAAAATTTCAAGAGTTTTCGAGCACGTTAAGGGCCCCAAAAGTGCCCGAGATTTTGCACACAGCAGAGAAAGGGTTAAACTAAACTAGCCCCCCTCCTCACACACACACACATACACAGATCCCCCCTCCCCTCCCCACCCCACACAGACAGACACACACACACAGAATGCCAGAGAGACAGAGAGAGACACAATTCACATTCAAACCAAAATATCTGACTTCTTGTTGGTCGGAGCTAATGACTGTAAATTAGAAAGTTGTCGGGATCGAAGAGAAGAATATACGTACCGAGTTTGGTTACTGTAGGTAAAACTAATACCCCATTTTTGACTAAAGGTGGCGCTACTGAGCCCCTTACCACGCCCGTTTCTGAAACTTCGCACATGTCTATTACACAATAAATGTCAAATGCATGTTGAGTTTCATGCAATTTGAAGCATGTTAAGAGCCTCAAATGCATCCAAAAAGAATATAAAAGTTTAAAGCGTTGCCATGGCGACAGTATTAAAGATATCAATAATCCTTTCACAGGTCTACATCTGTCGTGTGTTTACATTATACAGATGAAGTTTGAAGCAAATCGGGTAAAAATAAGAGGGTGATTTCAAAGCATTTTGAAAGTGACACACTTCCTGCTGCCAGTTGGTGGCGCTATAACTTTGACTCACAATAGTCACATCCATGTGATCGCCCTCTTACAACAAACACACTGCTGAAGTTTCATCAAGATCAATTAATGTATGAGGATGTTATAACACACTTCCTGTTTCCAATATTCGCCATAAATTCGTTTTCTCGCCACGGCCAAACCATTCGAGATATCAAAAATCCCCTCGCAATTTATCATCCTCCATGTCTTGACTTCATGCACACCGAGTTTCGTGGTCATCCGATGAATTCTCTAGGACAAGTGTTTCAAATGCCAGAACATGCGTTTCCATACAGCCCATAATAACCGACTTCCTGTTGGACTGGCGTAAAACTTAGAGCACGAAAGTTGTTCGGCCCGATGAGATCTATATGTGTACCGAGTTTCATATTATTACATGCAAGCGTGTTTGAGATATGGACATGTTTTAGAATCCCATTCCAGGGGGCGCTGGCGAGCCCCCCTGCCACGCCCGGGTCCCAGCTTCAGTCGGGCCCTAATGGCCGCGGGTTCTGACATTTGTGCAAAGTTTCAAGAGTTTTTGAGCACGTTAAGGCCCCCAAAAGTGCCCAAAAGGTAGTAAAATAATAATAATAAAGAAGAAGAATAAATAATAATCCCATGGAAAACAATAGGGCCTTCGCCTTTTCAAGGCTTGGGCCCTAAATATATGATTTGATATTATTCTGCACTATTGTAAAGTCTATACCGATTGGCATTACATTATACATATAATCTTTTATTATAAAAATACCTGACATGGCTCGAAGAACACAGGTAAATCAAATATCATTGCAATCATGTTTATTGTCTTCAAAACATCTTTATCTGCATGTTATAGCGATCTCTGAAAGCTAACGTTAGCTGTGTTTATGTCCTGGAAGGTCACAGGTTATTTCTTCTTCGTGAGCTTTCATATTTGGAAAAAACTGTGCAAATGGCGCCCTCAGCCTGCTGTATGGATTGAAAACACAGTACATCAGAGTATCCAGCGCTCTTTATGTATACATCGACGCATTTGGATATAAATTCAATAAATATTATTCCTGTCTATAGAAATATGATGTAAACCTATGATAATATATCAATATTTCTCCAAATCTGCACATTTTTGAGCCAAAAGCCCTGAGGAACGTTGTTTTGTCACGCGTTCTCAAGACAACAGCACCGGAGTTTTTTTCTGAATGGAGCAGCTGACGCTCATAATTCATATTAAAGGTATCGACTCATTTTTTCATTACATAAATCCTGACACAAATTAAGACATAACTGTCACTATAAGTTTATCAGAATACAATAGTGGTCAAATACTGAAACGTGAGACTTATATATTTTTAATGATGTATAGTTTGTCAAGGTAATAACATTAAATCTGATAGTAACTTTGAACTATTTAAAAAAAAAAACGCTTCAGAGCGTCCTCGCTCTGGTGAAGGTTAACAGCTAATCTTGTAGACCTTGAGTAAACTGCATTACACGATAAACGGTTCCAATGAGTAAAAATAATCATAAATTGAGGGTTGTCGATCAAATTAATTATGCCTACATGATGTGGTGATTAATTAATTAAATTAACCACATGGTTTGGTTTGGTGAGGTGAGTCATGATTAAATGTGAAACATGCTATTATTATTTTTTTGTATAATTTCATTTATTGTTCTAAATCAACAAGTCCAAGTGACAGCTCAAAATAAAATGCATAAAAAATATGTCTCTTAAGATGCAAATGGTACTTTGAGATGTGGACAGATGGATGGGTTTTTGTTTATGCTAATTTTGTTATCTTCAACATATCACCCATGAGGTTCAGTTATTGTCAGTAGAGATAACATGTGTAAACAGATATGGTCTGCTCATACAATATTAACATGTTAGAGTCTTTCTGCTGTATAAAAAGGGGTGAATACTGTAAAAGGCCAGATAGCCTAGGGCCTATTTATGTCACTTTATGTATCTTAATTTAATTTAATAAAGCAACTCATTAAGTGCTATCTATGTTTATTTATTAATGTATTAAATTATACATCTGTAGTTAATTTCTGATCTATATACTGTGCTACAAGCTGGGCACTCTGATGATAAAAGTAAACATTTTGGATCAACTTTTTTTTTTTTTTTATGAGTTTAACTATTGTCCTCATCTCATTGCATAATAGCTCTAAAACCTGTCATACATCTTCAGAGAGTGAATGGCAGTTTTGTTAAATGAACATTGGGTCTTCAGAACACTAGGCTTTCTGTGGTTGGATATTGGGAGAATGCCAGAGCCGTTACACAGCTGTCTGTCTGAGAGAGTCTATACTTCTGGCTGACACAAACACAACAGCACAGCAGTGCAGTGTATTCAGGCCCAGGAGATTGGCTGATTCATAACTAATGAATATTTTCCAAGCCTGCTCAGGTTGCTTGCCCATTACTCCAGGAGCCACTGAACCAGTTTGCCCCACATGAAATATGCACACTTTTTGTTGACAATTTCTTCACTGATTGCAAGGAAAATATGCAGAATGGATTTAAATATTGTAAACTGTGTTAAGCTGAGCTGTGAGTTCTACAATCTAATTGGTAGCTAAAAGGCTTATTGCACGCCAAATCACAAAGGCTAACAAGACTAAGCAGAAGTCTGCTCACAGCAAACAGGCTCTTATCAAATGGGCATGTTTCTTGTGGTACAAAATGCCTGGTCAGTGAAATAGAATATTAACTAACTGTTTAGAAATAATAAGCTAGTTAGGACATCTGCACTGCAGATGTTCTCGGTGTACATTTTCACGCATTCAAATCTATTGCGTTGATGACAGAATCGAGAACCAATGAGGTTTGTGTGCTGTTTCTTCTTCTCCTTATATGGTGTTGATCGCGCCTGCTAAACCGTTCTCGCGTGAGCGCTATATTCATGTAGAGTAAGTTATATAGGGGACAAGATTTTAACGTTAAAGTTCAGTCTGGTTTCCACACAAAGCATTAAAAATATCTTCAGAAGAATTACGCGAATTAATCATATGGACTATCTTTTAATTCATGGATTTGTTGTTTACGATGGTGAGTAATGTTAGCCTAAATTACAGCATTTTTTGAGGAAACATAATGCGAAATAGTAATTTCATAACTGACTTATATTACCACGTTTGAATGACAATATCAAGTCTATAAAACTAGTCAAACGTAAGCGCCTAACGTTAGTAACTTACACTCGTTTAAAGGGCACCTATTATGGAATTTTGAAATTTACCTTTCATGTAGTGTGTAACAGATGGATCTAAGTGAACAAAAACATCCTGCAAAGTTTGAAATATGAAAGTGCACCGTATATAAAGTTATTGTCTTTCAAAAGTAAGAGTCGACTCTGAGTCATTTTTATGAATGTTAGAAGACCGAAGCTTTTTTTCTGACTAGATGACGTCAACTTGTCAAGTTATTTGAATACGATACGCCCACTTATTGCGCTCCAGGGAAACCTTGAAAACGTCATGGCGACGAGACGCTGTGTTCTGAAGTGCGACTCAAAAGCAAACTTTTTTCATCTGCCCAAGGAGGAGCATTTGAAGACTAAGGCTACAATTCATATATACAACTATACCACAGAAGTATAGTCCGAGCCTTGTGCTTTGTTCGCGCCATTTTGAAGACGATTGCTTTTTAAATGCAATCAAACTTGGATTCGCGAGTCGGCTGATATTGAAGGAAGGTTCAGTTCCAGGTGTATTTGCATCAGCTTCCTCCTCCGTATCACAACCTGTAAGTGTTATTAATAATTGTTGCTTTTATGTTTTATGTAGCATGCTTAATCATTATTTTGTTTGTTGTGTAAGCACCGTTTAGCTTCTAGGTCTTCAATGACAATTGTATTGAGATATGTGAAGTGTTTGTCGTTGTTTTCGGAGTTGTCTTAAAGAATAGAGTAATACCTCGTAATAACGTAACTGCATTTTTTTTTTTTTGTAAAATGGTAAATGGACTGCATTTATATAGCGCTTTCACAGACCCAATGGCCACCAAAGCGCTTTACATATTGCCTCACATTCACCCATTCACACACCGACGGCGGTGTCAGCCATACAAGGCGCCATCCCGCTCGTCGGGAGCAGCTGGGGTTAACGTTAGGTGTCTTGCTCATGGACACCTCGACACTTGGTCAGGTGGAACCGGGGATTGAACCACCTTGTAGACAACCTACATGAACCACTGAGCCACTGCCGCCCCAAAAACGTTATGTTTATGCATTGGGCTAATGCAAACAAAGACTGTTTGTGCTTTTACAATATGAACTCTGGGCTATGCTCGCTAACATAACAATAAATTATTTATCTTATTTTTATTTTTTTACTACAAACTACAAAGCAGTGGACTATAATCATTATTATAACACAATTTAATTGATAAAAGCATCATTGTACTCCGTGTTAAACAATAAGTATTATCTCTGTAAACACTGCTGGGTCATCTGACCAATCAACGCAGATTAGCGTCGCGCAAAGGAGGGGTTTGGAAAAATGAGTCGTTGAAAGAATCATTTGGGAGCAGGGGGGCAGTGTTCCGGAAGACATTGAAGCATCCCCGGGCGCCGCCATTGGCTAGCGGACCCTCACCTGCTGTTAGCATTCCATTGACTCTCATTCATTTTGGCGTCACTTTGACAGCGAATAACTTTACATCTGAGGCGTTTAAAGACACCGTTTGTCCATTGTTTATTTCTAAAGAAACACGAAAATGTATAAAAGGCTCCATTACCTTGTATCTTACGTTATGGCCCCGTAGAAGCAGTTTTTGTAAAAATAGGCTAACGATTGCGTCATAACCGCGCGACTCTGTCGTACAAGTCGAGAAATTACCGTATGGACAGGCAGAGAAGCTCGCAAGCAATCGGGAGGACGTGGAGGCATAAAGTCAAATGGACACTAAAAACGTAACGTTACCAACCAAGTAGAGCGGACACACACACACACACACTGTAAAGCCTGTTTTATGCTTCTGCGTCAACTCCACGCCGTAGCTACGCCGTCACTCCTACGGCGTCGTGGCCGTTTTATGGTTCTGCGTCGGGTTGTGTTGCATCGCGGTGCATTTCACCGCGAGAATGCTAGGGGGGCGGTATCACAGCCCTTGTGGTCTGCGTCGCCTCGACGCGTAGTTAAATTTTTTTGGAGGTGCACGTCGAGCTACGGCGGAGGGGGCGGAGAGGGGTTCGCGTCGATAACCGCAGCACCTGAGACGCGCCGTTGTTTCTTCTGTCAACAAAACCAACGTGATGTCTCAGGTGCTGCGGTTATCACTCCGCCCAAGTAGCAGTGCTTCGCCTTCAGAGAATATAGTTCCCAGTATTTAGGTTAAAATATGTCTGTGTCTCATGTGACTTTGTTTTTTGTACACTCTGTGACTATACAAATCACAACATGTAAATAGGAAAATGTTTGCGTTATTTTGTCACTTATTTGGATTAGTATGCTAGCTAGGGTTGCCACCTTCAGTGTGGCAAAATAAGGGTGAAAATATGTATTTTAGTCAAATAGCAAATTGTGTAGCTCTGCAGCCATCTAAAGTGATATTTTTTTTCACTTTTAAAACTGCATTTTCCAAAAGATGGGCAAAAATCTTACACTAAACCATGTCGAATTATCCATATCCATGAACGTTAGAAATGTGGGTATTTTATAAAGTGAATTTTACTTTTTTTTAAAAACTGTTTTTGTATAAAAAATATTTATTTCTTTATTTATATAGCCTAAATTAAAAAAATATATAATATATCCTCCTAAAACTATAAATCCTAAAAAAAAAAACTATTATGTTGTTTCAAAATTACATTTTGTTGAAACAACACAAGTGTGACTTTTTCCCCCCACACTAAAAAACAGATATTATTCAAATTTATTTACTTCTTTTTTTTTTGTAGATCTAGAAAGTGTTGTCAACCGTGCAAGTCACACGCCATTTGGACAAATATAATTTTTTATTTATTTCAGCAAACGTCATTTGGGGTCGAAAAGACCCAAACAGCGCACGAGGGGTTAAAAAACGTGCAGGTTTACAGCGCATGTTCACGAGACTGAGTCGCTATAGAAACAAAGACGCTGAAATGCAATCACGCAATGAGCTTCTCTACTACGATTTTTTTATATATATATTTGCTATTAGTATTATCCATACTGCTTATGTTTATAAATATAAACATAAATCCTTATTTTTTTATTCAACTATGTGTGGGCCTAATGTAAAATACGGGACAAATCGCGTCCCTTATTGATTTGATACGGGACGCATCATCTTACTTGTAAATACGGGTTGATTCCGTATTTTAAGGGACGGGTGGCAACCCTAAATGCTAGCTGCAACCATTTACATCCAGTCTTTGTGCTAAGCTAGGCTAGCGGTGGGTGCGTCAAACAGACTTATAGCACACACGGAGATGAAAAAGGTATGTATGGACTTATCTAACTCTGGGGGATAAGGTGAATAGGCTAAAGTCCCAAAAAGTCGGAGTGTTCCTTTAACGGTCATAATATGACGTCACAATCTGCGCGTATGTCTTAAAAAACATAATTGAATAAATAACACTTGCCCACTTAAAGCGTTTATTATAAATGAATTACTAAATGCTAAAAATGAATACATGTAAATAAACAATTATTTACGTTGGATTTACAATCTTGTGAAAACAGGAGGTTTCTGCTGCCGTACCCCCAGCATCACTACTTCCTGTGTCACACATAAATCTGATGGAAATAATGCACAAAAAATTCCACAGCAGTTTTTCCATCAAATAATGCTAATATGGCATGTTGACTGGTAGCATATTTGTTTGGGTCAGTGAGTCTAAACTCAATAGGCCTATAGTTTTTTTTTTTAAAGTTTTAGTGAACATTAGTGTTATTTACAAAGTCACTCTTATTAACTGTCCTTATAGGCCTAGTGTTTGTTTTTCTTTTAGCACATGTGAGATTGTTTGTAGTTGTAGTAGTAACGCTATATGACTTGCCCACATTTCTGCTCTGAACATAATTTGCATCACCAGGCATTGGTGTCAACATAAACAAGATGACATTCCATAAGGTACACAACACAAGGACCCTGAACACCAGCTCCCCAGCCAAGATCAGTTCCCTCAATCAACAGGAGCAGTGTAGGACACAGACAGGGATGTAGAAAAACATCTCATTCTTATGTTAGATGCAAAAGCAACCCTGGCAAAGGCTTTTATGAACGCAAACATCATAATGCAGTCTCAAAACGGCTGCTCCGACAAGAATGACCATGACTGATCTCCAACTTAAGAGATCCTTTTCAGTACCAGAAGTGTCACCTCTGTTTTGTCCAATTCATTTCTCATCTCAGCAATATTTGTGCGTGCTGCACTGCATCTTGTCTACTGATGGTAGAATATTGTTTGAAATGCGGGGATCATTTATGGCTAACGCTCTGCAGTCTAATGTGCGTCTGCATTTTGCCCCAATGCATCATTTCTTCAAATGGAGCTCTTGATTGATGGCCTGCGCCATTCCAAACACCATCCCGTCTGTAATAATGCATCACCTGTTGCGCTCTGGTTTGCAGTTTCTATTTGAAATTATTCTGTGATAATGAAGTGCAAATGCTCTTGGCTCTGGCATGAGATTGAACTGCCTCAATGTAACAACCTTTCTACAGGCAAATCATCTCCTTGGTCCCTTGTAGCTGAGTTCATAAATCTAGATGCTATGAAGAGAAAAGGACGTCAACAGATTGTCTTTTGCCATTGTTGATGGATGAAATTTCACAGTGATCCCTAACTCCTCAATGTAACAAGTCAGTGTGTTTGATAAAACAAGAAATAACTGTACTCTATGATAACACAGGAAATCGTATTCATCAACCCAGGAACAGACGCACACTACATCTGTTTACCACCGCATGGGCTGTCTTAATTTCTTTCAGCATAAACTTGTGTAGCCTGTAATGGAAACGCAGTCTTAACCAGTATATTTAACAGTCACATTCTGTTGCTTTGGATTCAGTGCCAGTGGAATCTAAACGATGCCTCAAATATTCATATTTTGCGGGACAAGTGTATAAAGATGAAATTTTTGGTATAACAAACAAACATGGAAAATATGAAATTTTTCGATTTCATTTAAATTGAATACAGAACAAATCTGCCGCCTCACAGGCTGAATGTGAAATAAAGACTCCATTTGAACAAAAGTATTGGATGATAACTTTCAAACTTGGCTCACTTAAATATGCGTAATGTGAATGTTAAATCATTGGCTTGGATCATGCAGTTACAATTGATTTACGGTTAAAAGTGTCATTACATCTTTAGAGATTAAGTGTCTGTTCTCTCTGTTCTTTTACTGACAAGGAGAGTATGTCTTTATGACAGATAAAGTGGATGCGCATTTGTACATTTCATCACACTTGCTAGTCCTCTCCTCTTTACAGATGTCAGATGATTCACATACAAGGACGTCTCATGACGAGTCCCACTGGGAGAAGGCCATTGGCAGCATTAGAGAGAAGTAAGTACACCAACTCAGAATAATTCTATCGAAGTGGATTTAAATAAAAGTAAAATATTGTATTGGTAGCTGAAATCATTATTAAATGCAAAAAATTAAATAAATAAACAAACTTTAGGTTTTCTTGGACTTTTAGTTTGCATCACCTTGTTTTGGAGGTTCGGCTTGAATAACTAGTTCTTCCAATGTTTCCAGTAAAATTATTTGGTAAAATTGACACCATAGCTAGTGTCTTTACAGTGTTTACAATCGCTGAGCTTTAGGAAGCCTCTGGAAATTCAGTTATGGTAAATGGGTGTTTCGTTTATGACACGCACTGTTAGTGGTAGACCAATCACAACCCACTGGTCTGTCTGACCAATCAGAGCTGAGTAGCTCTCGGAAAGGCGGGGGTTAAAGAGACTGAATCTTCGAACAAGTCGTTTTTGGACTTTTTGGGAAATGAGGTGATGTGTATGAGGTCTTTTTGACATTTAGTGCATGTAAACCTGTTGTAGTTAGGAACCTTTTATAGCATGGGGGCACTTTAATAATGTTTATCTTTATCGTGGACACTTTTATTTGACATGAACCCAGAAATCTGTGGAGATTTCAAGTCATCAGTTTAGCAGAGCCTCCCGCTGCCCCTTTCCTCACCCCTTCTCTGGGAGTTCAAAGTGTCGAAGTGACTGGAATGACAGGTTGTGTGATTGGTGTGTGTTTGGAGGGAAAAGGTCACATAGCTTGACATCTATTCTTATTATCCAGCAGCGTAAATCGACTCAGGGATCAAATGTCAAGAAAACGTGGATTAGATCTGGCTAAGATAGTAAAGGGCTCTGTAAAAACTTGGCCACATCATAAAATTAGTTGTGTCTCTCTTCGCACAGAATCACAGATGCGCATCTCCTAAGTACAATTATGCGTCTGTTTAGCCTTAGTCTAGCTCTCAGTCCATGGAGATTAGTCCTCACTTAGCAGAGCTACAGCCTTGCTGATTCATAGGCAGTTTTAAAGGGATGCTGACACACAAGCTATTGAACACCTGCACTGCTCACTGACTCAAGGTTTAGAAAATGCATTAAATTTTAAATACATCATTAAGGGTGGTGAGATGAATGAGAGGCCTCATTAATTATCTGCAAAAACTTGCAGGGTCTGTAGATTTTGTTGTTATGGACAATGATTAATAATTTCTGCAGTGCATGTGAGAGAAAGATTATTATTTAGTTGAGTGTAGTTTATTTAACCGTTTCAAGTGTTCCGAGAGCTGCTGATGTGACAAGAAAGAGTGTCTTTGATCTGATGTTAATGTGTGAATTTCCTTTTTGGGCAGTCTAAATGAAACAGCTCTCATCTACTGCACCCCCTCATCTGGTGTGTGTGAGTTTCCTGATGCTGACAACCTGTTTCCTGAAATCTGAATTTGAAATCTGAACACTTTTCTACTGTATTTCATTTTGGTAAATTGCTATTCATCCGTGATGATTCTGCTCGGGCTGAGTAAAATTTGCAGAATGTTCAGTGTGGAAAGTCCATGTGGAGTAAGGGAAGACGTAATTCATGAATTACTCATTGCCACCAAACAGAGTTATGTCTAATGCAGTTGATCAGAGCACGTTATGTAGGCTACACCTGATGAGAAATACGGGGGATGCTTTGCTCATGCAACATGATGAAGCAAGAAAGATAGGCTATCGAGGAGGCTGCTTTGTTGCTGGCACCATCGCTGGAAATTCCTTTAAAAAAGACACGAACCTAATGATGTAGACTACATGACGTTCGGTTCCGTTGTCGACGCCGCAAAACCGCTACAAAGAATTCACAGCGAAACATAGCGCAATTAGTGTAGGTCATATGAATCGGTTCTTTTAGTGAATCAATAGCACAGCGCGATATTTCGAGAGCGAATGACTCTTATTATCCGGTTCTTCTAAGTGAATGAAAAAAAATCTACATCACTACCTGTGTTGACCATTTCCCCACTCTTTTGAGCCAGTTATTTTTAGTGACTCAGAATCTACCCAACGCAGCAAAGCCCAACAAGATAGCCTAAGATCCTTTTATCGAATCAAAAGGTGCTTGAATCTATCAGAGCGGTCACTGAATTTATGAAGCCTTGTTAACTTGTTAAAAGCCATGCCTGACTTGAAATGGTCCACTTTTCTTTTCTTACTGTTATGGGTTTGCGAGACTTGAACCAGCCCCCTGCGCAAAGTTACCTCTAGATGACGTAGTTTCAACGGTGTGCTTGTCCGTCCTATGTCTGTATCAGGAGGGTGCAGACTGTGACGCCAGACAACGTATTTTTTCGACATCTACCGCACGTCTAATGTTGACATCCGTGGGACGTCTGTGTAAGGGTTATTTATAGTCCAAATGTGGTCGTTTGTGGACGTCTTTTCAACATCAAATTTAGACAAATTTTACGTTGGTTTTATACAACTTCTAAAACTGTAGTCCCATGTTTCAAAAGGGTGGAGAACGTGTTTTCTGTACCATTGTATTTTCATTTACGCATTTGGCAGATGCTTTTTATCCAAAGTGACTTAAATTGCATTACACATTTATATTCCTATCAGTCCTTGCTTTCCCTGGGAATCAAATCCATGATATTGCGTTGCAAGCACCAATGCTCTACTGTTTGAGCTACAGGAAAACTATAACAAACTGAGTCTCCAGTTATCACCTGCTGCTGAGACAATCAAATGGAGTTTTTGGAAAACTATCTTAAACAATTATTAATAATATGTATTCATATGTATTAATCATGTTGATAACAACAATGTTGATATTTGTAAATAAAAAAATATTATATATTAATCTTGTAAATTTCCTGCACCTGTCATAGACGTCCAAATAACGTCCAAAAAATTACCCATTTCAAAGGTCAAATGTTGAATGTCAATATGACGTCCAAGCTGGGTCATGGTTTGACGTCCAAATTGTGGACCTAGTTTGGACGTTGAATAGATGTCCAGAATTGGTCATGGACCGACGGACGGACGAATATAGACATGATCTGCACGTCTATGTTTAGTGGGCTAGATCATGTCAATTTCCTGCACCTGTCTCAGACGTCTACATGGCATCACAGTCTGCACCTTCAGGGAACCAAAATCTGACTTCCAAACATGACGTAGAAAATACCTCATTTGGAGGTAACTTTGCAAACCTAGATCATGTCAATTTCCTGCACCTGTCTTAGACGTCCACATAACATCCAGAAAATTACCTATTCCGGCGTTCAAATGTTGAACATTATATTGACGTCCAGGTGGGGTCATGGTTAGATGTCCAAATAGCAGACCTAGATTGCACGTTGCATAAAGGTCAAAAATTGGTCTTGGACCGACTGACGCAATATAGACATGATCTGCCTGTCCAATAGACGTCTGATGTTTAGTGGGAGTGTTGACTTGTAGTTTGCGGCCAGGGCAGCACACACATTCTATTTTGTTAAAGGGATAGTTCACCCAAAAATGAAAATGTTGTCATTATTTACTCACCCTCTAGTTGTTCCAAACCTGTATGAGTTTCTTTCTTCTGTTGAACACAAAATAAGATATTTTGAAGAATGTTGGTAACCAGACAGTTAACGGTAGCCATTGACTTCCATAGGGAAAAAAATTGGAAGTCAATGGCTACCGTAACTGTCTGGTTCAACAGAAGAAAGAAACTCATACAGGTTTGGAGCTAAATTATGACAACATTTTCATTTTTTGGGTGACCTATCCCTTTAATTATAGTCCATGGTTTTAATCAGTAGTCTAGACTATTTTATAATGGCTAAATTAATGAATGAATTAAATTTGACTGACCATTTATGTTGGTTTAGTCATTTTAGTCAAACAAATTATTGGATTATGACGCGTCTAAAAAGTTTCCAAAGTCTGTAACACGGAAACACGCAAATAGGCTAAACTCTGAAAGGAGTTTAGCCTATTTGTTGAAATATAATTTATCACTATTTATAACAGACTTCTGAGGGCAGGAAACAACAGTAAGAATTTTCCTTATATTTCCAAAGAATCGTTGCAAATATTTGGCCCAACAAATAGGCTACTTTAAAAAATGTTTTAATCATAAGCAAAATCGTTAAATTATTTTCTAATCCCATCCGTATATTTGCCAGTATAATCATTGGTAACGAAATCCCACAAAGTCAGAGATGCTTTGAGCAGTGTGGGAGATCGTGTGTGTGGAGAAGAGAGCGTGAAGGAGTGCGCGCTGTCTCAGTGCAGGTCCTGAAGCAGAAGAGAGAAGAGAACAGAGCTATCGGGCTCTTATCACACGCGTTTAAAACCGCTATTTAAAGGTACTCATCCCTGGAAAGAGGAAGAAGGAAAGTGAAAGAAACAGAGCAAAGGAAGACCGCCAACCGATGTTTGACTTATTTTGACATGAGAGAGGATTCATTTATTTCTCACTGGGATGCGGATTTTCCCCTTCTTTCCTTGACAGCGTGCGTTTGCCCCGCATCGCTCACATCATACGGATATACGGAGAAAGAATTAAGATGAAGTGGCCTTCGAAAGTAGTTTTTGACGGCGTACCGCTCGCTAAGGTTTTATTTTTTCTTTAATCGTGTTCAACAGCGTTGCACCGGGCACTAGGGAACGGCGGGAATTGATAGGGCACGCGCGCAGTGCTTATAAAACAACAGCTGATCAGTGAAGCTCACATCAAGCCAAATAAAACACCAACAGATGAATAAACACCATTGATATTGTTATAGGAGGCATAACAACGGCGATCTTTAAAACAGGTAAGACGATTATTCGCACCATTGCTTCATGCAGTTACGGTCTATTCTGCATTTAGTTTATTCAACATGTGATGGATTGAATTGCATGGGAAATTGCTGTAGATCGTGAGACTTTAATGCTTTGTTTGGGTCATCATTTTAATTATGTGGACACACGGCAGAATCATAGATAGCCTCCTGAAGCAGCATGCCTAATCGACTATAAATCCGCTCAAGTTGAATATCATGTAGCCTACAATTTGAAACATTTTGGAGCTTTATGTCTCAAATGAATTTTAAAGTAAATTAGCACATCCCCCCAATGTTCTGTATTAGTCACATCAACAATTGATAGTCAACGAACACGGCATGATTTGCATGACAATTAGACCATTCTTTGAAATAATTTATTACATAAGTGGTGCTTGTTTAAGCACGGGTGAGTTACAATGACAAATTCTGGTGTGCTGTTGCATATGCATCCAGATTTATTAAAAAAATCACCATTGAAGAGAATGACATACAGAATGAAGAACACGCCTGTGACGTAAGAAACTTAGCCTAATTGTAGTGCTCGACTATAGTGGCTCCAAACAGGACATTCAAAGTCATAAATCTTAATCTATTAAGGTGACATTAACCTCGGTTATATATCTACAACGGTTAAAGTGGTTCGGTAACAGTTTGTTTTATATTATATGTGTGCTCAAGTCACACGTTACAATGCAAAGGTGTGTGCAACATGTGTGCCCTTAAACTTTGCAGCATCTAGTTCAGCTCTTACACAGAATGACATTGATTTTCTGAACGACTTGAAATCCTCCTTGATAGTAACCTACTGAAATAACCTAATGTATTTGAGAGCTTCGTCAGGTTGTGTTTGAGGGCTTTTGGTTGAAGATGAGAGGGTGGAATGGGTGTCATTTTTGCACCCCCTGGTGGATAATGGCAAGCGAGTCTGTGCTGTAAAAAAAAGTCGGTTTCACAGTTATTATTTGCTCTCAATGTGTGAGCTTACAAAACAGCAACGTTTTACAAAAGTGATCAAATTCTTATTTAAAGCCCTAATGTTCGCGACTGCATGATAATATAGTGTGTGAATATTGTAGGATTGTATGTCAACACAACGCTTCTTTATATGGATATTTCCTCCTTTACTTAATGCAATACAACTTTAAATTGAACTGCTCTCTATTGATGGGAATTTTTATTAATCTCAGTGACTGGACACTTTTTAATTTGTGGCCCTAAAAGATTCTTTCACTCATAAGCTCGGGTGGCCTTTCTGACGGTTACATTGTTAGGCCATTAGGTGGCAACAGGTGAGTGTTTTTTACTCCATGGTCTTTTGTGTTTTAATGAATCATGGAGTCGTTCACTCAACCGTTTCACAAACCTCTGAGTCTCTACAAATCTAACAAGAGTAGGCCTATACCCCAGAAAGAGTTTAAAAGTCTCCTATACAAATACCAGAAACAATACATAGGCTATGAGACATTTCATTATCATCTCTGGTGGTCTCCACTGTTTAGTACAACAATTATCAAGCTGTTGATAAAAGCTATAGAAATAACAACATTTGACTCTTGTCACATTTACAAGTTTATCAGAAGCAGAAGTCTTCATAGTTGGGTAAATCTTTTTAGCGGTGAATGAGAGAATACATATTTATTTTTTTGTGTTCCCATTGCGCAAATAGCAAAAAACAATGAAAAAATCTCTAGTTTTCCCGACTTTCAAAAAGAGGAAAAAATTAGATACCTTCACTCCCATAGCCGTAAACAGCAGCTCTAACTAGATTTTTGTAATTTGATGCATATAATACAAATATAGTGTAAAATGTAGCCTACATGCATAAAAATAAAAAAATAAAAAAAATAAAATATATATATATATATATATATTCTGTATGGTGGTCATGTTTAAGCATTTAATAATTCTCCCACCATCTGTCTCATCTTACTTTGAACGAGATTTATTTATTTGCAGAACTGAACTAACGACACATCTCATTTGGTGCCTTGGTTCAGTCCCGTTTCAACATTGAAGGGGCGTGTCTGTGTTCGGTAGCTGCAACCAATGAAATGTTCTTTCATGGCCTGTGCTAAAATGTTATTGGCTTGTGCCAGGGAACGCGGTAAATGCGTCTTTAGATCGATATGAGTCAGAAAACAATTCGTTTACCGAAAAGATTTATGAACCAAAACAACTCCACTGTAATCGCATGCTTCTCACGTTTTATTGGTGCGGATAGTAACAGGTCTGAAAGTAAATCTCTATATTCATCAGCAGACACCTTCACCATGTTCATCGTCGGAATGAAGTCGAGATAAGTGCACAATTTCTTTGATAAAAACAGCGTTTCACCCATCAGGTAAGTGACGCCCATACGGAATCTACCCTTTTGCATTTTCTGTGGTGATTATGAAGACAATTTGTGGGAATCTGCTGGTTGAAGTGAAACATGGCCAAATATTAAAAAATATCAGAAAGTAACGTTAACGTTAATAAGTAATGTTAATGTGATGGTTAATGACGTTAGTAAGTAACGTTACTCCACTATCATTGCTAGCTGAAAGCACATGTTTAATAAACAGGGATGGATCGACTTGATAGATTGATTAACAGGTAACTTATGCCTGGTTCAGATTACACGATTTTTTTGTCTGTTACGATAGTCACTGTGTCAGATTACACGATTTTGACTTCGAAAATCTTGTCGTGTCGTGGACAAGAAACATGTCAGACTAAGTTACACGTTGCTTTCTGACCAGTCATCGCATGCCGTCTCACACGCAGACATTCACTCGCACATATACTATAGTAGGCCTTATACTATATAGTACCGGATTCAGTAGCCTATATTTGTGTGTCTTTTCCATGCGTGATGGTGAAACTTCGGTGGCTACACAGCAATCTCCTTTTTTAGGGTCACCTGTAACGGTAACTGGTTTTAACCATGTATATTTTTTCTTCTCGGGAGCTCCGGATAGATCCATTTTCTGTTGCAGATTTTTTTTTTCTCAGTGTTTGTTTTAATAATAACAGCTGCGCATGTTCAGTGTTTTCTTATTAACATTTTTATTGTAGAATTGTCATTTAAAAGGACGATAAAATAAAATGACGCAGACAAAATTAAAGTGCGGGACACTGCTTATGACTTGCGGGACAAAGCTTCAAACTTCGGGACTGTCCCTCACCCTAGTGTGTGTGTGTGTGTGTGTGTGTGTATACACGTGTGAGTGAGTGCGTGTGTATATGACATATAGCCTACTATAGTATACCGGTATGTGCGAGTGAATGTCTGCGTGTGAGACGGCACGCGATGACTGGTCAGAAAGCAACGTGTAGTCTGACATGTTTCTTGTCCAAGACAAGATTTTCGACGTCAAAATCGTGTAATCTGACACAGTGACTATCGTAACAGACAAAAAAATCGTGTAATCTGAACCAGGCATTAAAGGAGAACTCCGGTCAATTTTACCATTGAGCTCATTTTTTTGTAAATTTGGAGTGCTGTCAATACAGAGAACAACTACAAAAATCAGTGTTGCCTACACCGTGTTATATCCTCTTTTTCAAATTTGCACCCTGTTGACCTCAATGGGGCAAGTTTTAAACCTGCTTTTAGCCTCTTAACATCCTTGATGTGTCATACAACACATCAAGGATACATTCAGCGTCGGCCTGCTTTGGGTCACATCATGTCTTCACGTTGCAATGTGTTACTGTTAAAAGCAATCGTTGTTTGTCTGGTTGGTGAGTGACAGCAGGCTCTGTAAATAGCAAATGCTTGTTCGTTGGGAATAGTATATTTCCCATAGGGGGGGCTTAACAAATGGAAGGCTGTGTCCTTCCTAGTCCATTTCTTCGGAGGCTTGTTGGGTAGAGTCCTTCTCAGCATTCAACGCTACAATGAGATGGTCTAGTTCTAGTATTTCGCGTGGCTACGTCATAAAGTTTCATAGTTTCAAAAACGTTATAATTTGAAGAAAAAAAGAAAAGAAAAAAAACTTTAAAGATCTTCATATTAACAGCATTTCTATTAATGCATTACGGGTAATGCCACCCATCTGTGGTCTCCCATTGGTTTACATTGGGGATAGTTTAACATTATGTAATTAATTTATAGCAAAACAAAAGAAAACGTAATGCCGGCTTTGTATCCAAAATAATACATTTTTGTCTTGCACTATGTAGTGAAATTGGACAAGCTCAGTGTTCTGCTAATTCTTTTTTGTGAATTGAAATGTCAAATGTGTGTAAGGGATTGTGGGTGATTGGAGGACTTGATGCATCTTTAAAAGGCAGCCCTTAAATGATCTTTAAATTAAGACATCCTTTAACAGAGCTTGATGATGTGGCAGCTTTTGTTTTTTTGTTAAATAGTTATTAGCCATGAACTAATAAAAACAACTACGAGGTGAATCGCAGCAGGACAAACTTTAATTTGATGAGAAAAAGTATTTAGAAGACAAGAAAGACTGTGTCCGCAATGGCTTTAACGAGGGAAAGAACTTCAATCCCATGAGGCATTGTGAATGACATAATCAAAATAAAAGTGATGGTTAAATATAAAACTATGGCTAACTATTATTTCGGCACACTTAGCTTTAACTTAAATTTTGATTCCCTGATTGGCCAAATTATTTTCGGAATCATGGGTAATGTAGTTTTTCAGCAGAAATTCAGCTGTTGAACGCAATTAAAAAATGTGTGAAAATTAGACAAATTTGATTGCTTAGAAAAAAATGCGGAAAGGTTATTTGTCTAAACCTACTTGAAACATTATTTTATAATTATTTTAAAATTATTATGCATGTTAGATGCATAATAATTATGTCATTATTTTGATGGAGTGCATGCAATAGTGCTACTTTTGATTTCTCTCTTTACAAACCGAGCCCAAAGTATATGAGCTGTAAGTGTAATGGCTATGTCATTTTATATTAACATGCTCAAACAAACAAAATTGTATTAATATATATGGTAATATAACACTAAATAATACTTGATATCTGGCAAAATCTGAAATGTTTAGTGTGTAGAAGTGTTCTGCTGTATATCAGAGGAACAAAGACATTCACTTTATCTCATTTATTATTTACTGGAATATTTATGTTGCATGTAATAAAGTCTGCAAAGTAAAGTCTGCTGCAGGCATGAGCATGCTTGGATGGCTTTCCAGAAGGCTTCTTTTATCGTCTTGTTGCAGAATTGCTTGTTTGTGTTTTTCCCCCCCAACAGACTGGTATAAAAAAAAAAAAGATAATCAGCATAAAATACTTTTTTAAACTTGTTTTCCTGTCCGTCTGTATTTGTGGCATACGTTTGGGTCAGGACTATATGTTTGTCTGAACAGTGGAAAGCCAGGTTTAGCAAACCTGTTTTGAAAGTTATTATTTTTGCAATTCTGTTTGGTGCTGCTAATGTACATTTATGTTTTGGCATTGGGAGTGGGTCTGCTGTAGTTCAGTGATATCACAAGCATGTAATTATGGCTAAAGGTGGTTGAAAGCGAATGCTTTTTGGACTGGTACTGCTGATTTGCATTTGTTTTCATGAAAAGCCCGTCCCTATAGACAGAATGTGCACAGCAACTGAACAAACGCGATTAAAAGGGCACACAAAGGCCCGCACAAGTTTGGAGCCTGAGTGCCTGGCTGCTGGTAGCACATACTGTATGTATACTGACAGAAAACAGAGTAAGATGCATGATCTCATTGGATGCGTGATCAGTTGATGGATAGGTCATGGAGAAGCACAACTCTCTGTTGTAGTGAAGGTTAACCAACACGGTGTGACGATTTGTCTGTATTCGTGAGAGCGGTCTCCACAGAATTGAGACAAGGGCATCATTCAGCACTTTCTGTGTTGAGGGCCACTCACAGGACATTTGCCAATCTGTGCAACACCCATGAGACCAGCCCTTCACAAACTCAACACTCCATTTTCCTAACTAATGAACAACCTTTTTGTACAATAATTGATTGAAGAACAGTAGTGATGCTAACAAACATGCTTCTGTGATTTCTGGAGTATTTTCAATAGGGATGCACAGTATACCAGACCAATATCCTGTTGGTATAATGGTTATCAAATATTATAGTGTCAGTGTGTGTTTATATATATATATATATATTTAGGGCTGTCTGTCACTAACGATTATTTTGAAAATTGAGTAATCGGTCGATTATTTGACATCTAATCGAGTAATTTGATTTTTTGTTTTTTTGGTAATACAAATAGACCTAATCAAAGCCCCAAGCCTTTAAAATTACTTAACATACATGTATACTAAAATATTATAATATAAACAATAATCTAGGCTATGTATTATAACAAATGCCCGCAGAGGGTGCCAATGGCCTGGGGTTCTTACACTTTACAGCAGGTCAAATCCTTGTTTAATATTGGCCAAACAACATTAAATTCAAATGTTTACTTAATCTTTAATATTTGGCCACTTCTTTACGAAAAAAAAAAGCTGGAGCCAGTAACATTTTTGAACAAGAATATGTGGACATCAAAAAATGTAAACTCCGAGTGAGGGTTTGAACATTAATTTTGAAATAGCGATGAACAGTTTGCATATTTAGAAACATATTGATGTATTCTCCTGTATTAGTGTAGGTTTATAAATGATTTATCTTTACAAGTTTGATGAAATGGCGCCCATTGCATTCTCAGATGAATATTATAAGCAACCCAAACTCACAGCAAAAGGAGATGGAGTTTGAGACGCGCTCCATGCATGTGCATGATAATAGTTTGAGGAGCAGCATTTACTGTGAACGGAGCCGCTCTAAGACGCACATAATCTACACGCATGTATGTAATTAAAACGATTATATTAAAGTTTAAACCCACATATATTTATTTAATTGAATTGCAGCCTTTGTGAATTCACAATAGCACTATGCTATAGTATGGTTTTTACATCGTACAGTCTTAAAACAGACTAATAATGCGGTTCATGGATTCTCTCGTCCTTGGAATACGGCACTTTTGATATTTTGTCGGTTAGGCCTAAATCAAGGATTTTTAAAAAATGGAGGACTCAAATTTAAACTAGGAATTGTGACAGCCCTAATTATATTTCTTTCACTAACACTATAATGGTGAACTATTAAAAATAATTGTAAAAACAAAAGCAAGCATTCAAAATCATGACATGATAAAATCATACAGAATTGGCTGTGCTCTTAGAGGCTGTTTCAGAATCCATATGTCAGTCAATGAGCAGAATATAATGTCACAGAGCATGACATATCCATATCTATCCCCTGTGTCTAGTATTGATTCTGTGGTCAGTAGTTTAAGTGAATTTTCCAAGCCTCTCCTTCAGAGCAGCCCAGCCCAGTGCAGTCAGTATTTCATAGTTAATAATTACTGGCACAAATCAGTTTAGCCCAGGTGAATGGCTGAAAATTACAGCTACTATGTTATTTTCCTTGAGGCTTGCACAAAATATAATCCTTTGTGGTTTATTTAGCTTTATTATTATTGTGCAGCAAGGCTTTTGCACTTCATATAGCACAGAGTTGCCACTGTTAACTCCTTGGCTCATGAAGTATCATAACAGTAGACTTGAGAGTTAGAATTTAGCAAGATGTTATTTACAGACATTTGATTTCAGTGTTTTGGCTGTCGAGCACATTCTGAATGTCACCCACCCTCCAAAAATGCCTCTTTCATGTTGCCCTGGAAGTGTCAGCTGTCAGATGTGTCTCCAGTTTCCTTTCAAGGCTATTCGAGGTCACATGAGCTGCTTTTCCTGCAGGATATTCAAGTCACTTTTTTGATCAACTTTGTGCACCACCTTTATAGCACATCTCATCAAGTTCATGCCTTGTCGTTGCCATGACAGCAGCAGCACCACTTCATGTCACTCTTGCGATGAGAGCGAGTGACGTGCATATATCCTATAAGACATAGTTGAGTTTTAAGGAGTCTAATATCTCAGAATGATCAAATATGCATCTGTCGACACTGAGAAAATGGTCCAAGGACCTTTTCAAGATCAGCAGATTCCCTGCAGCAGCAGGAGATTCATAATTGGTGAGTGACTGAAGTATCGTACATGATCATCTAATGCTTTTGCTTGAACGAAACAGTTCTGCGCTCACTTACCCGAGAGTCAGGGTGAACACAAAGGATTGTTGTGACTTAAAGGACGTGACATCTTCTAATTGACTGATAAATTAAAGAAATGTGTTTTTAGAACGACCTTCTGAGGTTTTACATAAAACAACCTCGAGGCAAAACAATCTTGGTTGGTACAGTAACATCTAATTTAAAGGGCCTTGCTTTTCAACTGCTTTCTTTTAAATGAAAGCTTATCCTGTTGTGAATTTCTTTTTCTTTTTTCTTTTCTTTTCTTTTTTTTTTTTAGTCATATTTTCCTAACATGGTCAGCCAGGAAAAAAACAGCTGTACAAAAGATTGTTTCCTTGTTTCTAATTTTGGCAAAATGTTTGCCAATTATGGTGTGAAATTGCTTGCTGTTGTTTTTAGATATTGGCTGCATGATAGAGGAGCAGGAGCTTGGCTTTCATTTTTCCATTTTCTGTTTCACTGATTCCTTCAGTTTAGCCAGACCTGAAAATGAACATTGTCGACATCAGTTCCCTCATACTACCCTCAGATTTCACCGCCTGTGTGTCCATGAGCCCTCAAAGCCTTGAAGATTACATTGCATTTTTTTTTTTGATACATCTATATAGTTTGAATTATTTATATTTTGATACCAGGCTGTCAAGCAGGTAGTCCCAATGATCACTCACTTCATCAGTTCAACAGCGGTTCTCTCTTCCTCTCTGCTGGTCTTAAGTCGATACGTGGAGATGTCTGTACGCCTTTGAAGGATCCCACCTCCGCAAATAAGCTTCCAGGCTCAGAGAGAAGTTCATTGGAGACAAATGGTGCACATTTCACAGGTAGGCCTTTGCAACAGAGATGATTTGTTTCATTGCTAATGGGGGCTGAAGTACCGGGGCCCCAGGCCATTTGCTTTTTGGAGTGGCAGTCTGAGCGAGAGCAGCCAGCATCTCTTAACAGCTTAAAAAAAAAAAAAAAAGCCCTCAGCACCAAGTGAGTTCCTCACAGACTGGGCTTCCAGAAGACTTTCTCTTTACCTCTCCTCATTACCATACACAGGCTCTACAGATAGAATCTCTAATGCCCACAGGGTGCTTAACACACCACAGAGGTGACTGCTGAAGCTGTCTAATTGGCCGCCCAGGCAAAGCCATATGGAAGCTACCTGGGTGATTGACAGAGGCCATGGAGAAAAGGAGATCCCAAGCAGAAGGCTGGATTGTCCTGGCTCCTTTTTAATCATGTCGTTCAGGATTGTCGATAAGAGATGTTCTGAGATTAGAGTTCAAGGAGGACGGCCTTGTGCCGCGACTGTGGGATTTACTCAACATGTGGAAGGAATGACTGAATCAGTATTCAGTAAGGAAGAGCAGAAGGTTACTGCAGGAGGCTTGAGCCTAGCCCTCTTCTCCATATTTAGTATGAAGATAACATTAAGTATGCAGATCACATTATTTTTGTAGAGTAATGATGTGCAGCCGGACTTTTGGATTTGCCACAGTGTTTACCAGTCTGATGTAATTTATATGCACTACCATTCAAAAGTTTGGGGTTAGTAAGATTTTTTTTTACATTTTTGTTCTGTATCTATCAAAAGTACAGTAAAAAAATAATGTGATATATTATTACAATAGTTGTTTTCTATTTGAATATATTTTCAAATGTAATTTATTCCTGTGATGGCAAACTTGAATTTTCAGCATCATTACTCTAGTCTTTAGTGTCACATAATACTTTAGAAATTATTCTTATATGCTGATTTTGGGCTCAACAACGTTTCTTATTATCAATGTTCAAAACAGTTGCGATGCTTTATTTTTGTGGAACCATGGTATATATATTTTTGGTATAGCGCCTAAACACAATCAAATAGTAAATTTTTGTGATGTCAACTTCAAATTTGGAACACAGCATGGTTAGATATATGGCTTTGATTTTATAGTAATTTTATAATAAAAATAATTTTTGTAAAATAATTTTTATATAAAATAAAAATGTTTAGTACAGTACATTTGATTCACAGTAAATTTAAACTTCCATAACTTTTTCATACTTTAATTTTTTTTAAGTGCTTTTACTTTGGCAAAAATCTGCTGAGTGTCTTCTTTAAAACTCAAAAGGGTAAGGGGTTAAAGTAAAGCATTTATTTGAAATAATAATCTTCTGTAATACTACAAATGTCTTTACTGTCACTTTTGATTAATTTAATGTGTCCTTGCGGAGTAAAAAAAAAAAATTGAACTGACCCCAAACTGTGAGTGGGTGTCTCTGTCCTTTTCATTTGATTTTCCCCAAGTTCCCATGTTTTTGTTTGGGATAAACACCAGTGCCAGTTCATGTCTGGCTAGTGACAGGGTCATTATCTTGCTGGAATAGTGAAAAATGTAAACTGTTCTGGTGAATCTTTGGACAGCACAAGCATGGTGATGGTAACATCAAATTAGTATTAGTGCCATTGAGATGCCGTTCTGGCTTGTCACAATGTGCTTGCTTTGTAAACCAGTTATGCTACATAAACTGTACATTTAAACAAATGAACTACAATTAAAATAAAGATAAAACAATTAGCCAACAATTTGCTTCTATCTGCGATTCACTCTAGCTACCACAGTTAAGAGATTATTGTGAATCTCAAGGACATCTGCAAAAACAAAGATTAAAGATTTTTGCTGAGAAGTTAAGATTAAAGTGCAATCAAGACATCAATTATGGACAAATGATACAAAACAATATTGAAGGATTCGGATGCTGCAGTGGGCACAGTTGATTCAATTAGCAGGAAGTGGAAGTGACATCAAACCACAGACACTGGCTAGGAAAAGTTGTCCTTCAAAAACACTTTCTGCAGTTAGACTTAAAATGGCATTTGAAAGGTTTATTTCTGAAATGTGACATTTTATTTGCTCAATATGAGTGCATTAAGCTCTGGAATGTGCATTCAAAATGTAAATAACTTTTGATTTCATCTTGACTTTAAAACATTGTGACTGTTAACAAAGCTAAAACTAATAAGAATAGTTTTCATTTATTGAAATTAGCCTAATAAATAAAATGTAAACATTAGATTAAAAATGTAGTTTAAATTTTTTTAATAAAATTCAATTACCGATCAACAAATGAAAAAATACTATAATATTATTTAAGTAATGCTAAAATAAGACTTACTATAATCTTAAATTCTTTAACACTTTGAAGAAACTTTCAGTGCGAATTGCTTATATTCTTCTTCATCTGTGCATTAGTTTGTCCAAATTCAGAGCTACAGTTTAGCTTACCAAAACAACTTTTTTCAAATCTTAGACTTGTATTAAAACCCAACTTTGATTCCTTCTTTGTCATGCATGCATAATGGCATGGGATAGTGCAATATGGAAGTCAGGCACAGAGGGAGAAGGCAGCTCATTAGTCACCGCTTCCCCGAATGTTCAATTGTGTTACCAGATGCTGGGCCTCATCGCAGATCTCATCTTTAATCAACTGGAGAGCCTCTCTTTTAAACCGACTGTTTAGAGAAGAGTTGCATTTAATGCCACTCACCCTGTCATCGCTTGCTTGCTCGTTCACTCGTTCAGCAGGACTACAATACTCTGGCGTTCTTATCAGTTCAGCCCTTTATTCCTGAAGCGAACGTGACACTCGGTCGACAACATTTGGCTTTATCCACTTAACCCCAGCTGCACGATGACAGCTTAGATGGGTGTCCCCTCTTGGGATAATGATACATTTACCACTCAAGTGGATCGGGGCAAGTTGGGTACTTTACAGAATGGAGAGACAATCTCCATCTCTGTTTGTTTCCCGCTATGTATCAATGTTGATTTCAGGTCAGAGCAGTGAAAGAAGTCTGGCTGTAAGAGCAGAGGAACGATGCACAGCCTGCTGTAATTACCCTTTCCTGGTGAACAGCTCTCCACTCTGATATATAGCCCTGTTGTATAAACATTATGGCCTTCAATCATAGCCCTGAGTGAATCACCGCAGGAATCGTTGGTCTTTAACAGTGTCTTACGACCCTAAGCATTATACGGTTGCACATGGATTGTGTTCCTCAGTTTGTGAATCCACCAAAATGGACTTAAAAGTTCGTAAGATTCCAAAAAATTGTCAAATTGACTTCATATATAGAGCCTGAATTCCGTTTTGGAAAATGGAGGTGAATTTCCCCCTTAGGTGATTCTTATAGGGCTCACTCATTGTATTTGTTTGTTTTTTGTGATGTTTACACAACACAAGGAAGCTTGATTTTAATCTTTGAATTAAATTGAAAAAGTAGCACAATGAAATACAATAGAATAAAGATACAAATGAAGTAAAGAGAAGATTTTTTTTTAGTAGGTCTAACACTAGTATTCAGGTACAGAAATACTACAAAAATATTATGCCCTAGCTTTTATAAAGTCTTGATTTTCTTTTACAAGCATAGGTTTTCATGTTTGAATGTTCAAAAAACAGATTATTTAATTTTTTGTGGCAGCACCTCTCCTCCTAATCTGTCAGTAACGCTCCGTTTAGTTCCTGTCTCTATAAAGCCCCTCCTTCCGAAAAGTACAATGTGCTCTGATTGGTTGGCTGGACCAGTGTGTTGTGATTGGTCAACGAGCACGTTTCGGAAATGTCATTTTTTTTGTCCCCACATGTCTTGGGCAGGAATTCTTTAAATTAGGGATATTATGACCTGTACGTACCTGGAAGAAAACTAAACTTTGTGCTTTGTAACTTTTGTAGACCCTTTTCATTCTCAAACAGCAACATTACACACTAAAGAAAGTTGAAAATGTTAAAAAGCATAATAGGTCATCTTTAATAATCTGAAGAACCTTTTGCCATTATAAAGAATCTTTTGTGCAATGAAAACATTCCATGAATGTTAAAGGTTCTTCATGGAACCATCGATACCAACAAATAACCCTTTTATTTGATGGCTTGTAATGTTTTTGGATTAATATGGAATATTGTTGGCTTACTATGTTGCTTAATGCGTCACCCTGGACCTTGCAAAGGTTTAAAGGCACAAATAAGACGCCTAATTACTATGTTGCAACTATAATATCTTTCAAGATCACAGAGGAATGAGTCTAATCAGGAATCTCATTCAGCCATTTAATCAAATGTGTTTGTGCATTGAACACACATTCACACATGATGCAATGTGACTGGCTAAAAACAGCTTAGCAGTAATTTCTGTTCTGAGTGGTGAGCTTCCCTGTTACTATTGTTCAGTTGTTGCTGTGTCCCATGCAGTTGTGCTATGGACCTGAATAATGCCTCAAAACATGTGACTTGCTGTTGATAGGTTTTGTGATCAGATGTATGATTACGACTCCTGGCAACCATCCACAAAATGCAATAGGTGCTTGCCAATACAAAGGTCACCTCACCTTTGTATTGGCAGCCAAGCACCTATTGCATTTTATTCCGATAATTAAAAAAAGGTTGTTTTGCAATATTTAAGTTTAATCTGTAAAAACTAAAATCTGTTTTTAAAGCTACAAGTGAATTTAGGCTTTGCAACTGTATAATGAACAGTGTGAAAAATTGATGTTCATTTTAAGACTTGCTAAAAAATTGCATTTAGTAGAGTTATTAAATGATATGTGTTCTTAAAGATTAAGTGAGTGTAAGATGGCAGCAAAGGTAACAGAAAATGAGCTTTAAGTATTAAAAATCCAAAATAAACTGACTGATATTGGGTATGTATTGTTTATACTTCCCTTTTTATTTAGATTACCTTTTGATGTTATAAATTTATATAAAAAATGGAAAAATATTGGCAGACAAACTATAAGGTTCCGATATGTTGTACATACATAACTACATTTGATTAAAGTGCACCTATTATGGAATTTTGAAATGTACCTTTCATGTAGTGTGTAACATAGATCTAAGTGAACAAAAACATCCTGCAAAGTTTGAAATATGAAAGTGCACTGTATATAAAGTTATTGTCTTTCAAAAGTAAGAGTCGACTCGGAGTCATTTTTATGAATCGTTAGAAGACCGAAGCTTTTTCTCTGACTAGATGACGTCAACTTGTCAAGTTATTTGAATACGATACGCCCACTTATTGCGCTCCAGGGAAAACTTGAAAACATCATGGCGACGAGACGCTGTGTTCTGAAGTGCGACTCAAAAGCCAACTTTTTTCATCTGCCCAAGGAGGAGCATTTGAAGACTAAGTGGCTACAATTCATATAACTATACCACAGAAGTATATTCCGAGCCTTGTGCTTTGTTCGCGCCATTTTGAAGACGATTTCTTTTTAAATGCAATCAAACTTGGATTCGCGAGCCGGCTGATATTGAAGGAAGGTTCAGTTCCAAGTGTATGCATCAGCTTCCTCCTCCGTATCACAACCTGTAAGTGTTATTAATAATTGTTGCTTTTATGTTTTATGTAGCATGCTTATATTATTTTGTTTGTTGTGTAAGCACCGTTTAGCTTCTAGGTCTTCAATGACAATTGTATTGAGATATGTGAAGTGTTTGTCGTTGTTTTCGGAGTTGTCTTAAAGAATAGAATAATACCTCGTTCCTCGTAGTAACGTAACTGCATTTTTTTTTTTTTGTAAAAACGTTATGTTTATGCATCGGACTAACGCAAACAAAGACTGATTGTGCTTTTACAATATGAACTCTGGGCTATGCTCGCTAACATAACATTACATTCTTTATCTTATTTTTAGTTTTTTACTACAAACTACAAAGCAGTGGACTATAATCATTATTATAACACGATTTAATTGATAAAAGCATCATTGTACTCCGTGTTAAACAATAAGTATTATCTCTGTAAACACTGCTGGGTCATCTGACCAATCAACGCAGATTAGCGTCGCGCAGAGGAGGGGTTTGGAAAAATGAGTCGTTGAACGAATCATTTGGGAGTCGGTGAGCAAATCAGGTCAAAATAAATGCATATTATACGAAAACAAAAGTGTTTTTTGACATTGCATGCACGTAAAACTGTTGTTGGGGGCTCCCTAAACAACATTAGGAACATTTTAAATGTCATAATAGGTGCCCTTTAAAGTTGCGATGAAATCTGAACAGTGTCATCTTTCTTCAGTGTCTTCTTTCATTCATTATGATCTATTCAAATGTAACTCGAAAAATATGGAATAAATATTGATGAAATAAAATACGGAATAAATATTGGAAAATAAATTAAAATGTTGGGTGGGACTTGAGACTTCTGTTCATCTGTTGTTGATTGGATATTTAGATGAGGCAGAAGATAAAATTTTGATAAAAATTTCCATCTTTTAATTTGTAAAAAGTTTTATTTTCATGTCGACTTTAAAATATTAATTCAGGAAATCTTTACCTTGAACATCAACAGTTTTCTTGGATCTCAAAAGCTTCTGCACCAATGTAATGTGAGATTTATAATGTAATGTGAGACTTTTTTGTTATATGTGCATTCATTCTGTGAGTGTGATTTATGCCGCATGAATTTATTGGCTCTGGAATGAATAAGTTATTAACAGGTGAGAATACACATAAGTGGCAGCCTCTGTATGAGAACTGGCACTCTGTAATTGCCTTTAGTTTCAAGATGGCAGGATACGGCAGCTCCTAATGGTGTTTCAGTGTCCCATAGCATACGCACTCCACTGGTATATCTGTCAAATTAATGAATTGTCTAGACGCATAGGGATTTATGTTAAATAACGGAGGTGGAATGCAGGTAGCGCCTACCCTGATGTGTCTTCTACATCTTTTCATCTACTCTTCTCGACTTTACCAGTCTGTCAGATAGCTGTACGGGAGCATGCTGGCATACAGGCTTGATTGATCTTCTATACTTGAATGGAATTTCCTCATTTTCCAAACACTAGTCCGAATAGGCCATTCGCTGCCCTGTTATTTGTCACGAGAGCTGTTATCTGTGTGCGTAGTGAGTTATTTCTGTGCTTTTTTTGGACTGCAGACGGTAGTGTGTGTAAGAGAGCATAGGCTGTTATCATCGACAAACAGTGAGGGGTGAAATAAGTGGGATGCTTCAGGCGATTCTCTCTCTGTTTTACTCGGTACACTGTGTCTTTACAGTCCAAGTCCTGTTCTGTTTCTGTTCCCCCAGTCTCTTTTGCACATGCCTCACTAAACCCCACCGTACCAAATTGTGTCTGTTTTCAGACCATCTATACATCTATCTATAGATCACTCTTTGAAATATTATAATAAAAGGTAGCCTATACTTTTAAAGTGTTATGTATTGTATGTTTATGTACAGTATATCAATATATATATAACAAATCACAAGTAATATTATAATGAAATTTATTACACCTTTACATAAGTTATATAAACTTAAGAATATAAAGCGTGGCTAAACAACTATCCATTTTATAATATTACTTTTATTGTGATTTATTGTGTCTTTATACTAGTATGTAGCTGTGAAACTTGGACTGATATTGGATGTGTCATTATTTGTTGTGTAATATAAACCTTTTCCAACAAAAGTAACTACGACGTGATATAAAACCTACAGTTATGATGATATAAAATTACTCATACACCAGCATTTTACTATCTGTAGCCCTGGAAGGCAAGTCTTACTGAAGGGCACTGTGTTAAATCAAGATTGATTCTTTCATTTGGGAGGAGCACTCAAGAATCAAGAGGCGAAGATCACCAGTCTTTTTTTGGATCCTTGGCTGAACCGGAGTCGTTATCATTCTCGTGATGTCAGATTTACTGTTGAAATTTGGCCAGCGAGCCGTGAGTCAGAGCGGCGCAGCTGATTGTGTGGTGGAAGGCGGGTGTGGGTGGTCTGCGCTACTGTATGGCGACTCCATGTGCCAGCCTCATCTCCATCATAATCAGCCCTGCAGGCACGAAGCAAAAATTGCTAGGGCTGCACACATCACACTCTGCTCATCTTATGAGGTCAGGAGGACACACTCTCAGATCTCGCTTTCATCATCCTGGGAAAGTCAACACAGGATAAAGAAAGCTAGCAATCTTCTGCCCATCCCTCCTCCGGGAAGGCTGTCTTGCTCCTATTAGCGTGTCATTGCTCTGCTAATTAAACCCAGAAAGAGAATGTAAGGACAGGAAGTGGATATGGCGCTTTTTGTAAGCAATTATGCTTGTACCTTTAAACGGCTTAATCTGCAGGAAGGGAGGCACTGGGTGTGATCTTCTGTCCAGTATTGATTTAGGACTTGTGATGTCAGCACAGTGATTACTCAGCCTCAGTCTGTTCTAAAGCCATCGTTCTCCAGCACTGACCTCCGTCTGCAGGCTGACACATCCAATAGTCAGTCACAGCCACTCCTCCAAATTACATTTTCTGGACCTTTCTTACTCCGTTCTGTCCTTTGATGTACCCACATTTCTAATTACTGCTGTTTGCTGAGGCACTAGTGCTCAAACTTGCCATGGATGTCAATGATACCTCAAATCTTGCTGCTTGTTGTGCAGTGTGCTTCTACATTTCTAAGCAGTCAGACAATTTTATATATTTTGGTGTTGTCACAATACTGGAATTTCCAACTTCGATACGATGCCTTAGGCCTACCTTAAAAAATTTCAATATTCGATACCATTTTCGATACCACAGGGAAAACTGCCATATATACCCCCATACAGATAATTTATTATCTCATCATTTTGGTAATTTTGTTGCAATGGAGTGGGCTAGTTAGAAAATTGGAAAACAAATTGGATTTTTCTTTGGTAGACGAATAGACAGGCAAAAAAGCCTAATAGATTTACATTAAAGGAAAACACCCCATCCAGAGGATCTTAAAACCTGATTTATTTTACTTTTTAATATTTAGTTTTTTATTCTGATTTTGGCCTTTCAAATGCGTTTTTTTTTTAGTTGTTACTGAAATCAAAAACTGAAATTAATTTGTGGTTTATTTTTAGAGCTCATTTTCATATTTTATTGAATTTCACAATTTGTACACTGAAAAATTTGTTTTATTTGTATCCATTGAAAAGCTTTTTAATCAGATTCAGTTAATTTAGTTGTTTCTATGAAAAATGACAAATCTTAAATTTGTCTTAATTATAATCTTAATGCCAAAGCCAAAAAAGCTGTTATTGCTTTAAAAAACAAAAAAATATATTTATTTTTGTTTTGAAGCCATGATAATGTATTTTAGCTTAATTTTTTAATCAAGAATTTCAATTTCAGATGACAACTTTATTATTGATAATACTGCAAACAGCCACTCAGAACACCTTAGCAAGTTTTTCCAAGGGATGCACTGCTTAGCCTATGTTTTCTTTCATCAAATGTAAATATGTAGTTATTTTCAGTTTTTCACATACTAAGGATACATAGTTGTTTCAGGACAAATGAGCTCCATATGTTCATGTTCAGGCATGTGAACAAAGTTGGTTTTAAAATGAATTGAAAATGTTGTCTGGCTCTCACAGTATCATGATAGTAGGGTTTCATCAAGGTTGAGCATCAACATCTGTTCTTTTCTGAAGCGACGCACAAGAATGGGGGTTAAGCCAGCACTAGTGGGCTAACAAGAAACAAAAACTGTCTTTCTGTCAGGACCACTATCGCCACATACAGTTAGGATTGGCGGTATGGTTCCGTTCTGGGCGAGAACTCATGGATAAGAGCAGGAAGAGCAGCAATAACCCCCCTTAGGGTAAACTGAACAGAACCAATATGAATGTATGCAAATATAATTCAAGATTTGAAAGTACAACATAATTCGAGAATTTAGTCTGATTCAGAGGGGAATCAGAATGCCAAATCCTGACTGACGAGAGGAGGAGCTGGGGATGGAGGAGGGTAATTCGCTCCTGAGAAACGCGATAGCTGCTGATAATACTGAAGGAGTTCATAATTATATATGTGTACAGTAATAGGCGTCGTATTCCTATAGGTAGACGTGGATCAGCTTAATGCGAGCTTGACTAACGTGACCTGCCAGAACATTTAAACCACACTGTCTTAAATTTGCTCCAGAATTAGGGATTTGTTTGGCATTCATTCTATTTTGTTTCATTTTTGTGTTTTCTCAGATGACTTGCATTGTTAAATTTGCGAACCATTGGGGTCTGCATGTTCAGGTTTTTGTCACTCTCAGTGCTATGAGGAATTTTCTGTAATTTATCTTAAAAGCCCAGTGCCTTGTGAGTCCTGTGGGGTTAAGAAAGGAATTTAATTTGCTGAAGCAGAGCTAGGATAATTTAGCACTGTGGAATGAATCACATCTGAGCTTCATTTTCTGGAATGCTCCTTTGAGATACATGCTGAGCCTTAGAGATGGTATAGCAATGGACATTAAAACACAGAGTAATGAAGACCGAGTGCTCTGAGAAGAATGGATGTCTCTCTCTCTCTCTCTCTCTCTCTCTCTCTCTCTCTCTCTCTCTCTCTCTCTCTCTCTCTCTCTCTCTCTCTCTCTCTCTCTCTCTCTCTCTCTCTCTCTCTCTCTCTCTCTCTCTCTCTCTCCCTCTCTCCCTCTCTCCCTCTCTCCCCCTCTCTCTCCTTCTCTGTCACACATAAATCCTTTAGTTTCTCCAACTACAGTTTGTGCGGGATGTCAAGACAATTTAAGTATTAGATATCACTAGGTCACAATAAGGCACTGGTATTTGTCTCTGGCTTATGCTTTAATATCTTGTTTGAAATAGGATGGTTTCTCAAGCTCTCCATTGTTGACATGGAAAACAACCATATGTTTTAATTTGTACCAAAAAGGCTTTTGTGGAAAATGTGGATTATTGCGAGATCCTTAGAGATAAAACCTTCCCTCTCCGATACTAAGAGGGTCTCAATCAGAATGTTTTATAATTATTTTATTGAAAGTGTTTTTACATTTTGTATCACCTGTTTTTGGAAATGTCAGTGGAACAAAAGTTCGCTTATGAAAGTTTTGAGTATTGCGAGTAAACTACTTGGTATCCATCTACGGCTTCCTCTTTTTAATTCGGGCGGGCGGCAGTGGTTCATGTAGGTTGTCTATACACCGGAAGGTTGGTGGTTCAATCCCTGGTTCCACTTGACCAAGTGTTGAGGTGTCCATGAGCGAGACACCTAACCCCAGCTGCTCCCGACGAGCTGGATGGTGCCTTGCATGGCAGACACCGCCGTCGGTGTATGAATGGGTGAATGTGAGGCACAAAGTAAAGCGCTTTGGTGGCCATTGGGTCTGTGAAAGCGCTATATAAATGCAGTCCATTTACCATTTACCATTTAATTAATTTGAGAGATTACCATCGGGTTGGATTTTTCAGGCAACAAAAATGTCCCTGGATAATAAAGTAATCTAATCTATCTAATCTAATAGATCAAGGCATTGACAAAAAAATTATTTGTAAACATTTAGTGGGATTTTTCTTTTTACTGCTCATGGGTTACTTTTTAATTGAAGTTATCAGTTTTGTCTCTTTGTTGGATTAATTGAAGTTATCAGTTTTGTCTCTTTGTTGGATCAACTTTATCTAAGTTGTTTCTTCTCAAATTCCATACATCATAGCATAAGCCAAACAATATGGTCTTGGTAGACAGTTGATTTGAGACATGTCTTTCTTTTAATTGCAAACTTTGGTACCACCTTGGCATTGTACATTGCGTAACATTGCTGAAATATTTCACTAACATATTTTCTTTTTTTAAATTATAATAATATTTCACAATATTAATGTTTTCGTATATATTTTTATTCAAATAAATGCAGCCTTATTGGTGAGAATAAATAAGCGAAATAAAAAAGTGAGCGAAAATTATTTTCATATTGCATATTTTTCACATAAATTGTTTTATATTGAAAGTATGGTAAATGCTGGTAAAATGACTAAAAAAAAAAAAGTTTATTGCATACCAAAAAAATATCCTGTTGTTCTCATTTCCAGTAGATTTCACAATGACTGATTCCTTACCTTTTTTATATACAGATGTTGACATGTCAAAAAACAGTAGTTTGAACCCCATTACCCTCTGATCCAGGGGATATGAATGTTTTTTCCTAAGACCGATCACATAGCGCCGAAAAGACAGCAGTTTCTTCCAGAAGTCGGAGGGCAAGCGTTGGTGCGTATGTTCAGCTCTTTGGCGATATCCAGTGCCTTCAGCTGGACGACTGCTCTGGTTATGGGCAGCCCCTCATTTCTATTTTCGGCTATGTACTTGCACACTTGTCTGTCAATTTCTTCAAAGCGGATGCTTTTAGGACCGCAGTAAGCTATACTTTGACTTAGAATTTTTAAGACGGTCTTTTTGGGTATTTTTTTAGATGTATTTCCAAAGAAAAATGGAATCTTATATTCAGGGAAAAAATTGTATGTGTGAGATATTATTGGGGTCTTTTTTCTTTGTAGAAAAAATCTTAGAAGCTGAAGGCTTAATCAAAAGTTGCCATTTGTTCTCCATTTAATCTTATTGCTTCTAGGTGTAGCAGTGGACCTTTTAAAGATGGCATTTATGTTTTTTTTTATCATTCAAAAGGGTCCACTGAACAGATTGATATTTTATCAAAGTAGCTGAATATAGTGTTAGTTCAAACGACATCATACACATTAATCTGACCGCATTTATTAAATTGTTCTGCTTGTTCGATAAAATATATAATGGAGCTGCTGAGTTATAATGGAATATATGTCTTAAAATTGCCACCAAACTGGTCGCCTGAAGCTGGTCAGGATGACAGGAGTCAGGACTCAAACAGGGAAAATAATTGCAGTCGATTTGCTAATGAATAGTTTGTTACTCATAGTGATATAAATTATGGAGTCTTACTCTGTTCTTAGAGTTCAAGTGGATATTTGTTTTAGAGTGAAATGTACTGAGGCAGAACTAATAAAAAACACAGCAGTGCTCTGGCTTTTTTTTTGGCTCTTTTTCTGGTCAGTATCATTTATTTTCTTTGTTTCTCATTACATACTGATTGACTTGAATACCCACGGATCCCTGCCTAATTTTTGTTAGATTTTGTGGGGTGATGAGCCCAGCCTCGCTGAACCTCTCTACTAGTGATTATTTTTTATTCCCTCAGTGTTGAAATAAAGTGAAACAACCCATGCAATAAAATGGGAAAGATGTTAATGGATTATAATAGAAGTAAATTGACTTCTTATATTAGATATCCCATTTTTGTTACCAAGAAAACTTCTAATATTTCCTTTTGATGTATTTGAATACCTTTTTTTGTGTTCTAGTGTGAGAAATAGAAAATCCTGTGGGGTGAGAAGTGGGACTAAGGGCTCTTGTTTTTAATGGTTCAGTTTTATTTTTGCCCTTGAAGTACACTTCTCCAAGGCTTTGCTTTGGTGATCGTGAAGTGAAATGCAAGGTGTCCTGCTGTTGTTGACCCCCTGACCCAACACTGGGGGGTAGATCAGCCAAACCAGAGTGCCATTTTTCTCCATTTGTCTGGCTAACCGCTGCTGTGAAATGATGTTCTGGCATACTATTCGCACTACAATTTGAAGGGCCCCACGCTGGTGTGTTCCAGCCAGAAGCTCATTATTCTCACTTTGGGGTCAGGTGTGCTTGCTACTTCATGCTGGCTATTACAGGCGGTGCCCCCTCCCAAGTGTCAGATGCTGTTGTGTCTGTTGTCGGATCTGATTTGTCACCTGCATCCTCCTTGGGGCCCGGTCTCCCATAATCAAACTACGGCAGGATTATCCACCCCATCCCCAGCTCCAGGTGGGCTGTCACAGCAGCTTTATGGCACGTCCGCCCACCACTGCTGCCCATGCTGGGCCGTGGCATCGTTTGAATGCAGAATGTCAGCGCTAATGCTGGACGGAGGAGCATTTCCCTGCTGAGTTTCGATGTCCATGGCAGCGTGCTGGCGGAATACCAGCTTTCTCTCAGTTGTGTTGTCCAAACCTCTGTTCCTCAGCGAGTCGGTCCCCTTCCCAGACACACTGACATTTCCTCTGTGCAAGCATGTCTGTGGCCAGTCTGTCCCTTACTGCCTTTCATGTTTAATGTCAAATAAGAGCTTAATTGTGCCATCATGGCAAAATTGATAAAACCAGGCCATTATGTCTGGCTGTCCAAGCACTACGCTAATGAATGGCCACAATTAGCGAAGACTTGGTGAGTCATGGCGGTCCATTCAGGCAGCAGAACATTAAGTCCACATAAAGAGCAATAAAAATGGTAGATAAATTGAAAATTTAAGTCATCTCGTTTCCTCATGTCTTCATTCCGCTAGTTTCTGGTCTGAAATAACCTTTCGTTTTCACGGTTGCATAAAGTAATACTCGTTAGTGAGGTCAAAAAGGACTATGAGATTTTTGCACAAACCAGAAATACTATTTCAGCATTTACTTTTCATTTACTCAAGGAAATGCCTAGTGCTCGCAAGGCAACAGAAGAATTGTCGTAGAGTAAAAGCAAAACGTGTAAGGAATGTTCCTTGTTGTGTAAGGAACAAACCAAACTTTTTTGCCATTTTTTCCTCTGACAATCTCCTCCTATCATTTTTGTAGAGTTGTTGAATCTCACTTGCATTTTTCAAACTAAAGTTGTGATCAGTGCAGTAATGTGTGAAAATCAATGCAGTGCTCAACAAGCATTTTTTTTACTACTTGCCCTGCCAACATTTTTAATGGCCCTGCCACAAAAGAATGAGTTTTTTTTTTTTTTTTTTTTTTTTTTTTTAGCAATTAATGTGCTTTTATATTTACTATAAATAAGTTTATTTTTCATTGAATGTTGCAGTTTTTTTTGCACCGAAAAATGGTTGAATTTGATACAAAACTTTAAGAATTAGTTTGTAGTCTTAAAAGTATCAGTAAGTATGTATCACAAGTACATACATAAACTTGCATCAGGCCAGCGGCCATCCTCATTGCAATGGCATTTGGCATCACTGACATCAGGCCAGGTGCCAAATGTTTAGAGATGCCATTTAAAAAAAAATTGTGAATGAGATTTGAGAACAGCAACGTCAGAAGACACACAAGTCTTATGCGTGCTTTTTTTCCTATTTGGAGCTTGGCGGGAGTAAATTGGCTTTTTTCCACTGCATGGTACGGCTCGGCTCGGTACGGCTCGACTCGGCGCGGAACGGTTCGGCTCGCTTTGCTTTTCCACTGCGTGGTACGACTCGACTCGGCACGGTTCGGTTCGCTTTAGCTCGGTTGCTTTTCCACTGCAGTTAGTACCACTTCAAAGTCTGCCGCCTCTACTGGCTCGGTAGTCACTTTTTAGTTTTTTTAATTTGTCCCTACACTGTTTGTAGGTCCGGTGGTAGCCGTGTGCGGCTAAGAGCTGTGCTACTTCTTGGGACACTTTTTCATTCCGTGTTGCCCCATCCAGCTCTCGCTGGATCCGCTCCTCGGCAACCAACGAGAGGAACCTGCACCTCGTCCACTGACCACGATTCAGCCATTTCTTGTTTGATTTTTTTTTTAACTTCTTTTGTCAAGTAAATACTCTAAAAACAGGTGCTACCGCGTTGGCTGTTGTCTGGCTATTTAAATCTATTTAAATCATTATGCAAAAATGACTATTGTAGATATTATCAGTGCCTGTTGGGATATACAATGATTCTTTATTTGTAAAGGAACCAAAGGTGAACAGAATCAGGAAAGTACCTAGAATTCTTGAAACCTGAAGTGCAACTGCTCAGTGTGTCACACGCTGCCTTCAAGGCTATGGCTCCGACATCCAATGATTATGTTAGTGCGATTCAATAGTAATCAAGAGGAACTGCCTTGCATGTGCTCTAATTATACACAGTAAAATTAATCCAGTCTCAAACTTCCTAATGATATCCATTTCGGCCCATTCCTCTGGGCACCACGCTGTCCCTATCTGTGCTAATATTGATACAGGAAAGGGTCTTGTGATTTCCAGGGATAAGCTCTAATGACTCTGACTCATGTGTTTGGTTCTGGGCCAGTGGAGTATTCACAGCTTTCTAGCCCGGGCCAGTATGTGTTCTTTTAATCCCCTTTTATTTTACCCTTTCAAATGCAGGCTTATCAGATCCCACAAGGACGCATGTGCATACAAATTGCCAAAGGTTTGCTAGAAAGCACCCGACATGCACCTGCATGCAGGAAAGCAGGATCAGAGCCAAGCCACGTATATGGCGACATACGGTGATTTAAACGTTAATAATTGGGAACCTTTAATTCATTAAATGATATACTGTAGCAGTCTCACCTCTGTTGGCATCAGCCTTTGTGTCGACCCAAGGAAGAAATCAAATGGAGTAATTAGCCACATGCTCTTCCTTTACTCTAATGGAGATATACGACACCAGTCCTTCACCATCTTGACCTTTTGCCGATGCCACAAATGATTTCACTACATTAATATGCTTGCAAAAAGAGCTGTAAAAAGAAATTTCTATAAACGGATCACTGACGTTATGCTCACATGGTACAAATCTTGTTTGTTTGCTTAGAGACGGGTTTTGCACTCCGTAAATGTTCCCTGTGTGATTCACGACGGCCTTGTCCTCATATCGATCAGACAGGAGCACCTTGTGGCTTATGCAGTGAGCGTCAAAGCTGAGAACTCACCCGAGAGATGTGTCCATATTCTTATGTGCAATCAAGGACGTAGCTTGAATGAGTGAATGCAAACATTTGCTGGGATGTTTTTCAAGCTGAAAATGAGCTTGATGTCAGCACATCTGTGGTGGTTATTCCTATCCTTCAGTGCTTACACGCTCTGTATTTCCTATTGGACTTGGGTCGCCTGAGTGCTGAATATCAATGGACATGCAGGATGCATTAAGAATTCAGAAGGCGGCTCTTGCATAAGTGGATAACAGTAATTAGACGGTCTTTTCTCCGTGTTGTGCCATCCTCTAATGGAAGCTATCATTGCGCTCTCCTTCACTTGTGTCGTTCAAGTATCATGCTGTCTTCGGGTTAAAAACTTTGGGTCTGAAGACTGCAAGTGTGCAGCTGATTTGATTAGATGTGATGTGCAGACAGATGGTTAATAACGTAAAAAGAAAGGTCAATGGCAGCAAGGGAAAGACCAGGTAAACAAAAGCATTAAGATGACCATCTGCGGATTGAAGGTTAATTGGTTAATGCTGAGATTTTGGCTTTGTGTGGTTCATCTTTTTTTGTTCCTGTTTGGCCATTTTGTGGCTTTTTTGTTATTATTAACTACTTGAAGGGAAGGTACAAGCTGATGTTTAGAGATCAGCTTCAGTTTCTTAGGCTGACTTTACTTTCCACTTTTATACAAATACACATAAGGTCCTTTTTGTCTCTGTTATTTGGCGAACATGCATAAACAACTTATATTTTTTGCAGAGATATTTTACTGTTCAAAAGTATGGGGTTGGTAAGATCTTTTTCATGTTTTTGAAAGAAGTCTCTTATGATCGGCAAAGCTGCATTTGTTTGAAATACAAATATATAGTAAATATAGTAATATTGTGCAATATTATTACAATTTTAAATGATTTTGACTTTTATATATTTTTAAATATATTTACTCCAGTCTTCAGTGTCACATGATCCTTTAGAAATCATTCTAATATGATGATTTGATGCTCAAAAACCTTTTGTTATTATTATCAGTGTATCCAAACAAATTATATTTCTGTCCCCAAACATTTGAACTTAAAAAAAAATAAATCATATTACAATAATTTCACATGAAGTTATCAACATGAAGTTATCGAGGTCATGTGAAATTATTGTAATATGATTTTTTTTTTTAAGTTCAAATGTTTGGGGACAGAAAGATTATTTGTTTGGATACACTGATAATAATAACAAAAGGTTTTTGAGCATCAAATCAATAATTTCACATGAAGTTATCAACATGTTGTTTGAGGTCATGTCAGTATAACTGTGATAGGATGTATGGATTCTAGCAAATTTTGATATTTTCACCCATTTAATAACCTCAGCCTCTGACGGCACAGCCATCGCCAATGGGCCGCCTACAGCATGTTACACACAAAACTTGATGTGGCAAGCTCTAATCTGATTGTAAACACAATTTTGATTCCTGCTGGAAGTCAACCAAAGTATTTGGTTGACACAATGAGTCCTCTTGAGGGTGAAATAATCACTGAATGTGACCAAATCTGTCTAGATAGTGACTTCAACTGCTTCTTTTTAGTTACATGGTAGCAAGTTAACTAGAGATCCATAAGCAGAATGTTTACCATGTAAAGCCTTTACAAATGTAACTCACCATAGCTCTGTTTGCTAAAGCTACAGCTGTTCCAAAGATCCTACAAATCCAAACTGTTAAATATATTTGAATGTAGACTGCTCCAACAATCTAATTGAAAGTGCTGAAAAATTGGATAAATATAAAGGTTTTTTTTTCAAGTTTGAAGGATTTCTCAAAGTCCGGCCCATTTAACCTTCTCCTGTTCCCCATTAATCCTATGGAAATCCCTCTGTCAGAGCCTGCTGCTAATGTAAGCAGCCAAACAGAAAAAGAGTCAGTTTTTTTTATTTCCTTGCCATTCTTTTTGCTTTTTTTCACAGTGCTGGATCTGAGTAGGATTATAGTTCCTGAAAAGGCTGCCTTTATGCTTGTATCAAACAGCGACATTAGGCTGAGTGTGAATGACGTGGAGTGTCAGGCAGTGAGATAGAAGGAGAGCAGAAGGGGTAATGGATGCTGGGAGACAGATGTGAACCACTACACAAAGTGAGGGGCCTCGGAGTCTCAGAAGGCTGTGGATTTTCAGCCTGTTTCCAAGAAAAGTGTGTGTGTTTGAGTAAGAGCTGGTCAGCCCTGGGGGGGGGTTGCGGGAGCTTGACTCTGCCTCCCCTCTGTGCCAACCTGTCTCCCTTGCTGTCAATCATCCACAGGCAGCCTGTCGACTGATTGTCCGAGAACAGGCCTGTCGGTCGGGAGCTCGACCGTGACCTTACTCTGCATTTCTCAGCCTCTCTGCACGTATTTTCCATCTCACCTCTCAGATTTATCAAATACTGTGACTTTTCCCGGCTGCCTTCCTCAAAACGGATGTTCAACATTTTTGGACTTATTTTTTTTTTTACTTTTTTTTTATTGTAGGGATTCACCGATCCAATACCTGGATTGGAGTTGGCACCCATACTGACCTTTTAAAATGGATTGAGTATTGGACGAATGTGACAGATCCAATTTAATACTGTTTGTTAGTCACTGCCATTACTGGCAAGCTCCAGAAGAAAAGAGAAACAGACTTGAGCCAATGGTGTTTTGGCATCAGTGACATCAACTTGGCAAGATGCAATCTGAACACGAATTAGATTTGAGAGCTTTACTTGTAGCCATGGCCGTAACCAGGGTTTGAAAATTAGTTAGGTCTAGGTTGGGGTGTTAAGAATTGTGCTATATTAACACCTACAAATGCAACTCATTATATACACTACATATAAACTTAAAAAGGTCTCTGTCTCTTTCAGATCTCTATCCTCCTCCTCTTCCTTCCGGTTGCTCTCCTATTTGTCCTCATATATGTCTCCCTGATCTTTAAATTTAGGCTTTTTTTCTTTAAAGAAATGCATCTAATGTATTTTGTCAGAACCTTTTTGCCTAAATTGTAAATTGTACGAAAAGGTAAATTGTAGCCTACTTAATTTATTTTCCCAGGAAACATGCAAGTATCTTCTATTGCTTCTGAAGGGCAGTAATGAAAAAGAAAGATATTTCAACAAAATAAGAACAATTTTGACATCTTCATCCTGTTAAAAAATGTTCATCATGTTTCCTTCTTGAGCATCAGTGAATGTTTGAACCTTTTTTAATAGTTGTGTTTGAGTACCTCAATTGTCCTCAGTGTGAGAAGATGAATCTCAAAATCATACAGTCACTGCTGGAAAGGGTTCAAATATGCAAAAGATGCTGGAAAACTGAAGAAATTTCACGACCTGGATGACTTTTTTGAAGAACATTGGGCAGTTTAACTGCTCAGGACAAACAAGAGACTCAAGAACAAGCATCACAAAACAAAAAAAACTTTTTCATGGATCATCCAGGTAACGACACAGTGTTAAGAATCAAGGGTGTACACTTTTCAACGGGGTCATTTTTCTAAATGCAGCAATTTTTTTTACCCTGTGGATTATATGTAAACATCTTTTATGTAAATTATCTTATTCAGGACAGTACTAAAAAAAAAAACCATGCATTTTGTATGATCCCTCTTATTCTGTTAAAATTATTCACATTTTCACAGATTCTGCAAGGGGTTCACAAACTTTCAAGCAGCACTGTATATACATGTTTTTTAATACTTACTTTAGTGTTTTTCTTTACACATTTACACAGCGATCGTAATCAGTTCCACACACTCTATTGATTGTGAATAGTAGAGACAGGACAGGAAATGATGTGAAAACATTAGCTGGACTGGCATTAATCACATAGCGCTAAAGTGCGCTAACTACTGGTCCCTGGCTCCTTCTGTTTTTTTTATCCATCAGATTGTTTAGCTAGATCATGGGCTCAATGAATGGAAACACTTTCATAAGTACTTTTGAGTGTGGAGATCCATGTAAAGCTCTCTCTGGATGTAGTTGGGCTGAATCAAAGCACAGCAATAGAAGCGTCTGCCAACAGAATTGGGTGATTTGATTTGAGCTATGTTTGTTTCTTTTTATTAAAGAGTCATAGAAGTAGATGCCAAAAGACTAATGAGAATCATTTCTGGAGCTTGGTGAAGCTGGCAGCGAGATTTCTTGGTGTGGATTAAAACATCATATTCTACGCATGAATTTCTTCTGTTGCTTTTATTGTTGGGTGTGAATCAACTTTCGACTCAGATTTAATTTAGGTTAATCGCATCAACTTTTGTTTTTTCAAAACTGAGCAGAACAAATAAAACATGACTTCACGTCATTGTATAGATCTTATTCTTATAGTGACTGGCAGGGTTTAATATAGTTACTAGCAAAAAGTGTAATTGCGAGAGACGCACTTCAGCGCAGTGTATGCTGTTTACGTACATGCATCTTAATGGACTGAATACCATACTGATTTATGATAATTAGTACTTCTTAGTAAACTTGACAATACACAAAAATGCATTTAAGTTAATAACATTATGGCCCAGTTTCACAGACAGGGTTTAGATTAAGCCAGGATTAGACCTTAGTTCTATTAGACCAGCTTTTTTTAAACGTGGTTTAGAAAAAAAACATCACTGGTGTGCATCTTGACAAAAATGGCACTGGCATATTTTAAGATTTGCCAGTGCAAGTTACTTTCAGTTAAAACAGGTCAAACATGCACTTTATTCTGGGACTAGTTTAAGCCTTGTCTGTGAAACTGGGCATAGGCATGCAAACACTACTTTTGGTAAGAAGGACAGAGATTATGGAAAAGATGGCAGTCTTTTAGCTGAGCCAGTGGACTTTGTGCATCATCCAGCGTTTTATTTGACTAAAAATAAAAGCACACTGTTTGCAAAGGAGCCCATCAAGCAGAGTGACTGCCGACATTGCAATTTTTTACTGTTCCTTCCGACAGCACGCCATAAATATATGTCACACCAAAATCCATGTTATTTTCCCTCCAAATAAATGGTCCATTTGATTTGCTCATGGCTTGCCGTTCATGTGCACGCAGCCGAGTGATGCGTAAAGATAACTACAGACTAGCGCTTGTGGGGGTGTGGCTTCCTCTCTTCATCTCCATGGTACCCACAACCAAGCTCTCTCTGTGCATGTTCAAGTTAAATCACATTGATTTTCATTACAGATTGCAGTCTATGTGGATGTATGGTACGCTGCCATGATGGAATATATTGATTTAGCAGTCAGACTGAGAGAAAAGACGATGTGTCTTGGATACTGAGTGCAATTAGTACTGCTGCTTGCAAGCATTATTATTAATATTGTACATACTTTAGGTTAGGGGTTGAACAAACGCATTACATTGCGGATTAACGATGCCATGAAATGAAAAAGAGAGATTTTCATCTTTTATTTAGTGTTAGCTTTGAGTCCATCTAGCTTTCAAAAGCTTGGCGTCAGTAATATAGAATATATATATTATTTTTTTTATTCAGCAAGGGCACGCAAATTAAATGATTCAAAAGTGACAGTAAATACATTTATAATGCTATGAAAGATTTTTGTTTCAAATCACTGCTGTTCTTTTGAAAATTATACATAAAAGAATTCTGAAAAAACAATATTAAGCAGCACAACTGTTTTCAACATGTTTCTTGAGCACCAAATCAGCATATTAAAAGATTTCTGGAGGGTCATGTGACATTGAAGACTTGAGTAATGATGCTAAAAATTCAGCTTTGCCAAGTTGCTTTTGTTCCTCTCTTTTAAGTCGCTTTAGATAAAAGTGTCTGCTAAATGCGTAAATGTACATTTAGAAAAAAATTACATTTATATATATTTGAAACACAATATTACTGTTTTACTTTGTTTTTAATCATATAAAGCCAAATTAAATAGCCTAGTCTTAATCAAATAAAGTATTGAAATTGAAAACATTAAAAGGCCTAACTTTTGAATGGTAGTTTATATTCTAATGTAAACAAAATTCACACTTTGCAGTTATACACTTATAAAATGTAGTTTTTCTCTTCTGAAAACAAGCCAAAATATTGATGACTCATCCTGCAACACACCGATTTTTATCCAATCAGATTATTTTCAGAATTAAAATGTTCCTTTCTTTAAAACATCCTGCAACCAGCTACATGGCAAATTCATGGCTGTGATGTTAAATCTATTGGTTATTTAAAATGTAACGGGGCCTGTCGATTTTTTTTTAAATTATAGGTATCTCAGTGTCATTTCTGCTACCCATAAATCTTGTAGTTTGTTGAGATGTATGCTATTATTACTCTAAGCTGTGATGGCCTTTTTTTTTGCTTGGTCCAGTAAATCACATAGCAAGCAACATGCTAGTAAAAACCACATAGCATCCTTACTATCACATACTACCCTAGCATTACAGTAGCAAGTCTTTCACGCCAAATGTTGTAATCGAGTTTGAATATGCTACTTTTAATCCTGTTTTGTATTTGGCATAATAGTTAATGGGGTTTGACGATGAGCGGGTGATTGCGTGTGTGTGAGAGACAATGCTACAGGTGATTAATTCTTCTGCTGAGCCTTGAAGATGATTTATTTATTTGGAAATGGCACAGCATGACCAGGTCTGATAATAGTTCACATGGTGAAGACAGCCGATAGGTCGTCCATTTCCCACTCACAATACTGTGCTCTCTCGGAGAGATTGCAGATCTGCTATCATTTAGCCCTCCCTTTTCTGACTGCGTGCCCTGCTGTGCTCATGGTCAGCTATTAGCCTAGCTCCTGGGAAGGAGAGAGCGAGCGAGCGAGAGAGAGAGAGTGAGACCATGTGTCTGATGTATTAGTGTCTGAAAATAAACGTCTGCCCTCTCTACACAGCCGTACAGACATTTGTTTAGCTCCAGGCTAAAGCGGCAATGCTAAATGTGTTTCTTGCTGTGCTGATATTGATGTCTGATCGCTTGATAGCTTGAGATTCTGTTCTAAAAGGGCTTTTGCTTTGAGAACGTTATTAATTATACTGTTTTGCTAGCGAAACCTTTTTGAAATGGAAAATCTGGGCTCCTGAGGTCAGCCGTGGTTAAGATGATTTTGATGAGTCTTTGTTAACCCTTTAATCGTCAGTACAATAAATATTCAAGGGAGTTTTCTAAAAATAATCACCTTCTCATTTATTCAATGATGTTTTTAATGTTCTTTTTAGGGCTGGGGGAATTAACGCGTTAATTTTTGCGATTAATTTGAAATGTTTAACGCGTTAAAAAAAAATAACGCAGCACCTTTTTTTTGCCTCGTTTTAATGATTTCCTGCTGCGTCTGCTATTAAACAGGCTGAAATATGCCGCCCCTCCGTGTTCGGCGATCAGGTTTCATTCTCGCGCAGGTTTCATGAGCGGGTCTTTTCCGCTCAGTATGTGCGTCGCGTTCTGTGCTCCGCGCGCGCGTGTGTGTTGGCGCGCTCTGTCGTTAACGGCCCAGCAGCGGCGCTCTCTCCGTTCCGTGTGTGTGTGTGTGTGTGTGTGTGTGTGTGTCGGCGGCTCTGTCGTTAATGGCCCAAAGGCTTCAATCATGTACCAAGCACTTGAAAAGTAAAGTCCACTCAAATGACGTGAAATTTCTCTGTAGACTTCTGTTTGCTGAGCTCAGCTGGTATAGTCACAACAATGGTAAAATGACCTGCTCTGATCACATGCTCTGGTAATAATAGCTTTGTAGGACTATATTTTGTTTTGATAATTATTAAAATAATAATAATAACCTGTTAAATTGATTATGTTGATTATTGAAAAATAATAATATATTGATATATTGATGTTTAATATTTTAATATAGGGCTATTTTATGTTCCTTTTTTTTCCCTGTGTTGTTTAATTAGGTGATTCTAAGTTTAAATATTGATGATTACAAGCTTGGGGGAAACGCAATTAATTGCAATTAATTACAGAAAATGTGCAATTAATTAGTTAATTTTTTTTAATCGATTCCCAGCCCTAGTTCTTTTATAATGTACAGTAGTGGCCAAAAGTGATGTCTGGGGGGGTTGGTTTGAGGATTTGTTTTTAGTGACCCTGTAAGTTCAATTAATTAAACCATCAAAATATGAGGAAAATATTTTATATTTTTATCTGATAAAATTATTTGGCAAAAAAGGGGTAAGCTACAGGTTTTTTTTTACTATGCAAAAAAAAAAAAAAAAAAAAAGGCTTGTAGGAAAAAGCATACATTAACTACAACATAATCAGTTCATTAGTTCTCTCTTGTTTTTGCATGTTTATAATTTCTTTGTATGAACACCTGGCCCGCACAATTTGGCATGTTTCATTGTGTTATCACAAATAAAACGTTTGACTCCAAGCACAACTACACAATATGCTTACAAAATCTTTAAAAATTGTAATAATTTGAATAAAGGTGGAAAATTAGATTTTTCCATCACTTTTGAGAAGTGTAAATGTCAACATTATCAATCTAAAGGAGTGAACTGTGTGACACAATGTAAGCTTATTAATTTAAGCTCAGTATTCCTGTTTGGAGCTTCCATAAATATTTTTTTAGTTCAACCAAGCTTAATGGTGCAAAGCTTAAATTTACAGTATTACGGCATTATTAGTGTAAATGTAGCATGCTGTAAATGAGCAGTTGTAACTTGCCACATTTGCACATTGCACAAACTGCACGTTTTGAATGTTTTTTACATGACTCGCATGAATCAGAGTAGACAAAATTTACGAAGATGTGATTTTACGTCGATAAGATAATGCTTTAAAAAAAGTTTCTTATGCTTAAATATAAAAATCTAAAATGCAGTAAAAGTGGTAATATTCTGAAATATTATTACAATGTCAAATTACTGTTTTTTATTTTATTATATATTTTAAAATAATAATTTTAATTACTCCAGTCTTCAGTGTCACATGATCCTTCAGAAATCATTCTAATATACTGATTTGCTGCTCAATTATTATATTTCTTATTCTTATCTTTGCTGAAAACAGTTGTTTAATATTTTTGTGGAAATCATGATACATTTTTGCAGGGTTCTTTGATGAATAGAAAGAAGTATTCAAAATTCAATTCAAAAAAGCTTTATTGTCTATCCCCACAGGGGATTTATATGAAATAGATTTTTTTTTTAAACATTAAATACCTGTACCGTAATTTTTTTAACAATTTGATTAATCTTTGCTAATTAAAAGTTATTAATTTCTTTAAAAAGAAAACAATGTATTTACCTCAAACTTTGGAATGTACAGTATGTGCTACTTTCAACTAGAAGGTTTAACTTCAAATACAATTAAAAAATGAAAAATGCAATATTTTGTATAATTCTAAAATCAGATGTCATTTTTATCTCTAAAGAGTTTCTAAGAAGTAGCCTAGTGCAGATATATTTCTAACACTAACATTTATATTGTGATGATGCGTCCTTTCAATCGGCTAAAGACCTAAGCATCAAGAGCACTTTGTCCTTGCTGACACTGAGGGTGGGATTTGATTATCACAGATCAGAAAATGAGCAGTTCTGAGCTGGGCATGATTCACAGTGTTTTTACACCTACTGTGTTTCCAAACTATGGTCTAAAACCACTTGTTGTACAAACACTGCTAATGACAGTGGCATCACTGTTTATTCTTCACATCTTTCATCTGCTAGCAATCAACAAAGGCAAATCCCATAATGCTGTATTTTCAAAGGTGCCGTGTAAAGCCAGCATGGCACGACAGTGCCTGAAGCAGGCTGGCAGAGATTCGGTCGCCTCTCGCCTTCACAGCAGATGAGTCATTCCAAATGTCTCGCTCATGAATCAGTTGGGCTTCATTAGGCCTGATCGGAGGTGCTCTGACACCATTCATGTCCTGGCCTGCTCACCCACTATCACATGTTGGGTGAACTCACCCGGACCAGGTGGACCGTATCCATGGATACAGTCCCGTGGACCAGTTCACACTACTGCAATTACTCATGTGACTGATGCTAGACCATTTAGTCTGGTTTTGCAGATATCCAGAGAAGAGTGGAACGGGTCTGCTTGCAGAAAGGTGCATGTTGAGACAGATGAGATAGACCATCGTTATGCGGGGCGTACTGTCTCCCCAGGGGCGAATCGCTCTGGCTGCATGCTGGGAAATATGACAGGCTGTTAATTGGACGTGGCAGCAAGGCTACAGTGACACAAAGGGAGTTTAGAGCAGTGCCACATCTAGTATTAGTGCTGTGGTCTAACTTAAAGCCACCACAACTTCCTCAGCTCCCCTTGGCCCTGACCAATTTTTTTTTTGCTATTTATTTTATCTTGAGCACGACTTTAATCAATTGAGTTTAAGCTTTGTATATAGAATAGCTTTGATCAGACATCTCATTCATCAGAGCCCGTGTTATTAAATTTATCTTCTATAAAATATACACATGCAAGAGCCTTGCTTTGAATCTGATCTGAATAAACCATTTAACATGATTGTTTTTTTTTTAATGCATTAATTTATGGATTTTTTATTTATTTGTTTGTGCAAATTAATGAAATTGTAAATTTTGGGCCTTATGAAGTTGCATTTGCATATTGTTACACATAAGTGAAAGATAATGTACAGTGAGCTGTTCATTATCACAAAATAAACCCACAGGAGACTTCTGTGCTCTTGACAAAGGTGATATCACCCGGAAGGGGCTTATTTTTTTACGACAATGAGCGGCTAACTGCACATTACCCTGCTTATTTCACGGCTACTTAACAAATAAATAAATGGATATGAAATATTGATTTGGGTATTATGTAAGAAGAAAGAGGGATATGAGAAAGGAAACTAGCACTGCTATGTAGGAAATAATTCGCCATGCAATGGTCAATTCTATAATTTAGCTAAACAATCAAGTGTTTGTCAACTAGTTGTTGTAGTCCCCCCCCAGTGAATCTTGTAAAGTAGGTGCATTTATTTGGTAGACTAGTTTTAAATTTAAGCGAGTATTGAAAAGATGAAATGCCTTTGCAATGCTTAGTCATGCAGAGCCAGTGCTGCGCCACTCCACTCGATTCATTTCCTGCTCTTGAATTAGAGTACTTTAAGAATGGGTGAAAAAAGAAGTACATTTTTTTTGGTGAATGTAATTGAGCCTTCCATTCTACTCATTAGTTTTCTTTAATAGTTTCTCTGTTATGATAATTACTTCGGTGCTCATTAAATAGCTGCATTCATTCCCTCAGTGGAACAAGATTTTGTGGAGGCATCTGTCAGGCAAAGAAAAAGGGAACATATGAAGCTCAAATAAATGTGCATAAATGATAAACTACAGCAAAGTGACTTTGAGGGCCTTTGTGTGTTTTCAAGCATGATTTGAATGGGTGCAAGATGTTCAGAGAAGTTTGTTGTTGTCGATTTAGCAGATGTTGGATGACACAGAGGGGACACACATGGTACGATTGTGAGAAAATCAGTCACAACGTTGGTACGATCCACCAACTGTCCATCTTGCTCGTAAAGGCTTCGCAATCTGCCTACGAGTCCTGTGAGCACTGCAGGTGAGCAATAGTGATGTCAAAGCCAATGATGAGACCAACATATGGCGGCCGTCACCCCACCGCGAGGCCGTAAGCTCGAGTGACAAACGCAAGGCCATCTTACTCACTCTGACACCTGTGGATTGTACGGCCATTCATCCGAGGACCAGACACAACTCTGCGTCCTGCTCATAAAACTACGCTCCACGCATGCAGTATATTAAGCTAAGAAATAGGAAGGTTGTGCCATAAAGGGTCTCTCATGGAGACCACGAGTTGGGTAGATATTTCATCTGAACTTATCACCTGTGCGAGGACTGATGGGTCAGTGATCCTTGTCGAGAAATAATTACTTTGCTCTCTTCTTTTTTATCCTACCAAAGGTTGACATCATTTATCTCTCAGCCCCGGGGCTGTCAGTGCAACGGTGTTGTTTCTTAAATAAGGTGGGCTCGGTTTTGGTCTCGAAGGCCATTCGTTTCCTGTTGCAACCGAGAACCCTGGAGTACCACACCTCCAGAGTGGGTCTCATGGCCTCTGTCTCCACAGGCCTCTGATGGGAGTTTAGAGATCAAAGCTGCATGCAGGCCATCAGCACTTCTCATTATAGCGGACTAATCAGCAGCGACTGAGAGAGGGAGAGAACGGATAATTTGATTACATAACAGTTATTAATGGTGCTGTTGGAACGCAGAGCGGGGGTCTCCACAGCCGTAATTACTCTGGGACTGGGAGAGACTGGGGAGGAAGCCTTGGTCGGGCTGATTAGTTAAAAGTACAGCCCAATACAGCGGCCTGTAAGATGAGGATAAATAAAGCAGTATTACCTTAATATACAGTGGTTCTGGTTATCTTTTAAAGAACTCTCAGCGACATTCACTCTTTAATTCAATCAAAGGCAGTTATCTTCCTTCTGGAATTTGCAGTGTTAATTGCCTTGATGTTCTTCATTGAGAGTGATCTTTCCTCGAGATCCTCCTCAGATTACCAACGTTAAACATGGATGTTCTCCGAGCGCCGATCTTTTCTTCAAATCTTTGCAATCGTAACCTTTTAATAATATTTGCGGATATAAATCATAATTAAACTCCATCAATCTACAGGATTTGAAATGTGTGTTTTATGCATCACTAGTGGTGCCAAGCGTTGTTGTTTTCAAACAGGATTCCCAAAAACTCCTCCTGCCCTGACTCTTGTCTTCCATTGTTCTGTAAAGGTCACTTCACACTGCACCAACAAACAACAACCAATTGCAACACTTTGTCGGGTTTGATCGTATCAGTGTGTTACCCCTGTTGGCGTCTGATGGTGTTGACATACTGTAATCTGATGATTGTCTGCTTTGGTCGCCATTCATAGGTGCACTGTGAATTGTGAAAAACTGGTATTTCAGCCACAAACACCTTTAGTTGTGCGGCCATTAGTTGAAATGTTGGATCACTTAAAGGGTTAGTTCACCCAAAAATTAATATAGGGTCCCCGTAGGTACTTAAAGTCTTAAATTCAGTTGTATTAAATTTAAAGGGCACCTATTTTGCCCCTTTTCACAAGATGTAAAAAAATCTCTAATGTCCCCAGAGTGTGTATGAAGTTTTAGCTCAAAATACACAGCATATACTTTTTTTAACTATACTTTTTTACAGCTTGTTTAAAACGGTGTGTTTTTCTGAGCCTCAAAAATTTAGTGTATATCCCTTTAAATGCAAATGAGTTGTTGCTGCCGGCCCAGAGGGTGGAGCCTCATGAGCTTACACTCTCTCAGGACAATCTCATGTCACAGAATGATAATATCAAAACAGAAACTCTCAGTAGTGTTCATTTTTACCCGGAGTCAGACAGTAATCCCCACAGAGCCAGAGAATATATGCTGTATGGAGATAGAACAGGTAGCCTATAGTTTACTTTAATATTATATTATTATAATGTATTTGTCATCTGCTTTTATCCAATATTAGTACAAGCCGGTTGTAGCGGACCACGTCCAAATGATGGCCAAAAATATACCAATGAGTTTTATTGTACATCACACAAAAGATGAAGCGTTAGTTTTACTCCAGAGAATCACCGTAAGAGCTGAGTAAACACAGTATAAGAAGTGCGCATTCAAGTCTTATCCATAAACTCTCTCTCTCCCTTTCATTATCAACAACACACACAGCGAAGTACACAAAACACCCGTTACAACTAACAGTAATACACACCTTTTCAGTGGGTGCTTAATAAACTGGTAAACTTTAGGCTATATCCGTAAAACGACTCTGAGCTGTCATAAAGTGCGCGCTCTCACTTTAATTTCTGCCGTGATCAGTAACATTAGGTCTGCCGCTCCGGAGACTGTAAGCTGGATCAAGAACAGTACTGAAAAGTCTTAATGTGATGGTTTCAGCACAGTTCGCAATCAATGAATCCCGCAGATTTATGCTAAGCAATTGAATTATAACATTGCCTTATGGTATTTATATCACATGTGAACTTTTTAGAAAAATTCATCCTTTGTAATAAGCACAGCTGCTTTATATACAGGGATCACCAGGGTAAACCTTTTCTGTTCCATAAGCACGAGAGAGAGCACGTAAAGGGCTGATTGAAAATGCAAGTTCAGTGTTGTTAACTGGTGGATCGAAAAGAAGCCAGGTTATGTTAAAATAAGTCATAAGATTTATTTTAATGTAACCCATGCATCAATTGTTTATTTGGTTCTTTCTGTTCATGCCTTTTGGACACTCCTAATTGTATAGTGTCTGGTTTAGACTTTACCATGCACACTAGCAGCATGATGGATAATGGGTGCTTTGTTGAATGCGTTTGCACATGAAGTCATGGGTTCAGATGATTTTATAGTTGTTTTTATGACTTTTTACTCATGTATCAATTTTTATGTACTTATGTTTGTCTTTTATTGTTCAATATTTGGTCAGTATATTTGGTTTATATATAATCAGTATAAATATAATAATTTATAATTTTGACCCTTTTCTTAAATGGTTTAAGGCTGAAATGTGAGGCTTATTATTTTGTAAAACTTTGTGTTTGTCAAAACCTGCATTTAGACTTTAAAGTTGTTTAAATCATGGCTTTTACTGTTATTTAACAATTCAGGATGTTAACTGCTCTACCCCGCCCATATGGTATTAATTGTATTTGTGCAGGTCTTAAAAAAGGTCTAAAAAACTTTACATTTGATTTTAAAAACCCTGCATGATATCCCGGAATATTGTTATCAGTTACCCACCCTTGTGTCGTTCCAGACCCATTTGTTCATCTTAAAAGTGTAAATGAAGATATTTTTAGTGAAAACTAGAGATTTTCATTGATCAAAGCACATACAATAAATGGATTTGCATTTTTTTTGCATTTGCAATGGATTTGCAAAAAACAATTTTTTACATTTAATAATGATCACTTTAAACTAAAGCATACGATCACACCGGTGTGATTAGTTCGCCAGAGACGGACGCGCTCAGCGCTCGTCATATCACAACTGTTTATTGTTTTCAACCATATAATGTTTACTTTATGATTCTGACATTTAAAGACCGATAAGTACCAGCAAAAAAACATTTATAGTTTGTAAAATATACACTGATGTCTATAGAATTGGTAATAATCCTTTCAAATGTAATTTGACCGTGTTTTATTGATATCCGATATTCTACACATTGCGTGCCGGTAACTATAAAGTTTACTCTAATCTTAGAATATTGTAGGTAAAAAATTAATAGTGCCCTAAAGTTATCGTCTCATGGTTATTTTCTTAGTTTTGAAGCTAAAATATGTCACACAGCCTAGGCTGTCCAAAACTTTACAAAATATAAATTTGAAAAATGGAGAAAGTTAGGTTTGCAGGATTTCAAACAACTGCCTCTGATTCACAAAATGTGCTGTCAAACGCGGATATAAGGTGCAGTTTGTGATGCCAGTGCTTATATGAATTAAATATGTTTGTTTCTACAAGCCACAAAATTCGTGGAAGACTGAATCGATGCAGGACTTATAGGCTTAATATTCTGAAATAGCGACAGTAAATGGATTAATAATGTATGTTCTTGCTTCGATAATTCAAAAGTATAATCGGAAATGATGACATTGCAGTAGTTATTACAGTGAAAGCTAAAGTTTTATTATAAATAAGTTATTTTTATTTGGGGGTTTGTTTTTTCCACATGAAACAAATTGTTCTAAGTGGTGCTCCCTCTGTGTGCAGTATGTGCGTTGATCAGTGTTTATGTGTGAATAAAAGTCTAAATTAAATCTTTTATCATATCAAGAAACTGTCTCTTCAGACGACTAGGATAAAACGGCTCGATTCATATGAATTTCTTTTATGTTCTCTTTACTTTTTGAAGCATCAAAGTTTTGGTGTAGTGGACTTCAAATGGAAAAGAAAGTACCATCTCAGCAAACCGAACATGCTAAATGATTCACAGGCATAGAGAATTTCTTAGGGCTTCTTAAAAACTGTGGCCCACCTGTTTATTTTTATTTTCTCAGAGACAGCTGTTTCTCAGAACACCTATTTATGAGATATCTGTCATGCAGAACAAGAAAAAAATCTTACAACACCTTAAAAGGTGTTGTTAAAAAGAGATAGTTCTCTCAAATCCAAGTATAGCTTCATTTTCTCACCCTCATGTAGGTCTAAACCTGTATGACTTTCTTTTTTTCTTGGAACACAAAAGGAGATAATTTAATATCCGTTTGTGTGAATTCTGTTTGTGTTATCATTGCTCTCCTGTGCTCATTCACAAGGCGTTGGAAGAACATGAGGATGAGCTAAAACTGGACAAATATATTTTTCTTCTTCTTTTTTTTGAGTGAACTGTTCCTTTTAACATGAAAAATTACACACTTCATCTGAAAGTGTAATGTGTTGCCAAGTCTGATCAGGACTGTTGGATCATCTTTGCAGCTTTGAGGACCAGCCGTAGATGCTTGAGTTACGCTGTACACACTGTTAAGCAGTAAGAATGACTTCTTCACAAGATCTGACTGTCATATTGTAGGCTTGTAGGTCAGGCTTGTAGGTCTGACTGTCATTTTGTAAGGCTTGTAGGTAAAATATACATTTTATCCCCCTGAGGACTAGATGATGGAAGTGAGATGTCATTGTATCAGACACTTTTGGCTTTTGAAGACTGAAATGTCCAACAGTCTGTGTTCCACAGGGATGAGTCATTGCTCACAAATCTCCATAATGCTGATGTCAATTAGCTCAGAAACAAAGAATGAGATACAGCGATTCACTGCTCTTTTCATTTGTAGAGGCATAAAAGCAATATTGAATTTCTGTAGCTAGCCAGGGTGTTAATGACCCTACAATAGTATTGGCATCAGACATTAACATTACCTAGTAGAAAGGCATCATGTATATACAGAGACCATTTTATATTTTCAAACATAAAGCTTATTGGTGCAGGTGATAAAAGTGCTGTAACGGTGCATACAAAATTAACATTTATTGTAGTGATGATTTTAGTAAGTCTGTTGTTTTATTGGTCTTGGAAATATCAAGCATGAACCCTCATAAGTCTCAGTGAATCCATCATATATTCTCAAACACAAATCTCATAGTACTTTTTGGCTCCAGCTAAGAGCATTAACCTTAGCTAATTAGTAAGGTTAGTAAACAAGTTATAGTTTCTGCTATAGTTTCACAGACCCCCATTCCCAGTCCTTATGGGATGTTTTATTCACAATCATCATTAACCACATCATATCAAGGTGTAGTACTTTTGCAATCTAAAGGTCCCTCAGATGTCTGAATCCAGTCAGTTTGGCAATATAATGCAGTCATTGCATTATATAAAACCGAATCATCAGTCAACATCTTTGTAATGTCAATAAAAGATACCTAGTATATATCACGTGAGGTATTAAAGTCTGCGTGAACCGGAAGTTGCAAACGACTTTTCTCAAGTGTTGTGACGCATTTCCGAGTGAAACGGAATATTGAACAGAGTGCAGGGTTTTACTTCAGCGCTCCTCCTCTCCATCTCTCGCCCATAGCAGAGTAACGGTTTGAGGGGAGTGGTTAAGCGATTAACCAACCCAATCCGTCAAACCTACGTCATCAGAAAAAGAACCATTCAAGACCGGATGTAACTTTTCAGACTTTGAATAAAGATAACTTCTGTAAACAATTTTTTTCCTTGTATTAACTTGCACGGATTAATTGTTCACCACAAGACTAGTAATATCCGCTAACAAAGTAAATAGGGTCAATTTTGATTTCATGCCGACTGAATAAGATCTGAGATCAGCATTTAATCGCACCATGTGGTATTGGTGATTTTCTTTATTTGGTTACAATTTATTGGTTGAGTAACATAAAGCTGTAAAAGGGAACATATAAAATGGACCATTAAATTTCTTTTCACATTCCACAACTAACAGGACCTTGAGGACTCTCAGAAGTCATTCACATTACAAGTTTTAAGGAATGGGGACTGAAAACAATCTCTCTTGCTTGGAAGTACAGTGCATACATTAATGTATGAATGTAATTGGCACAGTCATTGAATATTCCAAGGTTATCACATTTAAAGAGACTGATCCGAAATATTTAATTGTCTTCATTTACTCACCCTTACGATATTCCAAATCCATTTGGAAGGGAAAATTCATATAGACGTCCATTTGAAGTGAATATTTAGCTGAATGTCCAAGCTGCTCCTTTTATACAATAAAAGTAGAAGAGGACCAGAGACTGTCAATCTCCAAAAAATGACAAAACACCATAGTGGTACAAATAACATGTTCTAAATCTCCTGAAGACGTGAGAGGACTTGTGTGAAAATCATTGAACATCAAGAAAGACTCCTGCACAACAAACATTTTCTGATTATTCTGTGCAACATAAGGACAAATAGTCTGGGATCAGGAGAATGACTGGAGCATTTCCCAGTACAATCAAGCAACCATTTATGTAGTGCTTCAAAGGCGTATACTGTAGGACAGGGGTCGGCAACTGGCGGCCCGCGGGCCAAAACTGGCCCGCCAGCAATATTTTCTGGCCCGCCGGATTATTTTGGAAGTCCGTTTTTTTATATATTTTTTTTAATTTTTTTTTTTTACTATAACGGTTTACAAATAGGCCCCGTGAATCAGTGATGCGCGGGATGATCCAAAATGAGCGACGAGTGCCTGCGGTCACCCGCGGTTAAGTCATCCAAAAATATTTTTAATGATATTCGGGTCGCGGTCGGTCGGGTCGTTTGAAATAAAGATGCCAATTAAACCATTATAATTTATATAGTACTAGACATAATGTTCTATGAAATACATAGGTCTACACTTTATTGGCTGAATAACTGCGCGAGGATGACGCACAAGCTCAGTCTGCAGAGATGACAGTGGGAAATCCTTATTTACCTGAATGTTGAGCGCGTTATTAACTTTTGAATAAGAGCTGAAGCGGGACAAAATGCCCGATTTCCCAAAACGTTGAACTGAGCAATGCCATTGTGCCATTTTAATAGGCTACTTTTAAACGCATATAGCTCAGTAATGCGAGTTTTATGTATTTTCTGAGAGGAGGCGGGGTTTTTGTTGGGAAATTCGGAGGAGAGACGCACACTTCGATTAGACTGGATAAACACATGCAGCATCTTAATTGTTAAGAAAATGAAACGAAATAAATGAATAAATCAAGCCTTTTACAAAACACAGCATTCAGAAAAATGCGCACCCCTAGTTCTACGTCTATGGCCCAATATGCGGGCCAGGAAGCGGGTCGGGTACAATATTTTCTTTATTTTGTTTGCGAGTTGCGGGCGGGTTGTTTATACATTGACCCGCGCATCACTGCCACCGTGTATCATTCGTTCAATCATTTTTTTCCCCCAAAATTAAAACCAAAAATAAAAAAATGAAAAACGACTTGTTTTTGAGATTTGAGATTCTGAAAACGAGATCTAAATTTTTAAAGCAGGTGAACACTTTTAAGCTTTTACTTTTAAGTATTTTAAGCGGTTGCTGAATTGAACCTTGTGGGAGCGGGACGGAAAAAAACAGTCCCGCGCAGTCAGACCTCTTGTGTCCTGAATAAATAATAATTTAAAAAAGGAATAAAGTTCAAAAGTTGTACAGTCCATTGGTAATACAATGCTAAATCAGATATATGTACAATAACATGTCCAACAATCGATTTAAATAGTACATGGGGTTTAATTTATCGTTAATAAGATGTATCCGCGGCATTTTCTCGCGTGCTTAAATGGTCCAGTGGTAGAACTTTCGTCAAGTGTGTAAAAGGTTCTGGGTTCTAATCTGCATTTGTATAGTTTTTTTTTTTTTTTCAGTTTTTTTTCTTCATCAAAACAGATTATGCTCATCAGTGGTTGTATATAAGTAGTAGGGACACGTTTGTGTGCATTATATTTTGTGATTTCACCGTAACGAATAGGCCTATTCCATGTAGCTGGCCCGCCATCTACTGGATAAAAAAAATATTGGCCCGCGGCCAAAGTTACTTGCCGACCCCTGCTGTAGGATTACCATTTAAACTTTAAACTTCGAGTAGGCTATTTACAGAGATGACCTGTCAGGACCTGTTGCCAACCATGGTTATACCATGTAAGCATAATTAACCAATCTGAAGGCCTTGTTTTTTATTCAGTGTTCATAACAATTACTGTGGCTTATATACACTACCTAGCCAAAAAAAAAAAAAGTTGCTGTTTGAATTTAAATAGGCAAATGCTTAGTAGTCTATGACTGGATCATTATTGCAGTGCTTATTATGTTTCTAGAATGTTGTATGTTTGGCAACAGTTCTTCTAACCCTAATTGAGTGTGTAGCTTTACATTTCTTAAACAACCATGTAAGATACATCCAGGATGACAATGTCAAGATTAATCAGGCTCAAATTGTGAAAGAATAGTTGGGAGTGAGTGAGCATGAAGAATCATTTTCACACATGAATTGTCAATACAAGGTCTTGACCAAAGATTTTTGGTCAAGATCTTGTATTGATGATACAAGAGTTGAGCACTCCAGCACATCAAAGTCTCCTCCTAATTTAGCAAAGACTCCTCCAGCACATCCCAAAGACTTTCAATGAATTTAAGGTCTGGCCTCAGAGTTTACAGTTCATGTGAAAACATTACAGTAAACAGTTTTTACATATTACTTGCACTCTATTCACCCTAAAACTAGGGATGCAACGATCCACTTTTTTCAGAATCGATCCGATGCCAGCGCAGTTTTATTTAAACCAAGTATAATTTCTATAACTCTGTGTGTTGAACTGATAATCTCTCTTTTGTGTGTTAAACACAATCTATTTAATACAGACAACTTCATTATAAAGAAAAACAACAAATAAAAAGAAATAATTTGCTTTATGCTTTAAAAAATTTTTTTTTTTACTTTTTGCAGATTGATTTGATGTGTCAGAGAATACTTCTACAGAGATTTTACATCTGTGTTTTCTGTTTATTATTAACAATGCAAGTTTATCATATAAATAGAAAATTATGAAATGTACAAAGTGGTTTCCTCAGCCTCCTCACTTTTTGATTGTGAAGCTAAGTGCTCTTTGTCTAGTATTCTGTTAATTTCCTCTTGTTAGACACCATTCCCTGAAGTCATTTAGAGAACTCCCTCAGATTGCTATTGTAATACACTCTTAAATTGACTCCATCTATGAATTATATTTGGGCATATAAGAGCTGGTTATATCCTGCTCCGTTATTGTTGGTTGTAGCTTATTGCCATGCCAACAAATAATCTAATAGCTGCACATGTCATATTCAGTCAGTGTAATGCTCCCCATATGCATCAGTATAATATTAATAATAATTCATTACATTTATGTAGCGCTTTTCTCTGCACTCAAAGCGCTTTACATAGAAAGGGGGGAATCTCCTCAACCACCACCAATGTGCAGCATCCACCTGGATGATGCGACGGCAGCCGTAGTGCACCAGAACGTCCACCACACACCATGCTTTCTTTAATCTGTCTTTGGAGACATCATGGCATTCAGCCAAAGGCCTATTATAGTGGTGAGTGTTGAACAGTAGGGTTCTCAATGTTAAATAATACCTCTTGCAATAATATAGATATGCCATATAAGAAGTGCTGTCCTGTCAGGGAGATCTGCAAACAGTGGATGATGTTTTTTACACTGCAACCGCCCAGACTGGGAGTTAATGAACAAAAAATTAATTTGATGCTAATTTGCTAATGATGACTTTCGGCTGCTAATAAGTGTTGTACTCTCAGGTCTGATTATGTTCTTCTGACCCCAAAATTAGTGCTCAAAATGTGCACAAATCCAATCTGAGTCTAACTCTCGACAAAATGAATTGTGAATATATATACCTGGGCAACATTGTAATATATTTTATGATGTTGAACAGTAAAGCCATGTCAGAAAAAGGCCAATGCATATGGAATGGTTGATGGCTGAAGATGTTCATGAAATTGTTTGAAAGCAGGCTGCCAGTCAGCATACATGCACAAGGGTATCATTAGCCTCCATTAGCTGCCAGTAATACCCTAATTTTCCGAGCTGTGTAATTGTAACGTTGAAGGGACCTCAGCGCAAAGGGAAGTTCAAATGGATCGATTAAGTGTAATTCAGCCATGATGTTAACAGCACCTCAAAACACAAGATATCTGCTCTTAGTCCTCCTTATGCAGGGATCGTGATGGTGAGTGGTCCATCGCCGGAAAGACAAAAGTAGCTGCCCTTTCCTTTGAGGCTGAATTTTTCTTTCACAGATGGTGGCTAAGTGGAGACGGGTCTAAATCAGGAGCCGGTGATGTTTGGTGAGAGGTGGATGTTTACAGCAAGTAGGTGCGTGATGCTGGAACCTCTGCATCAGAGCGGCTCTGTGTGGGCTCAATGGTTTCTGTGTGTGTGCCGTAGACGGCTGGAAAATAGAGGGGATGCATTTATGAACCCCCTGGAAAAGCTCAGTGCATTTATCATTTCGTATTTTGTCAGAGAAATCGATGCGCAACCACCCTGAGCTGAGATTTAGAGGGTCAACACTAAATACACACCGGTCCCGGACGTAAATCTCAGGAGTGGTAGCCTGTCCTCTCGAATACCCTACTTTGGCAAACAATAGCCTAGCATTCCCTTTTATGTCTTGGAGGCTCGCTGATTTGTGTTTTCTGGACTAGATACTCTCTGAACTGTGTCAGCTTCGTGTATGTGTGCGTTCTGAAGTTGTACTGTTGATATTTCTCATTAGCGGTGCTGAGTTGCAAGGCTTGCTCTTTGATTTTCGTGTCTATCTTCAGGGGACACAGTGCCCGCTGTCGTAATTGGTGTGGAAACTGATATCTGTTCCCGCCACACGCTGCTGTGGATTGTCAACATTTCATAGTCCCTCAGCTGTAATCTGCAGATAATAAGTGCGTGTTTTTGGATACATGCTCCTCAGTGTCCCCTACCCTACAGTCCTCAACCTTCCTCAGTCTCATTGACATTCAGATCAATCTGCGGGAGCATGAGCTGGCTGTCATGAACACTCTTAGATGATGCCCACAATCTATATTAACAAAGAAGTGGCCTGGTGTGAACCTCGGCCATCGTTTCGATCAATTTCTTCTTTAATGGCACTGCATATTGATTTAGAAATACAGACATCCGTGTCGCAAGCATACATGAATGGTGCAAACCGAGTTTTATGATTTTATTTTTTTGGGCTGGTGTGAGGAATGAGCAAGAATTTACTGTCATGTTGAAAGCTGTAACGTGAAATATTGGAAAAAAAACATTAAGACGTTTTTTTTGCATAGAGCCCACAAGGAATTCTACTTGCCACTTGTGTCTCTTTATTAAATATTACGGATAATTTGCTTATTTAGGCTAAATTGCTAATAAAATTGGCTAATATTGTCTAATCTGTTAATAATGTGATCACTTGTAATCACTTAATTGCTAATATGGTTAATTTACTTATAATAATAGTAGTTTATTGTTATAATTCTAAGAATTTACTTATAATAACCTCTCTTATGAACCATTATTTTCTTAGTGTAAAGAACATTTTAATCATCTTTAAGCACATTGTTTCCACTATAAAGAACCTTTTGTGCAATAAAAAAAGTTCCATGGAATTAAAAAAATTCTTCATGGAACCATCAATGGCAATAAAGAACCTTTTTTATTTTATTTTATTTTTTACAGCATTTAATTATCTGACTGCAGGAACATAAAACCTTTTCTCAATTGTTTATATAGCCCAATTTCACTAATCCCAATCTAAGTAGCATCCATCTGTTTTGGTTGAGCACTTCAAAATGCCCCTTCATTTTCCAACGCATTCTCATCCTAGGGCGTCATATACTGACACGTTTGACATTTCGTCTACATCCAACGCACATGGCACCCTTTAGCGTCAGTATGACACGCACAGAGCTTTGTTCGGTTATGGTTGGGTTTAGGTCTGGGGTAGGGTAAGGGTTAGACCGCTAGGAGGCGCCTTCTCGCCCATATCTATCTGCTTAAAGTTTTATTATAAAATATTAAATTATTTTGATAAAAATCAAATTCTTAATTTTTGTTAGGAAATCTTGGGAAAAAAACTCCTGTACACTTCTCTACATTGGAGAAAACGTATTGATTTGCGTGTGTTTTTATAAAGTATTATTTTTCCTATTTTTACCCAAAATAGGGTGCTGTGAGCATTAGAAAGTACACATGTATGTAATGTAATGTCTGTTTCATTCATACTCATAGCCAGAGGGTGCCCTCCTGTAGAAAGTCAACAAGTGAGACTCATAGAAGTCATAAAACTTACAATGCAATACTAGTCGACAAAGCCTTTATCGATGTATAGAATAAAATTATATGATATGAAGCCACGTCAGATCACAAAAGGAAGTTATTTGAAGCACTCGACTGACATCATGAAGTGAGTTTGTTTGGAGTAAGAACATGTCATTACAAGAGGCTCTTCCACTACTTGAAGCTTGCAGTCTTATGCTGCGTTCACACCAAGCGCGAATATGCGTCAGGCGCGAGTGATTTCAATGTTAAGTCAATGGTAAGGCGCGTTTACGAGCGTCTGGAGTTCTTGCGGCGCGAATGAGGCGTTTGGCGCGGCGCGGTAGACGCGAATTCGCCTCATTCGCGCGTCTAGTTCGCGCGAATGACGCGAATTGAGCGTTTGGCGCGATACGCGCGTTAAGCGCGAATTGTGCTTTTTGTGCATTCACGCGTTTGACGCGAATTCGCGTCTGCCGCCCGAGTTGAAAAATCTGAACTTCTGCGTCAAATTCGCGCCGCGTTAACCAATCAGGAGCCTGCTTTTATACAGAGACACGACAGTATCACGTCTGCCAATAGAATTTTAATTTCTAGGTTGATGTCTAGGTTATAGCTAACTCAGTATCACTAGAAAGATCACTATTACAGAGACACGACAGTATCACGTCTGCCAATATAATATTTTAATTTCTAGGTTGATGTCTAACTTAACGTTAGGTTATAGCAGTTAACGGAGTAACTTACGTTATCACTAGAAAGAGCGCCAACAGTGGTATCCGTACCACAGTTTAAAAAAAATATTGATAGCATAGCAAATACTGTATTTAAAATAGCATATACATTTACTAACCGAAGACAGATGGACAGGCGCTCCGCAGCTGGTATAGAGCGCCTGTAGTTGGTGTCCTGGAGGGTGATCCTCGCTCCGATGCGGGACAGCAGGTCATCAAACTGGGCGCGGGACAGGCGGAAGTACCGCTGAAAGCGGCCGTCATCCAGCCGCAGCTCCTGGAGCAAATGGTGAAATTCGCCAAACTGGGTTCGCCTCCGAAGGGTCTGGTGGACCCAAATACGGCGACGATGATCCCTACGCCGCTGTTCTGCTCTCCAGAGTAAATACAGTGCGGTGACTCTATCTCGGTAAATGATCGCTCATCAGACATCTTGTAAAAAGATGGCCGCCAGCGGGTCTCGAAACTGACTTTCGCCTCTTGACGCGCGTGACGCGCGTAAATTTCGCTTCAAACTTTTTTTTTTTAAACGCGTCAATTCCGCTCTTGACGCGCGAATGAACACAAAGTGGTCACGCGAATAACCAGACGCGGCAGGCGCGAATTTTGACGCATATTCGCGTTTGGTGTGAACGCAGCATTAAGAAGTCCAACACCACTCATTCCAAACCATCAGTCATTTTTGTCATGAAGAGCTTCCTACAAGGTTTTCCCCTCTTTAAATCTTACTACTCTGTTTTTCTGGTATTTTATTCATCTTGAAAGACAGGCACTATGAAAACCTTTTGGCTATTTGCTCTATTGATAAACGTAGTGGAATTCATCGTCTACGAACACTTTATGGCAAACATGAATAATTAAAACCATGCACAGTAAATACTTTGGAAATTAATACTGTGTATGATTTGGACTTTTGAGCATTAATCTCAAGCTTACTGACATTTTGTTTTGTCATGTCCTCAACCAATTTGCCTGTAAATTGGTTTTGCTGTTGGCTCTAGATGTCAGATAGCAAAGGCTGGAGTTTTTTTTGTTTTTTTTTTTGCAAGGCCTTCGGTTTGATGTTTAAATGAGCGGTAGATAAACAGGGGTGTTGATACTCAATCCAGTCCCCTGTGTTTCCTGTTACGAGGTGACGAGTCCGTGTCGGTCTACCCATGAAGCATAATAAAGTTTCATGCCCTCCTCGGGGGAAATTCCTCATCTGGATCTACAACAGGACGGAACAGGAAGTGGTATAAATGTGAGAGCTGTACCTTCGTGTGAAATTGCATGTGGCAGTGCAATTTCCATCTCAAGTGGTGTGCCCATCTAGCCCACCACTTAATTTTCACTTATGATTGAAAAAGATTTTCCAGTCTGCACAGAAGCCATTTTACCTGGATTCCATGGCCCATAGGATCTTGTCATCATTCGGCGAAGTGTGGCAGAAACGACATGCCAGCGAAGCCTCTCTGCGGTGGTCTGTCTGTGTCTCGTCTTTGGCATGACATTTGTTTGTGCCATCTTAGTGGCACTAAAACAAGGTTGTCACACAACAATTCCCGATATAATGGGCATTTCAGAAAAAAACAACAACCTTTGAAGTAAACAACAGATCCCATCTGGCGGCTCGGATACGTGGTCAACACCCTCCATTCATTTCCCCTTACAGGGTCTGGAGTGTAGAAAAAAGATGACATGACAGCATCTCATTATCCACTAAATACCAGCAGATTAATTACAATGACAATGACAGATGGCTCATTATCGCATCATCCAGAGAGGATTCTGGGAAAAAAAAGTACAGGTACAGAATCAAATGCGCGGTGATGGGATCACTGTACAGCATGAAGCCAGTAATTTAGCATTTGGCATGGCTCTGTGACTCTGTGAAGGTATTAAGGCTCCGTAGCGCAAAGCTCACTGGTTACTTTAATAGCAGGCAGCACGCTTGTATTAAAAGATTCACCTTGGTTATTTTTTTTTCCATGTAACTGCCCATCACAAGTGGGCTATATACAGTATACCATGCGTCAACGGGTTCATGTGAAAACTTTAAACGCTTAGAAGTTAGGGATGCGCCGATCCGATACTCAGTGTAGGTATCGGCTCTGATACTGCCATTCTTTGCCGGATCGGGTATCAGTCAGACGAGACTGTGGTGGAACGGATCACAAAATGCACGGTTCGGATCATTTACGGTTTTTGAGCCACGGATCGGATCATTTTTCGCATCATACATTTTTTATATATATACTTTGCTTTTCATTTATTACTTAAAGCTCACTTGAAGTTCTTCTATACTACATCAAAAACTATACTACATCAAATCCTAACTGATAAAGTTATTAATCAGTAATAATATTAATAAACTGAAAGTAAAAACTAAAGTAATATTACTAAACTGATAAAGTTATTAATATATTATTTAAAACAAGTGAACAAGTATGTTGCTGCCTCATTGAACATGCGCTATACATTTTTTAAAAATATTTTAATTTTATAGTATATATTATAAATATACTTGTTTTTCATGAATTTATTTTGCAACAATACAAAGTGCAATTTGAGTAACATTTTAATAGATTTAGTTTTACACTTATTCACTTTTATTTGTTCATCTCCACTAAATGTTTAGATTTTATACAATTATTGAGCCCTCATGATTTTTCTAGAGTAACTTTTGCTGCTGAATTTTCTATTAATCTACTTTTATAGGATCATAATCTATGACAAAATAATATAATAATTTGTTGTTTTTCTTTATAATGATGTTCAACACACAAAAGAGTAATTATCAGTTCAACAAGCAGAGGTATAGAAATTCTACATTGATAAAAAAAAAAAAAAACTGCTGATATCGGATTGGTATGGGCCGGTATATACTCAGAATTTTTGGTATCGGAACAGTTCTGAAAAGATGGTATCGGTGCATCCCTATTAGGAATACAGATCTTTAAAGGTCAACTCAGTTTGTGTTGACTTTTTGAAAAGGGAGCAATTTTTCAGTATCAATTTAGCCAGCTGTCATGCCCTCCTCCTGTCCTCTGCGTCTCCTTCCACATGCATGTTGTTGAGTTGTCATCATGTCTATTTTTGCCCTGTGCACAACCTACATATTTTCAAAATTGACTAGTTATTGACTTGTTGTTAAACTGGGGTCATGGGGCAGTAAAGGGGCGCTTGGTGGTCTGTGGAAAATCTGACAGAAAAAGGTACTTTACAGATTATATTTTTAGAGTTGAAAGATGGCATGTAATTAAATGAATATATTAAATATTTGATGCAATAATGTTAAATACTTTATATAATATTTAAGGTTAATTTTGCTTTCTAAAGACAGGTTGAAAAACATGAGATTACTGAATAAAAGAAATGAATAAAACGTAATTAGTTTTAAACACTCATAAAATGTTTTTATTTTACAGGTTTATAAATCTAATATTACTCTAATAGAAACAAATATGGTGTCAACTTAATACAAAATATTTTCTCTATATAATATTTAAATAATATAATTTGGCCTTGGTACAGTGAATTCTTTTTTTATATTACTTTGGAAACAACATGTCTATAATATGATTCGTTATATTTTTCTCACACAGTGTAAATGGGACTTTATGCATGAAAATATTTAGCTGCCTTTATATTTTGGGAAGGGGGTCACAAAGGTCACAAGCTGCTCACTAGGGGATCGTCATATATTATTTAGTCTTCCTTGGTCTTAAACCGTAATGCTAAAACGACCACAAGCTGTTCAGTTCATCACTTAAGCAGGCATGTGACTGACAAAGGACATTAATGTTCCATACAGGCCACACAAAATACAAACCTTAACAAGAAATATTTTAAGACAAACATTTTCTTAATTTGCCAGAAATGACAGACTGTAGGAACATAAAACCTTTTCTCAATTGTTTATATAGCCTAGCCCAATTTCACTAATACCAATCCAAGCAGCATCCATCTGTTTTGGTGGATGCACTTGTTTTGGTTGAACACTTCAAAATACCCCTTCATTTTCCTACAAATCATTAGAAAGGTCTAAAGGTTTAAATTATTATAAAAAAATCTGTAACGAGTCCGACAATGCCTCGCACGTCTGTGCGAGTGTGTGTGAGTGTTATTGTAACTTAAGTACACTTGACAGTTTCATGTGTTTTTTTTTGTATTTACTATTGTCTGATCTATCCTGTCGTCAGCTAGCCTGGTTCTACCAGACTCTCGTACATTTCAATTGTACAGAGAGTCTGGCCTCTCTCCTTTGACAAGTGTTAACTTCCTTGAAGGCGGGTACTCTGTTAAAGTTTAAAACTATTGGATCTGCCCAGAGCCACTCTGGATCTGCCATAACCAATCGCTAACGTTTGGTCGTGACGTATGACCACCGTCTCGTTCTCAGCCACTCCCTCTGTTCGCTGATTGGACTAGTAAAAAATTGACCAGAGAAAACCCAAGAATACACCACAATCCCAGACATAGTACTGAAGGAAAATGAATATTGAGCGGAAGTACGTAGGAGGGCGGAGCCAGGCTAGTCGTCAGCTGTGTTCAGACTTAAGTTGTGTTTCATGTTTGCTACATGTAGAAAGTGTACTTTCTTGGAACAGCTAACATAAAAAGGGAGTTCAAATATCTGACTGCTTGTATTGATTGACAACAAATGTAGGCATGTGCTAGCCTGGGAAAACCCAGACCACTCTCAGTTGTAACTGAGTAAGGGTCTGGCAAAGCTCCATAGACAATTCATTTCCACAGGGGCGTCACCAACGGACGTCGGAGAGATCTAAAACCAATCAGAGCGATGAATGACATGACGTATGCAGAGCGACGGAGAATGATCTCGAGACTCTTAGCAATTCTCTGTTTGTGTTAACGAAAATGACCATTTTAAATCGCTTGAAACAGACGCGATAGCTGATTCGAACGAGTGATGTTGTGATGTTCCACGGCGGCATCCATCTCTGTAATGTACAAAATCTGCGTCACCGTCTCTGCTCTGTCGTCATCGTGTAAAACGTTTCTGATTGGTGCCGCGATTTCGACGGATTGGAAATGGGTTTCAATGGGCTCTTTGCCAGACCCACTTGCAGAGCAAATCTAAATTTGCCGGAAGTGGTCTGGGTTTTCCCAGGCTAGGCATGTGCAGTAATATTGAAAAGTGAGGATGCAACGCATCATGATATCGAATCGAATCGTTGACATGATCGTAATCGAATGGAATTTTGAGACCACACACACACACACACACACACACACACACACACACACACACACACACACACACACACACACACACACACACACACACACACACACACACACACACACACACTTTTAATGTTTTTGAAAGAAGTCTCTTATGTTCAACAAGGCTACATTTATTTGATGAATAGTAATATTGTGAAATTACTAAAATTACATTTATTCCTGTTCTGGCAAAGCAGAATTTTCAGCATAATTACTCCAGTCTTCAGTGTCACATGATCCTTCAGAAATCATTCTAATATGCTGATTTGATGCTTAAGAAACATTTCTTATTAGTATCAATGTTAAAAACAGTTATGCTGGTTAATTTATGGACACCATGATAATTTTTTTCAAGATTCTTTGATTAATACAACGTTTACAAGAACAGCATTTATTTTTAATAGAGATGTTTTTTAACATTTATAAATGTATTTACTGTCACTTTTGATCACTTTAATGTCTTTGCTGATTAAAAGTATTTCTTTCTTAAAAAAAGCAACTTTTGGTTGATAGCACCGTGTGTTTATTATATTATATATTTGTTAATAATTATTATTTTGACCCATCACTTGCCTATTTTCAATGTCACACATTCATTTTTCCACATTTTTTTTTTCTTGACAGGAGACTCAAGATAGCAAGGGTATTGAAAGGCAGAACTTCACCAAATGGGCCCCGAATAGACTTGCATAAATATAGAACTGGCATTGGGGGAGGTCATTCATAGCATTGTAAAGGTTTGCTGTGATGCGTTTCTGGACAGGCCTGTTTGACACGAGCAGACTTCCCACACAGCACAACACAAACAACATGTGACCTTCTCTTTCCTCAGGGGCCACCGTGCAAATGCTTATCAACACCTTTTCTTTTCCCAAGACATCTACACACCACACACTTTACAGGCTATTGAAATTCTCCAGTTAGTAAAGAGAAAGACCCAAAGAGCAGAGATGAATTCAGACTTAAGTCAGTGTTCATAAGACAGAGGAGTTGACAGCGTACAGCATGTGCTACCTATTTAAGATAAAATAGTTAAAAAGACATGTCGGTCTATGTTGATTCTTTACTGTTACAGTATTCTGTGAATTAGCGCTTCTCTATTTTAGTTTCATTCAAACAGTTGCAGTAAAGTGTAACAGAGGATGCTACGGCCAGGCAAGGGCTCCATCTGGAAGGCTTGATGACAAAGAAAATCTTACAGGAGTGAACGAGAACAGCTTGCGATTGTTGATGAAACCGGAGCTTGTCTCAGTCTGACTCAAAATCGCACACACAGTTTGCCTTCATCAGTGACGGGACATTTGATATTGACTCACTAGTTGTAACCAATACGTCATTTGTGATTTAACTAGTCTATGAAAACTTTATGAAGGTAGTAGGCAAAGTAACTCATTTGCAAATACGTAGAGAAATTAGATGGTATGACGAAAGCGAATACTCTGATTTTTCTCTCCGTTGTGATGTTAAGAGTCTGTGCCATAGTCACTCAATCTTTTTATAGAGTCCACTCATTTCCATGTATTCAAGATTTGGCATTTCACCTCATTTGGAACACTTTCAGTTGCCATGGAAATTTTTTAATTGAGTGGGGCTTTTTTTGGTGCCTAGATGAATATAACTAGCTTTCCACCTAGACTTCATCATAATAATGTCCAAATCTAGGTGGTTAAGCACTATTGCTTAATAACTTAATAACTTTCAATAACTAAAAGTAAAAACACTTTTTTCATGGCAATTTGTTGCATTCTTGTGCTCGTCTTGTCCTGTCAACCATCTGGCTTAAATGGCAAATAATGCACAAACAGCCTTTAACCAAATCATTAGATAAGTTAACAAGAATATTAATTTTTTTTGGTTATTATTTTAGATGTTTTGCCACAAACGTTGTCCCAATGCATTTTGGATGCATCCGTTTGCTTTTGACGAGGAACAATTTAATATCTTGATGAAATAATCTATTGACTCTTTAAATTTATGCAGTGTCTTGTAAATACTTCCTTGCGGATGGAGAATTTGGTCTAAAAGGGTTGGAATATCCAATTTGTTTCAATTGGACGGTTTCTGACATGGACATGTGGTCTGCTGAGGCTAATTTGGATTTATTTGTTGGTTGCCATTTTGAAATGCTCCCTACTAACGTTAATGCAAAGTGAATCTATTCAATTCCCCAGCAGGTATGATCAAGACAAATATGGCATTATGGGAACAAGGAAAAACCTCTAATTTGTCGGTCACTGTCTGCTGAACCCCTGCCATTATCAAATATGGCTGGAAGCCTGGCCCGACCTTAAAGTAAAGCACCTGAGGTTAATTCTGTGGACACGTGGTCATGAACCTTGGAGTTATTCTAGACGGTCCCGTCCTGACCAGAGCAAATGTCCTTATTCTTTAAGTCTATTTATCAGCATTCACATTTCATTTCCTTTGCCTTTACTTTTAAGGCTGTTGGTCTGACAGTGACAAGCCAAAGTTTTGACTGTCGACTTTACGCCTGCTGCATATTGTAGTTTATTGAGGCCTAGAACCATCTATTTAGAAGTGAAGGTGCAGTCTGAACACCACCAATCACATTTCACTGACTTTTTACTTGACATTTAGAGGTGACTAATAGACCGCGGTGCATCAGAATGGGCTGTTTGTCAAACATTGACCAATATCTTGTTTACTAGCAATTATCTAGCAAGTTCTTTGTCATAATCGCTCAATGAAGCAGCCCCGACCTTTGTAAACAGTCCATTGTTTTCCTCAGAAAGCACGTACTGTATATACTACATTAGGTCTGTCAATTGGTAAATAAATGAGAACATTTATCTCAATTCATATCTAAAATCCATAATCAGAATGAAATGTATAAATTAATTTATTGTCAATAATAAAATAAAAAACAGCAATGTATCATGTGCTCAGCCATATTAGGGGTATCCAAAACATTTATGATTTTGAATACATTGAGAACCGCAAACTTCTTGACCATTTCTGCTTTTTTATTCTGTGTATAACCTTCAGTTTTCAGTAGTTGTGGACTTTCTCAGGTTTTGCTAAGGCCCATAGTCTAAGACAGGAGTGGATCACAGGGTTTACTTTGACCCTCTGCTAGGGTCTTTCTCTCTTCTTTTTTTTCTTCTCTTTTGGATGCAGTTATTGTCAGCAGTCTTTGAACTCTGCCCTCTTGGGCAACTGGGGGTAAAGTGTTTGGCAGCTGAGCTCGGCTCCTGGGTTGCTCTGCCATCTCTCTTCCTCTTTTCTGGGCCATGGACTCCCTATTATTAGTGGCTCTTTTAAAGTTACACCATCTTACTATCTCTATATATCTTACTTCCTGTAGTATTCTCCATGCTTATTGGTTGCCAATAGCCGCACTAAATTGTGTTCTAATTTATATCTCATTCACGTATGCACAGGCAAAAAAGTATTTAAACTCCATACAAGTGGTTTGGACACAATTGACTTTCATTAAATGGTCAAAATGAATAATAATTTTCACACCATTGGTTGTGCTGGAGGTTGAGGTCAGATGGCTGACAAACATTTTGTGAAAGCATTTAAACACTGAAAAGATTTACGTACTTCACCTTTTAGTAGCAGAGAATGGTGACAAACAAGAATGATGCAGTTTGTACATTTCAACATCAGTCACACCAGCCCTATAAATTTGACTTGAACAGGGATTTATGTTGGATAAACACCCCCATAAACCGTCTCCCAAAGCCACATTGACCTTAATGTTGCCACATTATGGTATATTATGAAGGGTGAATGTCCTCTGCCATCTTTTTTCCCTTGCTCTTTGTCCCTGAGACTGAGAAGCTTGACCATTTTTATTTTCCTAAAATAAAAAAAATAAGAAGTAAAGAGTATTTCTGCTGCCAGTTTTGATGCTTTTCAACAATTTCCATATAATTTTTGCAGGATGTAATTTCATTTAAATGTTTCAGCCCACACAATTCGTTCTCTGACACTTGAAATGAAACTCATTCTTTATCTGAAATTAAATCAGTCTTAATGTGCAGATGAAAACATTTTCACTGTTCATTGATGACATAATCCAGATGTTTATTTAAAATCTCCTCATTTTCTGCTGCGATGGAAATAAATCGATTTTTATCAGTGGCAGTTGCATTAGATTTGGCTCCAAGACAGTTAGTTGTTTCTGTATAACGCGTTCTCCATATGCCCTTTTCTGACTGGTTTATTTTGGATCTTAGTGGCTGGTGGCATTTGGCATATTGTTTCTGTTGATATGGGCCTATTTTCCGTTTCTCTGTGTGGGGCTTAAAATCTGTCATTTTCTCAGGCTCTCTTAGTAGTGCTTGTTTTTTTCCGTCTTGCGCCTTTGATGTCTTCCCCACAGACTGCCATCTCCGCACACCTGTTTCATCAGCGTCTGTGTCTCGCTCTGTTCTGGGTTCAGCTGTAAGGTCCTGTCTGAAGCTGCCACGAAGACCCAATAACTTCTTATGTAAATGATGCTCGAATGAAATGAGATGCCATGTGTGTGTTGCTTGTTCACACACAGCCGTATAAGAAGAAATGGCATTGATGGTCAGTCAGACTGCCGCAGACAGAAAGGTGAAGAGAGGTTGTTTGTCCTGGATGCACTGTCAGCTTTCTGAGACTGATTGCTCATTGAGCGCTCTCCCACTCTCTCTTTAATCAACTTGTCACCTCCTCGCTTTCATTAACCTCCATTTGTTTAGAATCATCATCATCAATTACATCACTTATATGTTAGCCGACATGATCATCTGTTCATTTAAATTCTTGCAGGCACATAAGGAAGTTTGCCATTTGTCAGAAGTGACAGGAAGGATTTGGGAATGAAGCTGTAGCGTGAAGTTGACGCATGACTCATGACTCATCATTTCCTGTTTGCGCTTAATTTGTTTAACGACTCTTTGGTCTTCTCCTTGCAATGCCAAAAATATATACACAAACACATGTACATACAGTAAAAGATTACATGACTGTGGATGCTTAAACTTTAGTTTGAAACTAAATTACCATTTGAAACTAAATTACTGTACCGTTTAATATTAGCCTGGAAATCCAGACCTAAATCTGAAAGATTAATGGTCTGGTGTCGATTAATGAAAATCGTCCAGCGCGAGGGGCGGCACCAAGCATGCATTTGAAAATCTCACTGTACGCAATTGAACAATTGAACACTACGACCAATCACAATAATACACGGGGTGACGTATCACTAAGCCCCATACGCTTAACCATAGATAGTAGGGCTGTCACTTTTGAGAAAAATCAAATTCGAACGGATATCAAATACCAGCCTATGTATTCGAATATATTCGAATATCTATTTCCATACCCCCCCCCGCGCGCGCGTGCAAAAAAAAACAAAAAACCGTCAATCGAAACTTTACCAACAGTTTTACAGTCATTAACAGGACTCCCAAAATTACACTTATAGGACTCATATCTGCAAATAAACCTTGCCTTTACATGTGCATCTGCACGGTGCCGACCGGTTGTGCAGGAAAGTATGCAGTCGAGTCATACGATGTTGGACGCCTGGCGATGCTCTGGCCGTCTGCTGCGTTTCTGGGGCTGTTTAAACCTGGCCACTTCATGCGTTTTCTCAGATCGGAAGCTATCAAAACGATTCCATTTACACCTGGTCACACTCACATAGGCCTAAATGTGGTTTATACCGGATATAAATCCGATCTTCAATTCCCGTGCTATATGCAGATTTAATGTCACCGAAAGCAACATATGAGCTGCATTTTATTGATCATCAGCTAACATCAAAGACTGCAATAAGAGAGAGCGGCAGCCCTGGTAAGATCATTTCGTTTATTTACTTTTAATGAAGATTATTATTATTGTGTGTTAAAGCGTCTGCGACTTACTTTCACTTTGATTTGCGATAGTTTGCACATTGGCTTGGCGCTTGATGAATAGATCATCTGCGGTGATGCGTGTTGCAGCGCGCCGTCATATCTGACTATAACATAGCCTACAGCCTGTAACACGCTTTCAAAATAACACCCTTTCAAAATAACACGCTTTTTTAAAATAAAAAGCAAACGGTCTTATCATAGACTGTAAAAAATGCGCTAGACATGGCACTTTAAAAACCGAATAGTTTATTTGAAGTTCGATTACGGTTATTTCACGTCATGTTCGAATGCATATTCGAATATCGAATAAAAAGTGACAGCCCTAATAGATAGCTACCAGCGGAGTAGGAGTGGGAAGTTCGGATCATTTTACTGACTCGGATCTTTGAATCTCGTTCAGCAAAATGAACGAATCTTTTTTCGAGTAATTTCGTTCATTTCAGCATAATATAATTAAAATGTCATGTTAAGTAGCCCAACACATCTATTACTTAGGAAAATGTTGATTACATTTGAAAAGTTGGGTCCAACTTACTTACCAAGCTTACTGTTAATTCACCTCACCTCCTGATCCACGGCGTTCTTTCTTTTGCAACTTCAAATTTATCACGTCTAACGTTACTCTGTTCCCCGCCTCTCGTGTCTGTTTTCAGGTTCGAACTTGAGCAGAGCTAACTGGTAGATTATACTTTTGCCATATCCGCAAAAACGCCCTTCTTGCTAAAGAACGATTCGAGCGCCGTCTTCTGTTGCTCTTTTAGAGAAAAAGGCAAGTCTAAATGTTTCATTGTAGCGCCCAAAGCCGTTTCAAACAACTGGTATTCATCCATAGCCATCTTGCAATGTTTACTAATGACTAATGTCATCTTGCCTCTGGCCCGCCTATATCAGATAACCTGATGTGATTGGTGCAGCTCAGATAGAGGGGCATATTTAATGAGCATTATTACTCGACACCAGAGTGAACTCGCTGAGAAAATTCAAATTGTGCTCTCGCGAGAACTCTGGATTTCCAGGATAGTTTAATATAATATTCCTTTTCAATTTCTGCTAGTTGTCATTTCTCACAATTAAAATGTATTTATACATTTAGCAAAAGTTACTCCGCATCATGCATTTCCATCAAAAGCTTTTTATTTCTCACTACTTAACAAAATCACTATTATATCGATATTAATTGTTAGTAGAATTGCATTAATAATTGTTTAACCATTATGTACACTACATGTAAAATTAATTAAAACTACTTTATTTTTATTTTTTATTCAGTGCCAAACAAATTAAGTCAAATTCGATGTTTGCAGACATAAATACCATTATACTGTATATCATGTGATACATTATGATTGTTAAGTATGTGACCAGGAAATATTTTTGCTCGGAATAGCTCTCGACCTTCCCAGTGGCACTTGCAATCACCTGCCTGACCAGACACTAATGTCCTCATATTTTCCATATCACTTCACCTTGTGTTGTCTCAGCGGTTGTCACAATGACATATGAAGCTCTCACAAGTGACTATGCACTCTCAGCAGAACGCCCGTTGGCTCATCACCACCCATGACGAGTTTTACCGCACCACTTCTGAGTGAGTCAATGTCAACCATGTCCGCATGACCATCTCATTTGAGACATGACGACAGATACACCTCTGCAAAATGAATAATATTCTGATGCAAACAATAGCATTTGTGTTTTATGGAGAGTGCAAGGTGCAAGAGATGCCAAAATAGCAAGCACAAATTGGTGTGTGCTGACCTTTTTCCATTTTGAGGAGCTTGCATTGACTGATTTCAGGTAAATGGTATTCATAGCATTTACGTAACGTCTGAATTGTTTCATTGTAATAATAAACTGATGATTAAAGTAAAAAAGTTAGAATGAAAAACTTTACAAAGTTCAGCTGATATATAATGAAGTATGATATATAATGGCAAATTCCATAGAGAAAAATGATTGACGTCTAAAATTACTGTTTAATGTCAAGCCAATCGCATGTATTTTTGACATTGATTACTATTTCAGTCGTTATGGCATGTAAATGTCATGAATGTAATGGGCATATTGACAAAAGGTCATATTGACGTCAGATATATTCTGTTCTTGACAGTGGTCGTTTGTTTTACAGTGTGCCAACAAGGAGCCGTCACTGTGTGATATTGGATGATTTGGATTACCCATAATGCTTTTAAATGAATAATTTACACTTTAAATGGCTACTTCAGAGAAATACTGAGTGCCATAATTCTATTTTTATTGAATGGGCATCTCACCAACACAACACACCAGATTGACGATAGGTCCCTAATAGTGTTTGTAGTTTGATTTTCTGTGCGCAGAGAAACCCGCTGTATCTTTCACTTTTCTCATGTTTTTATATCTTTCACGCTGTGTATCTGGCCTTGCTAACAGTGCTGAACATATATCAGCCGACTGTAGAGTTACAGTCTTATCTTTCGGTGCCATATCACACCCTCACGACTAGCTGGATCTCTACAACGCCTGAGGAGTCCATCTCACTCCTTCACGGCCGTGTCTTCTGCTCGCTAGCACTGTCATAACAACTTTAATTGAACACTGATACTGAAACTGCAGCACTAGCACCGTGTTGTGTTTCTCCAGAGTTGGAGGTAGCTATATTGTAGCTGTTTGGTTTGGACCACAGGGTCCTTTTTGAAAACTATCAATTTAATAATTAAACAAGCTAAGGTAATATTGTTTAAGGATTAGAATACTTTTTTCCCCTTTTATTTTATACACTAAACCATGTCATATGACTTTCTGTGCAATTACAAAAAATTGGGACTGGAGCTTTCAAGCTTTATAAACGACACAAAAGTACCATAAAATTAGTATGTATGATTGGTGTGTTTATATACCAAGTCTTCTGAAGACATTTGATGGGTCCATTCAAGAAACGGACTGAAATCAGTTTCAGTCGTCATTCACTGGTTATCTTCTTTTCTACTGGGCTGTTAATGACTAAATAACTGAATCAGTAAATTGAACTTCATAATATACCAAATTGAACTTCATAATATGAAATAATATGTTGTGTGCCTTATTCTGTGCAAGAAGCCACATCATCTCACAAAAAGATGCTCGACTGTTATGATGTGAGTTTGGAATAAAAACATTCAATGTTGTCTTTTGTTGGTCAAGAGATTTGGAATGTCATGTTTGGAAAGATCTTTCACGCATGTTGCTTTTTCAAAAGCGACTCAAACTCGCAGTGCTTTCAGATGGAGCAGCATTTACTACTGATCACAGAGCCGTACGTTACTGACAAGCTACATATAAAAAGAATAATCGCAGCCTTTGTGTTTTCATAATCGCAATAAGCCAAAACGGTTTAAGCGTGATTTCAGGTTAATTACGATTAATCGTGCAGCCCTATTACTTATTCCAAATAATTACCCTCTCAAGAGAGTGTGCGATTGCGGACACAGGCTAGATCTGAGCTGATAATGATCTGAGCTGATCTGGGGCCTTTACAATGAAGCCGGTTTAGGTGGATACTATAGTATGTTTCAGTTTAGTTTGTGCTGACCCTTGGTTTGAGGCACCATGAAAGGGGCTCGGCTATTAGCTGTTCACCGCCATAGTAACTTACGCTCCATGGCTAACCTGCTCCGGTACAGGTTATGTTCTGGGAAATAGATCTCAAACCAAAATTGGACCAATCAGCTGTGAGCAAATTGACATGTCTCTGACGAAATAAAAGTCACCCCAGAGAATAGATCTGAGCTGTTTAGGATTGAATCATAAAATCAGTGATTTGAACTTGAGCGGATCTGGGATGCGTTTCCCAATGCAAACTATGGTCGCAAGTTCTTTTATCAATACAATTTAACAGAACTTGTGAACGTAGTTGTCTAATGATGCTTTTGGAAAACACTCCCCAGGGCTGTTTCTTGACTGAAGCCTTGCAATTTGTGAATGAATTATTCAGATCTGTTATGTGAACTAGATCAACTGATTTATTGGAAGGATCCGCTTTAATAGAATGCCTTTTTTGTGTTGTTTAAACATATGTTGACTGACGCGGCATGCATGGGTTTTCATTCAAATTTAAAAATGTATTCTTTTTTGGTCTCACTCAAGTCAGTCATACACATTTGAAACAACATGAGGGTGTGTAATTGATGTCAGAACTTAAATTTTCAGGTGAACAACCTCTTTAAGGCAGGGGTATGGTGCAGATTAACATTTTGACATTAGGTGAAATGCAGAGGGCTGAGGCTGCATAGCAGCTCTGGATTGACATTCTTTGCTTGCGGAGTTATTGGATTATGAAAGTGGTCTGTCAATGCACAACTGACAGTTTTACGGTAAAATCATCGCCTAGCTTTATGGCTGCAGGACATGCAGTCAAGTTCAGTCCAAATCATTTTGAGTAGAGTTTCGGTGCAGAGCAGGTAGGCGCTCAGTTTGAATGGGGTTAAGGTCTGGCAGCAGGTGCTAACGTGCTTTTGAAGCTTGAATCTGCTGCAGTTCCCTTGCCTCAGCTTTAGTGATTATTATAACAGACCCTGACGGTTCGTTTCAGTTTCCAGGCTTCTCAAGTACATTTGAAGCAGACCCTGAACGATTAAGACAGAGATGTCTTAGATGATTCTTATAGGACCTTGGGAATGTGCTCAGGATTCATTCTGACATATTTCTCATGCCACGGCCTGAAGTTACAAGCCCTGGGGTCTTAAAGATGGATTTCTGTCTCAGACCGTATGGCCATCCTCCTCCATCAGCACATTTGAAGCCGAAGAGCCTTGCATGGGCATTATTAGGATAATGTTCACTATGTCAGCAATCTGAGTCCTCCATAATTAGAAGTCTGACCATGTTTAAGCCTTACAGATTCGTTTTCAACTGCTGCACTCTTGGGCATCAGTCAGTGCTGGAAAACTGATTAGATTCCAGTCACTTGTAGCTTGTGGTTAAAGAAGAGCTGGGTGTTGGGGCTGCCTCTTGCTTTTCTGTTTGTCTGTAGTTAGATGACGCTGGTTCCTTTATCCTTCCCACGAGGCAGATACACATGCATTTGTTTTGTGCCAAAAACACCATCATGTAGTTAGTAGAGACCGGCGCTTGTTGTCACAAGTGTTGTATCTATACGATTTACCCTCGGTTTCACAGGCAAGGCTTAACAATATCTTAAAATATGTCAGTGCCGTTGTTTTATCTCAAGATGCACACCAATAATGTTTTTTCTAAGGCAAGTTTATAAAAGCTACTAAATGTACTAATTGAACTAAAGCCTAATCCTGGCTTAATCTAAGCCCTGTCTGTGAAACTAGGCCTTAGAGTCAAAACTGTTTTCTTTTTCTTTTAGTCAACACTATTTACATAAATTGACTCAAATATTAAGCATACCCTCTGAAATATTAACTGGAGGTTAAAGTGCGACAACTAGCCTGGTCTCCCCCATATTGTGTTGTGATGAGTTATTTGGATGCGTTTGCTGGTATACTGCAGGATAGAAGATCTGTAACTTCTTTTACAAAGGCTTACAAGATTATGGCTGAGCTAGACATTATACATTCTGGATGCAACAGCTCAGACAACCACCAATGAATGTATCTGTCTTGATTAAGCAAATGTTCTTGTCATTCTTTTCCACCCACATTTTATCTACAGCCTCACTGCAGCAACAATCTCCCCAGAGTAAACGGATGTTAAGTACCATACTAAAGTGTAGAATAACAATGTGGATCTCTCATAACTCTTACTTATTGATCCAACTTGAAACCATGGTAATTCATCTTTCTTTCATAGAAAGTTTTTTTTAAATATTAAATGGGTCTTGATTCAAATTTGACTTTCATTTTAGTTTAATACTTTGTAACAGCAAAAAAATTATATTTAATTCTTTGTAAGTGAAGCTTTATTTTTTTAAAGAGAATATATACAAAATAAACTTTGTAGTACAAAACTATTTATCTCTTAACGCAAAACACTGGTTCCCTTATTTTTCTGTTCAATGACTTCAATGAAATTAAAGTAGCAAAGAATCACAAATTGTCTTCCAGCCATCACAATCTTGTGACACTGTATAAAAAGCAAATCCAAAGCTACATTTTCACACTTAAGTCTGTTTACCCAACAAACGCAAGCTGTTGTATTTGTTGGATCAATCTGTGATGGCAGAGATATCGTGTAGCTGGATAAAAAGGGCTTTTTCTTATCACCCCACTTCAGTTGCAGAGGGCCCATTAGACTTTCATAACGTCTGTCCAGACAAGTCCAGCGAGTCCTGACTGATGTTCCATCAGATGTGCTGCTGCTACGCACTACTCGGGGGAATTCACAATAAAAATTGATCGCACCTGCCAGTAGCTTTTATTTGCATGCAATGTTTTGGAGCTTGGTTCTATAATTACGCAAATCAGGAAGACGCTTATAGAATTCTAGAATTTAATACTTTTATTTAGCAAGAACACATTGGATTGATCAAAAGTGACAGTAAAGACATTTAAGTGTTACAGAAGATTTCTATTTCAAATAAATGCTGTTTTTTGAACTTACTATTCAGTTTGATGACGCAGGTTCCTTCCTCAAAGAATCCTGAAAAAAAAAACATGTTATCTGAAATTGTAATAATATTTCAAAATATTACTGTTTTTTACTGTAGTATAATAAATAGTCTAGGTGAACATAAGAGACTTCTTCAATAAACATGTAAAAAAATCTTACCAACCCCAAATTTTTGAAAAGTAGTATATTCAAGTTGTGTTATATAATATTTACTGAAATGGTAAAAAAAAAAAAAAAATATTAATTAATATATTTGTAAAAAATAATACTTTGAAAAATAGACCTTGGCGATAAATCATTCGACCACTACTGCACTATGCATATATTTGAACTGTATTAGTTGTAAATGTGGAGGCAGCTGCAGGAACATGCATAAACTGTGCACTTCATTACTGTGACATAAGGAAGGCTTGATATGGTAGATCATCTCTACAGTTTCCATGAATTATTGACACATAATTAGTCCGCACACAAACAGACCCATACATACAGTAACCATGTTTTTCCGCTTTAATTGAATTCATTCAGCATTTCTACTAATGTTTTGAACCATTTCACACCCTTTAACAGCATATGCAAAGTTCTTTCACCTCTCTAATGTACCAGATGTCTCAAGGTTGTTTTGCCAGCGTGCTTGCATGTGTCCCCAAAGGCCTTTCTCAGAATATGTCTCTGACAATGGAGATTATCATAATGTAATTTGATGCTGCTGTGTAACTGAATGGGCTTTTAATGTTTAGCCTGTTGATAATGAGTCTTTTCCTAGAATGAACTCAGGCTTTGCTAATACATCACACACAGACTCTCTAAGATGGTGAGCGTTCACCTCGGATGCAAATTCCACAGAGAGAATTTGTGTGTGCACATCTGCAAAACTTTCCCTATTTTAGGTAGCATCTCGGATGAAGGTAAATAAAACGTAGATGGAAAGAATTATGGGATCGCAGCTCCCCACAGTGCTGACTCATTTCACAGACCGAATGCTACTGGAACCCTCTGCACAGTACGGCAATATTTTGTTTTTTGTTTTCTGTTTGCATGGAGATCCCAGAAAGTTTGCAAATAGAAACTAGTCCAAAAGCAGCTTTATTTGAATCTGGTCTTGCAGTCATTCTTCAATCTTTACCTGGCCATGAAAGCAAATCTTCTGATTTCCCTTGACTGACTGTATGCTGCTCAGGTAGCTTGTGGGACTGAATGAAACAATCAGGCCAATCAAAACTGTTCAGGATCATGCTGCCATAAATCACCCATGTGATTCCGACCTGCCAAATACTGCATTCATCAGTCAGATGGCTGGGTGAGCCTTCCAGATATAGAGTTTGAGAATCACCATATTCATGTGTGGACTCATAGGAGCTCCGCTTCTTGACCTACTTGCATTACTAATGCAAAGGTCAACGTATCATCAGATCAGATACAATGAGTAGCTTCTGGGAAGAGTACATGGATAAAGTTTGGTGTATTGTGTAAATTCTGATGTATTTGTCAAAAACATGTCTATTATTTTTCAATGTATGCGTCTTATTGCGCTGTTCCAAAACCTAGCAAGCCGCCTACTGAGGCGATATTTTAAGGCATCATGCATGCTCAAATTCTGAGGCAGAATTGCATGTATTCAATGTTGCAATGAGCAGGGGTGACTTAGTGATTTGGAGGCCCTAAGCAATTCCAGGTATGGGGCCCCAACACTAGCCTGGTTCTACCAGACTCTCGTACATTTCACTTGTACAGAGAGTCTGGTCTCTCTCCATTGACAAGCGTTAACTTCCTTGAAGGCCGGGAACTCTGTTGAAGTTTAAAACTATTGTATCTGCCCAGAGTCACTCTGGATCTGCCATAACCAATCGCTAACGTTTGGTTGTGACGTATGACGACTCAAACTAGCGCACAACCACAACGACTACTTGAAATTAGTTGCCGGTCAAGCATGGAGCATAATCTATATTGCGAGCAGAGTTGCGGCCTGTGTAAAGTGTTTGAATTGTTTATTCGCACGTAAGGCAACTCGCTTTTGGAAGAGAACTTTGATGTTTGGGTGTGCAAATGAGAAATGCGGTTGACTTAAGGATTTTTTGTGACAGGACGGTCAGACCCTTTCTAGTGAATCTCCAAGGGGATGTTTTGAACTAATATTTGTTTTTCAGGCCATTGTCTAATTCAAACAGTCAATTGAGTAGGAGAAAAATCGATTACTTTCCAACGGTCCTCAATTGAGACTGTCAAATTAGTCCCAGGCTCTTGGATATTGAAGACAGTCAGCAGGACAATCTATTGCTTGCAGACAAGATGCTTATCTGAGAGACGCATTATGTCCTGGATCACCTTGCTTTGGCTCTACATTTCGCAGATACATGGTAATCTAGGAGCATCATGACTATGGGTGTCAGAACATGGAGGCTGGGATCTCGAAAGGAAAGAATGCTTTTATTCTCACAGAGTGAGAGAGTCCAAGGTCAAGGTGCTCTCGGATGCTATAGTTTCACACATACATCACAGGAAGATGACAAAACACCTGAGGATGAGTGAAGAGGAGTTGGAGAGCCGAAAAGAAATGCAGCCTTTGAAATGAAGCAGCATTCAGTCGCCACTGTTGGGGATAACATGTCTTATGCAATCGAATGGGTTTACTTTAAAATGATAGGCTATTTGTTTAATCTAGACCATAATATCAGTTACTTTTTTAATTTTTGTTCTTATTTTTCAAAATAGTTATAAAATTGTTCATTTTTAAAATAGTATCGTGATAATTGTTTATTTATCAGCAAATACAACGGAAAACACAAATTTTTTTCATAATGACTAACAATATTATGCTACATATTTACATTTTATGAAAAAAGTAGTTCCAATATTGTTACTCAGATACCTTCCAATAAAATAAATATTTAGCAGCAGTTTTAACATGTAATGGAACAATAAAACAATACTATAACGTTACTTTTCATAAAAAGTAAACGTAACTTAGGATGCTGTACTTTTAATAAATAATAAAAAATGGTGCAGAAACAATTTTCACTCAGAAATTACTATTACATTTCACAATTACAAAGAAATGACAAGTGACCCATTGAAATTTATATTTTCTTGTAAAACATATTTCAATAATCTTAAACTTTTTCAGTGTATATTATTTTTATTATACTATAAGTTTTGTATTTGTAATACTCAATATTGTAACACATTACTTTAAAAGGAATGTTCCTTCACTGCCAGCCACAATATATTATATTTATCCCATAACTGGCAATATCTCCTGCTTCCATCTCTGCTGTCAAAACAGCACTAAATGAAAATGTTACACCGGTTTGTTCTGCTTCAATTGACTGTAATTTCATTTTTATCTGTTGTAGTCTTGAGTTAGCAATATGCATTGCACACTGTTCTAAGTTGAAATAGCTTTGGTGACGACTGTCCTTGCAAGCTAATGCATGACCCTTTCACCCACCGTGCGTCAATTTGTTTTTGACCTTGTCCCACACTTGCTCTTGAGGCTTCTGGCTGCATTATAATCAGTTACAGTCCTTTGGATACTATTATGCATTCGTTAATAAGGTTAGATTATATTTTGTAGCAAGGCTGTGTGTGATGTTACAGTGGAGCGGTCGAGTTGGCGTATCCAGTCTCTCCAATGAGATATCGGTCCTGTCCAGTTTCAGATTCTGATACATTTGCTTCCCTGGCTAGATGGAGCACAAGTTTACTTATGTAATGTACCGTTACAAGCATCACACACACACTCTTTCACACACAGAGGCACAGAGAGTAAATGATAGATATGTGGGTGCTTTATGAGCAAATGCAGCCCTGGGCCCGTAATGAGCTGCAGTATGAGTTTGAATGAGTTCACTGCACAGAGCGACTTTAATGAAACAGTCTAATGACATCAGCTCGAGCTGGGAAAGATAAAGATGACATATTGTCCTATAATAATCAAAGTGAACTTCAGCATTAATGTCAGGCTTGTGTTTTCAGGTCTCATTCGGTTGTTGACGCAGTTTCAAGGTTGCAGCCGGTGTGCAATCAGAAAGACGCAAATGAAAGAGGTTTTTTTTTGCACTTGAAGACAGTCTTTGTTTTATCTTAGCAGGTGCAACAACTTTCATCATGACATTTGCTGGTATGGTACACTATAGTTTTAGCTTGTGATTTTCACCAGATTTTTTTGTTTTTGATTTTTCTTTGCTGCGCCATCTGAACATTTGTTTTCACATATTTGCATTTGTTACTCTTCAGTTTGAACAGACACCAAATGAATCGTATGAGTCATGATGATTGCTTTTCATCAGTTTGGATGATTCATTAAAAAAAGCACCATACCACTTCAGATGAGTAAAATAGTATTTTTGAGTAGAAGGAAAGCTAGTGGGACAAGTGGTACGTGATTTGTAATTTCCAAAATTAAACTTTTATGTTGAAACCCTTTTTTTGTATGTTCTAATAAAATGAAGGATTTTTAATATTGTTTAATTCAAGTTGCACATAATGGAAATAATAATTTTCAGTCAAAAAAATTCCACCTGATTATGGAATGGAAATGCTTCAACTTATATACAGTGAATGGTTAATATGTTAAGTACGTTGATATACAAATTTCAACATCTGCATTTGTATAGAAGCAGTGATTTCTTTTTTTTCTGTGGAGTTTTAGTAAGTCATTTAAATTTCCTCAATTATTAAAGTATCCACGCTTGACAGTGCCCTCTCCAATGGAGCTATATTTGGAAAGAGACCTAGAGTATGCGTGTGCATTTGTGAGCAGCACTTGTGAAAATGAGCTGTAAATGTAATCCTCAGGAGTGCTGTGATAACCGCGATCAGCTCTCCTCAAGTCCTGAATGAGATCCATGGAGCCAATGCTGTTGCTTGCTGTTGAAGCATAAACAAGCTAAATTATGAGAGACTAAGACCGAATCTATTTACATGAAGACGTGCTTGATGTGGTGAGCAGAAACCGTGTCACAACATTGACAATCTGCTTAATTAACAAGGATTGACGTAAAACCATAATGGGATGTTTGCTGAAGTCATTTGGGCTTCTAATCACCACATGTAATCCATCTGCTGGAGGTTGAAGATGTAAATGTCCACATTTCTACACCACCTACACTGGTGCCCTTATGTTGCATTTTACAGCGCTGTAGTCTTCTTGAACATGCTGCATTGTGACACCTACGTTTCTGAAATTACCCATCTGGTGAGCTTTGTCTTCCTGGAGCATATCTCAAAGTTCCCCAGGCTGGAATGGTAAAGTGATACAGACTTTAGTTAAAACCGTCAGCTTATCAGAAAAGAAGACTGTATTGACACGGCAGACTGCACACAGCAACTCTCATAGTCTCAGGAAATGCGGATATCTTGTGACATGGTTATCCTAATTGATTTTGTTGATACCTGACATCTGATTGGTGACACCTATGGCCGTGGTGCTCAATTGGTTTTTGCTTCAGGACTACAATCGACCATCAAAAGAGACATACTATTTTTTTCTAGTTCTTTAATATCCAACAACGTTTTCATAAATTAATTTTTACAACCATTTAAATGACAATTTTATGTATGCTTGGTTCCGCCAATAAAACATTTTTAAAAATAATTGCGACTTTTTATCTCACAATTGCAAGTTTACATCTCGCAATTCTGAATTTATTTCTCAGAATTGCGAGATATAAAGTCAGAATTGCATGAAATAAAGTCACAATTACGTGTTATAAAGTCAGAATTCTGACATTTTTTCTCGCAATTGCGACTTTATATCACACAATTCTGACTTTATATCTCGCAATTCTGACTTTATACCACATAATTGCGAAAGATATAAACTCGCGATTGCGACTTACAAAGTCCAATTCTAAGGGAAAAGTCCAATTCTAATTTTTTTACCTCCGAATAGTTTATATCTCACAATTCTGACTTTATAACACGCAATTGCGACTTTATATCATGCAATTCTGACTTTATAACTCCCAATTGCATATTATAAAGTCAGAATTGCGATATATTCAGAATTGAAGTATATTTCTCGCAATTGCGTGTTTATATCTCATAATTCTGACATTATAACCTGCAATTGCGACTTTATATCACACAATTCTGAGATAAAAATTGAGATGTAAACTCGTAATTGACCGTTCGCAAAGACCCGCGCCCCTTAGTTACTGTCGTTATGGCCGACAAGCTACGCCACTCTCATGCCACACCATGTTCTCACGCAGTGAAAAATGCATTGTGGAGCAGAGAGGAGACTGACAACACGCTGACAGTACAGGACAGACCAGGTTACTTTTGAGTATTAAACGTATTAAACAAAGCCTCACCTTTCAAATTTGGTAATTTTTTAAAAGAAATTTAAACAATAAATACCGTTTTGTGGCTCTTTAATGTGTCTGTCAGATCGCTGTAGAGCATCAGTTAAAGCTGCTCGTGAACCGGTCATCTCTTCCTTCTAGTTAATTTATAGCATCAAATGAACATAAGAAGGAATGTTGTTTTAACCGCGGAAAGACATCAGTACACTCCGTTTTACAAGTTCAAATCCTCCCATGTTAATCTACTAACTCTCCTGACTGCTTTGTCGGACAAAATGGCGGATGGTGAAGTATGATTGGTCAAGTCACCTGTCAATCAAGCTCTCTGCGAAGGGTCAATTGTGAGAAAAAGTCAGATTTGTGAGATAAAAAGTCGCAATTACCTTTTTATTTTTCACTCTGTGGCAGAAACAAGCTTCCATACAATTTAGATCAACAAGGTTGTATAAATATATTAAATTAAGTAAATTATCATTGTGCAAATCATTGAACTGAAACAAATGTCACAACCTGACTTTTTGCTAATATAACTAGATTCTTCCAAAGAGAATTTGGAAGAATTTTGCCATGCGAGAAAACTAGTCTAATTGGATGTATAGCCTTTGAAGACAACATTTTCTCTTAGCCTATTTTTATTTTGCAGTCCTAACTTTGTATAACAAGATAGTTAATTGGACTTTACTATTTGCATTTAGCATTGTTTTGTTTTCCCTGTGATCCACGATCCTGTCGGAAAAGATTTACCAGTTGAACCATTGAATTAGTGAGTGTTACTTTGGGTGCTACGGCACTGCTGTTTTCCCATTTGGCCTTTCTCAGGGTTGTGCGCCTGTGGTTGGAGGTGGCTGATGCTGATGGCCCAGCTGCTGCCTGTGTCTGATTTAAGGCCCCGGCTTCAGGAAGTGGCTGCTCATGAGTCCAGGCACGTCACAGTCTCCAGACCAGAGGAAGTTCACTGCTATTCACCACTGATGCCTAAATGAGACTCTTCTGTCCTGCGATGGCTCTGGCACACACACCTCACTCTCTCTCTTTCACAATGTCAGATAACAGCACTTCCTTTTCTGAGACACTTCATTCTTATCATTTCCTGCTCCAGCTCTGTGATGAATCACTGTTTTTTTTCTGGTTAGAGGCCCAGCAAACTAATTCTTTCTCTCTGGCTCCATACACTTTGGCCCTTCATTTTGTTTCTCTTGTTTAGGAGTACATTTCTTGTGCATTAATGAAAATGTGCTCTCCAAGAGTAACACTTAATGCACAAATTGGTCCAAGATCTGTATAATTTATCTTCTAATTTGATTTAGCTGTTAGGAAAAGTGCAGGTGGGGAATGACTCTTTCATCACTCTATCTCTGTCTGTCTGTCTGTCTGTGACACGTAGTTTATTATATACAAGGGCTTCTACTTTTCTCAGTGATAATTAGCTCCAGTTTATCAGGAAGTGACGATTTAGTCCTCTTCGACTCACTGAATGGAAACTGCTTTATTCACAAATGTTTTAGCGATATTCCAATTTTGCGCATAAGTTAAATTTGTAACTTTGGATGGAAACATAGCTACTGATTCATATATTGCATTGAAATTATTATTATTATTTTTTAGCAGGATCATTAAGATAAGGTAAAATTATATAATTATTTGAACTAAATACAGTGTTTCTTGTCCAAATACATATTTTTTGGTTAAGTGGCCATGTAAAAAGTGGGATAATCTTCTTGATAAACTGTGCATTACATATATTAGAGATGTCAGAAGTACTTGAATCAACTGTTATTTTACGTAGAAACTTGACAAAAAGATCTCTATCCAGCACCAGGCAGCACTTCAGTTTTAGCTGTATCGACAAAGGTCAAAATAAATGAGAAACATTGTGAAAATATACTATATTGCAATCACAGACATTCCAACCGGATACGATTTAACAGAGGTCCCCTGAGTTAGCTGAACATAAGTTCTCCCATATATTTTTTAGAATACTTTTTTGTGAATTCAATGCAGTCTTACCTATAGGATAGTAGTAGTCCAAATGGGTCTATAGACAAAATAGGAATATAATTCTATTGTTTTCCACTGACATTTTACTTCACAATTCAATATGTCATGACAAGTTGCAAATGTCAGATGAAGTGCTGCTCCAAATACTCCCTGCATGCAGCAAAATTAGGTGTGTACGCCCAGAAGTGCTGAGCTATTGCTTTTCAAAATTGATCTGTGCTAACTGGCCAGCCTCTCCATCTCTGCCTGTCTCTGTTACTCTCTTCTCTGTTCCATTCAATCCAGTAGTTCATCAGACGGTCCCGGCGCTGTGTCCGTGCATTACCAGCATGACATCACTGTTTCCGTCCCTCGTGGGATGTTTGAGTTGATGACTGTGTTTGTGCCTTGTACCATTCGCTTCTCTTTGTGTCAGGTAACACATTCAGTCCCATCCACCTGGGGAGGACCACAGGCTTTAAGACGGCCCGTGAATTCCAATGGCTTTATCGGTCCCCTGCAGCTGGCTTTGGCTTTTTCCACCGTATGGTCTCCTCCCACAGCACATTGCATATGCCTCTTCAATTGGGGTCATGGCTCAGGCTGATAGTGAACTGTATTCCTTCCTAACTGGAGGGCTCCCTGCACCCGCCGTCAATCTGGCAGCAGATTGGCTGGTGGTCTCACTGCGGCTCAGGATTCATTCCACTGGCTTATATTGTGTCATTCTATGAATTAACAATGAAGATTGATGACACTGCCACACAACAGTGACAATCAGTCCAGGCTTTGAATGTGACTCGGATTTCATATATTGTGCATATGTGGAGCGTGTGCGTGTGAGGTAATCGTGTGTGTAGGATAAATACCGTAGAATTGAAGTTGGAAGCAAAATGCTTTTACCAATTCAGTTTTGTCTTCTCTAAGAGTGATGCTCTATTCAGTAGTTTTTTTGTATGTTTCATTTTGGATTTTTATGTGGAGTGTGGCGAGGAGACAGGATTTTTTGGGTGGAGAGAGATGGGAGGAATGAGATTAGGTGTATATATATATATATATATATATATATATATCTGTATGTCTGTGTACACATACAGGGCCTAAAATGAACACTTTGCCAAGTGCTAAATGCGATTAAAAATGCGAGGAAAAATCGGCGTTGGGGAGTATATGAAATTGTGCCACTCGGCAGGTGGCCGCCGGTAACATTTTTATGAGTTCCAACAATTCATAAACATAAATAAACGTAAACGACGTTTGGGACAGTTGGCAGGCTAGCACTGCATCGTCACAAAAGTTTAAACCTTGACTATTTAAATATTCAAGCGCAAGAAGATACGAAAGGGAGTAACATTCTGTTACTCGTTTTGTGTGCGCAAACATCCGTGTGCCCCCGGAAAGTCCCGTCTCAGACGGTGAGCAAATACTAAACTGAGCTCTTTTTCACATCATCTTCCACTTGAGTGGACAAATTCTCATAAAAAATTTGAGTATCCTAGTAAACAGTCGGTTATGTCTTAAGTAAACATTTCAGAAAGTAAATGCATGTGTACAGTATCAGTATATTAGATCCGTGCATTGTGTCTTAAAGTGACAACAGCCTATTCTTCTTCCTGCTGTCTGTTTTTGATGTTAATCAAACAATAAAGGTCTAAGAAAAAATCACTCACTGCTCCTGACTGAATAACTTTTGTAACTTTAGTAGTTTAATTGTTTAATTGTTAAAACTTGAATTAATAAGGATGTTTAATTTATACAGTGAAGACTATGCAGTGTTAATGTTACATTTGATTAGGCTACCTTATTAAATTTTTGTTCCTGGAAACTACTGTCAGACCTACCTGAAAAACCTGAAAAGCACTGATTATGTCATTTGTATCTTTGTTATATTGTATTTATTTGTGCTTTTTCTTGTAATTTGACTGTTCTTATTTTATTACTGACTGTTTACTTGTCTTTAATAATGTTTTACATTTATATTATTTAGGCTAGTAGTTTTATCTGTGGTATTTGAATTGGAATCGAGAATTGTGAATTTTTCACTGGTGTCTAAAATTTAGTTGTAATTACTGCCAGTTTTTGCAAAAAACGGTAAAAAAATATTTATGGCCGATACATTTTCTTAAGTCACTGGCTGTTGGCAGGTGTATATATATATATATATTTTCAAATATTGCCAGTGGGTGGAGTTAGGCTCTGACCAGGGGTTTATAGTTACCCTTTAAAGCAACCATGTAGGAAGGCACATCATGGGCATATTGCAAGATGACAATGTCAAGATTCATCAGGCTCAAATTGTGAAAGAATGGTTGATAGGGAGCATGAAGAATCATTTTCACACATGAATTAATACACCTCTGAGTCCAGACTTTAAATTCAGACTTTACAGAGAGAGTTTTGCATTGTCAATACAAGATCTTGACCAAAATTGGATGCATCTCTTGATGGAAATAAATGTTGTATATTATTTTACAAACAATATGTTGTCTTTATATTATTATGCTGACTATTTTTTCACACACAGTATAAAGAGGTCATTATATGCACAAATACATTTACAGCCTTTGTTTTTAGACCGCATGGGATTCATCGCATTAGGGGGTCCTTGGCAGTAAGAAGTTTAAAAACCTCGGACTGCTAGGCCACAGCTTCGGTCAATTTTAATACATTTTACAACTGTAGAACATGCTGCAAAGTCATTTTATTTTATCGTCACATGTCTGTGGAAGTGTGCGTATGTGTTTGAAGAAAATCCTTAATTGCCTGGTTAAAGTGAGATATCTATAATGTTTCTGACAACTGTGAATGAGGCAAAATCAAAACATGCCAGCCGTGAGGCGACTTGGCGAAACCCTAAATGAAGCAGCAGAGCAGAGGTGTCTGTCTGGCCCTCTGCACATTCAGTCCCGCTATAAATGTGTGAATGAACACCTGTGTCTGCTGGGAAACTCATTAGAAGGTGGAGTGACTGGGATTACAGATGTAGCAATTATTTTTGACTGCATTCATTGGTATTACTGCTAGGCACATTAAACAAAGACAGCACTATAATGTATTTGCATTTTTATGATACTACTCTGTCTGCAAAGGCTCTTGTTTTTTGTTTGTGATATTTACCAGTAACTTTTAAAGTGTTTCTTGGTGGTTTTCAGAAGACTTTCAAAGTCAAAAGTCTAAAGAAGTAAAATCTAGAAACTGAGTTCTCTTTCATATTCATACACAACCGTGTGTGTGTGTGTGTGTGTGTGTGTGTGTGAGAAAAGTCTCGTATGCTTACCAAGGCTGCATTTATCTGATATTATTACTATTATTATAATTTAAAATGACTATTTTCTACTTTAATATTTCTTAAAATGTGATTTATTTCTATCTATAACTCAAGAAACATTTCTTTTAATTTTCAATGTTGAAAACAGTTGTGCGGCTTAATGTTTTATGAAAAACCTTATGAATAGAATTCTGATGGATCAAAAGAACAGCATTAATTTTAAATATTAATACTGTCACATTATAGGCTAAGTGTCTTTACTATCACCTCTGATCAATTTAATATTGTTGCAGTCAATGTTGAAATTAACAATCATTTGTTTGGTTTCTTTTGTATGATAAACAATTTTAGGACTGTTTAGTTGCCTCTTGATGTTCAATGTAAAACTTTCCTAAAGCTGAACCAGTAGTGAACCGCTGTGTTAATACGTTTTTTACAGTCACTTATTACAGTATGTTCCCTAAATTACCGCAGCAGAACGTATATGTCAAATAAAGCTGCATTGAATTTTGTCTAATCAGAAACCGCAGATTTCATTGAGACAATGCTAATGCATTCTGCATGTTTGATAAGGAACAGGCAAATGTGATCCGTTAGATTAAATGTAATCTGCTTTAAATCCCCTTCAAGTGGAACAACAGCATGAATACCAATGTATTATTCAACACGACAACAGCCAGGATTTTTCCCCATTACAGCTATTAACTTAATTGCCTTCATAAGAGTTTGCTTCTGAAGCCTAATGAACATATCTGTAAATTAAAACTGTTTGATTGGGGAAACAAAATGTTTACTAGTCAGACAGTGAATGACATGTTCTTCAGTAGATAATACGGCTCCCCGGTCCCGCCCCCAAGACATTTCAGGAGTGTTTCTGAATCCCTTCAATCAGACCGCACATCTCCAGAACCTGCCACGGAGAATGAGAGCTGATTTCATCTCCAAACCTCAAAGACACTTTCCTTTCAAAGCACCATTTATGCCTGTCAAAGCATATTCATAAAGCTTTCCTTCATTTAACAGAACTGCTTGGCATAAAAAAAAGCCAATTGAACGGAAGCCATTTGATTTATGAAATGAAGCCTCTCCATCTACTAATCTGACTAAATGGACTAGCAAAATAAACATCCTAACTTATTCACTGTGGAGCCACTGAATAAATTCTTGATGGTCCCACGCAGCCAGAAGATTCTCCCCACGGCGGCGTGGACATGAATTTTCCTCCTCCTTGAATATCACAGCTTCATTACTTCTATAGTGTTGTATTATATGGTCTGCTTTCCCCATCATCCCACACTGCCGTCTCCTCTCCAGCCCCTCAGCCATTGGCATAACTTTTTATCTTTTGTGAGTGCAGGGACAATCGGGATGCTTCATTGAATCTGATGTGTTTCCGCTGGTGGTTCGAGGTATAGAGGAAGTGAAATGGTGACAGAGAGAGAGAGTCAGTCCCCAGTGCACTTGTCTACATTGCTGTGTGGGAAGGTGGCACTGCGGGAGCAGTCAAACGGTGTCACTGTCTCACTCCTGCCTGGGGAAAAAGGACATGCTTTATGCCTTCAATCTCCTTAAACTGTTTTCATGTGAGAGAATTTTCATTTGATGTATCAGATTGTGTGCGTGGTCTCCCCGAAACTTCTAAATGGATCTGCACCTCTGATCTTTTTGCAGTTACGTATCTAGACAAATTAATACTTTTTTGGGCAGGGAAAGAACTTTGAAAATTTTGTTTTTTGGGAGGACAATTAGGATTCTCCTTGGAGACCTGACAAAATGTCAAAGATTAAAGAGAGTACCTCAGGATATGGTGGTTTGTAAATGAAATTAGAGCTTTTTTCAATTTTAATGAGATTTTGTGCTTCAGTGTGTGGAGTAATGCTAACAAAAAAAGTGCCACAGCATTATCTTGAAGGGCCATCTACCAAATATCATAGTGCATAAATATGGTAATTAGTAACTATAGCATGATGGATTGTTGAAGCCTAACATTTGTCAAACTAGTTTTTACTTCAAAAGTTAGAATAACTCACACTCTTTGTGTTGGTATTGTGTGCCATACTGGTTAACAAGCCTGGTAGTAATAGTAGTAATATCTGTCTGCGTGTTTATTTTATATTATATATAAATTTTCGTATTAATTAGTTATATAAAATACAATATTTAAATATTCATTTATATTAATATATCATATTTTATTTTTAGTAATGTTTTATGAACATTTTAAGCCTCGTTCAGACTGTCAGTCCATATCCGATTGGAATCCAATCGAAAATCCGATTGGAAGCCGAGTGTAAACGTAAAAAAATCACATGAAATGCGATTTGAGCTACATTCATATGTGGGTTGAAATCCTATTCAAATCGCATTTCTACAAAACAATTTATTAGACTTTCTCACGTAAGACAAACGATTTGTCAAATGTTGTAATAGAAAACATGCTGAAAGTCACTGCAGAAACAAGGTTGTGTTGTTGCAAGTGCAAAACAAACAGAAATGTACAATAGCCTATAAATGGAGACATGTTTTTAGACCAGTGGAGATGACAGCATGGAATAAAGCCTACTTATTGTCATGTTGTATATTAGTCAAATATTTATTGCAAACTCCTCCACATTGCTGTTGTTATTGTAGTTTTTGGCGTATGACTTCCAACGCAATGTCATTGCCATAAAAACCAAAAACATTGAATATACAAAAAAAAGTTTGACATAATTGGCTAGTCAGGTTCTGTATTTTTAGAGCAGTGAGTTAGACTGGATTACATGACTGTTTAGATACTATACAGGCCATTAGCTGTCCACAGATGGCATGTGGGTTTTAAGAGCTGTTACTGTATACTGTATAAACGTAGATCTCTGATTAAACGGGAATGTTAAATGTAAGAGGGCACTTGCGTAAGCTTGGCTCTCTAGTTAGTCTAGTTACTTATAACATCTCACAGACGGGAGCTGTAGGGAATCCTCGGGTGGTTGTGATCATAAGGTCATCATAAGGTAGAGTTTTAATCCTCATCTGAGAAAGGGCAACATTAACATGCAGTGAGGTTACATTAATGTTCATCTTGTAAATGACATTTACTTTCTCATTTAGCTTAAAATGATCTTGCAATATTGTGCAGAGGCATGTTTAGAAGGCTAAGGAGCATCAGATTTCTCTGTTGAGGACAAGTAACAAATCCATTTAGATCCACATGATTCACAAATAAGATGAGACTTTGACATGTACTTCTTTTAAGGCATTGAAATTTAAGGTCGCATGTTGCTCCTCACAACACAAAGTTGAATGGCAGACAGATAAATATGCACAAAAACATCAGAGCTAGAAAATGTCATGCTGAGGCAGCGGAGAGGGAAAAAGATTAAGCAAGGACAATTTGAAACCAAAGGCTACATATAAATAGTAAGGAAATGAAATAATAAATTGTACTATTACTCAGCCTTGCTTATATGCCAGAGTCTCTCCGGATGCTAAATTTAAAGTGCTTTTTCTCCAGCATTGACTGTGGAAGGTCATTTCAAGTTACAGAATACATGTATTTGTGGTTATGTAATAACTCAATGTAAGTGAAAGATTTAACAGACGTGTGAAGTATTTTCATTGCTTGATTGCGAAACATGCCAGATCCTTTTCAGGGCGGGAATCCAATTTGGTTGTGCCAAGTATTTCAAGAGATAGTCGTGTAAGCATTTACTCATGTTGTTCCAAACCAGTGTGCTGTATTTTTTTCTGTGCAACAAAAAAGGATAAATTGTGGAATCTTTCTTTTCAAATTCCAAATGGAACAACAACAATAAAAAACCTTGAAGAGTTCCACTATTTTTAAGATACTTTATAAAAATTCTGATATATTGTATAGTAAATAAATGATCATAAATATTTATATTTTTTACAAATAATATATTTATATAACTCATGTATTATACATTTTTTTATATGGCTAGTATGGTATATTTATGGTGTTTTTTTGGGGGTCCTTTTTGGAGCTTAAAGGACCGGTATACTTAATTTTCGCAGTTGAGCGCTCGAGCCTTTCAAAGTACTCCTTAGGCCATGTGCGCAGAAAGACGTGTTCGGCCGCGGCGCATGTGCACTATCTAGTGGACTTTGTTTTCAAGCACTCAAGTTACTCGCACATGCGCTGTTGTACACACACCATTTGCAGAGACTCAAAAATTGACTCAAACAGTGTATTATTACACTTAATTGCTGTTATATGATGAGAGCTTTGTAAGATTCATATTTACATTTTCCTTTTTTGTTGAACTTTCTCTTGTGATGCACACCAAGAGGTGGAGATACTTCACATGCATTGGCATTTATACCTGATTCCCTGTCTCTTCCAACAGGTCCGTCTCCCAGAGTTTGGTGGGTTAAGGTGGCGAGTGGACTGGACTCTGTGATGTGGAGTATTGCTCTGGATCTGAGTGCCCACTACTAGACCATCAACTTCCTGCGCCTCAAGATGGATTAGAGCAGGGGTGTCGAACTCCGTTCCTGGAGGGCCAGAGCCCTGCAGAGTTTAGCTTCAACCCTAATTTTTTTTTAGAACACCTGATCAGCTAATCAAGTCCTTCATGCTAATTTGAAAATTGCAGGTGTGTGTGTGTGTTGAAGCAGGGTTGGGACTAAACTCTGTAGGGCTGTGGCCCTCCAGGAACTGACTTTGACACCTGTGGATTAGAGCTTCACGCCTCCGGAGATCAAAGGTATGAGATGTTTAGTAATGAGCTTCAGCTCCGCTCCCTCCAATCAGACCTGCTGCAGTGTGGAAGCCCTGTCCGTGTTTGTCTTGAATGCACCGTGGATGGCTATTACTGTCCGTTGAATATTTATGAATGTGCCGGAGAGGTGAAGGAGTGTTTGATGTGCTTAATTGTACCACAGACATTACATTTTTCTAGGCTCGGAAACAATGACGGACTGCAAACAACGCTTGTCCGCTTTAGCACTTAGCTTTTTGTTTGGAAACCTGCCATGTTGTGCACACAGAGCCATATGAGCTGGCCAGAATTATTGTGATTATAAATGTAGCACAGATTTATTGCTTGAGGTGAAAGAAAAAGAGAGAGGAGAACAAAGCTGCCTTGAGTCACAAAGTTCTCCAGTAACCATGGCAGCTAGTTTATTTTGACTTGCATATAGCTGTCAGATCGTTTATTTGTGTCTCTTATTTTCAATTATGTTTCATATGTGTACCTAATACATACTTAATTCACCCTTAAAATGCAGAGCCATTACAAGATAAATCCAATTTTTTTTTTTAAATTAATTTCAGCGGCTTGAAAATGAGGTTTAGGAGATTGTTGGTGTTGTACAAAAGGGGGTTATTGGACAAGTCAGCGATTTATTGGAAAAAGGAAGCTCACAGAGGGAATATGAGAGAAGGGCCGGGATCATTCCGTGGCCTCGCGTATGTCCCGCTGTGCTCAGTAAAGAGAGAGAACTTCAGAGAGCTCGTATGTGCCATGTTCACACTTACAGTGATTGTATCTGAGTGGCTGTGTTTTTGGTCGCACAACTGATCTTTCTTTCTGGTAAAAAAAAAGTGTTTGGACTTTATACAGTAGAGTATATTGGTACATATTGGTTATTGTTTGATTTTTTTTTATTTTTTATTTTTTTATTCTGTATGGGTTGATATTAAATATTTAGCCTAATTATATTTATTTTTACATTTAGATTACCGTGTGTCATCTTGGGCTCACTTAAAGTTAAAGGGATAGCTCAACCAATAATTTAAATTCTGTCATCATTTACTCATCCTCAGGTTGTTCTAAAGCTGTATGGCTTTCTTTCTTCTGTGGAACACAAAAAAGACGAAGAATGTTGGTGTCAAGGGTGGTTGCAGGAAGGCAGACGAAGATGAAGAATAAAGTTCTAATACGAAATTTAATGAGAATAACACAAATAGCAGCCAGACAGGCAGGGCAACACACACTAAATGCAACGGTGACCGGACAAACACTGAGTGAACAAGAGGAACTTAAATACACATGGTGACTAACTAAAATCCGAACAGCTGTGATGATAGAGTTTGTGTCCGTAGTAACAAATGAGTGGCGGGAAAATCGAACAAAGTAACACACGTGACTAGAGAATACAAACTAAAAGTCCATGAAAACTAAACAAACTGAACATAACTGTGACAGTTGGTAACCAAAACAGTTTGGTTAACATTGACTCACTGCTTATAATACCTTCTTGGTAACACTTCACAATAAGGTTTCATTTGTTAACATTAGTTAACTGCATTAGTTAACATGAACTAACAATGGAAATTACCTAACATTAACAAAAATGATGAAATACTACAAGAAATATGGGTATTTAGCTAATGCATTAACTACAGTAACATTAACAAATGAGACCTTATAAAGTATTATAATCTTTTATGTTCCACACCACAGAAGACAAAAAGTCCTACAGGCACGCGTTTGGACAAGAGGGTGAGTAAATAATGACAGAATTATAATTTTGGGCTGAACTATCCCTTTAAGAATGTTACAGGTAACATTGGACTATATGTATTTTCATGTTTTACTCCAATCCGTAGTCATCGCATAACTGCTCATTTGCATAAAGTTATACTTTTCTTATCTATGTTATAGTGCCGGACATGCCCACGTCACCATCACATCACTCGTGTTGCTGAAAACTGGCAATACTTATTGAAACTTAATGATTTGCTGACATACTTAGAGCTCCAATAGTCATGTGATGCATCGTTTCACTGCTGCCTGGAATGGACTGCTATACTGTAGCTACTGCGGTCTGCTCTTTGTGTAAATGTCATTATTGGATATAACTTTAGAAAATACATCGTTAGCTAGTAATGGCAACACCTCATAAAGTAGTGCCAAGGCAAAACATAATTGGCTTCTCACTTGAGAAAGCTGGTCGGCCCTGGCAAGACTGGAAAATAATTGCTGCCTTGCGGCTTCCAATGCAACAAACTGTTTCTTTGTCTGCTTAAATGGTTACTTCAATTTGTTAATTTTTTGATCTGACACACAAGTCACGTAATAAAACTATATTATATGCATATTTACAACTACTAAACAATTTTTCTCAGCTGTTGAAGCATATGGGTTTTACTGGCCTGTTTACACCCGCTAATAATGGCATCTCAAATGTATCTCCTGTGACTGGTTGTGAAGGGTTTTTGAGGGGAAGGAAGGTTTCTGTTTGTTTGTTTTTTTGCACAATTTTTATAAAGCTGCTCATATCGGTCTACATTTTCCGGCCAAAACAGGACTGATCTAGCCTGGCAAGCCAGACTTACATCAAGATGTTTAGTCTGGCAACTCTCCATAGACACGGCTTAATCCGAGGGGCGGGATTACCGGTTGTCTCTCAAAATACCTCTGCACGCAATAGGATAGCGCTACAACCAACCAGAGCAACGAAGAAGGTGAAACTTTTTCCGTATCCAGTCGGCAAAACTCCAAACACATCTTCCTTTCTTAAAAATGACTTAAGTGCCGTTCTTTACTTTCTCTGTCATCATATGTTAAGCCCGCCCCCGCCTACTCTATACACGACGTGATTGGCCTGACCCAATTTAGGTTTTTGTAGCTAGAAGGTCTATGGAGAGTTGCTAGCCTGCCCTGGCTGCAAAATACATTTTGCTGCCGCTAGGGTGCGTCTAGATTTCTAGGCTAGGACTGATCAGCATTTACAATACATCCTGTATGGGATGTGATAATATGTGTTTTTGACTAACTCTGAAATTAATGTTTTTTTAGTGAGTGAGTCGATCTAGGGCTGGGTGATATATTCACGTGAATATTCACAATACATTCACAATGAGTTTGCTGTTGATATAAAATTAAGCAATATTTATTGTATAACATGAGTTGTCATAATGACCGATGTAATGTGCTTTTTTCAGTTGGTGTCTGTAAATAATAACAATAATCACTGTTAATGTTAAATAGAATTCTTCTTTGTGTTCAGTTACTTGATTACTAATGATTTTGATTTAATAAAAAACTGTAGAGGGATTACATATCAAGATATTAAATGTACATTACCGATCAAGATTGGGATGAGTTTTTTTTTAAAGAAGTCTCTTACTGTATGTTCACTATGGCATTTCTATGATCAGAATACAGTAACATGGTAATATTGTGAAATATTATTATAATTTAAAATAAGTGCTTTCTATTTTAAGTTATTGTAAAATTGCATTATTTTCTGTGACGGCAAAGCTGAATCAACAGTATTATTACTCCAGTCTTCACTGTCACATGATCCTTCAGCAATCTACCTAATTTGATGATTTTCTGTTCAAGAAAGATTTCAGGATTCTTTAATGAATAGACTGTTCAAAAGACCAGCATTTATTTGAAATTGATAGAAATAATCTTTTGTAACATTATAAATTACTTTACTGCCACTTGAAAGTTTCAATTTACTTACCACAATCTTTCGAATATTATCAAAGAAATATTGATGTAAAACATTGAATATTGTTTCTGCATCACTCAGCCCTATTATGATCACAAACTGTTTTTGACCCTTTTACATCTTTATTAGCGATTGTTCTTGGGGAAAAAAATTCCCCTTTTTTTCCTTTCTGAGCAGTCGTGTCTTTGTGCTGATCTCCTTCTCTCTAGCTTGTCCACACTGGGCTGATTCTGTTTCGCTCTGTTTTCATGCGGCTCCTGCGCTGATGCAATAAACATATTTATGTGTCTGTATTCATGACCGTTGTCTCCCTCGCAGTCACAGTTTCCCTTCGTCTTCACTTCCAGTCTGCACACCTGAAAGCTTCAGATAAGCCTCACTGATGCTTGTCTGCTCAGGAGCAGATTACTTTGTAAACTGCTGGCACAGTGGAGAGGAAACAAGGGAAGGGAGGGAGGACTCGGCTGACCTAAGCAGGGTAAACGACTGCTGGGCTCTGGTAAAGGGTTGTGATGTCTGTGAGCGTTGGGCATGTTTGCGATGCCCTATGTGGCCCGACAGTGACTGAGTTCACTGACTCTTCTTGAATGCTGTAAAATCCGCTCTTTTACTGCTGCCATCACACCTTTCCACAGCTGTTGGCTCTTTATGCCCCAAAGGGGTGAGCTTTGTTGTTAGATCATTAAAGGTGAGAAAAAGAGAGGGAAAAAGGCTCCACTATCTAGTGAGCTGCCTTGCCGCCTCCTACCAAAACATTGCACCTAAACTTAACTAAACTTAGAGTTTAAATGAACTTTCTTTCTAAGCTAACAGCACAATGCATCCTTAATATGTACAGAACATATTTTTTCCCTCACCAGCACTCTCTATTCAGAAAGTCCACCACTCTCTGTTCTGCGATAGAATACACAATGCTGTCTGACAACTGGGCTAAAATTACATGTCTTATGGCATCATGATTAAAAAAGGTAACATTTACTGAATTTATATTTGTTGCTGTTTTGTTCTGCCATGTTTAATGTCAGACAGTAATCTCGATTTAAAAAATGTTTATTTATTTTATTAATTGCAAACCATCTGTGTATATTTTTGTAAGCAAAAAATAGAATAATACTTGTATTCAGCCAGGATGCATTAAATTGATCAAAAGTCAAGTGATTGTAAAGATTTCTGTTTCAAATAAACTCTGTTCTTTCTTTGCCATTACAGGAATAAACTACATTTTAAAATATACTAAAATAGAAAACTGTTGTTTTAAATTGCAATAATATTTCACAATATTAATTATTAAACAAGCAATTTATTGGAAAACAATATTATAAAAAGTGCTGCGCTATTTGAATTGACCTGAAAATGCTTTTTCGGGGGTTCATACATGAAACAATACTATAATATTGTGCAGAAAAAAACATTTAGTTTTAATCATAATTAATTATATTATAACATCATAATTAATCCATCTATATTTTCGTCTATGTTGCCTTTAAAGTTGCACTCTAGGATTTGAAACAAAAGCCAGTGTGCGTTGTGTGCATGTGACACAAATTTATACTTTGAGGCTCTGCTAAAGTTTCTCTTGGGCCGCACTCCGGCTTTCATCGTGACTGGCACCGCATCAGTTGGGCCGCATTGGTATTCAGCACGATTTGCTCTTGTTTGAACAGCAATGTGTGCAAAGTTGTTCCAATATTTGTCTTTCTAGTTTTGAGAATGTCCAGCTGTTTTGCGGTACCAGAGGAATACAAAATCGTTTAGGTCTGAGGGCCGACCCATTCATGTTTTTCACACATCACACATCGATGGAGAAATTAAATTATTGGGTATGTTGTTTGTGTCTTTTGCAGAGGAAATATATAGGCCTAGTCAGCCGTGCGTGTCAGCGTGGTTATGTGAGGATAAGGTAGATTCACTTACAGCTTTCCGTGCAGACAGCACTCTCTAACACATCGTGTATGCGTTTAGAATTTAGAAAGACCCCTATGCAATAAGCACAGATCCTGAGCGGAACCTTCACCTCTAGCCGCTCAAAGGACAAATTGATACATGTACAGCACTTTAGTGATATTCAAGTGCTGTTTAAGAATTCAGTATCCAGAAATGTTTGAATTCAAGACCTTATCTGCCTTTCCTGCTGCCTTTGAACGAGAGAGAGAATGTGGATTTTTGTGCTGAGGCATCCCAAGGCTCAATCTATGAAAATTGTGTAACTGAATATGTTAATCTTATAGTAAAGCAACTTTACTATATGTACATATATGTATTTTTTCACACTGTATGATCTAAATCTGTATGCATTTCGGTCATCGGATGCAAAATTCACTTTTATACGGTGTTTGCATATAAATGTGTCTTTGCAGTGTGTGGACACAACAACCATACAATGAAAAAAATCCATTTACCTCAAAGCCTAAACACTCAATAATCAAGTGTTTGGATTTTCTGAGCAATATGATGTCATGTTGATTATGCTCCGCCCACGGCCACTGACGGATTGTCCCGTATTAGCATATTTCCGCCCTCAGCCATTCGACTCCCCCCATGGAAGAGAGGGGTGGGGTGAGCAGTGCTCATCATTTATTAAAGAGACATGCAGCGAAACGGGTCGCTGTGAACAGAGCTGTTTTTGAGGAGGTAAGATGGTGTTGTTTTACACAACCATTGAGGAATTTTAACCAAAGTATGTTACAAACTTTACATAAAGACCCTAAAGAATCATAAGAACTTGTGGAAAATGGGCATCCGATGACCCATTTAAAAAAAGAGCCTCTTTTATATTCTGATAAAGGGGTTTCTCACAAGGGGATCATCATATTTAGGTGTCTTTGGCATGTCATGTCATTTTTTTTTCTTTATTGCTATTAAGGGGCTAAACCTGTTAATTAGAATTGGTTTCCATATTTTTGTCATGTAGCTTATCTTGTTTCCTGTATATGGCTGTCAAAGCTCTACAGGCATAGTTATTAGTAAGATTGGCACTTCAATAATACAAACTGTGACAGTAAAATCACTTGAAAAATATCTACAGCACGAAACTATTTATGAACGTGAAATGGACTTGAATTGATTAAAATGTGTAATATGAGGTATTTCTTGGTTTGGACTGGAAACATAGTTATTCTTGTATGCATATTACAGCAGATTTAGAAGATGAGTTGGCGATGAGGCCAGCTGTGTTGTTATGGCCTGGTGCTATAGTGCCGATCCAGAGGGTCTTAGTTGGCAGTGTACCGTGAAGGTTGGCACTGGTGGTTCGGTACCGCCTTTGTCATTCATTTCCAATTGGTTGAAGCCTTTCTCTCTAGATAGAAGTCCTGAATGGTGTAGCATATGGGTGGTGAGAGGCAGCAGGCTGGAGAAAGAGTCGTTTCATCAATTGTGAATCTAATTGTTTTATGCACACAAACACATTAAGCTCAGAACTCTTAATTGAATAATGGATGTCCCTGCTTCACTGCAGCTATTTCACCGCCGCTCAAATCAGCTCTCGGTTAGCAAGACAACGGAATTTGAACTCGTCTCCTGCCTTTGTGTTTTACCTGCTCTCTGCTGCGATCCAGAGCTGAGCTGTGTTAAGAAAGTCCGCCGTGAGCCGAGGCCACGTGAGTGACAGGCTCTTATCAGCGGGCCAGCTGGCTGATGAGAGTTCAGTGAGGGTCAGCGTGAATTAAAGAGCACCTAATTAAAATGTCCCGAGTACAAGCCCGCCGCAGCTTCGTTTATCTCCTCACGCAGCCGCTGACGGAGATATGTGCTACAAATAAAAAAGGGCCGCAGTATAAATTCCAAGTTCAACAGCATCTGATAGCCGATGCATTGAACTCCCTCCACCGTTTGTGTGTTTCTGACTTGAATAATGCTGAAGTCTCATTGTCCACTGCTATGACCTTTCCCCCCTCCATCTTATTCACAGGACGGGTGAGAGCTGTGCTTTCGAGTGTTGTATCCCTTAGAGTCTTAGAAATAATTAGCCTTCTGCTTCTCAGAGGTTTTTTTGAGGTCCAGTTAACAAACTTCTGTTTTTTCTTCCCATCCTTGACAGCTTTCCGGCATGAGGAATCATTATTTTTCTTCAGTTTCATTGCTGAGGCTATGCCTACATTAATCTGGATACATTTGAAAACTGAATTTTCGTTTCAAAACGCTTTCCGTCCACACTAGTGTTTTCAAGCATTTTCCAAAAGTTTCTCATCCACACTAAAACGTCGGAGAACGCTAGGTTCGCATTACTGCGCATGCGTAAAACCTCATAAAAGCTCACTGAGATTATACAGATGGACAATACAAAATAAAGTTCTCATGCTATTCTTCTGCCAGAATCGTTTTATTTAGCAAATATCTTACCATTCACTGATGCGCTCAGGTCACACTCAATCTCCATTATATGTTTGATCTAAAACGCAACTTCTCTCATGTTTTGCCACAGGACAGCAATTGCGAGTAAATGTTATGTCATCTTTGCAGGACTGTAATATGAAAAGTGTACAATTATATTTTTAGCAACAGTGTGAAAGTGAATAGCACATAACAGGCACAATAGCTGTATAAACATACCTATCGGTTCAATATTCATCACATGACTAAACATACGTCATTGTTTTAAAATACCTCCGTTTTCCCAGTCCACACTACAATGCAGAAATGGTGTTTACAAATGTATCCTCTTCGGAAAGCATTTTCAAAAAGCTCAGTTTTTCCATACGTACTGAGAAGCTGATATAAATCGGGTTTTGGCAATGAAAAGAAGCATTTCTGCCAAAATGAAAAAGATTGATGGTTTATCGTTTGAAATGAAGATATTACAAAACATTTATTTTGTAATTTTACAGTTGTACTACGGTAAACCATTTAAATACTCTTTTATTTGACAAGGAATGTAAGAATTTGCTCCCAGTTGACTTGGCTAAATTAACATGCTACCTGTTTGTAGCCAAGTCAATAGGGGGCGCTGCTGAGGGTATCCGCAGAGGGTGTAATTTCCCTTTAAATATGCCACTTTCTATGAGTGGAATGGTTGCAGTGCCTGAATTGTTTGGCATGGTCGCTGGAAGAACAAGCTTTGTTGGTTTGTTTTTAGACGTGTGGTCTAAATGCCCTAATGCTGATAAGGTTTGGCTGGATGAGTGCTGGACACTGAATTACCATTGCTGCACACTGCACTTGCTTTAAATGCCCTCACGTTGGCTATGTTGAGCTGGATGAGCCATGGATACTAACGGTTGTTGTACTTCCTGTGGCTTCTGAAATCAGCCAAAAGGCAACTAAGAGTTCGATTCGTCCTGTGCAACTGATCACTGTTTTCCCTACCTTTATTTTTGTTTATTATCAAAGAGTTTATTGTTTTCTGATTTATCATTAATATTTTGTTTTTGTTTGGTTATTGGCCCAGAAACTAATCAGTTGTATTTTTTTATATGGTTTATTTTGTGAACTAATGCTAGGTCATTGTCTACAGTTTTCAATATTGTAACTAAGAGGGGGAAGATATTCACTTTGATTCATACACCAGTGTGGCGTGGAAATAGTTTTGCTGTGTATTCGTGCATTTAGTGTGCTGTGTAGGAAATTTGTCATTTCTTTTGGAGTTTATTGTATTTATTCATTTGTTGTGCACATTTTCTTTTTGAAGTGTTGTTACCCTCCATAGTTACTTGTACTTCCATCTTTCGTGAGTAAGTTTGGCCAGCTTTTGAGTGCCATCAAATGAGACCAGAATCCATGTATTTAATAAAAGTAATGCTTTGATTTTATAGTAATTTTGCCTTAAGTTTATTCATTTGATTGGATAGTTGAGCGGGAAAGTGTAGTGAAGAGCATAAAGCACCCCTATTGCCTCATCACATGTTTATAGAAACAGTAGTTGTTTGGGACTTTCTACAGATCGCTTTTTGACATTTACCATTGATTTTGGGTCTTTACACACACTGCAGGTGAGTTGATGGTTGTTTCTTGTAAAAATCTTGATTCTATGAGAGTTCTGTCTTATATCAGGCTGTCATTACAAGTCTCTAGGAGGAAGATGTTGGTAGTGAGGAGAGAGGAATGAGTCAGTCTGGAATGGGTGGTCCATTGTGATGTGAGGACTGTTAGAAAGAGTAATGAAACTCAGCCTAGCAGAGGGATCTAATTGATGAAGAATTTGGCCAGTAGAGGCATCAGTGAGCAGCCGTTCATATTAACACATCCAATACAAGTATGTGTCTCTCTTTCCTTGATGTGTTTTTTTTTTACTTTTAAATTTTGTTTTTATTTTCACATAAAATGATAAAAAAACACTGTATTATTCATGCCAGGCCAGTAGTTGGCGAGGTCACTTTGTAAAGAAAGATGAAGCGCCTATAGACTAAACATGTAATGCGCATGGGCATGACATCATTGTTTTCAATTAAATTTCAACACAAATTCGCGTTTTTGTATTTTACACACATATGTCGTTTTCAAAAACTCAGTAGGTTTGTGTTTTTAGCCCCGAAAACATCGTTGTCATGTAAATGAACGGCCAAAACGCATACAATGTTTTTAGTTGAAAACTGTGTCGTGTAATTGCCCCTGAAAAACACTCCAAACTGCCTTGGCAACCTCCCACAACCTCCTCACATCATGGCAGCGGGTTTTTCAGGGAACCGAATGACCGTCTGGCACTCCAAGGGCACAAATTGATAGCTCTAATTTTACTGTGAACAAACTATCTCAGGCCTCAAATAGATCATTTTACATCCCCTCTTAAAGTATGATTACCTGCCACTTGCTTCAGAAATCCATAAATCTGGATTTGTTCCATTGCATTATGACTTGGCCAGTGTCCGAAGAGGGGTGGATCACAAAGCCAGAGGCGACAGGTGTAATAGCTCACGGAAGACAGGCCATGAAGTGAAGAAATGAAAGCGCCATATCCCACAGCAGATAATCAGTCGTCAATGAGTTTACTGCATCCTGATGCTCCAGCACTTCCCTCTTCTTTGCATGCACCTCCAGCTTCTCTTTGAACACTTCTTAAAAGTACACTAAGGGGCGAAAGATGATCAAGTTCCGATGTATTGCTCCCCCTCCTCAGACTGCGTCTGTTTTTTGTGTAAACACAATATTAGATACTCATTTTCTTAAGCAGAGCCCCACAACTCCTACCTTATCACCTGCTGTTAATGACTCGCATGAGAAATCTCGACGTGCAAAATGAAACCCCGCGCACTCGTGTTCTTCACCCGCCCTTCCACCCCGGCACTCGACGAAAGCTCATAACATGCATGACTTCTGTGGAGCCAAAATTTATTTTTCCCGTTTTCAACCGAAACGTCCCTCCCTATCTCGGCTGCGATGATCAAATACCTTTATGTCTTCCATATTCTTTCGTTCACATTATCAAATTGAGTAAGTCAATCTAATAGGCACATGGGGAAGTGTGGTGACACTGCAATCAGATTAGAGGCGCAGCAGGGAGTGGAACCGGAGAATCTAATATTGCTTTGTGTGGAGTGTTCGAGGCCCGGGTAATGCATCTCTCAGAGACCCGTGGCCCAAATGAGAGACGTGCCAGCCTGCAGAGCTGCAGTGTCCTTGGAGGAGAAATTTTCTGCGTAACACAGAATGTAGCCTAAGACTGCATATGCGCCATGCCAGTTTGTTTTAGGCATTGGTCTGTAGGAGAAGACAGTTCATAACGGCAGATTCAGATTTATTACGTTATTAACATGTAGCATGTAGGAGGCCATATAGTACTGAGCGTTTTCCCCTTTATTATTGGAGGCATAAAATTAGACATCTTCATAATGCAGAAATGTCATTTTATGTGGTGTTTTGTTCGACAGTACTGCTGTGAAGCTACATAAAGACATCTGTTGCTTTATTGAAAATAATGATGTGGCTTTTATCTCTTTTTCTGTGTTTGTTGGAAGACCATCTTTGGTTATTGCTACGTCTCCTGCTATTTGAAAACATTTATACAGCCCTTCACGGTTACTCCTCTACACCCCTAGGCATGTATCCATATGGTTAGAGGCCCTGGTTTTGCTAGGGTTTACTAAAATGTACTGCCTTAGGGATATTTTACCATACCCTCATGATTCGGTGTGTTTTTTACCCACAAACTTTCTTTTTATTAATCACCAGGTCAATTACAAACATTGCTATTTGTGTGTGTGATAAACAGATGAATGGTTAAATATAGTTTAGTGGTCATCATACTGCCGAATGCTGCGATTGACCAGTCATAATCAAGTATTCCAGAGAGCTGAGGAATAATCAGAAATATTGAAAGGATCTTGCCTTTGGATTAATCCAAATTGATTCATCTTTTAGCCTCTGTAGTGCACCATCTCTCCTCAGTGAGTGTGTGAGAGAGAAACGGAGCGAAATGTCAGTGTGGAAAGACCTGTGTTGAGTTTGGCTGAGGTGGCATGAGTCCTGCCATCATATTTGGCTTAACTCCTCTTTATCTACACAGTGGCACTTGCATTAATCACCGCAGGGGTCTGAGACTCAGTTCACATGCCATAGTATTTTAGAGCCAGGAGACAGCGAGAGAGAGATAGCTGGCCATCCAACCGTCCAGCCGAACAGATTGAGAAACCAACAGACGACAGCAGCCAGAGCAAACAGGAGGAGAGCTGGAGCTCCGGTGGGAATGTGGGACAGTGAGGGGCGAGCTCAGACCCGCAGTGCATCTGTGTACTCCGCTGCTCTAGATTAGTTTAGAGGCAGATCACTTGGACAGAGTTGAATGCTCTGAAATGCTAGAGCTCCTGGTGTGCTGCAGAAAATGGCCCTGCTGTTAGTAGCAATTCAGTGACCCCACAGTGAACATCTCTGTTGTGATGGATAGGGCGATGAAGCCCTGTCTACAACGCACTTACATTTTAAAAGCACATAAAAGTATTGTAACGGCACACTTATTTGGTGTACTGTATGTCTGAGGAAACCGATTCATTTTAGTTACTCATTGATTGGTTGTCTCAGCATTCTGTTTCCTGACATCTGATTATGTACAATTATGTATTACAGGCAAAATTGTACACTGCAAAAAGATTTGTCAGTGTTGTAAATAGAGATTATTGGAATACATTGTACATAAATACTATTTCAGTCTTTCTACTAAACTTCATGTTTAATTCAATGTGTTATATGTCATTTCTTCATAATTGTGAGATTTGTTAGCAATTTCTGAGTAAAAATTCTCAATGTAGTCCAATTCATCATAACAAAGCCATTTTTTTGTGAATAAGAAACTTACAGCGTGCGTGATCAGTCTAGTCCGATTCACAAGCTAATAACTCTTATTGGACAGTTCTTTTAATGAATAATTCAAAAAGATTCATAAACATTTATCAGTTTGATTCAGTCTGATACTGACTTACAGAATGTGAGTTTCTGACTACTTATGAAACTGAATTACATTGACTTTTTTGTCCATCTAGAAATGAAGCAAGTTTTGCTGTAAGGGTTGTGAAACTTGAATCAGTATCATTACTGACTGGTTGTCATTACACATTTAGCTTATTGTGGTATATTTCTTTTCAAATAAACCCTCCCTGAATGGCATGTAAAATCACTTTACATCTTGGTCAGGTGATCTCTTCCTGTATAAGTAGCCAGAATAAGTTGCAACGAGATACCTCAAAATCAGGATATGTGAGAGTAATTGGTTGATCACTGCGTTGTTACTTCTTCAATCCATTTGAGGGAGAATGAATAGCTTTGATCCTTTATACTATACATTTCATTTCGAAAAAGGCTATTAGCCTACTGCTCCTTTTTTACAAATGAAATTTCCTAGCACAAATTGTCAGTTTACCTTAATATGCTTTTCTAAACGTTAAAATAATAGAAAAATATTAGTTTCTTTGAAATGTATTGCTATGCTTGCTTATGTTATTATTTTTATTTTGAATTTGAAAATACTGTACCTTTTGTAATTACTTCCGTTTGCTGCTGTCTGTTTTTTTGTTTTTTGTTTTGTTCTTGAAAGTGATTAATCTTAAAAGAATGAACAGTTTGTTGGAGGGAAGTGTGGAGAAGATTATACCCTTTCATTTAAGTGATGAATGCTTCCTGGCAAAGCATCCTTCTTTTTGGAATGTGTAACAGTGAAGTGATTGCAAGGTTCGCAGGAAACATCCCTGGTATTAATTCATATTCTATAGAATGTGCTCAGACCTCGCTTCTTTCACCAGGCACTGCGAGAACAATGGCCCACTCTGGAATGCATGCCCGGTTACAACTTTTTCTAAATTATAGTTGTTGAATTTGAATATACTGTAATAGTTCTTATTTGGATGAATCATGCACAACGCATACAAGTAAATGATGTAAGAAAAAAGCACAGTAACTCAGTTTTTCAGCAAGTAAGACATTCCCATATGGCCCATATGTTTAAAAAAAATAAAATACTGTAATTAAATATGCAGCAGTCCCAATATGGGATTGAATTCCAAAGCACAGCAGAGACATCCTACGACATCTTACGACATCTTACGACATCCTACACACACACACACACACACACACACACACACACACACACACACACACACACACACACACACACACACACACACACACACACACACACACACACACACACACACACACACAATACTTTAGTTTTATATCATATTTTCTCTCTTTTTTTGTAACCCTTACAAGTGCACATAATGAAATCTCTCTTTTGTCCCTGGAACATTAGTTTAAAAAATCTGCCACATAAGGGATGTCCGAGGAAATGAATGCTGCATTATTTATATGCTACGGCACTGAATTTATGATACAGTAACACGGTCGCACAGTCATCTTTTGTCTTCCTTAATTCCTGACTGTCATATGGAGCACTATAATAGATATGTTGAAGCAGAAGCCTCCCTATGGCAATGTATACGCTTCTTTTATAGGTGCTGAGAAGCTACAAGGATATCACATTGCAAAGATGTGCAATTATTTTATGGGTTGCTTTGTCCTCCTGCCAGGAACTAGCAGCATCTGGCCGTGTCAGCACTTCTGTGTTCTCTTAGACATAAAACGGCCTGAACTTTATGCCTTGAACCGGAAGCTGGTTTGGTAGGTTACACGCCTTTTCTTTCAAGTTCAGTTCTGTTCTTTTTAGTGCTGATTTAAAGTAGTTTTTTTTTTAAATTTCAGAACTTACTTTGAAGCTTATCGCTGGAGAAGTGTCTCTGTTAAACTGGGTTAACTGTACAGACACCCTTTTGCTAAAATGAGCATTTACTACAGCGAACAGTGATTTCTCGAGTAGATAAATCTGGCTGCTTTATCAGTTCAAGCACATTTAACTGATAAATCTGAAAGAGCATCACATGGCGCTCTGCCCCGTTCTGGCAGAAGGAAAATAATAGATCAGCATAATGTTGTATCAGGTGCGATATTAAATTCCAGAATGAGCTTCCAGGGCAATAAATCATTTCTTTTCATGATCTTTAAAATATAATTTTTGAAATGTGAGTCAACTCAACCCTCTGAAGTCTCTGAAGGGGTGTTTTAATAAGACAAACAGTAAATTAAACCTAGTTCATTAACAGTTTAGTGATGAAAGGCTTTATGCAGCAAGAGAGATTTGATTGAGATTTAATAAGATTAAAAGGAATAGTTAATTCCAAAATAAATATTCTGTCATCATCTACTCACCCTCATGCTGTGAAGGATTGTGAGTTTCATGTTAATAAACAAATCTAAACTAAACAAATCTTTATATTAGGGCTGTCAAAAGATTAATCGTGATTAATCACATCCAAAAGTTTGTGTTTACATAATATATGTGTGTATACTGTGTAGAATTATGATGTATAAATACATACACATTCATGTATATATTTAAGGAATAATTGCATATACATTTATATAATTTATATTATATATAAATATTTTATATATAAATATAACCAATTTTTCTTAAATATATACATGGTTGTGTGTGTTTTTATATATATAAATAATTATACACAGTACACACACATATATTATGTAAACACAAACTTTTATTTTGGATGTGATTAATCACGATTAATCTTTTGACTGCCCTACTTTATATATCTAATATGTATTCAGGTATTTTTCTCTCATGCTCACCAGGACGCCATTTATTTAATCCAAATTAGTAATACTGTGTATTAATATAAATAACTGTTTTCTAAATATTTAAAAAAAAATGTTTGTGTAAAATAATCCTTCAGAAAATAAGTCTAATATGCCGATTAGGTGCTCAAGAATCATTCGTTTTATCATAGTTGAAAAAATAAAAAATAAATAAAATGAATGTTTAATAGTTTAGTAATGTCTTACATTTCACTCAGTCCCTCACATAAAGCCATTGTTTAGCTTTAAATGTAGTGCATGAGTCATGGACCACTTGTGTGGTGCTTTTAGTCTTTTTTGGAGCCCTTTTTTATGGATGTTCAAAGAGCTTCTTCAGAAACTTCCTTTTGTGTGCCACAGAAAAACTAACTGTGTATGGGTTTGGAGCAACACGAGGGTGAGTAAATAAGGACAGAATTTTCATGTGCGGGTGAATTATTCCTTTACATATTTTTGCTTTTAAAGATCAAGATAAACTTTTTAGCTTGTTCTGTCCAACAAGGCTGGGCTGAATACAGTTTGCTTCTTTAAAAAAAAGGTCTTGTAACCTCATGATTCAGCTGTACATTTAATCTCAAGCATCACCACTCAAGCAACAGAAAACTGAGACATCAATGGTCAAAATATGAAAATGAATAGAAAAGGGAAGTGTCAAGTTGTATTTAGATTGTTTCTTTTGTTGCAGTTTTGTCTTTTTTAGAGTTAGAGTTTTTCTAACCGTGAAATGTGTGTTTTTCCGTTAACGTAATATATGTGAATGTGGCCAAACAAATTGTTTACATGCAGAAAAAGGATTTGCAGAAGCACTCCCACATAATGTGTAAGCTCACGTATTTGAAGTCGGACTTCAAATAGACGCCTTGCATCGCTTGGAACATGGTTTCCCACACAAACAGTTTGGCTTCTCTTCAGATCAGGATACAGTTGCATTCCCGGGTGGGGTGGCTGCAAAGGAACGAAAGGAAGGGAAAATGCAAATGCCTGGAGAACAGTGCAAAGGGGCAAGGCTGCCGTTTGCTGCAGTGCTCTTCACTGCATTTTTGAGGAATGTCGGCAGCATTCGTGAGCGAACTGAGGTGAAGATGTTTACATAATCAAACGGTTTACCCTTCAGCATTGAAAATAAATCAGCTGCAGCAAACCCCATATCTTTTTCATTGCAAACTAAGTGTGCTCATGAATCTTTTTTCCACGAGTCGGTGAAGCTCCAGTTCATTTGAGTCTGTTTCTAAGCTTATTGGAAGGATGAGGGTTTTAATTAACCACTAGTGATGCTTTTGTGGAGGTCTCTCTGTGGAATGGTTTTGTTTGGTGGTTTTTAAGTAAGGTTCTGATAAGAAGCAAATTATTTTATTTATCTCAGACTTCTTTAAGATTCGTCTTCTTTCTCAAAAGACTTACCTCATTTTCACATTAGTGTTTGAATAAATTAATTCACATCTAAAGTGTTTCTTAGAATGAAATACATAGATCATACCGTCTGCTGTAATGCGTTTATTTTGTATTGAAATATAAATGAAATAAGCATTTATGAACTTGACTTTTATGTGCATTGGCCAGTAAAGTGCCTGAGTAAATGTTGATATTTTCTGGAATGGATATCACAATGCGTGTAAAAAATAATGCAATATTTTTTATATCCCTCTCACTTGGAGAAAGAGCTCATGATCTGTGCAAATCGATTATTGAAATGATATCAGACAATACGGCCATGCAAAGTGTGCTTAAAGAAATCAATGAATGTGCAAGAGTCAAGCCAGGATTGTCACATCTAGATCCAATATGTGTGACAATACACACACACACACACACACACACACACACACACACACACACACACACACACACACACACACACACACACACACACACACACACACACACACACACACACACACACACACACACACACACACACACACACACACACACACACACACACACACACACACACACACTAGGCCAGGTCTTACCTACAGTATATTAACTGTCAAACAGGTGTAGCAAATATCATTGACCATCTCCTGACAAGGCCACACATTAAGGTCTGGGTAGATACTTAAATATCTACATAAATGTGTTGGATGCAGGAAAAAACGGGCAGGAATAAAGATCTGAGAAAATTTGAGAAGGGCTAGTAGTATTAACATACTGTACAGTGTACACCTTGTGTTAAAAATGATGTAATGGCAAGGTGACTGGATCAGAGTGTCTCTGCAATGGCAAGGCTTGTGGGTTTCTCCCGGTCAGAAGTGGTGAGGGCAACGGCTGAAGGTTTACTGTGGCACAAGTCACACAAAATATTAATGATGGTTATGGGAGGAATGCGTCACAGCCACCGACCAATCAGAGTGCCTGATGACCTCGTCCACCGTCGAAAGCGCCTACAATGGGCACGCAAGCGTCAGAACTGGAACTTTTGACTAGTGGAAAAAGGTTGCCTGGCCTGTTTTCTTTTACTGTACATCACATGGACAGCCGTGTACGTGTGCTTTGTTTACCTGGAGGAAGCGATGGCACCAGGATGCACTGTGGGACAACATTGTTGCAGACCAAGTACACCCCTTCATGACAATGATGTTTCCTGATGGCAGAGGCTTCTTTTAGCAGAATAATACACCCTGCCATTATACACATTGTTCAAGGATGGTTTGAGAAACATGGTGAGGAGTTCAAGGTGTTGCCCTGGCCTCCAGATTCCCCAGATCTTGATCCAATTGAGCATCTGTGGGATGTGCTGGACCAACAAGTTCAATTCATGGCGGCTCCACCACAGGGTCAGGGGTCTTGTAGAGTCCATGCCTTGGTGGGTCAGTGCTGTTTTGGCAGCACGCGGAGGAACAACAACATATTAGGTCGACATCATGTGTTGGTTCATCAGTGTTCATCAGATCTTTAGAAATGGTCTGCTGAAAAATAACACTGACAGCTGATTCACCTCTTCAATTGTTGCATAATGCCTGTTTTATCAGCAGTGATTAGTAGATTGGTTTGACAGCATTATTAGTCCATGACTCAGCTATATTTAAAGGGTAATGACACGAATCCTGCATGATGCAAAGATATTATAGCGTTCAGCAGTAAAAGCTGTGAACCAGGCATTTTGTGAAACATATTGACCCGCTGTATGTCAAGCAGACTCTAATATGATCAGCACATTGTTATATCAGCCACGACTGCAGATCTCTGTGCTGAAAATAGCATTGTCGTGGTTATCTCGGACATTCACAACATGAAAGATCAGGAATAGGTGAAATCGCTGCATCTTAATTTAATTGTTTCCGAATAGATTACATTTCTGCATCAGTTTGAATGTTTCAAAATAGACAACATCACTCTGCATCTTAATTTAAATGCTTTAATATTGAGGAAATACTGCCCAGAAATGTCAATTTATCACCCAGAATATAATTGTATTTATTTTGTTTTACTTCTTTTCACAATATGTAGGCTGTATATTATAAATATTATGGTAGTGGACACAACAAAAAATATTAAGCATCTTAAAAAGGAACCATACTGAACTGAGGGTGCCCATTCTCCTCTGACAAGGGACACATTACAATAAATGCAAGTATGTATAGTACCAAATATCTAGTTACGTAGTATTTATAATACTAGTTATGTGAATAAATGTTAAAATATGACTGGTAGAGGAGCAAGCAGTGGTCAATGAAGCATCATTCGCTGTGTGTCTGGTATTGACTATTGTTGGCAGTAGAGATCACTCACAAAGAAAAGGTGCAAATGAAAAACAAAACTGAACACAAATGCGCTAATGTTGGTGGAAGTGATATTCATTTATATAATTCATTTATATAACACAGAATCCAGCAGACCTGACTTAACATACAGTAACTACAAGTTTGAGAGATCAGATAGATGTAAGGCTGGCTAACATGCATTTCATACCGGAGGCTCTATTGTAATTCAATCCCGCAATTATTATTGCCATCATATTTTATCTTTTGATGATTGGGTTGTTCACAGCAGATCATAAACCATAACATGTGCAACAATATTTCAGCCTCTGAATTTTCTGACATTCTGCAGGCGATTACACGCTTTTTAGGGAACTCTGCAATCAGCCCTTACATCAACTGGCGGAGCGTGATTGAGCTGATGAAATTGGTTTACACGAGCATAGCTCTAAGTAGTAAGCTGTAATCTATGTGATATATCTGTTAGCATATGATTGATGGTGCCATTGCACACAGCATGGTTGAAATAGTGCAAGTGAATCAACCCACAAATTAAACGAAAATGTCAAAACAAAGCAATGATATTACTAGAATTATTGTGATTGTTCACCCAAAAATGAAAATTCTGTCACAATTTACTTACCCTCATGCTGTTCCAAACCCACATAATTTACTTCCATTAGACTAGAGGAACACAGAAAGAGATATTTTGGGGGGGAAATTGGTAAAATTGCCAAAGAATGTCAACATTATCCAGTAGGGATGTCAGTGAGGACATTTTCACATTGGTATATAAACTTGCGACATCGGTATACACACGGACGCTTTTTACTTTCGCTTTTGAATTCGCAATCACACATACTCTGTGTATAGGAAGCGCCGATACTGTCCTCAAACATTTTACAAGATAAGCTATTTGCCAATGTTGCACACTGAATCCTCCGCCATCGTCCTGTCAGTCATCTCTCCTTACACTCATCACGTGATAAGTGAAATCTGACTCCTGCTGCCCATTGCTGTGACTCTGCAGCTCGTGCTGTATGGAGCAGAGCAGTCGCTTTCAGTTTATAATAGTAGCGTCCATTATTCAATTGAAGTGGGGGCAGTTCCGTGGTGGCCTAGTAATTTAATTGCTGTAACAAGTAATGTAAACACCTTGTAACACCAGTAACATCAACTACCGCAGCAAGCCTATTATCCAATGTTGTTTGCGTCCCAACATTATCACAATATCTTGTGTTCTACAAAAGAATGTCATGCAGGTTTGATCAACATGAGGGTGATTAAATGATGACGGAAAGTTAGTTTGTTGAACTATCCCTTTAAGCATTTAGGGAGTAGTTTATGTCAGCTATACCTCTTAGCATTGATATTTTGAACTAATACTAAAACTGAAAAAAAAAAAACTGAAAAAATTTAACTAGAAATGTTGCCTTTCCAACTAACTGAAATAAAATAAGACGTTAACGTTTTAAAATAACTAAAAATAAAACTGAAGTAAAAATAAAACTATATATATATATATATATATATATATATATATATATATATATATATAAGAATGAAAATGGTAAAAGCACATAACAAAAAAATGTATAAACCTTAAAATGAGAGCTTTAGCATAAGTTCGTTCTGCCGGGAAGACTCAATTGTTATGTCACTCACCGTATTACCTTCTCATCTATCCAATTGTGTTCTAATACTTGTATTATAAAAGATCGGTACTTACACTGAGTTTGCAGATGTTGACGACAACATTCACCTCCATCCTCCCCGCCACCACCAGGATGGTCCCTTCCCATACCTTCCTCATATCTTGCCATGGAGGGCAAACACCCTGCAGAGTTTAGCTCCAATCCTGATCATATACACCTGACCCAACTAATCAAGGTCTTCAGGATCACTAGAAAATCACAATGCGTTTCTCAATACCAAGTATGCAAAGTTCAAACACAAGTACAGATAAGAACGCATATTGAGAAATAGCCCAGGGTTCCTCAAATCTTGCCCTGGAGAGCCAATGCCCTGCAGAGGACCAGATTTGAGGAGCCCTGCCTTCAAGTAAAATATAATTAATAAATTCTGTAATACTATTTTTAAATAAATAGAAAATAACACGGCAAATACCTCTTCCTAGCCCTGATTGTGTTTCCCACTGCTGGATCAATCCCATCTCTACCTGAGCAGTGACGTTTGTTCTCACACAGGCTTATACACGCCACAATGCGCTGCCAAATGGGGATTATGATATCTACCGGCACTAATAAATTAGGTACCCTCAACCAAAATTGAGCTTTTTACTGAAGTAATTCCAAATAATGGTGATATGTAGTGCTAGAGCAACAAATTTGTGGATTTAAGGAACGCATCCGTTATCACCTTTTAATAGGACACTTTCTTTTTTCGTATTTAAAATTTTTATTACAAAAAAAAGTAAGTACACAAGTATAGTACATTTACATTTACATTTATTCATTTAGCAGACGCTTTTATCCAAAGCGACTTACAAATGAGAGACAATAGAAGCAATTAAACTAGCAGTAGACCAACAGTATGTAAGTGCTATGACCCTTCACAGTACAATCCAACGTACAGTTTTTTTTTTTTTTTTTTTTTTTTTTTTTTTTTTTTTGTTAGAATAGAGAAGAGAGAAGTGTTAGTATTACTGGATTAAATGCTGCCGAAAAAGATATGTCTTCAGCAATTTCTTAAAAATGGGTACGGACTCAGCGGCTCTGGCTGAGTTAGGCAGATCATTCCACCAGTAGGGAACAGTCATGGTAAAGGTCCGAGAAAGAGATTTTCTGCCTCTTTGAGATGGCACCACAAGACGGCGCTCACTTGCAGAGCGTAGGTTTCTGGATGGCACATAAGTCTGAAGTAATGAGTTCAGGTATGAGGGAGCAGTGCCAGTGGTTGTTCTGTAGGCAAACGTCAGTGACTTGAATTTGATGCGAGCGGCAATCGGCAACCAGTGCAATTTTGTTAGGAGAGGAGTGACGTGTGCTCTCTTCGGCTCGTTGAAGACCACTCTAGCTGCAGCATTCTGGATCAGTTGCAGAGGTTTGACAGTGCAAGCTGGGAGACCAGCCAGGAGAGCATTACAATAGTCCAGTCTGGATAGAACAAGCGCCTGAACAAGCAGTTGTGTAGCATGCTCTGATAGGAAGGGCCTGATCCTTCTGATGTTGTACAAGGCAAATCTGCATGACCGGGCAGTGCTAGCAATGTGATCTGTGAAATTCAATTGGTCGTCAATTACAACTCCAAGGTTCCTGGCTGATCTTGATGGAGTTATGGATGACGAGCCTAGCTGAATGGTGTAGTTGTGATGAAGTGCTGGGTTAGCCGGGATTACGAGTAGCTCTGTCTTCGCAAGGTTTAGTTGAAGGTGGTGGTCCTTCATCCAGCCAGAAATGTCTGTCAGGCAGGCTGAGATGCGAGCGGCTACCGTCGGATCATCAGGCTGGAATGAGAGGTAGAGTTGTGTGTCATCAGCGTAGCAGTGGTAGGAAAAGCCATGTTTCTGAATCACAGATCCTAGTGATGTCATGTAGATGGAGAAGAGAAGTGGTCCAAGCACTGAGCCCTGAGGCACACCAGTAGCTAGATGTTGGGTCTTAGACACCTCACCCCTCCACGACACCCTAAAGGACCTACCCGAGAGATAAGACTTGAACCACTGGAGTGCAGTTCCCGAGATTCCCTTCATCTTTAGGATTGTCAGGAGGATCTGGTGGTTAACTGTGTCAAAGGCAGCAGACAGATCCAGCAGGATGAGAACTGAGGACTTGGAAGCAGCTCTTGCCAATCTCAGAGCTTCAATTACTGAGAGCAGAGCAGTCTCAGTCGAGTGTCCGCTTTTGAAGCCAGACTGATTGTTGTCCAAGAGGTTGTTCTGCGTAAGAAAGGAGGAGATCTGGTTGAAAACAACTCGTTCAAGTGTTTTTGCGACGAAAGGAAGAAGAGATACCGGTCTGTAATTCTCTAGATGTGCTGGATTTAGAGTGGGTTTCTTAAGCAGTGGGGTTACCCGAGCCTGCTTGAATGCTGTGGGAAATGTACCAGTGTGAAGAGATGTGTTTATGACGTGTGTGAGTGTGGGTATAACCGAGGAAGAAATAGCTTGAAGTAGGTTAGTGGGAATGGGATCAAGCGGACAGGTAGTAGGGCGATTGGAAAGAAGGAGTTTGGAGACTTCTGTCTCTGAAAGCAAGGAGAAGGAAGGTAGAATGTGTGTGTTAGCTGGTAAAATGTGTGTGTTAGTTTGTGGATTGGTAAATTGGCCGCTGATGGTGGTAGTTTTGTTTATGAAGAATGAGGCAAAATCATCAGCTGTATGGGTAGATGAAGGAGGAGGAGGAGGAGGGTTAAGAAGGGAGGAGAAGGTTTTGAAAAGCATGCGAGAGTCAGAAGAATTGTTAATTTTGTTGTGATAGTAAGTCATTTTAGCAGTAGATATGTTAGCTGAGAAGGAAGAGAGGAGGGATTGATAAAGATCAAGGTCAGAATGATCTTTGGATTTGCGCCACTTCCTCTCTGCACCCCTGAGTTTAGCACGATGTTCACGGAGAACATCAGATAACCAGGGGGCAGAGGGAGTGGCGCGGGCTGGCCTGGAGGAAAGGGGGCAGAAGTTGTCCAAGCAGGATGTTAGAGTGGAGAAAAGAGTATCAGTTGCACTGTTAGTATCTAGTGCTGAGAGCTGGTCTGGTGGAGGAAGTGTGGATGAGACCAAAGAGGATAGGCGAGAGGGTGAGAGTGAGCGTAGGTTACGCCGAAAGGTGACCTGTGGAGGAGTGCGTGTTGTGTTCTGGGGCAGGTTGAGGTTGAGAGTGAGGAGGAAGTGATCTGAGGTGTGCAGTGGAGTGACAAGAGCATGGTCAGTGGAGCAGTAGCGTGTGTAAATAAGGTCCAATTTGTTACCTGATTTGTGAGTAGCCGCAGTCGATACTCGTTTGAGGTCGAATGAGGCAAGCAGAGTGTGGAAATCAGTAGCTTGAGGTTTTTCCAGGTGGATGTTGAAGTCACCAAGAACTATGAGAGGAGTGCCATCCTCAGGGAAGGAAGAGAGTAGCACATCTAGCTCCTCTAAGAAACTGCCAAGCTGACCTGGGGGACGATAGACAACTACACAATGGATTTTAATAGGACTAGTGATGGTAATAGAATGTGATTCAAATGAGTTGTTGTTACACGGAGGTGGTAAATTAGTAAATTTCCAATCGTTTGAGATGAGCAGACCGGTACCTCCACCCCTTCCAGTCAGACGAGGGGTGTGTGAGAAAGTGAAGTTAGTGGAGAGCGCAGCTGGTGTGGCTGTGTCCTCTGGTCTGATCCAGGTCTCAGTCAGGGCCAGAAGGCTGAGACCTGAATGACTAGAAATAGATGTAATGAAATCAGCTTTGTTAACTGCAGACTGACAATTCCAGAGACCAATAGGAAAAGAGAAGATAGTACTAGAAGACAAGGGAAGGGTACGCAGGTTGTTAGGATTGCGCCGCCTCCGACGTGTGACATAGGGTTTACGAATGTTAGTAATAGTAGGGATTGTAAAACACATGGTGTAAGAGCTCACAAACAGAAAGATCAGTTGAATAGCTTATATAGCAATATAGCTTCTTCTGATAAGTGCTCTAGGTTGGTAGCTTAAATACTTTCCCTAGCTTTGGCCACGCCCTCGCCACGCGAAACTCAAGTCACGCCACAAACAAACAAAGGCCACGCGTGCGTTTTACCAGAGTAAAACACAGTAAACAAAACAAAGTATCCTAGCAACAAATAACTGCGCTGAAATCTACTGACAAAAGTAAACACTCACAGACTGACGCTCTCTTCTGCTGTCCAATATAGCTTCTTCTGATAAGTGCTCTAGGTTGGTAGCTTAAATACTTTCCCTAGCTTTGGCCACGCCCTCGCCACGCGAAACTCAAGTCACGCCACAAACAAACAAAGGCCACGCGTGCGTTTTACCAGAGTAAAACACAGTAAACAAAACAAAGTATCCTAGCAACAAATAACTGCGCTGAAATCTACTGACAAAAGTAAACACTCACAGACTGACGCTCTCTTCTGCTGTCCAATATAGCTTCTTCTGATAAGTGCTCTAGGTTGGTAGCTTAAATACTTTCCCTAGCTTTGGCCACGCCCTCGCCACGCGAAACTCAAGTCACGCCACAAACAAACAAAGGCCACGCGTGCGTTTTACCAGAGTAAAACACAGTAAACAAAACAAAGTATCCTAGCAACAAATAACTGCGCTGAAATCTACTGACAAAAGTAAACACTCACAGACTGACGCTCTCTTCTGCTGTCCAATATAGCTTCTTCTGATAAGTGCTCTAGGTTGGTAGCTTAAATACTTTCCCTAGCTTTGGCCACGCCCTCGCCACGCGAAACTCAAGTCACGCCACAAACAAACAAAGGCCACGCGTGCGTTTTACCAGAGTAAAACACAGTAAACAAAACAAAGTATCCTAGCAACAAATAACTGCGCTGAAATCTACTGACAAAAGTAAACACTCACAGACTGACGCTCTCTTCTGCTGTCCAATATAGCTTCTTCTGATAAGTGCTCTAGGTTGGTAGCTTAAATACTTTCCCTAGCTTTGGCCACGCCCTCGCCACGCGAAACTCAAGTCACGCCACAAACAAACAAAGGCCACGCGTGCGTTTTACCAGAGTAAAACACAGTAAACAAAACAAAGTATCCTAGCAACAAATAACTGCGCTGAAATCTACTGACAAAAGTAAACACTCACAGACTGACGCTCTCTTCTGCTGTCCAATATAGCTTCTTCTAGCTTCTAGTAAAAAGGATAGCTCACCCAAACAATTTTATTCTATCATTATTTACTCACCCTTATATCGTTTTAAACCTGTATTACTTACTTTCTTCTGTGGAACAGAAATAAGAAGTTGAGTAGAATGTTCAGGCTGCTCTTTTATATAAAAGATATCCCAACTGTTAAGCTCCAAAACAAACTAAAAAAGTTACACTTATAGTAGTTCACATGAGTCTCTATATTCCAGTTTTATTTCAGTAAATATTAAATTAATGATTGGATTTTTATTTCAAGGCTGATGTATTCCTTTAAGACGATCTTCAGGGGATTCTCTGAGTTCTAAAAAAGGCACTTTACACAAGTTGAAAAATAAACAATGAGGCATAATTTACATTTCTGAGATTTATGTCCGAATGTGCATTGCCCACTGGTTTAGTCATTCAGATTGTCTTTGATTCTGATCAAAAGGCTCGAGTCCAAAAGCTGGCCGGAGAAAGTCTGAAACATACGCAATTATAAATGTATCCCGATGGGTGATGACTTTTTGAACTGAAGCAGACTTAAAACATTCAAATAGTGTGGCAGACTCAAATTATGCATCATGAATTACTCACAGGCTCAACATACTGAGGTTGATTACATCATATCGTTCAAAGAGCCCGAAATAGTTATGATCTAATTGGCCTTCTCTGACCACATCTGTCCTTGTAATGCGATCATGCTGGCCTGCTGTCCTTATAATAGCGCAGGCTTCAGATACTGTAGACAAACCTTATGCTTTTCAGATGTTTATAGAAAGATCCCAGTTTTTCAAAACACATCATTTCACCAGATAAGAAGGCTCAGCATCAATATACATGCACTGCAATGACAAAAATTAGTGTCATTACTACTAATCCGGCATTATAACTTGATGACTCGGATATTTTGACGCTTTCAGAGAGAGAAAGAGGGAAAAAGGAGGTATTAGTCATCTTTATCATGCTTTCATTAGTGGTTGTAATCCCACTGGAGGAAGACGGGGCAGGGAAGGAGCCAAACCCACCATGTTGCCAAGAGGGATTTATCCACTGACTTCATTTTCTCCATTAAAAGGCATTTAACCAGCTGATGATTGCTGGTAAATTAATCACAAACTCTTAATTCTTCAAAAGAGTCACAATACTTTTGAGACTCGTACTCTTAAAAACTTTCAGTCTCGAGATGCCAAACTTCTCAATATCTTCACGCAGTTCTGATAACACAGATAAGATGAGCTAATTTTGCCCTTCACGTCTGCTTGACAGGTTTCAGTTGTGATTAGCCTGTCCGTAGATATATCTATGAATATGCATTCATGTGGTTTTTATTTTTAAACCCTTTCATTATTTTTGTAAATTCTGAAAAATACAACATGTACAGATGTGCTTGTATGCTAGTATTATGATATAAAATCTGACAGCTCATTAAGGCAGTCTAACCTATCTGTCATCTCGCTACTTTTAAATATTTGTTTCCAAAAATATAAACCGTGGGAGATGATTTCTCAGGCAGTCATTGTCATAATTTGCTGTGGCTGTGCATTGTATTTACTTAAAGGCTTAAAGTTAAGCGCAAATGCTGTCTTTGAATTTGATGTTCATTAATTATTCAGGTTTATGTGTAATATTATCTCAGAATTGTATAAAAAGCGGCGAAGGCAGAGCAGAACACTTTGAGGCTTCGTTTGAATGTGCTGATATCATGAGAAAAGGCATGATATGAGGAGAAATGCTACTGCTGCAATTTTCGATTTGGACCGTATGTGTGTGAGAGAGAGACATATTCAGAGGCCAGCCGCTCTCAAACACTTCTCTGATTTTCATATTATTGACTCAATTTTGGAAGTGAGCAGAGATATGCGTTTTTTTCTCATCGCTTTCTCTCAGACCCTAATAGCAAATCCTGAAAAGATCATTTCGAATAGTGGAGGCTGCTGGCTGCCGCCTACGGCGTGACCTGAAAGGACCCTGAATATTGAGCCTGTCTGCAAATCTAGCACATTCGGTGCCACCCATGTGACTCGAGAACTTAACGCTTGATTGGCTGATATTTTAAAATCCTCCAGTGAGAAAACACACACAGGAGGAGTTAAATCATGTTGCAGGTTCTCAGTCAGAGGAAAATGGAGCCAAATGTTCTTCCCAAGTCTTCAGAGCGGACGATTGAATCCGTGCCCTCTTTTAGTGCGGTGCACGAGCCAATCCCCTCACCGGCAGTGGAGTCGGGACTTTCGTGTAACCCTGTGTTATGGACTGCTGCATTATAGCAAAGCTGCTCTGTTCTGCTTATCTTCCCGCTGAATCTCCAAACTGATGGAGATCTCTGCAGTGGATGTTTATTTTAGTTGCTAATGAAGTTGACCTCTATATGAAGCGTTCTGGCATGTGAAGTCCCGTGGAGGCAGTATGTGACCACGGATTTGCACTTTGATAACCCTCCAGTTTCTCTCCAGGCTTATCCTGGGAAAAAGAAGTATAGGAAGTTTATTATGTGGGCGCGTGAATACCAAATGAAACTTCTCACCCTGGTAATCCAATATGTATACACAGGTCTGGAGGTCACTGGGTGTCCTGCATTAATTTGCAGCTTGAAGGTGTGATCAAATTATGTGAAAGTTTGCATGCAAAAAGGTCCATTGTCTATCATCAATACACAGAAGTCACTTTCAATTCAAGCAGCTTTATTTATGACTAACGCCAACCAGTTGTAAAAATCTGCATGGAGAAATCTTTCCCTTTTTCTTGATTGCCTGGATTCATGTTGAAATCCCGCCAACATTTGTAGAACAACGGTAAATGTGACCCACACCTTTATACCTGCTTTCTGATTTAATATGTAAAGTAAAAGCCTTTCATTACCAGAGAATCAGTCTCTTAATTGTCATCATAGATATATTTAAAATGTGGGCGGTTGTTTAAACCTTTACTGTTTGTTACTTATTGGGCTTGATAAGCAGCCAATTGTAATTCATCCCATCATCCTTTGCAGGCTTTTTTTCCGCAGGATGCACTTCCCTCACTGATTCTGAATATTTAGATTCATCACCATGCTCACTGACATGTACACCAAGGTGCCCCGCAGCAGCTGCTTAAATCTGCTGCAATCAAACTGCATTAAACTTTAAATATTCTCAGATTCCACTCTAATTAATCACTTGTTTGAGGGTCCTAAGATTGGGACTCTAATGAGGGGTGTTATGAATGACTGCGAGCTGTGGGAGAACCCAAACAGCTCTTCAGTTTAATTACACGCACCCAACATAAATGCCTTGACTGGATTAGATTCCTGTGAAATCTTTCATTTCCATTTCACAAATGGAATCTTTCATTTGTGCCGCACCTTTCCAAAGATTTTAAGCGTGTTGTTGAGTAATCAAGTTAATGCATTTGAAGTTCTCTCAAAGTTCATATCCATTAATTGTTCACGAGTTCACACAAATGATCATAGTATGCGTATTTGGTGTGATGTCTGAGGGGAAGGCTGTGAGAGAGAATGAGAGAGAGATGAACACATCCTTTATCTTCGTAAATAATGCTGGGCTGAGGTCCAAACGGTTTTTAAGAAATTAGGTGAATTATGTTTTCCTTTGACCAGAGAACAAGGGCTGCAAAGTTCTCTGAGGGAATTTAAAATGTGAGGGTGCGCAGTGGTTTAAATGATGCCTTATATCATGAAGTGTTATGATTGCCATTATAGTCTATTTGTGTACCGTACAACCACATTGAGAGGCTGAACCTGACAGTGCCTTTTGAGCCTGTGCATGGCTTGGTGTCTGTGTGTGAATGTGGGTAATGCAGAAATATATATGTGTGTGTGCAGCTATATTCTTCTGTCCTCTCTGTGGATGGAGGAGATCAAAGGCAGGGCTGTGTGTGTTAGCTCCAGTTTCTCTGGCTATGTCTACTCTTATTCTGTGCTATTATTGATTTCTTTGTGATAAAGACCATCACCCAAAAGAAACACAGATTGCCTTCTTCAATGCAGTAATTGAAGATCTTGCTCTCAGCAGCTAGAGTGTGTTATATCTTATAAATGTATTTATGAAAAGTGTTAGTATCATATCTAGTTATGTGTTCACTGTCTGCTGTCATTACATTTGATTTGCCAGTGGATAAAGATGTATGACAAATTCAGAATGGCAAAACAAATTAAGCTGCCATTCATGGCTTTAAAGCGCTAATTGACTTAATGGCCGTGTAAGATCTCTAGTGCTTTACACAGTGTCTTTATATCAGCTTGAATTTGAACAGAAGTACTGCCATGATGGAAATAAGATGTTGTCAGCTTTTCTGCAAAAGGCCTTTTTCTTCTTATGTAGGTTTTCCAGAGGGATCAACTAGGGATGCACCAATCATGATTTGTCATGGCTGATTCACATTCCGATTGAAGCAAATGGGTTGATTACAGGCCAAACTTGCCTTAAACAAAACCAAAACATCTGTAGCCATTTGACATTATTAGAGACAACCACTGCATTATAATCATTATCCAAACAAAGATGTTACACACATGTAGCATGAGCAGTTGTTTATTTTTTTAAAATTAGATTAGATATTAAATTAGGCTAATTTAAAGCAAAGCTGAATGGTCTGAATTTAGCTTTGTTAAATTAGGCTACATTAAACATACCTGCACAAAACAAAAACAGCTGGCTGACTGAACAAAAATGCAAATTCACTCTTTGACAGTAGGTGGCGCTTATGGAACAGCAGCGATATAGTGTGTTCTTAGTTATTGCTGTACATAGTACACAATACAATATAAGCACTACTTTGATAGGCATTATACAGAGGTAGAGAAAAAAAATTCCATCAAAACTTTTCTGAAGACATTCAGTTCAGGGATACAATCATATAAATCCCCACCCTCAATTCAATAATTATATTTCACTTATTCCTATATTTCAAGCATCACGAACAGTGAGCTTGTTGTACCTGGTACAGTATTTTCTTTGCTGCTGCGTCTGTGTTCTCTTCTTTGCTTCCGTCTCTAACGCGACAGGGTCTCTGGCCTGTTAACATCCTGTTTACAGACTTAATAATATTTCCTCCACACAATTGCACAATTCCATTACATTTTAGGAAAAAATTGATATGCAGTTTGTTTACAAGTCAGCAAAATAGATTGGCCAAAATGAAGCAAAAAATATTGTCGATGTGTGTTTGGAACACAAAAGTGCCGGTTCCGATTGATGGCCAGTCGACCTGTGCATCTCCAGTATCTACTGTATGGAGGCATTCCCCTATGATTTACTCAGCACATTAGTGAGACACATGGTGACAAATGGTGTATGATGAAAGTGATATATCCTCTCTCTTTTTATCTCTGCATGTCCCTCTGTCTGATCGGTCTCCTCAGCATCGGGGCCGGAGCGCGAGGTGACCTGGAGAACTACCACAACGAGTGACAGGCAGAATACATTGTTATACCAGAAAGATTTTACATATAATATAACCAGATTTATTCATTTTACACTTAAGATGTTTTACTTTGTTACATTATTTTGAGGATGATTAAAGCTCATTGTATTGCCAAATATCATTGTTGTAATGTTAAAGACACTATACCCTTGTTTGATTACAAGGGGAATATATAAATATACACACACACAAAATGATATAGATATCTTTTATAAAGAGAATTATAATTAAAATAATGAGTGTCTACATTATGAGATTTTTTGAGAATTGAAATGTGCATAATTCTCCTGCAATGAATGTCACAGTGCAACCCCCCCCCATCCACCCCGCCCTCCCCCACCCATCTTTATTATAAATCATTTAGCCCGTTTCATATTTGATATTTTGTCCGTTCCATATTTGACATTTGGACGAGTTTCTTACTTGTCTACTTCAAATCCCCCCCACAGCTTTTCTATTGTATTGATATTTGACTTTGGCCATTTCGAAATCCTCCGTTTCTTTCTTCTGAGTCATTCTTTTGTGAATTTGCTTTTATATTTTGGGCCATTATCACATTGAAAGGTCCACTTCTGGTTCAGCTTCAACCTTTTTATAGTGTAGTTGGCCTCGCATTTTCTTCAAGCACTCTCTGGTTTAATGTGAAATTCATACAGTATAGTCGATGTTATGATGGCAAGTTTGCGGGGCCTTGAAGCAGCAAAACACCCCCAAACCAAAACACTCCCACCACCATGGTCTTCTTTAGTTCTTAGTTTTGCACCAAGCATCTCCACCTTTGACTCATCTGTCCAGGGCAAATTGTTTCAGAGGTCTGGTTCCTTATGTAGGTGTTGGATTTAGTTTCTTTTTTTTTTTTTACTACTGAGGCTTCTTCCTTGCTGACCTTCCAGATTTGTGCACTTTCTTTCATACTGTTTGAATGGTGTACATCCATATTGACTGTTTCCAGAGCTGCCTGAAGATCCCTTGATGACACCCTGGGGTTCTTTTGAGATTTCCTGAAGCATCTTGCGCTGTGCTGTCGGGGAGATTTTTGGTGGAACAATTAAATTGTATTACGAGTTTGTTCATGACAAGAAACACCCACAAAATGAACAGATGGGCAGCATGTTTATTATGGTGAAAAGTATATCAAAGGTAAATATCAGTTTGAAGTTTTAACAGTGAAACCACTGACATTACAAATCACTGAAATCCAGCGATCATTACATTCACAGCAAATGGCACTTTTTTAAAGAGGAGACAATGTTAAAGTTGGCTTTAAGAGTTGCCAGGCAACAGCCATTACATTAGATGTTTATTCTCTGTCATATAACATCTACCCTCCAATTACAGTAATGACCGGACTTTGCGCTGTCTTCTGCTTTCACTGATGCCTTACAAATTAATCTCCAGCAGGGAAAATTGTAAATGGTGCTTTTCAAAATGCTCAAGGAAGAGCGAGGCATATTCCATTAGCAGAGGCACACCTGTGTGACAGCGCAGAGCCTGAGAACATGAGTAAATGCCTATGAGAACTCATTCACCCACGATAGACAGAGAGATTTCATCAGGTTTTGATACTTTCCAACGAAGACTGTCATTAACAGAATTTGAAAAAGCTCACATAATAAATGTGATGAGTAGAGATCATGCGACAGTCAGTGTGTAAATGCCATCACTCATCCACACAGTGCTTCATTCTCTCACTCCCTCTTGCTGTATTTTACTCTCTTTACCTCTCTTTCCTTGTTCGCTCTGATGATCTCTGGTAATGGAGATATTCGTCTTGCAGGGGCAATAATGTTCATTACTGAGCTATTATTGTGCTGTGCTACATTGGTAGAGATACAGTGAGATCCAAAAGCCACATAGAAAATATGAAATTTATAGTCTGTTTTAAACCTGGAAATAAATATGAAATGAGATGGATGCAATCATTTTCTAAAAGATTTGTAATGATTTTTTTTATAATTTTTTATTGTTATAAACATTGCAATTAATCAACTTTAAATACATATATTACTGTTCTATATTTAAATTATAGGGATAGAAAAAATCTATCGATTATATCTTTAATTAAAGCTACAATATGTTATGTTTTTCACGCTAGGGGTCGCTAACCTCTTACAATAACAAAGGCGTACGTTGATGACGCAAAATTCCGGCAGAATTATGGAACTTGTCGTCAAGCTGATGGATCTAATAATGTTTATGGATGTGTGAATACATTGTTTTTATCATGACTGTGGGATAAAGTAGGGTGCGATTGTTAATGAGAGATATATATCAGCGCCACACGCGAGTCCCGCAGATATAAAGGAATAAGGACCCGCAAGTGCTGTATTAATACTCACACAGGTCAGTTTATTAGACGAATGAAAGGTAACGCAGCGCTGTTTCACTTGGTCTACACTCTACACTATCACACTAAACTGCATTTGAGTGTGGTGAAAGTTATGATGTTATTCTATGTGTTAGTTTGTCTGTATGAGACTAGCAGTAAGCCAGATCATCAACATTATAATAACATACAGATCATATTCTAACATTTCATCATGTTGTCGAACTATATAACATTGATTAGTTTTATGTTACAATTGCTCACCTGTCTAATAAAGTACATGCAAGAGCGTGTCTCTGTCAAGTCGTGACTCGTGAAGCTCTGTCAAGTCGAAGTTTGTCATGGACGCGGAGCTCTCGGCATCTCGAAAACGCCACACTGATATTGATCCTCGTTTTAGTTCTTCTTTTTTCCCAAAGTCTGCTTGCCATGGTCCATAATGCTAGATGTAAGACTGTTGTTCACGTCTGTCGCCATGGTTACTTACTATGGCAGAACAAGAGGAAACCAGGGATAACGCGGATATTACGTCAGTGACTGTCGACAAGTGAACAGGAATTCCGGGACGGCCCATTATTTAAAATTGGAATTTCTCTGAAATTAAAAATCTTTGGGAACTTTTGGGATATTGTAAGTACACAACTGCAGGAAATGTATCCCACTGTGCAAGTGATTTGGGGATATTTTATAAAAAATTTGTACATCGAAAAATCAAATGGTGTTTCCCCCCATGGTTATCTATCTATTATTTTCTGAATAGTTGATTAATCCTTTTATTAATTTACCAATAAATAATAAACAAATATTTACCAATAACCGTTACTAATCTATGTATGAACTTTTACCTAATGATATTATTTATCACAAAAGATAAGGTTTATTCAGAGTAGGTGGAAAGGTGTTTACTATGGCTGCGTTCACAATAATTTTTGGGGGGATTTATAGCACCGATTGCTTTATAGCACCAATTGCAAGTGTAAATCCTGATTTGTTCATTCAGGAGATTAATCTACGTAATCTATGTAATTAATTATATTGACGCGTCATTCCAGCTCTATTCAATTAAATTTTGTTTCACACTGTTTTTATGAAAATATTTGTATTGAAAAACGTTGTAATAAATTAGAAAATGCAAAATAGAAGTATTTTCATTAGAGGTCTCAGACTTTTGCATCACATTGTATATCACAGAATCATGTTTTGTGGCCTGCAGCACTGTTGAAATGGCAGTGATGTGACATTTTAATATTTGAATCTGTGATAATACATGTTTGTGTGTTGGTATCTTTTGGAAGGCAATCTTACAAATCTGATTCTGTCCATATAGGCAAAAATAAAACCACGGCACAATAAATTGGCGTGAATGGCATTGATTTGAACGCCTTAAGGCGAAGCACGACAGAAGGTCAAGTAAAACGCAGCATGATCAGAGTGATGTAATGCTCTTTTTAGGAATTACATTTACTCAATGAGATTTGAGACATTCTCGTTTCATTCCTGATGCATTTGTTGTAATGCCGCTTGTCAGTGTTACAGAAATCTTATAAATGCTTTGTCTGTTTTGAAAAATAAAACCCACAAAAAAAACACGGAATCTATTAATGCTGGGATTTGTATCAGTGCGAGCCAGGCGGGCCTGCCTCTGCCTGGTGTGCTGTAGAGCTGTTTTGTGAATGTTGGCACATCAGTGAGCTTGTTGTTTGCTTTGCAGTGTGTCTGGACTGACAGCAGCAGTGTGTAAAAGAGGGAACGGGGTGCAAGCTTTTGTCTCTCCTGGGTTTCCGGCGCCAATCCAGCCAGTGTTCGATTTATGATTTGATAAAACACAAGTTGCAGTTAATGGAATTTAATCAGGAGAATTTCCCATGCAGCTGAGCTGTGAAAGTTTTCATTGCATTGATTATGGATGTTTGTGTATGTGTGCGAATGTGTGTTCCAGTCCTCATATTTATATGCATTTGCTAGGAGGTGTGGTGCCTGTTTAAATACAGATTTATGGGAGTAGATAAAAATAATTTAATGAACTTGTAAAAGATCAGGTTTATAACACTGACATCTTCCTCCATCCAAATGTACTAGCAGAGCCTGTAGCAGTTGCTTCAGAGTGCTTTTCTGTTTTTTTCCTACTAGTTTTAAAGTGTTTGTTTGTTTTTTGGTTAATGTTAAAGCTCATTGTTCCAGCTTAATAGATAGAGACAACTAAAAATAAACCATGCATAGGCTGATTTCCCCCAAAATTTTTCTGTGGTGCTTTCAATTTATTGCTTTGTTTGTTTGTTTGAGCATCCTGTTCTGCCCGGCGACAGCAACTCTGGCTCAACCAAAAAAATGCAGCAGTGTCCACCCACTTTTTTAGCGGCCTTGGTTTGAAAGTACATTTCTCGTTCATTTTTTCCCATAGGGAAAAAATAATCTTTGTTTGAAGGGGACCTATAATGCAAAATTCACTTTTAGTGTTAATAAATACATTTTTGGTAATAAATATTTTTCTTCAGTGTGTGTACACAACTGCTCTATAGTAACGTCACAGTAATGCAAGCTCCGCCCATGACTGGTGACAATCTCTGCCCTATTAGCTTAGATCCCATAGATATCATATAATAAAGGCTAGATGTCTCGTCCGTGCTGCTGGCCAATGGAGGTCGACGTCCGCACACGGCGGCCATCTTGCCACAGGGGGCTCGCTCACTCGTAACATTGTTTTAATGGTGCATGTACTTTTTAAATAACAATAACTTGCTCAATTTTCTACCGATTTTAAAACGGGTTGGTTTGTTATAAACGTCAGAGATGTAGTTATGAGACTGCGTACTTATGAATAATTATAATATTATAAATTTTAACTTTTCAAGCATCCAGAATTATAGCCACTTTAATAACGTTTGTAAGAAACCAAACTGTTTGTAAATCCGTCAAGATTTCAGCAAAATAAGAGTATTTGTGTTCGTGCAGATCACTCACCTTACAGAAAGCTTCCCTGTGACAAGATGGCCACCGGGTGATGACGTTAGAGACTCCGCCTTAAGACATCTAGCCTTTATTATGTATATCTATTTTAGATCCCGCCCTGAGTGAGCCTCATACACTCCGCTATGTTTATATCCTCGCTAGAGCAGCTAGTGATAAGATGGCTGAGCTATGTAATCATTATAACTGTTCTGTTTTTGGATATAGCAATGAACATAAGAGTGTCCATCTAAACCACTGAGGACACAGTGGATGCATTTATTTATTAGGGGAATTTGCCCAAGAACTTAGCTAAATTCGTATGTAGCAATATCAATAGTAACTTTATTTATATAGCACAATTAAAACAACACAAGTTGACCAATGTGCTTTACAGTGTCACGCAAAAAAACAAAAACAAGCATCATGTTTGTGTGAATCATTTTACACCGGTCTGCTTTGCATAATAGGGTCAGTTCAACGTTGGATTCCTTCTCAAAGAAGGGTCAATAAAAACTGTTCATGATTCAACTTCATATCCAAAACACGCATCACACTTTATATATATTGTGAATGTTTACAAATGGCCTTTTTGTTTGTGCTCCTTGTTAGCACGTTGTACGGCTATTGTGGCTATAGTTACCAAGTCTATGTCATTTGTTTTTTAAACCCCGAAAACACTCACCGTCTGTATAATTCATAAAAACACATTTACTATGCACAATACTGTAAGGTAATAGTCTTTTTAAATTGTGTATGTTTTCTGTGGCTCAGGGGGTATCACTGTTGCCTCACAGCAAGAATGTTCCTGGTACGAGTCCCGACTGAGCCAGGGGTTCTTTCTTTCTTAGTGGAGTTTTCATGTTCTCCCTGTGTCTGCGTGGATTTCCTACAGGTGCTCCGGTTTGCCTCACAATCCAAAAACAGGCTGTGTGTGTGTGTGTGTGTGTGTGAGAGAGAGTCCCCAGCCATGTAATGGGGAAGTTTTTAAATTTGCCTCTGGTCATAGAGCTTTTTAGATGTGTGCAGAGGCTTTTTAGGCCGGGTAGAATCTGCGATCTCTGACCCAGTTTGTTTGCTGGCTTCCATGGCTGCAATACGCTGTGTTTTCCACCAACTGGCAATCCGGCATGTCAAAATACTATTGGATAAATTAGCAGTGGGCGGATCACACAGACCAAAACAAAAACAGACATTAAACACACATTTCAAAGTAGAATAACTGGCTGTAGCATTGTTTTTCGAACACACCCTGTGGTGTGGGTTTTGTGGCAAGCAGGGTGAGTGTTTAGGAAACCTGTTTGAAAACCATTTCACAGATGTAGAATGCCCATCATTTCCTGTTTCAATATGCTCTACTGGAAAATGACAAAGAAGTGACACACATCCAGTGATACTGTTGAGTATCTCATTCAGTATCTCTGATGTACTCCCTGTGTCTTTCAACCCCAGCATTCAGCAGCTGTTGATGGCATTTAAATTATACACATCTCTTATTGCTTTTTAATACAGCCTGTCCTTGGTTATCATACTTATTCTAGGCACATTGCAGTACTGCAGAGCAATTCATCTAAAGAGGAGGAGGAGGGTCAAGTGCCTTCCGCTGTCAGGTATGATTTATGTAAAATCCTGTTTAATATGAACGAAGCGCTCTGGAGGAGTCAGTCTCATGCTGTCCTTAGACCCTCACTGTGCAGAGACGTCCGCTGAATGGGCCTTGATATCGGGGCCCAATGTGATCTCTGCCATTATGACCATGTGTTTTGTTATTAAGGGCTTGTGGCTCTCCAGGTGGCTGCTAACGTGGAAAAAAAGCCACAGCCATTTTACCTGAATGATGCAAAATTATGGAGTGGATTTGACTTGTGTAACGTTAATGTGATGTTATAATGAAAGACAAGAGGAACGCAAAAACACACTAATAACCATGCGCTTTTGCAAGTTAATAACAATAATTAAACTCATGGAAAATAATAATTTTACATTTGGTGTCTAATTCATATGAATTAATACAATCTCAATCTGACATTTTTGTATCATCCTCTTACGCGTCACTGACAGTAACTGTATGTCTAGGGGTGGACCTTCATATTTACTTTTTCTTTTCTCTCTTTTTTTTTGCGTTTTTGTACAAGTTCCTTTGAACACGACATGTCTAACAAGTTGCTTACTGAAAAAAAAAAAAAGTTAAAATGAGCTAGGTGGTCAAACTAGTCTCTTACTGGTTAGTCTGATCAGGATTTCTTGGCATTTTATGGTCAGACCAGTTTGGCCAGGGTAAGAGACATGATAAACCAGTTTAAACCAGCTAGGACCAGCAAACCTCTTTAAGCTGTATTTTTCCATTGAGGTTTTCATGCTACTCCAACTTTCATGCTACTGCTTAAGCCTTAGCTAATTTGCTGGTGAAGTTGGTTAGTTTGAAAGAGGTTTAAGGTTTTTGTCAGTTTTTCAGGCTGGGAGACCAGAATAAACATGATGTTGGTCATGATTTAACCCCCCCCCCCCCCCCCACACCCCCAGTTAGATTTTTCACACTACCTACTGGCCAACACTAGTTTTCTATCTCTCAGCCTGGGTTGCGTTTCCCCGAAGCTAAATATGGTCGCAAGTTTCGTCGTTACCAACACAATTCAACGGAACTTGCGACCATAGTTTGCTAACAAAGCTCCCCTGGTCAGGCTAGTCTAGTTGTTGATTTGAGAGGGGCTTTGGAATATATCAGGCTAAGAGACCAGCTGGCTGATTAGCATAGCCAGCTAAGCATCAGCTTAGCTCAGCTGGGGGACCAGCACAAACCAGCTAAGACCATAATTCCACCTAAGGCTGGTTTAAGATGGCCTTTTCAGCAGGGGTTTTCATGCTAGGCATGTTCTGGGCTCCATTATGCCTTCAGTTTTCGGATCGTAAGCGTTAATATAGTGAGACAGATGTTCTCCTGTGGCTCTCTGGTGAGTTAACAATTACCAAGAAAATGATGGATTGATTTACATGGCAGGTAAAGCATATGAGGCGGTTCTTAGTGAAGACAAGAGGTCAGTTCATTCTTTCTTTCACCGGTTTATGGATCGTGGACGAGATAGACTCTGTGGGACGAGACTTATCGTGTTTTAGGATCATTTGCATACTGGAGGAAGAATATGAGGTGTAATTTACAGAGAGGAATGAGTGCGTGATCATCACTTTCTTGCTTACAAACGAGGTTGTTCCTGTGTACACCGGCAGCACTTAAACCCTGTCAGCATTTGATTTCCCTCTGGCTAGCGTGCTTATGCTGCAACCATTGTTGTTCTTACACCCATAAACTTCCTCTTTAGGCCCTCAGCGCACATCTGTTTGTACCACAAGCCAACAATATGTCCAGCAGAATGGGGAATTGTGCATCTAGAAAGCTTGGATGGAAATTTATGGGGCAATTTGCCAGTTATTTGCTAAGGCACAAAGGACTGGAGTTGATGGAGTTCTGTCGGTGGGAAGTTGATGGCACCAGCTGTTCTTCCCAACCTCTGTCTGTGCATGCTGAGGAACTGTGGTTTAAAGTGACAGGCCTGAAGGCTGAGGGTGATGTCCTGGTTTAAGATCAATGGGCTGTGACATACAGTAAGAACCCACTGTTTCGCCCAGGGGTGGGTCACCATGGTTGATTAATAAGTCTGACAATCATCTAGTTGAGAAGTATTATACTTAAATTTGTTAATCAAGGACCCATTGCGTTGATCTAAAGAGACATTGATATTGTTACCAAAGACTTCCATTTCAAATAAAAGCTTTTGAAAGCTTAAAAAAAAAAAAGTAAAATAATAAATAAAAAAACTTTATTTTGAAGTCAAAGAATCTTGAAAAAAAAATATCACAGCACAACTGTGTTCAACTGGTATTAATAGGAAATGTTTCTTCATCACCAAATCACTCAGCATATTAGAATGAATTCTGAAGGATCATGTGTCACTAAAGACTGGAGTGATGATGCTGAAAATTCAGCTTTGCCATCACAGAAATACATTTTAAAATATATTCAAATGGAAAAATTATTTTACAGTGTAATAATATTTCACAACATTACTGTTTTACGGAATTTTTTATCAAATAAATGAGACCTAGGTGAGCATAATAGATTTCTTAAAAAATATATACATAATTATATACCGGTAAGTATTTTTTAAGTAATTTATTTTAAGAATTATATTATAAATTAATTTTATAATTATAGACACGATATTGGATGTTATCTTTGATTCACATCAAAGTGCAGTACATTTGATATGGTTTGATAAACTCTATAATGCTGTTGTTGTGTCTCTAAGCTACGATGTGTCCTCGCAGCGTACCTACTCCTCTTTCAGGAAACACACCGTCTAGCCTTGTTTCAAAAATTCTCCATCATTCCCCCAGGAGACCTACAGTTATTGTCTCTGTTTCCATCTGATGTCCTCAAACCTCATGTCTCCGCTTACTTGTGAAACCATGTTACAGCCTGAAGGCATCTGAACCCTAACCTTGACACCAGCCCTCTGGCTACTGTTTTTTGCACAACGTGCTTTGGCATCTTCAGTCTAAACATCTAGCTACAAGAGAAACAAACCTCTGAAGACCGGCAAAGTTCAGCAGCATGCTAGTCCTTCATTCTATCCTGCAGCAAGAGGAGAACTACAACCCTGCATAATCGGCATGCACTAGCCATGAACTCTAGCTGAGCTCCAAACGTAAGCCAGCATTCAACAAAGCGGAGACACAACAGCGCAGTTAGCCGGGATCAGTTCTGCTCCGCTTTCTGCCTCTTTCATGCATTCAGCCGGACAAGCCATGTAGAAATCTGCTCTGTGGTTTTGGCCAAACACAAAAATAGTATCACTTGAATTTACATTTTAAGTCTTAGGGGCGAATTCACAATCGCAGCACTATTGCGTGAGGTATTTCAGCACATGAAATATGAATCAATAGCCTACACTATTGAAGTTTTACTCAATGCAGTTTAGGATGTTTTTAAGCCCAATTGAATGCTTTACATTTTCCTCGGCAGACCTTCTTTGTTTTATTCACATTTCCAGACTGTTTAAACACCCAATTTACATTCAAATTATGTTCCTTTGCTCTTTTTCCTCTGGTACCAAGCCACAAAGTCCTTTCTAATCACACGTTTTCACCTTTGTGCCCTCAGAATACATTTTCTTTTGTTTTTTTAATGAAGGAAGTGTTCGTCCAAGCCGCACCTGTTTGAATCGGATGTGGAATGACTGACATCTGTCTTGGCTGTTTCACATGTGCGTTCGTGCTGCAGTTGGAGCTGAACACCCTCATTTAAATTCAGTACAATCAGTTTTCATGAGCTTCAGCAGTGTTAAACCCACGGCTACATTCTGACAACTTACCCATTTTAAAAACACAGCACAGTAAAGATGCTTAACAACTCTTGACACTTAAATGAGAAGTGTCTACATTATATAGATTTAAAACAGGGTTGCGCTTTCATTTAGCATAAAAGTGGATGTGTCCAAGCAAAGGGGTTCATCCTTTCACCAAAAAAAAGAGAAGAATAAAAAAATTAGGTTACAAATGCAATACTGATATGTTTCAGTTGAATGCCAAGTTTTTTTCCGAAATTGTTTACGTTTACAATGTGCTATTCACTGTTGCTAGAATATTTTAGTGTTGTTTTTGTTGATAACTCAAAAGTTAATTGTTGTAATGTTGATGTTTGCTTGTAACATGAGCATACATATTGGATATATGTATCAGTTAGAAGTTTAAATAAATATATATACCGGTATTCGATTATATGTAATTATACATATCATATACATATAATCTGTTCTGTCTACTAACACTCACTAAATCTTAATAATTTTATAAAACTGTTAAATGTAATCTTTAGTAAACCTCATAATTAATATATTATTTAATTCATTGTGATGCCTAAATTCATGTAGCATTTAAAATTATTAATTTTGCTTTTTATTTATTTATATTTAGACGAATTAGTACATAATTTAGCAGTTATTGGCCATAATATGAAAATAAATTTTGGCTTATCTATATCAAGCAGTATTTTAGCAGTGGTGTCCCTAGTATATGCATTAATATAAAGTCCAGTGTTTGATTTATTGCTGTGATGCATTGCAGATATCTGACACACTTGGTTATTGATCTCCATATTCATTTTTTAGAAATGTTGCGCTGGTCTAGTATACTCTTAACCTTTCATGAGCAATCATTAAAAGTTCAACATCACCTGCTTGAGTTTCATGAAAGTCTCTGTCTGTGCTGCTGAGATGTTTGCACAACAGTAAATGAAACATAAAGAGAAGGAGAGTGCTGTAGAAAATCTCCTTAAATTTGAAGTAAAACAGCACTGGGGGAGTTATGGTGAAGAGGGATTGCAATCTACCAACTCCTCTACATTGCCTGAAGTGGTTGGCACTGGCAGATCTCTGAAGTGGCAGCAGGGTCTCGGATGTGCAGGAAGTTTAACCCCTTCTTGTTCTTCAGCTACCTTTAAGCTACAATTGTGAGGAAAGCGAACAATACTGTTATGACAGCATGGTTATGCAGAGCTGCGATTAGATTTTCACATGTGTAAATTGACAGTCGACCCAGACAGTTCACGTGTTTGGTTTGTATTTATAGCCATTCAACTGTTTTAATGGCATTGTGGTTTGCTGCTGCTGTAAATAACTTCTTTTTTTTTTGCACCACTGTACGGAGACTCTAAAAGGACATGAAGGGGAAAAAAAATATTAGATGGAGGAAAAAATATTTGCATTCTCCCGCACGTTTTGCGTTCCCCCGAGAAAATTTGCGTTCCCTCGCAAAACTTTTGCAAACAAAGTTTCTCAGCGATTTTTTGTTGTTGTTGAAAATTTGTGTTCCTTCGTAAAACTTTTGTGAGTGAACGCAAAGTTCCTCGGGGGAGCTAAAAACATTTGCGAGACCACGCAAAAGCATTGACAAATATTTCTTCCTCCATCTCATATTTTTTTCCTTCACCATGTCCCTTTAGGGGCTCTGTACCACTGTGCACAGTTTGTGCCATGAAAAAAATTGAAACCCAGTTTTGATTGTGGATGGTGCTGTTTCTGTTTGTGAAACCTGTAATGCAGTCTTGTCCTAGAAACTGACAGAAGTTTGGGAAAAAAGCTACAAGTTTGTTTTGACACTTTCCTCCATGAGGTAGACACAGAAATGTGATACACAGTTAAATATTAGCTACAGTATGTACCTTATGTATTGTACCTATGTACAATATATATATATATATATATATATATATATATATATATATATATATATATATATAACACAGTGCAGCGCTTCCGGGTTCTACGTCAGAACGGCGCCTCAGTATTTGCCGACACTGTTCACGTGAGCACCATGAAACATGCATGCACAAAGCTGGCGTTCTGACGTAGAACCTGGAAGCGCTGCACTGTGGTTACAACATGAACAGTGTTGGAGACTGACACAGAAGAGAAGAAATTCTTCAATTAAGTTGTTATTTTGTTTTGTTTTTTGCACACAAAAAGTATTTTTGTCGGTTCATAACATTAAGGTTGAACTGGACTATTTTAACAATGTCTTTACTACCTTTCTAGGCCTTTAAATTGGTGATAACGTTGCAGTCTATCTGGTTTCAGAAAGCTGGGTGCAGTGGTATTACATTTGTGTCACTGGAGACAGTTTAAAGTGTTTATCTGGGATTATGTATATTAGATGTAGTGAAAATTTGCACTTGTAAGTGCCTTTAATATACAAGCTGAGGTTGACCCTGTATACCTGACCTCATTACTGACCGATGACAGGCTTAATTGTAGTTCTTTCCTGGATTGTAGAGTATGTAACAACTGTATAAGACCAAGGGCTGTAATAACATCTTCTCAAAATTAAAAGTTCAAAAGTTCAAGAATGAAGTTCAAAATATCATAATTACTGTGACTATTGAAATGTATATTTCATTAGTATTATATTCATCTTAACTGTTTTGGTTTCAGAGCTCTGCACTGGCTTTAACTCTTGAACTTTTCACCCCTATCAAATGCCGGTATATGTGAGGATTGGGACTCATTTTTGGATTACCAGGAAAGAAACAACCAAGAACACAAAACTCAGCATGTTTAATCTCCATGCTCATTTCCTGTATAGTATTGCTGCTTAATTAGTATGCCACATCGTCAGCTTACAAAACTCCAGCAACAATACCTGTGAAATTCAATTTCCCTGAAGCTGGGTCTCTGGCTCATTTTAGCATCTTGTCATTCTGGCTAGCGCACTTTTCACTCTGATGCCTTTGTTCAGGGAATTTACTGTAATTACCAAATCATATTGAAGTTAACACCGTTTTCTCCAATGTTCATTTGTACAGACAGCCATCATCTTCTGGGTGAATGCAAGTACTTTTGAGATTTGCTTCTCCTCTACAGTTAGCATGACCTTGTTTGCCCCTGCTGGTAGATAACTGTAACTACACTTTCCACTAGCATGTTTACTCATTTGGCCAGAGGATGACTCATTCATCCATCCATCCATCCATCCATCCATCCATCCATCCATCCATCCATCCATCCATCCATCCATCCATCCATCCATCCATCCATCCATCCATCCATCCATCCATCCATCCATCCATCCATCCATCCCAGGTTGGGAACCAAGGAAGGTTCAGATTTTTCTCTGGAAGGCCTTTAATGGGTTTGGGACATTTCAATGCTGAGTCTGGCATTTCCAGAAAGTTTTGATCTGAATAACCACAGTGAGTGAGTTTCATACCGCAGTGATGATGGCTACACTTGGCACAGTACTTTGCAGAGAACACACTTTTACCCCTTCCACCTGCCGTAATCACTACAGCCACAATGATTGCTTTCGAACAGGTCTCAGTGGTGAATAAGCGGTTTTGTTTTGCTTGTTTGTGCAGCTTGGAGTTTGATGGCACTAGTTTTGTTTACTGCTTCAAGTAGTGAGTGCCACCTTAAATCACAAACAATCCCGCAATGGCAATGTGCTACTGTATTGTTTTGCCATTTTTCTAAGTGTAACGAGCCTTTTAACACTAAAAATGCATTGCTGTTAAGTTGACCAATTTTTGGCCATTCTGCAACATTTACCTCTTTATTCTCAGGACTTTCTGATGAGCTGCACATTTATTTGTACAGTGCAGTACAAAAGAAAATCGTACTCATTATTCTCATTACTCATAGTCTTGTTGTACAGTACAAATATCCAAACACCCTTAAAACGAGACACATCTGCTTGAGAAACAAAATTGCACACAATTTAATTGTTTTCGAAGAATACAAAAACCTTGAATTGTTTATTTTTCTTACCATATTTGCATTTTTTCATTTAAGCATAAGCCTATCTATATTGTGCTAGAGAGAGAGAGAGGAATTTTGTTCTAATGGAGAACATGGAAAACACCATGTGCTAATGGAGTAAGAAAAACAAACCTAACTCAATATATATTCTCTTATACACAATTTTGCTTCTCAAAAAAAAAAACACAATTGTGTCAAAGGATGTTTAGATATTTCTACAGGACAAGTCAAAATTACCAAATGTCATACTAATATATATAAATTAGCCTGCAAAAAAACTTACAGCTTAAACCGCGTGTGTGTGTGAGAGAGTGTGTGTGTGTGTGTGTGTGTGTGTGTGTATATATATATATATTAGTGCTGTCAATCACAAGGTTAATCACACCTAACATTTTTTATATTTTTTTATAGTGTAATAATTTCTCATTTAATCTCCAAATTATTGTAGAAACAAAGACAGTACCCTATATTTCAAAAATTGTTTAATGACATATTTTTTTTAATGAAGGCCAGCATTAACAATACCAATACCGCTACTGATGTCTTCATGACTTCATGCCATTCAGCATTACAGAACAATTGAAAGCTATACATTGTAACATTTATTAGGCTTTAAAAAATATAACAGCTTTTAATTTAAGTGAATTAAAACAATCTTCACATAAACCCATTGTAATAAACATCACACTTACCCGTGCCAATATATCACAGCTTAATTTTTTCTTATGGCCTAGTCAGACCAGTTCAGATTTTTACATGCCCTGTCAAAATGCACAAAAAGTTATTGTTTTCGTAGTTTTTGACCCATGTAACCTTGTAAACAGTGTTTTAAGATTTGATTTTCAGGTAGGTATAACAGGTAGGATATATACAGAAATTGAATAAAGTCATCAAACACTTCAGTCTTCACTACATAAATTCAATTCAATTCAATTCAAGTTTATTTGTATAGCGCTTTTCACAATACACATTGTTTCAAAGCAGCTTTACAGAAAATGCATTTCAAAAATATACATACAAAAATACAGTTAGTTAATCATGAAATTTAGGGCATAACATATCGCCGGCGTTGGGTCGTCTCTTCACAGGCGTCGAGTCGTCTCATCACAGGCGTTGGGGCATCTGAAGTCTCCATGAGAGGCTGGATACTAACTGGAGCTGACAAACTCTATTTGAGTTATCTCGGGACAGGCGTCCCGAGATAACAACAAAAAAGGCAGATGGGAAATAATTAGCATAGCTGCTGTTCTTAATATGAATGCATTTGATCTGATTTAACTGTAGTATAAAAGGTATGAGATGCATCATGTGAATGCTTGGCTAAAGAGATGCGTCTTTAATCTAGTTTTAAACTGGGAGAGCGAGTCTGAGCCTCGGACAGTATCAGGAAGGCTATTCCAGAGTTTAGGAGCTAGATGTGAAAACGCCCTCCCTCCTTTAGTGGACTTAGATATCCTAGGTACGACCAGAAGCCTCGAATTTAGCGATCTTAAAGAGCGCGATGGAATATATGGCGATAGAAGATCTCTTAAATACACAGGAGCTAAACCATTTAGGGCTTTATAGGTCAGTAACAATACTTTGTAATTGATACGGAACTTAATAGGTAACCAGTGTAGAGATGATAAAATTGGTGTTATATGATCATATTTTCTTGACCTAGTAAGAACTCTAGCGGCTGCATTTTGGACTAACTGTAGCTTGTTTACGGAGGATGCAGGACAACCAGCTAATAGAGCATTACAGTAATCTAGTCTCGAGGTCATGAATGCATGAACTAACTTTTCTGCATCAGAAACTGATAGCATATTACGTAGCTTAGCAATGTTTCTAAGGTGGAAAAAGGCTGTTTTTGTGACATTTGAAATATGATTTTCAAAAGACAAGTTGCGGTCTAGTATAACACCCAGGTCTTTTACTGTAGAGGATAAAGTAACAGGACGTCCATCTAGATTAAGGTTGTATTGTAAGAGGTTTTGTGGGCAGTTTTTTGGACCAATCAGTAATACCTCCGTTTTATCTGAATTTAATAGAAGAAAATTACACGTCATCCAATATTTTATATCTTTAACACACTCTGTCATTTTAGATAATTTAGTGTTATCATCTGGTCTAGATGAAATATATAATTGAGTGTCATCAGCATAACAGTGGAAACTTATTCCATGTTTTCTTATAATATTACCAAGTGGCAGCATATAAATTGAGAATAGCAGGGGGCCTAATACAGATCCCTGCGGCACTCCATAATTTACTGACGTTATCTTTGATTTTTCCCCATTTAAATGGACAAAATGGTAACGGTCTGATAGGTACGATCTAAACCAGCTTAATGCCTGTCCCTGAACACCAGTGTAATTTTGAAGTCGATCTAAGAGTATTTTATGATCTATAGTGTCAAACGCAGCACTAAGATCGAGTAAAACTAGTATTGAGATACAGCCTTGGTCAGAAGCTAAAAGTAAATCATTTGTAATTTTAACCAGCGCAGTTTCTGTGCTATGATGTGGCCTGAATCCTGACTGAAACTTTTCATAGATATCGTTTTCTTGCAAGAAAGAGCACAGTTGAGCGGACACAACTTTTTCTAGTATTTTAGACATAAATGGAAGATTTGAAATGGGTCTGTAATTTGCTAGGTTATTTGGATCTAATTGTGGTTTCTTAATAAGAGGTTTTATAACTGCCAGCTTGAATGTTTTTGGAACATGTCCTAAAGATAGAGACGAGTTAATAATATTGAGAAGAGGCTCTTCCACTACAGGTAACACTTCTTTCAGTAGTTTAGTGGGTATTGGATCTAATAAACATGTTGTTGGTTTAGATGCAGTGATAAGTTTATTTAGCTCTTCCTGTCCTATAGTTGTAAAGCGCTGTAGTTGTTGTTGAGGGGCGATAATTGAGGCTGAATCATAAGACGCTGTCAAAGATTGTACATTTACAATTGTGTTTCTGATGCTTTCTATTTTCTCAGTGAAGAAATTCATGAAATCATTACTATTAAAATGTAACGGAATATTTTGTTCAGGTGATGTCTGTTTATTTGTTAATCTAGCCACAGTGTTAAATAAAAACCTTGGATTGTTTTGGTTATTTTCTATTAGTTTGCGGAGATGCTCAGCCCTGGCTGCTTTTAGAGCCTTTTTATAACGTGACATACTGTCTTTCCACGCGATTCTAAAGACCTCTAAATTAGTTTGTTTCCATTTGCGCTCTAAGTTACGAGTTTCTCTCTTGATAACATGCGTAGCACTGTTGTACCATGGTGCTTTAGTTTTCTCTCTAACCTTTTTTAATCTAATTGGTGCAACAATTTCTAATGTACTAGAGAAAATGGTGCTCATACTGCTAGTCATTTCCTCTAGTTCATCTGTTAGTTTGGGTTCACTGAGGAGCGGAGATAGATCAGGTAAGCTATTCAAGAATCTATCTATAGTGGTTGGAAGGATTGTTCTGCCTGGTCGATAACGTGGCGCAACATGACACATTTCAGCCGTACGTAGTATGCAAGTTACCATGTAATGATCAGTGACATCATCACTTTGCGGTATAATATCTATATCGGTTGGATCGGTTCCATATGATATAATTAAATCTAGAGTATGATTAAGACGATGAGTGGGACCACTAACGTTTTGCTTGACCCCAAAGGAGTTTAATAAATCTGTAAACGCAGCTCCTAACGCATCATTTGTGTTATCAACGTGTATGTTGAAATCTCCAACAATTATTGCCTTATCGGCATTGACCAATAGATCTGAGAGAAAATCTGCAAACTCTTTTAGGAAATCAGCGTAAGGCCCTGGCGATCTATATACGGTAGCCAAGGCTAGAGATAATAGGGATTTCTTTCTTACGTCTGGGAGCGTAACATTTAGAACAAGTACTTCAAACGAATTAAACCTGTGGCCTGTTTTCTGAGTAACATTAAGAATATCTCTATAGATTGTTGCAACACCGCCGCCACGACCAATCAGACGGGGCTCATGCTTATAACCGTATCCTGGAGGAGTGGATTCATTAAGACCGAAATAATCATTTGGTTTAAGCCAGGTTTCAGTAAGGCAGAGTACATCAAAGCTATTATCAGTGACCATTTCATTTACAATAACCGCCTTAGGTGTAAGCGATCTAATGTTTAGAAGACCTAGCTTTAGAAATTGTTTTTGTTCACTAATATTGAGATTTTCTGGTTTAATCACAATTAGATTTTTCTTAGATCCTGCAGTAGATTTATTGTTTGGCCTCACTAAACGAGGAATAGACACAGTTTCCATATAGTGTTCTACACTGGTACTTATATCAATTAATTTGGGACAGCAAAGAATGTGATTTGGACTTTGACTTACTAGTCATATGGTGTGTAACGTCTTGGAGATGTTGTCCGACAGAACAGCCGCTCCGACTCTGCTGGGGTGCAGGCCATCAGCACGGTAGAGCCTAGGTCGCTCCCAAAACAGATTCCAATTATTTACAAAGAGCAGTCTCTGTTCATTACACCATGACATCAACCATTCATTTAGTGCAAACAATCTACTGAACCTTTCTTGTCCTTGTCGGTACTTGGGAAGCGGTCCAGACACGACGATCTTTGCTTCAGGCGATGTTCTGCGTACCGTCTCGATCAGGCTCCTGTAGTCCCTCTTCAGAACCTCCGTCTGCCGCAGCCTGATGTCGTTCACCCCCGCGTGCAGCACGACAGCTCCGACGCGCTCGTCACCGTTCAGGATCTCGGGGACCTGCGCAGCGACATCGAGAACACGAGCACCAGGAAAGCAGTGAGTGCGCACCATACCTTTACCTGAGGTAGCGCGGACATGCCGGACCATGGAACTGCCGATGATCACAGCGTCGTCGCGTTCCGTCTCGCGAAGAGGGGAGAAGCGGTTCCGGGTGGAGATCTCGAAGACCGGGAGGGGCGGAGAGGTCCTTGCTCTGGTCCTGGCTCGTGTCTTCCGCTGTGGCATCATCCAGGGTCCATGGTGCTGTGTCGGTGTCGGGGTAAACGAAACCAGGGGTGCTCGGGTCCTGTGCAGAGAAATACACGGAGTAGAGGAGGCCGGAGTCGAAAAGTTACTAACCACTGACTTGTGAGCATCGGCGCGTGATGCTTCAAGCGCTGATCGTCGGTCTCGCAGCTCGGCCTGCCTCCCCAGCAGATCACGGATCTGCTTCTCCACGGACTCCAGCTCCAACCGCACCGAATGCAGCTCAAACGTGTCCTCACCTGCACTCAGAGGTAGACACACATCCGATATATTCGCCATTATGACAGATGAACAATAAATTAGCAGTGATGCTACCAATATCACTACTAATTTAGGACTGAAATCATGGATAGAACCCGTATCCTTCCAGTGATTCGAGTGTAAATAAGACGGTCGATAGGCGAGACCACGCGTGCAAATGCTAGCGGGCTAACTTAACGTTAGAGATAGTAACGGAAGTTCGGAAAGTTGGATATAACCAGCGATATCAAAGCAATCCGATTGTTTTTTTATAGAGAGTAACGTTAGTATCGGAGATATGTTCACATGCTCACAAACTAACAGTTAAGCGATTCGAAACACAAACTCCAAACACAACCAAAGCGGTTCGAACACAGACACAAACTTCAAACACAAACAAGCGATTCGAAGCACAAGCACAAACACAAACTCCAACACAAACAGAGCGATTTCAGTGATTCGAGTGTAAATAATACGGTCGATAGGCGAGGCCACGCGTGCAATGCTAGCGGGCTATCGTTAGAGATAGTAACGGAAGTTCGGAAAGTTGGATATAACTAGCGATATCAAAGCAATCCGATTGTTTTTTATAGAGAGTAGTATCAGACAGTGTTGGGCAAGCTACTTGGAAAATGTAGTGAGCTAAGCTAGCAGTTACTCTACATTAAATTCAGCTTCACTACACTGAAGCTCCTCCCTGGGAAGAGTAGCAAGCTAAGCTACAGTAATATGGCAAAAGTAGCTTTCTACTTCTAAGCTATTTTTTTTTTTAATTCATTTTTTTAATTTTTAAACATAATGTCAGTCAAACAGATAGGCAGGCATACTTTATCAGTTCAATTGTTTATTCACAAACTGTTCAAAACCAATTAAAAATAATAATAATAATAATAATAATAACTATATAAAAGTATAACAAAACCAGGTGTTGAGAGTGTGTGCATCTTTCCATTAAGCAAATTTCTCACGGGTCAGCTCAAGGATTGAGATTGGTACGTGATGTCCACATCCGGAGCAGAATGTGGTGGTAATGCACCTAAAAGCTGATTGTAGGGCCCTATGATTTTTTTAAATAATTTTTTTCACATTCTAAATTATTATTTTTTTTTATTTTTTTTCTGTATTATGTTTTTTCCCGTTTTAATATTTTTGGACTCCCATTTTAATGGTTAAATAAAATTTTAGTAATCAAAATGCATGTCTAATTAATTGAAACCATGAAACTTATACAATTTAACAATCATCTATTAAAATATTAAAATAAATAAGATTTAGGGCACTATGAATTTTTAAAAAAGAATTTACCAAATTTTCTTTTCTTTTTGTTTTTCTTTTCTTGATTCCATTTTAATGGTTTAATTTAATTGTAATAACCAATGATTTAAGCAAAACTTTCTTCAAAGGTTAAACCATGCTTTTATTTTGACGGGTTGCCGTGTAGACCTTTGAGTCTCTTCTCTGTGTTTGTTTATGATTTGTCGAGTTTTCTCAAATAAAGCTAAAATGCTGCTGAGGTGACTCTCAGAGCGGATAAAGTTCATGCATGAATGTCCTCATATAGGCTGAAAACATCGCGAGCGTCATGCATGCCTCAGTGAGTGTTTGAGTGTGTGATAAATGAAACCGTGCGTTCATTCTGGATCCCGTGATTCTGTCCGTGTTTTCCGCATCGCGGGAATGAAATATGGTCCTTGCCAACCGCCGTAAAAAACATGAAGAAGTCATCGTCACTTACTGATTCAGGATCAGTGATACTTAGCAGTTGTATTTCCGATATGAGCTTGAACTTTAGAAATGCTTGGGGAAATGTAGCTTGTGTGTAGTGCTGGACGCTACCGCACTACTTGATAAAAAAAAGAGCTTCGCTACTGAAAAGCTATTTGATCCAGAAAACAGCGACGCTACCACCACGCTACTGAGAAATGTAGTTAAACTAGTAGCGTCACTACTTGTAGCGACGCTACTGCCCAACACTGGTATCAGAGATATGTTCACACGCTCGTAAACTAACGTTAACGTTAACAGTTAAGCGATTCGAACACAAACTCCAAACACAACCAAAGCGGTTCGACCACAGACACAAACTTCAAACACAAACAAGCGATTCGAAGCACAAGCACAAACACAAACTTCAAACACAACAAGCGATTCGAAGCACAAGCACAAACACAAACTTCAAACACAAATGATAAATTAAATATTGATTAATCCTTAATAAAGCTACAAGTTATTCAGTCAAGAGCAGTGATTTTCTCTTTTTCTTTTGTTCTTTGATTATCCTTAATGACAAACAGCAGCAGGTTTATCCAAGGGGGTAATCCATCCGCCGGAAACTGATGCCTCCGCGGGAGCCGCCATTGTAGCAGAACTTCACCTGCTGTTAGCATTCCATTGACTCCCATTCATTTTTGCGTCACTTTGACAGCGAATAACTTTACATCTGAAGCGTCCAAAGACTCCATTTGTCCATTATTTATTTCTAAAGAAACACGACAATGTATAAAAGGCTCCATTACTTTGTATCTTACGTTATGACTTTGTAGAAGCCGTTTTTGTAAAAAATAGGCTAACGATTGCGTCATACCCACGCGACTCTCTGTCGCACTGTAGAGAAATTACCGTATAGACCGGCGGAGAAGCTCGCAAGCAATCGGGGGGACGTGGAGGCATAAAGTCAAGGGAGAAGCCCATAGAGATTCATAAAGTTGCTCCTGCTGCTAGCTCATTGACAACTAATAATCACGCTCTCAGTCTCTGCGAGATTCGGAAGGGAATGATTCAGATTTCCCTCGGCACAGCTACCAGAAGACTCAAGTCACATCTACGTCGTCAAGCTCAGTTTGAGCCTGCGCAGTTCGCCTGGCGATCAGGAAGTGAGTGCTTCAAATGGGCTTCACTTTTCTCCGTTGAAATCTATGGGGTCGCTGTGTCCATCTTATATACTGTCTATGGGTTTATCAGGCGGCTGTCACTATAAGACCTGCCGCACATGACATGAATCTCACACGCATCCAATTTTCTCTCAACTCTTTATGTTAATTTAAGACTTCATTCAACTCATTTAAGACTGTGCTTGTGAAGGATACTTGACAAAACAGGCATTTTGATATCATTTTGTGTTTTTGTCCATTCAAGCGCTGTCTGAAGCAGCTTTATATCATTATCATTTATCATTATAAATATGGTGATTATCTCTAAATATTTCTTGATATTTTATATTTACCATCTGAATCTAACCATGTCATGTCAACAAATGGAAAAGTCAGCCAGATATTTATTATTTTGTTTATTATTGTGCCTTTATCACCAACAGCAGGGGCGCCTTTTACCCCAAATACCATCATTTTACATAAAATCATTAACGAGACCTTTGTCTCAAAATATATTCAACAATTTCAGCGATTCTCATTTGCTACTTAAATCTACATTTTAAAAAAAGTAGCGCAGAATCAACTTTACGCTGCTGCCCGCGATAGCGTTAAGGATCAGCCAAAAATCCATGTGCATCTTGAAAAGGAGATGTTTCAGAAAGTGCTGCAGCAACTTTGTGTGCCGTCTAGTGGTTTAGTGGAAAAACAAATTAAAGGAGCCTTTTACCCCATGGACCCTTTATCCCTGTTGTACCCTATCATTTTATATATATATATATATACATACATACACACACACAGTATCCCAGTCAAATGTTTATGTTATTATGAGAAGTTTAAATATGTTTTCTGGCCACCACAGTCTAATGAATGGGAAGCACTGCAATCTATTTGTGACGGTCAATGCTGATACTGTGGCGGGCCGCCACAAATAAATCAATATATGGGAAACGCTGATATACACACACACATACACATATACACACCTTTTGTTTTTGTAAAGATGTAGCCTATTCCTCCCTCTCTGTTTCTTCGTTTCTCGCCAGTCTAAACAACCTCCTCCTTTCCAGACCTCAATTCATCACATTCTTGATAATTCAGGGGCTGCTGGGAAGCTGCATTTACCCCGCTGCTATAAATCAGCTTTGGGGCATTAATTCACAATCAGCATATGTTAGTGCAGAGGAATTAAAGCGATGGGGAAAACACACAGAGGGCCTAAACACTGTTCCCAGAAAATTTAATCCATTAATATAGCAGTACGCCACCTACTAGGAAATCACTTAATTGACATATTAAAGGGATTTGTTTAAGGTATAAGCAAGGCTGTTTTAACCAAAAGCTGTTTTTCATACAGCATAGTTAAGAGTAACAACAAATTAAATGCTTTCAGCTCACAGGCCTCATATTTACTGTAGTAACTTGTGTAATACTTGTGTAATCTCTGTCTCCAGTGCGTTCATACAGTGTTAAGTTTATTCTTTAGTGTCTGAAATACACTATAAAAAAAAAGTCTGAATATGTTCAACAAGAAAATACTATTTCAGTCTTTCTACAGTATTTGATGTTTAATTCAGTGTTTAATACTTGCCATTTCTTTGTAACTATTTGTGAAATTTACTAGCGATTTCTGATTGAAACTTGTTTCCACACCACATTTTTTTAGTGTACTGTTTAAAGAAGGAAAATAAATATATGGTATAATTGCCTTAATTGACATACATTTCCCATTAGCTTAGTTTATTTAATATCACTCACCCTGGAGTTTCACCCTTCAAGGCAGGACACTCGCTAGAGAGGGTCGAGGGGCTTGGCGAGGCTGTGTCTGTCTGCTAGCAGATATTAATGTGTGCAATTTGGATGTGTGCATCACGGGAGAGCTGCAGGCAGAGAAAAGTTGCTTTTATGGCCCAGGCTTTGCTCAGCACAAGCAAATACCCCCAGGATTTCTGGGCATGGCACATAATTGCAGCATTAAGAGCCGGTGAGGTCCGGTGGCTCATTAGGCCTACTGTAGAGACAGCCGTAGGGGCCTTCGGGAGGCAGGACGGCGCGTAGCATCAGAATGGCAGCCGGAACAGGTGGATGGTGCAACGCAAAGAGGCCGCTTTCATTCTGCTGAACCCTGCCGGAGGAGTGGGTAGCTCATCTCTGCAGTTTCTCATTAGTTATCTACGAAGGCAATGCTAACTCAGCCCAATGCCATCCGCCAACTCACCGCTGCCACAGATCCTTTGCTGAATGATCGACCGCATTCATATATGCACAGTGGGGCGAGAGCTGCTGAAAAAAACATTCACCCTGAGGATTGTGGGATATCGTGCTGTGAAACATGCCACAGCCATTTTGTGGAAACTTTGGAGCACTGGAATTTGTATTAGTGGGTGCCTGGGTGGGTGGGATTATGTAGTTGTTAATTTTTTTTATATATTCAAACATATATTTAATACACACACACACACATTATTATTACGGTAAAACCTTTGAACAGTGGGGTATAATGTTACAAAAGCTTTCTATGTGAGATAAAAGCTGTTCTTTTGAACTTTCTATTCATCAAAGAATCCTGCATTTGTTTTACACCGCAGTTTTCAACATTAAGAATAAATCTTTCTTGAGCAACAAATCAGCATATTACAATCATTTCTGAAGGATCATGTGACGCTGAAGACTGGAGTAATGATGCTGAAAATTCAGCTCTGCCAACACATAAATAAATGACATTTTAAAATATATTCAAACAGAAAACAATTATTTTCAATTGTAATACTTCACGATATACTGTCTTTGCTGTATTTTTGATGAAATGAATGAGTATAGAGCTGGTACTAAAGTAAGCAGGAGGGTGGACCTCCAGGAACCGGATTAAGCACCCCTGCCGCCCCTGCTACTGATCACAGTGCTGTTTGTGAGCTTGCGAACATCACATAAACATATTTTACCAGGCCTGGTCATGTGGAAGTAAATAAAGTAAACAGCTATATGGTGCACTCACCCTTTTAATGAGCCTGTGTAGTAACAGGCCTGTGTGTTTATAAAGACAAAAAGGCTTTTCTTGTCATTTTCTTCAAGACCTTTTGCTAGACAGTGTTATGTATCGGTTTTGTGTTTTTAGCTTGTTAATATCAATCTCAGCTCCAAAAAGAAAACTAGAAAGAGATGTTTATTCATTGAGCTCACTTTGGTATACCTTCATTTCTTTTTCTTCAGTCTGGTGCTCTCTGTCATTCTCATCTATCCTCATATGTGGTAGCTTGCTGAGGATCCCACTGGTGTTTTTCTCTTCATTTGGCCCACAGATCAAAACGCCCCACCAATCAGTGGACAACTGTAGGTGTGGATGCTGGAATTCATTATGGAGATTTTAAAAAGTATTATCTCCGCTCATTATAAAACTGACCTGTTGTTTCTTCTGAATTGTATTACGCTGAAACTTACAATGGCACACTCTTTCTGAAAAGAAAATAATATTTTGATATGGTTAATTTAGACCTGAACTTCAAGCTTTCAAACTTTTTTCTTTTCTTAAAGGCCATTATGCAGGTTTGTGCTCTATAAAAGTAATTGGAATAATTAGGATCATATGTATCACAAGTGTTTTTTTTTTTCTTCCTTTTTTTCTATTTCTTCCTCATTAGTGAATTTATATATATCCTCAGAATAGATTTACTGTAAACTTCATTCAAAGGCATTAGCAATTACAGTTTGACAGTCTTTTTTATAATCACTGCATATATTTTTTAGATTCTTCAAAACCCTCCTTCTGAAAAGAGCAGGTTTCTTTGATTGGTCAGTCGACCACAGTCTGTTGTGATTGGTCTACCGCTTAGACCGTGTGTCGGAAATGTAACGTGCCTTACCATAACCCACGAGTTTTAGCTCCGGAGGCTTCCAGACAAAAAACTCATGACAAAATGAACTGTGGAAAATTATAAGTGATCTAAGAGCTTTGCACAGATTTTTACAGCGAATGCCATTGACAACACGTTAAGTCTATCCCTCACAGCCTCGGTTTCATACCCGTGTTACGTCCCCTGATGGCATAGAGGTATGAGGAAGATGTACATAATAAAATTTAAACACTTTCCTATAGTTTTGATCTCTAGGGAGTACTGTGGGCGAATTACTCAATGAAAACAAATTACTGCAAGCAGGTGGTTCGCTTTATTTTCAATACAAACATTATAATTTAAATAAATAAAAACAAACAAATAAACTTATTTACAGCTATATACAACTTAAGTAAAAGAATTGAAAAATTATCATTGAAATAAGCCACAGAGAGAAAGAAAATAAGCGGTGCTAATCAAACAAAATAACAAAACACACACACACACACACACGCAAACACAATCCAATAAGAAAGCAAGCAAGCGAACCACCACAAAGTCAGTACTTTTCAATAACAACAGTAACAAAAACGCTAGCACGTAACAACCTTACGTTGGCGGCGATCTCCGGCAGAGTCAGGTCAACTTTATGGTAATGAGCTATGACGTGGTTCGGCGGCAACCAATCGGAATGTAGAAGTGCTCCGTTTGAGAGGATTCCAGGGAACACAGTCCTTTAAACTTTGGTTCCGACCACATTAGTTCCCAAGCAAAATATCAATCAATCAATCAATCAAAATTAATTTATATTTATAATAATAATTTATAAAATCCAAAGTGGACACAAAGTGCTGTACAGTAAAACAATAAATGAATACATAAAAGCCCTAAGTACAAAGCTCACACAACCTATAAAATACAAATAAAAACAATAACAAACCATACAATGAACCAATACCATCAATATCACCAAACATGAATTGTCAATTTCAGTTATCAAAGTTATCAAAAATAGAGGAGAGGATGATCATTTGAATTTGATAAGAAGGCGCGCAACACTATTTATAGGCAAGGTTTTCGCGCTAGAACACTTGTTTTTCAGCGGGAATGCAAATTAGAATAGCATTTAACCTTGAACACAATAGCCACACCACACAAATGCTTTTAATTGGTTTATTTCGTTAGCAAACATGTCACTATAATTGTTAAGTTCTTTTCATCGATGCAAAAATAACGATTGACATGCTTGTTTGCTTTGCGGCCCCTTTAAATTAACTAAAAAAAAGACCAATCATTCAATCTATGTCAGAGCATCAAAGCGTCCACGCATCTTTCCACGGCGGCGTTGGCAGGGCGGTGGTGTGAACGGACGGTTAGGAAGGCTAAAAAAAAGGCAGTTTTGATTCAGGGTGGGAAAAAAAATAAACATTTAGGGGTTTATTTTCCAGCAAAAATACCTTATAAATATTGTGATATAAACAGCTACCATGATACCTATTGTAATTTATCGTAAGGTGCGAGATTTAAGCATGTGATAACATCCAGCAGAGAGAGAGATGCCTTTATCGTAGGAGTGATTGTTGAACTTGTCGGGGGACTCTTCAAGATGGAGTGCTACACTTAAATGCAGTTAAAACCCCTGTTATTACAGGCGCTGCATCAGAGCCCTGTCAGGCTTAAATCAGGGTCCTGCCCCGTGATGGGGAGGCAGTGGAGAGAGGGATGGGGGAGCAGGGGCACTGAACCTGTGCATCTCTCACTGTGGAGATGGCTATTGATTTGCCGGGTTTTCCTCCTTTTTCGGTGTCATTTGTGGTTAGTCTCTCACATGGGCAGGTAACTGCAACACAATGGAGAAGATGAGCAGATTTTGCACTGGAATAGTGCTGCTTCTGTCTGCCACGTGACACCTCCTTTTAGCCAAGTCACTCAAGCTTTTGTTTTATCCAGAGATGATGAAGTTGGTTGACTAGCTGCTTATTAATCAAGGAATAGGAAATCTGACAGATATTCAACTGAAGTACTAGCCTACAGACTAAACTATACACTCCCCCCAAAATTATCATTCCTTCTAGAAAGATATTATACGCAATAATGGGAACATTGCTTACATCAGGTGATCTGAGGTCTGACAGTAATTGTCTTGAAATGTATTGTTGTAAAGTGTTGCTGTGGTTTTGCTTTTAAGAATTGTAAATTGATTTTAGAGACAGTCTTTGTGGTCTTTTTAAATGTTCTTTTGAAATTCAACTGGTTTATTGTGACATCTTTGAAGAGAATGTTAATGCACTGTCAGTCAGCATACATCTTTCCATAATGCTTTTGAAATTATGATGATGGTAATGATGATATTATTAATATAATAAATTACAAATTCTTATTATATGAACTATAGTAGTTATAGTTATTTTAAAAGTAACTTTCTTTTCTTCACATACTTCACATTTTAAGACACAGCTTTAATGGAGTGCACTTTTCATATTTAAACCGTTTTCTTTTCCATTAAAGTCAGATATCAGCAAAGACAGCCTTGTCCTTTATTGTAATACCTCTGCGGTGTGACTTTTTAAAGGAACTTGAGACACTGGAGTATCAGATCCCACCAGTAATGAAAAGCATATTTGAGAGTGCATTTCATTTGCTTATCCAAAAGATCAAATCTCCAATAACTGGAGAAGACATTTCTAAAGTCTTGTCCTGGAGTGCTAATATGACATTGCGAAGCTGCAGTGTGGTTTATTGGGGATACGAATATGAATACATGTCCTTGGTGACTTCAGATAAAGGATTCTTTGCTCTGCCTCGCTGTCATTGGTCTTCTATCCGAGTTGATTTAGGCAGCACCAAATGTTCTCATAGAAACACCCCATTCTTTGGTCAGGAGCCTGCAGAAGGGTCGACAGGTCATTTTTTAATTGTGTTCGGAGTTCTTTTGTCACTAGTGTTAATGTAGTTGTTGATTCCTCCCTAGTCATTTAAATAGGATGCTATTGTTTTTGCCATGTCAGCACGAGCTAAGCACCATCAGTCTGGCTAGAAGCATCTGCAAAGTATTGGTAAGGATCTGTTCTAGACCGAAGATTCATTTGATTCAGTTCAAATTGACTTGAACTTGAAGAACTCATTTTCTAAGATTGATGTGAATGATTATACAAGAAAATGGACTGCTTACAAACAGTGCTTACAATGCATCACAACAGCACTTGATTTTCTGTATTTACATAAATTTTAATATTTATGAGGAATATGAATGCATGTCTTAGTGTGTATAGACAGAGACATTATGTAATAGACCACTTGTGAAAAGTGTGATAAATACACTCTAAAAATTGCTGGGTTAAAAACAACCCAATTGGCAACCCAGCGCTGGGTAAATATTGGACAGAACACATGCTGGGTTAAATTAACCCAGTGACATTTTAACCCAGCAGGCTGGGTTGTTGAGAAAACCCAGAATGTAGTCATTTTTTTAACATTAATGGATTTGCTATTCTGGGTTATTTTTGCTGGGTTATTCTTATATTTTCCCCTGTGCTTCAAAACGTTGAATTAAGAAATAATGAAGAACATGTTTAGACTGTTAAAATAATCCCTTTTAATGCTTGTCATTTAGTGCTGACATCATAGTTAAATCTTGTCAGTTAAAAAAAAAACATTACATGTTTAAATACAGTGATATTGACAATTATATTTTAAAGTCAGCAAATGCAAAATCATTTAAAAATACATCAAGTATTAAATAGTCAAATACAATTAAAGAAAGAAAGATTAGTTCTGACCAATGACATTTATACCTTTAACTATTACATGTTTAACGGTTTAAATACGCAGTGAAATTGACAGACAATTCAATTTTAAAGTCAGCGAATGCAAAATCATTTAAAAAATATGCTTATAAAATAAATTGACATAAGTATAGTTAAATAAAGTTAAACACAGTTAAGAAAGAAACAAAATTAGTTCTGAACAAAGAAATTTATACCATTTAATTTTAAAGTGAAATTCACAGATGTGCAAAATTGTATTTTACAGTATGTACACAGTGAACTTGACATTTACAAAACTAAAGAAGGGGGAGGTTAAAAGTTACTCTTCAGCAAACAAGGACGTGCGAAGAAACCGAACGAAGATTGTCAACTGTCCACTGATGATGACAAAGGACTGCGATATCTGCTGGGCGTTTCCAATGGCCATTTTTGTGGACTCTGCCTGGTTTCCACCATGTTCGTTCCAACTTATTAAAAGAAAGTAAATACAATACAGATTGTTTCAATGGCAACAGTGTCATTATTCAGTTTAGTGTTGATTCAATTCAGTTCAATAACTGTGTTATGTTCAACATGAAATGCAGTTCATCCTGATTTCAACAATCAATATTTGTATTTGGTGAAAAGCCATATAATAATGGTATGCTTTACATTATTCCTTGAATATCTTGTTTGATCTTGTTTTTTGTCTAGGACCAAAATTGCTGAATGGGAATTGTTTTGAGGTTATAAAGTTAAGTCAGATAAATGTACATCAAGTCAGTTTTCATCACAAAATAAACTCCTTCAGGGTAATACGAGATCTTTCCACTTTGTGGCGATTACCCTGTTGAAGTTTATTCTGCAATATCAACTGGCTGAATGTACAGTATCCCTTGATTAATGCACAGGCAGTTCCAGTCAGGTTACAATGCAATTTAAATAACTGTTATGCTGTTTTATACTTACTAGTTGAAGATCAATGAAAGCCTTTCTAGCTTTGTCAATAGATGGCAGGTGACCGTGGCAGGAAAAAGGAGGACCAAAAAAAGAACAACACCTCCTCCATTCTCTGCAGAAAAGAGACATAACATCTCAGAAACAGGACCAGCTACAACAAATATATACTTAAGTTAGAGCAATAAGCTACAGACATACAAATAAATATGATACTAAATACCCAAGGTTGACTTTTATGGAATGTTTTCCAAAGATTGGTTCAACTTTTCTTCCTTAATTGCAATCGTTAAAATCCTGTTACATAAAATAGACTATCTCCCTTTGGAGTGACTTTAAATTGTAACCTAACAGATTTGTTTTATGCTCAAACAGCAACACACTAACTAAAGTTGAAAAAAAATAAAAAAGCATGATAATAGGGCCCCTTTAAGTAATTCTCCACCCACAAATGTAATTATCTCATCATTTACTCGCCCTTATTCCACCCCAGATGTAGGCTAAATGTACAGTATATGACCTTTCAATACTTTCCAACTTATTTCCATAGTCCATACTAATACCAGCTGACAGTGCTCCCTTTGTTTTTAGCATTAGTTGGGAGATTTTTTTTTTTTTTCTTGTAAAAAATTGACATGTAGCTACTGCATCTGATATTTATCCAAATGAATCGACATTGAATCAAGATCGGAATCGAACCACAAGCTTATATAACTTAAATGGCTAAACTCAGAAGTTGGCAGCCTTGTGAGCTACCTATATTTCACCAAAGTTATAGTACGGATCAAATTTATATTCGTTAAGTTACGCGAGGTTGAGTTGATTATCACAGGCACTCAATGTAAAAGCTGCAAAATAATAAACATGAACTTACCTTTGAGTTTGTCGATAAGACTGGGTAACCGCCTCCTGAGGAGTTTTTCCCAAATGTATGATCCATATGATTTTCTGACAAGAAAAAAGACGACATTTTGAATCATATCACCAAAAACGCATTTATGTAAATAACTTTTTGTACCACACATGAATCAAATCACGGCAATGAGCACAAACGCACGCGCTTTGAACATATGCTGTCTGGCTTTGAACGTTTTCGCGGTGCTGAAGTCGACTCATTTCCTGGAATCATTTTGTTTCAAAATTGGTGAACCGGTTTATTTGAACCGGATGGTCGGTTCTTTTAGACCTGCGGACCGCGGTCCCGCGACATTTTACCCTTATATACTGTACATTTTACGTATTTGTTATGTCTTTTACATGTCGGTCGATATGGACAATTGCAGGCGTTTTGTTTTACATAAGAACAGTGAGTCATAGCCTATTACCTTTTTGTTTTGAGTGACTCGATCGACTCACTTTATTCAATTCGGTTGTCAGTGACAGAAACTCTTTCATCTGTTTTCACCATAGACAGTATATAAGAGGTTTTCACTGTGGTTTTCACAGATATTCACATATTTCAGGGTTCCGTGTGGTAGTCATGAACTGTAATCTGTCGTCTCGCATACCTTAAAATGACTATGCGAGTCAATGTGTGATTCTGAGGTAACAATTGTTTGTCGTCCATCACCAATTTTATACGTTTAAGAATAGTTGCCGCGACAATAAATATATAATTATTCGGTAACGCTTTAGATTACAGCCCGGAAAGTACTGCGTAATTAAAGCGATTTTACAGCGTAACCTTCGGTAATTATAGTGTACCTATAACGTACTTACAATATAAGTATAAGGGAACAATATTTTAAGTTTGGGGAATAAAGGGGTAACAACCAGAAGAATTAAACTAATATTTATACTGTAAGTATTATAGAACTAAGGGGTACTTATTCTACTATTATGATATAACAATCTTACATTTGGGAGCAATTTAGCGAGAACATACACTGCGTACCTTTTTGAAATAATGGTGAACCAGTACATACTGTATAGCCTTTTTAAAAATTACAGGGTACATATCTATGCACATTTATAAAGTAATATTTTTAACAAAAGTTCACTGAAAACGAAAACTATTGCAACTTTTGCTTAAATATTGGGGAAAGATACTCTTGTTTCATGTAGTGGTGCTTGTTACCCTCTTGTTCTATGTAGTTACAGGGTAAATGCGACATTGCGGGCCGTACATTAAAGTGGTGCTTGTTACCCTCTTGTTCCATGTAGTTACAGGGTAAGTACAATAAAAATGCATACACACAATCTTATATCACTGACTCGGAAACCTTTATTTATTACAAGCACCACTTGCCCTGTAACCACATCAAACAAGATATATTTTCCAGTATTTAAAAAAATTGCAATAGTCTTAGCTTTTCTTGCCTTGAAACATGTTAGCCCAAACTTAAACATCTGCACTTTTGCTATAATTTTTTTATTTATTTTGTATTGTATTTGCATAGATATGTACCCTATAATTTTTAAAAAGGCTATACAGTATGTACTGGTTCACCATTATTTCAAAAAGGTACACAGTGTCTGTTCTCGCTAAATTGCTCCCAAATGTAAGATTGTTGTATCATAATAGTAGAATAAGTACCCCTTAGTTCTATAATACTTACAGTATAAATTTGTGTTTAATTCTCCTGGTTGTTATCCCCTTATTCCCAAAACTTTACATATTGTTCCCTTATACTTACATGCAAGTACTTTATAGGTACACTATAATTACAGAAAGCTACACTGTAAATTCCTCTTAATTACAGAGTACTTTCCGGGCTGTAATCTAAAGCGTTACCAATTATTCTAATTTAAAATAATTATTAATAAAAAACAAACATTATATAAACTTACCTTAAAACAGTTGCACCGACCCAGCTTTGCCCCTTTGTCCTCTCAAAATGACGAGCATCTCCAAGGCGCGAAGCTCGTGAAACAATCCAGCTGGGCAGAAACAACCCAGCGTTGCGACCCAGCAGGATTAACCCAACAACTGGAAAATTAAAACTACCCAAAGGTGTTTAAAATGTGATAAAATAACCCAACAAAATTACCCAACATACACAACCCAGCATTATGGGTTAAAAAACAACCCAGCATTTTTTAGAGTGTAGTAAAAACTGGACCAGCTTGAAAAACTATTTTGAACATAATTTAAATAAATATAATAAACATAATTTTTGTATATCTTTGCTGTCAGATTTTATATTTTGTTTTCCGATTTTCAGACAACATTTCAGTCTTTCTGCACTTTTTGCACAATTACAAATTTTCCATGCCTTTCCAAATTTGGATTTAGGCTTCTGGCACTTCCCTAGTTATGTTACCTACATGGCTATAAGGTGGTTGCACTTTCACTACGGAATAAGACAGTGCTGTGTTTTATTAAAAAGTGATTACCGTATATCATATTATTCACTTATATTATATAAGTGACAATGTTTACTCTGCAGCCTCTCTATATCAAAATAGTTCAACACATTTGTATGCATTCCTTTGTTCTGTTTCCTCTCTTTTTGACCCAGTTCTTGAAATTGAACTGAAAACTGAGAACTTCCTAAACTGCTGATTTATCATGGAGGCTAAATAACCCCACAGATAGGTTTTATAGTTCTTAGTGTCGGACATGTTAACACCAGGCAGATATATCTTGGAAGGATATCACAAATTTCTCTGATAGTAAAGTTATAACCTGCGAGTGACCTTCTGGTATCATGGGTGATTCAGTATGCATCGCGAAATACCAATCATTGTCTTTTATGGTTTTGATGTAGAATGTTGTGAACCAACTGACTTTAACAAGCTTTTTGTTTATGCCCTGCTAAACCCGGAATAGGAATAGGAGTGTATAAGTTGTTGTTGTTTATCGGTTTTATATTTTAACTTTCCATTCTCTTACAGAATAAATATATTTTCAAATGTATGCAAAAAATTGGCCAAACATATATTGCTAATAAAGATTATACAGTTTTTATTTTTATTTTAAGATATATCATTCTATTGCACACTTACATACACACACCTTCTTTTATGCCCTATGTGGTTTGTTGATTGAAATCATTAATTCATTTATATGTTGGATGTCATACTGGATTGCCTACAATTTGATTTGCAAATATATGATATTGAGTCATACATCATTTTCCTCTGTCACAGGGTTTCTTCTGTTATCCATTCAGATCCAGGTTGGATCGGTGCTGTTTAGGTCTGAATTTTAAACCCTGTTTTATAATGTTTCAATCTGTATTTGCTTTGTGATGTTCAATATTAGTGAAGATCCATAATAATTTTGATGTAGCCTAACACTGGCAGATATCCCAGAACTGCTCGGACAAACTTCAGTTTTAAAGTTTTATGGAAATAGAATAAATTCACTTCATATGCCATTCATCTCACTAACAAAACATGTTCCGGTTGACTTGAATTCCCCCTGCTTCACCTAATACAATCACATTGTGCTTTTGTGTCTGTCACAGACTGTCTCTTGTGATTCATGCCGTGATTGAGACTAAATGTAGCAGTTGTTATGATGCAGCTTTTTGGCTCTTAGTAAAGTAAATAACATACTGTTACAACAAACAAAAGCATTACTCATCACTATTGCAAGACAGTCTTGCAGTTACTATTGCAGGATTACAAAAAACACCCCAAATTACTTTAATTCTTCTGTGGAACACAAAACAACTTATTTCAAAGAAGTGTTCAACATTGGACCTCATTGACTTTCAATGAATAGACTGATAAATTGTTTAAAATATATTCCTATTTGTCTTCCATAAAAGCAAGTCTGTCATACAGGTTTGGAACGACATGAGTGTGAGTAAATGGTGGCAGAAATTTCATGTTTAAGTGATTTATCCCGTTAAAAATGGTAAAATACATAATTCTCTTCATATCCTAAATGTCAGTGGATGGAGAGGAACCGAGAAGGTGGACATTACATGATGCAGTTAAATGTGTCAATTAAAATAGCAATATTTAATGTATTAGGGGGTTATGTGATGTAGAGGTTAAAGACTTGGGCTGGCAGCCAAAACTTTTAGGTTTGAACTCAGTAAGGGGTGATTCATAAGCTACCGGCATTGTGCCTTTAAGTAAAACACTTAACCCCAGGTTACTCTAGGTGAACGCTCTCTGTAATACGTTTATTGTAAGTCGCTTTGGATAAAAGCATGCTAAAAGGCTGCTTTAATATTTACTGTATTAAATTACTCAATATTGATATACACATTCCAAAAATAACAGTTTTTGGTATAAAGCAGATAAAGACAAAACAAATAAAATTAGAAAAATGTATTCATTAATGTTTTACTTAGTAATCCAAAACATTTTAAATAAAGTAAAATATTTTATAAGTTCACCTTTCTCTTAAATGTTACTAAAAAGAACACATTTTAAAGTTTTGTTTTTTTTCTGGCACTTGAAAATCGAAATGATTTTTTGAGTAGACAATACAAAGGAGGCACTTACCGAAATCTGGCTCTCATGCGCTGTTGTTATTCCACAGAGCGTGTTCAACCCCAACAGAGCTCCAAAATGCACCATTTGCAGGGCAACTGGGCCGAGTAGCTGAGTAGTGAGTGCCTAGTGTGTCTTTTGAATCAATTATTTTACAAATTCTTGAAATAAACAACTGAGGCTGCATCTCGAAATAGCAAAGAGCTACTCATAATGTGGAACGATGTTTGTTTTGGCAGCGTGACACAATGAAACGGCGGCTCACGGCAATCCTGTTAAAGATTCCCTGCTTGCATTGTTTACATTCGATTCCTCTGAATAAAAAATAAATGAGATTTAATGATGAAATGTCATGTGTTGATTTCTGACAGACGATTAATTTAATTCTAGCTGCGTATGTTTACTTTCATCCGCTTCCAGTCGTTTACAACTTGGAGACTTCAAGAAAAACATCAACCAGAAACTTTATCATCCGTTATGAATGGTTATGAATTCTACTTGTATTTACCCTGCGGTTCAGTCTTCTCATTGACATCTAGAAGAGCAATCCTCCTCCCTGACTTGCTTTTTGATTGGCAGCGGATGTCAGCCGTGAGTGCAGCATAAAAATGCTGTAACAATTCAGTCTGGCCGTTGCTTTTGAGACGAGAGCTTTGATGGACACTTAGAGGTATTTGGAGAGAATATGTGATGAAGCTACGGTTATGAGTGACAGGTTTGACTTGTTTGCTGTGCTCGTGGTCCAGCAGCCTTTATCTAGCTTTAATTGAAAACAGCTTCTCAATTGCTAGACCTTAATTTGATGCCTTTTACAAAGGGATGCATCCTGGGGACTGAGACAGGACTAATTAATTTTTGGATTGAATTACTCCATATTGTATAGAATCAGTCACTTGGCTTTAGTTGTTAGATATTTTTGCGTTGGCTGGTCAAAATCAAGCTCTGTTTCGCCTGTTTGACTCCCCACAGCGAGCACTTGTCTTACAAAAACAACCTACATGCTATTTCTGTGGTATCCCATTACTGATTCAACCCTCCTCTGAAATGACTCAGTCCCCCCCACCCCACACACACACACACAAACAAAATAATTCACAGGGGGAAAGGCTTCATACAGATGCTGGAATGAAATCTAACTGGAAACTGCGTTGACTTTATTGAATATTATTTGTCCATACATTTGTCAGTTATTATAGCAATACTTTGCTCTCCAGCATTCAAAAGACTTCTTCACTTCAGGATGGCATGGTCATTGTGAGGTTATGAGTGCTGTTTTTCCACACAAAAAATCACTTATATAGGATCTAGTAAGCATAATATCACATTATTAATATCTAGCATCTAGTGTAATGAGAATGTGTAATCCAGTTCAACGGTTTCATTTGAATTTTTGTGGATATTTAACGCCCAAAAATGAACAGTATTCCAAACCTGTCTGACCTGCTTTCTTTTGTAGAAGAAAAATATACTTATTATCATTATTTTTTTTTCTTCAATACAATGAAAAGTCAATGGGCCCAATGTTTTAGTTTGGACCTTATTGACTTTAATTTTTGGACTTTTTTTCCCCATAGAAGAAAGAAACAGGATCAGGATCAACTATCCCTTTAAGTGAATCAGTTATTGATTTTGATTGATCAGCTCACAAAATATTTAAAACAAATTACACAAATAATCATTTAAAAAAGGAAATCCAGTGAGAATCCAGTGGACCAAAACATTAGATGTGACCTAAGACATAAAGACAGCCACAGTTTTCATTTGTGTTAAAAAATAAATAAAATCGTCCATGTCACCATAGCCATTCCACCTTTAGAAAAAAAAATCCACTGCCTTGCTTGTCTGGACAGAGATGGGTAGCGGTTTGAATTGAAGACACAGCGGGTCTGATTCGCATGTTTCCCTTTGAGAGCGATGACAGTTTCGTAAACGAGTTAGAAACGGAAACACATTATATTGTCATCCTTCTGTTCATAGCCAAAGACTACATTGTATGCTGTGTGGCGTTTGCAGGGTCTCTACTGTATTTTTAATTGCCTGTCAGTTCCTAAATGGAGCCTTTTGGCAGATACATTTCCAGCCTCAGTTCATATTAGAACGCTTCCTGTATTTCCAGGATGGGTTTCTAATTGGTGTGATTTCTTATCGATTAAAAAGTGGTAACTTTTGTGAATGAGGTGAAGAAACAAAGAAAAACTTAGGGATTTGTTCAACTGGATAGGGGGTTTTGTAATGGAGAAAATTAAAGTTTTTGCACTGAAATACCACATGCAAAAGTGTTAATAGGAACACAAAAGAAGATCTTTTGAAGAATGTTTCAACTGTTTTTGTCCATACAATGAAAGTCACTGGGGTCCAACATTCCAACATATTTCAAAATATCTTCTTTTGTGTTCCACAGAAGAAAGCAAGTCAAGGGGCCCTAATTTAATGATCTAAGCGCATGGTCAGCGCATTACTTGGGGCGTGTCCGAATCCACTTTTGCTAGTTTAATGACGGGAAAAATGGTCGGCGTGCCTGGCGCATGGTCTAAAAGTGTTATCACTATTCTCTTAATGAGTAATGGGTGTGGTGTTGGCGTAATGTGCAATAAACCAATCTGAGTCTTATCTCCCATTCCCTTTAAAAGCCAGTTGCGCTCGTGCTATGGCGGATTCGCTATTTACAAAAAAAATACTGTGGCATTGACTTGAGATCAGGTTTTTGTTGGTCAATGGGGGAGTCTATTTCAGTTGCCTCCAAACAGCAACGCGCCATCAATGTGCCTGAACACACCTCGTTTTCAGACCAGCAGACCAGAATTTTTTTATTTTTAGGTGAATTATCAATTTAAATAAATACATCTACGAGATATTTTCTTTTTACACTTTATTTACACGTATTATTTTGCTGCTAATTATTTCAGAGAATGAAAAAAACATAGTAATTTTAACAGCATGAGATTCTAGACATTTATTAACTGTACAGCAGTAAAATAAAATGACAAGTGTCAGTACAAATGTTGTTTCTGTTCTGTATTCTGCTGCTGAAAGTGCTGTGCTCTGGCCATGCGAAACCATTGAAGTTGATTTGCTGTAATTGCATTTGAGCAAAATGATTTGGATGTGCATGCAATTTCTAATTTTCATTACATCCTGCTTCAATAAATGAATTAGGCATGTTGAAGTCTCTGTCTAGCTGCTTGATCCTTGATGTGTGCGTGTTTAAATGCTCAGCATAAGCAAGAGAAGATAAGTTGTAATGAGTAAGATTTGATTGAGAAAGCAGGAGTATTTCAGTCAAATAAATGTGTATCGTGACCAACTTTTTATCTTCTGCTTTTGCAACAGCATTTTCAAAGCAAATGCAACAGACATGGTTTGTAAGGATTTCACATTCATCATTTGTACTTAGAAATAATTTACATCTTCAAGAAGAAAAACAGCGTCTGCTGTGTCACATATAATCGCCAGTGTTAGATGTGTCGTTATAAGTAAAAGCAATATATGTGATTTATGTTTTTCTTCTAAAGTAAGCTAAGCATTTTACAGCTTACTGTATTTTCTCGTAACTTTATTGAATAGAAGTTAAAGGTGGTGTTAAAGGTGTATGAACTAAAGTGTCAAAATACCATATGTTTGCAGATATTTAGGAAACTTGCTAGTTCACAAACATGTTTCTGCGTTCCGTTTCGGTCTTGGTCTGTGTGGTCTCGCCCACTGCCAATTTATCCAATATTATTGCGACTTGTATGGAAGAAAAATAATGACAAATGTATTCGAAACAAAAAAGCATGTTGAATTTCACTAATTGAAAAAAAAATAAAAAAAATCCATTGCATTAACAGTAGGTGTCTTGCATTTTAATGCATTGCATTCAATAATCCATATTCACCTTCCAAACGTCCACATCCAGATCTGATGGAGCCTACTGAACAAACATTACATCTGATGAAAACATATATTGCTCTCGGTTGCTTAGTTTCCTTAACTTTATATCATGGTTTCTGTGACGTTGTGCTGTAATACTGCCAGAAAATAAACTGGATCAGAGATTGCAGATTCTACCCGACCTTAAAAACCTCTGCATCCATCTATAAATATCTATGACCAGAGGCATATTAAAATAAGGAAATTTCAACTGATCAACATACATTGTCTGGCTCGTCGCCTTCCATGGTCAATTGCGCACGTTCCTGTTGCGTGTCCTCAATCTGGCAACCTGCGGAGGAATCAACTCTCTCCAATATTTTGAATTTGGACTTCAGTACCCATTTTAACTGCTAGCTGTCAATATTACATACAGTACTGCACCTTTAAACTAGTAATGAACCTATACTGCACTTTTGTAAATGGGATAAGCATCAGTCATGTTTTATTCAAGTGGCTAATCTGATTGTTATTTTTAATTATATTTGAATAATTCCGCTGGTATGAAACATATGTTGGTAGTGACATAATCATTAATGTAATTAGACATAGAGACACTGTAGTTGCATTGTTTATACATCTATTGTTGCAATAAGCAGCTGCATTTAACAAATATCACAGAATAGTAGTTTATTTATTTCCTGAAATTCAGCCAATTTGAAATGGCCACACAGCAAAATCCCCAGTGTTAAATGAACACTGCTCAGTGTTTATATGAGTCCACACTCAGAGGCTGCATTTACACTGCAGGTCTAGTTGCCCAATTCAGATTTGCAGACTGTGTCCGATTTTTTTTTGACGACCCGCTTACATCATCTTTTAAAAGTGACCCGTATCCGATATTTGCATTTACACTATACACTGCCGAAACCACCCAATGTAGACGTTCTGACCCGGAAAATTAAGTAAAACAGCGCGATATGTCAAATAATAAAAATAACATTCTGATTCATTTCGGGTGGGTCGCGGGTGGATTTGATAAATCATTATTAATGAAAATATTAACTACATTCTCTAAAATATGAGCATGTTCCATTCCAGTTTAAGTTTCATGGGAGTAAAGCCTGTTTATGCCATTAATTAAATTAAATTCTGTCAAATACATTTTCTTTTAAAGAAATGTTCATTTAAAAGCAGCGCTCACTCCTATTATACCAGAGATGCGCGCATCAACCGTCGCTGAAGGTGATGATAATCAATTTATCCTCACGCATTACAACGCATAAGAATTATAGTAATTTGACCAAAGGGTGGGGATAATTAAATCCGGGATTCGGGTGACGTTGGAGCTCATCCGTACATCTCTAAGTATCCGGTGTTTTACTTTCCGCAGTATTTTCAAAGGTCAGCAAAACATTGCTCTCAAGGCGGAAAAAAACTCCACTGTGTTGAGCCTTCGTCCTCCATCGCGCCATTGATAAGTCGATCACGGTTATCTGAGTTGACGTCCCCTTTTTAATGACGTACGACTCACATTTACTGGGGAATATCCGATTTGTGTGCTTACATGGCACACGCAAATGCACGTATCCGATTCATATCTGATTTATTTCCACATATGAGTGAGGCCTGAAACCGATCTGAGAAAATCCACACGGAATCCATGTGCTTTTTTCCTGCTTACACGTTCGCCGGTCATATCTGATCTGTGCCACATGAGAGGAAAAAAATCGGAATTGGGTCACTTGAACCATGCAGTGTAAATGGGGCCAGAGTGATATAAGTAACACTGAAGCAGTGTTAAAGCTAATGACATAATTAAGTGATTCATTGAGTAATGATTAAGCATTATTGAAGACACCTGATGTTAATAAACAGAATCACTGAAGGAGAAAATCACAAATTTTAAGTCACCATTATGATGATCGTATGATGGTTGTTTGCTTTAGTTGGGCTCTTTTTTCAAAAAAATTCTTTAGATTTTGTTTGGCTGCTGTTACCAAACTTATAACAGTTATAACAGCCAGAAAAACAAAGATAAAATGGTGATCTGATGGTGTTAGTTTTATTTTATTTTATCACTAAACTCATCTAGAGTCTAATTTCTTAAGTTGACTTTATTGATTATAGTAGCACTGTCCTGTACAGCATACAAAATGTATTAGAAATTACAATGTAATGATTATAAAAAGTTTAGCAAGCTTTAGCACAATGAGATAAACTAGATTTTTGTTATGGTAGAAACGATTGTACCATACAGTATGCGAATGTAACTCCTTTGATTGAAAAGTGTGTGCTAAATACTTCTGTTGTGTTTTGTGTGGCAGGTGGCTGTGTGAAGGGAGACCCCCAGGGCTGGACCCATGAGGAGTCAAAGAAGATGCTCGCAGCCTGGGCGTCTCTGCTCTTCTTAGCCATGTGGGTGAGAAACGCCACCAGTGGCCCGCTCTCGTTCAGAATAGGTAAGTATTGTCTTCCGCTTTTAAGCTGTAAAGCACATCACTATCTATGGCCTGTATCTCTCGTTAGTCCTCACGCTGAACGCTGTAATTTGTAATCACTGTTAATTAAAGTGATGGGGTTCTAAACCAGATTTGCTGCCTTAAGGCAGACTGTAACTCCCAGAATTAACACACTGGAAAAAGAGAATGATCATGAACGCTGCTTTTTATGTTGATGTCATAAACAAAGACTAGTAGAAAAAATTTACGGTTTGCCACACTGAGGAGGAAGCTGTCTGACTCATGGAGGTCACTCTCTCTCTATAAAGATTCCTATTCAGTTCACTTTTCAGGGAAACTGGCTTACATATATTGTCTGAAGCCACATTGAAATCTAGGATTCAAAAGTTTTAGGGTGTTTTTAAGGGATTTTTCAGATTTTATATGACATTAGATAAATTGAATGTGCAAATGAATGAGGTTGATCCAAATATCTTGTGGTTTAATGGAAGCCAGAGCATCTGACCATCTGTAACAAAGAGTCACATGATCATTTTCAAATCATGCTGGATCTCTTGTTATTCATCGGGTTGTTTTACACAAACTTGTGGAGTTCATTAAGCTTGGGTGCTATTGTCATTAGCTCAAAAGAGGAACAAATCAAATAGCGAGGCATTCTGAAATTCATGTTAATTTTTCAAGCCGAATTGTTATGCTAATAATAGAATTTGTAATGGACAAAAACTATTTTTGGGGGTGAACTATCCCTTTAGAAATTAAGAAGTTACATCAGCCTTAGCTTTATCACCCTCATATAAATACTCAATATCCAGTTCAGAGAGCAGTAGAAAATACAGTTTAGCAAAGGGCTTGCAGCATTTCAAGTAAATTATTTGAATACTCTTTGGCTGTTTAAAGCAGTTATGTCGATCACAAGAGATTTAAAAACTCTGCGTTGTATCGCATCTTAGACTTAGCATTAATGTACAATTACGTACTTTCAATTACATCCTCCCAGAAAGAGCTCTAATAATGTCAGTCATAATGCTGAAGTATAATTAAATGCTAACAAAAAATTAGTGAAGGTCTCAGATACTCAAGAGATGTTGTTTTTGTGAGTCGTGTTTATTAGCACCCACACAGCCTCTGTCTCGCTGGAGAAAAGCATTAAAGGACCTTCCCCTCATTAAGGAAATGAATGTTCAAAAGCTGTTTAAACTGACTTCATTATGGTTTGGAACTGCACCGGCTAGGCGAACCGAAAGAGAAAGAGCGAGACGGAGGGAGAGATAGCAAAAAAAAAAGAGCCCATTTAATGTAGGTCTGGGCTTTCAATGGTGATGAGAATGCCGTCTAATCTATCTGGTGCCATATTGAGCAGTGCAAAATGTAAATTTAGTTCCAGCTGATTTAGCAAAGGGAACGCGTGTGGTTTTTGAATGTGTTGTGTGTACAAGTGTGAAGCATGTTAATTTACTGTGGTAAGGCTTGGTTGTGAGATGTTTGCGCTCGGTAAAAAGAGCATTGATCTGCTTATTCGTGGCATATTACAAAAACAATCCCTCTGATTCCAGCGGCTCAGGGATCAGATGAGGCGGCGTGCTCTCATCTACACGAAACAAGCTCCTGCTTTCATAGATCAATTATTAAGCAGCCAATGCAATCGCCGCCTCTCCTGAGCTTGCCTCTGTCATCTCCTTTGTCATTCAAACACTGAACAAACCGCTCCCAACATACACGGGTATAGTTGGATAATTAACCGCCACTGCTCTCCTCCTTCTCCCATGTCTCCTCACCTCCTACACCTACTAAAGCACCTCCGGATCAAACCCTGTTTATTGCTGTCTCGTTTATTTGACGATTAATTAAAACGTGTGGTTCTGTTTTTTACCACTCTGATGCAAAGCGGCTCTGTCGATGCTTGTGCAAATAGCAAGGGGCGGCATTAACGTCTTTTCTTTCCCAGCACGTTGACGGGATGCTGACTTCTCTGCAGGAGATGATATTTAACACAGCTGCTCTTCCAGGTCCAGAATGTCACTGGATGGCTTGCACAATGAACGCGTCAGGCCAAAATAGCATTACATTGACAGGCATACTTGTCCCCAAATTGGGATGTGTACTGGTCTTCACAGCAGGCTTCATAGCCTGTTAACTGTCTGTGTGTTGGTAGTGGGACACTTGGAATTATTTTTTATTGCCTTTGTTCTACATATTTTAGCAATCATCATAAATTAGGGATAATTCGATAAATTAAAAAATCATTTTGTGAAAACTGTTTTGAAATAAATTAGACATTGCATTACCATGAAATGGTCATTTTAAACCTTTCAGCATGCAACATTTTTGTGATATCGTCCTAAAATTTGGAGGACAACTTGGTTAGACATAGGTCTTTGTTTTTTGATTTTAGCAATTAGAGTTTAAATGTAACTGTTTCTGTAACTTTTTTTCACTGTATTTTTCTGCTTTTACTTCTGCAATAGTCTGCTGAGTGTCTTATTAAAAAATAGACCAACCGTTGGTCTGTATTCAAAGCATTTAAAGCATTGGTTTTCCCTTTTGGTGATTGGCAGCTTTAATGCACTTAGCTCAGAAATTCTGCTAAATTTCTTTGGTGTTCTACAAAAGACGGATAGTCAAACAACATGATGGTGAGTAAATTAGTATTTTTTGGTGTCTATCCATAACCACTAGCTGAATCTCTTGTCCAAAACCAGAGATACTAGCTAAGTTTTACATCGAGGATGAAATGGAAATTTACCCAGTCTATTTTATAATTACATCTTGTGAACGTTTCATCCATGCTTGCGTAACATTCCTTTTTTATTTTTAACTCATAATTTATAATCAAAATGTCATAACTCAATCTTCCTGTGAAACTACATATTACTCTAGTGACGTATGCTGGACTTCTCCAATCATTTAGTCTGCTTTAATCCCGACCCTTCCTTACAATCGACCACTCGCTCACATTCAGATCCGCTTATATCCAATGATTTTTTTTTTTTTTTTTTCGATGATCCGTTTCATCCAGATGGACGTCACGATATGGCAGAAAACATTTGTCGCTTCTTCCAATACGGTGCGACTTTAACCAGGAAATTCCTGCAAAACTAAACTTACTGGAGCTATCAGACAAATAAACAATGTTTTGGTGTTGGCGGTGTTGCTCACTTTAATGTGAGTTCAATTCTGGCTCGTTATATTTCTTTCCCCATCAGAAACAAGAAATGCTTTGATTTCTGCGTGTTAGGAAATGCTTTTATATATCCGGATGTGTTTGTGAACGATTCTCTCTGTCTGGCTATAAAATGATAAGCTGTAAGTTACAGAGTTTGAATTGCTTCCATGACTTTTTTCTCATGTGTATTGAATAATTGACGGTGTGCGTGTTTCTCGGCCTCCGATATAATAAACTATGAGGATGTAAAGAAAAATCAATGCTGTCACCTTCCCTTCCCTCTCAATCTCTAAGTACAAGCGATCGTTCATAACACAACAAGAAAAAGGAAATTTATAGATTTTCCTTTGGATAGTACATTTTGCCCCGCTCATTTGGTACCCGATATCTCAGACCGCCATCGCTTTCACCTTCCGCTTCTAAAATTCCATTCAGACATGACCTAATGTGCAGTAGAGATAGCGGCCGGAGAGAGCTGATTGACTCTTGTCTAAGAAGTAGATGACCCTCTCAGCTTTAATATACCTTCAAATGGTGACCAGTAGCTGCTTTCAGTCTGTAAAAGCACATAATAAATTGTGAGAGTATGTATGCAGGTGCAATCTCCTGTGAGAGGTGGGATATAACTCAACTGGATCACAGCTGGTAAGCTAAGCTGCTAGGTCATTTTTTAGGTCTTTGTTTTGAAAGAGAGTGATTCATACTTTATAGCTATATCTGAATATAACATAAACCTATATAAGGATATCAGTAAGCACCTGACAACCCCCCATGCCAGCTATTTAACTCCCCAATTAGTCTAGAAATTAATTTCTCCCTAGAGGGTGTGAGTGTGAAGTGACCTTGTGTCTTTGTCTGTGGCACTCCACACATCAGTGTGCGTTGGTGGTTGACATGAAATGTTTATTTTACCTGTCCAGGGTGATATATGTGGAAGTAGTAAACATTTTATTAAAGAATGTTATTTATTACTAGTAAAAGTATAAGTGCCGATGGCAAATAAGCATGTCTGGAATTCTAAAAAGGAGAATTGCCAAGTCCTTAGAAATGTAATATTTGAATTTATGTTGGTCGCAGATATGAACATACCATTTTACACACACACACACACACACACACACACACACACACACACACACACACACACACACACACACACACACACACACACACACACTCACACTCACACTCACACTCACACTCACACTCACACTCACACACACACACACATTAATCATGCTAAAAATGTCAAGTGATGCAATGTCAAGTAGTTTTAAACATTTTGAGTCGTTGATTTTCTGTCAGGGGCACGACATTTCACTCAAAAAAATATTTTAGGTTTAAAATATGTGACAATTGGGGGTCAATGCTTTAAAATGACTTCTTGGATATTGGTTAAAGTTTGGTGTACAAACGTTATGCAAAAATATATTTTTAAACAAAATGACCTCACTATTTGTTTTTCAGAAATAATAAGCAAGTATTTTGGCATAATATAAAAAATATTAAAATAATACAATTAGTTTCATTGTTATTTGACACATTGTTCTTCTGCCTTTACATTCCACACAAATCTCAAAATAATTTTAATTTAATTTACAGATTTTCTAAAAGATCCATGTATGTATACACACAATGAGCCTTGTTTGTTCAGACATACTGTAGTGCACTGCAGTTCTAATGGTTGCAATGCTCTTTGAAATAAGCTGGATTGGATTGTCTCATCCAATTATTATTATTGCATTTTATTGTTTTGCAACACAAAATAGTTTGGGGTTAAACTGTTAAAGTAATGATTAAAATCTGATTTTGACAATCAATAATTATGAAAGAATTAATAAAAAGATTTAGAAATGGTCTTAAACAGTCAAATTAATGTTTTTTAATTATAGTTTGATTTCTTAAAACCTAATTATGTGGGGTGATTCTAATTTTACTGAGGATATGGATGATGTTGTTTTGTGCGGTGTTATTCATTTTTAATGTAAATTATATTAAAGTCTTAATGACTGCATTTAAATATGTTATGTAATATATTAAAAAGCTATGTGCCGTGAAACCTTAAAATGTTCATATGGTTATTCTCAGCTATTTAGACTAGAATTATATAAATATCTAGCTATAAAAGTTCAATTAAAACATGACTGCGGGGCTGTGAATCACTTGGCACAGGTAAAACTTGCTAAGATGTGTCTCACTTTCTTTGGCATGTAAACCCTGTCTCTGTAGTGTCTTTACTGGGGAAAGAAGCTTTGGGATATGAGGATACAGTGCTAACCTGACAACAGTTCAGTGCTTTAGCTTCAGGTCAGACTGCAGATCCGCTCTTTTATGATATGTTTTCATCTGCTGCAAGCTCAAGGAATACAATATAAAATGAGAAAATCTGCTGGATATGACAACTCCACTTCGACACATCAGTTTCTAATGTTTAACATTAAATTTTCCTCAAAACACTTGATACTGTGGTGGTCCCATGGTGCAATGATGGTATCAGGTTTAACATTTAATTTTCCTCAAAACACTTGATACTGTTGTGGTCCCATGGTGCAATGATGGTATCAGATGGTGATACCTATATATTTTGACACACTACATTACACTGCCATTCATAAGTTTGGTTCAGCAATGTAACACTTGTATTCAGCAAAAGCACATTACATTGATAATAAGTTACGGTAAAAGCATTTTTAATGTTTCAGAATATAAATAGAAAACAGTTATTTTAATTTGTAATAATTCTTCACAATATTACTGTTTTTTTCTCTCCTTATGCCTCATAGTCTGCGGAATATAAAGCCGTGACATTCTGCTTCTGTTTTGTTCTACAGTATCATTGGCAGCATGTTGTGCTTTGCCCCATGAGAGGTGTAGTTCTTTCGGTTCTGCTTCAACAGTCCTCCTCCATGTTGTTTTCAGCCTTCCTTGCTTCCTTTTCCCAGGTCTCCAACCTGAGCTACTTTTGGGATGCGTTCTGGTCCATCCGAAGTACATGCACATGCCACTTCATTCTATGGCGCTTGATCTCCTGGACTTCCATTCAGAATAATGGATTCAGCAGATCTTCCGTTGATCCGCATCACTTTTGGTAGTGCTTATGTTAAGGCCTATTTTCTTGGCAAAGTTGTCCAGTCTATTGGTTTTCTCTTGTAGGTCCACATACATGACAAAAGAGCTACTGTACGTCGTCTGCAAAATCAAAGTCTTCGAACTGTTGAAAGAGAGTCAACTGTATACCTTTAGGCTTGTCCATGTTGTCTCTCTCATGATCCAATCAATGCCTACCAAGGACAGAATTGGTGAGATAATTCATCCTTGTCGTACCCCTGACTTCCATAGAAAACACTGTACACTCTAACTGCAGATAGGATAGTTCAATCAGTGTAACCATCTTCTGAATGATTCTGTGCACAAGATCTTCCATAAGGTATCAAGGTGTAGGCTAAAAAAAAATCTGGTCTACACAACCTCTCCTCTTCATGAAACCAGCTTGCTCTTGTCTCAGCCTGATGTCGATGACTACAGTACTTCAAGTCTTGTCAGGTGGGTTCTGCTAAATACTCAAGATGGCATTGAAGGCAGTGATACCATGCCAGTTGTTCTTTGGAAGCTTGATGATGAGGCTTTTGGAACAGTCTTCGGGGATAATGTCTCTCATCCAGATGTTCTTGAATAGGCCAGTGAGCACTCTGGTAAATGTGGTAAGGTCTGCTTTTAAGCATCTTAGCATGGATGGTGTCAATTCTAGTTGCATTTCCATCTGAGTTCAGCCTTGATTAGGGGACGGATGTCAATATATGTTTTTTACTGCCTTCTAGATATAACTAAATTCAGCCTTGGTGAACATAAGAGACTTCTTTCCAAATCATCATTAAAATAATCTAACCAACCCCAAACTTTGAACAGTAGTGGACATTATGATATTGAATGATTATCATATTCATTTACTATAATATTTACATGGTACTGCAATGAATACGATGATATTACCATTTAGTGTGTGTTTAGTGTGAGCTTTTCTGGAACATTCACATTTCACATTACTATTTCGACCTTTACTTGCCTGGTGGCAACAGAAAATATGTCATGTAGTCTCAGCTTTTATTCACTAACAGGCTTGGCCCGTATATCGAATTAACACCCAAGCAGCGTGTAGTCCAATACTTCCGCTGTATAACTCATATTGCCAAAGATAAACAACAGTGGCTGCTTTAAGTTGGTGTTAAAATCATTCACTGAATTGACCCTGAATATAGACCTGTGTGACTGCAGGAGCAGTTGCTGTGTTCCTGGGGTCTAACTTTTCATCACATCACTGGACATACTAACGCTCTGTCTGATCAACAGATTTTTTATATTTATTTGAATCAATCCACAGTCTGCCATCCTTTATAAGCCAGCCGACGTATACTCATTGCAATAAAGAAAGGGGCGGCCGAGATAGAAAGGGAGTGAGAGAGAAGGAGAGAGACATCTTCTCCTGGCAGTGCAATGATGCAGCCATCCTACTTTGGTCGATGTTGTGCCCTGGGAAAAGGCAATCTCTCAGTGGGTGTCATTACCTGTCATTCAGGCTAACTGTGTCCGGTGGGTGCCCTCAGACAGGCCTGCCGTAATTGTATAAGAGAGAGAAAGAGAGAGAGAGAGAGAGAGAGCACAAGAATGCAAGTGTGCTAGAGAGAGGCAGCGAGATGGTTTGATGGGTATCGGTAGAAGGCAGGCCGACGTGGGCTATAAGAGCTGACAAACAACCTCTCAGATTCAAAGGCAGCTGGAACAAATGCTGCGTCTGGATCATGTTGGCAGTAACCGAAAGGCAGAATATTAGAGCTGGTTGATGGTCCTGAATGTGTTTCAATCATTAGCCGTATAGAATACATCCTAGAACAAAAGAATCACCTTGACGGATGTAGCAGAACAGAACAGATGCACAGAAACGGACCACTGGTTATTTGAAGGATGTTTTTTGTATTTGAACACAAGTAAGAGAAAGTAAAATCTCATTTATATGGTTTCAATATTTTTCAGTTGTCTTTTTATTCAGGTAAGATTACCATAACCTTGATTTATGATGTTTGGTTGGTATCAACGTTATATAGCTCATGTTCTGAAGTCCTATTCATCTTGTACTATATTATGTTAGTCACAGTTTCTTGCACCAAACACATTGTAATTTATTTTTAAACAGAATTTTCCAGCCTCTCTATGACCCTCAGAATTAAAATGCTGTACCTTTATAAGTGGAATGCGCATTCATCGGTTTCAGTCAAGTGACTTTTCTGCTTTTTTGCCGGATGTCTTTTTTTAAATTATAGATCTCAGGTTAGTACAGACTCCTCTAAACCACACTCACTGTTGCCATGTGGCGCTGGTTAGAATTTTCAAACAGAGCAATGTTTCTCCTTTGCTATAGACCTTATACGCCAGATAAACAAGCGCGCAGCCAACTTTAGAATATTGTCTTTGAACTTCAGTTTTGCGGTCGCTCTGTGTATTTCAATGGCATTGCTGTTGAAGAGGATGAGCTGGTGAAGTGGATTTACTTATTGTAAAGTTAACGAAAGTTATCATGAGGATTGTAAATTGTAATGTTTAAAGCCGATGTCTTAACAAATGTCAGTAGACCGGGAAGATTTTAAAACAAGCCGTTCATTCATAAATACACAAGATCGCTGTGAAAATACAAACCGGAAGACAAAAGACAATGAGCGCAGCGCTAAAAAGGGGCGGGGCTACATGAGGTCTATAGTAACTTTGTATTGAGTATCAAATTGTGTAGTTTCAAAACAGCAAAAAAAAAAAAAAAATCTGTTTTCGATGATTTGTTACAATGATAATCAGAAATGTGTTTTGCTTGTTAAAACTGTCTTCATCATTTAAATCACGCTAGATGTTGTTAATTTACTTCATTCTTCTGTGCTCTCTGACGTTGAACTTTGTATGACACAGGTTGCTTTTATATGAACTGCTTTATCAGCATCCCTGTAATGAGTAGATCTTGTGTTTCTATGCATTGGTTAGTAAGGGTAAGGGCAGGGGTGAAAGTCTTACCCTCCGGCTGGTCTTTTCGCTCTTCGCCGCTTCGATCTCATTGATCTCCAACATTTAGACACGAATCTCAACCTGTGGTAAATTTACCTCAATTATTCATGAGAACACCTCACAGCGAAGTCCAGCACGCAGCAGGCCTCATGAAGCTTTAATACGACAGCTTGTGAGCAGGTATTTAAACGAATGTGTGAAGAGAGATAATGTCACAAAGGTCGGGTTCCTCTCAACCACTTCATTAGTTTGATGTTGATTTAGTCAGTGAGGTCCCAGGACGTGTGGATGGGAACTTAGTGTGGTGTCTTAAGGCGACAGGTTTTTCTGTGTGCGCTTATACTGCTTACGATTCAACGGACAAATCTATTACAATGTAGGCAACACATCTCAGATTCTACATTCTTCTCTAATTGATCATTGGCCTTTTGATGGTTAACTATGACACTTTAGCATCTCTGTTGACAGCTGTGTTTGAAAAATAAAATGGCAAGCTACCTTAGGAGTTTTTTTCTGTAAATTTGTAAGTTTAATTGTATTGGATTCTTTTTTATTTTTAGTTTACACACACACACACACACACACACACACACACACACACCCACACACACACACACATTCTATCATGTAGCAGTAATCACATATTATATTGATATACATAGAGATTTATGAAGGATCATGTGATACTATTTTGCTATTTTTGCAGCCACTACTCCAGGATTCAATGGTTTTCTTGTCCATTTTATATGAATTAAAGTTCTTTTCATATTGACTATTAACCCTCATATTCATATGTTCATCCTAAGATGGCATCCTAGTAACACTAGGCTGGTCCAAGTTGAAAAGCTGTTGCCAAGAATTCAAAAGTTAAATTGATGGAGATTTGGCCTCTGGAATGTCAGTATTAACCTTCTCTCCAACTGAATCCACCCCTGCAGTCGCGTTGAGATGACACCTTGGAAATTGTGTGTCAGTCACCGCTGTGTCTCATCGTCTGGACTGTTTGTGCTGTGGGATTGGATTCATTTTGCGGAGGTTAGCTCTACGACACGTATGCGGCGGTACACAATAACGACTCTCTAACTAATAGAATAAATGATCTCGGCTTGTGAGATTTCGAGTTTCTGTCACAAAGGACCGAGGACAGACGGTCTGGAACAGTCACCACACCATCCAGGCTGAATTTGCCACATGTGGAGTGTAATGGCCTTCTGTTATCAGTCTTCCTACAAAGAAAATGTGCTATTGTAAAATCAAATCATGAGTCTCATTCACACCGCTTATAATTTGTAGTAATGGAAAAAATATTTTCTGCTGAGCCATTTTACCAGACACTCATCATTTCCACTCTTGGATACCAAATAGATATTGTTTTCTTAACTTTCAGTTGTGACTTCCCGTGTCAAAATAGATGACAAGAATTCATCTTGAAACACATTATCAGTTTTCTTTTTATACCTTAGAATATACATCTAACCTGACTTTCCTTATAAATTCTCATAACCAAGTGATTTCTCAAGATAATTGCTATTCTAGTTTGAGTTTCGACTCTTTTCTCACTGATAGTGGCATAATTGCAGCATGTGTTGTACTAGGCAGGTTGGTTCCTGAACACAACTCAGAAGAACTTTAACAAGATGTATAATTTACCAAAAAACTCGGCACATCTCATGGTTTCTTTTAACAAATGGCACCTTACAGTTAGTGATCTTACATACATGGCTGAAACAACATTTCCTACCAAGTACATCTTGCCACAACAACGGTTAGAGTGGCCTAGGGAGGTGCTTAGCACAAGTGCCTGGAAGCTTGCCACGAGAGGGTGTGTGCGGTCAACAAAGCACTAATGGCCCATCGTACTGTGGAACCTCTCCTGTGGGGCCTCAAGAAGTTTTCAAGAGTAAGACCTTTGACTGTACTCTCATTACTAAGAGAGGAGAGACCCCAAAACCTCACACTGTACAAAACTATAATAATTTTACTGATAAAATAATTTTACACCAAAAACCTGTTAACTGGATAAGAGTGAGTTGGTTTACATGCCCATTCTTAACCCGATTATGCTTAAGCCGACAACACACGTGATCATGTAAACGTGTTTACCCGTTTTCCTTTATCGGAGTAAGGTCATAAACAGCTTAAGCATAAACCGATCATCACAGCTAGATTTTTGCCCCTTTCGCCAATTTCGCCCAGCATGTAAATGCATTAACCTGCTTTCTGGCAGCTTATTGAAGTGCGCATGTGTGATATGTGAATGTGACAGGAACGCATTCTTACTGCGTATCCAGACAGAGTGAGTGTTTTGCAGGAAGGGAGGAGTAGATATATCACAAACTCAATCTTTCTTCATCTATGAAATCTCGTGCAGCAGTTGCAGAAGAAGATAGTACAGTCAAAATACTGCTTCTGTAACTGCATGAGAGGATATATAAGCCGTAAGTTTCCCGCTGACATGTTGCAATACTCTTCTTTGTTTTTTAATGCTTTATTTAACATAACAACCGACATAAGAATTGAAATAATCAGATACGCAAATTATTACTTTTTGACTTACTGCTGGGAAATAACCTGATTTATTAATAAAGTCTTGTAAACATGGTTTACTTGCTTTTTCGGTTATTGGTTTGCATGTTAACCTGCCCAACAGGTTATTTCTATAAGCTGATTTTTGTGAATTATCAGCGTACTGGTGTGCATGTAAACTTGTTCTGTGATTTCTTGAAAAACTGTAATGGATCTAATGAGACATTTCATGTAATTTTACAGTAAAATACTGTTAACAGTTTTTGGATGTAAAAGAACGTCATCTTATAATTGTTAGTTATAAAATGTAAATCGACATTTACACAATTGTCTGTGCTGTAAGCGGTAGACCAATCACAGCAGACTGGGCCATCTGACCAATCAGAGCAGAGCAGGCTCTTGAAATGGAGGGATTTAGAGGGATCGAAATCGATGCGTTTCAGACACTGTGAGAAAAGAGGTGATGCTGCATTGTATATAGCATTTATTTATTTTTATTTTTACTGTAAGTTGATGTAAAATGATCTGTAAAATGTAAAATGATGCTGCCATATTTTTATATGTAATGTCCTACCACTCACAGCTGCCTTTTTCACACACTCTTAAAAATAAAGGTTAAAAAAAGGTTTTTGCTGAAATGCCATTGAAGAATGATTTTGGGTTTCCCCAAAGAGCCATTTCACGAGTTCACATTTACATATAATTAGAGGGAGTAAAGCTTTATGCGTATTTGGCGTACTGTCCGGGGGGGAGGGCTCTGAGCTCGGAATTTGACCCAACCCAGAGTACTCCCCCCCGAGTATAGAAGTGGTTAGAACTAGAAGTGTGGCGAATGAGTGGTGGAGGAAGGGATGCTGATAAACTGTCAACGAACAGAGGTAAGACTGCTGTATATACTGTATATACCTCTTATCGTTGATTGACTGATTGCTCTCCACTCGTGTTAGTGTTAATTATCTGAACGTGCTCCTCCGGAACTTTAATAAAACATAATTTAGTGAACAGGTTTTTGTTGTTGTTGTTGTTGTGAAGAACAGTTTAATAATGTAAATAACCTTTTTTAGTATAAAAATACTTTGTGCAATGGAAAGGATCCATGGATGTTAAAGTTTCTTAATAGAACCACAAATGCAGATAAATAATGTTTATTTTAAAGAATGCAGGTGGGCTGCACCCATACACCGGTTCAGTGGCGCTCAAACAGACAGAACGCTTGTAAGTATGGCACGCTGCATGCGCTCAGCCTGTCCTACCGCACACCTTTGGATTCAGCCTTCCCACCATGTACCGAAGGCTTTTACAGGTCACTGACGCCTGCCTTCTGCTGCTGGTTAGTGCTCAGATATGCAAGAAGCAGTTGACCCTGAAGATTTAATAAGGTGCTTGTATTCCCTGTGGAAGCCAGGGGTGTTATATATTTAAGGTGAGAGTCTGCCGCAATCCAGAGCTGCTCCCTACAATCTAGACCATTGTACGATGAGCATCGGTCCGACAGTACCGTGTTGACCTTCAGTATGATAAAGCCGGCAAGAGCCTGTCAATGACCCCAATCACTCAGGCGTTATATTAACAGTGTGCACACAGCCTGTGCAAGTTATCACAGTGCAGTGGGCTGTGTGATTAACACAGCCACGGTAAACGTCGCCATTGTTTGTTATCTGGCCCATCCATTGAGCCACACTAGGTAATCAGTTTCCTCCAGCCATGTAAGTTAATTGGTCAGAACAAACGGAGAACTGTTGCTGTTATGAACAATATTTCAAATATTTCAGCTTGGCAGCATGAAGAACAACCGGCAAGTTGAAATGTGTAACGCAGTTAAATGTTATGGGAAAGAGGCGGGAGCCGTGAACGTTCAAAACAAACAATTCAATAATAAAATAAACAAATACAAAAGTAAAAGACAGCAGCACCTCACGGACGACTGCTGTCACATATAATAAAACAAACATTAGGGATGAGTCGCGATCTTCGAATAGTCGAACTGCGTGCGAAATTCGATCATAAAATAACTTTTTCGAATATCGTTATATTTTCGCTCAATTCCAATGTGTTCTATATAATTGACGCCGCGCCACAGATCGCACAGCAGGGTATTTTCCTGTCGGGGACACAAGGTGTCGCTAAAATGAATGAAACCCCCTACTGCGCGATCTAGGCTACCTGCGTTGTGTACATAGTGTAAACAAACATTAGAAGAGCGTCGTGACCTCGTGACCGTTAACTCTGCTACCAACCATGCAACAACCAAGAAGCTCTGTGTGGGATTCGTTTAAGGAAATTAACAATGATAAAGTTGATTGTAAATTACGCCATGCCTGGCAAAGTTAGCAATCTCCTACTTGAGTGTGCCTGCGCCTTCTGTGCCATCCGAGCGGGTGTTCTCCGCGACTGTAATAATGATAATAAATCATAAAGATTTTTTTTTAATCTAACGAGCATCTGGTTTGGCGATGCACAAACGGACTGTCGTGCTTATTGTTTTTTAAAACGACGAGAACATGTTACTTGGTCAATTTATAAACAGTTTGTTTGATGACAAATCACTAAAGATGAAATCGGCCTCCCTTTCTGTCATTATGAGTGTGCGTTTTTTCTTCTTCTTTTGCTCCTCGATTGTCGAATGGCATTTTTGGTAGAAATTCACATCCCTAACAAACATGTCCAGGCCTGTCCTCTCTCGATCTCCACTGTTGTTGCTCCTTCTTTATGGTCCCGCTCCTCCGTGAGAGATACGAGACCGGTGCGTCGCGCAGGTGTCGCTTATTATCAATCACGCCACAGGCCACGGCCCTCGGTCTCGTCCTGCTCGCCACAAAATACATGGCAACAGAACAATTTTTCCCTCGTGTAGCTTCTGTTTGTACATAACATAGACAAGTACACAGCGGTTTAAGATAAATAAAACCGCCTTTTGCAACCATAGGATATGTGGTAATTCACCTCCTAAATGATCTTTCAATTTATTTAAAAGTCACTTTTTCGTTATTTTGCTTTCACACTATTTGTGTCTTCAGTAAAGGAGCAGTGATAAACATTTAATATTTCGTTTTTTAGTTATATAGGCTATATATATATATATATATATATATATATATATATATATATATATATATATATATATATATATATATATATATATATATATATATATATGCTTCTGTTCTAAAGTTTGGGGCCTGTAAGATTATTTGTGTCTTATGCTTATGCTTAAGGCTTCAGTGTCACATCATCCTTCAGAAATTATTATAATATGCTGATTTGCTGCCTAAGAAACATTTCTTATTATTTTCAATGTTGAAAACAGTTGTGCTGCTTATTTTTGTGGAAACCATGATAATGACGGAACTGGCGACCATAGTTGGCTAACGATGCTTTCGGGAAACGCACCCCAATTCAACTGTTGCATACTATGTTGTCACATGTTACATTTCATATTTCAATATTTCATATGGTTAGGTTTCATATTTTATTTCATATTTCAGTTTTTCAGCATATCTATCTGAAGCTCATGTTGGATTTAAAAATCCTGTCTCCACACATGGTCGGAACTCCATGCAGCCCTTGTGCGACTCTTCTTTGGAAATGAATGATTTCCTGTCTAGTGTTTGTTGGAAGCAGTGAAATGGCAGCTTAAAAGACTTGCATTCTTGAGATGCACTTTAAAAAAAAAAAGTTTTTACCGTGACATAGATCACTCAATGACTAATGCGGTGAAAAAACCCCACACAAACAGAATGCAATATTGCATCTTTTGTCAATGTCCATTATTAGTGGATTTTTTTCTAAAATGTTTTTTCAGAGTAGAACAAAGCAAAATACATCAGTGGGTTTTACTGTTAGTTACCAAGCCTTATTATTAAGTTTGCCTTGACATGAGACTGAATTTGTACCAAATCTTTATAGTTAGTGACATACAGTTGTTAGTAGATAGATTGTCTTTGTGAACTAGTGACTGAGCATGCTGAGATATTCTGATTACAATCTTTCATTAAGTTGGAGACTTTCCAGGTAGCAATTTTCTCAGCATGGCCATGTTTGTAGACTTGAAGTCATTTATTGTCCTTGCTTCCTGGAGGTTTAGGTCTAACCGGTCAGCTCGTTTTACCAAAAATGAATGAAAATAATTATTTTTTAGTTCAAGTACATTATTTACCACTAAATCCCCTTTTCCTAGATCCCATTTGAGAAGTTTGCGTTTCTAAAATACTTTCTGAAATTTTAATCTAAATATACAATTAAGAGGTACCTTCTTAATTTGCTAATATAGCTAATAGTCCATATTATATTTTAGCTATTTATATATATATATATATTTATATATATATATACAATGTATCATTTGCATTTTATATATATTTTATATGCATCTGCTCATGTAGATGTACTTAGAGATTCATGAGATTTAGATTTTCAGGCTGTGAGAAATTATATGACATTTTGAAGTTAATAATGTTTTTTCATTCTGTTCATTCTTTTTACTTTTCACTGGTTCGAGCAGCTCTGCAGGCTTCTTCTAAAATGCACCAATTTATGACATCATGTGTAGTCCTTGGTGTATAGTTATGACCTTGCTTAAGAAAAAGAAGATTGCTACTTGTAGTATGTGGAATCACAAAGAAAACTCTTAATGCCTTTCCTCAAATTCTGCTGCTTTGCGGAGAAGCTGGTGATTTTGAAATTGTATGAGAGAACTTTGAAAGTTGACTTTTCACATTCACAAGTATATCTGTTCTTCTACTTTTTCTCATTATTCTCATTTCGTGTTGGGAATATGTTTCCTGTGGAGATATAGTGGCATTTAGATTATTCGGTGTGTTTTGGGGTCTAATGCCTCATTGCTACTCCCATTATTTTTTACGAATGTACATTTTACATGCATTTTCACATTTAGATTTAGCAATCGCTTTAATATGAAGTGACTCACAAACAGGAAAATCTGCACACTTGTAATAAAGGTGTGATATTTCATTTCAATAGTGAAACTGTACGTTTATCATGCTTCAAGAACAGTGCCGTTATTACCTCGCTAGTGAGACACACCATGTAGCTTTAAATTTGCTAAACTATTTTACTGATAAATCGTCAGAGTAGCGCTGACAACATGTTCTGTGCGAGTGTGTAGCCGTATGGTATGTATGTGCGTTTGAGTGGAAGAGAGAGCGGGAGAAAGAAAGTATGTGCTTTATGTACAAAATTAAACGTAATTTTGGCAAATCATTTGGCAAAGTGATATGGACGTGTAATGCGGTCCAGACCTGCCTGGAACAACATTAGCTGTGCTTTTCCCTGAGAATAATTGCACACCTTAGAACATTCGTCAACCAATCATATTCAAGCATCTATCAGCCCCATAGTATAAAAATATTGAATTTATAAATAATATATAATTATTGAGTGGGGTCAAAACAAGACATGTTACAGTATACTGTAAATTCAATTTCAATGCAGATTTTTCCTGTTTGTGGCTAATTATTATTAAAGGATAATTCCGGTATTTAACACCTTGAGTCTATATTGTAGTTTGTTTTGGATGAACAAGAGTGGTGGACAACATTTTTTTGACAATGGTTCCTCTCTCGAGTTTTTGACTATAAAAGAATTGGCCATGGACCCATTTAACATGGGAGTCAATGTGCATGTCCGAAAATGTCATTAAAACAACCTTTAACATTATTTTTCAAAACTGTGCAACTCACCGAGTGATTAGTGATGTTAGTTGATGTTCCAGAAACAAAAAGTGTTGCGAAATACAGTTTCTGTCGTGTTTTATTCGTCATTTTGTAAAATCCCATTGTTGAAAAAATAGTTCCACTATAGCAAAATAAACGGATTGGAATCATATATTGCGACGATATATTGTTTATAATCATCAACGAACACCACTAATCACTCGGTGAGTTTAACAGATTTGTAAACGAACATCATTGGCTGTTTTAATGACATTTTCGGACATGCACATTGACTCCAATGTTAAATGGGTCCATGGCCAATTCTTTTATAGTCAAAAACTCGAGAGAGGAACCATTGTCAAAAAAAATTTGTCCACCACTCTTGTTCATCCAAAACAAACTACAATATAGACTCAAGGTCTTAAATACCGGAATTATCCTTTAAGTAAATGTTTACCGGTCATGTAGTAAGACAAAAAGTTCAGTAACAATAAGCTCTTATTCAGCAGTATCTTTAGCAGTCGCTGTGCTGAAAGCGACACAGTCAACATCAGCTTAGTTGACCTGACTGTAATGCCAGCACCTCTTGCCACCCAGACCACAGAGTCATTGAGGAAACTCACTTACACTTCAGTCCGATGCCAGTCGCACGCCAGTGATCAGGGAGATCATGAACTCTTAAGACTTGACTGGGCAAAAACGATTTGGATGAGAGAAAATGTTTTGCACTCACGCTATGGGATCCAAAGAGCCTTTAGATTTGGTTTTATCAAATTCATCTGAAAGTAAAGTTTAAAGATACAAGAGCTCAAACCAGGAGTTGGCAATATGACCAAATGATGCATGTAATTTTATATACATATATATATATATATATATATATATATATATATATATATATACACACACACAATATAGTTACTTTAGGATTTACATTTTTTTGAGAACATTGACATTTTATAATTCTCATCACCAATTTCAATATCATAAAAAAACTAATACTAGCCTAAATGAGTAAAAAAAAAAATGCATCAATATGATACTGTACACTTATTATTGGCCAGGATTAAAATGCAACACTCAGTTTTTATTATATTTTACAGGGAGTCCCTGCTCCATCTTTCTCTACCAAGTTATTCCTGCTCCACAATTCCTGGAAATATATGATGAGATTGAAATAAGCGAATCGATTATTGTTATAGTTCTTTTCATGCCTCTCAAGATGGCATCCGTTCCATAAAGCAAATTATCTGCAACACTGGACAAAACAAAAGTTATCTCTTGAGGTTTTTTACACCAGTTTTGTTTGATTGTGTGAGTAATTAATGAGTACCTCATTAATCATATACTGTATATTAAAAAAGAAAAATCAGCAGAGCTTGTGGCATAAAGCAGATGCTGAGAACTGAATTCACATTAGGTAGATCTGGGCTCTGCTTCAGTCTCCACTAAACACACCAGAAATAAAAGTGAGCAGAAATATGGATCCTAGTCTCTGTTTGGGATCTTTGAGAAAATTGAAAAAGGTTCATTTCCACGTTCCATTTTCTTTTGCCATTAAGCTAGACGAGAAATGAGTTATCCATGACTTATTCTCAACACCAGTCTTTAACACAGAGTGCAGCACTTCTGGGATGAGAGGACTGAATAAAGGCCTACAGTCTTTTTCACACTAATTCTTCAGCACAAAAAACATACATGATTTGATTTTTTTTTAAAAATCTTTATGAACTCTTTCAAACAGAGTCTGAAATGTTGGATATACTTTACTGTAGCTCTACACTACCGGTCAAAAGTTGGGAGTCGATAAAACTTGTGTCATGTTTTTTAAAGACGTCTCTTATGCTCCCCAACAGTGCTGGAGGTAACAGTAACACAAGTTATGTAATCAGATTACTTAGTAAATGTTAAAGTAACATTACATTTAAATTTACAGCAAAATATCTGTGTTACTTTTTTAAATACAGTAAGTAATGCAAGTTTCTTTGCTTTCCTTTTTATTGACTGGCTCCTCTCCGGTCTCCATGTTGAGAGAAATCGAGAGAGAGAGTCAGAAGTGTTGTATGTGCTGTGTGAACATGATGCTTATTGTAGTGTTAGACTAAATGTGAGCATGCATTTACTCACTTGCACAAAAATAGATTCAGTATTCCTCAAAATGAATTAAAATAGTCAAATGCAAACTCAAAATATTATTCAAACCTGCAATAATTAAATATGTTAAATTATACAAATAAACTTTATGTATTTGATCTCACTTTATTTACCAAAATCTTTGCTGAACTTCGATGATCCAATTCAACCACAGAAATAAGCCGAAATAACTTCAACCTCACATTTGTATTTCTTCTTCTTTTTCAGTTTTTATTGCTTAAGAGTGTTGAACTTCTGTGTCCTATAATTATCAGAATAGCAGCACAGCTGAAAGGTTTGAGCTGTGCCCTCTACTGTACAGGTGTGAATTTGCATTTCCTTCAGACTGAGGCTAATTCATTTCACTTTTGGTGTAAAAGGGCCATTAAATTTGTCAAAAAAAAAAACTTTTTTTTAAAGTAACGCATTACTCTCCATAACAAGTAACAAAGTAAAACTTTTTAAAGAGTAACGCAATATTGTAACGCATTTCTTTTAAAAGTAAAGTCACCAATGCTGCATTTATTTTGATCAGTTATACAATAAAACAGTAATATTGTGAAATGTAAAAAAAATGTTTGGTGAGCATAAGAGAATTCTTTCAAAAACTTTTGACATGTACTGTATATACCAACTAACTATATTTTATGTCTCATTATATGGACACCAAGTTTTTCATAATTTTTTGCATCATATGATTCTTTGTTCATGTAAAGTTTGTAACACACTTTGGTTGAAATTCCTCAATGGTTGTGTAAAACAACACCCTTTACCTCCTCAAAAACAGCTCTGTTCACAGCGACCTGTTTCGGTGCATGTCTCTTTAAATGATAATGAGCAACGGCTCACCCCACCCCTCTCTTCCATGGGGGGTGTCAAATGGCTGATGACGGAAATATGCTAATACGGGAAAATCCGTCAGTGGTCGTGGGCGGAGCATGAGCATTATGATATCATAGTGCTCAGAAAATCCAAACGGCTTGATTATTGAGAGTGTTTAGGCTTTTTGAGGATAAAAAAAAAAGGAGTGAATGAATTTTTTTCATTGTATGGTTATTGTGTCCACACACTGCAAAGACACATTTATATGCAAACACCATATAAAAGTTAATTTTGCATCCGGACGACCCCTTTAATTCAGTCTGAAGATTAAAAATAAACTAGAATGAGATAAGTGTTATTCTAATATGAAAGGAGCTCTTTCATCAGCTCTACCTTTTTAAAAATCTCTAGACTGGGAGTCCTTCATATTTTATTCATGTGTCATATTCAGATTTCAGGCATTTTGGCGAAAACGCATTTGCCTTAAACATTATTATGGGACACAATGCATTGCATCATTCAAGAGAACTATATAGCCTCCGGTGGATCCTAAATGAAGGATTTTAGTGTAGGAGAGCCTGGGGGGAGAGAGACAAGACAAACACAATGCCAGGAAGCATTTCAATCCTCTTGCATGGCAAACACTGGGCAGCATTTCAACAATTCTTTCTTTTATGCTGGCAGTGTCTGGTGGAGTGTATTAGAAAAGCTGCACGGATCTCTCCACTGTCAAACCCACCTTAAAACACGTCCGTTTACTGTCGGCTGAGTTGTTCTGGGTAAAGGACATGAATTTGAAAAAAAAGGCCTGGCAGTTCTGTTAAAAAATATCTCCCACCTGGCAGCATCCTACCTGTTCGCACCTCAGTTCAGTGTCTTTTGAAAAAAAAGAGGGGCAGGAAACAGAGCAGCAAAGCTATTTTCCACCCTGTCAAGATGAATGGTCGTTCGCAGGTGGCCAGGAACGGAGATGTATCCTCGAAAGCAGCTTTTTAAAATGCACTTAGTCGTTGCTCTTCTGTGATTTGGGCTGAACTGAAGTGGCAGACCAGATTTGCAAAATTCAAGAATGTGGGTGCAAGGCATTGAGTCTATTACATGCTCCCTGGCGCTCAAGCATGAAGAGGCGCTGTGCCGTTAATTATTTAGGAATCACAATCATCGGGATGTTTGTTTTGTATGTCTGTTCAAGTTCAAATCAGAGCACATTTTATTTATTTGCCTGTGGAATAACACACTATGACTGTATCTGCCTATGTATTGTTTTTGGCACCAGATCTACCCATAATGCACTGTGAATTCTAATGCGGTGAGATAGGCATGCACAAGGTCAGCTCAGATGTGCTCCGCTGCCTTTGAGGTGATAACAGGGACCTTGACAGTGAGAGTCTCATTAAGACCCACCTGATGGGTCTGTGGCTTACCGTGGGGATGAATGGTTATACTTCCTCTATTAATCACTGGACCATGTGAACAAATCAATGCAATGCAACTCCCAAACCTAAAGCCCAACCCACATAATCAATATGAACACTTGGACTGCATAAACAAGGCTTAAACAATACCATTGTGCATAAAGCTCAAGTAATTGTCCGTCATTAACAGATGTTTCAAATTGTTTTTGTTGCTCAATTGGTAGAGCAAAGATTCAAAACTTCAAAAACAAACTATAAAGTTATAGATAATATATAGATACATGCCTATATACAGTACTGTGTAAAAGTCTTAGGCACGTTAGTATTTTCACCCTCCTCCCCCCAAAATGGTTTAAAGCCAGTTATTTATATATTGTGCTGTAGTGTGTCAGTGCGAATTATCAGTTTACATTTCCAAACATTCACTTTGCCATTGATTGTAATCCAGTGACGTCGCCAAGATGCTTGAAGTGTGTGTGTGTGTGTGTGTGTGTTTGTGTGTGTGTGTGTGTGTGTGTGTGTGTGTTGTGTGTGTGTGTGTGTGTGTGTGTGTGTGTGTGTGTGTGTGTGTGTGTGTGTGTGTGTGTGTGTGTGTGTGTGTGTGTGTGTGTGTACATATACATTTATATATACACACACACATACATGCATACATACATACACTCACCAGACACTTTTTTAGGTAGACCTGTTTAACTACTTGCTTATGCAAATATCTAATCAGCCAATAACATAACCGCAACAAAATACATTAAGGCATTGTAACGATTCTAGCTCAAATAAAGGGAATATCATTTTAATAACTGATCATGAATATGATCGGGGATCACATACAGAGATTAAATTTTCCCATAAAGGGAACACGTGCCCATGCGTCTATATGGACAATTAAATACAAGGGATTTATAATCAATGATCCATACAGGTAGGCAAAAATAGATCAATTGTGTATATCAATAATCAATCATAACAAATTATAATTCAGCATTATTAATATATAAATTTTCTAGAATAGATAAATTCTCGGGATAACCCTTAATGGAATCAATTTGTTATCAAATAAATCTGTTCGTCCAGCAAACAGATCGCTAGATCTTTATTGACTCTGAAGAAACGCTATCCTTGTATAGAATCTTACGGAAAGGCTATTTTTCTGGCCCTGAAAAGTAACTTTCTTGTTCTATAAAATACTAATTTAAGTATCACAAATGTAAAGCTTGTAGCTTATGGTGCCTTCACGTGCTATGGTAATTATGGTAAATACCAAAAGCCGACGTGGAAAATGCACATGAACACCCCCTCATGTGGTATTTTCCACTGGGCAACTCGTAGAATATTTTGATGCACGAGTTGCCGAGATGAGACAACCTTTGACCTTTTCAATAGTGATGCACCGAAATGAAAATTCTGGGCCGAAACCGATACCGAAAATTTAGGATGCACTTGGCCGAAAACCGAAACCGATACCGAAAATGGCTTCTTTTAAAAACTTTAATATATATTTATTTATATTGCTTAATTTTTAATGGATCTGAAATGAAAAATCACAAACCAATAGAATAATCATCAAACTTTTATTACCACTAACAGTTACATAACAAAACCTAAAATATTTTATATATTATATATATTTTATATTGCATGCGCTTCATTAGGCACACGCGCGCGGTCTCTTGCTCTCTCTTCCTCTCTGCCGTGCATGCGCTACACGGTTTGGAGCACAGTCTCTGTCTCGCGGGCGCACTAGCTCTACATTCCGGAGATTTTAACTAATTCGCGGGCATCAGTGAGCCGCTATCGCGGGAGACTCCCGGAACTTCCGGGAGACTTGGGATGTCTGTATTTCTATACTGAAATAATATCGGCATTATAATTATTGATTTTTCATTACGCTATTTTTTGGTGCCCTCTCAGCTCATGCGTGTGGTGGGAGTGGCGGCGCTGGTTGTCCTCATCTGAAACTTTAAAATACTTCCATACCGCTGACATGCTCAATCTTTGCAGACGAGTGCAAACAGCTCGACCGTGAGTGAAACCTGCTTGAGCACGGAGGGGTGGGTAACGAGTGACAGCTCGACCGTGTGTGAAACCTAAGCGCTTGCGCGCGGATGGGAGGGGCGCGGTTGACATTCATTTTCGGTTGACATTTTCGGCTGGCTTTTTTATTTCGGCCCGAAACCGATAATGCCATTTTCGGCCGAAATTTTCGGCGACCGAAATTTCGGTGCACCCCTACTTTTCAACATGGCGGAGAGCGACGCAAGCGTTGTGAATGGTAAGCATTGTACACAACTAAACGTTTTTTGCTACTGTTAGCGGATTGTTTTTGTAGCCTATACAATGTTGTGTCATTAACAATTGTAATATAATGTGTTAACACTCAGTGTCAGTTTTAAAAATAAAGTTATGTTTGGTGTTACCTACCCAGAGCAGATGCTAGCAAGCAGTCAATAGGAGCCTCTACCAGTAAATACCAGTTCACAAGTGGAAAATATCATAAAAGCACTTGAACACAACACACTGGTAAATACCAGTTCACAAGTGGAAAATATCATCTTTTCCACAGCACGTGAAGGCAGCATTAGATCAAACATTTAAGGGACTTCGAGATATGAGCATTAGGCAGTTCCAGTAAATGAATATAATACGTTTAATAAATTAAACTACAAAAACATGTGACTACAGTTAAACACGGAATATATGTATATACAACGAGATCGTAGTGTGAATAAACAAAAGCGGAAGAAATAAGAAAGAGAGAGAATGAGAGAGAGAGAGAGAAAGATCAGAATGAACGGAAGATGGCAAAATTATAGACAAAGAAACCTACAAGAGCTAACAATGAATAAAATCTCCCTGAGCGGGGGTAACAGTCTTAACGTTATTTAAAGCTCGTTGAAGCTAGATACTTGCAAAGAGTTTGTTTGTGTGTCTGAGGGAAGGCGTGCGTTTGGTCCTTTGTCCTCGAGGTTCTTGAGAGTGAAGTTGCTTTGAAGAAGATGGAAGTGGACGAGTGTCCGAAGAAGACTCGGAGCAGAAGAGCGCAGAGAGTTGCGTGTAGAACTGAGCTGGAAGAAAGAGAGAGAGCTAACCGAAGATTGTCCTCTCTTAAGGGATACTTGTTCACGCCTCCTTTTGCGTGAACGACCAATCACCTTTGGCGATTTGAGAGCGGGAAAAGTTCCTTTGTTCGTCGGGTCAGTTCATCTGCATAAGTTATGCCGAGCTTAGAATTCGTCATTTCTATTCCAGAAAGGTGGTACACAGAGAATAATACATTTTACTGTAATCTCCTGTCTATGTTCAACTCTGTTAGACCGAGAGGATTAGAACGGTACCAAGAAAGATATTTAAAAGGGGTAGGAATATAGAAATACATTCATATTCATAGTTACAAGCGTTTATGATTCAATTTAAGATCATTAGAAGGTCATAACTCTGTTACTTATGAACAGAGAACCATGTAATACACACAGAAATATTGTATGAAATATTTACAACGTAGATAGGGCTTTCACTGTAGAAGTTACGCGAGTTCTTTGTGTCTGTGTGTGCATTGGAATATCCAGAGCGTTTGCACTCAGGCCACCTGTGGTGCGAGGAGTGATTTCAATCTCTTTGAAGCTCATAGAGGAGTTCGGAGATGTGGTACTAAACTCCCACCCGGCCACAAACGTGTCAATAGGGCCATCTCTGCAGACATACTGGCACCATTAAATGGGTGATTTGCATTGTAGGAATTTGGAGCGTTAAGCTCTCTGGATCTTCAGCTGAAAATGTGTTCATTATGAATTAATCATGATTTGGGTCCAGACGCTACAGCATGTAGACATGTTCAAGACAACCTAAATTTCAAACTGAGCATCAGAATGGAGAAAAAAAGGTGATTTAAGTGACTTTGAATGTGGCATTTTTGTTGGTGCCATATGAGCTGGTCTGAGTATTTCAGAAACTGCTGATCTACAGGGATTTTCAGGCACAGCACCTCAAGGTTCTGTGGGCGAAAATACCTTGTTGATGCCAGAGTTCAGAGGAGAATGGCCAGACTGGTTCGAGCTGAAAGAAAGCCAACAGTAACTTATAACCACTTGTTATAACCGAGGTATTCAGAAGAGTATCCCTTAACGCACCACACATTGAACATTAGCCAGCAGCCATATCACCCTGTAGCCCAAGACTGGTTGCCCACTGAAGCTAAGCAGGGCTGAGCCTGGTTAGTACCTGGATGGGAGATCTCCTGAGAAAACCAGGTTGCTGCTGGAAGAGGTGTAAATTAGGCCAGCAGGCGGCATGTCATTGTGGTCTGTGTGCGTCCTAACGCCCCAGTATAGTGACGGGGACACTATACTGTCAAAGAGCACCGTCCTTCGGATGAGACGTAAAACCGAGGTCCTGACTCTCTGTGGTCATTAAAAATCCCATGGCACTTCTCGTAAATAGTAGGGGTGTAACCCCGGTGTCCTGGCCACATTCCACCCATTGGCCCTTACCAATTATGGCCTCCTAATAATCCCCATCCATTGAATTGGCTCTATCAATCTCTCTCCTCTCTCCATCTGTAGCTGGTGTGTGGTGAGCGCACTGGCGCCGTTGTACTGTGGCTGCCGTTGCATCATCCAAGTGGATGCTGCGCACTGGTGGTGGTTGAGGAGAGACCCCGACATGATTGTAAAGCGCTTTGGGTGTACAGTAGTACATATGAAAGCGCTATATAAATGCCTCATTCTATTCTATTGAAGCAGATGGGTTACAGCAGTAGAAGACCACATCGGTGCTACTCCTGTCAAACTGAGGCTACAATTCACACAGGCTCACCAAAATTGGACAATATAAGATGGACCATGGAAAAACAGTGCCTGGTCTGATGAGTCTCGATTTCTGCTGTGACGGTCAGATGGTAGGTTCAGAATTTGGCTTAACAGCATGGATCCATCCTGCCGTGTATCAACGGTTCAGGCTGGTGGTGGTGGTTTAATAGTGTGTGAGATATTCTTGGCACACTTTTGGCCTCTTAGTAACAATTGAGCATCATTTAAACACAAAAGCCTACCTGAGTATTGTTACTGACTATGTCCATCTCTTTACGGTACGTTCACACGGGGCGTGAGCGTCAACGCTTCCCATTGACTTTGAATGGGTGACGTCAAGCGTTGCCGAAAAGGATTGTGGATCCGTCGGCGGCGCTTCACTGGCGTTGCTCGCGGCAGAAGTTGAGAATTTTTCAACTTCTGCCGCGAGCAACGCCAGTGAAGCGCCGCAGACGGAAGCGTCAGCCAATCAGGATCGCTCTATGCAAATACAGTAGCCAGGCGGCAGCCAATCACGTTCATCACGTTCATCCTGTCATTCCTGTCTAATTTCATTGGCTGACGCTGCTATGACCATGGCGTCTGCCAAACTTCAGCCACGCCTTCCGTCAAGCGTTGACGCTGAAGCCCCGTGTGAACGTACCGTTATGACCACACTGTATCCATCTCCTGATGGCTACGTCTAGCAAGATATCATGCCGTGTCACAACGCTCAAATCATCAAACCGGTTTCCTGACAATGAGTTCACTATCGTCAAATGGCTTCCACAGTTACCAGATCTCAGTCTACTAGAGAACTTTTGGGATGTGGTGGAACGGAAGATTCACATCATGGATGTGTAGTCAAAAAAATTGCAGCAGCTGCGTGATGCTATCATGTTAAGATGGAACAAAATCTCTGAGGAATGTTTCCGACACTTGGAAACATTTCCGGTTGAATCTATGCCACAAAGAATTAAGGCAGTTCTGAATTCAAATGTTTAAACTGTTTTCAATGTTAATATATTTTAATTGTGTAATTAATTCCTGTGATGACACAGCTGAATTTTCAGCATCATTACTCCAGTCTTCAATGCCACATGATCCTTCAGAATTCATTCTGCTGATTTGCTGCTCAAGAAACATTTCTTATTATCCATAATATTAAACAGTAATATTTCACTATACTGTATTTTACCTTTTTTTCTTTCTTTTAAAAAATATTTTTTAAGGAGTACTGCATGTCATACCACAGAACATGCCAACTTCATGCCACAACATGCCATTAGGATTCAGTGAGGCTGTTTTCTCACCTAGGCCACCAGGATCACCACCAGGCCTCTAAAATGCCATTTTAACCCTACACAAAATTGCCGTCTAGTCTACAGGCTCATCAGTCAACACTCTACAGTCTCTGTCTGAGCTCAATGGCCCGTGCGCTTTTACGTTAATAGACCAACATCACTTTAGAGTCCTCATGCAGTTTTCCTGTCATCCCTGCATCACATTGCCTCGCTTTTTTGTGGCTCTGGCCTTCTCCCATCTATGTGTGAAATGAAACGTAAGCGCGGCATTTCCACTATAAACACCCTTCTCGCACAGCGTAGTCGGGTATTGGCATCCGATTTTGTCTGTTGTTTTATGCTGGTCTGGAATCATCAGCTGGAGTCTCTGTAGCCGTGAGAGTGTGGGGGTAGGTGTGATTCTGCATTAAACGCTAGAAAAAGGTCTTCATGGTAATGATGTAGTATGTGTGTGCTTGTTTTTGGTGATATTACGGTGCCGCTGTGTGCAGGCAAAATAACAAATCCATAGGTCAGACATAAACTCCAGAGAGGCTATTACTGAAACCTGATCTTTAGTGGATGTGCAACCAATCAAATTTAGTCCACTGCAATTCTCCATCACACTCTCCATGTGAAAAAAAAAGATGAGGGGGGACGATTTGGTGCTTAGCTTTGATAATGCTCTATATGGAGTGCACTTTCCGTGCAATGTAGCAGGGATTTGTATGCTTAGCCTTCGGTTTACTGTAGGCAAGATAAGGACAGAGAGCAGAAAATGAGAGGCCGTGTAAGTCTTCATCGTTAGTCTGGGCATGCTGCTATCGCCTGACATGTTTTGCACACTTCATCGCAGGAGGGAATGTCATGACCAAGGAAGGGAACAATCTTTAATTATTGTGATTCGTGTTATTCAGAAAAACACAGGTGAGAATGAGGACAAGCATTAATAAAAATAGGTTGGAGAAGTGATTGTGTTAGTAAAGGATATGTACAGGTTCTGTACATCGACAACAAACGCAAAAACAAAACAAAAAACAATACTTTCTACTCTATCATATGGTCACTATCTCTTTTTACACTACCAAGACCTCCTGGGGAGTTGGGAAGTTATAACTTTTAACAGGTGCGTTCAAGTCACTTTGGTTGGAGCAAGATGGTGATGTACCTTTTCTACAAAAAAAAATCAGCAAATATTTTTAACTTTAGAACACACTTAAATCCAATTCTTGCCAAAAATCCTTATTGACCGACCACTATTTTGGTCGATTATAATGTTAGTAGCTTTAATAAGCCCTCTAAATGGGAATTCAAGTTAGACCTTAAGAAAATAAAAAATACAATTTTAATTCTAGGTCAAAAAAGTCAAACTCAAAGAGCACTTAATCTAATGTATTGTTTCTAATAATCATGCATTCTCTGTTCTATATAGAACCTTAATGGGTTCTGACAGGCACTTCATATATAGAACCTTTTAGGGGTTCTGTCATAGGATCATTTTATCGTTTTTTTAATTAATTTTGTTCATTTTTTATTCTAATTCAATTGTATGAATTAAACACCTGATAAATATACTTTATCACAAACAAAATTAAATACCCTGTTAAACATGAAAGTATTATGTAATAAGACATTTTTCCTTATACAATAGAATCTTTTTGGCATAAAGTCAAGATAACATGGTTCTATTATATAGAACCCCATTGAACCTTTTTTTTTCTTCTAAAGGCTGATTCACACTGCACCGAAAGACGCCGACCTACGCAGACAGTTATCAGATTACAGTACGTCACTTCTCAGACATTCAACAACCCGACAAACGCAGATTCAACATGTTCTGTTGGAGAAAACAAGACACCGACTGGTTAAAACACTGATCCAACAATGTATTTGTTATGTATTTGTTTATCTTCTTAAACACAAATAAAGTATGGCAGGACTTAATTTTGTCCATCGGGAATTGATTGGATCATTGGATGGCTGTGGTTTGCTATGGACAGGTTGACAGGTTGTCCCGCCCTCGCGCCAGTAAACATGTCCTCAAAGAAGAGAAAATATGTTATATTGCAATATTCCATAATAATAATAATAATTTCATGGCGACTTTAAAGCAATGTTAACTTATATATAAATAATACAGAATTCACTGTTTAGAGCAGGTAGAAAGGTGGGACAAAGTGTCAAGGGATAGAGCACAGGCAGATCCTGGGCATTGTGTGTATCTCCTTATCCTCTATAGTGATAAAGGGATAAAAACAGGCAACTGAAGATGTAAACAATTATCCCTGCACACGCATCCCAAGGGCTGCACTCCAATGGCAGGCTGGATGAGCAATTGGTGCCATTAATACCATCATTATTCCCCTGTCTCTAATGGCCTCCCTTAGTGAACACACACACACACACACACACACACACACACACACACACAGCTAAACGCAGATTCCAGTGAAAGCACAAACACACTCAGACACACAGATTACCCGGTCATGATCAATGAGAAAGAAACTTTCTCACCCTTTTCCTCCTCATTTATCATTTATCTGAAAAACCTCTAGTGTATGCCATGCTCTACTACAGTAATAGCCACATACAACTTAAAAACATGAATTGCAGATTCTTTCACAGCTGAAATGTTAGAGCCCGGGTGTCAGTATAAAGTCTTATGCCTGCAACTGCGAGTCTGTGGCCCAGCAAATGTTAAATAATGCAGACTGCACACGGCAGCCCAGTTATTCCACATTTAGCTTAAGTGAACATTGAAATAGATGCTGCACTTTTATACATTTGGGTGAAATAATTATTTAAAGAAAGAACATTTAAATCAAGACCTAAATATTTAACAATTGGGATTTTATTCTACAAGCACTTTTATGTGCCAGGGGTTGATTTTATTAAAACAGATTTGAACTTATTCTTGTTTTATTATGTAAAACTCTTAATAATCTAAACATTTCAGTATTATGTGAAAGTGATTTATATACATTTCTACAACTTATCAAGGATGTATATGCATTATTAGTGTACTTGGTTACCAAAGAAACAGGAATGTCAGTAAAGTCCATACTTGAGATGAAATATGAGTGTAAAGAAAATATTAGAAAAAAGTCGAAATGAATATCACAGAATATTTTAGTTGCGAGTTATTCCCTATCAAGCTGTATTCATGACATTTACATTACATTGTAATGCTTGTTTTAATAAAAAATGTGAACATATGCATTTGATTTAATCACATACATGCAAATAATTTCACACGTTTTTTTTTAATAAAGATTGGAAATGTAATCGAAATGTCGGAACCGGTTTAACTCATGTTTTATGAAAGGTACTCCTACATTTGCTTTTTTTTGCGGTTGTGCTATTTGCAGTTTCAGTAGTTTATTGGCCACACGTCGCTCTAAAACATGTCGTGTTTGAAACCAATTCATTTTAATTACACATTTGCCACGTGTAATTTCTCTAATTCGCTTGCCAATTTGACAACACAGCGTCCTATTAAAAGGTGTAAAAATGACTTTTTTCCACAGACACAAAAAGACAAGTGACTGAGGTCCATAAAGCAATCAGTGTTTTGATTTACTGGGACCTTACGCCCTTCAGCGATGGATTCTGTCTTCAACGGCTTGCCCAGGAGCTTCGCTAATTACCGTCATTGCTGAAATTAGACAAGACTTGCTTTGGCGAAAATAAAAATTTAATTAGAACCCGTAATTAAAAGTTGATTTACGTGACAGATCATTCCCATTCAAATATAGATGATATATCCGTTTCAAAAGCCTCAGTGCAGAGAAGATCCATACAGAATAGCATGTGAACGAGGCTTTCATCAGCCTATTTTTATACAAACAATCAGGCCTTTCCAGATGGAGAGGAATGCGGACCATTAAACATTATTGATAACCTTGAAATCACTTTTGTCCCAGCTTAATAGCAAACTGAATTTAAATCAGATTTAAAAATATCCTGCTGATCTTTCATGTAAAGGAATGGAGAGGTGGAATACTAATATCTAGTTTATTCTCATCAGTGACAAGGGTAAAAGGCCAGTCAATAATAAAGTCAAACAACCTTCGAAAGCATTTTAAGACTCACTATTCATTATTTGACAGTTCAGATCCCTCTTTAAAACCGTGATGTTGGCCTCTGAAGTGCTTTATCTCCCTGTTCTTTACTTTTGCTGTAGTTGCTTCAGTCTCTGTGGGATGAAGTGAAGAGCAGATCTGAGTAGTTCAAATCTGATGCGTGGATTCTAGGGCTGTCGGTGTTAATGTAATGAATTAGTTATGTCATTTCATACAGTTGATTGGTAACGGACATCAAGCAGAGCAACAATTAACTGCATTTTTTAGCATATAGAAGATTCAAGACAGTTTTTGTCTCTTATTTATAGCATATGATAGGTCTATAGTTAAGAAATATCACACAAGTAACGAGCACAGTATCTCACGAGTGCTGTTTTTGTCCCGGCTAGCACGAGTGCAAATGTGATAGTTTTATATTATAAGAAGTTAAAATTGCGTTAGGATTTAGACACAATATTTTCTGTTTGTGCTCAATTTTGCCAACGAAAATATTACATGTAAAGCCAGAGCAGAACGATTGTGCATCTCTGAGTTACACAACAGTGTTTTATTTCTGAATGAATCTGCATTTTGAGAATCAATGGGGTGAACCAATGATTTAGCCCATTCATAAAGAGAGCTATTCCCCTGAATGAATCAGCCTTTTGAACGAATCATTTAGACATTTACCGCCACCTACTGGTTGTTTTAGTTTCTTATTTAGAGTACCTCTTCAGTACTTCTGTAAGTTTATAACTTCTGTAAGTTCCATCGTTATCAACATAGTTCAACGAGTTTCCCAAACCATAATTTCTAACAGAAATGTGCAAACAGCATCACAAAGTTGTGTGATTGGAAGTCTTCTGTACAAAACCATGCACTTAAAATCCAGCATATACTAGCAATACCTCCTATAGACACATTGTGTACAACATCAAGCGTTTTTATGTTTGGGTAAAGTTAATGAGTGTGCTTTAATGTCATTAATGTTGACAGTTTATTTAATGATAATCAGTCTTGTATAATAGCTGTATAAATGTCACAATCAAGACTGCTGCTTTGATGCTCTTCAAGCCTCATTTGGATCTAGCGTTTTAAAGGGAAAAGCATATTAAATGGCAGTTAGTGCGCTTAAAGGTGATGCAATAGTCCATTTTATCTGCATTCAGTCACTCTGGTTGATTAAGTGTGTGATGGTGCTTATTTAATAGGCACTTGAACAGTGGACGACCCATTTGAGTGATGAGTTCTTCTCTCCTCACAGTACCTCCATCCTCCATGGCTGGTCTGTTTAGCCTACTGTTAGCCAACGGTCCCGCGAGAGCAGCAGCACAAGGTGATTTTGAGAGTTTAGTAGTTTTATTATGGTGGCAATGTAGTGTTGAGCGGGCCTTTGGGACATACTATAAACCCCCATGTATTGTAACATCTAATGGTTTGTTTTAGTGTTTCTATAGCCTGCAGGATACGTTGTGGTTTTGTGAGCTACACAGGTTAATAGGTAGGTAGAGGAAATATAGTGTAAGAGAATCAATCTTAAGAGACAGTACACATTAATCTGACCTGCGTCAAATCAAATGATCTTGCGTAATTTACCAATGAAATAAAGGCCAGAAAACTCCTAAAGCTAATGGCATTTAAGAGCTGTGGTGTTTATGTGAGGTTTGAATCCAGCCTGCGCTATATGCAATTGTCCAATCTCCATTTTCTGTCTTGCTTCATTTACCATATCAAATAAAGGTCAAAACACACAAACGTTTCTGTCTTTTAGGAACTGGGGTGCTTTTTGTGGCTACAGGTTTGAATTGATTGACCATATCCAGTCATATCCAGTTTTCCAATCTTTAACGTTGCAATTTCTTGATCGTTTCATTTACTTTCAAATAAAAGTCCAGAAGCATATGTCATTTAGCTGAGGTGCTTAAAGATTTCAGTCTGGTCGGCGCCATAATTTATTTCATAATCTTTTACACTGCATAGCTTCACTTATCTATCATTAAAAGGCCAAAAAGCCCAAAAAGTTTCTGCTATTTTTTGAGTTGTGGTGCTCATATTGGAAAAACAGGTTTGAGTCTGACCTGCAACATTTCAGATTCCCCAATTGTTTGTTTAATTTTCTGTCTGTCTTTACTTACCTCCAAAAAGGTAATATAAAAAAATATATACATTTACACATACAATTGAATTTAAACACACATTGCTGCACATGCATTTCTGGATAGTATCAAGATGCGCTAAGGCAAGGACAGTGCTGGTCATACCATAACCGTCAGCTCTGGTATCCATGTACATTACACAATACGTTTCATGGCCCGGCACGCGCTGCTGCTCACCATCGATTCCTCTAAAAGGGTCACCAGCTGAGCCAAGACGGGAAGATTGAATAGAACCTCGGCTGCAGCGGACCTCCACACTGCTCCGAGTCTCATACCGCAGTGCCTTTAAAATGTCATTGCCCCGCAACAGATCTCCCACTCTGATATTTTTACCCTGCGCTAGGATTCCATTTAGCTCTGGCAATTCCAGTTTCTTGCTTTGACATCTACATTTGTGACCGCGGATTGGGGACAAGAACAGAACCCCAGGGCTCAGCGAGGGGCCAGTGTTTCCATTTGGCGCTCTTTGTTGTGAGATTTAGGGGTAAATGCTGGGAGAATTGCCCAGTTTGAGCTTTCTCCACTTGTGCTGTGGGAAACAGCCTTTTGCTATTGGCTGTGACAGAGAAGAGGGGGTGTGGGAAGATGATTTAGCTTGGTGTTGGAGATGGACAGTCTTCTGTATGGGCCAGTTCTGAAATTACCGTACCATCTTTTCTTGCAATAATTTTTTTGGAGGATGTCTATTTTAATGCAAATGAAGGTATGCTGTAGTAATGCATTTCCCGTGGACATTCACCGTGACAGGTATTACGGATGGGAAAACGTCTGTAATAAATGCGGCTTTGCCCCTAAGGTAACAGCGCATTAATTGATAAATAAGTTTTTTTGTAAATAGCCCCTGTGAGTTTGTGGGAAAGACAAAAAATATATGTTTTCTCCTCGCAGAATGCATTAGCTTAAATTGGACCCCTGTATATAGTAATTTAATTGCTTTTTACCCAAAAGCACATTAAAATTGCAGTGTGTGTCTTAACTGCCATCACTGCTCTGCCGCAAGCGAATACGTTTAATCTCATTTACAACATACTGCGGATCTCCATTTACCATCTCTAAACAAACATCTCGATATTTATGGCAGTCTTAAGTGGATTGTTATTTATAATGCCATTTTTAATAGGAAGACTCTCACGGCTGATTCGGTCTTGTTTGAATTAAATCATTAAAGCATTCTGAATCACAGAAGTTTCATTTATGCATTATGAAATTTCTTTTTGTTTTCTTTATGATTGTACAGTCAAATAATAATAGGTGTGTGCTTACTTCCACTGGAATATTTAGCAATATCTTTTCTAGCATACTGTTCTTGTCAGGGTTTGACAACTGGCATTAAAAAAATCTTGCACAGTTCAGTCATGTCACAAAATCAGAGTCACTGAAGAGCTAATTATGTGATGGTGGCAAAATAAACCATTTCAATATGCCAGCCTGACAGAAATAACACAAGGATAGTTTCAAAATAGGTTGACATTCATCAAAAATGACACACACTCACCTATAGTTGTGTTGATGTGATGTCAGGGGCTTGCATAAAGCTTTCTTTCTGCAGTTTTGTATAAAAAGCAGGATTTCTGTTATTAAACCGGTGTCAGACATTATTAGGCTTTACTCGCGTCAAATATTACGGGGATAAAAATGTAAATGGTATTTGCTTTACATACTGTAGATTTTAATATCTGAGCGTCAGATTCTGGCTGTGGCATATATTGTTGCTAAGCTTTAAGTCAACTCACCATGGACTAGTCTAATTCAAAGCAGATTGAACATATGTGGGCGTACATACAATAACAGCCCTAGTGACTATAAACATAGTGCAAGGATATTGTCTCTTTACTTTGCAACATTCTGATAGAGTCCTTCTATATGCTGCACAAGTAAAACAGATACAGTATATGGAGCACTTGTGTCGGTCTCGTAACAAACCTGTCAAAGAACAGCATTAATCTCGTGAATGCGCTTTTAATATGCGCACAAGACGACCCCGACACTCTTGTTTCTATATTCCCATGATTCCTCATTGTGTTGAATGATTTCTGTTGCTTCTTGAGGATTTCTTAATCTCTTTTGTCACAGTTCTGATTGTCAGAATATTATTGTCAGCTTTTCTCACTTTCTGGGTCTTTCTCTGTCTCCTTGAACTATTTCCCAGCTGCCATTCTTGATGACCCAATGGAGTGTAGCCGCGGGGAGCGATTGGCCATCACTCTGGCGAAAGAAAGCATCAACCGTTCCAGCAACCGCTCCACCACAGGCAAACTGGAGGTGGACATCTTTGAGCTGCTCCGAGACAGTGAATACGAGACAGGAGAAACTAGTGAGTATTCAAATATATTATAACATTTCAGAGGTAGTTTGACATTCAGTGTAATTTTCATACATTACATCTAAAGAAATGTATAATATTTTAATATATTATATATCTAAGAGTTTTATTTTATTTGTTTTTTATATATATTTTTATATTACAGTATATATTCAATTAAATAATATATTAAATGGTGCTTGTTTGAGACATAAACATTGCATTTCTACAGATGAACAGGACAGTATTTGTCGATCAATGCTGTTAACCTCATAAATATTCAAATAAGAACATTAACCCAGGTTTACAAGTGTACAGTGTCAAATCTCACAACCTTGCAGAGCAGAATTAATTACTAGCCCAGAATAAAGAATGAATAGTGGGAAATAATGGTGGGCGATATGGCAAAAATATCATATGATATGCATGTGTGTCAGTACATTAAATCTAATACATTAAATATTCGGTCTTAAAGTGACAGCTCCCTAATAAACCTGCTGCCGTCTGTGTCATTAATGACTGAATTGACTGAATAACTCCAGTAGCTTGAATAAGAATCAAGTGAGGTCTACACTAGTAGTATGTGTTATTTTTTACATCTGTTACTATTAAATACACCTTCTGTAGCTGAAAAATTAAAGGACTGTTTATTTTAATTGTACCTTATATTGTCCTATTATTTGTCATTTGCATTTTTGTTCTTATTTTTAATAACAAAAAGTAAAATAAAATAAGTGAAAAAAGATTGGCCTAACTTTGGCCTAAATGGTCTGTCATTGTTTTTATTTGTTATTTTATAACCTTGTAATTGTAATTTTTAAAATAGGGGAAATAGTTTGGCTGTATTGCTCAGTGACTTGCAAAATAGTCTTAAAATACAACATTTAAAATAATTGTGATAATATCGTGGATGGTGATCTTGCCTGAAAAAAAATTGTGATAATATACTGACACTCATCTGAACTATTTACATTCACTTAAGATATAAATGACTGTTTATGTAAACCTTGTGTGTATCTGGCAGCGCAAGCGCAATAAGACACGAAAGAGAACTTCAGTACTTGCATGCTGTGTGACAGGCTTTTAGTGTGTGTGTGCTTCCTCATGCTCAGAAAAGTGTGTGAATAAAAACGTTAAACCTACCCTACCTACTCCTGCGTTGCTAAACATGTGATATGAATGTGTGTCACGTTGTAGCATATTTTGGACAAAGCGTATGTCATAGCAGCACAATACTACAAATTATTTTCCAAAGCAGATCATGGAGGCAATTTAATCATTCATGATCATTTTTTTTTGGGATAGTTCACCCAAAAATGAAAATCCTGTCATCACTTACTCGCCCTCATGTCATTTCAAACCTGTATGACTTTCTTTCTTCTGTGTAAAGTCAATGGAATCAAACTCAACTGATTTTGTATCCTCAATATGTCCTGAGTAAGGGGGAAAAAGCCCTGAAGAATCCCATTAGGGGAAAGTTCCGAAAAAGTAATCCGTGATCAACTCAGTCATTTTCAATGGTGATATCTAAAGGTTAGATTTTTTTACCCTATTCATGTGAGAAAAATAATGAATAGGCGTATGAATAGGATATATTTGGGTCTTTTTCTGAACTTTCCCCTAATGTAATTCTTCGGGGGCTTCTTTTTTTTCCTTACTCAAGACATATTGAGGATACAAAATCAGTTGAGTTTGATTCTGTTGCAATTTGTTCACCCTTTTTTCCTAAAACGCCTGGACTAAGTGTTGTCTGGACCCCAACATTCTTCAAAATATCTTCTTTTGTGTTATGTTGAAGAAAGAAAGTCCCTCAGGTTTGAATCCTAACGAGGGTGAGCAAATTATGACAGAATTTCCGATTTTGGGTGAACTATCCCTTTAACCAATTGAATTCAGGAGCATAATATAAATATACTAGGAAGTGTGATGTAGCCTTTTCTTATTCCATGCATTTGTTTTACTTTAGTTTGAACATTTTTCCGATGCTATTTGGCTTTAACTTTCACTGCTGTCCTTTAGCTTCACAACGTGAATAATGATCCCTTAACTGCGGGGTTTTATTCAGAGGTTGCAGGTGTTATAATGATTCACAGGTAGAGGCAAATTGTGAAATAATTGTGTCCTCGCGACTGGAGGGCATTCCTCCAACAAAAAACATGCACTGAATACTTACTAAAAGAGCAAAACTTTGTTTTGTATTTACTTGTGAGCACATCTCTGATGTATTGTTTTCTTGTATATCTTATAAAGAAATTTTTTTTTTTTTTAACTTTTATAATTGCCTTGTAAGTGCCTGTATACAGTTAATGCGTAATCAGTGTGTCTATCAGTTTCATCTCTCCATATGTGCTTGGCTGGTAGCAGATGATGTTTTTTTTTTTTTTTAAAGGGACCATTATGTGATGGCAATTAAATTAACCTGTCATACTCATGATGCTTTCTGAGTCAATAGGTATCCAGGCATTTATTAGAGCAATTTTTTGTTTCCTTGGTTACAGGGAGGTCACTCTCAAAGGCCAGCAAATACTCCATAAATAAATTAACACATTAGAAGACGGTTTTGTCAGACATATTTTATTTACACAATTAAACTCCAATAAGAATTGATGTTCATTTTGAATTGAACATATAATAACAATAATTGAACAATAATTTGAATTGCTTGCTTATTTGCCAAATGTGTTTACCAGTACTTGATTAGTGACCTAGAAATTTGAAAGCAGAATCTAAAATATGCTTAATTTTCATAATATTTTTCAATTTAATTTTACATCAGAACAACATTTATTTTGGTTTTACATTTTTGAAAAAATTATTTATTTCAATTTTCAGCATTAGGAGAAATTTAGCTTGAATTTCCTTTTGCTTTAATGACTGCAGCAAGCAAGGTGCATGAACTCTATAAACCTGATGATTATATGATCCACCATGATTTGAGATGATCAATGTCACATGATCAAAGTCAAAATGTATCTTATTTGATTAGTGACCTAGAAATTGTGCGGAATCTCAAACATACTTTATTCATTATAAAACACAACATTTTGTTTAAAATTTTATTTCCTGGTTTAAATTCCATTTTGAATCTCGGCTCAGACTTTTGAGCTTCACTCTGCCTTTAAAATTGAAACCGTCAGTCAGCGGGTTTCAAACGAGTAGTGCTTTTACTTTAACAGCTGCCAGTCAATCTCTGTGTGCTTTTCTTACACTGAGGCCCTAAATTTAATAATGCTTCCCTTCTGAATCCTGAATCAAATATGGTTAGAGAGAACAAAATAGAGTTGCTCACTCACAGAGGGATATTAAACATGAATGAGGTTCATTGTTGTCAATGAAAGTATACGGCACTAAAGTCAGGAGAAGACGAGCTGTAAATTAAACAATCAGTGCTGTTGAAACAGGATGAAGAGCCACTTCTGGTTTCCCTGCATGGGCGTATGAGGCCGCACCATTAAAACACCCCTCCTGATAGATATAAACAGCTGTCTCTCTCTCTCTTAGGTTGCACAAACCTGCTAATTCAGCATTGTAATAGCTTGCAGAATGCAGGATTGAACTAGAAACGGATCAGTGACACTCCCAGGAAGGGAGAAATGTCACGCCGCCACTACCTGCCCTACTATACTCACGTCTGAAATCGCTGAAGCCTGCATCTTCCCACATCCCACATTGTGTGTGGTCTGCATACTAATATGTGTGATCTGAAGTGAACAGAGACGTACACAAACCAACCACAATCTATGGTGCTTACTCAATCCTCAATCCACATGGATTCATTGTCCTTTTCCAGACCAGCCGTGCAGGAGGGTCATGCCAAAAGATTCAACTCTAGTCAGTCATAACTGTGAATCACCTGACCCTCCTGACTCATAGTACACACTAGGGTTAATAACTACTTGCCTCATGATCTGTTCATGCAAGACAATAGAACAGATGTGCGTTGCTCAGATGGCTGTAAATTAGATTAAGATGGCAATGTTAACTAACTAAGTTACATAATGCCGCATTTTGTTTCCAAAGACTTTTCAGAACAACCAGGACTTTTGCACAGGTGTCTGTGTTTAATAGTCAGACACAACAATCCATGGCGCTTTTCTCGATGTCTCTAGATTATCAGTAAATGATGGAGAAAGTGCTTCTTAATGCATAATTTATGCAATCAAATCTAGATGGGGCTTTTAAAAGAAACATCTAAGTTAATAAAAAAAATACATATTTTAATGGAGTTTATTAACCAGTGAAGCTCAAGCTTTGTTATTTGATATTTCATCATATTTCCTTCAAATATGATTTATTTTGATAAGTTCCAATTTTACAAAACAAAGAAATTATGAAACAAAATGACCAATATGTCAGGTTCTGGAGAACGTGATCATCAGGTTTTACACTAATTTGTTGAGGTCATGAAGCTCAAGTTCATTTTCAATGAAATATTATGCTGATAATGTAATTTGTGAACAAAAAACAAAAAAAACTCTATTGAACAACTATTGAACACCACTATAGTGTATGTATAAATAATTTTAACAGAGGTAAGTTATTTGGAGTTTTGTGTAGGAGCCGTATTTTTATTAGTAGGCGTTTGACACAGTCAACCATCAAGTATTTCTGACCAAGTTACAACCGAAGCTGCTAAATCCTATCTCCATTGTATGATTTTTTTTTCTCATATCGAATACTGCTTCACAGTCTGGTCATTTGCTGGTGTCACTGCACTAAAACCCATTGATCAACTCTACAAAAAAGCAGTTAAGGTATTTGATTAGAAACCACAGTCGTTTCACCATTGTTCGATTTTAGAGAAGTATCAACTCCTAAGTTTTGAAAATCTTTTTCAAATATTTAAAAGTAGCTGTCTCAGATAAATGAATTGAATGGCCCCACCACCCCTGGGGGATTTCATCAAAAAGAGAAACATTGAGACTAGTACTAGGTCAATTACTCGGGAAGTACAATTTAGAAAGTCAACTTTTGCACAAAACGTCCTCTCTATTAAAGGCTGCACAAATTGGAACAGTATGCCAACGGAAATTAGAGGTAGCCCCACTTTTGTTTCGTTTAAGAAAAAGCTTAAATGATGGCTGAATAACAATCAAAACTGTGAACATTAGGTAAGAACTATGCATTCCCACTTTAAAATATGCACTTTCTGATAGTTAGATTTATATATTTATAACAAGGACTTTGGGATGTCCATTCATCAATATGCACTGTCCCATCCAAATAAATAAAAATTAAATTAAATGAGTTGTTTGCTGGAATGCGATTATCATTGAAACTGAGGGATAGTGGCAGACTCTTTAGTGGTTTAGAGGTTCTTTATTGTGGGTGATTAAAAAAAAAAAAACTATTATTAAAATGCTATTCACAATATGATGAAAACTGTTCACTGAACAGTTATTCTATGGCATCCCCTTTTGGAACCTTTATTTTATATCATGTGTATTTCTACAGCCGTATAGTAATCATAAATCATGAGATTATTTGTAATTCATTATTCCAAACAATTTAAACCCTTTTTTAGAGGAATAACAATGCATCTGACTACACAGTAAGGTTGACATGAATTCATTAGGGCATCTGTCCAGCTACATTTGATTTCCAAACTGAGAACAGTTGACCTGCAGAATCAACACTAATGTACTCACTGTAGCAGTTTGTAGAAAAAAATGCAGCTCATCACCATTCAGGGCATTGCGGAGATGTGCTTGCAATTTATTATAGAGGGACGAGTAGCAGAGGTTTCCACAGGTGTCTTCATTTGCATTGGTTACAATGGGTTTTAGTTCAAGAAATCTCTGCGTCTGCTGGTGCTTTGTAATAACATTGTTTTCCGTATAGACCCCTCCTCTTTTCTTTTTCCCCAGCATGCCCTGCTTAAGTGGTCAGAGCACCAATATCTAGCTTATACACTACCCACACCATCATAATTAAAACAGAAAGAGATTATAAACCCATGTGAAATGACACTCTGTTAGAGTTCAGACCGATGCCCTGTGCGTGTGCTGGAGAGTCAGAAACAAATCTATCTCTCACTCCTCCTCCTGCACCTAATCGCAAATATAATTTCAGGACACACTTCACTCAAAGGTCAGTTAATAATAAAATGTAATTTTGTGTGAGAGACTGAAAAAGAGCAGATTAATAAGAGTGCTAAGCTTCAGATAGGCTATATTTTGATTATAGTGAGCTCTTTAAGAAGCTCCCTTAAAAGGGAATTATTTGAGTTTTGCTAGTAATTTGAGAACAGATTGAATGGATACCAAAGGGTCAGGTTTTGGCAGATTAGCATGGCCCATTAGCCCCTGCTGGTAGATGCAGTAACTGCACCATCTGGACCCCAAAAAACATATTTCTCTATTGAAGGTCGTTCCGAAGTAGCCGTGTATTCTAATGGAATACATCTGTTTGCAAGCCACATATAAACTGCAATTATATCATAATACTATAGTAAATGAGTGCCTATATTACATGCGCCAGCCGGACAACTGGCATTGAGACGAATGGGTATGACTCTTTGTACTCTTTACTTTATCTGGGTATTATAGACTTCCATCCTTGAAGGGAAATGGGGCAGCAGAACCCTTGGCATCTTGCATCTGGCTTTCCTTCTGCTCTCTGTCTGTAATAAATGACAGTTGGTCTTTCTCTTGCCTATTGACAGTGTGCCAGATCATGTCCAAGGGGGTTGTGGCGGTCCTGGGCCCCTCTGCCAGCCCGGCATCCAACTCCATCATCAGTAATATCTGCGGTGAGAAAGAGGTGAGTGCTGGCATTGGCTCTCTTTTGTCATCAGTGCAACATACCAAAGCCCAGATCATATTATCAAGTAATCATTACTGTAATGACCAGAGTGTTCAGCAACACGCTCTAAAAATGATCCCCAACCACAGCGGATGAACACAACGACCAAACAGCGAGTGTTATGCTGTGACTACAATGTGCTGCTCTAATTAATAAATACATAAATGGTTATTGACACATCGTGCTCAAGTCAAGTCAAACTTTCCTACAAGCATTTGTTCTGCCGTCGGCAAACATGAAGGGGGATGTGAACAGACAAAGTAAACTACTAAGGGAAGAATTAAATAACGTGGATTAACAGAGAATTTATATTGATTAGCTGTCGCCATGACGCAGACTGAATTGTTTGGAGCAGTTTCTCACTCCGTCAGACAGTAAAGGGAAACTTTTGAACACAGAGAACAAAAAGAAAGCTGGATGAAGTGGAATATTTATCTTCAGTCACTTGAAACTGCAAACTGCAAATCTTGATTCCAGTTGTCATATGTATATACTTCAATGTATTAATGGATAATGTTGTCACAAACCCCCGATTCTAAACAGTCTATTGCTGGGGCTGATGTGATATTATATTTGTATTTTCTTCTAAAGTAGCAGTCAGAGGAATATATTACTATCACACAGGTAATGAATAATGCAGCTTGAAACAAGTTTACTGTGCGTACTCAACTGACTAAGCATCACTCCTTAATGTCTTCATAATTCATAATCAGTGGCAACTCGCCTTCCAAAGTGAGCAACGAGCATAAATATTCATAGTCACATCTTATAAATGACTGCTTAGGTCATAGATGAGGGCTTGTGTAATGAAAGTTTAAACTTTTACATCAGCTATAATACACCTCGATGAATATTTATAATGCTGACATTTTATTTGTTTTCAGGAGCTGTTATTTGTCTTGTCTCTGTGTGATGCAGGTCATGGTTTGGTTAGCGCTGCGGAGGTTGTTTAGCTGATTTGGGATGATGAAATGGGGGGTCAGATACTCTCTGTCCTCTGTGTATGGGGAAAGGTCATTGTGCTCCTGTCATTGTATTAAAAAAAATGGTGTGTGTGTGTGTGTGTGTGTGTGTGTGTGTGTGTGTGTGTGTGTGTGTGTGTGTGTGTGTGTGTGTGTGTGTGTGTGTGTGTGTGTGTGTGTGTGTGTCTGTCTGTGTGAGAGAGAGAGTCAGTGAGTGAGTGCAAGACAGGAAGGTGCTTCTTCAGGATGTATGGAGGGATAGTTTCTAATGTAGGTGAAACCATGGTTACCAGGTGTCTGTGAACGATATGCCAAGGACCATTAAGATTCTGGTTTAACTTTAGTGTATATATTCTATAATGTATTTAAATTTTTAACAAAAAAAGTTTGAGACCTACTATATTACTTTATTTTACTTCATTAGGGTAAAATTGACAATTATAACATTTATATTAATACAATTACAGTTAATACAGTAAGTAAATACAGTAATACAGTTTTATATATTAGCATTAAAAATTATCTATAAATAAATTATTATTATTATTATTATTAATGAGGAATGGGGGGTAACCTATTTCTTCTTTTTTTATTTTGGGGTGGAATGTGACGTTCTTCACAGGTTTCGTGAGATTCACCCTTGTACAATTGAATGTACTTGTTCTGTATGCAGATACATGCAGAACATATTCATTTCCCCCAGTGTGTTTGCGCTGCCTAGATTGCAAGCTTGCATGTTTGTAATATGTGAGAGGTCTATATCATCCCGTTTGTATTATCTGTATTTCTGTACACACAGCTGCTATGAGACTGACAGTTCGGCCTGAAGATAGAAGGAAAGTACAAGATGAACCTGTACTCGTTTCATTATCATGACTGCTCAAGATGCTCTTTCACTCATGTAATGCAATGATGGAGTTTCCCATCTGGCTTAGAAAGAAAAGGCAAATCTGCTGTGAGGGTCTGGAGTGTGGCTTTTGACTTCTCTCATTATTACTGATCAATGTTTGTTCACAGCATGCTGTCACTTTCCCTTCTCACAGAACTTATTTTATCCGTCATCGAGTTATGGTTGTAAACAGATAATGTAAACAGTCTAAGTAATTTTCTTGTAAGTCAAGTACAGGAACAATCAAGAGTTGTTGACTGTAGTCCATATGTTTCCCCAGGGACCTTGAGGTTCTGCTATAAAATTACATAGTTATTAAAGTCAGTCACTAGAGAAAACTATGTAGTTGTTGGACCAAAAAAAAAAAGGTGAGCAGAAAAGAGGTTTTCCTCTAATTTCTCATAAATATGAATGATGTGTTTGTAGTACAGAGAGTGTGTCAGATGAGAGCTTCAGGAGCCACTACAGTTGAGTGACTGAGGCCTTTGAACCTGAATGACACGCGCATGGGAACTAGGTGAGGGAGAAACCCCAGAGCACAACAGGCAGAACCTCCTGTGGAGCTTGCTGAATACATTCATATGAAAAATTTATATTCACATGTTAAAATTCAAGTCAAATTGTTGCACCTTATGGGCACTCTGTGCCACAGTAGGGATGCTGATTTTTATTCATCATCATTTATTCTGTAGTATTTGTGTAGTTTTTCAGAAATATTTTTTTCCCCCCAATTTGCTTTTGCACATTTTAAATGTGAAACACAGCAGTCAAATCTAGGTTTTATAAATTTAAAACAAGAAATATTGTTACGTGATGTTACTGGAGAGAATTATTTAACCGTTTTTGTATTTTTGCAAATTTATAACAAAAGTTGTTACATAATGCTTTTGTATGTGTACAAACTTAAAACAAATGTCATGTTACTTTACATAACAGAATGTTTTTTTCTATTTTTACAAATTTAAAATGTTACATTATGTTTTCAGCAAAATCTATTTTTATAAACATCTATATTCATGGCAAATTTATTCAAACATACATATACAATTAAATAAACCTCAAATAAGCTTCTCCCTAGTGTTTTTTTATAGCTAACTAACTAAATGCGAACATTGGATAACTTTCCAGAGGTAAAAGCAACGTTAATTTTATATTTTTACTTAAAATAATAACTATAACTTTTACTCCAAAAATCCAAAAACATTAATGTCCACAAATCCCTCATTAACTAATAGACACAACATTTTTTTGCTATTCAACATAATATAATGTTATATAGATCACAATACAATAATAGTAGATCACTTTTTTCCAGAGATTTTTTTGATAAATTAACCTTCAAACGGTTTTGACCGAATAATTGATTCAGGGGTGATTCAAATAGAGCCTGCTTTAACGTCACTATTTTTTAACTCTTAATGTGTTATTGTTGTGTTAACTTCGACAGCCCTGAATTCAATTGAGTTGCAGTCTTGACACATTTTTCCACAGGATATAATCTTCCCCTGATCATCGGCTGTTGGCCAATAGTGAAAATCATGCATTTTCACTAGTGGTTTCAGATTTTTTCTAACCCACTGTATAATCAAATTATGGTAAGCGGTCATCTCGGTTTGCTGCAGTCTCTCAGGTTATCACTGATTGATTAAATATTAAATTAGGATTACTCCACTTGGTCAAGCATGAATAATGAAGTATAAGCATCGGTCCACAACAGGGAGCCACACAGGAGCACCGGTGTCAGATTAAGCCAGGAGACTCTACCTGGAAGCTCTGTTTATTTGTAGCTAGGTGTCTTTTTTTTTGGCAGACTATTTTGGGCTAGGCTTTGTTCCATGGCTTGGCACCAGCGTATAAAAGTGGACCTAGCATGCTGTGTTTGATCCTGAATGCTGTAATTTTGCAAGCTATCAAAGCTTCAGCCCACCAGGAGTCTTCATTTACAGCAGTCACTCTGCAAGAGCTGTTTTTCACCGTCCATCCCTTACCTCTCTCTCCTTCTCTTCTCTCATCTCCCATGCACATACTGCATCTTCCCATATTTCCTTTGCAGCGTGTTTTGGAGAATCGCCAGTGTTGTGATTTGTGCCAGTAACTTGCCATTGCCGTGATTTGTGTACCGCATTGTAAGCTTGAGTAAGTAAGCATCTGTCGAGTACGTAAATGTATGTAAATGTATAACACCCGAATCAGTCCTCGCTTCTGGTTGGCTGTGATTCCTGGCTGATGAATCCGACAGAAGAGGGGTGAGAGGTCAGTCGTGGTGATTAAGCAATGAAAACATTACTGGACCGTATAAGGTGGCGAGACTCTTAATGGCATATCTCTTCAGACCTCATTGGCTTAAATGATGTATAACTACAGCACTGCTGATCCCTCAGCGTTAAGTGCTATAAGCGCTAATGTTGTGCTCTATGGACAGATGAGCACTGACAGGAGAACAGGCGATATGTTTGACAAAGCACTCCAGATTTGCTGTCAAATACCCTTCTTTCCATCAAAATGCTGCTGATTCTTGTGGCTGTGCTCAGGGATCTATGAACTGTAAATCTGTGAGTCTTATGGGTTTTATGACTACTTTAACATCCAAAGTAATTTGATGCGGCTTCTTTAACAGAATTGTGAGCTGCTCTTAATGCAGTGGTCAAATTAAAATGAATAAAATTCATAGCAATCGATTCATAAACAGTGACCTCAAAAGTATTTGTGTGTTAGATAACAAAATATCAAACGAAGTGGCACCATAAACAGCGTAGCGGACAAGTGTACATTGATATATCACTTCACATGAAGTAGAGAGGGAAATTTACTTGAGTACTTGAATTATGACTAAAATGAATGTGGTGGAAAATATTTGTTATTTAGTATATAATAAAAAAAAATTATTTAGTTTAATTCATGTCAAGTGTGGTTCCTACACAGTTGTTTGCGGATATAAAATGCATGAGATGAGATTGTTACAGCATATTATTATTACCATGGGTCAGATAAGTTAATTGGACTTTCAGTATAACCAAATCATGTTTACTTCAGAAATGTATTACTCGGTTTAGGTGTTTTGAGAATGGCAAGTTATATTATTTAAATATGCAATATGGTAATTTAAATGAGATTTATACATTCCCTGTGTATTAACCCTAAACCTAACATTCCACATATTACTGTACGTATGTCATGTGCAATTATTTTCTGTAGACCTGCTCAGTGTGTAGGGAGCAGTGTGCACTGCACAGGGACCCTGTGAATCAGAACCCAGCTTTTGTGAACTTGAAAGAATCTGACTTCTTACATCCCCTAAAAATGACCTTGGAACAAGATAGTTAAAAGTAACTGAAATGTCTCCCAAATGTGATGTTATGCTGCCTTTATGTGCTTTTGAAAATATCTTAAATATGATTTTCCAAAATGTCATATATACTACTGGGATATACTACTTTAAACATGGTGAAGGGGAGAACGGTTGCTGCTGTGACTGGTATTCTTCTTTTTTTTCCCCACAACAGCTACATCGCCTTGTCTTGTTGTTAAAGTACTGAATATTAACATATATGAATAACCATTTGAAGAAATGTTTTATACACAGTGAAAATAAAATGCATTTGACGTAAATTCCAGAATAGTCAACATAATAAAATGTTATGTTTGTCAACAAATGGGATGCTACATTTTATTCAAACTGAAATATCTTTAATAAGATTTCCCCAACAAAAAGGCAAAAATAAAACCTGGTGTCCTCCATGATTCTTATTATTTCCGACAACCAAGCACTTCAGAAGTAGGAAGTATGAAATTTGCAAAAGCACATGAATGCAGCATTAGTCACACTAGTTAGGAAAAATGCAGCATGTCATTGGGGTAGTGCCTTTAAAGGGTAAACTTTGTGACTTATCCACCCCTAGAAAGTGCATAATAGTACCTTCGGGTAGTATACCCTTAAGGTACTACCATGTACCTTTTAGGTCTAAATTGTTTTACAAAGTTGCCTCCCAGTGATAAACTGTTGTATCCCTAATTTCTTTTTTTTTTCTTTTTTTTTTGCACACTTTTCTAAAAGTGTAGATTTTTTTTTTGATTTATATGTAATGCAATGAAATTTAGACATTGTAATGTATATGTACTGTAAAGAACTAACTGGCAAAAAATAACAACATCCGCACATTGCATTGGACATTTTAACTGTGTAACTGTGATGATTATGTGTACCGTATTTTCCGGACTATAAGTCGCACTTTTTTTCATAGTTTGGCTGGTCCTGCGACTTATAGTCAGGTGCGACTTATATATCAAAATGACTGAGTGAGCCAAGTACTGACTGAGATGAACCAAGAGAAAACATTTCTGTCTACAGTCTCGAGAGGGCGCTCTAGTTATCGGAGTTGTTCAGAAGACCGAGGAAGAATTCAATGTTGTGAAGTGAGACACAACGTGTTGTGGAATGAGATCGCGGGAGCTTGGTGAACTTGCTTACCGGTAACTTGTTGGACTCGCTGGCTTATGTTAATTTAGCCTATTCAGTATTCAGCCTCCCAGGTATATGTTTTTTATGCTATTGTGTAGCTGAATAACTGTTAATGTGATAAGTTAACATGCCGGACACCTATTCAGCCTGTTGTTCTGTGTGCTATTGTGTAGCTGAATAACTTGCCTTTCCAGATTAAATGTCTGTTCTTGGTCTTGGATTTTGTGAAATAAATTTCTAAGTAAATGCGACTTGTAGTCCAGTGCGACTTATTTTTTATTTTTTTCTCTTCATGACGCATTTTTTGACTTGAGTGACTTATAGTCCGGAAAATACGGTACTTTTGTGCAGCCTACTTTTGAGTTGCTCTTTTTCATCGGTGTGGACATTATAACGCCCCCAACCGATTGTGGAAACGCACGGAAAGGTTCCAGATTGGCACCAGCAGCGAGTCGTTGGAAAAAGGCTAAAAGTCCCTCTGGTACTGTCACGAAGGGGGAGGAGGTGACATTTCCAGAAGAGAGGGCCTTGTGAAAGTGGATGATTGTGTCACAGTATGCCTGTATCGCTCTTCTTTCGTCATGCAAACAAAACACAGGTGCTGCGTCCTCATTCTTCTGATGATAATTAGGGTAACACAGCTGTCGGCGGCACCTCTGCTCACCTCTCTTTTGCTGCGCAATTGATCTGTCACGCCGAGGGACACCAGCGCAACTGAATTTACACCAACCGACCTGAGTTCTCTTTATTCCTTGCTAAATGGATGTGCGCAGTAGCACTATGCCACTCAAGACCCCTCCTGGCTTCTTTCAAAGCCTTTTCAAATTCAATTCATCCTTTTGTTTCTAATATGATTAATGTGCAAAAGACACTCGACCAGTATTCCATTGTCTCTTTGTTCTGTGGTCATCCATGGTGCAGTGCTGTCTTTTTGTGGAGGTGTGAATGGATCAGGCTTTTCCGCCCCAGCTGAGCCCATCGGCACTGCAGAGTGGAATTATTCATGGGCTTCATCAAGTCTGCAAACAAATCCCTGGGCAGCCATGAGCACTCTCTTAACGAGGCATGCGTTTTGTTGTGTGTTATTACAGCACATATCCCTGTTAAATATTTAAGTGTTCACAATGTGCTCTAATTTGTGGAAGCCTGTTTCTGACTCAGATTAAAGAAGTAAAAAGGTAATTGTGACTTGTATTTCTCACAGTTTGCAATTGTGATTTTCTCTCATGATTGTGATTGTTACTTGTGACTTTATATTTTACAATTGTGACTATGGGCCCTATCTTGCACCCAGCCCAATTGACTTTGTACACCGACGCATGTATCAATCCTATTTTGCACCGGACGCACAGCGGACTTTTCCCTCCACAGACGCACATCTGTAAATTAGTAAATGAACTTGCGCTCCCGGGGGCGGTTCAGCGAAAAGAGGAGGCATGTTCCGGCGCAAACGTTCCCTGGTGCTATTTTACAGTTCCAGAAAACAATTCCGCCACTGACCAGGAAAAACCTAGTCTAAAGACAGTGGCACGTTGCGCGTGTTAGTCATATGGTATTTTAAGGGCGCATGCTTGGCCATTATGTAGCGTGTGAACAACGCGTATACACTTTGATTTTCTCATCTACACAGATGCAGCAGTTTTCATTTTTGCAAATCATACATTATTACAAGGAAAAATATTAACACAGGAGGGAAATCATTGTTGTGTCCATGAAGATATGAAAAAAATAGGCATAAATCTATCTTACACATTTACCCAAATTATTATGCGCCTGTTTAACCGAAGCTAATTTGGGTGGGTTTCTCCCATCCCCATACATTGTCACTTCTCTGTCTTTTACGGCCCTGACGAGAACATCGGTCTCCTCGGCTGTGAACCGCTCCTGGCGTGCGCCTGGCAAATCCGCCGTTATAATAGCAATCCGCCATGGAACAAGCGTGCCTGCTCTTAAAGGGAATGTGAGATGACGCTCTGATTGGTTGATTTCACGGTACGCCCAACCACACCTATGAATAATGAAGCTACTTCAGACCAACCCATTTTTGATTTGCGTTGGGCGCAAGAGTCATTTATCCCGCCGGTATAATAGCAACAGCGCACGAGATCCGCCCACAAAGTTACTTGCGTTTCGCGTTTGATACTTGTGTTTCAGATCGTTAAAACAGGGCCCTATATCTCTGAATTGCAGTATATTTAACTCTTAAAAGGGTCATGAATCAAGAAACCACGTTGTCCTTGATCTTTTGGCATAAAAGTTGTCACCGTACTATACTGTACTCACTCTAAGTTTCAGAACTCAAAACTTTCTCTGGTGTGAACGCACCATAAGCTCGTTGTTTTGGTTCAGGAGAAACTGTAAAGGGTGGTTGATGCGGCGCTCGATGACTGTCAACCATAATAACAAAAAATGCTAATAACTTTTCTTTTTTGTAGTGCGATCAGACGGTACAGTAAAAGTTGTTTTCATATTTATTCCATATTCCATACTTTTTTGCTAAATTAATTAAAAAGTAATGGATATCTGTTGAAAGTTGTATTTTCAAACCCTGAAGTGTTGCTAATACTTTCAATGTGTTTCTCCCTAGACATTGACATCCCTAGACATTGACATTAACATATTGATGTATTGTGTTCCCTACAATTTATTTATAAATCTTTTAGATAAAAATCTTGCTAACATTAAAAGCGGGACTAAAAGAACAAAGTTCTTCAAAGTTTTTTTTTTCGAAGTAAAAAAAAAAATGCTGTTCATGGTCCCTTTACTTTTTATCTCTCACTTGTAACTTTATATCTCACATTTGTGGCTTTCCTTTAATTGCTTCTTTATATATCACATTTGTAACTTGTAACTATCATGACTTTATCTCTGTTGCAAATGCGAACTTTTCTCATTACTGTGTCTTTATATCTCACAATGGTGACTCATAATTATGGCTTTCTTATTAATATGTTTCTTATTTAACTTTATCCCACAGTTACAAGCTCCATCTGTTAGGTTGATATTTGAAATCCACCAAAGATGACTTGTTCAATTCATCTCCATTCACCACGGCTTCACCTTTCCACCTGCACCAGCGCTGGTAGCCACAGTGCAGTCTAAAAGGGCACCCACAGCTTTAAAACGTTAGGAACTTTTAGAGGATTTCTGCTCTGCGGAACCAGCAGCAATGCTTGTGAAGCAGAGATTGAGGGAAGTTTTTTTTTTTTCCTTTTCTTTTTTCTCAAGCATGGTGATCAATGAGATTGTGGTCAATGCTGAGCTTTTTTAAAGGCCTCAGTGGCCTTTTCTTTCCTTTGCTCTCCCCACCAGAGACTCTTGACGCTCACATAGCCTCCAAAACATGATTACTCCACTTAGTGCTTGAGAGTGTGTGTTTTTCCCCAAGCATCTGACTTCCCATGGTCCATTGCACCACATTAGAGAGGTGTGCAATGTCACGATCATTCACAATACCCCCTCCAGCCACTCTGCCATCCCCGTATGGCTGATCTCCATGTCTTTGAGTAATGGCACTGCTTTCTGCCTGCGTCCGCCCCCACCAACCTGTGAGGCAACCTAGCACGGTTTTGTCACTCGTTGCCAATCTTGAGTTTGACAACAGACAAATATGGCCGACTTTACTGTATAGCAGTGTGTCCAGCTGTATCATTTGACACTGTGGCCCTGGTAAAAGTTCTGTGATCTTTTATTAAACATGATTTTGTTCCTCTGGCACGTAAGGGAACAGATGTAAGATCTCATTATACTTTACCTTGCCATATGGCATTAAATCCCCTGAGTTCCCCCCTGAGACCGTCCACCCTTATGGATGTTTTTTTCATTCAGAGCTACAGGTAGAAAGCAGTTGGACGGCCATAGACAGTTAAACCAGGTCTATCTTTCATACAGGATGGTAAAAAAAGCCAAGGTGGGAGTTTTAAATGGCGTTCCCTGCACATTTGTTTTTCAGCACAGCATCACAACAATCTGCACAATTTCATGGTTAAGTGAGAAAACCGTATTTGTGCCAAATGACTTCACAAATGGCACTTTGTGAAAGCAACACATTTCCCTATGAGGTTTAAATTGATTATTTAAATAAGCCAAGGAACGTTTTATGTAACGTTCATTTTATGTAACAGCTTTTGTTATTCAGAGAACCCCGATTAAGATTACTTCACAAAAATGATTGGTTACTTTAACTAAAACATTTTGGGAATGTCCATTTAGACAAATGCTGACAAAGACCTCAATTTGTTCAAAGACTTGTCTGACAAAACAGCTACATTATCATTCACAAGATATTTATTACAAAACCATTATACTGCATTACAAATGTCCAAAATGTAGCATCTGTTAAGTGCCTCAATATTCATTCTGGTTCAAATGAAATGTTGGGAACATGTACTTATACTGCAGTGTTGCATGGCTGTTTGCCTGACTTCAGTGAGCTGCTTTTGGCCTGCACCAGGCCCCTCATTAAAAGCCTGTCAGCAGTGCATCTGTAGGCCTGACAGCCACTCTGTCAACCTGCAGGAGCAGACAGCGCACGAACAGACAGATATTACCCTCATATACAACTCTCCCTCTGGCCCACAATTCCAATGCTGAAGCCCAGATTGGCTCCACCAGGGCATGAGTTTCTGTTTACGCCCTGGAAAGGATGCATATGCATATGCAGTGTGCTGTAACCACAAGAAAAATGGCTTTCAAAACCCTTTCAGCGTTATCCTCCATTTCCTGTCCGTACATCATGGATATTCACTATGTATATTTGAGCATGCAATGAGACAATAGATTCTGACATCTGTCCGAATGTGAGTCTTAAAAGGATAATTCACAAAAAAAATTAAATACTGTCATTATTTACTCACCCTATTGTTGTTCCAGACCTGTAGGGCATTATTTATTAAGTCAAAACAAAAAGGAGGATTTTGAAGAATACGCTGATCAACCTTGTTTTCCCAATGCCGTTACAACGAACAGGAACTGAGGTTTTCCAACAATATAGGGATCCAAAATCACCATAAAAGTGGTCCATACGACATTTACTTTTATTCCAAGTCATGAAGTAGCTTTGCATGCTGAACAGACTGCAATTTTAAGTTGTTAGTCTCTAAAAATCCTGGCATTCAGCATTGCTCTCCATGGCACTTTTACAAGATATTATGAAAAATGTGGTTTTATGCAGTTTGTAAACGAACAAACTAAAAAAAAAAATTTCAGTTAATACATTGATCTAATTCGAAACACCAGTCTGAATGATTTGTTTCTCAAGTTCAACTCACTGATTCAGGATTTCTCCTTTTCACACAAGCACTCTAATATTAAATGCTTTTTACAGTGCTTTTCTACAGGTATTCAAAATAATGGTGACTCAATGTAAACCCGTCTAACTTTTTTTTTGTTTACCTACCTCCCACTCTAACTATTAAGAGCCTTGGCATAAAATCTGTTTTGCTGGAGTCTGTTCTGTATGAAAGGGAAGCTCATTTAACCTTTGTGAAAACATCTTGCTGCCCAGCATTGTTACACAGAATCTCCACTTGAAGCTCCATTTGAACCATTACTTACTTTAAGGAATCAAATCTCACTCTAGCATCTAGAAAAATCCAAAGGTGTCTTTTTGTACTATCTTTAAATGTTGTTTGTCTTTCCTCGCTGAGCCGGATGTCACTCTGTTGAATTCACTCGGAATAATATGAGCTTATGCACAGAGGAGGAAGTCAGATTGTAGCCGCTATTTACAAGTTAGCACATGGGCTTTGGACAGATGGGATGTTGTCTGGAAGCCGGCATGGGGAATATAGGAAAGAATCTTCTCAGAGAAAGAGAGAGAAGGTCGGAGACTTGTACATGTCTCCCCACTGCAGCGAGCCCATTACCGGCCTCTCTCCGAACCCTCCATCTCCAAGAATCCCAGTTGTCCCCCGAGTGTCGGAGAGCCTGTGCGCCCCATCCATCCACACTGGCGGGGACTCCATTACGTCCTGATGGAAAGCGATGGAAAACCAATTGGGGATACAGGGCCGTGCAAGTACGATGCATGGTCACATGGCCCGCCGCAGACAGGCAATCTGCTGTGATGAAGAGGCCCTTTACGCAGCCCGCCTGCGTCCTCTAGGATCCCCTTCAAGCCCTACCGAGCCCAACACGCACTTTCACCCGAGCCCGACGCATCCACACATCGGAACACATCAAATTAGAGAGCAGCCAATGCTGAGGTCTCCATGGATATGGAGACGTTTTGCGTTGTGTGCTATTTTTGTTTCAAAGACTGTTCGAGATGTCAAAGGTCAATGCACACATGCCCTCTGCGTGAATAAATGTGAATAAACATCTCACTTGGCATTTATATGCAGAGAAACTTTTCCACAATCATCGCTGGGGTTCATAAAAATCTGTTTTTATTTCTTCTAATACAGTTGATTTTTATTGTTAATTTACATGCCTTCAGAGAGAAGAAATTATTCTTTTGAAATTATTCAAATGAGTTTGTATTAGTTTTAGGCGTAAAGTGGATCTAATTAGTCTGATGAGAATGCCGTGATTCTGTTGCACAGGCACTCTTGAGACCCGCATCACAGTGCAGTAAACAAAACGCCCTCCTGCAATTTTCTTTCATTCAATTTACCTGCGGTGTCCGCCTAACAAGAGGGGTCCTGCAGGGCTGATCTTTTTTTCTGTCCTGTTCTGCGTCCCTGTGCAGGTGCCGTACGTGAAGGTGGCTCCGGAAGACATACTGAAGGTGCAGTTTCCTCGCTTTACCACGCTGGACCTCAGGCCCACTAACACAGACATCAGCATGGCTGTAGCCGGACTGCTAACGTTCTTTAACAGCAGCACGTCGTGTCTCATATGTTCTCAGGCCGATTGTGAGTATCATATGGTTTCTATTGTAATGAGGCTTTTGTTTTATTTTTGTTTGGATAAGAAATTCAGTTAAAAACAGTGAAACTCTGAAATATTATTACAATTTACAATCTGTGGTGGCAAAGCTTCATTGACTCTAGTCTTCAGTGTGACTCTAGTCTTACATGATCCTTAAGAAATAATTTTAATTTGCTGATTTTGTGCTCAAGAATCATTTCTTATTATTATTAGTAGAAAATGGTTGTCCTACTAAATGAAGTGTGGGGGAGCTTTTTTGCAGGATTATTTGCTGAACAAATATTATTATTTGATAAAAGAAAATTCTTTATATAAGTCTATTCATATAAATTGTTTAGTATATGTTTATGTTTGTAATGTAAAATATATATTCAGCTCCTTAAGATGTGAGGGACTTCAACAATTCGAAATAAACAACTAAATTAATACCTTATATATTAATTTCTCTCGCTCACCATGGTCGGGAGCCCTGCATTAGAGCCAAAATAACATGTGCCATAATTATATGTTCTGCTCTACTCTTTTCAGAATGGCACATATAGAATTGCCTGCATCTGTCAAACAGCAGATGTCGTCTCGTATAGATTGTTACAGCTGCATTCTGACATATGCATTCTCTACCAAGTAAACATAGCGTTTCATAGTGGTACATGTTGTCTCTGCACTCTCTTTACCATTGTACTGTATGCCTTTGTACACGTTCACAGACTCAAATACTCCTTTACACTCTGCTGATTATTTGGCAATAACAACTGCTTATTAAACCTAACATGTCCACACTGTTTTTGATGATGACATTGAATTAATTTCATGCTGTTTGACTGTACTGCACTGTTAGATAAATACAAATGTGTTGTTCATTCTTTCTCTTGTCCATCTGTGTCCTTCAGGTATTCATCATTTGTCATGTCCCATTCATTCACCATCAAACATCCACCCTGCCGCTCATGTCTGCGCACTCTGCAGAAACAGAGATGTCCATGGAAATGAATGACTGAAGGTTTAAATCAAACCCACTGTAGTCAAAGAAATGGTGACTGACGGATGACCCTTCGCAAGTCTCCTTATTAGACACACATTGAGTTCAGCTTGGCAGAGGATTAAAGTTTAGTATTCTGCCTTTCCTTCTCAGAGCAAGGATGCCACAAATTACCCAGAGAATCCAAACAAAGTCACATTGCCCCTTCAGACAGTGGCTACCTTTCTCCCTAATCAGCTTAAGGCCTTCAAGTGGAACAGCTATAATTCCCACTAAGACGTCAGAGAGGTGTGTAGAGAGATGGCAAACTACCAATATGGACTTGAGAACAGGGTCAAAACAGTACCAAACCAATCATTAAAATAGCTTTCGTGCAGTTCTAAAATCACATTGAAAAAAATGGCATGGGCAAAATTCAGGATTTAAGAATTTGATCCCTTTCAGTTTATGAGTTGGTTTTTGGATTCAATTGGCACTGAACTGCAATTCAGAGAAATGATGCACAAGCCCACAGCACTTTTGTGACAAAATGTAAATAATGAAATTTTGACAGTTGAATGTTGAGACAACATTTTTGTATGATTACAGATATTTAAAAAATTCTAAAATAAGTTCTAAAAAAAAAGAAATGTTCTTGAAAAATGTCTTATACTCACCAAGGCTGCATTTTTAATATTTAAATATTTAATTTTAACAGCTAAAAAATAACTGTTTTCTATTTGAATATATTTTTAAATGTAATTTATTCCTGTGATGACAAAGCAAAATTTTCAGCATCATTACTCCAGTCTTCAGCGTCACATGATCCTTCAGAAATCATTCAATCAATACAATTACTATTCAGAATCCTGTTTAGGAATTCTATTTCGGTTCTGAATGGCGCCAAACCCTGGCACTCTGAAAAACTCTCTCGATACTTGAGTGTGAATGATTTGTATGCCATTGTGATTCTGAGTCCTAAAAAGACACCAATGTTTTGCTTATTCTGCCACAAAAAGCTAAAAGCAGACAGCGTTGCGGGTAACTTGGAAAGTTTGGCTTGTGGTAGACTCTAAAGTTAACCATTTCACGCTCATGCCAACGCTATTCCTCAAATGTCTTTCCCTTTGTACCTTTGGAGCACAAGCGCAGCTTTCTACACAGAGATGAGTTGGAAATGGGAAAAACAAAATAACATTGTTTTTCAGCTAATAATGAGTGCATGCACTCCCTGAAGATTTCTGTTGGAAAATAAAGGAGATTCACAGCAGCGACAGGCCAAACTTAAAATACTTTGTGACAGAAAACTTTCATAAAAACTGTACTAAGGTGCTTTTGTCTCCCATAAGAAATCCCTTAGAGCAATTCTAAACTTAGCAAGCTTCCAGAATAGCCTAAATTAAATAATATTTCATCTCTGTCAGTCAGTGCATGTGTATAAGGGAGTAAATGTTTTTTTTATGAACAAGTTATACTTGCGTTTACATTCTTGACATACACCCTTTTCCCATACACAGAATGCAATGATTGGCCGAAATATTTTTTGGTCCTAAAAGTCCTATATATATATATATATATATATATAATTTTTTTAATATTTAGACCACTATTTATTACCAACCCTATTATTGTGTGCTATCAATTTCAAACAGTTTAACAAAAAGTGTTTATGAAAAACATTTCCTTCCCTAGCATTAAGGCCCGTTTACACGAAGAACGATAACTGTAATGATAACTATAATGATAACCATATTAACACCGATAGCGTTGAATATTCTAAGCACCCTGTTAACATAATTGCAGCACATGCTTTAAAGTTAAATGGAATTTGATTGGCTTTCAATTATTTTATTATTCATCAGCTGGAAAAATGGCTGTGAAATTGCTGTGCCGTAATTGTTATATTTGTGGTATTAGAGTTACGGGCTGTTCACAATGCACATCAAGGACGATAACTTTAAAGTTTTATTAATCGTTTTAACTCTATGAGAATAGCTAAGTCCATACCACAACTTTAACAATAACAATATTGTTGGAATCACTTTCAAAAACATTTTTTTTACCTGCTGATGAACAATAAAAACAGTGACAAACAATCAGAATCCACACGACTTTAAAGCGGCAGAAGACATAACTGCAGTGCACACTAATAATAACGTTATCGGTGGTTGGCCTAATTATCATTATAGTGTATCATTATCGCTATAGTCAGTGTTGGGGGTAACGCATTACAAGTAACTTTGTTTTCCCATGTATTGACTGACAGCTCTTCTGTCGCCGTGTTGAGAGAAATCATGAGTAAGTGCAGGAGTGTTGTGTGCGCTATGTGTGAACATGATGGGTATTGTAATTCTAGACTAAATGTGAGCATACATTTACTCATTTCCCCTGCGTCCTATTCTTCTGTATTCCCGAATGGCAGCACAGCTGAAAGGCCTGTTTGTTTGAGCTGTGCCCTCTACTGTACAGACGTGAATTTGCATTTCCTGAGGCTTATTCATTTCACTTTTGGTGTAAAATGGCCTTTACATTTGCCAAAAATGTAAGTTTTTTGTTGTTATAAAAACAAACAAACAACCCAGCCCAGATGAGAAAAAGCTAAAGTACACGCAAAAGTAACTTCACGCATTACTTTCCATAAAAAGTAACAAAGTAGCGCAATTAGTTACTTTTTTAGGGAGTAATGCAATATTGTATGTACTACTTTTAAAAGTAACTTATAACACTGGCTATACAGTAGTTACTTCTCTTGGTGTGAACAGCCCTTTAGAATAAAATAAAAGAATAAAAATATGGTTATTGTTCTAGTTATTCTGGGTTTGAACATTTCAACATTTAATTGACTCTTGCACATAATTTCCTTTATTACAATATCACTTCCCCAATTCAGTTTCATTCGTATAATACTCAAGAGAACCTATAAATGCAGTTTACATTCTCAAAGATCCCCATTCCCACATAAAGTAAATCGTTCTCATGAAATCATATACAGCTAATTACTATTTGAGAGAATTTCACGGTAGAGTAGCTGATATCAGTAATGCTTGTAATATGAAAATGTATGTGTCAATAAAACACTTGAGGAGCACATTCGTGCTATTGTCTGGAACAAATATGCATGCACCATTGAATAGCTGCTCCGCACAGTGGCAGGTCTAGAGCCCATTGTGGGTAATAATCACTTCTGCTTTAGCTGACAAACATTACAGGGTTGCGAAGTGGATGTGCAAAGCCGAAGGGTCGAGAGGAAATGCCGTAGCGACTGCCCTTCAAAACATTTCTATAAGAAGCGGATGATGACTCCTTGTGCTGCCAGCGTAATAACCCCGTTCACCTGCGTCTCTGTTTGCTTGTCGGTTTCCGTTACTGTTTCTTTTTCTCTCACGTTCAGTCTCGCAGGATGTACAGCTCTCATTAATCACTTAGCACACTGACAGCTTAATAGAGCACGGCCCACTCATGAATACTTCACAGAGCTGGCCTGCTGAGATGACACAGTACAAGGACAGTTATCCGTCCGACTAACCTATACAGCACTAATAGCCAGGAGGCCGTTGCATATGGTTTTATCTATAAACAACCGATTGTGATCGTCTAGATTTTTTTATATACTGTGTGTATATTTTATATATACCAGTAAGATATATTTTCATTTTGATATGACTAGCGCCTGTGTTCTAATTATGCTGTGCAGCTATTAACTTAATGGTATAACCTTTACATTTCCTATAAAATGGTCCAACTTTTTAACTGAACTGATACAATGTGTAGCTTAAGTGTAATGTCAGTCTGCCAATTGCATAAATGGAAATGTAATTGGCTAATATTGGGGGCGTTTTGCCTTAATTTGACTGGATACTGGAGAAGCAACAGAAAAGAAAGGGGGAACATGTCCGGAACAAATCCAGGCAGGAAATTGCATAGTTAGAGTTCACACCACAACTATAACAATAACTGCACAGAGAAACAATATCATTGGAATCACTTTCAGAACGATTGTATCCAGCTGATGAATGATAAAAACATTGACAGCCAATCAGAATCCATCTTGCTGTAATGAGCTCGAGCATTAGAAAAAACAGAACGATATTGTCCGCTGGTGTGGACTCTTATACAGTTATCTTTATAGCTATCACTCTTGGTGTGAACGAGCCTTAACTGTACCAATGACTGCACCATTTTGAAGACAAAATCAGCATTGTTCATTAGTGGACATTCAAGAGTAGCCATGTAAAAGTAGCATGTCACAGCGAACTGTTTTTATGGTTCTAGTGGCACCATCAGCCAATCAGAGTTATCATTGTGTCATTTGCTTATGGCTCAGGTGACTGGATCCATAATTACTTATACTTTTGCTATTGACATGAATAGAAACGCTAACCAATGAACGCTTTTACCACTGAAATTAATAGAAATACAAAGAAATAACGTTTGCCAGTGAGATGAATGAAAAGCAACCAATATCTTTTATCATTTAAATGAATGCAAATGTTAATTAATAGTGTTTTTTCCCCATTTGAGATGAATGGAAAAGCTGACCAATTTCTTTTTACTGCTGAAATGAATAGGAATGCTAACCGATATTTTTTGCCCTTGAGATGAACGGAAATGCTAACTGATATCTTATGATAGCTCATTCCCTATTTTACAGTGTAAACCTCCTTTGGATGAGGCACTAGGTTTCATCCGGCTGCGCAGGGCCGCACCGTGTAGTGAGGTGCATTAAGGTCTCATTAGTGAACAAAATTACCTGTACTACCGACCTGTACTATCCAGTCAGGAGCCCCAGAAGATCAACCAGACTCTGTCTTCGTCAGGTATTACCCAAATTATTCTGAATGGGGTCAGCCAGGTGAGCGCTACAATCTCTTTCAAGTTTGTCCCCTTGAACTAAAGGAGCTCTCGGATTTAATTGAAAGGAACAGAGCTTTGGTGCCCAGATTGAACACAGTGAATCAAATATACACACTTCAAAGAGGTTTCCCACCTGTCAGATTTGCTGCGCCTCTCCTCTTGGAACAGAAATATTGTACCACTTGTTTGCCCGACATTCTTCTCACTGCTTTGAAGTGATCTGTAATTAAAGATGATTAAATAAGAAACTACGTCCCACAGAGAGACGAGAACCGAAACGTGGGTGAAGTGGGATGATCTAATCCTCCTGCCTCTTCAAGAAGATTATGATAAATGTGTAAATGAAATAAGGATGGTACTGCAAAATCAAACAAAAACACTTCTTTTAGCCCCTGAAATGAAAAGTCAGGGTGATGGAAGTCGTAGAGAAAGGATCACCTTTCTAGATAGGGCAATTGATATGAAGCAGGACGTTGGAAACTCTTTTGTCTGGCTGTGTTTATTTCTGAAGTTCTCTCCTTTGTGCTGGAAGACATTAATTTAATGTGATAAGGAGCGTAATGGGATTCTGACATGCGTTGTTAGAGGAGGAAGACAAAAGCTTTTTTTTCTGCTCACACCCCTTCAGCTTTCCCTTTTTTCTGTCTAATGAGAAGAAAAGAGGGCACGAATGATGTCTGGCCTCGGGCAGGATGAGATCTGACTGAAACTCTTTTTATCAGGAACTTCTATAGAAGGTTTACTGAACTCTTCAACTTGCTTATTTTGAAGAAGAAAAAAAAATATGACCAGACAGTAACATAATAAAGCTTGACTCTAAATATTGTAATGCGAGTCTGTACTGACACCCCTTATCAAGGAAAGAATGAAAAGGCGCTGTAAGAGAGTTTTTTTAAAGTCAGCATGAAATACAAATTCACTGTTTATTTTCCATCTTTTTTTGAAATCCATTTATTGATCTTTTTTTCATTCATTTATTGAAACAGTATCTGTTTCCTTTTGTTGTTTACATTTTCTTTTAAACAACAGACTTTTCTCTGTTGACACATGTAGGACTTCTCAACTCCTTAAACCCCTCCCCTTCACTGCGGGGTTGCATTAGTTTTTGAGTGCAAAGCCCACATCTCAAAGTCAAATCAAAGACGGATGTGTAGAACCAAGTCCCCATCTAACTTTCTTTTTTGATAATCGATTTACTCAGATGTAACGAATGTCGCAATACGGGTTAGGTCTTTAATACAGACAATAAATATACTCTACCTACAAGAGAGCATGTGTGTGGTTAAAGGAACAAAAAACATTCTAAGCTGGTTTGCTGGTCTTGCCGGTCTTCCAGACTGGCCAAGCTGGTGTTCAGCTGGTTTAGCTTGCTGAAGAGTTCCCAAAGACCAGGCGAACAAGGCTGGGAGACTACATTAGACCAGCATGGTTGGGAGGATGGTTTTGGATGTTCGTACATTTTTATTTTATTTCTTGGTCTTGTTTTGTTTTGTTTAGTTTTCAGCAGGGATGGTGGCAGTTAATTTCACCATGAAATCACAAGGGTCTATTCTTATTTTTTTAAATGGAATATCACAGTATTTATTAGAAATTATTCAATCTGTGCACATCATGTTTTTTTTATTTTTATTTTTTTATCATGTGCCATCAAAATCATCTTTTTTCGGTGCAAGGCCAAGACAAACTGTCACTCACATGAGATCACAGAAATAAACCACAACCATCTAATCAATTCCCAACGGACAAAATCAAGTCCTGCCCTATATTTTTCTTGTTCTACAGTAGAAGCATTTCCCCTCGGATATACTAAATAGAAGAGAAAAGACTATCTCTAAGTCTAGCGGAAGTTAGCCAAACAGGTGACATCAACTCAGATTTTCATCAAAGTGTTTACGCATTGTACCGTAGTCAAATCTTGCCTCTTGTGCATGTGTGTGTACATCTGTTATTTACCTGTGCAAATAGTCTTCTGCTATGTTTGATTTGCGCTCCCTAGAGCTTTTACGCATGTGTGTATCAGCTATAGCAT